>NC_062560.1:48133745-49613875 GCF_016906955.1 Phacochoerus africanus | reverse complement strand
AGGAAAGGAAAGGAAAGGAAAGGAAAGGAAAGGAAAGGAAAGGAAAGGAAAAAGGAAAGGAAAGGAAAGGAAAGGAAAGGGAAAAGCTAGAACTGTTCAACACCAACAAACAAGCTTTACAAAATATGTTAAAGGAATTTCTCTAGGAGGAAAAGAAAAGAATTCAACAAGAAACTTGAAAACCATGAGGGAAAAAGTTCATTAGTAAAGACAAATATATCAAAGAAGGAAATCATCCATGCACAAACCTAGTCAAAAGTTTAAAAGTAGTAAAATCATTGATAATACCTAACAATAAGCAATTAAGGGATACACAAAATAATTAGATGTAAAATATGATATCAAAAACAGTAATCATGAGGGGAGTACAAATGCAATGTTGTTAAAAATGCATTATCAGTTAAGAAATCAGCAACTTAGTCATGTATATATATAGATGGCTATATATAAACCTCATGATAACCATAAACCAAAATTCTATAAAAGATACACACACATAAAAGAAAAATGGATCCAAACACATCACTAAAGATAGTCACCAAGGAGTTCCCATTGTGGCTCAGTGGAAAGAAACCTGACTAGTAACCATGAGGATCCAGGTTTGATCCCTGGCCTCAGTCAGTAGGTAAAGGATCCTGCATTGTCATGAGCTGCAGTGTAGATCACAGACTCAGCTCAGATCTGGCATTGCTGTGGCTGTGGTGTAGGCCAGCAGCTACAGCTCTGATTCAACCCCTAACCTGGGAACCTCCATATGATGCAGGTGCAGCCCTAAAAAGACAAAAAAAAAAAAAAGATAGTCACCAAATCATGAGACAAGAACAAAAGAAGAATGAAAAAGACCTTAAAAAACAATTCTCAAACAATTAACAAATGGCAATAAAAAACATGTATATCTATAATTATTTTAAATGTAAATGAACTAAATGTTCCAAACAAAAAACATAAAATGGTTGAATGAATATAAACAGAACACCAATATGTGTGCTGCCTACAAGAAACTCACTTCAGATCTAAAGACACACAGAAACTGAAAGTAAGAGGATGAAAAAAATATTCCATGGAAATGTAAATCAAAAGAAATATGGGGTTGCAATAATATCAGATAAAATAGACTTTAAAATAAAGGTTTTGTGGCTTCAATTGAGATGGTGGAATAGGAGTTCACTGGTGGCCTAGCAATTAAGGACTCTCCATTGTCACTGCTGTGGCTCAGATTACTGCTGTGGTTCAAGTTCAATCACTACCCTGGGAATTTCCACATGCATGGGCATGGCCAAAAAATATATATATATGGTAGACTAGAATATCATAGAGCTCACCTCCTCCCATAGATACATCAAAAATACATTTACATGTGGAACAATTCTCACAGAATATCTACTGAACACAGGCAGAAGATTTCAGACACACAAAATTGCAAATCACCACAAAAGCAGGTAGGACAAAATTTTAAAAAAGGAATCAGGATGGGACCTGTGCCCCTGGCAGGGAGCAGTGAAAAAGAAAATGTTCCTTCACCCCAGGAAAACACTTTATTTTTGTGGGAATCAACGAGACAGAAGAAGAGTTTCAGAGGCTCATAGGAAGAGTGTAGTAGCTGATTTGTGGCAGGCAGAACAGAGAGAGACCAGGACAGATTGTCCATGCCACCTCTCTGCATTCCCCAGGCTGAGATGTGCATCTGCTGGTATGCGCAGGGGCAGAGTGCTGAAACTCAGGCATCAGAGGACAGACCAGGGGAGAGGACTGGGGTTGGCCATGCAGACACAGCCTGAAGGGGCTAGAGTATGGTGTGGGCTGCAACTGGGGGGTGTTTGTAGAGGTATCCCAGGATGCCATACAAATAAAATGGCATTGTTAATGGGTGCACAAAGGAGGGGAAGGGCCCATAATAGCAGCCTATTTTTCAGTGTGCTCCCAGAAGGAACAGCACCACCTCTACAAGCTCTGGGAGCATGCAAGCACCAGTGGGTTGCCCACACATGGAGACCGGGGTCAAATCAGACCCAATCTCCAGGGGCCACACAACTTACAAAGCAGGGCTGAAATCTGAGCCCTCTTCCTGTGGCTCAGCAACCCACACGTTTATGCCACCTCCACCAGCTTTGTAAACTCAGGACCTGTGGGATATTTGAGTGGCCTACAGGTGTTCCTGTGGCTGAGCCAAGTCTAGCGTTAGCAGCTGTGAGCTTTGCAGGCATGCATACACAGAGGCATGGCCAGAATCTGAACTGCTTCCATAGTTCCAACAGCAGGTTCAAATGCATAAGTACTGAATTCTTGGTAACTGACTTCAGTGGATCTACATTTAAAGATCTGTGCTGGTGGCTTTGGGAACACAGCACCTAAGGGACACCAGGGCTGACTGCCTGCATTCCCACCATTGAGGTAGGGCTAAAGTCAGTGCCAACAACAATGTTCTTTGTGAACCAGCAAAATGGATGAAAAGCAACACTAGAGAATACTCCCTGACAGACAGTTCCTGCAGAGTAATATCAAGTAGCTCCAATCCCAGTAGGAGTGCTCCAGTCCTGCGTACCTAACACCAGAGCTCATGAAGAGTTCTGGGGGTTTCTACTCCAAAACTGGGGAGAAAATCCTGCCCCTAACAGGGCAGTGACAACCACCAAGCAAAAAAAGGAGTCCTACTCAATATCCAGTGCAGGCTCTAATCACAAAACAAATCATGCCCCTTATCAAGGGGATAATGGCCAGCAGACACTGAGGAAAACCACAGCAGGCATCCATACTAAAAATAGCCTTCACACCAAAGATATTACACTCATGCAGTCTACAAGGGGGATACTCCTACATGAAAACAGCCCTCTGAGATCAGAGTAGGTAACTGTTTCTCCTAAAAACATAGAGTAAGAGAAATATAAGTAAAACAAAGAAGCAAAGGAACCACTCCCAACTAAAAGACAAACATAATTCCATGAAAGAACAATGAAACATATTTTTCCAGTCTAATAGGCTCTGAGTTCAAAAAGGAAGTAATAAAAATGTTGAAGGAATTAAGAAAGGTCATTGACAGAAATACAGATTACTGTAAAATGGGATTAGGAACTATAAAGAGGAACCAACAAAAATTAGAACACTCATTTGCTGAGACTAAAGCTGAGCTAAAGGCAATAAATAGTAAGATAAATAATGCAGAAGAATGAACAACTGATCTGGAAGACAGAATAATATAAATCACACCATCATAAGAGCAGACAGAAAGACAACTGAAAAAAAAATGAAGCCTATGGTATAATATAAGATGTGCCTATTTATGCATAACAGGGACCCAAGGAGAAGAGAGATAAAAGTGGATCAAAAATGTACTTGAATGGAGTTTCCATTGTGGCTCGGTGTAACAAACCCAACTAAGATCCATGAGGACACAGGTTCAATCCCTGGCCTCGCTCAGTGGGTTAAAGATCCAGTGTTGTTGTGAGCTGTGGTGTAGGTTGCAGATGCAGCTCAGATCTGACATTGCTGTGGCATAGGTTGCCAGTTATAACTCCTATTCAACCCCTAGTCTGAGAACCTCCATGTGCCATGGGTGCATCCCTAAAAAGACAAAAGACCAAAAAAAAAATGTTCTTGAAGAAATTATGGCAGAAATTTTCCCACACCTAAAGAAGGAAACAGATATCCAAGAACAGGAAGCACAGAAGGTCCCAAGCAAGATGAACCCAATCAGATCTACACCAAGCCATAATTATAATTTTAAAAAGCAAAAGTTAAAGAGAATATTCTAGGAGTTCCTGTCGTGGTTCAAGAGAAACCAATCTGACTAGCATCCATGAGGAGGCAGGTTTGATCCCTGGCCTCACTCAGTGGGTTAAGGATCTGGCGTTTTTGTGAGCTGTGGTATAGGTCACAGATGTGGCTCGGATCTGGCATTGCTGTGGCTGTGGTGTAGGCCAGCAGCTTCAGCTCCAATTCGACCTCTAGCCTGGGAACCTCCATATGCTGCGGGTGCAGCCCTAAAAAGACAAAAGACAAAAGAAATGAAAATGAGGGAATGGATAAAAAGATACTTCATGTAAATAGAAATGACAAGAAAGCAGAGGTAGCAGTACTCATATCAGACAAAAAAGACTTCAAAACAAAGGCCATAAAAAATAAAGGACAACATATAGTGATAAAAGAATCAATAATGAAGAGAATATTACACTAATTAATATATATATGTGTCCAATATAGAAGCACCCAAATAATAAATACTAATAGACATAAAGAGAGAAATAAAAGGGAATACAATAATAGCAAGAGAATTTAACACCCCACTCACATCAATGGACAGATCTTCCAGATAGAAAACTAGTAAGGAAATAGAGATGTTAAATAATACAAGTTACTTAACTGATATTGTAAGGACATGACGTTCAAAAAAAAAAAAAAACTCTTTTCAAATGCATATGGAACATTCTCTAGGATTGACCATAAACTAGGAAACAAAACAAGCCTGAACAAGTTTAAGAGGATAGAAATTATTTCAAACATCTTTTCTGACCATGACATGAAACCACAAATCTATCACAGAAAAAGAAACAAGAAAAAAAAAACCATTACATGGAAACTAAACAGCATGCTACTAAAATAAAAGGTTCAATTATGATATCAAAGAGGAAATTTTAAAATATCTTGAGACAAATGACAGCAAAAACACAATCATAGAAAATTAATGGGATGCAGCAAAAGTGGTTCTTAAAGGGAAGTTCATAGTGATAGAGGCCTCCCCCTCCCAAAAAAAAAAAAAACCCTAGGAGTTCCCACTGTGGTGCAATTGGATTGGTAGCATCCTAGGAGTGCTGGGGTACAGTTTTGATCCCCAGTCCAGCACAGTGCAGTTAAGGATCTGGCATTGCTGCAGCTGTGGCTTAGGTTGCAACTAATGGCTCAGATCTGAGCCCTGGCCCAGGAACTCCATATGCTGTGGGGTGGCCAAAAGGGGGAAAAAAAAAATGCCTAACCTACCACCTAGAAAAAGAAGAACAAACAAAGCCTAAAGTCACCAGACAGAAGGAAATAATAAAAATCAGAAAGGAAATAAATAAAATATGGATTTAAAAATAGAAAAAAATTTAATAAAACCAAGAACTAGTTCTTTGAAAGGATAAACAAAATTGACAAACTTCTGGCCAGGCTTACCAAGAATAAAAAAGAGATGGAGCCTAAATAACAAAATAAGAAATGAAGAAGGAAAAATAACAACCAATACTGATGAAATACAATAACATAAGAGAACACTAAGAACAACTGTATGCCAACAAATTGAACAACCTAGAAGAAATGGACAAGTCTCTAGAAATATGTATGTAGCCCACCAAAACTGAATCATAAGGATAATTAGAACAGACTGATCACTAGAGGTGTGATAGAATCTGAAATTTAAAAAAAATTTTAAAAAAGACTCCCTACAAACAAAACTCCAGGTCCAGATGGCTTCACTGGAGAAATCTACCAAACATACAAAGAAGAGCCTATACCAATCCTTTTCAAACTCTTCCAAAAGAATGAAGAGGAAGTAGCACTCCCAAAGTCATTCTATATAGCCACCATCACCCTGATACCCAAACCAGACAGAGACAAATTTGTCTACCAAAAAAGGAAATTACAGAACACTATCTTTGATGACTACAGATATAAAAAGTCTCAAGAAATATTAGCAAATCATATACAACAACAATTAAAAGATCATATACCACAGCAAGCTGGATTCATCCTGGGGTCACAAGGATGGTTCCACATATGCAAATCAATCAATATGATACACCATATCAACAAAAGAAAAGACCAAAAAAAAAACATGATAATTTGAATAGATGCAAAAAAAAACTTTGATAAAATTCAACATCCATTCATGATAAAAACTCTTACCAAAGTGGGCATTGACGGAACATGTCTAAACATAATGAAAGCTATTTATGACAAAACCAGAGTAAACATAATACTCAAAAGTGAAAAGCTGAAAGCCTTCCTGCTAAAATCTAAAAGAAGACAAGGATGTCCACGCTCACCACTTCTATTTAACAGAGCAATCAGACTAGAAAAAAATAGGTATCTATATTGGAAGAGAAGGGGTAAAACTGTCATTATATACAGATAACATGATACAATATATAGGAAACTCTAAAGACTCTACACAAAAGCTACTAGACCTGATAAGTGAATTCAGCAATAGAGAAAGATAAAAAAAAGTTATCATACAGAAATTGGTTGCATATCTTTACACTAACAATGAAATTTCAGAAAGGGAATACAGAAAACAATACATTTTGGTTTTGGTCTTTTTAGGAACACACCTGCAGCATATGGAAGTTCCTAGGTTAGGGGTCAAATCTGAGCTGTAGCTGCCAGCCTACCACAGCCACAACAGCGCCAGATTGCAGCTGCATCTTTCACCTACACCATAGCTCATGGAACACTAGATCCTTAACTGACTGACCAAGGCCATGGATTGAAACTGCATCCTCATTGATATGAGTCAGATTTGTCACCACTGAGCCACAATGGGAACTCCTAGAAAACAATGCACTTTTGAATCACACAAAAAAAATAAAATATGTAGGAATACAACTGACCAAGAAGGTGAAAGACTTCTATGTTGAAAACCATAAAACATTAATAAAAGAATTAAAGAAGAGGGGAGCACAGGTTTAAGGCATTAGACTGCTGTGGCCCTCTTTGCCTGGCAAAGCAATAAAGCTATCTCTTTCAACTTTACCCCACAAAAAAGCATTACAGAGGATGAAAATAAATGGAACAATATCCCATGTTCCTGGACTGGAGGAATTAATATTTTTAATTGGCAATACTACCCAAAACAATCTACAGATTTAACATGATCCATATCAAATAACCCATGACATTTTTCACAGAACTAGAAAAAAATAATCCAAAACTTTATATGGAACAATAAAAGATCCAGAATTGCTAAAGCAATCCTAAGGAGAAAAAAGCAGAAGGCATAACTGTCCCAGACTTCAGATAATACTACAAAGCTGATTCTCTCGCCTGCCTGCACCAGGGCCAAAGGGAGATTTGCAGAGGGATTTCTCAATGGCCGGATGGAGAAACATCCTGCCCATGAGACCCACTGCTCCTGGCCTTGCCAGGAAAAGCCACAGAGCAGGGTACACTAAAAGGATATAAGTGCTGAACATTAAAAAAGAGAGACAAGAGATGGGATTAAGATGGGAGAATAGAAGGAGCGGAGCTCAACTTCTCTCCTAAAAACAACAAAATTCACAATTAAAGGCAGAGCATTCCTCACCCAAATGGACTGGAAACCTTAAAAAAGATATCCTAATCCAGAAGAAAAAGAGGAGGCCACATCAAGAGGTAGGAGGGGTGATTTCACGAATTAAACAATGCCTTACCTCCTGGGTGGGAAGCCCCACAGACTGTAAACTAACTGGTTCACAGAGACTCACCTACAGGAGTGAGAGTTCTGAGTCCCACATCAAACTCCCAACTGTGGGGATCTGGCACTGGGAGAAAGAGCCCCCAGAGCATCTGGCATTGAAGGCCAGTGGGGCTTGTGCCCAGGAGCTCCAAGGACTGGGGGAAATGGAAACCCCATTCAGAAAAGGTGCAAACAGACTTTCACACGCACTGGGTCCCAGGGCAAAGCAAAGTCTCCATAGGAATCTGGGTCAAACCTGACTGCAGTTCTTGGAGGACATCCTGGGAAAACAGGGGTGAATGTGGCTTGTTGTGAGGGAAGGACATTGAAAGCAAAGCTCCTGGGAATATTCAGCAGTGTGCCATTCTCTGGAGGTGGCCATTTTGGGAAAATCTGGCCCCATCCATCAGTCTGAGAAGCCCCAGAGCAAACAAAAACCCAGGTGGGATCACAACCCCACCCCTCAGTAAACAGGCTACCTAAAGACCCCTCAGGCAAACAGCTGCCTCTAATCCCAAGCAGAGACTAAACCCCACCCACCAGAGGGATTAGAATCAGCTCCACCCACCAGTGGGCAGGCATCAGCCTCTCCCATGAGGAAGCCTACAGCAAGCCCCCAATACCAACTTCAGCCACAAGGGGGGCAGGCACCAGAAGTAAGAGAGGCTACAACACTATTATCTGTAAAAAGATCACCACACAAAAAAACCTATAAAAATGAAAAGACAGAGAACTATATAACTCAGATGAGGGATAAAGAAAAACCCCAGAAAACCACCTAAGCAATGAGGAGATTCTCAGCCTCTAGGAAAAAGACTTTAGCCTGTTGATGCTGAAGATGATGCAAGACATTGGAAATAAACTGGAGGCAAAGATGGATACCTTACAGGAAACACTGAGCAAAGAGATAAAAGATATCGAACATAAACAAGAAGAGATGTGAAATACAATACCTAAAATAAAAAACTCACTAGAAGAAGCTAACAGCAGAATACAGGAGGCGGGAGAACGAATAAGAGAGGTGGAGGACAGATTAGTGGAAATCATGGATGCAGAACAGAAAAGAGAAAAAAGATTGAAAACAAATGAAGAGAGTCTCAGAGAACTCTGGGACAAAGTTAAACACACCAACATCCTCCTGCCAGAGGATAAGAGAGAGAGAAGGGGACAGAAAAAATATTCCAACAGATAATAGCCAAACACTTCCCTAACATGGGAAAGGAACCACTCACTCAAATCCAGGAAGTACAACGAGTACCATATAAAATAAACCCAAGGAGGAATACCCAGAGACACATATTAATCAAAATGACCAAAATTAAAGACAAAGAGAAAACCTTGAAAGCAGCTAGGGAAAAGAAACAAAACACATAAAAGGGAACCCCAATAAGGATATCAGGAGATTTTTCAGCAGAAACTCTGCATGCCAGAAGGGAGTGGCATGATATACTTAACGTGATGAAAGGAAAAAACCTCCAACCAAGATTACTTGACCCAGCAAGGTTCTCATTCAGATTTGAAGGAGACATCAAAACCTTCACAGATAAGCAAAAGTTGAGAGAACACAGCAACATTAAACCAGCCTTATGACAAATACTACAGGAACTTCTCTAGGCAGAAAAGAAAAGACAGCAACAGGAAACAAAAATTCCATAAATGACTAGGCTCACCTGTAAAGGTATATATACTGTAAAGATACGAAATCATCCATGAACAATTATCTCACCAAAATCAGAAATCATGAGAAGATGTGGGTACAAATGCAGGACACTGGAGATGCACTTGCAATTAAGAGAAAAACAACTTAATCTCATATACATATAGACTCATATCAAAACTTCAGAATGACTGAAAACCAAACATATACAATTGATACACTAACAAAGAAAAATCAACTCAAATAAAACACTAAAGTTAGTCATCAAACCACAAGAGGAGAGAACAAGAGAAGAAGGAAAGAAAAAAACAGCAACAAAAACAAATCCAAAGCAATTAATAAAATGGAAATAAGGACATACATATCAAAAATTACCTTAAATGTGAATGGACTAAACACCCCAACCAAAAGACATAGACTGCCTGAATGGATACAAAAACAAGACCCATATCTATGCTGTCTTCAAGAGACCCCCTTCACTTCTAGGGACACACACAAATTGAAAGTGAGAGGATGGAAGGATATAGTCCAGGCAAACGGAGATCAAAAGAAAGCTGGAGTAGCAATACTCATATCAGACAAAATAGACTTTAAAATGAAGAATATTTTAAGGGACAAAGAAGAACATTACATAATGATCAAAGGATCAATCCAAAAAGAAGATAAAACAATTTTAAATATCTACACACCCAACATAGAGTCACCACAATATATAAGGCAACTGCTAACAACCTTTAAACGACAAATCAACAAAAACACAGTAATACTGGGGGACTTTAACACCACACTTACAGCAATGGACAGATCGTCCAGACAGAAAATCAATAAGGAAACACACAGGCCCTGAATGATGCATTAAACCAGATGGACGTAAGAGATATTTATAGGACATTCCATCCAAAAGCAACACAATACACATTCTTATCAACTGCACATGGAACATTCTCTAAGATTCATCACATCCTGGGCTACAAATCCAACCTCGGTAACTTTAAGAAAATTGAAATCATATTAAGCATCTTTTCCGAACACAATGCTATACAACTAGAAATCGACAACAAGAAAAACAACTGCAAAAAACACAAACATGTGGAGACTAAACAACATGCTACTAAACAACCAATGGATCATTGAAGAAATTGAAGAAGAAATTTAAAAATATGTAGAAGCAAATCACAATGAATATACGACACTCCAAAACCTAAGGGATGCAGCAAAAGCCGTTCTAAGAGGAAAGTTAATAGCAATACAAGCCCACCTCAGGAAACAAGAAAAAGCTCAAATAAACAAGCTAACTTTACATCTAAAGCAGCTCGACAGAGAACAGACAAGACCTAAAGTTAGTAGAAGGAAAGAAATCATGAAGATCAGAGCAGAAATCAATGAAATAGAAATGAAGAAAACCATAGAAAAGATCACTGAAATGAAAAGCTGGTTCTTTGAAAAGATCAACAAAATCAATAAATCCTTAGCCAGACGTATCAAGAAAAAAAAGAGAGCGGACTCAAATCAATAAAATTAGAAATGGAAAAGGAGAAGTAACAACGGACATCACAGAAATACAAAGGGTCATAAGAGACTACTCTATGCAACTATATGCCAATAAAAGGGAAAACCTAGAAGAAATTGACAACGTCTTAGAAAAGTACAATCTTCCAAGACGAAACCAAGATGAAATGGAAAAGATGAATGGACCAATCACAAGAACTGAAATTGAAACTGTGATTTAAAAACTTCCAACAAACAAAAGTCCAGGGCCAGAGGCCTTCACAGCCAAATTCTATCAAACATTTAGAGAAGAGCTAATACCTCTCCTTCTGAAACTATTTCAAAAAATTGCAGAGGAAGGGACATTCCCAATCTCATTCTATGAGGCCACCGTCACCCTGATACCAAAACCAGACAAAGATACCACAACAAAAGAAAACTACAGGCCAATTTCACTGATGAACATCAATGCAAAAATCCTCAACAAAATACTAGCAAACCGGAGTTCCCGTCGTGGCGCAGTGGTTAACGAATCCGATTAGGAACCATGAGGTTGCGGGTTCGGTCCCTGCCCTTGCTCAGTGGGTTAACGATCCGGCGTTGCCGTGAGCTGTGGTGTAGGTTGCAGACACGGCTCGGATCCCGCGTTGCTGTGGCTCTGGCGTAGGCTGGTGGCTGCAGCTCCAATTCAACCCCGAGCCTGGGAACCTCCATATGCCACGGGAGCGGCCCAAAGTAATAGCAAAAAAAAAAAAAAAAAAAGAATACTAGCAAACTGCATCCAACAATCCATTAAAAGGATTGTACATCAGGATCAAGTGGGAGTTATCCCAGGGATGCAAGGGTTCTTCAATATCTGCAAATCCATCAGTGTGATAGACCACATTAACAAACTGAAGAATAAAAACCACATGATCTTCCCAAGAGATGTGGAAAAAGCCTTTGACAAAGTCCAACACCCATTTCTGATAAAAACCCTTCCGTAAGTGGGCATAGATGGGACCTACCTCAACATAATAAAGGCCATATATGAAAAACCCACAGCAAACATCATTCTCAATGGTGAAAAGCTGAAAGAATTCCTGCTGAGATCAGGAACAAGACAAGGATGTCTGCTCTTGCCACTACCCTCCCACATAGTTTTGGAAGTCCTAGCCACAGCAATCAGAGAAGTAAAATAGATAAAAGGAATCCAGATTGGAAGGGAAGAAGTAAAACTATCACTATATGCAGATGACATGATTCTACATTTAGATAATCCTAAAGACTCTACCAGAAAAGTGTTAAGAGCTCATCCACAAATTTGGCAAAGCCACAGGATACAAAACTAATACCCAGAAACCAACTGCATTTCTATACACTAACAATGAAAGAGCAGAAAAATAAATTAGGGAAGCAATCCCATTTACCATTGCATCCAAAAGAATAAAATACCTAGGAGTAAACCTACCTAAAGAGACAAAAGACCTGTACTCTAAAAACTATAAGACACTGATGAAATAAGTCAAAGATGACACAAATAGATGGAAAGACACACCATGCTCATGGATTGGAAGAGTTAATATTACCAAAATGAATATACTACCCAAGGCAATCTACAGATTCAATGCAATACCTATCAAATTACCAAAAACATTTTTAACAGAACTCAAACAAAATATATTAAAGTTTGTGTGGAAGCACAAAAGACCCAAAATAGCCAAAGACATCCTGAAAAAGAAAAATGGAGCTGGAGGAATCAGGCTCCTGGACTTCAGACTCTACTACAAAGCAACAATCGTCAAAACCATATGGTACTGGCACAAAGACAGAAATATAGATCCGTGGAACAGGGTAGAAAGCCCAGAATTCAACCCACACACCTATAGCCAACTCATCTATGACAAAGGTGACAAGAATATACAATGGAGAAAAGACAGCCTGTTCAATAAGTGGTGCTGGGAAAACTGGACAGCCACATGGAAAAGAATGAAATTAGAACACTCCCTAACACCATCCACAAAAATCAACTCCAAATGGACTAAAGACCTAGATATAAGACCAGACACCAGAAAACTCTTAGAGGAAAACATAGGCCAAACACTCTCTGACATAAACGACAGCAACTTCTTCTCAGATCCACCTCTTAGAGTATTGATGACAAAAACAAAAATAAACAAATGGGACCTAATCAAACTGAAAAGTTTCTGCACAGCAAAGGAAACCCTAAACAAAACGAAAAGACAACCCACAGAATCGGAGAAAATCTTTGCAAGTGAATCCACTGACAAGGGATTCATCTCCAAAATTTAGAAACTCCTTCTGCAGCTACATACCAAAAAAAAAAAAAAAACCATCAAAAAATGGCCAGAAGATCTAAACACACAATTCTCCAAAGAAGACATACAGACGGCCAAAATACACATGAAAAGATGTTCAACATCACTCAGTATTAGAGACATGCAAATCAAAACCACTCTGAGGTTCCACCTTACACCAGCCAGAATGGCCATCATCCAAAAGTCTACAAACAATAAGTGCTGGAGAGGGTGTGGAGGAAAAGGAACCTCAGTACACTGTTGGTGGGATTGTAAACTGGTGCAACCACTGTGGAAAACGGGATGGAGAGTCCTCAGAAAACTAAAAATAGAACTACCATTTGATCCAGCCATCCCACTCCTGGGCATCTATCCAGAGAAAACAATAACTGGCAAAGACACATGTACTCCGATGTTCACTGCAGCACTATTTGCAATAGCCAAGACATGGAAACAACCTAATGTCCATCGACAGAGGAGTGGATCAAGAAGAGGTGATACATATACACAATGGAATATTACCCAGCCATTAAACAGAACGAAATAACGGCATTTTTAGCAACATGGATGGACCTAGAAATTATCATGCTAAGTGAAGTCAGTCAGACAATGAGACACCAACATCAAATACTTTCATTGACATGTGGAATCTGAAAAAAAGGACAGAATGAACTTCTTTGCAGAACAGATGCTGACTCACAGATATTGAAAATCTTATGGTTTCCAAAGGAGACAGTTTGGGGGGGTGGGGGGATGCGCTGGGGGTGTGGGATGGAAATCCTATTAAATTGGATTGTGATGATCACTGTACAACTACAAATGTAATAAATTCATTGAGTAATAAAAAATAAATAATGGCACAGTCCGGAAGCGCCCACACGTGTCCTCCCAACTCGGCTCTAGGCCTGTTGGTCCCGCTGTTACCAGCAATGGGTCTTGCCGGACCAGCGCACACCGAGTGCACTCCCTGGCCTGCCAGATGAAGGCGAAGCGGCGGCGGCCGGACCTCGATGAGATTCACCGTGAGCCGTGGCCCCAGGCTGTCACAAGGACCCGACCAGACCCCGGCGGCAAGCCCGACCTCGACCTGCCAGGGGGCGGCCTGCATCGCTGTCTGGCCTACGCACGAGTCCCGGCCGGGTGCGGCCTGAGGAGGAGAAGGGTCCGCCGTTCGGGCTGGGGGTGTTGAGATCCGGGCCCTAGGGAACGCAGGGTCTTCTTTCCTGGGATTCATGGGTCTGCTGGCCTCCCATCCCTTCAAGCCTGGAACCTAGCATCGGGAAATGAGCTAGGGTCAGGGAGATAGGAGTACCTGAGAGGCATCACCTTCTCACTTCTCCTTACCCCCCATCCCTACAGGAGATACTTCATCGATTCTGCCAACCTGAAGACCCACTTCCGATCCAAAGACCACAAGAAAAGGTATGAAGGTATAAGAAGAGAATTAACGGATGGGTGTCTGGCAGGCAGGACTCGAATCTGGTCAGTTCTCAGTTCCTGTTCTTTTTCCCAGGTTGAAGCAGCTGAGCGTGGAGCCCTACAGTCAGGAAGAGGCAGAGAGGGCAGTGGGTATGGGTTCCTATGTGCCTCCCCAGCGGCTGGCAGTGCCCACAGAAGTATCCACTGAGGTCCCTGAGATGGACACATCTGCTTGACAGATCCTGAGAATTCAAGGCGGAAGAGTTGCCCATGGACAGTGACGCAAGGGCCAGTCTGGGAGAGACTGTACCAGTCTGTTTTGGCCCGGGCTTTGGGGAGTGGATGGCCTCTTCCCAGTGCCCTCCCTCCCAATAAAATAACTGGATAAAGGGGGCTTGCCCCTGATTCTTTAGCCCCCAGGCCACTACTCCAAAAAAAAAAAAATGGAGTTCCCGTGGTGGCACAGTGGTTAACGAATCCGACTAAGAACCACGGGGTTTCGGGTTCAATTCCTGGCCTTGCTCAGTGGGTTAAGGATCCGGCATTGCCGTGAGCTGTGGTGTAGGTCACAGATGCGGCTCGGATCTGGCATTGCTGTGGCTCTGGTGTAGACCAGCGGCTACAACTCGGATTAGACCCCTAGCCTGGGAACCGCCATATGCCATGGGAGCGGCCCTAGAAATGGCAAAAAGACAAAAAAATAAATAAATAACAACAACAAAGAAACTACAATGAGATACCAGTACATCCTACTAGAATAGCTAATGTCAAAAAACTGACAATGGGGGGGTTCCCATTGTCCCTACTAATACCCATGAGGATGCAGATTCAATCCCTGCCCCCACTTAGTGGATTAAGAATCCGGCATTGCTGTGAGCTGAGGTGTAGGCCACAGACACTACTCAGATCTGGTGTTGCTATGGCTGTGGCATAGGCTGGCAGCTGCAGCTCTGATTCAGCTCCTAGACTGGGAACTTCCATGTGCTGCAGGTAGAGCCCTAAAAAGACTAAATAAATAAATAAATAAATTTTTAAAATTCTTTGCCATTTGGTTATAAAATGGCCTTAAGCTGTCCTGATATCCAATTTTTCATTGTACATTGTTATCTACCAGGAGAGTTTGATGATACAATAGTGTGAAATAAGTTGGACCCCGTTCAAGGGTATTTTAGAGTATTTTAGACCCTATTCTTCAAAATTAAAAAAAAAAAAAGAGAGAGAATATATCTGAAGAACTTGATAATAGAAGCTAACATGTGGTAGATGCTTAAACAATGTCACGGAGGTGGTACAATGCAAAAGAAAGGGCCTGCACAATGTTTTTAATCACACCTGGGTTCTAATCCTGGCACCACCACTTAATATGTTGTCTTGGATACGTCTTGACAACTTTGAGCCTACTTATCTTTCATAAGGAAAGACTAATCTCTTACTGGTAGAGCTGTATTGAAGGTTTAAAGGAGGTAACGGGTTTCCAGGGTTTGGTGCAGTATATGTTCAAGCAGCACATAATTCTCTTCTTTGGCTGTCCCAGAATGCAGGGGACTGCAATTCCCTGCCAATCATCCTGCAGCCAAGGGCTCGCCAGTCACATAGTTTCAGTCTTAAACTTTGAATAGGTAAATTAGGGGGTGCCAGCAAGAGGCAAAACTAAGATGTGGCTGTGGATCCAACTTGCACATCAAAGGCGAAGATGTGCAAGTTTTGGGTGGAGGGCAAAGTCTGAAGTAATCTAATACCCACTCCCTTCAAATTATGTCCAGTCTGATAGACTGCTGGGAACTGAGGTCCTGGTCATAACTCAAACAATCCCTGGTAAAGTAAGATTTGTTACTGGTGCCGTTATCTACCCTAGTCCCTTTCTGAGGATCCCTGACACTGCCTGTGCCTTTGTCTGATGGGGTGGGCTTCCTCAGAAAGGTGGCTAATATTTTATGTGGTATAATGACTTTTAGACACCAGAAAAGGAGTTGGCTGCTACACCCCTGATATAGTCACTCTCTTTAGGATGCAGTCGATGAATAAATGATACCAGAACCTTTTGAATCGTGGAATTCAAATGCTGGTGCTCGGTGAGATATGATCACACAAAGGCAGGGCCCAGCCAGAGTGCTTCAGTTCAAGGGATTTCTCCAACTCACAGCCAGTTCAGAAATGTCCCCAAGGCAGGCTTTGTCCCCAACACACCTGCCAACAGGTGCCTTGCTTTCTCTTTGCATGAACAAGGCAATGCTGACCACACCTCAGCGCCAGCCAGGCTTGTGTGTTGTCTTCTTTCCACTATCCTATTCCTATACCTTTATAGACTCAGAAGGCTCATCACTGTTCCCCCTACTCTCACTGCCCCCCAGGTAAGGATTTGTGGACTTGGGTGGGGGGAAGACCTGTCGCGGAATGTCTTGCTGCTGAGCTCTGCTGTGGATTGGTAAAGAAATCATCACCCTCCCAGGAACTCCTAAATCTACAAGCAGCCTAGCCCCTAACTGCATCTTTAGCTGTCCAAGAGGGTTTTGTGAAGGATCAGTCTTCCAACCAGCACAACCTATACGGTGGGGGATAAACTGTTCACATAAGTGATCTGTTGATTATTTTATTTATCTTACAAACAGAGTAGGGGTTAAATAAAGAGTATTGGGTTTGCCAGTATCAGACACTTGGGACTGTTTTGTTTATTTTTTTCCCCTCAAAAAAAATAGAGGGAAAGAGCAGGGAGAGTTCTTTTAATATGCAGGTGCTTCAGGGAGAACCAAACCATTTCATTTCATCTGTTATTTCCCATCCCACTGGATCTGGTGCTTGGAGGCGGGGAGGGAGATGAGATCAGTGGATCAGTCACAAGCACTGTCATCAGCATTGCCAGAGAGGTCAAGGACGGACATCATGGAATCAGACAGCTTGCTGGCGAGTTTGTCTGCAGGTAGAAAAAAACGGTCAGTTACTTGGTTATTGGCTTGCCAACAGGAGGCCCACAAGAGCTAGCCTACGGTTACCTAGGTCTGCATCAAACTCCCAAACTGGCTCACTGATCACCTTCCAACACTAAACAAAACAACTGGTGGGCTACTGGCAGCCACTGCTCAACCTCACAGGTAGACCCATTCATCTACCTGTGAAATGATCACCCCAACATAGCCTGAATCTCAGAGTGTCAGACTTACTAAGCTTCAGTATTTTTATCCCTTCCTAGTATCAAAACAGCTATTTTCTTTCACTATGTTGAACTTAGCACCCTGCCATTACCCTCAAATCTCTCACAAGAAAGGGGCAGCACAGCAGTAGGGGCTTTGATCTGAGCCTGAATGCTCACCTCCATCCTCCAGCCACACCCTACTGTTCCTCAGGATTGCCTCAGACATCACCTCCTTCAGGAAGCCTTCTCTATCACCTCAACCCCACCACCACCTCCAGGCTGGGTTAGGTTCCCTCACCGTGCTATGTCTTCAGTGACAATTTCCTCACCAAATAAGACTTTTGCAATGAGTTAGTGAAAATTAATATAGCATGTGACCCAAATGGACCAGCCACACAATGCACCACCATTAACACAAAGGGGAAAGTTCTTTTGTGAACTAAGGCATAACTATCCATAATATATGTTGAGTGGAAAAATGATGTGGCAAAACTGTACGTTCAGGAGACTAGCCATTTGTCTAGAAAAAGAGGAAGAACATACCGATATTTGCCTGTGCACCTACCTCAGGAATGAGAAAACAAGAAATTAAATGGTTGCCTCTGGGGGGAGGCCTGGGTGACTGGGGGAATGAAAGGAATTAGAAGCAGCTGATAAATAAATGGCTATTTGATATATAAGACTAGGCCAGTGGTCCTCCAAGTGTGGTCCCCAGAGGAGCAACATCAGCACTAATGGGGAACAAGTTAGAAACATAAATTCTCAGGCCCCATGGACAACCTACTCAATCAGAAACTCTGAAGACAGGTCCCAGAAACCTGTGTTTCAATAAGCCCTCCAGGCAATTCTAATACGAGCTAAAGTTTGAGAACCACTGTGGTAGCAGGAGAGCCTCCTAACCCATTTCTGCCCCCAACCCTAGCCTGGGGTTGGACACATAGAAATGCTCACTCAGAAGCCCCTAAATAAGGCTCTAGGTGGGCCCTTTCTGGAGCACAGTGGGGTGGTCAGGGACCCCCACCTGTACGCTTCTGGATCTTCTTCTTATTCTTCAGGGCAGATGCCAGGGCCTGGCCCTGCTGCAGAGGGTCTGCCTCCATGATCCTCTGTAGCATCGGGCGGCGGTCCACTGAGCAGACTTCCACTGTGCTGTTGTTTCTTGGGTGTCGGTCCACATTGCGCTTAGCCCACCCCATCTGATGACGGTTTGGATTGGTACAATACCCAGTGAGATCTCCAATCTGGGGAAAGAAAGGGCGACAGTGAGGTCTGGGCCCTGGAGTACCTCCAAAGACTTCTGCAAAGGAGGCAGGGACAGGCTTGCATAAGAACAGGAGCCTGGAGCCATGCAAAACTAAGCTTCAAGTCTAGCTCCACCACAGACTAGCAGGTGCTTACTTATCCTGTGGGCCACAATTTGCTCGTCTAACAAATAGGAGTGGACAAGTGGGTAGCCTGCATGGCTTTTATAAGAATAAAATGAAGAGTTCCCATCATGGCCCAGTCGAAATGAATCCAACTAGGAACCATGAGGTTGCAGGTTCGATCCCTGGCCTCATTCAGTGGGTTAAGAATCCAGCATTACCGTGAGCTGTTGTGTAGGTCACAGATTTGGCTCAGATCTGATGTTTCTGTGGCTGTGGAGTAGGCTGGCAGCTGCAGCTCCTAGCCTGCGAACCTCCATATGCTATGTGTGCAGCCTTAAAAAAATAAAATAAAAAAGAATAAAATGAAAAAGTAGAATTACTTGACAACGACAATTGGTATTAAAATGATTCTCTGCTCAAAGTGACCCTTCAAAGTCTTACTCAATTTAACAAATGTTCTGACACCTATTTTGTGCCCAGCTCTATAATGGGAAAATGCTGAAGAAATGAGTTGGATGCAATTCCATTTTCAGGAAGCTACCAGGCTAAAGAGGAAAAAACCAACCACACCACAAGTTAGAATGTGCTAGGTCCCCACCAAAGAAATGCAGCACGAGTGACAGAGGCTGAGGGGGTGGTGGTGGTCAACATACTTCTGCTGATGGGTCACTCCTGACTAAACACTGGAAAAGCACAGAGCATACCTGGGCACCCAAAAAGGTATCTATTTGGCTGGAATAGAAGGTACATGTGGGCAGTAAATGATAATATTGACAGAAAGCTATGTGCCAGGTACCCTTCCAAGCACATACATATACATGCTTGTGTATATGTATACATGTATTCACACACACATAATGTATTAACTCATTCAATCCTTGCAACAATGCTCTGACAAATGAGGTACCTAAGGTCACACAGCAAGTAAGCAGTGGAATAAATTAGAACCCAAGCAGTCAGGATTCTGTATGTATGACTATCTGCTACACTAGAGCGGGGAAAAGGCAAGGCTACCACACTGTACAACCCTGGAGCACCATTCACAATATAGCATATCTAAATGGTACTTCCCAGAGTTGTGCGATGGAGTGGCCCTACTCAGGGCCCTGAACCTGAGTCTGGAACTTGTAGTACAGAGTAGGGAACTACTACTGGTCCCTGAGAGAAAATGATATGTTTGTTCTAGGGCTAATGGGCTCAGTGAGAAATATCAGGGGATGATCCGTAAACACAAAACTTTAATTTCTTAAACTTTTTTGGCTATGCCCACAGCATAGGAAAATTCCCAGGCCGGAAACTGAAACCACGCCACGGTAGCAACCCGAGCTACTGCAGTGACACCAGATCCTTAACCCACTGAACCACCAGGGAACTCCATTAAACACATAACTTTAAACTGATTTTCCTACAAACACTGGGGGAACTTTCAAAACTGTATGAAGATGGAAATGGTGTGATTCCTACCAATGCCCCAGTGCAGGCCTCATCATCTCTTACAGAATACAGGTAGTAGTTTCCTTTCTGGACTCCCTAATTCCACTCTGGCTCCTTTCTTTCTAACTTGGTATTTACTGCAGCCACCAGAGTGATAGCTTTTTTTTTTTCTTTTTCTGAGTCCAAGGCATGCAGAAGTTCCTAAGCCAGGGATCAAATCCACACCTTAGCAGTGACCTGAGCCACAGCAGTGAAAAAAGTGGATTCTTAACAGCTAGGCCGCTAGGGAACTCCCAGAGTAATAGTTCTAATAACAAACACTTGACCTTGTCACTTCCCTTCTAGGAGTTCTCCTGTGGTGCAGTGGGTTAAGGATATCTGGTATTGTCACTGCAGCAGCTTGGATTGCTGCTATGGCGTGGGTTTGATCCTTAGTCTGGAAATTTCTACATGCCATAGGCACAGTCCAAAAAAAAAAAATCACAAAACCCACCCAGACACTATGTGGCCATCAAAAACGAAGGACAGCTCTTCAAGTAATCACATGAAACAATCTGCAAAATGAATCTGTACATGAAATAAGCAATGTGCTGAACAATACAAACAGCATGCAACTACTTGAATTAAAATAGATCTATTATCTGCTTGTGTGTGTGTGTGTGTGTTGTGTGTGTGTTTGTGTGTAAAGATGGAAAAGCTCTGAAAGGATACTCAGGCCTGCTAATAGTGACCACCTCCAAGAAGGGGGCAAGGTAGCTAGGAGAGAGAAGCAAGAGATTTGCTTTTCACTGTACACACTCTTTACCTTTTCAAATTTATACCATGTATCCAGTCAAAAAATACTGTAAGTAAGTGCCCATCGGGGCTCAGTGGTTAACGAATCCGACTAGGAACCGTGAGGTTGCAGGTTTGATCCCTGGGCTTGCTCAGTGGGTTAAGGATCTGGCGTTGCCATGAGCTGTGGTGTAGGTCGCAGACGCGACTTGGATCCCTCGTTGCTGTGGCTGTCGTGTAGGCTGGCAGCTGTAGCTCCGATTTGACCCCTAGCCTGGGAACCTCCATATGCCACGGAAGTGGCCCTAGAAGGACAAAAAGACAAAAAAAAAATTATAAATAAACAAAATAGGAAAAAATTTTTAAATTCTTTTCCTGTCCCTCAAAATGATCAATTTTTCAGTGTTTACCTATCACCCACCGTCTAAAGTCAAACTCAAAGCCTTTTGTGCTCTGACACCAGATTCATCTTTCCCTGCCTCCACCCCCACTCCAGCCACTTCAGACCACTAGTGATTTTCCCAAAATACCCTGCTCTTACTTACCCTTTTGTGTCTTGGCATGCGCCCAGGATGAGCCCCTGCCAACAGGCTGCTGCCCCCATTGCCCAGAGATTTCCTTAGACTTCAAAAGGTGGCAGAAGCACCAAGGCCCCCAGGAAGACTTCGTTGACCCATGAGTAGTATAGGTTAGGGCCCTTAGACCCATGCTTTCCCAACCTCTGCCCCCAATTCCAGCCTATGTGTCTCTCATCAATCACAGTGTAGATATCTATGGCTGAAACCACTAAACTGTGACCTCCTGAAGGACAAAGATGGAGGTACTGGCAGAAAAAGAAGTTGAAAAAGCCTCCCAAGAGTCATAGCATTGAACATCAACTTGATCCAGCAGGTATTGGGGGGCCATGAAAGGGCAAGTGACATGGTCAGATTGGGCCACTACAAACCAGGTGAGAGATGAATATAAGCTTAGGTTAGTGTTACAGGGATAGAAAGAAGCCAAAAGCATCTCTTGAGATTTAGGAGGAAGAAGCCACAGGACTTGGTGACTGACTGTGTATAAGATCCAAAATACTAGTTAGAAGGAAGATTCAGGGATGCCCAAGTTTGTAACTTGAACAACTGGGTGGATTAATGGGGATCCTGTTCTCTGCACTAGAGCTGGACTGGGAAAGCTGCTTAAGAGTATGCCTCCTCCTTGGACCTGTCACTGGTTGGCAAATAAGGCACCTGCCAAGCACCCAGGAGCCCACCGGAAGTGAATTTTATGACCCACATCTCCAAGCATTATAAGCAGACCTTGTGAAATCCAGCCAGAAGGGACTGAGCATTTCCCAGAGCCCTGGGCAGAGGATAAGGTTGCTATGAAAAAAAAAAAGAACAGGTACCTTATACACGGTGGTTTTATTTTCCATGGCATCTGCTATTTTCACCATTGGAGAATGGAGCCATTTGATCTCCATTTCAAGCGGGTCCATGTCACCCAATAGCTCATCAGATTCTCCAGTGGCCAAGCCTTTAACACAAACAATATCACTGTCAGGCCCCTGGCTCTTCCCTGCTACCAGACCTCTGGTCAGGCCTCAGTGGGAAGGATATGCGGACACTGCCCAGGGGAGTCCAGAGGGAAGGCTCCGTTATTCCTGCTGGGAGCCCACATGACAAAGGATTAAAGGTGTGGGTTTTGCAGTAGGGTGCTCGCCTGATGGGAGCTGGTCTTCCTCAGCTTCCTCATCTGGCAAATGAGAATGCCACAAGCCCTATGACATAGGGGTCCTGTGAGTCTCAGCAGAGGATGCCTGAAATGCACTGGCCTGAGACACTACTCCGTAAATGGCAGCTACTGGGATTCCCTCCCTAAGACCAGGCCTCTCTCCCTAACTCCCTGGTGCCATGCCTAGAGCCGGCCTCCACTGCAAACCACAAATGTGCGCATTGCCCTAGGCCCACACTACCCTCATACCCCTTCTAAACTTGGCCTCCATCCCCTTTCTTGAGCCTCTAATCTCTCATCACTCTTCAAGATCCAACACTAGGGCAACTAGGAAACTCTCACCACTAACCTCTCCCTATTCTCAATATTCAGGACTTCAATCTTTTGCCAAAGTGCACTTTGAGTGCCAGAGCCCCACCTGTCCCTCTAATTCCACCCAACTTCCCACTTGATAGAAAAATAAAGTTCAGAAAGAGGGCTAACTTGCCCAAAGCTACATGGGGAAGATACTCTGAAGCAGGCAAGCCTCTTGTCCTCATTCGTCACATGAAAAGGCCCAGAGAAGAAAAGTTATTGGCCCTCGAGAGAAAAAGCCAGGCCAGCCAAGGCTTTCTCCACTGCCCCCCCCCAGCGTCCAGACAGGCCCAGAGAGCACCAAGCACTTTTCTTGGGCGGAGTAGAGAGAAGAAAAGTCATCAACCAGAGGTGCAAATAGTAGAGCACCCAAAGAGATCAAACTTCCTACAGGAGTTTCTCAAAGTCTCACCTTTGTACCCCATCAAATAACCACATGCCAGGCACTTTAAGTATCTTATATATTAAATAAGTCTTCAAAACTATCTTATCAGGTGGGTACTACTGTCCCCATTTTACAGATGATGTTATGGGACATGGGGAGGTTAAGGAATTTGCACAGCACCACCTAGCCAACAAAACTCAAATTTGAATCCAGGCAGTGCATTCTTTTAACCACGTAGCTACTCTGAGCTGGGAGAGTCTTCAACAACAGAGCAAAAGAAGTAGTTTGAATGCCACCTCTGCCTGCCACTGACAATGCACTATTCAGCAAATATCACCCTTCTGTGTCTCAGATGCCTCAGCTGCCAATGGGGGTAGAAATAAAAATCTAGGAATGGATACACAATGCCTGCAGCACAGCCTGGGGCAACATGAGAGAAGGGGTTTTTGAGAGGAGACTCTCAGTCCATTCCAGATCTCAAGAGATGGGAAAGGAACCTCGCACTTCCAAAGCGCCTCACCCCACTCCAGGTACTTTGTTGATTTTTTTTCCTATCCACCAAGGGCCCACATCCAGCCCGTACCCCCACCCCCATGACGCAGATTACAATTCTCTACCCTGTGAAAAAAGACATTAAGTTTAAGACTGGTTAATCAATTTCCCCTGAGACAGAGTAGGGCCACAGCAGGGGGAGGTCAAATGTGGGATCTGACCAGCTCTAATGGAAAAAATTAAAATCACTATAATTTTTTTTAAATGTGGGATTTGTTGTCAGGTCTGTGTGGCTCCACTAGGGTAGGACCAGGCATTTGGCAGGCCAGTTCACCTGTCCGCACTTACATTCCATGGTGTCCTCATTGGCCTGCTCGGTATCCTCAATGTCGAAGACCTCAGTCATCTCCTTAACAATCTCAGCGCTGAGATGGGTAGGCAGAGTGTGGGTGGAGGGTGGGAGTGTGTAGAAGCTGATCTTCCCACTGCATTGGGAGGTGGGAAGAAATTGGTGGTGATGTCATTAAGAGAGCAAATGACCAGGGAGTTCCCAAAGCGGCACAGCAGACATGAATCTGACTAGTATCCATAAGGTTGCAGGTTCAATCCCTGGCCTCGCTCAGGAGGTCAGGGATCCAGCATTGCTGTGAACTGTGGTGTAGGTTGCAAGCGTAGCTCAGATCCTGCGTTGCTGAGGCTGCGGTGTAGGCTAGTACCTATAGCTCTGATTCAACCCCTAGCCTGGGAACTTCCATGTGCCACAAGTGCAGCCCTAAAAAACCAAAAAAAAAAGAAATGACCAAAGAGAAAATGAGTTCCCAAGTCAGAAACTAAGGGTCAACTAGAAAACCCAGACAGTAGCTTCTGAACAAGAGGCTGAGTTGCGAGAAAATCACTGGGCATAAATAAACTGCTAAGCAGGACGTGACCTGGTGCCTTGGCCTTCCCTGTCCCAGGACCCAGGAAGTCAGGCTACCCCGCCGCTGCAATGAACACAGATGAGGCCCTATGTGGAGCCTGACTCCCAGCATGCCTCACCCTTACCCCTAGCCCCTTCCTCACCTCACCCAGTCAGCCAGGACAGCTTTGGCTGCCTGCTCCTGACTGTATATGCCCCCCTTCTTCTTCTTCCCCAAGCGGTGGGCCACTGCAGTCAGAAAGTGTTCAGTGGTCTGGAACCCGGAGACACCGTAATAGCTGGAAATCTGGTGAAGAGGAAGAAGAGAAATCATGAAGAAAAAGGAAGGGCCCTTGAAGCAGGGTAGGGCATGAGCAAGAGCCCTATGTACCTCCTCCAGGTTGCAGCGCTGCAGGATGGTCTCCACCGGGGTCACGGGGTCTGCCAGCTTCTGCACCTGGATACAGTTGCGCAGGATAGTGCCAACCTCTGAGTTGGGTCCTGGGACGATGCCTGGGGCATCCAGCAGCCTGATGAACTTATCTAGGTAAACCTCCTGCATGAACCTGGGCGGGCAGGTAGGGGGTAGGGGAGATAAGAGAGATCGCAGGGTGGTGGGGAGCAGAGGATGTGTCTGGCATCCTCTAGGCCCCAAGCACCCAGTTGGGAGGAGAGGTGAGGGGCAGATGGATGACACACATATGAATGTGGAGAGATGTAGGGTCTGACTGTAGTCTAGCCTCCACCACTGGGGACTGAGCTACAGGACCATAGGCAAGCTTCTGACTCTTTGAGCCTCAGTTGCTTCATCTCGAAAGCAGAGCTGCTCGTCAGAGCCCAATTAGGCATGGTTGTTGGGAGGCTTCAGGAGCTAAGGGAGGAAGTACCCAACTGGGTGACCAGCCCACACCCCAAGTGTGCCAGGTAAATGAGAGCTATTAGCGAGACTCCCGCACCCACGGAAAGGTCAGAGGCTGGTCCAAGGTAAGGGACAGGGGTTGAAGATGTGGGAGTTGGGGGAATGGCAGGGTCAAGGAGCTGTGAAGTGAGGGAGCAGGCAGGTGCTTACTTGGTGACCCCAGGAACGGCTCCCACACTGCACGCCCGGCTGCGCTTCAGGCTATTGATCAGGCTGCTCTTCCCAACATTGGGAAGGCCTACAAAGGAGCAGCAGATGGCTCAGGACAGGAAGGGCCCTCAGGAATACTTGGGACAGCCTGTGTGTGGGAGGCCAGGCCACAGGGAAGCCAAACACAGAACCTGGCTGGCCTCCTGCCTTCCTGTCCCAGGCCCTGACCAAGCCCCGCCATGACACTTCTATCTCTTTCCTCCATATGTGAGTACACTGGCTAGACATGTCCCTCTCTCTAGATGTGCACCCACTCCTACCTACAACCAAGCTAGGAACAATGCTCTATGCAAGGCCTCTGTGACACAATCCAATGGAGGGTGGACCTTGGGAAGTGGCATGAAATAGAACTATCCGTCCTGGTGTTGTAATTCACCTGGCACATGGGAGGGGGCTCATCTCCAGATGTCAATCTCTGAGCAGCTTTCTGCCTGTGGTGTGTGTTTCTCTGTTTGGGCATCTATAAGCACTTCTCACTCTACGGATGTCCTTGTCTGTTTCCTCCTCACTGGGTTTCCCATTCCCACCATTCTCTTTCGCTATGTGTTAGAACTTACACATGTACCACTCTCTCACAAATGTGCCTGTGTTGGGGGAAGTTTCTGTACATTTCTTGTGTCTCTTGGTTGTTTTCATTCTAAGCTTTTCCCATTTCTGTCTTTCTCATTTCACCTTTTTCTCTAACATATCTTTCTTTCTCTGTGTATCTCAGCACTTCTTTCTCTGCCAGTTTATCTCACTATCTCTCCTTCTGGCTATTGTCCTTTCTCTCCAGTTCTCCCCACTCTACCAATTCTGCCTCTTTGTAATTCCCTCTCAGCTCAGTCTGTTTTTTCTCTCTGTGTGTACGCCCCTGTGTACGTGTTTCACTTCATCTCTTTTCCTGCCCCTGCCTCCCTAACCCTGTCTCTATTTCTCTATGTATACATATGTATCTCTCTCATCATAGACCTGTATCGCTCTCTGTGACTCTGGGTGTGTGACTGTCTGAAAGTCAGTCAAGTGTATCTGGGCACATGTATCCCTCTATGGCTCTATTTGCTTGGGGAAGCGGGGTGAAGAGGCTGGATGAGTGTGTGGGACGGGACTGATCTGTATGTATTTTCCTCTGGGTCTGACATGTCTCCTCACTTGACAATCTATACATGTGTTGGTGAATCTGTATGTGTGCATAGGTTTGGGTGTGTATTCCCCTTGTGTCTGCATCTTTGTTCCTGCCTTTTTCTATGTGCACCTCCCTCTGAATCTCTCTCTATCCCTGTGTATGGCTTGCTCTATCATTCTTTCCTTGGATATGCACATCTGGCTCTCTACTTACATAGCAGGTGTCTCTAGCCCTCTTATGTCTCTATCTGCAGGTCCCTAAACATGTCTTTTCAATCAAATCTCCCTCTCTGGGTACCTCTGTCATTCAAATCTGTCTTCCCTTTCTATTCTCCACCAATCCCACCATTTGGCTTCCCAGATCTTTTTCTGTGTCTATGCATTTGCTCAGTATCCACCTCTCTCACCACTGTCTTTTTCTCTTGACTTCACTTCCTCTCCCTGCTGGTCTATCTCTGCCTCTGTCAATTTCCCTATTCCCTTCAAACCAGCCTTCCTTTAGTACACTGGATTCCAGACAGCCCCAGGTTTGAGCCTCAGCTCTGCCTTGTCAGGGTGGAGCTCCACAAGTCCCTTTCCCTTCTCTAGTCTCCAGTGTTCATATCTATGAAAGGGAAATGTTCACCCCTCCCTCCCACAGGTCTGGCAGGATGAGATAGTGTCAACTCCAAGCCCCGCCCCCTGCATTTTGTCCACAATTCTAACACTTAGAGCATGGTGGTGATTCTGAGTATGCCTTCCCAGGTTCACCAATCCAAATTACAAATCACAAATCCCTTCCTGAATGGCTCCTCCCCATCCCCTGCCCTGCTAAAAAGTAACATGAAGTTTCCAGAATTCTTTCCCCCAGTGAAACCCCTGCACAAGGAAGAAGCCTAGGCCCCATGACCTCCCGAGGCCTTACCCACAACACCCACACGGATATGGGTGCGCACTTCACCAAGGCGACAATAGTTCCCCAGAACCCTCATGAGGTTTTCAGCTCCAAAGCAGGCTTTGCTTTTCAGTAGTGACTCAGAGGCTTGCTCCACTGGCACACTACAGCGATTCTGGAAAATGAGGGATATTGCAGAAGAGGCATCAGGTGGGAGATGTGGTCTGAGCCCAGATTCCCATTTCTCAGGGAAACTTTCAGGACAGCTTCCCTGTGATCACCAAGACCACCAGACTGAAGCGGAGGGCTTCTCACACAGGCCCCGAACACCTGCCATTTCCCTCCTTCCATAAAACCTATTTTTCCACTGACTTTGCATCTCTAGTCTTTTCTGTCTCTACCTCTGCCTAGACACACATGTCCCTTGCCTCCCTCAGCAGGGGCAGGAATAGTATCCTGGCTTTCAGACAGGCCAAGTTTGGGTTCCGAGTTCTGCCTCTCACAGGCATCCTGCTCCCCTTCTCTAGGCCTCAGTGAACCTCATCTGCACAATGGAGACAGTCCCTTCCCTCCTCCTCCTTCTATGGAAGGAAGAGATAGTGCCTACCCACATAAAGCCTATCATTCCTTGATTCCTCACACAGGACAAAGCTATTTCAACCTCCATCTCCTTATTCCTGCCCAGAATGCCCTTTCATCCCTTCCTCTGTCCTTACTTATCCACCACGATGCTGTAAAATAGGAATTGACCTACCTATCTATTAATAAGAAAGAGGTTAAGGAGATATATCCTTAAAGTGGAATACAAATGAAAGAAAATATTAGAAAAGGATGCTTCACATTTTTGCCATCAAAAAGGCCAAAAAATATATAAAAGAGATATGTTTCTCCCACATGAACAAAGATTTAAATGTTTAATGATGGATAACAAGTGTGAAGGGGAAACAGGTCCTCTCACACATTCATCTACCCCATTAGCAGGAAGATAAATCAGTACAGCCACTAGTGGGGACAGGTGGAGGAACCAGGGTGGTTAGGGAGTGATTTGTCAGTGTCTAGGAAAATTGTAAAATGCACAAAGCCTATGACCCAGCCACTCCACCTCTCAGTACCCAACCTACACACTTGACCACTGGCCAAGAAGACATGTGTAAGGGTATGTGTTGTAGTACTGGTTATAATAATTTTTTAAAAATTGGAAACAAATTTTATTTACTGCCAGAAAGGTAGAACTCTATAGAAAGATCTCCAAGGGAAAAAAAAAAAAAAACCACAGGATGACATATATAATATCCCCAAACACTATTTTCTCTTTACACACACGCACACACATATCTCCACATGTAATATAAAGCACAGAAAAACATCTGGAAGGATACACACAAAACTAACAATGGTAGTTCCCTCTGGGTGTGGATAAAGGAGACTGGATTAGGGGTACCGGTGAAAGGATATTTAAGTTTCACCTATACAGCTGACTTTTGAATAACACGGGTTTGGAGGGTGGCTTAAACATAAATTTTTTTCACTAATATATACCTTAGTACTACATGGTCTGCAGTTGGTTGAATCCGTAGTGGCAGAACCACAGATACAGAGGACCAACTATAATTTATACACAGATTTTCCACTGATGATGCAGAAGGTGGATGTCCCTTAATCTCCGTTTAGTTCGAGTCAACTGTAATTGTTTTTTTTTCTACTTTTTTTTGGTGGGGGAGGGGCTGTGCCTGCAGCATGTGGAAGTTCCTGGGCCAGGGATCAAACCCACACCACAGCAGTGACCCAAGCCACTCCAGTGACAATGCAGGATCCTTAACCCACTGTGCCACAAGAGAACTCCTTCCTATTTCCTTTTTTAATCAGTAAGGTTTTTTTTTTAATTTATTATAGTTGATTTACAATGTCATGTCAATTTCTAATCAATAAATTTTACACCTGGTGCAAAACTGAGAAATACTCTCCAGGACCTAGTTTTTGTCCCTAGAAGCAACTAATATTTCTGTATACTTTAATATTGTATATTGAAAACACTATGTTAATGATATAATTAGAAATCAGTTTAGCCCTAGGCTACCTTGAAAAAGGCTAGATGCCCCTGGGCCCAGCTTACCAGGTTTTTGACCTGATGCTGGGTGCTGGCCTTGAAAGCCACGGTTGGCAGCTCATTCCTCAAGTATTCCAGCCACTTCTCCACAACCTCCTTGGGGACCAGGTCTGGGGAAAATAGGAACAGACAGGACTGGTAAGGAGAACATCACTTGGATGGCTCATTCCAGAGATGCAGACACCCACACCCAAGGATTGACCCCACCTCCTACCAACAGATATCTCTCTGGCCCTGCCAGTCTCCGTCCAGTCCCCAGGTTATAGTTTAAAAGGACAGTCTAGGAATTTCTGCTATGCAGGTTTGATCCCCGGCCCAGCACAGCGGGTTAAAGGATCCAGTGTTGCCGCAGCTGCAGCATAGGTCGCAACTGCAGCTTGGATATGATCCCTGGCCCAGGAACTTCCATATGCCTCAGGGCAGCCAAAAAAGAAAGAAAGAAAGAAAAAAAAGGACAATCTAATCTAGGGGACCAGTTGGCCCTCCCTGAGGAGACTTCTGTTTCCTTAAGGAGAATGGATAAACTATTCCAGATGCCTTCCTTCCAGGCCAGGAGGCCCAGGGTGCCAGACACCTCCCAAAGACTATGCTTTCCATCCCCCTCCATGGATCATTCTAGGTTGTACCAAATGTCAAGGATAACTTTGACAAGAAGACAAGAAGGGCTACCATTTATGAAGTACTGGCCATGTGTGTACCAAGCACTTTACTATTAATTTTCACAACAACCCTGTGCGGTTGGGACGATCAGAGCCCATTTTACAGCTAGAGGAACAGAAAGAAGCTCTCAGGTGACACGACTTGTTCAAGATCCCAGAAAAAACAGACAGCACAACTGAGATGAGACCCAGACTTGAGTGACTCCTAAGCCCGTGTGCTCTTCTGTCCTAGTATCTGGGTTACATTGTGGAGGAGACAGAAACTCACCAGGGTTGGTCAGCACAGATAAAGTTCAAAATGGCAAAAACAAAGGACTGAGAGGCAGACAGGCTCTAACTCCATCCCTAATTTCTGCTATATCATGTGTGTGTGTTTAGACAAGTGACTTCACCTCTCAAATGCCTGGCCTTAAAAACTGGAACAAGAATTCCTACCTTGCACAACTGTTACAAATACCATTGAGTTGCTGGGTCTCAGGGGCTGGTCTGAGCTAACTTTTCAAGAAGGCCTAGCCCCTACCCTGTCTTAGCCAATCGTCCAACACCCACCAATCTTGTTCAAGACCAGGACCAGCTTCTTGTTGCCTTCTGCCCGCAGGACAGCCTCCTCCATTTGGAAGCAGCGGCAGCCCAATGGGTCTCTGGCATCCAGGACTTCTAGAATTACATCAGAGTATTCCACCACCTGCAGGGCAAAAAATGGAAGATGAAGGTAAGGAAAGAACTGGGTAGCAATCAATAGGCTCATGAAAGAAAATGTCTCCATCTTTTGAAGAGGAGATGGGACTGGATTGGTGCCCTCCCTAAAGGAGCCTTAAGAAATGGACCCCCCCCCCCATACCTTACGGAACTCCTTGTAATAAGCCTTCCTTGTGGCCTCATCATCCAGTTGAGGAAACATATTTAACTCCTGCAAAACTTCCTCCTAAAGGAAAAAAGAGAAAGAGAGAGAGAATGGTCCAGGGGAGCAAAGAGGGTGAGAGCCATCTATGGAAATCATGGGAGGCTGGGAGAGCCATGGGAGTCCCATCTCACTAAAGAATAGCTTTGAACAGCCAACAAAGCCAGCAACTAGAAGAAGAAAGCATAGACCCACATGGACCACGTGTGCCTATTTGTAAGTGTGTGTTCAAGCATCAGCTAGAGGCCTGAATGTGCACCTGCGTGTGTAAGGGAGGAGTGTAAGAGGGAGGTGTAAGTAAGAAAAACCATCTATGGAGAACGTGGGATGGAGAAAGCAAAATGTGTACTTAACCATTAGAAAAGGGACTTTGAGGAGTTCCCATTGTGGCTCAGCGGTAACAAACCCGACAAGTATCCATGAGGACATGGGTTCAATCCCTGGCCCTGCTCATTGGGTTAAGGATCCAGCATTGCTGAGAGCTGTGGTGCACGTTGAAGACGCTGCTGGGATCTGGCCTTGCTGTGGTTGTGGCTTAGGCCTGCAGCTGTAGCTCCAATTAGATCCCTGCCTCGGAACTTCCACATGCCAAAACCTGCAGCCCTAAAAAGACCAAAAAAAAAAAAAAAAAAAGGGCATATTCTGTGAGACAAGAATATATGCCAGTAAAGCAGTAAGAAGTCCCAGAAAGAAGATGACTACTCTCTCAACTTTCCCCTCACATCCTTACTCTTCCTGTCCCCCTATTCCCTAGGCCAACACCTCCCCACTCCCACTCCCCAGTCTTTTGGTTCCAGCTTGGAAGAGTTAACCTATCCAGAGACGTATGATCACAGAAAAAGCTCAAAATGGCTCTTCACCTCCTTCTCACCTTCTCTCCCTGTTCCCACCGTTTTCCATCTTCTCTGCACTGATTCTCTACTCTCCCTCTAACAATCTCACACCCTTTCCTTTTCCCTTTCATAGAGCAATAGCAAAAGATCTTTTTGCACAAACCCACACCAGTCCTACCAAGAGGCAGACTCTTACCTTGCGCTCAAACTCCTCTTGGCGTCGCAGGACATCCTGACAGTAGCTCTCGATGGTCCTGCGTCTATGTCTCTCTTGCTCCCGGGCAGCCTGCTGCTTCTCCCTCATCTCCTCAACCTAACAAGTGAACACACATCAGACCTGTAGCTGACTAGGTCTGCAGCCTGAGGGAGGGATGGAAGACCAAGAGTAACAGGGTACTGGTGATAGAGAAAGAAAACAGTGTGATACGACACAGGTGGAGAAACAGGGATACAGACTTTGGGCATATGTGACAGCAATAGATAAGGAGTTTGAGAAAAAGAAAGAGATGAAGGAAGGGAAAGTGTGGCAGAGACTATTCCAAGGAAGGTATGTGAAGCTGATGGGAATTCCCGTTGTGACTCAGTGGGTTAAGAACCTGACTAGTATCCATGAGGATGTGGGTTTGATCCCTGGCCTTGCTCAGTGGGATAAGGATCCAGCATTGCCTCAAGCTGCAGTGTGGGTCATAGACATGGCACAGATCCCCACATTTCTTTGGCTGTGGTGTATGCCAGCAGCTGCAGCTCTGATTCAACCCTTAGCCCAGGAACTTCCATAGGCTGTGGGTGGGGCCCTAAAAAGAAAAAAAGAAAAGGAAAAAAAAAGAAACAAAGAAGATATGTGAAGTCGAGAGAGAATATGTTCTAGACAGAGCAAACCACTTAAGACCAGAGAGGAAAAGAAAACAAGGTAATGGGATGCTCCATCATTTAAAGAGAAGTAAAAGAGATTGTAGAAGAGAAAGAAGGACATCCCAGAGAGTGAGATGACAGGAAAACTGAAGTGAGAGTGTTTCAAAGAAAGCATGCTCTCAAATGCTGAGAATCTGAATAAGATTAGGGATGTCAGAGCATGTGCTGGTGAGGTTAGCAGGGATCATTCCAGTAGCGGGTGCAGTGAGAACATAAACCAGACAGCAATGGGCTAGGAGGTTGGGAGGTGAGCAAATGGAGATGCCAAATCAAGTATCAAGCCAATCGCCCACTCTTCCCCCTTCTACAAAAAGCCTTGACAACCCTAACAATTCTGGTCTTTGCCTTTCTTTGTTTTTGTTTTTTTTTTTTTCCTTTTCAGCCGCCCCCTCGGCATATGCTGGATCTTTAACCCACTGCACTGGGCCAGGGATTGAACTGGCACCTCCGCAAAGATAAACTGAATCATTAACCCACTATACCACAGTGGGAATTCCTGGCCTTTGCCTTACTCTGTGGACCTGGCAGTCAAGCCAAACCCTCTCTCTCCCCTAAGGTAAAGAAAGGGCTTACACTCTTTTGTGGGGTTTTTTTGTTGGTGGTTGTTTTTTTTTTTTTTTTTTTTGGCCAAGCAAGCACCAGAGCAGTGACCCGAGCCACTGTGGTGACAATACCAGATCCTTAACCTGCTGCACCGCAGTAGAACTCCAGGGCTTACCCTCTTCTTCTTTAATTCAGCCTCTCGATTGGCATGATCACTGGAGTGAACAAACTGGGGAGCAGAGGTCACTTTGGAGGCTGCTTTCTTTCCATTCTGCTTTACAGGCTGGTCACCACATAAGAGGGGGAAAAAATGAACAGAGCTAACAATGAACTCATGAAAATCACCCTTCCCAGGATGGGGGGAGTGGTGTTAAAGCTACTCAGAAGTGTAGTTGTGGGGCAAAGGAGGAGAGATGCAAACAAAAAGCTCTGTCACCGGAGGTCTGCCCATATGACTAGAGAGACCCTTCCTACTCTAGCCAGGCTTGGACTAAGTGAAGGACCCCAGAAAGGTGGTAGGGGTCAGTGGGAACTAGAAAGATTTCCCAAGTAAAGGCCAAGGGAATGCTAAGTAGTTCTCCAAGTTCACCCCAGGAACAACAGTCGTAGCACTACCTGGTAACTTGTTAGAAACACCAATTATCAGATACCAAGACAGACCTACAGAATCAGAAACTCAGGGGTAGAGCCCAGCAATCTGTGTTTTAACCAACCCTACAGGTGATTCTGGAGGGCTGGTGAAAATTTGAGCACTTTAACCATGCTAAAATTTGAGAATTATTGCTCTAGGCCAAGTCCTACTTGTATACAACTTTGTCAGCTAGGAGATCCAGGAGCTAGGGCCAAAAACTATTTGAGCCTCCCTCCTCCTCATGAGCGATAGGGACTTGGGAATAAGACAGACTCAAGTCTTAGCTGTGCTACCTGGAACTTAGGAACTTTCTCACTGAGGCTCAGTTTCTTCATCTAAAAAAATGGGACAATGGCATCCTTACCAAGGTAAACCAAGCACAAAGCAGTGTATGGTTTGTGGTGAGAACTTAATAAATGCTGCTGATTCTCTGCTGAAGACACCCAGAGAGAGAGGGAAAGCCAGCTATGCTGATTCAAATGTGGTGCTCTGTCTGGAGTCATTCAACACCTACTGGCTTTGTGGGGCTCTTCTAGGGCAAGTAACCTATTCCTGACCTTACCCCCAACGAGTATACCTTACCTGAGGGTAGAACCAACTTACCTTCTTGCAGCCTTTGGAACCTTTACCTGGCTTTTTATTTTCTACGAAACAAACAAATAAAAAAAAATCATCAACCTATCCAACATTTGTTGAAACCTTAATCTAGGTCACGCCACACTGGGAACCTAAAGAAGCCTCGGAGACTATGTCTGTCTAGGCCTCACACAAGACAGATATGGAGCTGGCAGCAACAGTGTTCAGAGGAGGTACTGGATATGTTACGGGTATTCAGTGCAAAGTGAAGCAGTTCTTAAGGGAATCTGAAGAGAGCAACCTGAACCTGTGCTTCTCACTCCTCTCTTCCCCAACCTCTAGCTGGGGCTGCTCAACAATTTTGGCACCAGGCTTAAGTGGGGGGGCTGGCAGCATGAGTAGGTGATCTGGAGTCCCTACTAAGCTAAGTCAGGTTACATGCCCTCAGCACAGGGGGAGAGAATTGCCCCTTCCTGCTGACCCTGCTCGTGCCATTGCCTCCAAAGGAACTTGCCTGACTCAGCTAAACTGCAGCCTACCTTTGATACAAGGAGGAGAGAGCTCACCTTCTACAACTATGCCCTAACGAAGCCCAGACACTTAAGAGGCCTCTCCCCTCTTCAATGAGAAGTCCTACCTGCCATCCCCTTCACAGCTGGCCCCTCAGAAAGTGTGGCTTCCCTTAATTCTCACCATTTAAAAAGGGGCTAAAGGAATTCCTACGGGGGGGGGTTATCCTAGAAGTTCAGGATACATACTACAAACAAATACAGGAGCAGCTTGAGATTACCAGACAGAGAAAGGGCACCCTAATCACATCAGGCGATTCATACCAAAGATGAGTCAATGTAGGAAACAGAGCGTTCAAATACTACTGCAAATTCTTAAGTAGATTCAAGAAAATACTTCAAAGGAACTGTGTGAGAAAGATTCCCCAAACTTGATACTGAATAAAAATTCAATAGATATAGTGAAAAACAGAAGATCCAACACTAACAACCAAATTAATAAGCTAGAAGATCACGGAAAAACTTGCTCAAAAGAGAACAAAAATCCAAAGAAATGGAAATTATGAGTAAAAAGAGAAAATGGAGAATGGACTCAGGAAAACTAGTATCTAAATAAAAGGAGTTCCTGAAAAAGATACGAGTGGAGAAGCAATTATTTTTTTAAATAATAGATAAAAGTTTCCAAAGTTAAAAACAGGCTTGAAGCTTCAGACTAGAAAGGTTCATGGAGCATCAAGATTAACAAAAAAGGAGTTCCTGCTATGGCACAGCTGGTTAAGGACCCGGCATTGTCTCTGCAGTGGCACAAGTTCTATCCCCTTCCCAGCACAGCAGGTTAAGGATCTGGCACTGCCACAGCTGTGGGGTAGGTCATAGCTGCAGCTCAGATTTGATCCCTGGCCTAGGAACTTCCACATGCCATGGATGTCCCCCACCCCAAAAACAAAAAGATTTCAAGCTAAAGGAAACAAATAATGGTAGGCAAGAAATCCATTAAGATAATGCTAGTGGAGTTCCCGTCGTGGCGCAGTGGTTAACGAATCCGACCAGGAACCATGAGGTTGTGGGTTCGATCCCTGCCCTTGCTCAGTGGGTTAATGATCCGGCGTTGCCGTGAGCTGTGGTGTAGGTTGCAGACACGGCTCGGATCCTGCATTGCTGTGGCTCTGGGGTAGGCCGGTGGCTACAGCTCCAATTGGACCCCTAGCCTGGGAACTTCCATATGCCGCGAGAGCGGCCCAAGAAAATAGCAAAAAGACAAAAAAAAAAGATAATGCTAGTAATGTGGCTAAGAAGTATAACACATACTAAGAAAGTATTTTTAAATTCAAGGAAGCATATTATAAGGAACTAGAACTGAAATATCAAATTATTCAACAAAATCCAGGAATCAAGCAATTGTGGTTAGAAAAGCAAAAGCATAAAACCATGCTAAAGGCTTCATTTTGGAAGAGTAAAATAAAAGTAGTTATTATTTATTCTTGGTAAAGGGATAGAGAAATTTAGTTATGCTTCATATATACATGAATGTAACTACCTATATAATTACTGGTGAAGGAATTCTTCTAAAACTTGTTTGGCTTTTTAAAATGAAATAAATAAGGGACTAAGAAGAAACAAACAAGAAATACAAAATCAGGAGTTCCCTTCATGGCACAGCGGAAATGAATCCAACTAGGAACCATGAGGTTGTGGGTTCGATCCCTGGCCTTGCTCAGTAGGTTAAGGATCCAGTGTTGCTGTGAGCTGTGGTGTAGGTCGCAGACAGCTCGGATCTGGTGGTGCTGTGGCTGTGGCGTAGGCGGGCAGCTACAGCTCCGATTGGACCCCTAGCCTGGGAACCTCCATGTGCCACAGGTGCAGCACAAAAAGACAAAATATTTTTTTTTAATTTTTTAAAAAAGAAATATAAAATCAGATGGTAGAGGAGTTCCTGTTGTGGCTCAGCAGGAACGAATCTGAGTAGGAACCATGAGGTTGCGGGTTTGATCCCTGGCCTCGCTCAATGGGTTAGGGATCTGGCGGTGCCGTGAGCTGTGGTGTAGGTCGCAGGCGCAGCTCAGATCAGGCCAGCAGCTAGAGCTCCGATTCAACTCCTAGCCTGGGAACCTCCATATGCTGCAGGTGCGGCCTTAAAAAGAAAAAAAAAAAATAAGACGGTAGAGATTAAACCAAACATATTAGTTATCATAATGAATGTGAATGGGTAGAATTTCCCTGTAACAACAAAAAAAAAAAATCAAATCCCAAGTCTCCTTTTATTCCAAAGTACTCATGCTGCAATGAAAAGAATGTGAGGTTTGGAATGAACCAGGTCTAGCCATTTTACTCAACAATTTCCATCTGCCTAACTTCCCCGGAAAATGAGGGCCTGCACTGAATACAGGCACTCGATGAAAGAAAATACATCACTTAGGGGAAAAACATCTGCTTCAGAGAGGAAAAGGAAGGGGAGAGAAGTGGGGAAGAAGGTAGTGATGCAGTCACCACTCACTACACTGCAACACCCAGAAGCCCCTTGTTATTGTTTCTTTTAATAGCTTCAGAGAGAAAAAAGCTACCATTTTTTAGCCAGCCAGACCCAGGTTCCTGTTCTCGCTCAATAACTACCTTGAAGGATTTTCTTCATCCACCAACTGTCACATCAATACTCAAAGATGGATCTCTCCATTCACCTATCATCTCCTGTACTCTTACCTCACTACATGCCTGTACACCCAGCCTAGCACTGACTCTACCTCCTATCCTCTAAATACTCCTACATCTTTCCACTGGGCCCTCTGAAACTCACTCAGCACTCCCCTAACTCTTCCATCTCTCCTTGAGAACAATCTCCCAAATTCTTGCTTTAATAGAGACTTAGCTCTTCCCTAAGGACAATGATTCACCTGCAGGGCTCTGGAAAGGTGGCTACTATTTTATATGAACATGAGTACCTTGGGGCCAGTAGGAAGAGGCCCAACTCACCATTGCCAAATGAATTTCTCCTTCTTGTTAAAAACGTGCAGAGGAGGGGAGTTCCAGTTTGGCTCAGCAGGTTAAGGATCCGGTGTTGTCACCGCAGTGGCTCAGGTCATTGCTGTGGTGTGGGTTCAATCCCTAGCCCAGGAACTTCTGCATGCCTCGAGAGTGACCCAAAAAAAAAAAAGTGTGTGTGGCAGCAGGGATAGAGGGTGGGGGGGAAATCCTGTTGTTTTTGAGATTGCTGCTACGCCTGTCACCTACAAGTCACTTTTTCTTCATTTATTGAAGCACCTGACTCACAGCTTTACTTTCAACCCAACTCCTGCCATATTCAACCTGGGAAACATCAGTAATCACCTGGTCACTTGTCACTTCCTCACCATCCTCACCTCCAGGGACCGCCTTCCATACAGCCACCTGCCTACTCATTGCCACGGTGACATCTGTGATCATCATCTGTGACTGCCTGTACTTCAGAAAGCAGTCTCATACACCCCTCTCAACTATCTTCAAGTTCATCTACTCAAATTCCTAGAGACTTCCAGAAACACTGATGTTACTCTCTTCTTTATTCAATAGCCACCCTATCTCCCTCCCTGAGCAGCTTACATTCCACAATCTGTCACTACAGTGGATTACACACTTGTGCCATCAAGCACTGATGGTTATAAATCTTTTAAATAATAAAACACACCCTCCTTTTTTTTAATAGTTGGAAAGTTTCCTTTCTTTCCTTCTTTCTTTCGGCCACGCTCACAGCATGTGGAAGTTCCAGGGGCAGGGACTGAACCCTTGCCACAGCAGTGACCCAGGCCACTGCAATGACACCAGATCCTTAACCCACAGTGCCACAAGGGAACTCCTACACCCCTCTTTTAAATAACCATTCAAAAATGTACAACAGTTGAAACTGTATTTGAACACACTTTGGAGGGCTTGTCAATAACCTTCCCAGACTTAATCATTATTACCATTTCGGTTCAAGGTATCGCTAGCCCAGGGTAGGCAGCTGCACCATGCAGCACCTCCCGATTCTTCCACTGCAATCATGCTAGTTAGTCTGATCAATAGTTCAGCTGCAATCTACCAATGAAGTCTTTGTTTTGTAGGTGCATGTAAAGTTTTCCTATTTAATGTTTACCATTTTCACACTAACATAGTGTATATGATTGTTCTTTAACAAGTAATACAGTCATATGGTTCCAGATTAAAACCATGTATTTTGAGGTCACCCTCCCACACTTGTCCCTAGCTACTGCAGTCCCTACAAGAAGCCACTTTACTATTTATTCATTTTTTGGCCAACTTGCAATATGCAGAAGTTCCACGGCCAGGAATCAAACCCTCACTACAGCATGGACCCAAGCTGCTGCAGTGACAATGCCAGATCCTTAACCCACTGTGTCACAAGAGAACTCTGAACTCTGATCACATTATTAGCTTATTGTGCATCCTTCGGTCTCTTTATGCAAATGCAAATTCCCCCCACTTTCCGCCAAAGAAGGCTGATATACTATGTACGCCTGCCAGCAACTTGCTTTTTTCTCTTCATCTAACCGTTTTTCCATACAATACAGTCTTTCTATGTAAGATTTCCTCATTTTTTTCAACTATCAGGGTTTCTTTGTATCCATATACTCTATTTAACCAGCTAATTACTGTCTTTTCCATCATTATCAGTAATTCTATTATTATCTGGTATTTGATGTTCTTAAATAGAGTAAAACTAATTTTGGTTACTTTTCTTGTGTTGCTTAAAAAAGGATTTTTTGCTTTGGTATTGACCTAATCAGTCAGATTCTTGATGAAATTTTTGATTAAAATAAATGAATCTTTTTTCCACAGGGCCCTACATAGGCAAAGCCACTGGGTTACAAAATTCTCATCCAGTCTACCCAGTGTGATATCCAAATGTTATCATTTTCTGTTTAGACTATGCAGGAGAAAGGCAGGGAAGCACAGAACCAGAACTGCCCTATTGCCCTTGCCTCCCCTCTTATAAGGAAGAGTCCATGTATCACATGTCTTCTCCCTCTAGGTTGTAAGCATTGTGGTGGGAGGAGGGGGATTTGAGTTAGCACTACTAACTGAGACATTCTAGTGCCTGGCAAACAGCTATGCCTGGGTCCTTTGGACACGAAGATGAACCAGACGTGAGTGAGAAGTTAACAGAGTAGTGAAGAGACAGACCCAAGCATACAGTGTCAATAGTCCCAGTTCCTGTGAGTGCACAGACAAGTGGAAACTAAGGGAAGAGGTTAACAGAAAGGATTCACAGGATGAGCGATGTATAAGTTGAAAACTGAAAAATAAGCAAGAGTTATCCAGTTAAAAAATGAGAAGGAGGAGTTCCTGTCATGGCGCAGTGGAAACGAATCCAACTAGGAATCATGAGGTTGCCAATTCAATCCCTGGCCTCGCTCAGTGGGTTAAGGATCCGGCATTGCCGTGAGCTGTGGTGTAGGTCTCAGACGAGGCTCAGATCTGGTGTTGCAGCTGTGGCATAGGCCGGCAGCTGTAGCTCCAATTAGACCCCTAGCCTGGGAACCTCCATATGCTAAGGGTGTGGCCCTAAAAAGACAAAAAAAAAAAAAAAGAATGAGAAGGAAAGGAAAAGAATCTTGAGGGCAGAGGGTAGAAAGAACAGCAATTTGTCCACACTGTCTGTTTTATAGATAAGAAAAACCCAAAGCTCAAGAGAGGTCAGACAATAATTTAGTGGCAGGACAGTGTATGCATCCTCTGAGGGACTAAATTCCAAAGCGAAATAAAGGCTGAATCTTTTAAGCCAATACTTACAGAACGCTCATAATGTGCCAGGCACTATTCTAACTATACTACCTATTTTAGGTCATTAAGTCCTCATAATAACACTGTCAGGCAAACACTAATACATCATTAAGTAGTCACTATTATTACCCCCCCCCCCATTCCCCCGTTTTTTATTTAAGGAGACTGCTGAAGTTAAGCAACTTGCCCAAGGTCTCACAACTAGTAAATGGAAGAGGTGAGATTCAAACTCAATCTGGCTCCAGAGCCCATGCTCTTAACCATTGGTACAAGTTATGATACCAACTTATAAAGAAAATATAAGAAAAATAAAGAAAAGTGCTAGGTTGTGTTAAGGTTATAGGCAGTGTGCTATGGTATTTACTGCTATTCACCTGCAGTCTCTTGATCGAGTCACTTAACTTTGCTGAGCCTCAGTTTCCTTATCTATAAAATGGGTATGGAGGATAAGGGGAGCACTACCTCAGAAGGAAGTTGGAAGACAACAATAATACCATATGTAAAAGACACACTGAATGAGCTGGTACATACTGGGTGATTTTCATTTTATTTTTTTTCTTTTTATGGCTGCACCTGCAGTATATGGAAGTTGCCAGGCCAGGGGTCAAATCTGAGCTACAGCTGCCAGCCTATGCCACAGGCATGGCAACACCAGATATGAGCTGCACCTGTGACCTATGCTGCAGCTTTCAGCAACGCAGGATTCTTAACCGCCTGAGCGAGGCTAGGGATGGAACCTGAATCCTCACAGAGATAAGACTGGGTCCTTAACCCACTGAGCCACAACAGGAGCTCCCATACTAGGGAATTTTTAAAAGCAGCCATGAAATACTATGAATATTCATTTAGGTTTAGGATTGGGAAGAAGTGGTTAAAAGAAACTCACTGTGCCTAAGTTTCATCATGATGACTAGCTTGAAAGCAGGTAGATTCAAATCTCCAGGCTTTTGTTTCCTGTCAAAATGGAAGGAGAACCAATTTGAAGACAGAGAGGGGAACCACAAAGCTACAAGCCCCCTCCTGAGCCCCCTGAAGGCAAAATAAAATGTTAAAGAACATAATAAGGAAACACTAACAATTACAGGAATTGGGAGAAGGGGCTGTACTGGAGCTGGTGCCTGTTATGACTGAGTACAATCACACTACTCAAAGAAAGGCTAGGACTAAACCTCTCTACCTGGGTGGAGTCAGTGCCTCAATGCGGCGGATGGGATCCTTGATCCTCAATTCTCTACCCTATAGGGTTATATACTCCAGATAAGGAAAGGACTAGCACTAAACCCCTCTACTCTAAGAGAAGAGGGATATCAAGGACAAGCTATTTCTACACAGGGTATTAACAGTATCTCTCTTCCCCAAATAGAGGGTTCTAGTCTCATCTACCCTGGAAGTGGGGAAGAAAGACATATCTCAGGAGTCTACCCTGGGGAAAAGGAACCTCCGAATAGGGCTTTTTATCTATGCCTATGTGGACTGAGGCCCATGCAAAATCTTGGGGGAGAGAGGGAAAAAACTGCATCTGCATGTATAGGTGAGGTCTGTTCCTTGGCGACTGGGGGGAAGGGAACAGGATGCCTTTTGTCACTCTATTCCAGGATACAGAGGAAATGGAGAATCTGCCACAATGGCTGTGTGCATCTCTGCTGCATGGGAGAGAAGTTCTGTGTGGCAGGGAGATGAGAGGGAGTTCTGAGTCTCTTTACCTTGGGGAGGGCCATGGGATGGGACTGATTATGCCTAGCTCCACTACAAGGTGACATTAGTGCCACACTAACAAAAGGGCAATTATGCAAACTTCTATGAATGGGGTTTGCACTCTGCCTGCAGTGGGCTATTACAGACTCTTCCATGGAGGTGGGATGAGCACAATCTGCTTATCCTGCATGTGGGATGAAGTCAGCAGTGTGCTAATATTGAAAGAAATAGGACCTCTGGTTCTCTCCATGTGGGAAGGGGGAATACAGCTATAAATTCAGTGGAATGGCCCTTACACTAGGGGAGCAGGGAGTCCTGTTTGTTTTTTCTGGCTAGAGAGAAAAAGATCTGAGCTCCTCTACCTTGGATAAAGGAGGGTGTCCATATATGCACACATTGTGGGGTGATCAATGATGTCACTGCCTCTCAACATTGCAAGGCTATACCTTTCTATTCCCTTTTCCACAGTTGGTGATGCTAAATCCTTGAGGAAAGGGGAGAGGAGGGATGATCTGTGTCTACCTAAAAAGATCAAATCTGAGCCCCTCTATTCTGGAGGCCCCAGGAGAAGCAGTTCTGACTGTCCCTTCGTGGGTTAAGATCTGTTGCTGTTTGCTGCGGGGCATTTTTGGTGGGTCAAGCCTTTACAAATTTAGTAAGCCAGAGCCTGGGGAGGGTGGTCAGGTCTGATTTTCCACAACGGGGTCTCATTCTAACCTAGGAGGGGTAAATCTACGTAGTTCTCCGTGGACGGAGGCTTGTGCTTCCAACCACATAGGGAGCGGTGGTCTACCACCTCAGCAGGAGCAGGGGCGGGGCATTAGTCAATTAGTTACACGGAGGCGAGGCAGGGAGGTCTCTAGGTTTTGACGGTAAGGAAAGGAGGCTCACTCCTCTGTATATTAAAAGTTTCTGAGCTGGTGGTCGGGCGAGGGTGCGAGTAAATAAATCAGAACTTCGGTCCTAAGGGAAGGTGCGCCGAGGTAGATCTGTGTGCCTCAGCGCCGGTATAAATCTGCGTCTTTCACCCTCGTGAGGAGGGAAATGTGTCTCTCTATACGAATGGGGCTGACATCGCCACACCTTTATGGTATCCACGCCTGTCTACACAGGGAGAGTAGGGAATGGAGCCTCAGTATTCTAAAAATGAGGCGGGCACTCCACACAAGCGGGGTCTGTAACTCTCCATACAGTGTGTCCAGGGGTCTACACTTGTCTAGGTGGAGTGGGTCGATGCCCCCTGCCCCGCAAGAATGCATTTGGGCGCCTGTCCACGTGCGGAGCAATCCCTGTCCCTCATCTGGGCCCTTCTACCCTGGAAGGAACGCCACTCTTTACCTCTCTATCAAAGGGCAGAAGGCACCTCTGGTTGCACCCCAAATAGATGATCCTTTCTGCGCAGCCGGCTGGGAGAGCACTCCCCACGAAAAAAAGAGTCGTCTCTTACCTCCGCTTCCGGCGGAGATCCGAGTGGAGAAGACAGCGCAACCCTGCCGGGCCAGAAGCTGCGCTGGCGCCGCGAGGCTCCGACTTCCGGATCCCAGCCTCGCGGCGCAGACTCCTTCCGCCCAGCGCCTCCGGGGGTGGGGCTTCGGATTGACGGCTGGCGCACGCCCATCCCTTCTGCGCGGCCGCACTAGCCCCACCTCCCGGCCGCCTGGTTAGGTAAGGAAATAGCTGAGTGGGGAGGCCGGCAGGCGGGAGAGGGGAGCGGCGGTTGGCTGGTGTGGCCAAATAAGCTACTTATAAGCCAAGTCTTGTCTGCGGGCCTGTGCCTGGGCTTAAATATGTGTGTTCTCGAATCTTAGTAACCAAGTGATCGCCAGGACCGCATCAGACAAGGGTGGGGGGTCGGTGCCTTTGTCTACAGTGGAAGATGGCGACTGGCAGGGTGTGAGAAAATGGCCGCCTGGATCACATGTTTTGCTGAGTATTCCCACCTGAAGTGACTGGGTTAGCTGCTCCCAGAAACCCTTCCGGCTTGCAGGGGCCCAGACAAAGCTTGAAGAAGCCACTCCCAGCTCTTTCTGCAGTAGATCCACGGCCAGACACAGGAACTAAACAGCTGGAAGCCTCTCCCACTCTTTTGCCTTCTTCCCCTCCTCCCTCCTTCCCTTAGGCCTCAGAGCAGCCTCTGCAGGAGAAGCTGGATTTATATCTCTGGAGTAGGGGCAAGTAAGGGTTTCTTCAGAAGCCATCTCAGGGAGCTCCAGACCTGGCTGGCGAATAAGGTCTCCCCCTAAAAACAGTAAATATTAGTCTGATAATGTCTTCTTCCTGATAATTTAATTCCAGCCCGTCCTCTTCCTCAGCCTGTGTGCCTCAGCGCCGGTATAAATCTGCGATCCATGCTTATTTTTACATGAAAGGGTAGAGAGTGTCTTATGACCTAGGACTCTGGGATGAGGCTGAGTCCTATCCCAAGGATATGTTCCTCAACCTCTAGCATATCCAGGCAGAAAATGGCTCCCTCTGCCTACTCCTATCCCTTACATACACAGGAATCACTGCCCCTACATCCATGGAATTCTTCTAACCCCTTACCCCTGAGAAACACAACTCCTGTGGACCCGAAGCCAGCCCTGGCCGCCTTCACCTTACCCCCTGCATTAGCAAATTCTTCCGTTTTCTTTAAGACCTAACTATTCAGTTCTGTGAACTTTCCCAGCTGAATTAGAAACTCAGAGCACCTTGTTACATTTATCACTTAGTGTTGTAATCATTTATGTGTCTGTACCTCCACAGGAGAGTGAACTCCGTGAGAATGGGAACCATATATATATAATATATATTTGAGCCCTCTGCAGGACCCAACACAAGACTAGTACAAGGCAGACTTAAGCAAATGTTTTTTAAATAGGTAAGTTTACAGGCCTGTACTACAAATCAACGGGAAATGGACATTTTAGTAGATAACGTTGGGCAATTTGGCTTACCAAAATGAGAAAAATAAAACTGGATCCATGCTTATTTTTGCATGAAAGGGTAGAGAGTGTCTTATGACCTAGGACTGTGGAAGGACTTTTTTTTTTTTTTGTCTTTTCTAGGGCCACACCCACCGCATATGGAGGTTCCCAGACTAGGGGTCTAATCCAAGCTGTAGCCGCCGGCCTATGCCAGAGACACAGCAACGGGGGATCTGAGCCGCATCTGTGGCCTCCACCACAGCTCACAGCAACACTAGTTACCTGACCCACTGAGCAAGGCCAGGGGTCAAACCCGCAACCTCCTGGTTCCTAGTCAGATTTGTTTTGTTTTGTTTTGTCTTTTTGCCTTTTCTAGGGCCGCTCCCATGGCATATGGAGGTTCCCAGGCTAGGAGTCGAATTGGAGCTGCAGCTGCCAGCCTACACCAGAGCCACAGCAACGCGGGATCCGAGCCACGTCTGTGACCTACACCACAGCTCATGGCCACACCAGATCCTTAACCCACTGAGCAAGGCCAGGGATCGAACCGGCAACCTCATGGTTCCTAGTCGGATTCATTAACCACTGCGCCACGACGGGAACTCCCCTAGTCAGATTTGTTAACCACTGAGCCACAGCGGGAACTCCTGGAAGGACTCTTAAAAGTCCCAAATGCACAAACTATAAGGGAGAAAATTGTAATGAAATCTTTGATAGGAATGAAAATTGGTATTACTACTTAGGAAAACAATGAGGAAGTAATCAGAATAGTTGAAGACGGCCCTGGGACCCAGCAGTTCTATAGAGATGTGCATGTATCAGCTTCAGAATCACTGGGAGGGCTTGTTAAAACACCATTGGCTGGGCCCCATGCCCAGAATCATGTTTCTGTAGTAGAGTCCAGGAATTTGCATTTCGTTTTTTTTTTTTTTTAATTTTCTTTTTTTACATTATAGTTGATTTACAGTGTGCTGTCAATTTCTACGGTACAGCAAAGTGACCCAGAATGTGTATCTGTATATATATACATTCTTTCTCTCAATTATCCTCCATCATGTTCCATCACAGGTGACTGGATATGGTTCCCTTTGTTGTACAACATGATCTCATTGCTTACCCACTCCAAATGCAATAGTTTGCATCTATTAACCCCAGACTCCCAGTCCATCCCCCTCCCTCCCCTGCCCCCCTTGGCAGCCACAAGTCTATTCTCCAAATCCATGAGTTTATTTTCTGTGGAAAAGTTCATTTGTGCCACATATTAGATTCCAGATATGTGATATTCTGTGGTATTTGTCTTTCTCTTTCTGACCTAATTTACTTCGTACGAGAGTCTCTAGTTCCATCCATGTTGCTGAAAATGGTATTATTTTTGTTCCTTTTTATGGCTGAGTAGTAGTTCATTGTGTATGTATAGGAATTTGCATTTCTAACAAGTCCCGAAGTGATGATGATGAAGCTTCTGCTGCTACTACTGCTGCAAGTCCAGGTACCACATTTTGAGAGCTACTGACAGAGAAAATGAAATTATCAAAGAATTTAGTTTTCTTCATTGTGCTTTTGTGTGTTCTCCATGTAGTCATTGACTATGTATTATTTTAGGGTGAGGTTTTTGTTTTTTAAATTTTCTTTTATTTTTACTTCCCACTCTGATTTCCCTCCTTTAGGCAACCATTCTAAAAATGTTTTATGCATATCTTTTTGTTTATATATGTTCTTACAAAATATGCATTGCTCTTTTACATGCGTATGTTCCTCTAATTTTTTAATTTTCAATTTTTCAAAATTCAGAAAAATTGAAAGAATAGGTCAATGAAAGCCCATATACCCTTAATATTTTGCCAAATTTGTTCTACTTCTCTTTGTGTGTATATGTATACATCTTCTTGCAGGCAGTATAACACCTTGCCCCTCAAAATTTATGTGCTAGAATAAGGACATTCTCCTACATAACCACAATACCATTATACACACCTAAGAAAACTTACTAATTCAATAATACCATGAAAGATACCCTGTGTTCAGATTTTCCAGTTGGGTCCAAAATGTTCTTAGACCTGCTCTAATTTTTTGTAAAGCTTTATTGAAGTATAGTTGATTCACAAGGTTGTGATAATTCCTGCTATACCACAAAGTGATTCGGTTATACATGTACACACATCCATTCTCTTTCAGATTCTTTTTCCACATAGATTATCACAGAATATTGGGTGGAGTTCTCTGTGCTGAATAGCAGGTCCTCGATGGCCAATCATTCTATATACCTCAGGGTGCATATGACAATCCCAAACCCCCAGTTCATCCCTCTCCCCCTCCCCAATCTGTCCCCTTTGGTAGCCATAAGATTTTCAAAGTCTGTAAGTCTGTTTCTGTTCTGCAAATACGGGCATTTGTATCCTTTTTCTAGATTCCACATATAAGTTATATCATATGATGTTTGTCTTCTCTGACTGGCTTAGTTCACTTAGTGTGATAATCTTAGGTCCATCCATGTTGCTACAAATGGCATTATTTCATTCTTTTTTTTTTCTTTTTTTTTTTATGGCCTCACCTGAGGGGTATGGAAGTTCCTTACTAATTCAATAAGAGCATAAAAGATACCCTATATTCAAATTTTCCACTTGGGCCCAAAATGTTCTTAGACCTGCTCTTATTTTTGGATCTCAGTATTTAACCAAGGTTTGTGCATTATGTTTAGTTGTTGTGGTACTTTAACCTCTTTTAATCTAGAATGGTACCCCTATATTTTTTGTATATTTGATATTACACTGATCCTTTTGAAGAGTCCAGGCCAGTTTCCTGTAGAATGTTTGGATTCATCTGCTCTTTCCACATGATTAGATTCAGGTTAAATAATTACAGCAATAACAGTACATAGGGGATATCATTTAGTTCATATTGTTATCTCCTCAAGAAGCACATAATACTAGGTTGTCCCACTATGGAGAATGTTTTTGCATTTTTGTTTTATATAAATGGTATCTTACTCCATTTCTTACTTTTTTTAAATCCATTGCTTTTAACTGCTCATGCAAACCACAGTGTGCCTTCACTACATTTTCCGTGAATATTCCCCCAATGATGGATAGGATTGCCTCTAGCTCCATGATACCACAAATAATACTATGATAAACATCCTTGTGCATGTCTCCTCGTTGGCCTGTATGAGAATTTCTTTTGAAACATATACCCAGGAACAGAATAATTACATCATAAAGTGTGACTAATAATGCCAGTACTGCTACATGGTTCTCTGGGATGGTTATACCAGTCCAATTTTACCATTAGTGCACAAAGATTCCTGGATTCCTACATCTTCAGACACTTGACATTTTCTAGCTCCATAGTTTTTGCTGGCCTGTAGATGTAGAATAATAGATTACTTTGTTTTTAGTTTATATTTCTCTGATTACTAATTAATTTTTGAGCATCTCTTTGTATGTGTGATAAATACGTCTTCTGTAAATTGCCTGCTTGTGTAGATGGCACATTTTTTCTGTCAGGGTCCCTATCTTTCCTGTTGATCTGCTAGAGTTCATTATATAGTCTAGCTATTAGTCCTCTGTCAGTCTCAGACATTGCAAATATTCTCTCCCTGTTGTAACTTTGCCCATGATAGCCATCTTTGAACAGAAGTCTTAATTTAATGTAATCAAATGCATCACATTTTTGTTTTATGGTTTTTGGTTTGGGGATGATAATTTAAAAAGTAGTTCCCTCCTTGTAGGTCACAAAGATATTTTACTATTAACTTTATACTTTTACCTTTCATCTTCAGGCTTTAATTCATCTAGAATCCACTCTCATATGTGGTGATAGGTAAGGATGCAATTTTATTTTTTCCACATGGTGAGCCACATTTCCCACCATCTAATACTAAACAATCCTTCCTTTTTCATCCATTTGCCATGCCACGTTTGTCATCTATGATGAAACATACACACACAGGTCTGTTTCTGTTCTCGTACTAATACCACCTTGTTTTTAATATTTTGTAACATATCTTAAATCTGATAGGGCAAGTTCCTCCTCTTTAGTAGTCTTCTTTTGGGTTGTCTTAGTGATATCTTCACATAAACTTTATGTCTTTTTTTTTTTTTTTGTCTTTTCTAGGGCCTCACCCATGGCATATGGAGGTTCCCAGGCTAGGGGTCTAATCCAAGCTGTAGCTGCCAGCCTACGCCAGAGTCACAGCAATGTGGGATCCGAGCTGCGTCTGCGACCTACACCACAGCTCATGGCAATGCCAGATCTGTAACCCACTGAGCGAGGCCAGGAATCAAACCCGCAACCTCGTGGTTCCTAGTCAGATTCGGTAACCACTGAGCCATGACGGGAACTCCTTCACATAAATTTTAAAAGAGTTTATCAAGCTCTTCAAAAGCCCAACTGTAATTTTGATTAGGATTGTACTGAAATTATAGATTAATTTAGGGGAGTTGACACCCTCAAAATATTAACTTGTCGCATCCAGGAGCTTGGAATATCTCATTTGTTCAGTTCACCCTCTATCTGTGTTCTTTATGAAGAGTTTAAAGGAGTTCCCGTCGAGGCACAATGGTTAACGAATCCGACTAGGAACCATGAGGTTGCGGGTTCGGTCCCTGCCTTTGCTCAGTGGGTTAACGATCCGGCGTTGCCGTGAGCTGTGGTGTAGGTTGCAGACGCGGCTCGGATCCCGCGTTGCTGTGGCTCTGGTGTAGGCCGGTGGCTACAGCTCCGATTAGACCCCTAGCCTGGGAACCTCCAGTGGCTACAGCTCCGATTAGACCCCTAGCCTGGGAACCTCCATATGCCGTGGGAGCGGCCCTAGAAAAGACAAAAAAAAAAGAGTTTAAAGTTTTGTCTTTAGAATTGTTGTGTTTTTACTAATTTAATTCCTAGTGGCTTTATAGTTTTTGTTACATTGTGAATATTTTTATTTCTTTTTGAATAGATAAAACATATACAGGAGTTCCCTGGTGGTGCAGCAGGTTAAGGAACCTGCATTGTCACTGCCGTGGCGTGGGTTTGATCCCTGGTCCTAGAACTTCTACATGCTGTGGGTGTGAACAAAAAAAAAAAAACTGAGAAAAAAATTTTAAAAGATAATATGTACATATTTTGAATATCAAAACTATATAAAAATTATACTTTGAGAATTGTCACTTATCCTTGTCCATTCTACCCAGTTGCCACTGTATACACTCCCCACAGTTACCGGTTTTAGTCATTTATTTTTTATTTTTCCAGTGTTTCTGTTTTTTTTTTTTTTTCTTTTTAGGGTCGCCTCTGTGGCATATGGAGTTTCCCAGGCTAGGGGTCCAATTGGAGCTACAGCTGCTGGCCTGCGCCACAACCATAGCAATGCAGGATCCGAGCCATGACTGTGACCTACACTACAGCTCACGGCAACGCCAGATCCTTAACCCAATGTGTGAGGCCAGGGATCAAACCCGCAACCTCATGGTTCCTAGTCAGATTTGTTTCCACTACGCCACGATGGGAACTTCCTCCAGTGTTTCTTTATGCAGGTACAAACAAGTATAAGGATATATCATATTCCATCTCCCTCTTACACAAAAGATGACAAACTCTACATACAATTATACGTGTTGCTTTTTTTTGCAGGTCCTTCCATATCAGAGCGTTAGAAAGTTTCCAGTACATAGGAAGTCATTGTATAGAAACACATAGAGTACTTCCTTAAACTGTTATGTTATGTGGATGTACAATAGTTTAATGACTGCAGTACCCTATTGATGTTCAGGGTATTTTCAGGACTTTAGAATTACAAATGGTGCCATAATGAACAGATATTTTATATATATGCAGATATTGCTATAGGATAAATTCTAAGAATCACATTTGTAACTTTGGTAGATGTTGCCAAAATCCCCTCCATAGGTGTACCATTTTGCACTTACCACCCATGTATGAGTTTATATGTTTTACCACAACCTCACTCAGAAGGTGTATTGTTAAAGACTTTTGGACTTTTGATGTGATAGGTGAGAAATGGTATCTCACTGTAGTTTTCATTTACCTGTCTCTTACAATGAGTGAGATTGAGTATCTTCATATGTTTAAGGGTCATTTTTGTCTTTTTCTTTGAGTTGTCTATATACACTTTTTTTTTCTGTTGGGTTCTTGATTACTGCAAGCTTGTTACATAATTAGAGAGATTAGACCTTTTCTATTGGTTTACTCAGGTTTTCTAGCTATAGACTAATGAAAGCTTTACCTTCTCAATTATAATTGTAATTTCTAATTTCTTTCTCTTTTCTGATCACAGTGTTTTTGCTATCTCCAATATTATGTTAACTTGTAGTGGAGAGAATAGACACCTTACCTGGTTTGTGATTTTAGCATATAAATGCTGTTTACTGGTTAAATGAAGTGTGGATTTCTGGATTTGGGGAGATACACATAATTATATCAAGGAAGAAACCATATGTTCCTCTTCTATTGAATATTTGTTATAAAGAATGGGTATTGAATTTTGTCAAATAACATTTTGGCATCGCTGAAAATGATATGATTTTTCTCTGCAGCGTCAATATGTTAGATTGTATGCATGGATGTCCTAATATTTGATGGCTCTTGCATTTCTGGAATAAACTCCACATAGTCATGGCTTCTGTTTGCTAACATTTTATTTAGGATTTTGCATTGATATTCATGAGTGAAGATCACTCTATATCATTTTCTTTTTCTTCTTTTTTTTTTCCTTGATTTTTTTTTATTTTCCCACATTTTCTTTTTCTTGTGGAATCTTTGTTATATCCTGGTATCAGTATTATATGTACTTCACAAAAAGAATGTGAGTGTTCCTTTATTTAAGCTCGAGAAAATAAAAATAGCATTCAGACGTTCTGCTTTTCAGTGTTAGTAGCCCTCACCTGTGAAAGCATCATGGCCTATTGCTTTGGAAGGAAAGTAGTTCTCTGTTTCTTCCATGGAAATAGGTCTATATGGACTTTTTTTTTTTTTTAGGGCCGCACCTACAGCATATGGAGGTTCCCAGGCTTGGGGTCTAATCAGAGCTATAACCACCGGCCTGCTCCAGAGCCACAGCAACACGGGATCCAAGCCGCATCTGCAACCTACACCCACAGCTCCCGGCAACACCAGATCCTTAACCCACTGAGCAAGGGCAGGGACCGAACCCGCAACCTCATGGTTCCTAGTCGGATTTGTTAACCACTGAGCCACAAAGGGAACTCCTGGACTTTTAGAGTTTGGTAAATTATATTTTACAAGGATGTTTTAAAATGATTTGCATAGAGTTGTATGAGGAAGTTTTTTATAATGTTTAAAATGTCTTCTTACTATAGTTATGTATATCTTTTCATTCCCTGGTTCGTATATTTGTGCTTTCGCCATTTCTTGTGTGTGTGTGTGTGTGTGTGTGTGTGTGTGTGTGTGTGTGTGTGTGTGTGTGTGTGTGTGTGTCTTTTTAGGGCCACAAATGAGGCATATGGAGGTTCCCAGGCTAGGAGTCAAATTGGAGCTGTAGCCACCTGCCTACACCACAGCCACAGCAACGCTGGATTCGAGCCACGTCTGTGAGCTACACTGCAGCTCACGGCAATGCCAGATCCTTGACCCACTGAGCAAGGCCAGGGATCGAATCTGAGTCCTCATGGATACTCATCAGATTCATATCCACTGAGCACGACTGGAACCCCTCCTTTTCTTTATTATTATTAATGGCTTATATATTTTTCACAGAATTGGTTATATTTATTTTTTAGTTCTACTATTGCCTGGTTTCTAACTCCTTCATTTGAACTATTCTCTTTAATTCTTTCCTTCTTTCCCCCTTAATTTTGTTTCTCTTTCCCTAACTTTCTGAATTGGGCGCTTTTTTTTTTTTGTCTTTTTTGTTGTTGTTGTTATCGTTGTTGTTGTTGTTGTTGCTATTTCTTGGGCCGCTCCCGCGGCATATGGAGGTTCCCAGGCTAGGGGTTGAATCGGAGCTGTAGCCACCGGCCTACGCCAGAGCCACAGCAACGCGGGATCCGAGCCGCGTCTTCAACCTACACCACAGCTCACGGCAACGCCGTGATCATTAACCCACTGAGCAAGGGCAGGGACCGAACCCGCAACCTCATGGTTCCTAGTCGGATTCGTTAACCCCTGCACCACGACGGGAACTCCTGGGCGCTTATTCATTTAATATTTCCTTTGATTTTTTTTTTTTTCATTTTATGGCTGCCCTGTGGCATAGGGGAAGTTCCCATGCTAGGGCTCAAACACTGGATCTGAGCCTCATCTGCAACCTATGCTGCAGCTTGCACCAACGCTGGATCCTTAACCCACTGAGCGAGGCCAGGGATCGAACCCACATCTTCATGGATACTATATTGGGTTCTGAACCTGCCGAACCACAATGGGAACTCCCTCCCTTGTTTTTATTTTTATTTTTTCTTTTTAGGGCTGCACCCACGGCATATGGAGGTTCCCAGGCTAGGGGTCAAATCGGAGCTACAGCTGCTGGCCTACACCATAGCCACAGCATGTATGCCACATCCGAGCTGTGTCTGCGAACTACACCACAGCTCATGGCAACGTCAGATCCTTAACCCACCGATCGAGGCAAGGGATCGAACTCATAACCTCATGGTTCCTAGTTGGATTTGTTTCCTCTGTGCCACAAGGGGAACTCCCCTCCCTTGTTTTTAATATAAGTATTTTGCTATGAAGTTTTCTCTGCTGTTTTATCTATATCCATAGATTCTGAAATGGGATGTTTTCATTATCATAATTGTCTAGAAGTTCAACAATTTTGGTTTGAGTTTCCCCTTTGACCCAAGAGTTGTTTAACAAAGATCTGCTTTTACATACTCAGATGGAAGATCTTTTTCACATTGATTTCTAGTTTTATCCACTTGTGATCAGAGAACATTGTCAGTATTAGTTCTGCCTTTTGGAATTTATTGAGATTTTCTTCTTGCCCTAATATTGATTTTGTTATTTAGGTTTTTTATATTCTTACTGGGTTTTTGTTGTTCATTTGATCTGTCCTGGAATGAGAAAAGTGAGCTAAATTTCTCCTGTTTTTAGTGTGTTTTCTTTATATCTCTTAACATTTCAACTTTGTGAAAGTTGCTATATTATTTGATATAAAAATAATTTTAGGAGTTCCCTGGTGGCTCAGCAGGTTAAGGATCTGCTTTTGTGTTTGTTTTGGCTGCACGAGTGGCATGTGGAATTTCCTGGGCCAATGATCAAACCACAGCAGTGACCTGGGCTGCTGCAATGACAACACTGGACACTTAACCCATTGCACCACAAGGGAATTCCCTGTAATACACTTTTTATTTTGGAATAATTTTAGTTTTACAGAACAGTTGCTAAAATAGTGCAGAATTTACATATACCCTTCATCTAGTTGGCCCACATGTTACTATCTTATATGACTACATTTGTCAAAACATAAGAGATTAGCATTGGTACATTGCTATAACTAAACTCTTGACTTTATTCAGATTTCACCAGATTTCACTAGTATCTTTTTTCTGTTCCAACCTCCAACCCAGGATCCCACATTGCATTTAGTCATATCTCCTCCAATCTGTGACAGTTCCTCAGTCTCTCCTTTTCATGACCTTGACAGTCAATTAATGCCTTTCATTCTGAGTTCTAACATGCCTGATAAATAAGATTGCAACACCTGCTTTCTTCATTTGCATTTGACTGATATATCTTTGCCCTTCTTGTATTTCTTAAACTTTCTGAATCAACTTGGTTTTTGTGTGTGTGTGTGTTTGTTTTTTGTTGTTTTTTTGTTTTTGTTTTTGTCTTTTTAGGGCCACACCCACAGCACTTGGAGTTTCCCAGACTAGGGGTCAAATAGGAGCTGTAGCCTCTGGCCTATGTCACAGCCACAGCAGCACAGGATCCAAGCCGTGTCTGCAACCTACACCACAGCTCACAGCAACACCAGATCCTTAACCCACTGAATGAGGCCAGAGATCAAACCCGCAACCTCATGATTCCTGGTCGGATTCGTTTCCACTGCGCCACAACAGGAGCTCTTGTTTTAATTGACTCTCTTGAATACAGTAGTTGGTTTTTGCTCAGTGATCCAATGGAAAAATGTTTGTCTTTAAACGGGTGATCTAAGGAGTTCTCATCATGGTTCGGTGGTTAATGAATCAGACTAGGAACCATGAGGTTGTGGGTTAGATCCCTGGCCTCACTCATTGGGTTAAGGATCCGGTGTTGCTATGAGCTGTGGATGTTTGGTGTTAATATTCTCACATTATTTTAAGTTTTATTTTCTTTTTTAGCTATGTGTTTATATATTAAGAGCATTTTACTATGTAGTCTGGTTTTTCTAGTTATCTTTACATTTAGAAAAGTTTGTATTTTGGTCTAGTGATTAATTTGGGGTGTCTTATTTTTTGTTACATTTTTTCCAGTTGTTTATTGCTAATATAAAGAAATGTTATTGATTTTTATAAGTTGACTTTGTGCTGAACTCCGTTTAATTCTAATAGTATATCAGTTGAATCTGTTGGGGTTTTTTTTGTTTTGGGGGGGTTTTTGTGTGTGTGTGTGTGTGCTTTTTAGGCCTACATCCATGACATATGGAAGTTCCCAGGCTACAGGTTGAATCAGAACTACAGCTGCCAGCCTACACCACAGCCACAACAACACAGGATCCGAGCCACATCTGTGACCTACAGCACAACTCATGGCAACGCCAGATCCTCTACCCACTGAGTGAGGTCAGGGATCAAACCCACATCCTCATGAATATTAGTCAGATTCATTTCTGCTGTGCCACAGCGGGAACTCCGAATGTTGGTTTTATCTCTTCTCTTCGAAACCTTACACCTCTCATTTCTTTTTCTCTGTTTATAGAATTAAACAAGACTTCCAGCTCTTTTTGTTTGGCCATGCCCCACAGCAGGCAAAAGTTCCCTGGCCAGGGATGGAACCTGTGCCACAGCAATGACAACATCTTTAACCTGCTGAGCCACCAGGAAACTCTAGGACTTCCAGTTTTATTTTAGACAGTAGCTGGTAAGAAAGAGTAAGCATCTAGTCTTATTTTCAGTCTTCAAAGAAATGAATCTTAAGTTTCTCCATTTACTACGAAATATGCTATAAGGTTTTGCTGTGTAACCCTACACCAAGTTAAGAAATTTGCCTTCCATTCCTAGTTTGCTAAGAGTTTTCATCATAACTAGGCATATAACATACTTTTTCAACATTTTTTTGTCTTTTTGTGTGTGTGTGTGTGTGTGTGTGTGTGTGTCTTTTTAGGGCCGCAACTACAGCATGTGGAGGTTCCCAGGCTAGGGGTCTAATTGAAGCTGTAGCTGCCAGCCTACACCACAGCCACAGCAATGCCAGATCTGAGCCACATCTGCAACCTACACCATAGCTCACGGCAACGCCAAATCCTTAACCCACTGAGTGAGGGCAGGGATTGAACCTGCAACCTCATGGTTCCTAGTCAGATTCATTTCCCCTGTGCCATGACAGAAACTCCCACTTTTTCTACATTAATTGAGTTAATCATGTGATTATTCTCCTTTGGTCTATTCACTTGGTAAATTACAATGATAGATTTTCTGAGGTTGAATGCATTCTTGGAACAAACTTCATTTGATTGTGGTGCATTTTTTAACATATTGTTGGATTCAAATGGCTAATTTTTATTTAAGATTTGTGTAGCTGGATTCACAAGTGAAATCAGCATGTAATTTTCTTATATTGTACTTGTCTGGGTTTTTTGTTTGTTTGTTTGTTTTTTGCCATGCCTACAGCATGTGGAAATTCCCAGGTCAGGGATTGAACCCAAGCCACAGCAGTGACAACACCAGATCCTTAACAGCTAGTCCACCAGGGAACTCCTGTCCTTATCTGGTTTTAAAATCAATAGTTCAAAATTGTACTAGACAAATAAAGTGAGCTTTCATTTTCTATTTTCTCAAGAACTTGTATAAGAAGAAAAGTACCTCTTGAGAGTCCAGCATTCTATACCTATAAACCTGTCTGGACCTGGATGTGGGAGGAAGGAAGGTCCTTGCTTACCATTTCAATTTCATTAATACTTTAGTGATCTATTCAAGTTCTCTATTTCCTGTGCCACTTCTATCATTTTATATTTTTCCAGGCAAAAATTTTACCTAGATCTTTTCCAATTGTTTTGGTCTAGTTCCTAACAGTCCAGTTTCTGGCTTGAGTACCTGGAAGTGCTTTCACAGAGAGGAGGGTACAAGAGGAGCAGCATGTCTTTCATTTGGGGGCCAGAGGAAGTTTGGCTACCTCTGCATTTTCAGCAAAGCAATGGCTATGTCTGATTCTCTGTTACTTTGGATATTTGTGATTATATATGAATGTGTACACTTCTATAAAGGTGTGTGTTTATACATAATAGTCTAGTGTGTTTATGTTTATATAAAAATGTTGGACTGAAAAGAACAATTTTTCAAACAATTTTTCTGTGTAGTTATTTTTCAGCATCTGTTTGCACAGGTCCCTGAGCTGTGATGGGATATTTCCTTGGGTCTCTCAATGTCCTTGTGTACGTCTGCGTCTTTGCCAGCTGGTAATTCATTCTGTGTGCTTTTCCATGTCTCAGAGTATCTGCAACTATTAGGGTTCGTGATTCTATGTGTATCTTTATGTCTCTGCACGTGTCTGCATCTCTAGGGACGGGGGATTCTATACGCATCTCTGTTTTACTGTAGAAATATATGTATGGCGTGCACATGCTACGTGGCAAGTTCAGACTCTCCAAGTCTGGAAGAAACATTACAACAGGAAATGCTCTGGATTCCAGCTTCCGGATGGAATTTCACTCAGAAAAATACCCCTTCCTGGTCCTCCCAATAACTGCAGCCTTCTTTGTCTTTCTTAAGAGAGGCTGAGTTGAGGGGGTTTATGCTAACCTTGACCTCAGAGGCCATGTCTTTCAGGAGGATTTGGCAGAGCCATGAAATTCCACACCCTGCCACTCGCCTCTTGCCAGGCCTACTTCTTCCTCCTAAACCCTTTTATAGCTTCACATTATCTACCAGACCAATCCTGATCTAAATTTTCCAGGGAGACCAGAAGAAGACACAGGGAGATGAGGAGAAAGAAGTAGAATAAGATTTTTTAAGGAAACAGATAAAGGTAGACATAGTAACAGGGAGATAGACACATGAAAACAAGAGATAAAGACAAAGATTCAGAGACTAAGAAATAGGGCCTGCATGGTAGGAGCAGATAGATAAATTTAAAAAAAGGTTGGGGACAGAAACATGTATAGGTAGACAGAATGAGCAGTGTGGAAAAAAGAGGGACTGACAGAAATGAGGCTGGAATGTAGGGAGAGAGAGGTGGGGACAGAAACAGACTGAGGTTAGAAAAGCAGTTATATATAACACATGAGGACAGACAGAGACACAGAGATAACAGCCAAGTAGATAGAGAATGACTGGGATTAGATAGACAAAAGACAGAAATGGAGATGCTGAGGAGGAGGAAGAGGTTGATGGATGATATAGAAGCTAATGTATTTTTTTAATTGAAGTATAGTTGATTTACAGTGTTTCAGGTATACAGCAAATGATTGAGATTTATTTTTTCAGATTATTTTCCATTATAGATTATTACAAGATGTTTAATATAGTTCCCTGTACTATACAATGGGTCCTTGTTTATTTTTAGAAGCTAATATTTTTGAGCATTTGTTATGTCCGAGGCATGGTTCTACAAGTACATATGTGTTAGTTCATTTAATGCTCTTGGTAACACGGAAGCAGATACTGTTATCAGCCCTGTTTTACACATGAGGACACTGAGGCACAGCAATTCAACAGCACAACTAGAATCGGAATCCAAACAGTCTAGCACTAGTGGATCGTACTCTTGGCTACTTTGTCAATGACAGGGAGAAACAGAGGGACCACGGGCTAGGGACATGATAGCAAACAAATGAAACACACATAGGGACAGAAAGACACAAGACAGGCACATGAAGAAAGCCACTGAATAAGAAGATGGTAACACGGGTAGAAAAGGAGTGCTAGAAAGAGATGAGAAAATCCAATAGGGAACAAAGGCAAAAGACCAACTTAGGGGTATGTGTGCAAGAGAGACAGATAGGAGTTCCCTGGTGGCCTAGTGGTTAAGGATCCGGCATTGTTACTGCTGTGGCACAGGTTCAATCCCTGGCCCAGGAACGTCCAAATGCTGCAAGCGCAGCCTAAAGAATCAGAGGCAGAGAATGTAAATGTTAGTTGGGGCGGTGGGGGATGGGGGGAGGGGAACAGGGTGAAGACAGAGACTGGAACAGAAAGGTGTGAACAGAAATAGAGAAAGATAGGTAGGGAACAGAAACAGATGAATGCAGCAACACAGATAGAAAGGGTAGGTACAGAGTGATGGAAACAGGGGCAGACAGAATAGAAGCCAAGGAGCCAAAGGAAATTGAAAGAGAAACAGAAAAGACAGGAATTGTGGAACACAAATTCAGAAACAGATGAGTAATACGGTATAATGTGAGGATGGAGACACAGACCAAGAGAAGAAACATAAGTTAGATGGGGATGGGATGGAGACAAGGCAACCCTCAACAGAGACAGTGGTGAGTGAGAGCAAGAGCAAGAAAGGGAGAAGAGATACTGAGAGAGAATGGGAGAGACAAGAAAGAGGACCACCAGGAAGATGTAAACAAGGAGGACAGGAGAGCAAAATGAGAGACAGAGATGGGGGACATATGAGAGGTGGTGACAGTGATGGTGAACTGGGGTGGAGGCGGAGACAGTAAAAAAACAAGAAAGAATGAAGTCATTTTGATTCAGCAACCATTCACAAGTCTCTGATATATCAGGGCTGGCACTAGGTTGTGTGGTGCCTAGTGGGCTGTGAGTTCAGGAAAGCAGGCCCTGGGCTTTTATTATTCACTGCTATATCCTACACCCACAATATAATTCCAATCATGTGGAGGGCTACCAGTTATTAAATATTAGGTACCAGGGGTTATGCATGCACTGCATGAATATGTCATTGGATATTCACAACTCTGATGTAGTAGGTATTATCATCCCTAGTTTACAGATGGGGAAACTGAGACTTAGCATGTGTGATGATTAACTTACCCAGAGTCACACACAGGAGCTAGGATTGAAGTCCCAGTCTGGACCAATGGGGAGAGTATGTCATGAACCAAGGATTAGGATGAACTCTGTTCTGTCTGTGCACCCCAAGGTACAAAAAATCAAATTCCAGGAGTTCCCACTGTGGCATAGTGGATTAATGATTCAGCTTGTCTCTGTGGAGGTGCTGGTTCGATCCCCAGGTTGCTGCAGCTGGAACGTAGGTCTCAGCTCTGGCTCAGATTCAGTTCCTGGCCCAGGAACTTTCATATGCCACAGGTGCAGACAAAAAAAATAAAAATAAAAATCCAGTCTGCCTGAATCCAAGGCCTACATGTTTGACCACCATGCTACACTGCTCCAGGGTAGACTCACTCACAGACTGATGAAAGACTGCTGAGCCAGGGTATGTCCTGACTCCTTACCCTCTGAAGCTCCCTCTAGCAAAGGAAGCTGAGTGGCCAGCTAATTCAGAAAGACTGAGAAAAGTCCTATGAGTGACAGGGATAAAGCCCTGTGGGCAAACCTCAGCCAAGGAATATCAGAGAATGCTTCTTGACGAGGAAGTAGTTCAAAGAGGCCAGAGGTAGATTTACACAGAATCCAATGAAGCTTCAGGGTCTCTCATTTGCACAGGTCCCTTCCAAGGCCCTACTTAACAATCTGTGAAAAACCAGAGCACTGAAGATGTGTCACTCTATAAGAAAACTGAAATGCCCTGATATAGCTCATATATGAAACTAAACAGAGGTTTTCCCAAATTTGACAATAGTCCTAAAAATGTATGTTATTATAAAGGTGAAACTTTTCTAAACTATCAATAGTTTATTACTAATAGTAAACCAATAGTTCTTGTACTAATAAATTATCAACCATGCTATTGAGACTAATATTTCTATTCTCTCTATTTAAAAACAACTTTATCTCATGCTTCAGTGGCAAAATAAAAACCATCAGACATGAGAGATTTGTTCCAGGACCCTCATCTTCCCACCACTGAATCTCTAAACCTCCCAGTATCTGTGTTCATCTTTTGTCTCATTCTTTCCTATTACAATGAAGGGCGTGAGGACCTCTCCTCCTCTCTGAGGTCCAGGGCCCAGAATCCCAGCCCCTCCTTTCCCTTCCATTATTCCCTTTTTCTTCTGTGTTCCTGTCCCGTCCCTCTCTGTGATCTCTGGGTCATTGCCAGCAGCAAACACAGTCTAGTATATCCCATTTTTTGTTTTTTAGGGCTGCACCCATGGCACATGGAGGTTCCCAGGCCAGGGCTTGAATCTGAACAGCTCAAATCCAAGTGTTTGACCACCTTGCTACACTGCTCCTAAAAATGACTTGTGAATGGTTGCTGAATCAAAATGACTTCATTCTTTCTTGTTTTTTTACTGTCTCCGCCTCCACCCCAGTTCACCATCACTGTCACCACCTCTCATATGTCCCCCATCTCTGTCTCTCATTTTGCTCTCCTGTCCTCCTTGTTTACATCTTCCTGGTGGTCCTCTTTCTTGTCTCTCCCATTCTCTCTCAGTATCTCTTCTCCCTTTCTTGCTCTTGCTCTCACTCACCACTGTCTCTGTTGAGGGTTGCCTTGTCTCCATCCCATCCCCATCTAACTTATGTTTCTTCTCTTGGTCTGTGTCTCCATCCTCACATTATACCGTATTACTCATCTGTTTCTGAATTTGTGTTCCACAATTCCTGTCTTTTCTGTTTCTCTTTCAATTTCCTTTGGCTCCTTGGCTTCTATTCTGTCTGCCCCTGTTTCCATCACTCTGTACCTACCCTTTCTATCTGTGTTGCTGCATTCATCTGTTTCTGTTCCCTACCTATCTTTCTCTATTTCTGTTCACACCTTTCTGTTCCAGTCTCTGTCTTCACCCTGCCTCCCCCTCAACTAACATTTACGTGCCTACACCACAGCCACAGCCACAGCAACACAGGATTTAAGCCACACCTGTGACCTACACCACAGCTCACAGCAATGCCAGATCCCTAACCTACTGAGCAAGGCCAGGGATCGAACCCACAACCTCATGGTTCCTAGTTGGATTTGTTTCCGCTGCGCCCTGATGAGAACTCCTCTCCCATCTTTCAAGAAATCATTATGGAGTTCCCATTGTGGCTCAAGAGGTTAAGAACCAAACTAGTATCCATAAGGATGCAAGTTCAATCCCTGGCCTCACTCAGTTAAGGATCCGGCAATCCCTGGCCAGTGGTGGGTGCGGCTCGGATCTGGTGTTGCTGTGGCTGTGGCATAGGCCGGTAGCTACAGCTCCAATTCAACCCCTAGACTGAGAACCTCCATGTGCCATGGGTGCAGCCCTAAAAAGACCAAAAAAAAAAAAAAATCATTCTTTGCCTCTCCTCCTAGCTCTCAGGGCTCTGTTCCTATTCTCAGTCACATTTCTCAAGGGTACCACCTACACACCTAGCTCCACTTCAGCAGCGTTGCAGGCAGCATTCTATTCCCTCTGACCTAAGAGCAGGTCCTATAACAAGGTACAGTCCCACCGGCACTGTAATCAAGTCTTCCTGGTTTTGTAATTAGTTTTATCTTTCATTAAAATACATTATAAATTTTATAATATACATATCTGTACAGTGTGAATAAATTATAAAACAAATGCCTATGTACCCATCTCCCAGCTTCAAAAACAAATAATTTCTGAGTGACAAAACCACCTGTGTAGCCCTCCCCAGTCACATCTCATTCCCCTCCCTGAGGTAACTACTGCTATTTTTCATGCCTTCCTTTTCTGTATGGTTTTGCAACATATGACTACATCCATATATTGTATGATTTTGCATGTTTTTAAACTTTATATAATTATATTCTTTCATGACTTTTTTGAATCAGTATTAGGTTTCCCGTGTTTCATCCCTGTTGATACATGTAGCTGGAGTTCATTCATTTATGTCATTGTAATATTCCATTATATAAATATGTGTCAATTTATTCATCTAAGGCTCTTGTTTCTGTTTTTGCTGTCACAAACAGGCTTTGGTGAACACTCTTGTAGTGTCTCCCAGTACACATGGGCAAAGATTTCTCTAGGGAAGAAATTCTCAAACTAACTGGTCTTAGGATTTCCTTTGCATTCTTAAAATTCATTGCAGACTCCAAAGAGCTTTGGTGTGTGTGGGTTATGCCACCTGATACCTGCTGTATTAGAAATTAAAACCAAAGCGTTCCTGTCATGGCTCAGCGGAAATACATCTGACTAGCATCTATGAGGATGCAGGTTCGATCCCTGGGTTTGATCTCTGGCCTTGCTCAGTGGGTTAAGGATCCGGCATTGCCATGACCTGTGGTGTAGTTTGCAGATGCTGCTTGGATCTGGTGTGGCTGTGGCTGTGGTGTAGGCTGGCAGCTACAGCTCCAATTCAACCCCTAGCCTGGGAACTTCCATATGCCGCAAGTGTGGCCCTAAAAATTCCAAAAAAAAAAAAAAGGAAAAGAAAAGAAAGAAAATGCAAAAAAAAAAAAGAAAAAGAAAAGAAAACCGAGAAGGCCTAAATATATTTATTTTAAAATAAGAAGCCCATTACATCTAACAGGAATAACGTTTTTATGAAAAATAATTATATTTTCCAAAACAAAAAGAATGTAGTGAGAAGAGTGTCACTGTTTTACATTTTTGCAAATCTCTTTACCCTCTGGCTTAATAGAAGACAGCTGGATTCTCATATCTGCTTCTGCATCAATCTGTTTTGTTTTTGGTTTTTTTTTTGTTTTTTTTTTTGTTTTTTTTGTCTTTTTGCTATTTCTTTGGGCCGCTCCCACGGCATATGGAGATTCCCAAGCTAGGGGTCGAATCGGAGCTGCAGCCACCGGCCTACGCCACAGCCACAGCAACGTGGGATCCGAGCCTCGTCTGCAACCTATACCACAGCTCACGGCAACGCCGGATCCTTAACCCACTGAGCAAGGCCAGGGATCAAACTGGCAACCTCATGGTTCCTAGTCAGATTCGTTAACCACTGCGCCACAACAGGAACTCCCCCATCCTGGTTTTTACCCCAGCACTCCTCCAAAACCACTCTATCAAGGGCACTACCAATAACCACATTGCTGTATCCAATGGATCCTTTTCAATCTTCACTTTAGTTGACTTCTCAGCACACTTAAAATATTCCTAGTAGTTCTCTTGTAGTGCAGTGAATTGAGAATCTGGCGTCACTACAGCAGCTTGGGTTGCTGCTCTGGTGCAGGTTTGATCCTTGGTCTGGGAACTTCCATATGCTAAGGGCACAGCCAAAAAGAAAAAAAAAATCCCTGACACACCCCTAGTTATGTCCCTGTTCTTTACCTTTTTCAGTCTCTTCACCATCTCCTACTCCTTCACCCCACCTGTAAAGTGGAAATTCCTCAGAGCTCAGCCTTGGATCCTCTTCCTTTCTCCTTGCTCTCAGACTGACCTCTTCGCTCATGGTTTTTAATGAGTCTCTCTATTGCCAACTTTCATTTATACCTGAAACCAGACCTCTCCCCTGGGATGTATATACCACTATCTACTTGACTTCTTCATTTGGCTATCTCAAGGGCATGTAAAACTGAACTCTTGATCTTCCCCAGAAAACGTTTTCTTCTTTCCTTCTTCCTCATCTCCATGAATGACCTGGCTTCATATTACCAGATTCCTGGGAGGCATCCTCAATTCCTCCCTCTCCCTCCTACCCCAAGCCACCAAACCAAATCTTTTCAATTCTAAATATCTCTCCAATCTGTCTACCTCTCTCCATCTCCACTTCCACCACCTGAGTCCACTCACCATCATCTCTGATTGTAGTAGACTCCTAATCTTGTCCACCTCCAATCCAATCCACAGCGGCCAATGTAATCTTTTTAAACATCAACTGTATTATGTCAATCCCACGCTTAAAACCTTTCAATGTAGTGTATTTCAGCATTTAGGGGATGTGAAGTATCTACAAAAGAGATGCTATTTCATCATGATCATATATGATGTAAATTCAAGCAAAAGTTTCCTGAAACATGATCATGAATCCTACATACTGTGATACATTTTGATATTTTCTATTCTTTTTTCAAAATGATTTCAGTACCTTCTGCAATTTGACCCACATGTAACAGCCCTGATTCAGTACCTTTTTATTGCTCGTAGAATAAGATCCATTCTCCTTACCATGGTCTATAAAGCCCAACCTAAGCTAGCTCCTGCCTACCTCTTCAACTTCATATCCCACCCCTCTTGCCCTCAGCTCACCACGCTCCAGCCACACTGGCCTTCCTACAGTCCCTAGGTATACCATTTCCCTTTCTTCCCAGGGCCTTCTCACTTGCCACAGCCTCCACCTCGGGACAGTTTTGCCTCAACTCTTCATCCTTCATCCCTAACTCCCACTCCTTCACTTAGCTTAAATATCAGGCCTTGCCTGACCCTCAGGCTAAATTGCCACCACCCCTTATTCTTTCCTATCACCCTGTTCCAGCTCTTTATATTTTTATCACAATTTATAATTTTGTGTGTTTATATGTTATAATTGTGTATTTTTTTTACCTCAAGTCCTCTCCAGCACCAGATTGAAACTCTGAGGGTGGAGTTTGTTTACCACAATCTTGTTCATGTCTGTCTTATTTATCACTGCATAAGTAGTGCCTCACATGGTGCCTGGCCCAAAGTGTGTGCTCAAAAGGCATTCATCAAACAAACAGAGATCTGAAGAACAAATGAAATGGAACTGGGGAGATGTGGAGAGAGTTTCTTCCAGATCCAACAGCATATACAAAGACTGGGAAGTCAGACTAAGGAATAGTCTAAGAATTTCAGCTTTGACTCAAGCATGGAGTCTGGAAACACTGCAAGGGGTCAAATCATGAAGGGCCCAACTTAACCTTCCCTGTTGAGGAAGTTGGGTTTTCTTTTGAGCCAACGGGGACTCACTGAAGGGTTCTAAACATGAGAGTGATATGATTTGTTTTGCCTTTTCAAAAGATCACATTGTCTACAGTGAAGAAACTAGACCAAACGAAGTCTGGGACAGTATACAGGGTAGAAATGGTGCTAGCCTAGATTAGAGTAGTGGTAGTGAAACGAAGAGACTACAATTGGATTGTGATGATCATTATACAGCTACAGATGTGATAAATTCATTGAATAATGAAAAATAAAAAGAGACTATATAAATAAATTTGGGAGATATTCAGGAGATAAAAGGGACAGGACTTAGTGGTTGCATGGAGGTAGAAGAGAGAGAATAGTCAGGGGTGTAGCTCAGTTTTCTGCCTTAACTGGGGTCATTCACTAAAGAAGGACAAAAGGCTTGGAGGAGGATGCCTTGAGTTGGAGAGAAACTGAGGCTTTAGGTGTCTCTAGGGTATTCGGGTACAGCTGCCTGTTAACCTGTTGAATGCATAGGTCAGGAAAAATATCTGGACTTCAGGTATCAACTTGGGAGCCATCAGCAAAGAAATGATAATTGAAGCCATGAGAATGTTATAATCATAGGAAAGAGCAGAGAGAGAGAAGACAATAGAGCTCAGGGGAAACCCTAAAGAGTGCCAACACTGAAGAGTTGGACATGGAGTTCCCTGGTGGTTCAGTGGGTTAAGCATCCGGTATTGTCACTCCTGTGGCACAGGTTCAATTGCTGGCCTGGGAACTACCATGTGCCACTGACATGGCCAAAAAAAAAAAAAAAAGAGAGAGAGAGAGAGTTGGACAAGGAGGACCCTGGAAAGTAAAAAGGAATTACCAAGGAAGTAGGAAAAAAAACAGTGTGGTGTCATGGAAGTGGCTTAAGAAGGAGGAAGTGGTCACTGGGGCTAAATGCTACCAAGAGGTCCAGCAGGATAGTCTCTGAAAAGATTCTACTGAATTTAGTGACACATGGCCAAGGCAGACCTTGATAAGAAGAGCAGCATTAGGCAAGTAGTAGAGGCAGATTGGAGTGGGTTGAAAGATCAGTGGGAAGTGGGAAAATTAAGTTAAGTGTAGGCGACTCGAGCCATTTATAGAGAGAAGAGAGGGAGGTGGCTGGAGAGGGAGATTTTTTTGGTAATTGTTTTTAGATAGAAGAGACCCGAGTATGTTGAAATGCTGGTGGAAAGGAGCAAGGGACGGACTCTTGTAGGTTTGGTAGCAAGAAGTCAAAAACTTCCTTTTTGGTGACTTCTGTTTGTGAAGTAAGTAAGTAAGTAAGTATGAGGGTTAGGGGGTAGATGGAGAAGTTGGGAGTTTGAGGAGAAGGGGAGGTTAGAAATAGCAGTTGTGGAGCTTGAGAGAGAAGGCTGCCTGGGGATGCATAGTAGGGTTGTGGTTCAGCACCAAGGGCCTGGTAAAGACTAGGTACTATGAGTTTATATTGGCTTGTATCTGTGAGGTTGAATAGTTTTCTTCAGCAGTGTTTAGCTGCCTGGGCGCAGGCATAGAAAAGGCGGACAGTTGGACTGATCCAAGGTTGGGATGTTGCCAGGCGGATGCGACAACTCCTGGGAACTGGGGCTGTTGGCAAGAGAATGGAGAAGTAAAGGACCACGGGGTCTGGTCTGAGCAGAGTGAAGATCCCTATGAGCCAAGCCCTAGAGAAACTCTGGAACATGTGGAAAGGCTTCTGGAAAGAAGATTGAAGGACAAGCAGAGGGAGGCAGATCTGAGATGGGACAAAAAGGCAGATTTGGGGTGTTGAGCCCATAGACTTGCCTGTATGGTACCAGGGAGAGGTGGGAAAGGCCGGAAGAGGGGGAATTTTTAAGGGGAAGGAGGGCCTTGAGGGCGGTCTCTGGGAGAATTGAGGCCGGCCTGAGTGAGGGGGCGTGGCCAGGCGCAAATCCCGGGCGAGGGGGCGGGGCCCGGGTAACTGGGTCCCAGCGCCGCTGTGGCTGCGGCTGCTTCAGCGAAGGCTCCCGCCTCCCCACCCCCTTCCCCCGGCTCCTTCCCGCCCGCTGCCTCGGAGACCCAGGCCGAGGCTGGGGAGGACGGTGGAGCCCGGCCCAGGCTGTTCCCCTTCCCCCGCGGCTGGAGCATCATCCGGAGGGATTGGCTGAGGAGGGAGCCCCGCAGCCGGAGCGCGCGGCGCACACGCGCGCCCCCCGCCACCGCCGTCCTCTCCTCCCTCCCTCCTCTTCCCTCTCTTCCCCTCCCCTCCCCTCCGCCCCTCAGCCTCCGCTGCAGCGGGAGGAAGAACCCTTTCCGACCAGCCGGGAGAGCCCAGATCGATTCCCATTTGGGGAGAAAGAAGAGACCCCGCACTCGGAACAGACCGTCGCTCGTCCCGGGGCCGCGGAAGTGGCCCGCCGCTTACGAGAGAGCCCGCGCCCAGCGCAGCCCCCCGACCCTCAACCAGCCGCTGCCGCATAGACAGCACTCCCCAGCGGGCCCCCGGCCCAGCCGAGCCCACTCCCCGCGCGGGGCCCGGGCTGGCGATGCCTGGCACCGCAGCGGCGGTGGCCGCGGCTGCTGTTGGTACTGCCACCGCTGCCACGGCTGCTGGCCCGGGCCCGGGCCGGGGGCTCGAGTCTCCGCAGTGGGGTTGAGCCCGCAGCCCCGCCCCCCGAGCTTGAGGCCGCTGCTCCGCCGGGCGCCGGGCCTCCTCCGCCCGCGCCTCCGCCCCAGAAGCTGGAGCCAAGCGGGGAGCCCGGGCCCCGCGCCCAGGCCCGGACCATGCATGGCCACCGAGCCCCGGGGGGCGCCGGGCCTTCCGAGGCCGAACACCCAGCCGCGAACTCCCACGGCGCCGCTACACCGGCCTATGCAGACTCGGACCCTGGAGCCTCGGATCCCGGACTGCCGGTGCCCAGGAGCTCAGGCTCGGCTCTTGGCAGCTCTTTGGATCCCCAGTTTGCCGGACCCTCGGACGCCAGCCTGGGCGTTGCTCCAGGCCCCCGGGTCTTGCCCTGCGGCCCCAGTCCACAGCACCACCGGGCCCTGCGCTTCTCCTACCACCTGGAGGGCTCGCAGCCCCGGCCTGGTGAGTGATCGAGAGCATTGGAAGCCCGGGCCATGGCCCTGGGAGCGGGTTCTTGTCCTAGGGCCTCTAAGCCCCACCTCGGGGCCGGCCCGCTCACCCGAGCCCTTCCAGTCTTCTCAACCCCCAGCCTTGTCCCTCATTTCTCGGCCTTCTTCCAATTCTTTCAACCCCAGTCTCCGCCTCCTCTCTGTCCCCCGTGCCCCTTCAACCCTTCCGAACCCCTTCTCTTCTCTCTGCTGAGGCTAATGGGAGAGGGAGCACTCCAAGAAAAAGCGGCTGTATTGCAAGGCAGTAAGGGTGGTTGGTTGTAGGAACTGAGGTTTGTTTGGAGGAATGGGAGAAAAGAAGAGTTTCTCATTTGCCAAGCGTCTGTATTGTGCCAGGCACTGGGCTGGGTGCTTCACATGGGTTCTCATTTCATCTTCAGAAGGCTGCTGTGAAGTAGTTATCATTAGCTGCATTTTGTAGGGGAGGAAACTGAGGCTCAGAGAAGTTAAGCAACTTGCCCAAGGTCACACAGCCAGTATGGAGACAGGATTCCAAATCAGATATGTTTCAGTCCAAAGTCTATGGTCTTCCCGCTTCCCCAAACTGAGGTTGGAGACCATGAAAGTAATGCCAAGCCTTCTGCTTATGTGATTTTCTCCTGCACTGTTCAGCAGCTCTAGAGTATGAGTGGAAAAAAAAAAAAAAAAGAGGGATGGTGGATTGATCCAAGGTTGGGGTTTTGCCAGGTGTGTGTGGCAGGAGGACAGGGGAAGGAGGGAGTAGAAGGTGCTGATGAGAGAGAAAGGTAGAAGAGGTGGGCCTCGGGGGTGGGAGGGGGTAGAGCTGGAGGGAAGGGCTGGAGGGGCTGCTAGAAAGGGAGACAGCAAAAAGGTGGGGAGGGGGGAGAAGCCGAAGCCGGTTTTAGCAGATCTGGAGAGCTAAGGGCTACAAGGTTGTTTGTGAGAAGTCAGGATGCTTGAACTTGGATTTGCAGAGTTGGAGCAGCTCCAGGTCAGGCTGGGGCCAAAGACCACTGCCTGGAGAGGCCTTTGCATTGCAGAGATCTGAGTGTCTGAGGGGTCCATCAGGGCCTCCCCCATCTGAGGACATCCCATGTGGACCTGAGCCCAGGAACCATGGAGGAAGAGCAGTGTCTTCCACTGGGCAACACTCAAGGAGCTGTGGAGCATCTGGGGCCCTCCAGGGCTCACATCCCAGGCTCCACAGGTTTTGGGGATTGTGGCTCAGCACCAGGTAGCACTGGTAAAGCATAAAGTATGGGCAACATGTGCCCCTTGCTGTTCTTATGACCTTGGGCTAGTCATGGAAAACCTCTGGGAGTTTTCAGGGGCCCCCTAGGTGGGGGATGGAGATAACCAACTGACAACAGGCTTTTAAATCCTCTGCCCTGCATGTTGCTCCTGCTGACTTATCAAACTCCCCTTGACAGGCACTGTGTGGAGCAGGCTACTCACCTGCTTTACTGCAGCACCTTCTTTCAGATCCCAAAACATGCCACAAGCACACCCACCTCAGGGTTTTTGCATCTGCTTTTCCTCTGCCTGGCAGCTCTTCCTCCTGCTCTCCACCTGGCTTATTCCTTATCTTTCAAGTCTCAGCTCAGATGTCACCTTCTCTGAGAGACCTTCCCTGATCACTTTAAGTAGGGCCCCTTTGTGGATCTCCATCGGAGTTGCCAGTGGCTTCCATCCTTGCACTTCGTATATCTGCAAGTATTTTATTCTATGTGTCTACTTTTTTATTGCCTGTCTTCCTCAACTAGAATGTGAGCTCCGTGAGGGCAAGGGGATTATATCTGTTCTGTTCACTGTTGTATCCCCAGCAACTAGCATAGTGCCTAGCACACAGTAGGTGCTTAATAAATCCTTGTTGAACAAATGCCTGAAAGCTATGAAGGGAGCACATAGTAGATCCTCAGCAACTATTGTCTAAGGGAAGGACTACTGAACTCCTGCCCTCTGGATACTCATGGTGTGGGAGTCAGCAGCTGGGCAGCATCTAGGCCCCTGGTCTCTGGCCTTTGATCGGTACATAAGGGGTGATAACTGAGTTGCCTTCCCACTCCACCAATCCTTCTGTATACAATCACAATACCCATCCTGAACCACTCCCCTCCTCCTTTCAAAAAGCAACACAAAGTTCATACTATTCTTTTTCCTGATGCAGTCCTTGTCTCTATAATTGGTGGGTGTCTTTTTCTTTTTTTTCACTTCAAGATGAGGATTGGGAATAAGAAGGGGGTCAGGGAAGGACCTGGCCTCCCATCTAGACGTTCCTAACTGATTCTCTGGGGGACCCTGGATGAGGGACTTCCCTTCTCTGAGCCTCAGTTTCCTCATCCAGACATTGCCTTGAGGAGTCTATGAGATACTGTTTGCAAAGCCTGTGGAATGAACTAAAATTAAAAAAAAAATAAGAGAAAAACCTTCTGAAGAGGAGGCGGAGAAATTACTCACGCCCTGGCAAGACAAGTGCTGGGCCATGTGATTCACAGCAGCATGGGGTGTGAGAGGCCCGCCTCCCCCACTGCCCAGCCAGCCCAGGGGTAGGCACAAGTGACTTGCTTCTCTCCGCACAACACTCGCCTATAATTGGCCCAAAGAGGGCAGGGTTGGTGGTTGTAGGGTGTGTGTGTATGAGAGAGAGAGAAAGAGAGTCTTGAGCTTCAATTAAAGGGTTGATACATTTTAGTCCACATGTTAAGATTTCTGTGTGCCTCCTGGCTTCCTCCCTCAGACTACCTGAGGCCTTTATTGAATCGCCATCCTTAGGGGCCAGAAGCACATCCTGGGGTGGGGCTGGGGGTTAAAGTGGTATGCCTTTTATATGTGAAAGCTTTGAATTACTTCAAAGTGCTTTCTCTTTTAGCTACCCTGATTCCTGGTGGGGGGAGGGTGGAGGGATTGTTTTTATGCCCATTTCCCAGGTCGATAAAACCTAAGGCCTAATTGGGTTATTGAGATAACTCATGAGATACCAGAGAGGACTTTGAGTCAGAAAGGAGTTCCCAGGTGTAGGTTTGCTCATAGAGATTTTGGGGAAACCCTACCCTCTTCCTTAGGTTTGGGCATATCCTTCCAGGTGCTGGTTGAGGGGTACCTTGGGACCCGACCCTAGCTCAGTCAAAAGAGTTGCACCTGATGTTAAAGCCTTTTCCTGGATATTGGAAGGACTGAGCCACTTGGGGGTGGGGCAGCAAGAGGGGCTTGCTTCTTCTGATTTGGAGCCTGGGACATCATCTGAGGCTCTAAGAGTTAGAATTGGAGCTGGAAAGGCCCCTAGTCACCATGTGGTTCTGGGTTTCCCAAACTGGGAAACTTGTTGACTTTGAAAAAAATAAATATGATTCCCAGACTCTACCTCAGAGCTCCAGAAACTGGGGGTTGCAACCCAGGAATCTATTGTCACAGCTCCCCAGGTGATTCTGATATATAGCCTAGAGTAGGAACCATCCTTGAGCTGGGACAGTGGAGGCTCTGAGAGGCAAGGTTTAGTGGTGGTCCTACAGTGAATGAGCGTTGTTTAGGATGCTGCATCAGCTTCCACCTATGTGGGCCTCCTGCCCTAACTCCCAACCTTGAAAGGAGGCCTGGGATCTAAGCTAAAGGGAGTAAGTCAACCTCTCACCCACGTACACACAAACACTGGTGGCCTCAGTTTACTCTTTATGCCTACCTCTTGTGAATGGCTGCCATTTGGCAATTCCAATTGGAGGGCAGTTACAGTTCTGGGACTCTAGGCAGAGGAAACCTGGCATCAGCAGCACCCAGTACAGGGCCTGGCCCAAAGGAAGGGCTCTAGAGGTGTGTCAGAGGAACACAGAGGAAGTCCAGTGGGAGCAAAGGCACTGAGAGGCATCCTGGGACAGGGACTGGTATTGGGGGAAGTGGAGAGATTGGGCTAGCAGAGGGACTTTATCCTGAGGGCAGAGGGGAACCATTGGAGGAGAATGATGTGCTCAGATGTGGATTTTTGAGAAATCCCCATGGCTGCATGTGGAGAGTGGATGGTAGGAGCAGCACGAGAGTGGGATCGGAGACAGGCAGGTGGGGGTTGCAGTCATCCCAATAAGAGGTGATGGTAGCTTGGGTTAGAGCAATGGCAGATGAGGATGGTAAGATCTGAGAGAGATTTCTGAGCTAATATGGACAGGTCTCAGTGGTGGCTTGGATGTAGAGGCTGAGGGAGAGGGAAAAATCCAGTTGTTTTCTGAAACCAACTGCAGTGACCTGATGGATGGTGGTGGGGCCATGTACATGCAAGAAAAGGAGTAGTTTTGGGGGCAAAGGGGCAGTGGGAAAATACTGAGTTATATTTGAGATGTGTTGCATTTGAGAGGCCTGGGGGGACTTCCAGGTGGACGTGGCCAGCAGGCATTTGGCTGTAGGACTGAAAAGCTCAGAAGAGAGGTCTAGGCCAGAGATATTTGGGAGTTCTCACCACCAACATATACCAGGGACCACACAGTGGCTCTAGGGGCCAATCTCATCCTTGAAGACATAGTACCAGTCAGCAGAGTCACCCTCAGGTGGATTATTCATTACCTGCCCAAATGTTTTCTTAGAATGCTGTGGAGGGGGGAGGGGCAGCTTTTAAAGCATATCTGCATAAAGCTGAGACCCATTTCACATACAACCAGGGTAGTGGCTGTTGCAAAGAACTGAGGCAGTACCTCTGAAAAGCAAATCAAAATTGCTCAAGTAAATTCCTGTGTCTCCTTCCATGTTCTCCCTGTTGACAGGCCACAGAGGAAGGTTGCTCATGGAAAGGAGAAGAGGGGACTCACGACAGGATGGGGGGTGGGCTCTGCTGGAGATTTTTGGAGAGCAGCAATTTGAGGTTCCAGGGGAGTGTCTGGGAAAAGACCCAAATTTGGTTCCTAGTTGGCTGGGATGGCCCAAACAAACACAACAAAATGTAAAGATTCTGGGTAGCTGCAAAAAGGATGTCTCCAGACAGAACTAAAAGAATTGAAGTTTCCAATTGCAAATGGTTGGCACCCCCATTCCTCAGCCCTTTCAGGTGGGTGCCTCTGCTCCTGGGGGAGGGCCTGGCTGCGGTCACCTGCTTCAAGGGTGAGTGGCAGCTAACAGTGCCCCAGACAGATGCCAAATATGGCTGTCTGGGGGCCAGTTAGCTAAATGCCTTAGGCAGATGTGGAGCTGGCCAGACACTGGCTGGGTGGGGCTAGGACCTGTCTGGAATGAAGGCAGAAAGTGTAGGCTGCCCTCGGCCAGCCCCAGAAGAGTTAAGTGTCCTCATCTGGAGAGAGCAGTGTATCCAGCCCTTTCCGGCTCCAATAGCCAGTTCTTTGAACATTGAAAGCATCACACCTCCAAAAGGTGCCTCCAAACACAAAGGGCTGGAGACAAGAATGAGGGTAATAATGGAAGGCACCACACTCCTGACTCTGCCTTGGTTCACTGGACCCCCAGGCTTCCCTACCCACCCGAGGCCTTAGTTTCCCATTTGTAACATTGAGGATCTGGTCATCGCACTTGTCTAGCATATAATAGGGTGTGGATAAGTACTTGGGGAGCAAATAAGGGAGAGTGAAAGAGGAGGGCATTTCTTTGTTTAACAAATGTTTATTGAGTACTTACTATGTGCTTCGCCCAGTGCGAGTTGCTGGGTGGGCAACAAGGCAGGCTCAGTCCCTGTCATCGTGGAGCTCCTTTGTGGCAAAGAAGACAAACATGACATGAGTAATCCCAAGTGAGGATGCTGCAGGAATGTAGGAGGGGGTGGGCAGGGAAAAGAGGACATTTCAGTTGAGATCCTAAGGATAAATAAGAGTCCAGAGGTAAGGAGATGCAGAAAAGCCATTCAGGCCCACAGGAATGACATGTGCCAAAGCCCCAGGCAGAGGAGAGCACTTTCGAGGAATAGACAAGAGGCCTTTGTGGCTGGAGGGTGGGGGTGGGGGAAGTGTTCGGGAGCTGGGCCTTTCTCGTCCCTGTTCTCAGGAGTTTGGAGTTCACCCCAGAGGCTAGGGGAGCCCTTCACTGGGCTGTAGGAATTGAAAGGGACTGCATTTTCACAAGCTTGTTGTGGTATGGAGAACACCTTGTAGAGGGGCCTGAGGATGGGAGGACACCAGTTCAGAGGCTGGAGTGGGGTAAAAAAGTCTGTGGATCCCTGTTCTCCCACAATGTCTGAAGGACTTGGGGTCTGGCTGGATGTGTGAATTGAGGGATCAGGAGGAGTGGTGGAGAAAGCTCGGCTTCTGGCTTAGGGAACTGGGTGGCTGGCCCTGCCATCCCTAGGGTAGGGAAGCAGGAGTTGGAGCCCCTAGGGGCTGGGGTAGGGCTGGGGTTTAGGATGCACTGAATTTGAGGCGCCTGAAAAGAGGGCATTTAGGTGGCAGTGCCCAGGAGGCATCAACTGTTGCCCATCTGGGCCCCAGACTAGGGACAGGAGGGTGAGGGGCACAGGTGTGTGAATGAGGCCCAGAGAGGGAACTGAAGGCTCTTCCCTGGTGCGGTGCGGGGGCGCGGGCGGCTTTCAGCATTCCATGGCACTTCCCCGCAGTCGGCCGCAGAGAAGGGGTTAAGTCAGGGAGGGAAGGCGCCTGTAGAAAGCGGGAAAGGCGGGACTGGCAAGGCTGGCCCCAAGGAGCTGCAGCTGGCATTGAAGCCCTTCCGCCTGGGCCTGCTAGGCCCTCGCTGCCGCTGCCGCCCACGCTGCCGCCTTCAACTTCACCTTCACCTTCCCTGGCTCCCCCTCCGGCTTCTTCCCGGCTCCCCTAGGCCGGGCCTCCCTGCCTAATGCGTTCCAGGTGTAGCTGAAGCCCCCCTCCCCCACCCGGGGCGCCAGGGAAGGGGGGGCAGGGAAGGTGTGCTTCTTTCACTCTGCATCTCTGGGTGGCTCCGAGTCTCCAGATCTCACATCTCACCGACAGCTTCTGTCTCCGGAGAACTCCTTCAGGGATCTCCCTTTGGGCCCCAAGTTCCTGGCAGAGGCAGGCCGTGGTGAGAGCCCCCCCAGACCCATTTCTGCCACTGAGAAAGTTTCCTGTGATCCTGGGCTAATCACCTCACCCCTCTGAGCCTCAGTTTTCTCATCTATACAATGGGGTTAGCATCCCCACCTCCTGGGATTCTTAGGATTAAATGCTCCAGGGAGAGCGCCTGGCATGGCATGTTGTAGCCATGTTCAACAAGTAGCCCTGGCCTGCCCTTTTTGTCCCTGCCCCTTTGCTGCTCTAGGCCTGCATCCCTCACTGTCTGTCTGCCTTCTGACTTGCTCCCGCCCCCCTTTTCCTGTCTCCCTCTAGTTGTCTGATTCTCTGGGTCTCTGTAGTTTTCCTGTCTTCTTCCTCCTTGTCTTTGTCCCAATCCCTCTGGGTCTTTTTCTCTCATAATCTCTCCCTGGTCGGCAACTCTCAATTTTGACCAGGCCTCCGGGGAGGGAGAAGGGGGATGGGTGGGTGTTGGGGTCACACACAGCAGGGGTCAGAGGGGCCATCCCTTAGCGGCTTTGTCCTCTAGGGGAGGGAAATCCCAGCCAGCGTGGCAGCCCCAGCACCGGGTAATTACTGCCCCCAGTGCTCCCAGCTGCAGCTCCACTCCCTTCCCTTCCTGTCCTCTGAAGTCCCCAGCCCCTCCCTGGGGGTGGAGTTACCACCCCCAGCCTTCTCTGGACTCGAGTCCAGAGACGCTGGGAGGAGGTGGCCAGGCCCTCACAGCAATCCAGCAACTAGAAGAGGGATGGCTGCCTGTGCTCCCATGTGGCTGTGGTGTGTGTGAGTGTGTGTGTGTGTGTGTGTGTGTGTGTGTGAGCCCGCGCGCCTGGCTGCCTAGCTGTCTTTGTCCCTATGGGTCTGTTTTGTGTATATCTTAATGTTCTTGTTTCTATATATCCATGTATATGTTTGAATGTGTCATTATATATCTGTGTGTGTCTATGTGTGTCTTTGGGCCTGAATAGATTGTTATGTGTTCTTGTATTTCTAATTGTGTCACCTTGGCTTTGTCTAAGCCCCTAGGGTATTTCCAGATGTTTCTCCATGTGGGTCTCTGTATGTAGATCCTGTGTGTGTGTGTGTGTGTGTGTGTGTGTGTGTGTTTCTGTGCGTTTCTGTGCCAGTGTCTATTTCTGTATGGCCCCTATGGGTCTGTATCTTGGTGGTAGTGGTTGGAATAGGAGGAGGTTGCCTGCCTGTCTTTTGGCCTCTTCTGCCCCTTCCCCCTGTTCTGGAACCTTCTTGCAAACCCAGGACTCTGTTCACTGTGCCCTTCAATGAAATACACTGTTCACCTCCCTACCCCTAGTACACACACTTTTGCTCACTTTTCTTCCCTTGCCTGCAGGACTGTGCCCAGTCCATCTATACCTAAAAAAAACATACCTCATCCTGGAAGACTGAACTCAAAAACCATTTACTTTAGAAACTTCTCTCCCTGCCCACCCCTCAATGCAATTTCTTTCCCAACTCAGCAAACATTGGTGGAGGATGTGCTTTGTGACTCTGGACACAGACACATCTGGGATCCAGCCCCAGCTTAAACACTTCTAGCTATGTATCCTCAGGCAAGTTATTTTGTTTCTCTGTCCCTCAGTTTCCTCAAATGGAGCATACAGGGTTGTTAGGCCATACAGGAAAGCATCAGCACAATGCCTGGCGTAGAACAGGAGCTCTACAAACAGTGGAATCCCCATAATTTATATCCTCCATGAAAAAGTGAACGCCTTGAGTTCCAGAGAGTTCTAAAAGTTCTTGCAGTCCCCTGCTTCTTCACCAGGCATCCTGCGCAGGACAGAACGGGAACTGGACCAGACAGAACAAAAGGCAGATTCCATTTCAGGGGACTGCTGACGAGTATTGCATGAGCCAGCTCCCTAAGGCTGTTCAGGCCCAGAGGAAACTGGGATCCTCCAAGGGGTGGAGGAAGGACTCCAGAGCTGCTGCCCCAGGGCCAGAGCAAGAAGAGGTAAATGGCAGAGCTAGAAGGGGGCATTAAGGACCATCTAACTCAGATTTGGCTAAGTGGTGGCCCACAAGCTGATTTTGACTTACAAGTTTCATTTGGCTTACTTACTGATTTTAAAATTAAGAGATTTCAGATAAAAGCCTAGATTTCTGATTCTCTTAAAATATTGGAAGATCTGAAAATGCAGGGCCCCCATTATTGCAAGGTGACAATTAGATAGAGGGGGGATGCTGCCATCCCTACTTCAGGTTAGGTATGTGCTCTCCAGTTTACCACCATCCTCACCATTCCCCATTGCATTATATTGTCCCATTTTACAGACAGGTCCTCACTTTACACAAGGGTCCACACTTTGTTTACTTCACAGAAGTTCTTCACTTTACAGAAGGAGCATCACTTTACAAAAGAGTTCCTTCATTTTACAGAATAGTCTTGTATTTTATCAAAGAGTCCTTCATTTACAGACGTCATCCATTTTACAAAAGGATCTTTATAGAACTCTCCTCACTTTATAGAATGTCGCTCCACTTTGAAGAAATCTCCTCCATTTTGAGGAAACTTCTTCTCTTTACAGAAGGGGGCCTTCTTTTTGGTCAAAGGGACTTCCATTTTATAGAAAGTTTCTCCAGTGGTCAGGAAGGAATACTCTAAGAAGCTCCTTACTTGCCAGAATGGCTCCCACTTTTCAAAAATCCCCTCACTCTGCAGAAGATGTCTCCATTTTTCTGCAAAGTCCTTATGTTCAAAAGACCAGTCTTTTGGACTGGTTCCGTTGTGGCTCAATGGTTAACGAACCTGACTAGTATCCATGAGGACACGGGTTTGATCCCCGGCCTCGCTCAGTGGGTTAAGGATCCAGCTTTGCCGTGAGCTGTGGTGTAGGTCGCAGATGTGGCTTGAATCCCACATTTCTGTGGCTGTGGTGTAGGCCAGCAGCTGTAGCTCCAATTGCACCCCTAGCTTGGGAACCTCCATGTGCCATAGGTGCGGCCCTAAAATAGCAAAAAAAAAAAAAAAAAAAACAGTCTATTTCAAAGAAGGACTCTTCACACAGTGTTCCTATGGACAGCTCCCCCTACACTTTTCTCATACTTGACAGATGTTTGTGTTTTAGCTTTCAGAGAGAACATCTGCCATGCCAAGCAAGGCCTGCTTGTAGTCTGGCCGCAAAGGTAGAGCAGGGCAGCTGGGCTGGACCTCACATTCAAGGGGCAGGTGGGAAGAGTTGGGCAGCTACCCCACCTTTATCTCAAGCTGAGGGACTCCCCTGTTCTCAAGCTGAGGGACTCCCCTTCCCCCTGCAGAGGTGGCTTCCCAAAGGACACTTTCTTATTTGCTGTTCTTTCTTCTCCACTCCCTCAGCTCCCTTTCCCCACCCCACCTCACCTCACTCCACCCCACCCCCAGGAATTCAACTATCCCTGGGGCCTACCTCTCAGCCTGGAGAGGCAGAGCTCTAGCGGCTGCTAGAAGCCTGCACTGGGGGTCAAGAGGCCAGAGTGCAGAGGCAGAGATCTAGCGGCTGCTAGAAGCCTGCACTGGGTGGGGGTCAAGAGATGACCACTCTAGCATCTCACCAGTTCCTCACAATAAGAAGCACACACATATTCTTCCCATTTTGCAGATGGGGAAATTGGGGGTCTAGAGTTGTGAAGCAATTCCCCAGGTCATCAGAGAGTTCAGGGCTGAGGTCCAGTCTGTGGCCCTATTAGCTGTCTTGCAATTAAGCCAAGGCTACCGCTGGGAGAAGGGGGAGGGGGTGCTGCTAGCCAGGGAGAGGGGAGAGCCAGGAGCTGAAATTCCCTGAAAGAGGTGAGGGTACAGTTACAGTGGTAAAGGCCCTGTCTTCATACTCGACTAGAGGGTCGTCCTGCTCTGCCAGTAAGCCCAGAAGCACATGCTTAGGGCATGTGCCAAGCAGGGGCGTGAAACTACCAGAAACAATTTTTGGCATGATTTTGCTATTTCGATAACAATAAGTTGTCATGGGAAAATTCCAAACTCTGTTATACTTCTTGACACTTATTTTATAGTTTTGTTTGGTTTCTATATTTGAATTGAATTTGAATGAGGGGATGAGGTACCATTGTCCTTTCTCTGCCATTCTGCCTCTGGTAGAAATCCCGCCCTGATCTAAGGAGCTGCCCAGAAGAGTGGGGCTGGGTTCTGTGTCCATATCTGGGTTTGCACATGTTTCTCAGTGTGTGGATAGCTTTGTGTTGAGTAGCAGCCCATGGCCTGTGGGTTTATGTGTCTGTGTGCATAGTTTCTTGTCTTTGTGGCTGTGTGGTTCTGCTGGCTTTCACATTTAAACTGCATTGCTCTGTGGAAGTGGGGGGCACTGTGATCTTTCCCTTATTTATCTCATGGACTCCCCAAAACCAGGGAGCTGAGATTATTACTCTATTTTCCACACAAGGAAACTGAGGCTCAGATAGATGGAGAGACTGGCCCAGGGTCACTTAGCTAGTAAGGGAGGGTGTTGGGGTTTAACTGAGCAAGGTCTGTGTGACTCCTGAGCCAGATGTTCCTAGTGAAGGTTTCCCAACACCCTAACCCGTATAGTCCAGTCAGTGCATATAATCACACTACCTTTCTTTGAAACAGGTTTTTTAATGATTGACCTTGTTTTTGAATAAATAAGACCTGGATTTAAGGTTACCCTTGAAATAATGTCACTGTCACGAGCATTCAGGTGCCCATTGTAGGGAAATTGGGTAGAGCCCACAGCTCGCCTGAGGCTTAAATGGATAAGAGTCTGCCATGGGGGGGACCCTGGCTGCTGGGTGCCACCTCGGAGGCCTGGCTCTGCCTCATTCACTAGAATTTCTTCTTGACTAGGGTTGCTGGAATTCACCCCAAAAAAGTACAGTTAGATTTGAATTTCAGATGTACGACAAATAATTTTTTTTGTATAGCATTAAGACATTTTTAGTATAAGTATGCATGAGGCATGCTTATACTAAGAATTTATTCATTGCTTATCTGAAACTCAAACTTGACTGGGCATCCTGTATTTTATCTGGCCATCCTGTCCCTGGCTTCTCCCTCCCCTGAGCTTCCCCAGTCCCGACAGGCTGACCCCCCCTTGCACTTCCTGAGCGGCACTTAGCTTTTCCTGAATGAGAGTCTCTTGTCTTTGAGATTGGGAACTCCCTCAGGATCAGGATCAGGATCAAGATTGCCCTTCACCCTGCTGAGGGCCTGTTGGAGGGCGCACTCTACACCCACAGAAGAGCCAGGGCCGCACCCAGGCATAGTGGGGTGCCTAGGGCGTGCTTTCCATCTACAACAAGAGTCGACTGAGTGCGGCTGTGTGTATGCACCCTGTGCCAAGCATGTTGCATGTGGATGTGTGAGCAGCTCTATGGTTTTCATTGGGTCTTTACGGGCCAGTGTGGCTTTACTCACACAGTGTGTGACTGGGTGTGCTTTTACAAAGCGTCATGGCATTTGGTCCTGTGACTTTCTGTGTAGGGGCAGCAGAGTAAGGCCCCTTGTGGCCTCTGCTCTCATGGGCACTGGGGACTCTGGTAAACCCAGTGGTCAAGGGCGCAGTGCTGGTGGAGGACCTTGTCCGGTGTATGCAAGTGGGTGTGTGAGAGAAAATGTTGTGTATTGTCAACCATAAAAAATGGACTAGAGAAAAATCAATGCAGGACTTAAGATGGGGGGGGGGTATAGAATGGGGCAGTGGGAAGGGCTGTGGTATCTAGGGCAGGAGAGGGCCTCCACTGGGAACTCCCTGAGGGCAGAGATAGGATTTTCACATTCCCCATTGCAAAGTCTACTGGGCTCAGAAATATTGGAGAGACTAAACTAAGCCAAAGGAAGCCGGAGAGTTCAGCAGGGTCATGAGGGGCCATAGAGGCCTAGCTGAGAAGCTTCTATTTTCCACATGGGTAATGGGGAATCATGGGAGGTTCTTGTACAGATAAGTGGCATGACTTGAGCTGGAGGTCCATCTAGCCACCTGGAAGGAGCAAGACCTGGGGCCAAGGGGTCCACTAAGGGTAAACATAGGAGGAGACAGGGAAACGTAGGCAGAGAAACACGGAGGGGAAGCACTGCAACGGGAGAGAGCGCATGAATCGTCTTCCCTCAGTGGAGCCCTGCCTAGTTCTCAGCCATTCCTAGGCTCCTAAACTCCCTGCCGTCATAATTGGTAGGCTTGTGGGTGTTGCTCTCACTAGCCACACTCAGCTCATGACTTTCTGAGACACTGGGGTGCACCCCTGCTCCTCTGCATTCCCCTTTTTCCCAGCTTCCTCTTAGAGAGCAGGGTTAAGAAAGGAGTCCAGTCTCAGATCAATCTGCTGAAAAGTCTGTCAGTGACTTGCTGTGTGACCTCAGGCAAGTCACTGCCCCCTCACTGCCTTCATCTTTTCCTTAGAAACTGGGCTGACAGTCCCCACCCCTCTCACCTGGGAATCCAGGGTGTCCCCGAATATTTGAATTCCATTCTTCAGGGCTGCCTGCCAGGGAAACAGGGAGAAAGGAGGGGCAGGTCCATCTTTGGGCTCCCAAGTAAGGTGGGTGAGAAGGAGCAGAGAGTGAGCCAGAGCAGGGCCATGGAGGTCACCCTATCCCTAGGACAAGCAGTAGAGAGAGTGCGAGTCCCCATCCAGGGGCCCTGCTGCCCTGTAGGGACTGGGTGGCGAGGGATTGCCCAGGGAAGTCCCTGCTTTGAGATGTGGAGACAGAGCCAGGTGGGTGCCTCCAGGCCCCAGGAGGCAGGCAAGTGGCACCTAGGACCCTGGCACCTATGTGTACATCCCTGAAAGGGCCTCTGCATGGTGGCCCTCTCATGTCTGGCTTTCTTCTCTGGATCTCTGGCCATGTCAGCTACTCTCTGTGTCTCTCATTTTCTCTGGCCATGTTGTCTCTCAAACTGTGTCTCTGCATGTGCCGCCCTCCAGGTGATTCATCCTCCTCAACCCCATGCCCAGGGGGAGGGCAGGGCAGGATGAGGCCAGGATGTGCTGAGCAGGGCAGGGTGAGCAGCACAGCTGAGCTGAGATGAGAACCTCCTCCTTCCTAGCTAGGGTCCTGCCTGCTCAGGTGGGAAAGGAAGTAAGGAAACCGCACCCAAAGCCAGGTATAGGGTGGGGGAGGGTGCTCAACCTGGGACCTGAGGCACCTTGTTTCTTCAGGGCTGGGAGGGGACCATGGCCTGAGTCTCCTGGGGCCTGTGTGATTGAATGGTGGCCTGGATGGAGTCCAGGAAGCTACTGGCACCCTGTGGGCTGGGCTAATCCTTCCCTCCAGGACTGGAGGGTTCTAGGGTTAGACAGACATAGAATTCCCGGCTGCTCTTGCCTATGACCCAGTAGGGTGTCTCTGTGTTGTAGCTGTTTGTTTTTGTAACAGAGGCCACATGTGACACCATGACTGTTTGGACCAGGAGGCAAATGTCATGTGTGTGTATACCTGAGCTTCTAAGACCCAGGGACAGCATAGACATGTTTGTTTCATGAGGATGACATAGTAAATTATGCCATGTGTCTGTGTTTCTGGGTACATGGTAGTATGTGACTTTGTGCTATTGTGCCATTGTACCAGGTTGTGTCTGACATGGTATAATGACCCTGTGTGGCCATGGTCTGTGAACCATTTGCAGGTGTGTGAACCTGCAACACCATATTATGCTGTATGTGACACTCTGGTCCTGCGATTGTGAGACGCAGTGTAAATGACATTGTATATCTTTGTGACTTAGCAGAACCATATCTGAGGCATATGTAAGTGGGTATGTGATGCTAAGTGGTTGGGTGATTGTTATATGAGGCTGTGTGTGAAATGGTAGGTTTGCCAGTGTGTGTCTTTGTGACTTTGTGACTATGTGTGTGTTTGCCAGTGCATGTGATACCATGTGCTGTGTGATAATCGGTGAAATGGTGACTGTGGGTCTTTGTGACTGTGTGACCGGGCTTTTCAAACGCGTGATGGCACATGATTGGATGTTTGAATCTGTATGGCCCCAAAATTACGTGAAACGCTGTAAATAACCCCATGTGTCTCTGTGACTGAGTGGGCGCATTTGTACCCGGTCATGTATGAGACTGTATGACATGGGGTAAGAGAACATCTGCAGCTGTGAGAGGCCATGTGGCTGTGGCACAGCAAAACTGGCATCATGTGTGGGTGGGAGCTCCGGAGGGGCTCTTGGCTGCCACTCACTCTCATCCTCACAGCTGTTTGCCTGCATCCTTCCCTATGCGACAGCCTCTCGTGGCTCCCTTCTGCCCACAGAATGATCACCCAGATCCTCAGACCACCCTCCAGGGCTTGCCTCCTCTGCTCTACTCTGTCCCCTCCCCAACTTCTGTATCATCTGAGACCCACCACAGCTCCCTGCCCAGCCAGGCCTACACTGCTTCCTTCAGAACATGCCTCCCAGACTGAATCTTCTCTCCCCAATGTGACCATCTTCTCCCCCAGGGCCAAAGGCATACATAGTTTTGGGGAGCTCATGGTGAAGAAGAAGGATAGTGCAAAAAAAAGGCCTCCCTTTTCCAAATTTTTTGGCCTGGTGTTCTAAAGCTGTTCCTGTGACCTGAACCCTGGGTACTGAGTGTGTGTGGATATGGAAATAGAAGAGGGTAATACAGATTCTTGAGAGGCAGGGATTTTAAGAAGCACAACTTTTGTTCATGAAATGTAATTTTGTCATTTTCAGCTGTATAAAATTGTAGAAAAGGAAGTCCAGATATCTTCAGGACCTTAAGTAAAAGGGTGAAGGATGGTTTAGGCTCAGTGTCTCACTGTGGCTATATAAACAAGGGCTGCAAGCATGTACACATGCTGTAGGCTGCTCTTGCCCACCCACAGCCTGGTTAAACACCCTAATAATAATGCCTGCCGACATACAAGAAATCAGCGTAGTAATCACAAAGAACTCTCGTCTGTTAACAAAAACAGCCAGCCGCAACCCTGGGCCTGGCTCCCCATCTGAGGGCTGGGGTAGAGGCTTCCCAGAAAGGCAGTGTGGCCAGGAAAGGGGCTCAGGGAAACCCGATACCACAGGTACCTGCTAAGACTCCCCAGTGTCCTTTGGGGTAATGTCATTTGCTTCACAGCCAGTTTCTGCCTTTCTGCAGGGCTGCACCAGGGAAACCGGATCCTGGTTAAAAGTTTGTCCCTTGACCCTGGCCAGGGCCTTGAGCCTCATCCAGAAGGTCCCCAGCGGCTTCGCTCAGACCCAGGTCCCCCCACTGAAACCCCTAGCCAGCGTCCTTCACCACTGAAGCGGGCACCGGGCCCAAAGCCACAGGGTAAGTGGTTCCAGAGAAAAGAGGGGACAGAGGCGGGAAAGGTTGGCCAGTGGCAGAGGAGAGGGCTTGTTAGAGGAGCAGAAAGCACCATGATCTAGGGGCAGAGGGCTGTGGCCTGGGGCTAACATGTGTGGACTGGCACCTCACCTCAGTCCTACTCTGTCTTCTTTGGGCAACAGCGCAGACTGGGAGTTTGTGCAGGGGCTATGGCAGCCAACTCAAAACTTAGCCTATTGGGATCTCCCCTCTTTTGCCCGCCCATCTCTCTAGTCCCCCCGAAGCCTAGCTACCTGCAGATGCCCCGGATGCCCCCTCCACCTGAGCCCATCCCACCCCCGCCGTCACGCCCACTGCCTGCAGACCCCCGAGTGGCCAAGGGCCTGGCCCCCAGGGCAGAGGCCAGCCCCGGTTCTGCAGCAGTATCCTCACTGATTGAGAAATTTGAAAGGTGAGTCTGGCTCCCGGGGGACCCTATGGAGGGAGGGTGGGACTGGGCTAGGAAGGACGGCTATGAAACAAGCTTCAGTCAAGCTCACACCCTCTGCCTACATGTGTGTCCATCACCCACCTCAGAGAGCCTGTGATTGTCGCCTCGGACAGGCCAGCCCCTGGCCCCAGCCCAGGTCCCACCGAGCCAGCCATGTTGCTACAGCCACCCCCACAGCCACCAGTGCCCCAGCTCCCTGAGGGCGAGGCCTCCCGCTGCCTGTTCCTGCTGGCTCCTGGGCCCCGGGACGGCGAGAAGGTGCCCAATCGGGACAGCGGCATTGATAGCATCAGCTCACCATCCAACAGCGAGGAGACCTGCTTCGTCAGTGATGATGGGCCCCCCAGCCACAGCCTCTGCCCTGGGCCCCCTGCCCTGGCCAGTGTCCCTGTTGCTTTGGCCGACCCCCACCGGCCCGGCTCCCAGGAGGTTGATAGCGACCTGGAGGAAGAGGACGATGAAGAGGAGGATGAAAAGGACAGAGAAATCCCAGTACCCCCAATGGAGAGACAGGAGTCTGTGGAGGTACTGACCCATGTTCTCTGAGAGACAGGACCACGTAGAGAAACCAGGAGACTGGCTTTTACACTTGGTTCTCCCCCCAGCTCCGCATTTCTTGAAACAAGGCATTGTTTCCACTTGGAATGTTGGCCTTCCCTGGTCTCCTGGTACTGAATATCAGTAGCAAATCTGTACCCTGTCCCCTCATCACTGTAACTACAAAAATGACCACACACAGTTCCAAATGCCTCCTAGGAAAGTTGTTCTTCCCTCATCTGAGAACCACTAGCTGGATCTCAGTTTTGCCATCTTGAAGATGGGTGTCCTAGTTGGGGATCTTTAAAGGCCTATTCCAGCTAGAAAATTCCCAGATTCAGTAGCTATGCTATTGGGCAAGTCTCTGCTGCCCCACCATAATATCAGTTTCCTTATTTGTGAAATGAAAGTCTCTCACATGCAGAGAGACTTCCAGACAGCCAACCTCCAGAGAGACATAAGAGCTTCAAGCCCCCAGGAACCTGAGGCTGTGGGCAAAGGCCCTTGGCAGCAGGAACGCCTTTCTGGGCCCCAGAGGCCTAACACTACTTCCAAAGGCATCCTTACACTTAATTAGGTTGAAGCCAGACTACCTGCTCCTCCAGAACCCAGCTCAAATGTGGGGGCGAGGTCAGGAACTCAGAAAATATGTATCCAGTGAATAGGCCACCGGGCCAACAGGCAATAATAGGTTTTATGCATTTTTAGACTTTTGTGTTTTCCTCGCATCCCAGGTGCTCAGCAAGCCTTTGTTGACAGTGAACTGAGTGGGTGAATAAATAACTAACATTTATAGTCTACTTAATCCGTACTCTGCTATGTTTTATTTATATTAAATCATTTAGTTGTCTCAATTACAAATGGACTTAGGGCCTATTATTATCTGTATATGTAGATGAAGAGACTTAAATACAGAGCAGTTACACAATTTATGCAAGCTAGTAAATGACAGAGCTAGGATTTGAACCCAGGAAGTCTGACTTGTCAACCCACATTTAACCACTTTACCAGGCTGAATGAATGGAGGTAGCAGATGGCTGGGTGAATAGGTGGCTGAGTGAGGAGTACATGGCATCAGAATTGAGGGGTGGCTTTTGATACATGGGGGAGTTAAGGGTGAAGCTTTGGGGCCTATGGGTTCAGGGATGGGAGATATAGTTACCTTGGGGTAGTGTTAGGCTTGGAGTAGCATTTGTGCTATTCTGAGAATTTTAGGGGTTGGGGTGAAGGTTAGGGCAAAGGATGACGGACCCATGGTTGCCTCTTTCCAGTTGACTGTGCAGCAGAAGGTGTTCCACATTGCCAATGAACTCCTGCAAACCGAGAAGGCCTACGTTTCCAGGCTCCACCTCCTGGATCAGGTGAATGGTCCCTCAGGGATGCTGGGGTGCCAGGACCTGGTAGGTGGGTGCCAAGGAGGAAGTGATAGGGCCTGAGCCCAACCCTATCACTGGGGCCAGAATCTAGAGGTGGTAAGGTGCCTCGCTGACCTTGACCCCCATCCTGTCCCTGAAGCCAGCTCTGATTCATGATCTTTGTACCAACCCTCATTCCTAACACTGGGCAGGTATACCAGCCCTGACTGCAACTCTGACCCAGATCCTGAATTAACCCCTAGCTGTGAACAAGACTCAGAACTTCATTCTAACCCTGGCGCTATTCCTGACCCCAAAATCCACTAAAATCCCTAAGGGTAGGATTTTTTTTTGTCTGCTTTGTTCGCTGCCTGGTACCCAGGAGGCACTCAAAAATATTTGTTAAATTAGAATGGATCTAATTCCAACCTTCTTTGACCCTGAGTCTAATTCTGACCTTGACCCTGATCCTGACTTCTCATTGTTCCAATGCCTACCTCCAGGTCCTAACCTTGATAACCTGATATCCAGCCACACATATAAGCCTAACTCCATTCCCTTGCTCCTCAGTCTCAAGACTGATCCAAAGCTCCACAGAGCTGCCCATAAACACTGCCCTCACCTGCAGGCTGCCCCTTTCCCAGCCAAGCCCCAGGCCCAGCTGGGCTGAGCATGCCTGCCCTGCTCCACAGGTGTTCTGCGCCCGGCTACTGGAAGAAGCTCGGAACCGCAGTTCCTTCCCAGCCGACGTTGTCCATGGCATCTTCTCTAACATCTGCTCCATCTATTGCTTCCACCAGCAGTTCCTGCTACCTGAGCTAGAGAAGCGTATGGAAGAATGGTGAGTGGCCCCAGACCTAGGCTGCCCGCCTGCCCTCCTGTCCACTTGCCTGCCAAGCCCAGGCCAGATGTGTGCACAAGAGTTCATTCCTGCTGTCCCTCTCCCCTCACTGCCATTCACAAAAAGAATCAGGCCCAAGCTCTGCCTTCTAGCCCCTGCCAATCTAATATGAAACGCAACTCAGGATTCAGAAAATTACAACCAAATAGCAAACCCCTAAGGAGTATGAGATTAGGAGCTAAATTGGCTGGAGTCAAAATTCCAGTCTGCCACTTGCTAGCTTTATGACATTAAGCAAGTTTCTTAAATGACTGCTTCAGTTTCCTCAGCTGTGAAATGAGAGTAACAGTAATAGCCTACCTGGTAGGGTTATTTTAAGAATTAAATGAGTTGATACATGTAGAGAGCTTAGAACATTACTGGGTATATAATAAGTGCTTGATGAGTGTGAGCTATTGTTATTTTTTTTTTATCAGTACTATGACAGAGGTGAGAATGGGGGGTTGTGGGAATTCTGATAAAGGAACCAAACCTAGCCTGGGGGTTAAAGAATTCAGGTAGGAGGTGATATCTGAGCTGAGTCCTGAGGTAGAAGGGCAAGGTTCATAAGCAGTCTCCTGGCAGCTTCCAGGCTTTCCTCTTCTAATTCATCCTTTAAAGTCTATACTACCTGCCATAATGGTCTCTCTGAACAACAATAAGACCATGTCACTTCCTGCTTAAATCATCTCCACGTTCCCCACACCCACAGGATAAAGCATGTCTGTGTGACCACAGATGGCTGGCATGAAGTCACTTCCTACATCTCCCCAACTATTGTGACCCCTGGGAGCTGAACCGGGGCTGGTTCTTGTGTCTCCCCTGGCAGACTGACCAATGAAGTCTGGGACCAGGTTTGGTCCTGTGTGTCCGCCAGTAGACGGTGACTCCTGAGAAGTGGCGACCAGGCCTGCTTACTTTGCTCCCTCTACCTGACGGTGACCCTCTCAGGGCTTAGCTAAGTGTGACTCATTTATGTCCCCAGAATCACGCAGCACAAGGTTAGGCACAGAATCAATAAGCAGTATTTGAAGTGGCCCTTGCAATGAAGTCAGAGTGTGTATCCTAGGATGTGTCATTCCTTGTCCTCAAGCAGGGCAAAGTTGAGGTGGATGGTAGTCCCACTTGTGGTCTCAGGTCAAGCTGAGCCTTGTGACCTACTCAGTCTATAATATAAGCAGCATTTCCAAAGGAACAGACTGGCTGAGAAGCTGATTTTCAAGACAGATGAGAACGGCCTATGGGGTGGAGGCATTCTGGGGGACGAGGATCAGCAGTACCATGTCAGCCCCTGCTTCTGCTCCAGGGACCGCTACCCACGCATTGGAGACATCCTGCAGAAGCTGGCACCCTTCCTCAAGATGTATGGCGAGTATGTAAAGAACTTTGACCGGGCCGTGGAGCTGGTCAACACCTGGACAGAGCGCTCCACTCAGTTCAAAGTGATCATCCATGAGGTGCAGGTAAGTGGTGAATCTGGACAGGGCTGTCCGGGGTGGACAGGTCTACAAGGACCCCCTGTGGGGATCTTTGGCCAGACCTGAGCCCCCCCCCGCTTCTGCTTATCACAGAAGGAGGAAGCCTGTGGCAACCTGACGTTGCAGCACCACATGCTGGAGCCCGTGCAGCGCATCCCCCGTTATGAGCTGCTTCTCAAGGACTATCTGTTAAAGCTGCCCCATGGCTCCCCAGACAGCAAGGACGCCCAAAGTGAGTACGCACAACTGGTCCCTGCCTCCCACCCCAAGATATAACTCACAGGGTCAGCCTTCCATTGCCACGTAATTGAAATCTCAGAATAGGATCTCCAAACTGAAAGGCCCACCGTGAGGGTCTGGAATGAGAGCCCAGGATGAACCTCCAGATTTTGAGATCCCTCCCCAAGCACCCAGACAGAACATTCAGAAGTTCCCCCAGTCTGATTTTTCCAACTGGAACCCCAGAGTTTGAAGGGCATACCCAGAATGATCCCCTAAAGGGAGCCATCCATTTCCTAGGTTGAGACCCCCAAGGCTGACCCCTAGACTTGTCCTCAAATGAGGTTATCCCAAGTCCAAAATGAAACTAAGTCTAAACTCCCAGGGCCTTAGCTACCAGTCTAAGGACCCAGACTGACCTCCTTCAGGCAAGCCCTTTTTACTGAATCCCCCCAGCTGAGCTCTCCAGAAAGAGACTTGACTCATAAAACCCCTGACTCTCCATGTTCCACATTTAGAGCTCCACTCTCTGTCCACCAGCCACTACCCAGAATGATTCCCCACAAAAGAACCACTAGGTCTTGTCGGCACCCCACAGAATCACCTCTCCAGAACTGAGCACCCCAGACTGGATTCCATATTTTAGTCCTCCCATATTTGGATCTCTAGGCTGAGATACCACCTTCCTCGATGAGTCCTCACACATGTAACCACTAGAAAAGTGTTTCATTCTGATTCCTTCAGTATGAAACCCACTCCTCAGGGTCATACCTCAAAGAGTGCTCCCCAGAGTCTCCCCAACCTGTTATTCCCATTCATTCCTTCATTAACATAACAGCTATTTACTGGCAACCTCGGTGTTCTGTGCATTGTCCTAGGTATAGGGGACATGGAGGTGAACAAAACAGACAAGGTCCTTGATCTCAGGGAGCATGTATTCTAGTTGGGGAGATAGACAGTAAGCAAAAGTCATAAGTACACAGGAGACCATTAGATATGTGATTCAGAGAATAAGAGGGTGACATGGCAGTGACTAGGCGGGGGCAACTTTAAATTGGGTGGCCTCCGAAAAGAATATATTTTCGTCAAACCTGAATAATAATAGTAAGAGAGCCACTAAGAAAGGAGTGCTGAGAAGGGCGGAGCACGTTTCAGGCAGAGGCAATAGTAGGCGCAGAGTTCCTGGGTGAAGGTGGGGGGCAGGTATTGGGGATGGGAGCAGGGCAGCAGCTTGCTTGCATATCTCTGGACCAGCAAGAAGACCAGGGTGACCTGAGCATGACCAGTGAAGGTAAAATGGTGGAAGAAATAGGATTTGGAGAGAGGAGCAAGTCTTTGAAGGCCAAGATAAGGAGATGGAGTTTATTCTCAGTGCAGTGGGTAGCCATGAGAAGATTTTGATTAGGATCACTTGGTAAGGTAGAAAAGGAGATGAGAAATCAGAAGCCATTTGCAATATTCTAAGTGAGAAAAGTTGGCTTGGATGACAGTGGTAGCAGTGGAAGTAGTGAAAAATGGTTGAATTCAGAATATATTATATTTGAAAGCAGCACTAAAAAACCTAGGGTGAACGGATATGGAGCTTGGGAAAGTCAAGAATGACTTGCAAAAAATAAAGGGGGGGGGGAGTTCCCATGGTGGCTCAGTGGTAATGAACACGACTAGTTCAAGAGGACACGGGTTCAATCCCCGGCCTCTCTCAGGGGGTTAAGGCTCCAGCATTGCCATGAGCTATGGTGGGGGGTCACAGATGCAGCTCAGATCCTGCATTGCTGTAGCTAGGGTGTAGGCCGGCAGCTGCAGCTCTGATTTGACCCCTGACCTGGGAACTTCCATATGCCTCAGGTTCAGCCCTAAAAAGACAGGAAAAAAAAAAAAAAGAATGACTTGCAGATTTTTGGCTAGTGGTGATGGTTCCTGAGATGAGCTTAGGGGTTTGATCTGGGATATGTTCAAAGAGAGCTACCAGTTAGGCAGTTAGATGAGCCTAGGACCTCAGGGAGATACATTTGGATATCAGTAGCACAGAGACAGTATGCAAAGCCATAAGGCTGACCACAGTCACCAAGGGATTGAATGTAAATAGGAAGAAAAAGGATCCAAGGGCAAAGCTGAGGGAAGTGGAATCAGCAAAGGAGACTTATAAGGAACAGCCCTAAAGGTGGGAGGAAAACCAAGAAAATGTAGGGTCCTAGAAGCCACAAGATTCCACAAGAGCAGACAGTTGTGTCCACTGCTATGTCCACTTCCCAAACTAAGCCCCTTCCACCCTACCAAACAGGGTGCTTTGCTACCAAGTCTGGACTTCAAGAAAGAGCTAGGACCCTAGAAAGTTTGATAGCTGCACTCTACAAACAGACATCTGCAGACTAAGTGCCTCATTCCTCTCCCCAAATTAGAGTCTGCACTGAGGTACCAGGGTGAATGACATAACCTAAACCTTAAGCCTTCCAGACTGATTCCCTCGGATGACCCAGGCTGAACTTAGTCTGAGGTTCCAGTTATAGATCCCCCACACTGGTTTCCCCACACTAAGATCCCCATCCCAGGCTGGGCCTCCAAAATGCTCTCCCCACCCTCGGCTCTGAGAGTGGGTTCCCAGTCAGAGCACTCAGCCTGAGGTCCCAGAAGGAGATTCACCCAAAAGAGCTTCCCAGTCGGATCTCCTTGGCCACCATTTTTTTTCTTTTTCAACTGCCCCTATGGCATATGGAAGTTCCTGGGCCAGGGATCAAATCCAAGCCGGGGCTATTATCTACACCGCAGCTGCAGCAATACCAGATCCTTAACCCCCTGCTCCAGGCCACAGTGAGTCATTCTTTTGGATCCAATGAGTCCAAAAGAATGACTCTCCAGATCCATCCCACAGACTGAGATCGCTGAGTCCTCAGACTGAATTCCTAGAGTTCCCCAGTGTCAACTCCAGAGAGAACCCAGACATCGAGCCACTCAATCTGAGCTTTAAATAGAGATTCCACATTGTGTCTTCCATAGCCCAAGTCCTGCAGACTGATGGACCCCATTTTCCATCCCCCTCACTGAGCGCTTAGACTGATGCCCTAGATTGTCTCCCAAATTAAGCTCCCCACTCCAAGCTCCAAGTCTGATCTTCTAAATCTCAAGTGCCAGACTGACTTCTCCCAGACTGAGCCCCCTATTTCCTACCTCCCACACTTGGATTCACCGATTGAGATTCCCAGACTGAGTCCAGCAGAATGAAGTCTCCAGACTAAGCCCAATACTGAGACCAGAGAAGGGTATGGCTGCCATATTGAGTCTCCATGTTGTATGTCCTCCGAGATCCCCAGAAGAAGCTTCCTATCTCATTTATCCACTCAGAGCCCATGAATTCATTAGAATCATAGGTCCACATTGAGCTTCCAGGACTGAGTTCTGCAATCTTACTTCCACACTGAATCCCTACCATGGCATGCTGAAACTGAAATTCCCCAAGTGAGTTCCCTGGACTGGACCCCCAGAGTGAGCCACCAGTGTAATCTCCCTAGATTGGGCCCCCAGATAGTCCCTTTTACCAACTGCATGTTCCTGGCAAGCTGCAAGACTTCTTGGCCTCAGTTTTCTCAGGTATAGAATGGGGATGATGGTAATACCTACCTCATAGACTTGTTTTGAGAGTTAGTGAGATAATCCAGGTGAAGCTTTTAGCACAGTGCCTGGCACATGGTGAAGGCTCAATGGACGTTAGCTCTTTTTGTTACTGAATGCCCTGGCTGCTGCCCTCCCTACTGAGTGTGCCTAAAATCAGCCCCCAGATTGAGTTCACTTAAGTTGCGTTCTTGTTATACCAATCTTGGCTCTGAGTCCCTAGAATGAACCTCAGAGCTTGAGCTTGGCCAGCTCAGCTCTGCACATTGACCCCAAAGATTAACCCCTCAGAAAGAACTTCCCAGTCTAATTTTTTGAGCTGCTCAGAATGAGAATGAATGAGAGCCAGCTCAGGATGTGCTCACTAAGCTCCCCAGCCCCAGATCTTAAGCTGACCTCCCTATTTTTTTTAACCCCTCAGACTAAAATCCCCAGCTAGAGCCCTAGAAATTGCCTCAAGGTCTGAACTCCACTGAATCAATCATATGTCTGGTTCCTCAGGCTGATGCCCCCATTTTCTACTTCTTAGACTGAACTCTGGAGCCTCGATCCTAGACTGAGCTCCCCAAACCAGGCTAGCTGGAACTCCTGGCCTGAGCAGTCTACCCTCAGCCCAAGACTGAACTCTAGACCAAGATCCCAGCCTGCCAAGCCCAGACCAAACCCCAGACCAAGAGCTTCCTGGCCAAGCTCCTACACAAAGCTCCCTGTAAATTGCATTCCCTCACCTGAACCCCTAAATGAAATCCTGCACTGATATTCCTGCACTGAATCCCCAGACATAGCCTACACATACTGGACCCCTAGAAATGCCAGTCTGCACCCCACACAGATACCTCCTGGGAGTTCCCATTATGGCTTAGCGGGTTAAGAATCTGACTAGTATCCATGAGGATGCGGGTTCAATCCCTGTCCTCGCTCAGTGGGTTAAGGATCTGGCATTGCCATGAGCAGTGGTGTAGGTCGCAAAAACGGCTCAGATCTGGTGTGGCTGTGGCTGTGGCATAGGCTGGCAGCTGTAGCTCTGATTCGACCCCTAGCCTGGGAACTTGCATATGCCACACGTGCGGCCCTAAAAAGAGAAGAAAAGGCACCTCTAATAGCAAAGCTGAGCCCAGCAGCCTCCACAGGCCTGAACTTGTATGCCCACAGCTTGCCAGAGTCTTCTTCCCATCCCCTTCCCAGGACACCACCTACCTCCACGACCCAGTATGCCCCTTGCCCTTGGGTGGGGGAGATGAGAATGTGTAGGGCAAAGGGCAACTGGGAGGGCAGCCCCAGCCCTGATGTCAGCTCTGCTGCCTCCCAGGCAGACAACCAAAGGCCACCACCTCCTCTCTCTGAGTCTCAGTTTCCTCATTGGACAAACAGGGCACATGGGGTTATGAGGATTAAATGATGCTATGTAAAGCCCAGGAGCCCAGAAGAGGGTGGTAGGACCTTGGCCACATCCTAAGGGGCTCCTAGTCTGTTGAGGGATGCATATATGTAAATACACAATAAATACACAGTGTGACTGGTGGGACAGAGTGGGGCAAAGGGGAATGTGGGAACCCAGACAGAATCCTAACCCAGCCTGGGAACTCAGGGCAGGCTTTCTGGCGGAGGTGAGCTGAATCCAGAAGATTTAGTTGGCCAGATGAAGCAAGACAGGACATGTCTAGGGAGGTGCAAGTTGAGAAAGTTGGAGAGGTCAACAGAAGCCAGATCACCAAGGGCTTTGAATGCCAGGCTAAGGGACTAGTCCTTTACCCTGCAGGCATAGAGGAGCCATTGACAGATTTGAACAGAGGAGTGACAAGCAAGCTGTGTGCGAGAATGCTCCCTCTGGCAGCTGGGGCTGGGAGGTTGGAGACTGGCACCTGAAAGGCCTGAACTGGATTAGGGGCCACAGATCTTGAGCACCAAGACTTGGTCATGGAGGAAGAGCCTCTTAGGAAAATGACACTTAGTTGGCCAACCATCTGGACCCTCTTCAGAAGCACCTATGCTCCTCCATTGCAGGCATATTTTCTTTTCCTTTTTTTTTTTTTTTTTTTTTTTTTCTCTTTAGGGCTGCACCTGTGGCATATGGAAGTTCCCAGGCTAGGAGTCGAATTGAAGCTACAGCTGCTGGCCTCTGCCACAGCCATACCAACACCAGATCCAAGCCGTGTCTGCGACCTACACCACAGCATATGCCAACACTGGATCCTTGACCCACTAAGTGAGGCCAGGATTGAACCTGCATCCTCATGGATCCTAGTCAGGTTTGTTACTGCTGAGCCACAGTGAGAACTCCCAGGCATATTTTCTGAGTGGGCAAATATAGCGCCGTGCAGACAAGAGTGGGGTGCATTGTCAGTGGGGTGTAGTACAGCTAGGCCTCAAGCATGGGCAAGACTTATTAGTGTGTGGAAATGTATAGGGACTTTGTTTTTTTTTCCTAATGATACCTGGTCACAATAGGAAATACAGGAAAGCTTAAAGAGGCAGGAAGGAAAATCACTTATGATACTAGAGAGAATCACCTCCAGAGAATAAGCATGAGGAACATTTTGAAATATTTTTTCCTGGTGTTTTTTATGCATACGTATTTGCAAAATTGAGATCATTTGGTATATACAAGTTTGTATCTTTTCCTTTTCTTAAAACATGGTGAGCATTTCACAGATTATGAAAAACTACATAAGCATTACTTGCAAAGTATTGCATTATATGAATTATATGAATGCACATTAACTTATTTAACTGAACACCTGCAGTTGGACATATTTGTTTCTGGTTTGGTATAACACCACTGTGATGAAAGTGTACTTGTACATAGAATGTGTATTTTCTTCATATACATTCCTGTAATCAGAATTATTATGGAGTTCCCATTGTGTCTCAGCAGGTTAAGAACCCAAATAGTATACATGGGGATGCGAGTTCGGTCCCTGGACTCTCTCAGTGGGTTAAGGATCTGGCATTGCCACAAATTGTGACATAGGTCGCAGACACAGCTCAGATCCAGCATTGCTGTGACTGTGGTATAGGACTGCAACTGCAGCTCCCATTCAACCCCTAGCCTGGGAACAGATACCACAAGTGCGGCACTGAAAGAAAAAAAATTATTGAGACTAAGAATAGGATTGTCTGTTTCTTTATAAGAGTTTTTTCTGATTATAAAAGTAATACATGTTCTTTGTCAAAAGTATAAAAAATACAGAAAAATCTAAAGAAGACACTAAAAATGACCCATAGTCCCATCATCTAGAGACAACTTGTTAAACATGGGTATGTTTCCTTCCAATTACATATGTAACTATTATTTTTTCATGGTAATAATAATCTTAAGCTTGCATTTTATTAGCTGCTAGCTCTTCTCTGTACTATGATTCTGCTATTGTGGCATTGAGTCAGTTTCTGATTTTAAATGATGTTGCTGTGGACTTCTTTGAGGCTGGCACTTTCTGGGATGGGTCAGGCCAGGAGGAGGTATTCAGGGAGCAAAGAGGCTCCCAAGAGACTTTTCTCTGCTAGTCTCTCATCTGACTTCCCACTCTGCCCACAGAGTCTCTGGAGCTTATAGCCACAGCAGCAGAGCACTCTAACGCTGCCATCCGCAAAATGGTGAGTGGTCCTTCTAGCCCCTGCCTTTCCTTGGCCAGCCACCTATCTCTATCTCAGTCCTGGGAGGCTGCAACTTATGTACATCTGAGGGGAGACCAGAACCCCAAACCCTGCCTTCTATTCACTGTCTCCTGCCAGGAGCGAATGCACAAGCTGCTGAAGGTATATGAGCTGCTAGGGGGGGAGGAAGACATTGTCAGCCCCACCAAAGAGCTCATAAAAGAAGGCCACATCCTTAAGCTGTCAGCGAAGAATGGGACCACTCAAGACCGATACCTCATACTGGTAACTGCCATGGGTAGGGGTGCAGGTGGGCTTGACATTGACCTGGTACTCACTCAAGGCTATACTTTCTGCTTTCCATTCTTTCAGCTACTAACTCATTGTATTTTCACTACCTATACTAGAAAATTTTTTTCTCTACCAATAATAGTAACTAAGACTTAGACGTGTCTTGCCCAAGATCGTCCAACTAGGAAGTGACTCCCATACCTAGGCTCTTTCCTTGCCACCTTTGTGCTGTGTTTTCCCCATCTATTGCCTTGAGTCCCCAGCAGTAAACTTTCAGGAGTCCTGTAAGGGAAGGGAGCTGGGTCACACCCTTGCTGAGTCCTCTGTACATACATCCAAAACCTTTTCCTTCCTAGTTCAACGACCGCCTCCTTTACTGTGTGCCCAGGCTGCGGCTACTTGGCCAGAAGTTTAGCGTGCGGGCACGCATTGATGTAGATGGCATGGAGGTGAGCACCAGGAGGTGGGAAATGGGGACCTGGAGTGGGGACTTAGTGCTGGGAGGAACAAAGACGTTCTGACTTTGATCCCAAATGTATGCATGTGTGCAGAGGGCGAGGGCCCTATGGAGCTCAGTAGGCCTCACCAAGCCCTTTTCTCTCTCTATTCAGCTAAAGGAAAGCTCCAACCTCAATCTGCCTCGGACCTTCCTGGTGTCAGGAAAGCAGCGCTCCCTGGAGCTCCAGGCCAGGTACTTGCCCTTGCCTATCTCTTCCCTCCAACCCCCTCTTCCCTTCAGGTATGCTGAGGCATTCTAGGCCTAGTGCCAGGTGACAAGCTGCCTCCCTAGAGGCGAGTATTCCAGAGAAAGGGTGGGTACCTTTGCTCAAAGATGCTTGTTCTTCTGAGGGGTTAGAGGAGAGGGAAGAATGAGATAGTAATTCAAAAATGAATAACAACAGTACAAATAGTTTATTGTGGATTCAGAGCTTTAAGAGAAATAACACCAAATGCAGTGCTTGGTCCATGATAGGAGTCTGGTTTGAAAAAAAAAAACAAAAAACAGCCCTAAAAGGTATTTGAAAGTCAATAGGAGAAAATCCTAAATATGAACTAGGCGTTAGCTATCAGGGCATTATTGCTAAATTTCTCAGGTGTGATAATGGTATAAGAAGATAAAGAAAGGAGAATAGCCTTGATTTTTAGTGGTATATGCTGAGGATTTAATATCATGATATCTGTAACTTATTTTTAACTGATTTATCAACCAAAAAATATATACATGTACAAACATATACACCTACATATAGATATATATTACTATATACATATATATGGAGTAAATACAGCAAAATATTTAAAATTTGCATCTATATAGTGGATATATATTTAATGTACTTGTGCTATCCTGTCTATTTTTCTGTATGTTTGAAATTTTTCATAAAAAATTTTAAATAATAACAATTTAAAAAATAATGCCTAGCCATTTAACAAAGGGGCCTTCATATCCATTCTCTACTTGGATGATTGTAATAGCTCACATTTTTTTTTTTTTTGTCTTTTTAGGGCCGTGCCCATGACACATGGAGGTTCCCAGGCTCGGGGTCGAATTGGAGCTGTAGCCGCTGGCCTACCCCACAGCCACAGTAGCGCCAGATCCGAGCTGCGTCTGCTTGCACCACAGCTCACAGCAACCCTTAACCCACCACAGCCAGGTCCTTAACCCACTGAGCAAGGCCAGGGATCAAACCTGTGTCCTCATGGATACTTAGATTCATTTCTGTTGAGCCATGACGAGAATTCCTTAGTTCACATTTAATAAAGACCTGCTCTTATGCCAGGCATGGTTTTTAGGTAATTTTAACAAGTTTAAATTGACTAGTTGAATTCTTGGTTTTTTGGCTGTGCCTGTGGCATGTGGAAGTTCCCGGGCCAGGGATCAAACCTGAGCCACAGCCATGACAATGCCAAGTCTGTAATGACTAGGGCACCAGAGAACTCTAAACTAGTTGAATTCTTTTTTTTTTCTTTTTTTCTTTTTACAGCAGCACCCGCAGCATATGGAAATTCCCAAGCCAGGGGTCGAATCGGCGCTGCAGCTGGGGCCTATGCCCCAGCCATGGCAACGCCAGATCCTTAACCCACTGAGCCAGGCCAGGGATCAAACCTGCAACCTCACAGAGACAACATCAGATCCTTAATCCACTGAGCCACAATGCAAACGCCATAGGCTAGTTGAATTCTTTTGTTTTTGGTCTTTTTAGGGCCACACTCTCAGCATATGGAGGTTCCTAAGCTAGGTGTCTAATTGGAGCTACAGCTGCCAACCTACGCCATAGCCATAGCAATGCCAGATCTGAGCCGTGTCTGCTACTTACACCACAGCTCACGGCAATGCCAGATCCTTAACCCACTAAGAGAGGCCAGGGATTGAACCCGCAACTTCATGGTTTCTAGTCCGATTCATTTCTGTTGTGCCACAACAGGAACTCCTAGACTAGTTGAATCCTTAAAACAACCCTTAAAGTAGCCACTGTTACCATCAAACCTACTTTACAGATGAGAAAACTGAGGCACAGAAGAGTTATGCACTTTGCCCAAGACCCCACAGCTAGAAAGAAGCAGAGCTGGAATTGGAGCTCATGCTGTCTCCTGAGGGCCCAGGTGATAGGGTATTAGATCATGGTCAGGGCCAAAGTGAATGCACATGGATTGATGATCTAACAGGCTGCAAGGAATTGAGAAATGAGTCAGAACACTCACTGGTGGGACTGTGTAGAAGCAGGAGAGAGAGATGAATGTAGGCTAGAGGGTGTCCTCCTGGAAGATGTGAGAAGGGAGTTGGGTTTGATGTTCCAGGACACTGAGAGACCATATTGGAGGCCTATGGCCGGGGAAGTGAGAACACAGTCGACAACAGGCACATCCAGAGGAGGGCAGGTACAGGGCACAGTCGGGCCTCAGCAGAGCCTAAGTGACAAGCCACATGAGTGGGATGGGTCATCTGCTGGGAAGATGGGAAGAAGGAGGCTACAGAGAGATGCTAGGCTCAGATGGGTGCACCAAGCATTGTAGGGTGCACAGGGAAAGCATGGAGGGTTTGCTTTGCAGTTGCTTTTACTGCCTTTTAAAAAGTTGTTTTCAGTGAAATTTTTCAAATATCCAGAAAAGTAGAAATATAAGAAACACCCATATGCCCACCACTTAGACAGCTGATTCTCAACTTTGGTGATATAGGAATCAGTTGAGAATCTTTTAAAAAATAATTACGTCTAGAACTCACCCCTGAAAACTGGTTTAATTTGTCTGGAGTATAACATAGGGAATTTTGTTTTTTTAATTTTTTTTTTTAATGGCTGCATCCACGGCATATAGAAGTTCCCAGGCCAAGGACTGAATCTCAGCTGCAGTTGCAGCAGTGCCAGATCCTTTAACCCACTGTGCCAGGCTAGGGATTGAATCCGTGCCTCCACAGCAACCTGAGCCAATTCTTAACCCACTGTGCCACAACTGGAACTCCTGAACATGGGGAGTCTTTGTTGTTGTTGTTTTTCATTTTTGGCTTCCTGTGGCATATGGAGTTCCCTGGCCAGGGATCAGATCCGAGCCACAGTTGCGACCTCTACCACAGGTGCAGCAATGCCAGATCCTTAGCCTGCTGTGCTGTGCTGGGGATCGAATGTATGTCGCAGTGCTCCAGAGATGAACATGGGGAATTTTAAAAGCTCCCCAGATGATTATAACATGTGCACCAGGGTTTAGAACCACTGACTTAGGAGTCAGTGTGTATTTTTCCATATAAATATTTTGCTAAACCATTTTAAAGTAAATTACAGACACTATATACTTCAGCATGCATTGCCAAAAACACCATTGTAGCCCTTAAACATCAAAGGTTGTATTGTTTAGTGCAGAGAAATTAGAAGTTAGAAAATATAGATAGATAAATAAAAAAGAATTTTTCGAAAAGAATACAGGAGTTTCCCATGTGGCTCAGGGGGCTAAGAACCCAACATAGTGTCTGTGAGGATGTGAGTTCAATCCCTGGCCTTGCTCAGTGGGTTAAGGATCTGGCATTGCCACAAGCTGCGGTATAGGTCGCAGATGCAGCTCAGAACCAGCATTGCTATGGCTGTGGCGTAAGCTAGAGCTCTGATTGTACCCCTAGCCCAGAATTTCCATATGCCACAAGTGCGGCCATTAAAAAAAAAAAAAAAAAAAAGAAGAAGAAGAAGAAAAGAATACAGTCAGAATAAGGTAAAATCCCCAAAAACTGTACCACCCAGAGATAGTCAGTGCTAATGAACTGGCAGAACCTCTTTCAGGCTTTTCCTCAAGGTCCCCTCTTTTTTCTCAAGGCAGAATTTTCAGAGTGAAATGCATAGGTCTTCAGTGTACCATCAGTGAGTTTTGACAAATATAAACATTCAAGTCACATATATTTTTAAACAAAAAGGGAATGCTATGTATGTTTTCTATATGTTGTTTTCAGTTAACATCAACAGCTTTCTACATCATTTATGTGGTCTGGCAGTAGTGATATACCATCATTTTTTTTAAACCTGATCCCCTGTTGTTGGACACTTAGATTGCTTCTAACTTTTCACTACAATAAATAGCAGTGCAGTGGACATTCTTATAGCTAAATATTGACTCACAGCCTTAATTTTTCATGAAGTGGTCCTCAGGACATAGTAAAAACTTTCATATTAGAATCTTTTTCATATTTGAAAAAGACTCTTGATGTCTGGAGTATAGATTGGAAGGAGATTAGAAGAGGCCAGGCTGGAGTCAGACCAGAGGCTGCATCCTACTCCTAGTGAGCAGTTGACGGGACTGCACCCAGCCTTGGAGACTGCAGGACAGATAGGAGAGTTGAGGAGGGCAAAGGGAAGCCGAACCTCACACTGATTGAGGACCGAGCTGAGCAGTTTACACATCACCTAAGTTACTGCTCAGAACAACCCAGACTGAAACTTACCATATCCATTTAACAAGTGAAGAAAAATGAACTTCCCTCTTTTCTCGAACTTGATAATCCAGCAATAGGATTTATTTATGGTTTCTTGTATATTCCGTACCCTTACTCACATGCCTCACCCTTACCCCTCTACCTGAGGCACAGCACCTCCTTGAGGAAACCTTCCTTAGCAACCCCTACCCAAACTCCAGGATGGGACAGGTCTCCTCTTCTGGGCTCCTCAGCCCTATTTTCCCTCTGTCACAGTACTGATCACCCTGTATCGTCCCTATCTCCCCCAAGACCATGAGACCCAAATTCCCAGCGCAGTGTCTAGAAAGTATTAATAACCATTGAATGAATAAACTCAGATAGGTTAAATGACTTGCCTAAGGTCACATAAGTAGTAAGTGAAGGAGCATAGTGTCAAACTCAGGTCTTTCCAACTCCAAAACACCTGCTCTTTACCACTCCAATTGCTTTTGGTTGGCCTGCCTAACCCAACGTCTTTCTTTCCCCCCCCCCCACCCCACCTTCCCCACCCAAGGACTGAGGAGGAGAAGAAAGACTGGGTCCAGGTAACATCCAAGAAGGCTTTGTGGTAGGGGGCTGGAAGAGTATTAACAGGTCTCCTAGCGGGTGGTGGACTCTCCCCTGAAATTCGCATCTGACCAGAATGGGCCTGGACACCTGCCTTCCAGTAAACTTTACCGTTACCATTTTACAGATAAGCAAACTGAGGTCCAGGGGTTAAACAGAAACTAATTCTTCCTTTAGAAACCCGGCTCCTCTGAGGGTATAACCCCAGTGATAAGCCCTGTAAAACCTTAATCCCAGACAGTAGCCAGGAAGGCCTTCTGAGGTTTTACAGCCACTGATTCCCCTCCCCCATTTTACAAATATAAGAACTGAGACCTGGATTTGGGAAGGGACTTGCCCAAGGTCATACACCTAGCAAGGAGTAGAGCTGGGCCTGGAACCCAACTTTTCTGACTCCAAGCTAGGTTATAGGAAGGTGAGGTAAGGGTGGAAATGGGTGGGTTTTGAGGTATTCTGACCTCTTATTTCTTACACTTACCCCCAGGCCATCAACTCCACCCTCCTAAAGCATGAACAGACGCTGGAGACCTTCAAACTGTTGAACTCGACAAACAGGGAAGATGAAGACACACCCCCCAACTCTCCGGTAAGAGTCCCCACCCACTCCTGGACTGGGACCCCATCCAGGCCTCCAAGTCCCCACCTTACCTTGAGATGGACCTCTCCCCTTCCCAGAGAGTAAAGACCACAGAGGCAGTGCATGACCTCAGAAGCGCAGTCTTCTATCGGCAGAGCCACAGAGAAATCATTGTGGAAACTAAGGCCCAGAAAGTAGAAGCAACTTGTTTTTAGGAGCACGATGAGGTAGAGCAGAGCCAGGACTCAAAGCAGGTCTTCTGAATGTGTCTGCTGCCTCCCAGTGATGATCCAAGCCTTGGGGCAGGGGCGAGGGCTGGGGAGTAGCTGTTTCTGACCTGAGACCTGCCCATCTCTACAGAACATGGATCTTGGGAAGCGGGCACCTACACCCATCCGGGAAAAGGAAGTCACCATGTGCATGCGCTGCCAGGAGCCCTTCAATTCCATCACCAAACGCAGGCACCACTGCAAGGCCTGCGGGCATGTGAGTGTTGGGAGGCAGGGGCAAAGCTAGGGAGGGGAGAGGCTGGCAGCCCAAAGGCCCACTTCTGAGTGGACACCCTCTAAGTTGGGGAAGGCTGCTAGTCCGCTTTGGTAGCTGGTACACTGAAGGGGAAGGCCGACTGGAATCAGGCTGTTCTTGCCCACTTGCCACCCCAGGTGGTTTGTGGGAAGTGCTCCGAGTTTCGGGCCCGCCTCGTCTATGACAACAACCGTTCCAACCGTGTGTGCACTGACTGCTACGTGGCCTTGCATGGTGTGCCCGGGAGCAGCCCAGCCTGCAGCCAGCATACACCCCAGCGCCGGAGGTCCATCCTGGAGGTAAGAGCCAGGCCCCCCGACTAACCTGCCCACACTGACCACATGGGCCCCAGCCACCCACACAGTGTGACAGAGGCCTGGGCATCTCTGAAACCATAATGCTTACTACATGCATCCACCGGAGAAGTGACCCAGGCCTGGAGTGAGTAAAATGAGTACAAGAGTGAATGAAAGAGTAATTTTTATTTAAGGGCTTTAAACGTTTAACCTTCATAGTAACTTATCTATCAATGCTATTACTATCCGTCTTACCAATGAGGAAACTGCCCAGGTGGTTATTCGCCCAAGTTACACCGTCAGTGAGTAGCAAAACTGGGATTTTTTTTTAAACAAATTACCTTTTCTTATTAAAAGTAGGATATGTGCACTGAAGTTAGACAGTATAAACCAAAATAATTTAAATTCCTTCAACCCAGAGATTTGCCACCATTAACACTTATGCTTCCTATGTTTCTACGTATGTGCACATACATACACTTTTGCTTTTGTTTTTTAGCTAAATTGAGGTATTTATTTTATTCACTTAAAGAATGCTTACTCTGTGCCAGGCACTCTTCTAAACACTTTACATATATAGTAATTCATTTAATCCTTATGACAGCCCTATATGCTTTCCTTCCAAGTCAATATATGTCCACCTAGGTCTGGGACTCTGAGCCAGACTGCCTTACCCACCCAACCCCTTCACCATAACCCAACCCCTTAACCACAATGCTAGGTTGCTTCTCGCTGAGTATAGGGAATAGATGGGCTGAAAGATGAAAAAAAAAAAGATGAAGTGTAAATGACAGAAATAACTTTAGGAATAACTGGACTGATGGAAGAATGCTTGATTGGCATTTAGGTGCCCCTGCTGAGAGCTATTCACCCCTCCCACAAACCCTTAGAGACAGCAGCCATGGCCTGAGTCCAGCAGACAAGCCTGACTTTGCATCTCAACTCTGATTCACTGGGTAACAATGGGCAGATCACTCCTGTCACCTAAGCTTCAGTATCCTCCTCTGAGACATGGGAATAGAAATCCCTGTGCTGAGGGGGTGTTGAGGCCAAGAGGAGGCAGGCTAGGCTTCCTATCAACATTGATGCCACCCATGTCTCTGGACACAGAAACAGGCCTCAGTGGCTGCGGAGAACAGCGTCATCTGCAGCTTCCTGCACTACATGGAGAAGGGCGGGAAAGGCTGGCACAAGGCATGGTTTGTGGTCCCTGAGAACGAACCCTTGGTGCTGTACATCTACGGAGCCCCTCAGGTGTGCATCCTACTCCTTTGGGTCCTTTCAGCCACCTGGCAAAACCAGGCTGCTCTCCTTGGCCTTGGAGGATAGGGTAAACCTAAGGGGAAATCAGAATCCCTACCCTTGTGAGACAAAGATTGGCTACGGACAAGGAGTGGGTCAACATTTATAGGGAAAAATGGGGTGAGTTGGGGGGGCGGTTAGCTTCCTGGAGAAAGCTGGAATAGAGACAGGGCACTGCTTGGTCCAATTTGGAGTGAAGAATATGCACATGGGGGCAATAGCCCAAAGGCCTGAAAGCATTATGAGACTAACCCAGCTGGTTTGGGGTGTGGTAGGAAACAGGTATTTGAACCAGCCTGCGTTGTAGCCCCAGTTCAGACATTTTCCTGTTCTCAGTGAAGCCACAGAAGGTTCTAGAGCAGAGGAAGGAAAAGAGGTTTAACAGATGCAAACAAAACCAGTGAGCCTAGCCCCAAGGTGATCCCTGACTCTGTCCCTGTTCCCCAGGATGTGAAAGCCCAGCGCAGCCTGCCCCTCATTGGCTTTGAGGTGGGGCCTCCTGAGGCTGGGGAACGGCCTGACAGAAGGCATGTCTTCAAGATCACCCAGAGCCACCTGAGCTGGTACTTCAGTCCTGAGACAGAGGAGCTGCAGCGACGATGGATGGCTGTGCTTGGCCGGGCAGGCCGTGGGGACACGTTCTGCCAAGGGCCTACATTGTCTGAGGACAGGGAGATGGAAGAGGCACCGGTGGCAGCTTCAGGAGCCACTGCTGAACCCTCCGAAGCCCCCCAGACCCGAGACAAGACCTAGAGGGTTTGTGGGTAACTGGGGTCCCGGCCCCCTCCCTCCCAGCTCAGTCAATACTTGAACTCCCATCATGGGCACTTTCAATCCTGAATGCTGGGTCTTGGGTTTTTTAATTCATCTTTTCACAAAACCTGGGCTTTTAAAAAAGTATTCCTACAGTGATGTTAATTTTTTTTTAAACCCTGTCCCCAGGGAGTGTGGGAGCTGTTGCTAGACCTGCCTGAATTAGGCCATTTTTCCCCAACCCCTCAATACCCTACAGATCCTGCCTCCACCCAATTCCCCCCAAAGCACCGGAGGCAGGAGATCTGGATTCAAGTGCCAGCTCTGCCACTGACCCCATGGTCCTGGCCCACCCCTGCCCCCTCAACCAGTATCTTCACACATGTGATGCTAAGCGGGGTGGTGACCAGACCTCTCCTGCCTCTCCCATAGCTTATAGCTTCTACCCGGCCCCAAGGCTACCCAGTATTTTATGGTCCAGACCCATGGCAGGGCCACCGGGCAGGACAGGGGAAAGGGGGAGGGGGGAGGACAATGAATACTCTGTTTTGTTTTTTTAAAGAAAAATACAGTTTATTTCAAGCTTACAGAAACTTTCAGAACACTGCTGTGCTCCATTTGTCTGTTTGTCCAAAGTACCAGGCTGCTAGAGTGGGCCCAGAAACTGCTCCCTTGCTGAGCTCTAAAGCTCAGCTCTCAGAAAGCTGATTCCAAGGCTACTCACAAGTCAAGCAACAAATTAAACAGTAAGGTATTATTCACTGAGGTCTTAGGCCTCATCCCTGGACTTAGATGGGATAAGGAGTTCGGAAAGAGGTTGGAAGAGACAGAAAACAAAGCCTGGGTCCCCCAAGCTCGTTGCCTTGTCAAGGTCATCCTGAAGGAACTCAGGGCTGGACACTGGGCTGCAGGAAGGGAGTGTTCCTGGGAGGTTCCAATTTCTGGGCAGTGGTACAGAGGTGCTCTGTAGGACTGGGGGATGAGGAGAAGAGGGAGAGGTACCACAGCTACTTTCATTCACATCCTGACCCAGCAGGAATATTGGTTCTCCCTGGTCCTCTCCCTTTACAATCCACTTGCCTACCATGAACCAGCATTTAGCTTCTCCAGTCAGTCCCACACCTCTCATCCCTTCTTCTTCACCCTGACTGCACCCAAGAGGCACTTTGCTGGGAAAGCATCCCTCATCACTCAGACAGTAACTCCAGGCCCTGGTGAACCAGATCCCACCAGCCCAAGACCAAGGACCCTAGGGCTCTTCTCCCCCTGGAAGAAGCTGTACAGGGGAATGGGGAGAGGGTGGAGATGAGGAAACCAGTCCAGAGGTTCATAACCCTCCAAAACACTCCCCTACACACAAGTCCCAAAACAACTAGCAAATAAGGACCCAAACCATTTCCAGCCCCACTCATTTCTTTCTCCGGACAATAGTCCAGCCATCCTCCACTATATCCTCTTCCTTAATAGTCTGGGAGTCTGGTGGCTGGGGGCAGACCCCATCTGTAACTGCCCCATCATTCATAGCTGCGACCTAGAAGAGAAATAAAGGAGAGAGCTTAATACAACACCTCCCTGGAGTTCCCATCGTGGCTCAGCGGAAATGAATCTGACTAGCATCCACGAGGATGTAGGTTCGATCCCTGGCCCCATTCAGTGGGTTAAGGATCTGGTGTTGCCATGAGCTGTGGTGTAGGTCACAGACGCGGTTCGGTTCCTGCGTTGCTACAGCTGTGGTGTAGGCCAGTGGCTAGAGCTCCCATTTGACCCCTAGCCTGGGAACCTCCATAATGCCATGGCCATGGCCCTAAAAAGACCAAAAAAAAAACAACAAAAAAAAAACAAAACAAAACCACAACATCTCCAAGCTGTGGCCGATGGAAACCCAGGCTCTCCTCCCAGCTCTGCCAGGACTGTCTATATGACCTTAGGAAAGTTTCCTGCCCTCTCTGGATGATACAACCACCACCACCCAATCACTCCCCTGGGGAACTAGGTGATCTGCCAGAAAACTGAAAATATCTGCATCTCCCCACCCAAGAGGCATCCCTCTCACCTCCATCTCCTCCACGCTGTTTGCATCATCCTCATCTTCATCAGTCTCTCTGGCTGTAGTTAGTGCAGTGGCTCTAACTTTGCACTTTCTTTGTGTGATGAGAGAGGCCATTTCCTTCAGAGCAGCCCTATCACCCCTCTGGAGGTGGCGGAACATGGTCTGTAGCTGCTGGCTCACCTACCGAGAAAACATTCAACCAGCTTGGATTTTCTAAAGAACCTACAATACAACCAGCCTGTGTTTGCGACAAGAGTGGGGAGGAAGAGAATGAGGCCCTTTCCTCCCCAAAGAGTTCACTAATGAAGCAACCAAATATGAAGGGCTCAGTAACTGCCTGAAGCACTGAAGGAGGGCCCCCTAACGGGGAAGGCCCTAGAACTGGGTTTAAAAGATGAAAATGTAAACACAGAAGGCAATCCTTCGATGCAGGTGCATGGATGTTAACCAAAACATGTCAGGCATGTACCTGGCCTGGGAAAGGATTTGAAAAGCAAGATTTGAAAGGCCGGGGAAAACTAGACTTTTCTTTAGGCAACAAGGAATCATAGAAAGTTCTTGCACAGGACTCAAGAAAAGAATGGTTACAGCCAAGAGGGTTGGTTTAAAACAGACAGTTGGGGAAGAAAGGCTGTAGGCAGGGAAATGGCAGCTGTACCCAAGATAGGCTCACCTGGGGCAGACTCCCATCTTCCACAACCGTATCAAACTCATTCGTCATGAGCTCCCCGAGGAAGTCCTCCACCTCCTCTAGCTCCAAGTCAGCTAAGTAGGAAAGGATAAGGCCCTCTGATCAAAGACCAGCCAATTTTATCACTCTTGCCCAATACTCTTCAATACATACCTAGTGGATCCACATCTGCTTGGTTAGTAAAGGTTCAAAAGTAAGCCTTTTATTTGCTGAAGTACTCTACATTCCAGATTTTAACATGATTTTAAAAAAGAAAAAAACAAACACCAAATGAAACACTTGATTTCCAATCTCCTGCATCCGACCAAGCCTTCTATTCCTGTAGCAACCCATCCACATTCACCCTCTTTCATCTGGCCTATTTTAACCAGCCTTCCCTCTACGTGACCTTGAGCATGTTACTTATTCATCTCCAAGCCTTGGTTTTCTCCACTACAAAGTGAGACTAATGGTAACCTCATTGAAAGTCTGTTATAGGGAGTCACCCAAAAAATGCCTAATGCAGGGAAGACCCATAATCCATGTTAATTTCCATCACACAAGGGCTGAAGTTTTTGAAATCCAGAAATTATTCACGATTGTGACTTCGCCAAACAGGAGGCCAGAGACCAATGGGATAGGTAAGAAGAGATGGACGTTGAGTACTTGCAAGATGAAATCATCACAGCCTTGGCACCAACAATGCTATCATGTGACTTTGGCTGAGCCCTCCTCTCTCGGCTTCAGTCACGTTATGGTCCCATACTCTACTTTTTCTGAATTATAGAATAACTCAAGAAAGTCTTCCACAAAGCTCCTTGCTCTCTCTTCCCTCTGGGAGAGCTCCATTCGCCTCCTTGGCTTTCCCTACCACTCGAATATCCCCCAAATTTGTCTCCAACCCACACTACTCTCCACCTATTTAGAGGGTGCCTCAGACCCTCCTTTCCCAAAGCCAGATTCATCACCTTACCTTCCAAACCTACTTCTCAATCCTCCAGGGTTCTCCTATTCCATAAAAGGTATCTGAGCCACCCAATGACTCAAACCAGAAACCTGCCCTCATCCCCCCCCCCACTCCTCTACAGCCAAACAATTTCCAAGGTTCTAATCCACCCCTTCTTTTCCGTAACTATTACCACTGCCTCATCATCTTCAAGACAGAAACAGTCTTCTCATCAGTCGTTCCCTCTCCAGTCCAAGCTCCATACTGACTACTTTCTATAGCCAGTAAACCCCATCCTATTAAATCCTGCTCATGAAGTTTTATCTCCTACTGCAGTGTTTCATATTCTGCTTATAAGTCGTAACTGTCCTGCTGGACTTTAAGGGAAGCTATTCATAGAAAAATCATGGTAAACAAGTTTCTTTTTGGTGGTTCTTATCAGAACCTTTAATATGATAATGATTATGGTGACTCTTAAGAGCTGAAGAGCTTTTTTTATATTATGTGACTGGAGAAGTGGTTTCTTCACTGAACACCTAAAAAGAACTAGTCTTCCATAGCATATATTTTTGACAAATGCTGGCCTAAAGGATAAAATCAAAGGCCCACAAATCCTTCCATGTCTCACCCTTTTCCAGGGGCCTCCCCAACCAACCTCCAGCCTCATTCTCTATCACTCCCCCCTCCCACACCCCCACAAGCACACCATACACCCCTACTCTAACACTGAGCTCCCTGCCACTTTCCAAATATAACACATAATCTCCTCAAACCACAGAACTTATTTTTGAGTGTTGCTCTGCCTCTCCCACCTAGTTAACTCCTTCTCATCCCTTAAAACTCACCCAAAAGCCACCTTACCCTAACAATCTCCAAAAGAAGCCTCTTCCTCAGTCTCACATTACCCAAGCACCCTGAGATCTTTATTAGAACACCTATCACCCTGTGAGTAAAAACCTATTTACTTATCTAGATCCCTCACCAAATAATAAATTTTTTTCAGAGAAAGGTCTCTGTCTAATGCCATCTCCAAGGCCAAGAAAACTAAGTGAATAATTTTTAAAAAATCATACTTCACAAAAGATCACCTAAAGGGCCCCTATTCTTATAGAACCTACAAGACACATCAAAGGTGTAGATCTCTGCTGTCCAAATAATCAAATGTGATTACTGAGCACTTAAAATGTGGCTAGGCCAAGACAAATTGGGATGTGATAAAACTGCAAAACACCCACCAGATTTTGAAAACTTAATACTAAAAAAAAAATGTAAAATATCTCGTTAATAATGTTTTATATTGATTACATGTTGAAATATCTTGGATATATTGAGTTGAACAATATTCCTTTCACCTGCTTTTTATATCAAAGTGGTTGCTGAAAAATTTTTAATTACATGATGTGACTGGCATTATATTTCGACTTGGACAGCGCTGGTGGATACTTTCATATCCATGTTACAAATTAGGAAACTGAGTCTGAGGGGAGTAAAACGACATCCAACGCGATACAAGGAGTCAATGGCATGGCCCTAAGGCACTCGAACTCAGGATTCTGACTCAGGTATCAGCAGACAATTGTTCAAGAGAAAGTGCAGATTCACCAAGACCGCCCTCCTCCCCGCGCCCCTAAACAAGTCCTAGGGCCTTAAATTCACTCACCGTTGCGGAAGAAATACTCCTCCACTGCACCCCCTAGCCACTCAGCCTTCTCCTGGCTATGCACACCTCCAAAGCCGTTCTCCACAGCGATCTGCGAACACAGGCCCGAGCCCACCACGTCAGCCCAGGAACCGGCCTGCGGTGGCGCAAGGGTCCGCTTCTGACGCCGCCCGACCAACTAAGCCTTGGGCAGCTCACCGGGCCAACTCCTGTTCTGGCCCGGTCCCTAACCTTTGTTCCAGTTGTGTCCTCGCTCACCTGCAAGGCGGGCCAAGCCTCCAACGCTGCGCGGATGCCAGCCCGGAAAAGCGTTAGGGGTTCCTCTGCAGCGCCCGCCATCATCCTGCTGCGGACCACGTGACGCCCAGGCAGGCCAATCCCTGCGCAGCATCGCCCAGGCAGAAGGAGTAGGAAGCCAAGCTTGAGAACGCAGATTCTCCCTTTCCGCTGATCTGGCAGCAAGACTAGAGCAATAGAAAAGTCTGTCGAGTAATCGATGACACCGTCAGGGTTACTCACATATGATAATTAAATCTAAGGAAGCCAGAAGTAGAAGACGCTTGGGGCCACGAGTTCCGGACCCGTGGGTATTGCGCAGAAAAGATGTGAGGAATTTATTAAAGATAAAGGACAGAGGAAGCAACCTCAGGTAGCATAGCCTAAAAGTCTGCATTTAGAAATGCATCCTAGGAGTTCCATCTGTGCCTCATCGGGTTAAGAACCCGACTCATCTCCATGAGGATGCGGCTTCAAGCCCTGGCTTCGCTCAGTGGGTTAAAGGATCTGGCGTTGCCGTGAGCTAAGGTGTAGGTCTCAGGCACAGTTTGGATACGGCGTTGCAGCTGCAACTCCAATTCGACCCCTAGCGGGGGAACCTCCATATGCTGTAGGTGTGGCCCTAAAAAATAAATTAATTGATTGATTAAATAAAATAAAAAAGAAATAAATAACAGAAAGACATTTGTGAAATTCACAAATAGGTGGGAATTAGCACACTTCTAAATAACTAATGGGTCAAAGAAAAAAAAAATCAGAAGACGTCTTGAAATGACTTGAAACTAAAGCACAGCAAGGACCAAAATTATGATCAGTGCTCAGGGTGAATACACACTTTGAAGGGCCTGAGGCAGATAGAATTTTGTAAGCCCTCTTTAAGAAAAATAGTACAAATTTAGGTATGCAAGTAAGTATAGCTTTAGATTTATAAAAGAAATTTTTAAATTTACAAATTCCAATTTTTTTTGGGGGGGGGAACATGCCTGTGACATGTGTTAGTTCCCAGGCTAGGGATCCAGCTGGCACCACAGCAGTAACCAGAGCCACAGCATTAACAATGCTGATCCTTAACCCACTGAGCCACTAGGGAATTCCTACAAATTCCAATTAAAAAAACCTGACAAATACCACAAGCATCCTCAAAACTAGAGAAATAAAATAATTGCCTGACTCACCTCTCTACTAATTTTTCCTTTATTTTTTATTTTATTTTATTTTATTTTCTTGGCTGCCAACATTTTGATATCTTCCTGTAAATAAATAGGACAATTATTTTATAATAACATTTTCAAGAGAGAATAAAAAGAATTCAATTGCATTCAGTTGATCAAAATTTTTTATTATTGTAGTTTAGAAAAGTTTCAACTTCACAGCTCATTGTTAGTAGTACAAAATTTAAGATTGTGTTAAATTTGGGGAAACCTCTAGTTTCTTTTACATGTGAGCTATAAAATTTTATGGTACTTTGTTTTTGTGCAGGGATAATTGTCTCAAATTGACAATGCTCAACAACCAGGGGCTTGGAAGTGTCTTGTGTAAGTGTGAGTTACTAGAGGCTTAAACTTTTAGTTATATTATTTCTGTGATAAATCCATCTCTATGCAATGCTAGAGGAGAAAGGAGCACAGGAAGCTATGGGAGTCCAGCAGAGGGGGTTTCTGATCCAGCCTTGGGAATTATGGCAAATCTCTCAGAGATAATGCCTCAGACTTAAAAGTTTGAGTAGAATTTTCCCAGGGGATGAGGAGTCTGTGTATATGAGGGTAGAGGTATGTTTCTAAAAGAAAGAAAGTCTTTCATGCTGAGGAAACAATCTATACAAAGAAAAAGAATCAGGAAACAACATGCTGTTTGATGATAATTACAAGCATTCCCAGACTGATAATCTCAGGAGGCATAAACTCCTACAGAGCTCTAGAGATTCATTCCTGCAGACTCAGCAATTTAAATTTGAGTTCAAAGAAGCCCAAATAAAGAAACTGAGATTAAGCACTTCCCTGTGAGTTCCCAGGGCCTCAAACATACCTGGAGTAGGGAAGATTCTGATCACCAGTTGTAGGGTATATGTGTTGAGTTTTCCCACACCACCAAGCGATTCTTCAGTATCAACTGGGTGTCCTACAATTCAACTCAATTTTGATACTGAAACAGGAGGGAAGGGAGCAGGGCACAAACTTTAAAAAAAATGACAGAGCTGTTGAGGATACACAAAAACTGGTTAGAACCAATCAGGTCCAAGATGGCGGAAGATTCAATTTCCATTAGACCTTGAGCCTCATTATGCACTCATTGTAATACATTAACAATCCCCTCCTTTGGGTTTGATTAACTTGGCTAGGTTCGCTCACAGAACTCAAAGATTACTAGATTATCTGTTTATTATAAAAGGATATAATTCAGGAACAGCCAGATGGAAGATATTCATAGGGCACAGTACATGAGAAGAGGCAAGGACGCTTCCTCTGAGCGTACCACTCTCATGGCATCTTTTTGTGTTCATCAACCCAGGAGCTCTCAAAACCTGTTCTTTTGAGGTTTTATGGAGGCTTTGGTAAAGAGGCATGATTGATTAGGCCATTGGCTATTGGTGACTGAACTCAAACTCTAGCCTCTCTCCCCTCCTCTAGGTGGAGGGGTGGAAATGAAAACGCCAACCCTCTAATCTTTTATTTAGCTTCACAGACAACCAGCCCTCACCCTTAGGTTACCTAGGGGAATTCCGAAGGTCTTTTTATTAACATAACAAAAGATATCTCTTATCACTCAGAGGAAATTCTGGAGATTTTAGGAGCTCTGTGCCAGGAAGTGATTGAAGACACAATGTATATTTCTTACTATAAATCACAATATCACAGTATACTTGCTAGAAATTCCCACACATGGAACCCAGTTCTGAGCTCCAACAAACCAAGGTCTCTGAAAGAACCCTGAGAATTAGCCTTGAGACTGAAGTCCAAAGTTAAGTATACCAAGTGACAGACTTCACATTTTCTGTGCCTTGAACCCATCTAGCAAGCTGGTGAAGCCAATATATTTCTTCCTGGAATAATGTCTTTAAATGCATAAAATAAAATATAGAATTACAGAAGGAAACCAATTATATTAAAATAGTTACCAAAATATTATAAAAATTAATTGTAACATAGGTTTCTTTTCTTTTTTCTTTTTTTTTTTTTTTTTTTTTTGGTCTTTGCCATTTCTTGGGCCGCTCCCGCGGCATATGGAGGTTCCCAGGCTAGGGGTAGAATCAAAGCTGTAGCTGCTGGCCTAAGTCAGAGCCACAACAACACGGGATCGGAACCGAATCTGCAATGTACACCACAGCTCACGGCAACGCCAGATCCTAAACCCATTGAGCAAGGCCAGGGATCGAACCTCAACCTCATGGTTCCTAGTCGGAATCGTTAACCACTGAGCCACAATGGGAACTCCTAAGTTTCTTTATCAATGCATTAAATATTATGATCTACTAACAAGTTAAATGACTACTATGATTTCAAATTAATTATGAATGTAAACAATATTTTAAGAGCTCTGATAGGAAAAATATCTGTACATTGGTGACAAAGTCTTATGTACTGCCAGTACTGCTGTGGTTGGTTGCCTACATACATCATTTTTTTTTTTTTGGCTTTTGTCTTTTTAGGGTTGCACCAGCAGCATATGGACGTTCCCAGGCTAGGGATCCAACCAGAGCTGCAGCCGCCAGCCTACGCCACAGCCACAGCAACACAGGATCGGAGCCCCATCTTAGACCTACACCACAACTCACAGCAACACTGGATCCTTAACCCACTGAGCGAGGCCAGGGATGGAACCTGAGTCCTCATTGGTACTAGCCGGGTTCATTAACCACTGAACCACAGTGGGAACTCCTCTACATACATTATTGAAAGAAATGCCAAGCTTCAGTGGAGGGTAGTGAAAATAAGATACATTTTTTTTTTTAGCATCCAAATGCTCAGACACTAAATTCTATGCATGACACTTTATAAATCCATAAATGCCAGGTTAAATACAGCTAATCTAGACCCTACTCTTGAGGGACTACTTCAGTTAGTTTAAGCCTTCAGAGTAAGATGAGCAGATTAATATGTCGGAGACTGAACTCTCAAAACCTAAACCAAAACTTAATCCCCAGCATGAGACCTCAGACTGAGCTCCAGACAAGTGTGGACTGAACTGCCAAACTGAACTGCTAAAGTGTAAATGCAGAGAGTGCCTCTGGATGAATATTTTCAGACTAGGACCCAGCTTGGGTTCTAAGACAGAGCCAACCAGACAGAGATCCCCAGATAAGATCATCACATCAAGAAACCCCAGGCATGACTCCTCAGGCTAAAATACACCGGATTTAGCCCCCAGTATCTGAGCCTCCCAAAGCTAGCCAGACGCAGCCACCTAGACTGAGTCTTGAGCCTGGAACTCACTTGGAGAGAGTTTCAGCCATATCATAGATGAAAACTGAGGCTTCCATATTGAATCCTCAAGTGTCTCAAGAGTGAACTGTCAGCATTAAACCCTCAAAGTCAGATTCCCCATACTGAGCCTCCAGGCAGAGCCATAGGACTAAGACACCAAATGTAGCTCCTTGAAGGAGAATGGGGGTGGTATCTTGGAAGTGGGCCCAGGCTGAGCTCCCAGAAAGAGCCCTCACACACTGAGGCCAAAGATACACCCACCACTGAAAGTATGGACTGATCCCAAACAGATTCCCTCAGACTGAAAACCCAGTGTCTGAGCCCCCAAATAACATGCCCAGAATGAGCCCTAGAGTGAGTCCCCAGAGAGAGCCACCAGCATGCACTGCATAGTAGCCATGATAATATATCTCATAGACTTTAAACCTCAGGGAGCATAAATGATCAAGAACCCCTGTTGCTATGTTCTGGAATCCATCCCTTCATTTGTACGGAGACCATGCTTCTTGCAAGCTACTCCCAGCTAATGACTGAGTATGGCAAGGATACTTTGGTGACTTTGGTACAAGGAATTGCAGAGAGAATTGCCAAACCTCCCTTGTACTGCACAAAAATCTAGAACACCTTCGCTCAACATTCCCTCCTTCTCGCTTTCATTTGGGTTAGACTGCAATATGTTCTAATGGCTCTCCCAGCCTTCCATGGCACCCACCCCATTTGGTCTCATGGACATTTCCCCTGACAAAATTGTTATTCACTTAATCCCATCTTAAGTCTGCTTTCCAGAACTAGCATAAGCTCCCAGGCATGAGACTGTGAGGTTAATTGCTCCAGGCTGAGCTTCCAATATTGAGAACCACAACTTCCACTTTTAGAATGAGCATACAGATTGAGATCAGGAGACAACATGCTTCCAGATGAACTTCCAAGTTCTCAGCCTTAAACTAATACCCTAGTCTGAGTACTCAGGCTTGTATGGAAGAGGGAGCAACCCAAGTGGACCCCAGTGGCTGCCAGATAAAACTCCTGCCCTGAAAACTTTAGGCTAATGTTAGCAGAATTAACTGTCAAGACTGAGCCCCCAGGCTGAGTCCTAGAATGAGCTCTTCTTAACAGACCCACCCCTCATGAGAAAGCTCCCACACTGAGCCCCTAGATTGAGCTACCAATGCCTGAACTTTCAAGACATGTGCCAAAATGAAGTGACCAATAAGGGATTAATCTCCAAGATATACAAACATCTCATTCAGTTTTATATCAAAAAACCAAACAATCCAACTAAAAAATTGTCAGGTGATCTAAACATTTCCCCAAAGAAGAGAGAAGGCCAAAAATACAAAAAAATGCGCAAAATTCTCAACATCACTAATTATTAGAGAAATGCAAATCAAAATTACAATGAGGTATCATCTCACACCAGTCAGAATGGCCTTTACAAGCAATAAATGCTGGAGAGGGTATGGAGAAAAGAGAAACCTCCTATACTGTTGGGAATGTAAGCTAGTGCAACTATTGTGGAGAACAGTATGGAAGTTCCCTAAAAAACTAAATATAGAACTACCATATGATTCAGCAATCCCCATTCCTGGGCATATATCCAGAGAAAACCATAATATGAAGAGATACATGCACCCCAAAATTCATTGCAGCACTGTTTACAGTGGCCAAGACATGGAAGCAAACTAAATGTCCGTCACGGAGGAATGGATCAAGAAGATGTGGTACATATACACAATGGAATATTGTTCAGCTATAAAGAAGCATGAAATGATGTCACTTGAAGCAACATGGATGGACCTAGAGGTTACTATGCTGAGTGGAGTGAGCTGGACAGAGAAAGACAAATATCATATAAAATCACTAATGTGTGGAATCTAATAGAAATGATACATAGGAACTTAGAAAACATAAACAGACTCGAGTTTCTAAACCAAATTTGTGTTTGCCAGAGGGGAAACTTGTGGGAGAGGGATAAATTAGGGGAGTTGGGATTTATATATACACGCTACTATATATAAAATAGACAAGTAACAAGGACCTACTGTATAGCATGGGTAAATTTACTCAATACTGTGTAATAACATATGGGAAAAAGTCTAAAAAGGAGTGGATATATGTATGCGTTTAACTGATTTACTTTGCTGTACACCTGAAATTAACACAGCTTTTTAGGTTAACTGTATTCCAATAAAAATTTTTTTAGGGAGTTCCCGTCGTGGCGCAGTGGTTAACGAATCTGACTAGGAACCATGAGGTTGCGGGTTCGGTCCCTGCCCTTGCTCAGTGGGTTGATAATCCGGCGTTGCTGTGAGCTGTGGTGTAGGTTGCAGATGCGGCTCGGATCCCGCGTTGCTGTGGCTCTGGCGTAGGCCAGTGGCTACAGCTCCGATTGGACCCCTAGCCTGGGAACCTCCATATGCCGCAGGGGCGGCCCAAGAAATAGCAAAAAGACCAAAAAAAATTTTTTTTAAAGAAAATTAAAACAAAGACATGTACCAAAAATGAATCCCTGGACAAGTATCCAGAGTGGGAGGTCCTAACGATCCAGACCGAGGACCCTACTCTGAATCCCAAAAATGATGACTGAAGGCTAATCCCCAAAATTGAGCTGGTTTGCTTAGATTGAACCTCCAAAATCTGGGTCCACAAATCCAAGCCCAAAATGAAGCACCAGAGGCTCTGACAGACCTTGACTGAGACCTCCAGAATCAGGCTCTTAGACTGAACTCTCATATTGAAATACTAGAATGATCCCCCAGTCTGAGAACCTCCAGAATGAGCCCCCTATGAAAGGAATATCAAGAATGGGATTCTGTAGACTGAACTTACTAGACTGCCTGCATAGACTGAGAAATTGAACTGAATCCTTTAGATAAAACTCCTGCTCCGAAAACTTTAGGCTAATGTTAGAAAAATTAACTGCCAAGGCTGAGCCCCCAGGCTGAGAATCCTAGAATGATCTCCTTAATGAACTCATCCACCCCCACAAGGAAGCTCCTACACTGAGCCCCTAGACTGAGCTACCAATGTCTGAAATTTTAAGGCATGTGCTTGAAAGACCAAGCTTCTAAGACAAGGTCCCCTAACTGCGCTCATGAAACTGATTCCCCAGAATGAACTTCTAATCTTGCCTAAATTCATACCCTCAGAATCAGTACTCAAAATTGCATCCACAGATTCTCAGACTGAGTATCCCAGGCTGAGACACCTTTGTAGCAAGATTGCTAGCTTCACATTCCAACTTACAATCTCCCTTTCCTCCTTTGGAACAAACCCTTATTTTTAGAGTGGGCATAAGTCCAGCTAAAAGACTATGTTTCCCAGTCTTCCTTGCAACTGAGTACAGCCATGTGATATACCCTTAGGACATGAAGTTTATTTATTTCTCTATTTTTGACAATAGTTGTCTTAACATCTGTGAACTGATACCTCAATATGGCTTTGATTTGCTTTTCCTAACAATTAGTGACATTGAATATCTTTTCATAAGCTTCTTGGCCAACTGTCTATTGCTTATTTATTTATTTTTTAGGGCCGCACCCATAGCATATGAAGGTTCCCAGGCTAGGGGTCAAATTGGAGCTACAGCTGCTGGCCTACACCACAGCCACAGCAACGCAGGATCTGAACCACGTCTGTGACCTATACCACAGCTTACGGCAACGCCAGATCTTTGACCCACTGAGCGAAGCCAGGGATCAAACCTGCAACCTCATGGTTCCTAGTTGGATTCTTTTCCGCTGCACCATGACGGGAACTCCTATTGCGTTTCTTTTCTTTTTTCTTTTTTTTTTTTTTTTCTTTTTAGGGCTGCACCTGTGGCATATGGAATTTCCCGGGCTAGTGTTCGAATTAGAGCTAGAGCTGCCAGCCTACACCACAGTCACAGCAAAACAGGATCTGAGAGACATCTGCCACCTACACCGCAGCTTGCAGCAGCTTAACCCACTAAGCGAAGCTGGGGATTGAACCCGCATCCTCATGGATACTAGTTGGGTTCTTAACCTCATGAGTCACAACAGGAACTCCAGCCAAGAGATTTAAATGGAAAAGAGTGGAGATTCCTTGGGACTGTTTTTACGTGAGAGAAATAAAGGATTTTGTCTTGTTCAAACCATCATTACATGATGGTTTTCTCTTACATGCATTGCATCTCTGATAAGTTGCTGAGCCCTCTGTTGTCTGAGCTACAGTGACTCCTCAACATTCTAAAGCTAAATCCTGATGCTGAGTACTCAACAGTGAGTGCTCCAGACAGAGCTCTTGACTGACCAGTACCATGAGATTAATCCCTGGTACTAAGCTAGTAGTGCCTGAGCCCCTGGACAGGCAACCATAAGGTAGGTGACCCAAACGGTTTCTAGACCAAATCCCCAAAATGGTGTTTCCAGAACAAACACTCTGCCTGAGCCCCTGAAGAAGCTTCCCAGGCTGTGTACAAGAGATTTAGTTTGCAGAATGAAGATTCAGATCTCCAGACTGAGGCCACGCTGAGCCCCACCCTCAATGAAACTCACAGTACCAACATCAGAATGAACTGCTGGATGGAGAACCAGTCTGTTACATCTAGAGTGAGCCCCTTGACTGTGCCTGGTAGACAGGGTACCCCAGTTGGTGCCTCTAAACTTAGTTCTCCAGAGTTAAATTCCCAGATAGAGCCCTCTGAAACTGATCTGCCAAACTGAGGTCCCAAGTTTGAGTCCCTCAGTCTAAGACTCCAGATTGACCTACCTGCAATGACGGCCACTCAGGTTGAACCAAATATAGGTCCCCAGAGTGAATGCCTAGACTAGGTCCCTGAAATCTTCAGATTGAAATCTTCAGTCTAAGCCCCGTCCTGAAACAAGGAAACCAGTGATGATATTGAAACATCTGAGACCTGTGTTTCTGGAAAGCAGCATGGTCAAGACATTCTCCTACTCTTTTGTGCTCTGAGAAAGGGCTAACTGCAAAGGACTTCCCTGCTCCTGTGCAGTCCAAGATAAGGCTCAGCTCCACCTTTCTTCAATGACTCAGATAAGACCTATCTTTCTCCTTTCTCATCACTCTATAAGTCTCCCAGATCATCTGTGCTATCGACTTGCCTCCATAGAACCCCAGTCTCCCTTCCTTTTCTTTGAGATATTACTTATTAGTGTACAGTTTTCTCTATATTATAATACTTTGAATAGAAGCATCCCTTTAATTGTCCAGTGTATTTTTGTCTTTCACACAAATCCCCACACTGAGGTACTCAGATCCTCAAAGTAACTGCCTCACTCATTCATTCATTCACTCTTAACCAAATATTGATCGAGCACTAAGTGCGTGCCAGGCACTGCACTAAGCACAGGGGAGCTCACAAGACAGACAAAGGCTCTGCTTTCATGCGGCTTACAATATGAGGATAACAGGGGAGGGAGGAACAGTTTTTAATAGGCTGGTCAGGGATAACAGGCTTCTGAGGATATAAGTTTTTTTGGGGGGGGGGCTTTTTAGGGCCGCACCCATGGCATATAGATGTTCCCAGGCTAGGGGTCTAATTGGAGCTATAGCTGTCGGCCTATGCCAGAGCCACAGCAAAGCCAGATCCAAGCCGCGTCTGCGACCTACACTACAGCTCATCGCAATGCCGGATCCTTAACCCACTGAGCGAGGCCAGGGATCGAACCCGCAACCTCATGGTTCCTAGTTGGACTCATTACCACTGCGCCACAATGGGAACTCCATGTGATTTACTTTTTTGAAAGACCACTCTACCTAATTATATGGAGAAGGAATCATAAAGGGGCAAAAGTGGAAGGAGAGAGACAATTGGGAAGCTATTATAATAATTCAGACAAGATACAATGGTGGTTTGGTGTAGGTTAGTGATAGTGGAGATAGAGACATGTGGACAAATTTAAGAGATAAATCTACTAGTACCATTAATAAGTACTATTGAGTGTAAAGGAGGTGAGGGAAAGGGATGATTCTCAGCTTTCTAGTTCAGAAACTGGTAGTTATACTGAGATAGGGAAAAGGAGCAGGAAGAACAGACTTGGGGAAAATATCAAGATTCCTGGGGTTTTGTTTCTTTGTCCATGACCACTGCATGTGGAAATTCCCAGGCTAGAGATCAAACTCAAGCCACAGCAGTGACAATGCCAAATTCCCAACTGGTAAGCCACCAGAGAACTCCAAGATGCCTGTGAGATGTGCAGGTGGAGATGATGAGGGGGCAACTAGGTCTACGAGCTCAGAGAATGCCAAAATTTAGAAGTCAGCTAAGGAGAATGAGAAGAAATAGACATGTTTCAAGGAAGGACTTGTGTCAGATACTACTGGGAGACAAGCAGGATGAGAAAAGGAAAGTAACTGTCTGTTGGATTTGATAACATGAAGTCTTTGGTGACTTTGACAAGAGCAGTTATATGGAGTGGTACGAAACTAGGTTAGATTTGGCTGAAGAGTGGATGGGAGGTGAAGTGGAAAAAGCAATGCGTAACCCATGTCTTAAGATGTTTTGCAGTGAAGGTGAAGGAAACAGAAATATGCATGGCAGGGAGAGCTTGTGGAACTCAGGGGGGACTCTTAAAGATAGTAGATGATAGGGAGTTCTTGCCATGGCTCAGTGGTAATAAAACTGACTAGTATCCGTGAGGACGCGGTTTCAATCCCTGGCCTCGCTCAGTGGGTTAAGGATCCGGCACTGCCGTGAACTGTGTTGTAGGTTGCAGATGCTGCTCAGATCTGACATTGCTGTGGCTGTGGTGTAGGCTGGTGGCTACAGCTCCAAGTCGTCCCCTAGCCTGGGAACTCCCTTACGCAAAGGGTGTAGCCCTAAAAAGATAAAAAAAAAAAAAAAAAAAAAGGTGGTAGATGATAGAGCACATGTGTGCACTGATGATGGGAATAGTCCCAAAGAGGAGAAACGGGTAATGCAGGAGAGAGGGGAGTGACAGGAGTGAAGTCCTTGAGTAGGTGTGAGGAGTCTAAAGCAGAGGTAGAGAGACCAGACTTAGATATGAGAGGAACAATTCTTTCATGTCACAAGAAAGAAGAGGGAGTTGTATATCCAAAGAATTGTAGATCTGGTGGTGAGATAAGGAAATTCCCATTTGAGTGTATCTATCTTTTTTGTTGTTGTTGTTGTTGTTGTTGTTGTTGTTTTTGGCCATGCCTGCAGAATGAAGAAATTCCCAGGCCAGGGTGAACCTGAGCCACAGCAGTGACCTTAACCCCACTGAGTCACCAGGGAACTCCAAACGTATTTTGTTTTCTTTTTTTTTTTTTCAGCCACAGTATATATTTTTTCTATACTGCATAACAAATTACCACAAACTTAGAGGCTTAATACAACACGCATTCATCGACTCACACTTCCTATGTGTCAGAAGTCTAGGAAAAAGTTAGCTGGGTCTTTTCCTTCAGGGTCTTGTCGGGTCCCATACAGATGTCAACTGGGCTACAGTCTAATCAGAGGCTTGACTAAGGAAAATAATGGAGTTCTCTTGTGACACAGAGGGTTAAGGATTTGGCATTGTCATTGCAGTGGCTTGGGTTACTGCTGTGGCGCAGGTTTGATCCTGCTTCAAGGTGCAGCTAAAAAAAAAAAAAAAAAAAAAAAGAGGCTTGACTAGGTAAAATATCCAATTCCAAGCTCCTTCACATCGTGGGAAGAATTCATCTCCTTGAAGCTCTGGCACTGAAGTCCTCATTTTCTTGCTAGCTTTCAGGCAGGGATGTCTCTCAGCTGCTAGAAGCCAAGTTTGTTGCCACTTGCTCCTTTCCATAGCCTTCTCACAATATGCAAGCTTACTCCTGCAAAGCTACCCAGAGAGAATCTAACTTTAGTCTGGTAAGATGGAGTCTTAGGGCAGTGACATCCCATCACTTTTGTTATGTTTTATTGGCTAAAAGCAAGTTATAGGTTCTGCTCAAATCATAGGTTCTGCTCAAGGGGAGGGGATTACACAGGGCATGAACACCAGGTGGTAGGGATTACTGGAGGTCACTTTAGGGTCTGTTGGCCACAAGGGCTAGGATAGTAAGGATGTTTGCAAAGGGGTGATTATAATGATGGATAATGAAATCTAAGCTGGGTGTATTAGTTTTCTATTGCTACAGAACAGATTACCACAAACTTAGCAACTTAAAACAACACATGTTTATTATCTCACAGTTTCCATGTGTTAGAAGTCCAGACACAGCTTAGCTGGATTCTTTGTTCAGGGTCTCACAAGCTGCAATCAAGATATTGGCTAGGGCTGTGGTCTCATATAAGGCCATATATTATTTCATATTCTCTTCCAAGCTCACAAGCTTGTTGGCAGAATTTAGGGTTTTTTTTCTTATGGTTGTAGAACTGAGCATATCAGATCCTAGGGTCTGCCTGAAATTTCTTACCATGTGGCCCTCTCAGGAGGAAGTTCACAGCATAGCAGCTTATCTTTTCAAAGCCAATAGCTGAGTTCCTTGCATGCTAGCAAGATGGAGCCATAATATACATTAGATAGACAGACAGACAGACAGATAGATAGATAGATAGATAGATAGATAGATAGATAGATAGACAGACAGATAGATAATCTACAATTGCATTGCCATATTCTATTGGTTAGAAGGAAATCGCAAGTCCTGCTCATAGTCTAGGGACGTAATACCAGAAGGTAGAGATTATGAGGATCATCTTAGATTCTGCCTATCACACTAGGTAAGGAAGGAAGTAAGTACATGAGAAGAGTAAGAGGTAGTGAAAAGGTGGTGGAATGAAAGAATCAGAGGTTGAGATGTGGTTGAAGAATTCTTATGCAGGGAAAGTATTGGAGTAAATCAGCTAGAGGACCAGGAAATGATGATGAGAGGAGTACATTTGGAATTGAGATTTGGGAGGAGTTTCCTTTTTTTTTTTTTTTTTTGCTAAGGACAAAGGCTAGACTGTGACCATGGAAGTAGGATGCTGAGATGGCTGAAGGACAAGGTTAGAGGTGAGGCATTCAGAAAACTGAGGGGCCAGGATGGTGGATGGCTCATCTTACATCTAAGACCTAGGCATCGATAAGATCCTTTTTTTTTTCTTGCTATTTATTTATTTATTATGTCTTTTCTAGGGCCGCACCTGCGGCATATGGATGTTCCCAGGCTAGGGGTCTAATCTGAGTTGTAGTCTCTGGCCTATGCCAGAGCCACAGCAACATGGGATCCAAGCCGCCTCCGTGATCTACACCACAGGTCACAGCAATGCCAAATCCTTAACCCACTGATCAAGGCCAGGGATCGAACCCGCAACCTCATGGTTCCTAATCAGTTTTGTTAACCACTGCGCCACCGTGGGAACTCCCCATGAGATCCTTATAAACTGAGTACCCCCACCCACCCCCGCCAACTGGAGCCCTCAAACTGAGATCATAAGATAGAGTCCCACAGATTCCATGCCCCTCAGATCAAGCCCCTAGATTGTACAGAGGAGCCCACATAGATTGGAGTAAACTCACAGGGAGAGGTGACATCCCTTGTTTGTCCTTTTTTCTACGTATAAACTCCTTCCCTGAATACCCACCTGGCTTTCATGCAAGGATTCATCTGTTTCCCTCCACCTCTGTCAAGCTAACAACCCCTCATTCTATGCTGTCTCATCCTTATCCAGCCACCCCTACCCGACCCCCCCCCCCCCGCCCACAGCTACTCCAGAGAGACACAGCAGGTAAAGCTGCTACTAGCCCATACAACACTGTTCTCTGAATGGAGTGAAAATGACACTCCTCTGGGTGGACAAATTAGAAAAATGAGTCCCTTCTTTCAGAGGCACAAGTTCCCAAAGGGGTGCTTGGCTTGCTGAGTGGATAGATAGATTTCAGCTCAGCCCCACTCCTCCTCTTGACTGGGCACCCTTGTACAATGTGTAAACTGCACAACCATATATAGTAGCCACAACAGCACGTGTAAGGGACATGATCAGCATAAGGCCAGCCTTAGTTCTGCCACCTCCTAGCTACCTCCACTATCTGAGCATGTGTCCTTGTTGGACAATGGGGCATAGTCATACCTATCTTATAGGGTTGTTGTGAGGATTAAAGGAGGAAATTTATGCAGAGCATTTGATGGGGCAACTTGGAGAAGGCTGTAGGACCTGGGCCCTGCCCTAGGGCTGGGCACTCAGCCTGATAGTGTATGTGGCCCCTTGTGGGAAGGCACCACCCTGTTCATAGACTGTCTCTCGTGGTGTAACACTCATTCCTCCACTGTACTTCCTTTCCTGTGGATGGTCTGTTCATATCCATTATTTATTTTTCTACTGGGATGTCACAGTTTTGTATTCCATGATGCAAAGATAGAAAAAGTGATTGGTATTCATTCATTCATTCAAGGAATGGTATTTGAGGGAACCTCTTAATAATTTTTTTTTTATGATCAAGTTCCCTTGATAGCTAAAGGACTTCTGTCTATCCAGATTTCTTTCAGTCTAGTGAGTTCTCTCCCAGGCTTGAAATAATTCCCTTTTTGTTTAAGGCAGCCAGGGCCACTTTCTGTTAATTGCAAGCAAGGAATCCTGATCAAAACTCACAGCTGGAGTTCCCACTGTGGCTCAGCAGGTTAAGAACCCAACATATCGTCCATAAGGATACAGGTATCATCCCTGGCCTCAATCACTGGGTTAAGGATCCAGCCTTGCCACAAGCTTTGTGGTAGGTCATAGATTCAGCTTGGATCTGGTGTTGCTGTGGTTGTGGCTGTGGCATAGGCCAGATCTACAACTCCGATTTGACCCCTAGTCCAGGAACTTCCATATGCCATAAAAAGTGCTGCCATAAAAAGAAAAAAAAACTCACCTTTGCAAGTAAGGAGAAGAGTTTGGGCTGGCTTTCTGTAAGTCTTACAAGGATGATTTTGAGAGGAGACCCTCAAATATAGCGTTCTGAATACTAATGAATGAAGTCTTACAGATTCAAATTTTTCTCCCAAAGAGTGGACTCTAATAAATTACTACAGTATATGGAATAATAAAACTATTATAAACCAAATTTAAAGTGGCCATAATACTTGATATTATTTGCTGTCAGAAAATTTCTGGAGCCTTGGAGACAGAGTCATTTGGGCAAAATGTTGGGCAGGCAAGGACCATTGAGTGTGAGAACAGTGTTGACAAGCAAAGCTCATCCAGATTTTTGCTTCCTCCACTATGGAATCTGCTGCATACCAAATATGGCCCTAGATGGAAATCCCATAAGAGTGTTCCATTACTTGCCTGGGAGAAACCAGAGCTGAACAGTTCCTGGAATTCCCAGCTGCTGGGCCTCATCCACAATAAGGCCTGTGTCCTCAGGCACTCATTCCATCTCTGGGAACTAGGGCTTCATGCTTTGGCTTTATTCAAAGATTAACCCTCACAGAGATGTTAAGTTTGGTTTTATTTTTATTTATTTTTTTAAAGAGGAATTCTCTGAATTCTCCTTATCAGCTAGTAACAATCTCTCAGGTACACACTGAGAAACCTGTATTTTGTCTTGCAGCTTTGTACTTGAATTATGAGAACAGTGAGTTTGGGATATCAAGCTCAGATCACCCCTTAACCACACCTCCTTCCTGCTACATTGCCTTTAATAAACTACTGCATTTTTAATGCCATTTCTTTTGAACATGGCCTTCTAGCAACTTGATGAATCAAAACAGCTATAAATGGAGACTTTGACATCAATGCAAAGAATCACAGTGATGTACAGACCTTCTTTCTTTATCAAAGCAGAAAACTAGATGAACAGTCAAGCGTCTGTGAACATAGTTCCTCCACTTTTTCCTCCAGTTGTTGCTGGACAAAGAAACTTTCTACTATTTTGAAGATGTCCAAGAGCCTTTTATTTTAGGGCCTCACCTGCAGCATATGGAAGTTCCCAGGCTATTCAATCCCAAGGATCAAATCAGAACTGCAGCTGCCAGCCTACACCACAACCACAGCAACATAGGATCCGAGCTTTGTCTGTGACCTACACCACAGCTCATAGTAATGCTGGATCCTTAACCCACTGAGTGAGGCCAGGGATCAAACCCAAATTCTCATATATAGTAGTTGGGTTCATTACCACTGAGCCACCACTGGAATTCCCCCAAAAGTCTTAGTAGTCTCCCAAAGGGGTTTACAAAAAAATATTTTAGATGACATCAGTAGCACAAAAAGGCTGAAAACTATGTGCTGGCTATACAGAGAGACGATGGTACTTTGACCCAGTTACATGCTAGAGGAAAATTTCTCTCCCTCTCTCTCTCCCCCCATCCCCTTCCTTCTCACCCTCTCTCTCCTCCTTCTTTCTTCTGGTTTCAAACATAAGAAATAAATTCTGACACCTTGAATATGAAAAATAACTTATTATAAGGATATGGGGAGCTTGCAGAAATAGAAGGAAAGACTGAAGATTCAGGTCAGAGAAGACAGGATCCATATCAACTCTAGACTGATGATCTTAAGGTTGCTCCATCTGGACAAAGGTATTCCATCCTGTTCTGGATGAAACTACTGTTTGTTCCCTCTATTTCCTTTCTAATTAAAAGGTAGTCTGTGGACCAGCAGCAATGGCATCATCCAGGAGTGTCTTAGAAATGCATGATTTCAGGCCCCACTAATTCAGAATATGCACTGTAACAAGATTCTCAGGTGACCAGGAGTTCCTGTTGTGAGTTAAGAACCCAACCAGTATAGATGAGGATGTGGGTTTGATTCCTGGCCTTGCTCAGTGGGTTAAGGATCCAGCATTACCATTAGCTGTCATGTAGGTCCCAGACATGGCTTGGATCTAGAGTGGCTGTGGTTGTGGCTTCAGGCCAGCAGCTGCATCTCCAACTTGGCCCCCAGCCTGAGAACTTCCACATGCCGCCGCTGGAATGGCCCTAAAAAAAAAAAACAAAAAACTCTGAGGTGGTTTGTATGCACATGGAGGTCAGAGAAGCACTGGCCTCTTCAAGATACACCTGGTCTAGTTTGGGTCATGTGTCACTCCCTTGACTAGAGGAAGGCATGATACAATGGTTGACAGTCTTGCCAGACTATATCCAATAAGAGAGTAATCATTCAACTCTCCTAAGTCTCCAACTTGGTTGGAGTTCCCATTGTGGCTCAGCAGAAACGAATCTGACTAGTATCCATGAGGATGCAGGTTCTATCCCTGGCCTTGCTCAGTGGGTTAAGGATCCAGCATTGCCATGAGCTGTGGTATAGGTCCCAGTTGTGGCTCAGATTTGGCATCGCTGTGGCTGTGGTGTAGGCCAGTGGCTACAACTCCAATTGGACCCCTAGCCTGGGAACCTCCATGTGCCATGGATGTGGCCCTAAAAAGACAAAACAAAACAAAAAAAAGCCTTTGTTCATTAGATCTGGGCCCTCCATGGACGCAATGAAGTTATTTTGCCCAAGAAAGGGAATTTCAGGGCCTTGAAAAAGAAAGCCTCTCAACTCCTGGGATTAATCTCCAGAGAATGGAAAGGAGAGTCTGTGATGGGCAAATGCCTGATTCAATCAGAATCCAGGGCCTCTGAGGCAGTGAGGTCTCTGAGAAGAGCTGAGTGTACACCCACAAACACTGGTTACTTAGAGCTGCAACTTGGGGAATATTTGAAGGATCACACTGACATGTGCTAGAAGGTAGCATGAGTAACTCTTTGTTCAGGAGTGGACCAGCAGAGCCAGATGGAAGCAGGTCTGTGTTCACTAGTTATACATTGTGGCAAAGAGGCACAATGGCAGACATGGCAATGGAGGGTCTATTCTGCTCAGGCATGGACATCCGGCCAACCTCCTTGGGGGACTATGTAAGCTCCTGAATAAGCCAGAGGAAGAGACAAGCCAAAGAGGGTGGTATTTAACCTCTTGCTATTCTAGCCCATGAAGGTTCAAGCCAGTTTTCATTTAATTTAGAGATGTGATTATTCTTCTTCCCCTCCCCCTCTTCCTCTTCTTCTCCTTCTTCCCCTTCTTCTTCTTCTCCTTCTCCTTCTCCATCTCCATCTCCCTCTCCCTCTCCTTCACCCTTCTCCTCCTTATTCTTCTTCTTCTTTTTTTATGGCCATGCCCACAGCATGTGGAAGTTCAAGGGCCAGGAATCAAACCCAAGCCACAGCAGTGACAACACCAAATCCTCAACCCACTGAGCCAACAGGGAACTCTAGATGTGACTCTTCTTGCACCTCAAGAGTTGTAAAGCTATTCATACAGTCTATATATGTTTTAATGTAATTATTAGTTCAGTATCTTTCTTCCCAACCAGAAAATGCCAAGAAGGACAGGGATATTACCTGTCTTACTCATCCCTGCATCTCCAGAACACAGCACATGGTAGGTACTGGAAAAATGTTTGTTGGATTTCTCTTGTGGTGCAGGAAGTTAAGGATCCAACATTGTCACTACAGTAGCTTTTGTTGCTGCTGTGGCACAGTTTCTATCCCTGGCCCAGGAACTTCCACATGAAGTTGGCACAGCCAAAAAAAAGAAAGTGTTTGTTGACTGAATGACTGTGGTAGGGATGTCAATGTTGTAGGGCTGTCAATGTAGGGGCCGCAAGACAAGACAAGGAGACCCCTACATTGGCCTAGACACATCCAAAAGTCATCTAAATGCCTTATGCCTAAATATATCTGAAAAGTGCAGCCTACTTTGGTCTCATTCTTCAACATTTTCATTAAACAGCTCAAAATCTAGCCAGCTGAAAAACTCAGTATCTCCCTTAAAATTTCTGAAGATTCTTGGCAGGATCTCACTTATCCTAGCCAAATTTCCTACTTATTCTTGGCTCTTCTGCTGCTTTCTGCTGCCCTGCTAGGTGCCATGGCCACTCCTATTGCTACATAACAGGAGTAGTCCTTTTCCCTGGGAGCTTCCTTGAGCTGCCATTAACAGTGCTTGGCACTGTTTTCACCCTGTTCCTCCTTCTTCTCTTCATGGTCCCACCATACAATCCTTTCTCCTTAGGCCTCCCTGACCTTCTCTAAGGTCACTGTGTCTCGACTATGTTCCCCACCCCCCCAGATCAAGTGACTCTCAAGTAGCATCTGGTAGAGGGACAGCCCCACAAGGTGGTCTCTATTTTCCTTTCCTCTCTTTCTAATCTTTATTACACTATGTTCTGTTTTTCTGTTTTGTTTTGTTTTTTGTTTTTTTTTTTGTTTTGTCTTTTTGTCTTTTCTAGGGCCGCTCCCAAGGCATATGAAGGTTCTCAGGCTGGAGGTCTAATCGGAGCTGTAGCTGCCGACCTATGGCCTACACCAGAGACACAGCAACGCTGGATCCGAGCTGTGTCTGTGACCTACACCACAGCTCACGGCAATGCCAGATCCTTAACCCACTGAGCAAGGCCAGGGATCAAACCCACAACCTCCTCGTTCCTAGTTGGATTCGTTAACCACTGAGCCATGACAGGAACTCCCATACTATGTTCTGTTCTATTCGAGAATTTCTCTTTTGCACAAAGTGCATTAAATTTGTGTGAAGGTCTAAGGAGAAAACAAAACAAAAAACTGAAAATTATCTATTTCTTCCTCTAACAATCTTACTTCCAAATTCCTTTACAGGCAACAATGTACTTCATCGACTAGTATCCTCCTCCCAAATTACATCCACCCAGAACCTATACATGTGACCTTCTGTGGAAATATGCCTTTGCAGATGTCATCAAGTAAAGATGAAGTCATACTGGATTGAAGTGGACCCTAAATCCAATGACTGATGCCCTTATAAGAAGAAGTGGGGTTCCTTCTGTGGCACAGTGGGTTAAGAATCTGACTGCAGCAGTTCAATCCCCAGCCCACCACAGTGTGTTAAAGGATCCAGCATTGCCACAACTGTGGCATACATCACAGCTGCAGCTCAGATTCAATCCCTGATCTGGGAACTTCTATATGCCATGGGTGCAGCCTTTAAAAAAAAAGAGGGAATTTTGGACACAGAGACAGAAAAGAGAGACAAACAGGGAGAAAACAATGTGAGGACAGAGGCAAAAGTTGGAGTGATGGATCCTTAGTCAAGGAACACCAAGGATTGCCTTAGTCAAGGAACACTAAGGATTGCCAGCAATGACTAGAAACTAGTAGAGAGGCATAGATCAGACTCTCCCTCAGAGCCTCCTAAAAGAACTAATCCTGCTGACACCTTGATTTTGGACTTCTGGCCTTCATAACTGTGAGAGGATAAATTCCTGTTGTTTTAAGCCATCCAGTTTGTGGAATTTTGTTATATAAGCCTCAGGAAACTAATATAAACATGGATGCTCTTGTTTCCCAGTGAAAGAGTTAGAAAAGTAAGGCAAAAATAAAAGCACAAAGATTAAGATTTCAAGATCTGTCAGGAAGTTCCCACCTTGGCGCAGCAGAAATGAATCTAACTAGGAACGATGAGGCTGTGGGTTTGATCCCTGGCCCCACTCAGTGGGTTAAGGATCTGGCATTTCCATGGGCTGTGGTGTAGGTTGCAGACACAACTTGGATCTGGCATTGCTGTGGTTCTGGTGTAGGCCGGCAGCAACAACTCCAATTAGACCCCTAGCCTGGGAACCTCCATATGCCACAGGTGTGGCCCAAAAAAGACAAAAGACAAAAGACAAAAAAAAAAGATCTGTCAGAATGGCCATCATTAATAAATCTACAAATAAATGCTGGAGAGGGCATGGAGAAAAGGGAACCCTCTTGCACTGTTGGTGGGAATGTAAGCTGGTACAACCACTATGGAAAACAATATGGAGGTACCTCAGAAAACTAAATTTAGAACTACCATATGACCCCGCAATCCCGCTCTTGGGTATGTATCCGGACAAAACTTTCCTTGAAAAAGACACATGCACCTGCATATTCATTGCAGCACTATTCACAATAGCCAAGACATGGAAACAACCTCAATGTCCAGAGACAGATGAATGGGTTAAGAAAATATGGTATATATACACACTGGAATACTACTCAGCCATAAAAAGAACAAAAATAATGCCATTTGCAGCAACGTGGATGGAACTAGAGACTCTCATACTAAGTGAAGTAAGTCAGAAAGAGAAACGAATACCATATGATATCACTTATATCTGGAACCTAATATATGGCGCAAATGAACCTTTCCACAGAAAAGAAAATCATGGACTTGGAGAACAGACTCGTGGTTGCCAAGGAGGAGAGGGAGGGAGCAGGATGGATTGGGAACTTGGGGTTAGTAGATGCGGACTCTTTCCTTTGGAATGGATAAGCAATGAGATCCTGCCGTGTAGCACTGGGAACTATATCTAATCACTTATGATGGAGCATGATAATGTGAGAAAAAGGAATGTATATATGTATGTGTGACTGGGTCACCTTGCTATACAGTAGAAAATTGACTGAACACTGTAAACCAGCTGTAATGGAAAAAAATAAAAATCAACCGAAAAAAATAAATATATAAAATATCCAATGTAAGCATCACTGGGGAAAAAAAAAGATTTCAAGATCTCATCCTGAGATTTTATTTTATTTTATTTTATTTTTGTCTTTTTTATTTTATTTTATTTTATTTTGTCTTTTGCCATTTCCTCGGCCACTCCCGCGGCATATGGAGGTTCCCAGGCTAGGGGTCTCATCAGAACTGTAGCTGCCAGCCTACACCACAGCCACAGCAACATGGGATCTGAACCGCGTCTGCGACCTACACCACAGCTCACGACAGCGCCGGATCCTTAATCCACTGAGCAAGGCCAGGGATTGAACCCGCAACCTCACGGTTCCTAGTTGCCTAGTTGGATTGTTAACCACTGAGCCACAATGGGAACTCCTATCCTGAGATTTTAGCATGGCCTACAATCTCGTTAGTCAAAGTGAATCCAAGGAGCAGCAGAGATGTGGTTTAAGAAGGGCTGGCCCAAGGAAATCCTGTCACATAGTACAAACATGCATAAACCTTAAGGAAATTATGCTAAGTGAAATAAGCTAGTCACAAAACACAGATAGTGTATGATTCCACTTATATGAGGCATGCAGAATAGGCAAATGTAGAAACAAAAAAGGATAATGGTGGTTGCCCAAGGCTAGAAATAGGAGGGCAATGAGCAGTTATTCTTTAATGGGTAGTACAAAGTTTTAGTGGTTTGTTTGTTTGCTTGTTTTTGTCTACACATGGCATGCAGAAGTTTCTGGGCCAGGGATCGAACCAGAGCCACAGCATTAACCTGAGCCACACCGAGTTCTTAACTGATAAGCCACCAGAGAACTCCTACAAAGTTTCAGTTTTGCAAGAGGAAAAGAGCTCTGGGAATGGATGGTGGTTATGTTTGCACAGTAATGTGAATGTGCTTAATGTCACTGAACTGTACACTTAAAAATGGCTAATAAAGGCAAGAATTTTATGTTATGTGTATTTCACCACAATTAAAAATAGGAAGAAAGGGACTGGCTTACAAGGTTACTTTCGGGCCCTGCTATCTCTCTTGCCTCATTTGACCCCATTCTTCCCCTCACTATGTGCCACCGAGACCACAGAGAAAGAAGGGAATTTCTGGAGTTCCCATTGTTATGCAGGGGAAATGAATCTGACTAATATCCATGAGGATTCAGGTTTGATCCCTCGTCTCGCTCAGTGGGTTGGGGGTCCGGTGTTGCCATGAGGTGTGGTATAGGTCACAGATGAGGCTTGGATCCCATGTTGCTGTGGCTGTGGCATAGGCACGCAGCTACTGCTCCGATTTGACCCCTGGCCTGGGTATTTCGAAATGCCTCAGGTGCAGCCCTAAAAGAAGAAAGGAAGAAAGAAAGGAAGAAAGGAAGAAAGGAAGAAAGGAAGAAAGGAAGAAAGGAAGAAAGGAAGAAAGGAAGGAAGGAAGGAAGGAAGGAAGGAAGGAAGGAAGGAAGAAGAAAGAAAGAAAGAAAGAAAGAAAGAAAGAAAGAAAGAAAGAAGAAAGAAAGAAAGAAAGAAAGAAAGAAAGAAAGAAAGAAAGAAAGGCGTTTCCTTTTGCCCCACCTAGTGTACTACCTGTGGACATTGACAAGATGCTGTTCTCTCTGCCTGGCACATATCCCCCACCCTTTTGTCTAATGTTAAATGCCCCTTTCTCAGAGTAAACCTTCCCTGACACTACAGACCAGACTGGGGCCCAAGTGTACATTCTCAAGGCAATTTTTTAACTTTTTAATCTTTTTTTTTTCTTTTTAGGGCTGCACCCTCGGCATATGGAGGTTCCCAAGCTAGGGGTCTAATCAGAGCTGTAACTGCTGGCCACAGCCACAGCAATGCAGTATCTGAGCCAGTCTGTAACCTACACCACAGCTCATGGCAATGCTGGATCCTTAACCCACTGAGCAAGGCCAGGGATAGAACCTGCATCCTCATGGATACTAGTCAGTTTCGTTAACCACTGAGCCAAGATGGGAACTCCCCAAATTTTTAATCTTTTTAAAAAAACTTTTCCTTCCTGGTGTCGATTGCAGTTTAATACTTGTACAATAGATTGTTTAATGTCTGTATCTCCAACTAGAATGTTATCTCCACGATTTTGTTTACTGCTGTATCAGTATCCTAGAACAGTTAGGTATTCAGCAAACATTTGCTGACTGTCTGAATGACCTACTCATTGCTGGTTCAAGCTCCTCATCTTCTATAATCCAAGACCTGTGAACTTCAGCCCTGTCGGTCCAGATACGTTTCTTTTGAAGTACACACAGATCTGATCCAACTTGGAACTGGATGACACAAGCAAACACCACACTCAATTGCCCCACCAAACAGATGCCGTTTAATTAATTTATGGAGTGGCTGCATGGTTGAGCAGAGAACCAGTGGCAAGAGAGATGGAAAGTCTTGAGTGATATTTGCCTGATGAAACAAAATGAAACAGAGAGCACCTCTTAATAGTTACTATATTCCTATCTCTGACCCTGCATCTCCTTTAGGGTTGTTGGTTGTGAACAACAGAAATCAACTCTGCACTTGTAGAATCTGTGCATGACTGGAGGACCAGGTTGAGAACAGGACAGGAAATAAGGGAGCAGTAGGAGTGCTACAGAGAGTGAACAGCTTCATACTCTTCCCCCTATCCTTGTACTCTTTGTGCTCATGATTCAAAAATAGCATCCGGTTGACTAAGCTTAGGTTATAAGCCTGCTCGCCTCAACACACTAGTGAGAAAAGAAGTAATATCTGGTGTATTCATGTTTCCACAGTGCCATCAAGACTACATACAATGGGTATATCAATTAATTAATTAAGATGCAAGTAGGAGGAGTTCCTGTCTTGGCTTGGTGGTTAATGAACCAGACTAGCATCCATGAGGGTTCGATCCCTGGCCTCGCTCAGTGGGTTAAGGATTTGGCATTGCTGTGAGCTGTGGTGTTGGTCACAGACGCATCTCGGATCCAGCATTGCTGTGGCTGTGGTGTAGGCTGGTGGCTACAGCTCTGATTGAACCCCCAGCCTGAAAACCTCCATATGCCACGGGTGCGGACCTAAAAAGACAAAAGTAAATAAATAAATATAAAAATAAATGAAAATAAAAATCAACTTAAAAAAAAGATGTAAGTAGGAGTTGCCACTGTGGCACAAAGCAGCATCTTGGGAGCTCTGGGACACAGGTTTGATCCCCTGGCTGAGCATAGTGGGTTAAGGTCACGGTGTTGCCACAGCTGTGGCTTAATCTCTGGTCTGGGAGCTCCATATGCTGCGGGGAGGCCAAAAAAGAAAAAAAAAAAAAAGATGCAAGTAATTCAAACCCTACTCAATTGGCTTAAATGACAAAGAAAGTATTATTTCACAAAAATGTAAGTCCTAAGTTAGGGGGGCTTCTGGGTTGGTTACTTCAGTACCTCCAGGACCCAGTCCTTCTTACCTTGCCATTCTCTGAAACTCAGTGCATTGACTTTATTCTACCTTGCCTTGCTGACTGCTGAGTCACAGCATTATTTTCAGATTGGACAATATTGTCAAAAGGAAACCTAGGAAGTTGCCTCTTTGTGTGTTTTTTTTTTTTTTCAGATTGAGAATGCTTTTTTTGAGAGTTCCCATCATGGCTCACCTATAACAAACCCAACTAGTATCCGTGAGGATGTGAGTTCAATCCCTGGCCTTGCTCAGTGGGTTAAGGATCCAGTGTTACCATGAGCTGTGGTATAGGTTGCAGATGCAGCTCAGATTTGGCATGGCTGTGGCTATGGTGTAGGCCAGCGGCTGCATCTCAGATTCAATCCCAGTGCCTGAGATCCTCTCTATGCCACAGGTGTGGCCCTAAAACAAAACAAAACAAAGAAAGAACGACTTTTCCACAAATTCAACCCACAGCAGACCTCCCTTTCTGTCTCATGACTCAGTGGCATTCTCCTTCTTTGACCAATTGCAGGAAAGAGGAATGAGATCTCCATGACTGACTTAAGTCAATAGTTCTCAAAATTCTTGGCCTTAGGACATTTTTTTTTGGCCCCTTTGAAGGCATGCAGAAGTTCCTGGGCCAGGGATTTATTGAACCCACCACAGCAGTGACAATACTAGATCCCTAACCACTAGGCCATCAGGGAACTCCAGGACATCTTTATGTATATACTCTTAAAAATTATTTATGTATATACTCTTAAAAATTATTGAAGATCTCAAAGAGTTTTTGTTTATATGAGCTACAGTTGCTGATTTTTATGATATTAGAAATTGCGAATGAGAAATTTAAAAAACATAATTATAAGACAGAACAACAACATATACTAATTTCTTGTGCGTATCCATATAGATGCAAGGAAAACTTTGGGACTTTAAAGTAATAATGTATTGGAGTTCTTGCTATGGTGCATTGGGATCAGCCATGTCTCTGCAGTGCCAGGACACAGGTTCAATCCCCAGCCCAGCACAGTGGGTTAAAGCTGCAGTGTAGTTTGCAACTGCAGCTTGGATCTGATCCCTGGCCCAAAAATGCCATATGCCACAGGGGGCGCAAAAAAGAAAAAGAACATATAATGAATGATAGTAAGGTTACAGAGATTATAACAGGTACAACCAAAGATGGCTAGTAAGAGCACAGTAGAAGTATTGAGATCAAACTGAGTTAATCTGGAAAAACACATATTTATATGCTTAACCTTAGGAAATTCTAAAAAATTCAAGAATACATACCAACACATTCTATTAATTGTTAGAGTGGTGACAACATGAGGTCATGTAACTTCTGGAAAACTCTATTACATATATGTGAAATAATGAAAGTAAAAAAGGAAAATGACATCATGAAAAGATTTTGGCCTTTCAGTCTGAGGCAGTCTTGGGGCTCACCTGAGAGTCTCAGGCCACACTTTGAGAACCACTGGCTTAAATCAATTAGGACTTAGTCCAGAATCACATAGGGGAACAAAGGCAGGGCCCTGACAATCTGGAAGAAGGGGGAAATCAGTAGGGCCTGTTACAGTGCATGAGTCAGAGAGAATTCCTTCAACGAAGGAAGGGGGAGAAGTGGGTTTGGGCAACCATAAATCTACAAGCAATATCCCATGTCTCTCTCCTCTGGACAGGACTAGCCATGTTCTTCCAATTCTGCTTCTCTCCATTTTAGGCTGGGCACATCTGTTTGTGGGACCATTCTTCCTTCAGATGTGTTCACAGCCCTAATGAAATCGTGTAGGCATTTGGCCACCTCCCATTATATATTGACTTCATCAGATCATTGTTTCCTAAACAGCAGCCACTGGAGAATCACCTTAGAATGTTTGCCAAGACCAAGTACCACCTTGGCTATTATTTACCTAATCTTCATCTTTAAGTCAATTCGATTTATTTCAAAAAGAACATTTTATTCACCATCCTCTCCATTGATTGAAAGTCTCTTTAAGCTTCCCCAAGGAGTTGCAAGAAAAATGACCCACCAGACTATTTATTCTTCATTAGAATTACATTTGTGTGTGGATTAAATTGGTTTTAAAAGCCTTTTCTGTTTTCATTGTCTTATCAGATGCTGTGGTCCAGGCAAGCCTAGTGTTTAAATACTGTGGTTTCTTAGAGACGTTTTCTTTCCTAGAAAGTCAAACCAAGCTCTTAAAGCATCATTAATTGCATTTGGGACAAGATAAAAGAGAAAGTTTTAAATTCCTCATTTGTTTCATTTTCCCCCTCCAAAATGGATGGCAAAAAAGGAAACTACATGAGTAACAACGCCTCCTCCTTCCTGCTACCCCTTCTCCTCTGCCTTTCCTGAGGACTAGCTTTATTGAGGCCTGGGAGGTGGGAAGCCCCAGTGTCACCAAACAACTGCAGTAGCTCCAGACTCTCAGACTTTGCTCATCCTCAAATCTGGGATGAGGGAGGAAGGGTAGGGTAGGGGTGGGGCAGACACTACAGACAGAGAGAGTTAGAGTCACCCAAATATCACCCCTTGAAAGGGAAAAAAAAGGGAGAGAGAGACAGAGATACAGAAAAGCAGATATTTGAATCACAGAAAAGAGAAAGGGGCAAAACAGAGGGAGTCCAGGAAGGAGAAAAGTTCTGAAAAAGACAAAGGGAAAGAGAGACAGAAATAAAGGAAAACCAGGTAGTTCCCGTCGTGGCACAGCAGAAACGAATCCAGCTAGGAACCATGAGATTGCAGGTTCGATCCCTGGCCTCACTCAGTGGGTTAAGGATCTGACATTGCCATGAGCTGTGGTGTAGGTCGCCGATGCAGCTTGGATCCCACGTTGCTATGGCTGTGGTGTAGTCTGGCAGCTGTAGCTCCGATTGGACTCCTAGCCTGGGAACCTCCATATGCTGTGGGTGCAGCCCTAAAAAAGAAAAAAGAAAAAAGGAAAGGAAAACCAGAAAGAGTAAAGAAAAGTAGTAGACTGGCTCCTGTAAGCCCCCCTGGGCAAATAACCACCACTTTTTGAGTACTATTCCACTAAACTTTCTTAGGGCATTATCATTTTTGTCCTGTTCTACAGGGCACATAGCTGTTGCCTCCTCCTGTAAGTCTGGTAACTTTTAGGAAACCTATGCAGATTTTGGAAAAATGGAAGACATACCTAGAGATGAGATTCAGGAAAACTAGATTCAGGCAGCAAGGAGATGGAAGGTGGAGTAACCAGCTGGAAGCCTCTTATAGAATTCCTGGCAAAAGGGATAAGGACTGAACTGGCGGGACAGTGAGGAGAGAAAGAAGGGCTGCAATATCATGACACCACCAGTTACCACATGGCCAGCTTTCCAAGAGATTCCCTCATATCCAGGATTTCATTCTATCTGTTCCATTAATTTTTTCTTTGCAGGGAATATTATATCCATTGTATAAATGAAGAAGCTGAGTCTCGGAAAGGAAAAGTGATTGATTTAAGATATCTCAGTGAGACTGTGGAGGAACCAGTACTAGGGACCAAGGTCTTCTGAATGCTTACTAACTGCCAGGCCCAGTTGAGCTGCTTTGAACATGTATTTGGTCCTCACAAAAACTTTGTCATATTAAGTAGGGATTCATATCTTCATTTCTCACAATTTGCACAGATGCGCAACTGTTCCTGGACTCCCTTGGGAGGGAGGGCAGCCTATTGGCTGTCATTCCTCCTGGAGGCCAAAGCTTCCTGGAGGCTATGGATTCTCTCCACAGGGAGAGAAACCTCCTTCCTCCAACCCATTCCACCTCCTGCCCAATAAATGCCCCCACCTCTCCCCTGGGGGTATTGTTTAGGGCTGGAATAAATCTAAGTCCACAGGTTAGGTGAACATTAGAGCTACTTTTAGAGAAGCAATAAACAGTCTATTCTTCTCAGGGCTAGGGCAGGGACCCAGGGCTAAGGACTTCTTTAGCATATTCTTTGTGTATTTTCCCTCCCTCCACACTGCTGCCACCTAGATCCAAATCATCATCATCTCTAATCCAAATTACTGCAACAGCCTCAACCAGTCTCTTTGATCAGGTCTGTAGACAGTTGTGTGGTTTGTGCATTGCACAAGGATCTCTGGTTAGGGGCCCAGTAGGAGCTGAAATCCAGCTTGTATTCTGGTGCTAAGTCATGTACCCTGGTGTGTGGCTGCATCTGCAGAAAAAAAGTGGATCTTCCCCTTTAGATAAAAGCCCTTTCTTCCTTGGAGTTCCCGTCGTGGCACAGTGGTTAACGAATCCGACTAGGAACCATGAGGTTGTGGGTTCGATCCCTGCCCTTGCTCAGTGGGTTAACAATCCGGCGTTGCCGTGAGCTGTGGTGTAGGTCGCAGATGCAGCTTGGATCCCGCGTTGCTGTGGCTCTGGCGTAGGCTGGCAGCTACAGCTCCAATTGGACGCCTAGCCTGGGAACCTCCATATGCTGCGGAAGTGGCCCAAGAAATGGCAAAAAGACAAAAAAAAAAAAAAAAGACCTTTCTTCCAAGCCAGGTGCCATGGGACTATGTCCATTTGGAGGAGGCACCTTTTTCTAGATTACGCAATGATAGGCAAATAGCACCTAAATAGCTGCCTTGTTCTTGCTTCCACCCTTGCCTCCTATTCTCGCAGCAGCCTAAGGGGTCCTGAGAAAACTTAAGTCGAAGACAACCCACCCCCCCCAACTCAAAATCCTCCTATGGCTCTCACCTCACTCAGAGTGAAAAACAAAGTCCCTATAGTAACCTAAAAGACACTACATGATCCGGCCTCCCAATGCCTTCATAATCTCCTGCCTTTCTCCCTATGAGTCACTCTACCCCAGCCATACTAGACCTCTTTCTGTTTCTTAAACACACCAAGCCCAACTCATCTCAGGGTCTTTGTACTTGCTTTTCCCTCTGCTTGGAATTCTTTTCCTCCAGACAGCCATATCACTGACTTCCCATCCTTCAGGTCTCAGTTCAAATGTCATATCCTTAATGAGGCTTCCCCACTCCAACCTTAAGTCCCACTTAATTACATTTTCCTGTTTTATCTTCTTCATATAACTTATTACTATCTGAACATACCTTGATTATTTATTATTTATTTATTAGAATCGAGCCTATGTCTGCCTTGTACTTCATTGTATTCATCAATGCCTGACCCAAAGCAGATGCTGAACAAATTTTGGATGAATTAATTACTTTATGACTTTTCTCTGGTAACCTAAAGCACAGCCTCAGGTAGATGGTCTCATATACTATATTCACTCCCCTGGAGAAAAAAAAAAGCTGATATTTAGGGAGCCCTCGGTTCTCTAAGTCCCACATTAATACTCAGAGCACAAGTTGCTTTGATTATTGATCCTGAGGAGAGGGAAGAAAAAAACACTCCTTCCATCATTGCATCACTCACTCTGGATTCTAAGTTCTAAAAGAGAGCCAAATTTGGGTCAAGTGCCCACACAGTATCTATACCAGGATGGAGGTAAAAAAAGGATCTGGCCCCGCTGGCTTTTGTAATAGGAGCCAGCAGTGGGAAGCAGGTGTTGGGAATTCCCCTCCTGCCTAGACTACACACAGTGGAAAGTATGAAACTGGATAGCCCAAAAAACAACAACTGTCAGGTTTTTAGGCAATGAAGTGGCAGCCTCAGTCTGAAGTAATCTCTTGACAATTGCCATGAGGAAGTGAAAGGGAGGTCATGAGGTCCTTAAAGGACTGGCTGGTATAGCCATCTAGGGAGAAAATGCAAAGCCAAAGCCTGAGTAAGTGTCAGAACTCGTCAAGGAAGCAAGAGGCCTATAGAGTCCTCCTGCCACCAAAATGAAGATGGATCTCTTCTGAAGAATTTTTCTTTTCTTTAAAAATTTTCAAATTTTTAAAATCCTTTAAAATTGTTTTATATTATGGTTCTCTGGGTCCCAGAATTGGATCAATTGCTCAATCATTGTGGCAGATAGACCCTAGGATGACTCCCAAAGAATTCCACTTCCTGCTGTCCATGCATGTGTGAAGGCAGAACTTGAGACTTGCTTCTAACCAACAGGACATAGCATAGGGGGCGAGTTGTCACTTTCATGATAACATTATGCTGTACATAACTCCACATTAGAAGACTGGAGTCAGCGTCTCCAGTCTCCCTTGCTGGTTCTGAAGAAGCCAGCACCTGTAGTGCAGTCTGGTGAGACTCAGAAGCACAGAACCCAGCTTAGCTGTGCTGAGACTCCAGGACACACAGAAATTAGGAGATAATAAAGAGTGTGTTGTTTTAAGCCACTAAATTTGTGGTGGTTTGCAATCATACTCTTTGGTGACATCATCAATCCAGACATGGAAACACAAAGAGATAGTAATAGCACCTTCCTCATAAGGTTGTTATAAGGATACCCTGAGTTTAATATTGCAAAGGGCTTAGAACTGTTCCTGGTACATATGCGAGTGTTTTTAGGTTTCTTTGTTTGTTTGTTTGTTTTATTTATGGCCACACCTACATCGTATGGAAGTTCCTGGGCCAGGGATCAAATTCGAGCTGCACCCGCAAACTACGCTGGATCCTTAACCAACTGTGCCACAGCAGGAACCTCAGGTTGTTTTTTTTCAAGGCAAGGTGATCTCATCTTCATCCCAATAGTGTCCACATTTACTTACACTACTGATATTTGTTCATGTTGTCAATTTTACGACCTCTGCAGATCTCACAGGTTTCTGGATGATTCTTTAACCTATTCGGAGAATCTAGTACCATGGCTTGGAGGAAATGACATTTAATTTGGCTATTTTAACTATTACATTTAGAATGGATAAATAAACAATGAGGTCCATCTCTATAGCACAGGGAACTATGTGTAATCTCTTGGGATAGATCATGATGGAAGATAGTATGAGAAAAAGAATGTAGGTCAATCAAGATGGTGGAGGACTAAGATGTCACACTCATCTTCTCCCACAAACACCTTAAAAAAACACATCTACATATGAAAAAACTCAAACAGAACATGTACTGAATGCTGGCAGAAGAACTTAGACCTCCAAAAAGGGCAAGAAACTCTTGACATAACTGGGTAGAACAAAAGAAAAAAAAGAGAGGGAAAAAAGGAATCAGGATGGGACTAACATTCCTGAGAGGGAGCTGTGAAAGGGAAAAGGAACCCAAATCCTGGGAAGCCACCTAAATGACAGGGAGATCAGCTGAGACAGAGGGACCTCAAAGTCACTGAGAAAAGTGCAGCAGGTAGACTGAGGAGGGCAAAGTAGAGTGAGTGCCAAACAGATCATCTGCACCACTGCCCTGGACACCATAGCCTGAGATACTCGGGTAGGGGGTGTGCACTGAGAATCAGGCTCAGGAGTTCAGTTCTGGGGAGAGGACTAAGGTTGGCTGTGTGGGGACAGCCTGCAAGGTTAAGGACTGGTGTGCTACAGGCTGGGGTGTTGAACGCCATGGCAGAGGGAACCCAGGAGAAGGTCTGGGCCCACAGGAGAAGTAAGACACCATTTTGGGGGAAGGAAAGAAGAGGAGGGGTGGAATGCCATAGGAATCTCCCTGAGCTCTCAGAGGGCGGGGCACCTCTGGTACAGGCCATGGGTGGTAAGAAGCCACTTGCTCAGGCTATGGGAGACCGGGTGCTTCTTGTGTGGGCTATGGGCAGCCAAGCAACTCCTGTGTGGCTGGGCTAAGTGTGATGCGGTGCCTCTTGCGTGATGTACAGGCAGCAGGGACAAATCGTGGCAGTCATCTTGGAAGCCAGAGGGAGACATGTCCTGCCACCACTGGAGGTCTGTGAGCAGGCTCCACCTACAGCTGCAGTCACCTCAGGGGTCCACAAAAAAAAAAAAAAAAAAAAAAGAGGGCACTGCAACCGAGCACTACACATTGTTGCTCTCACTCCCTTGAGAACAAATCTGCCCTGCTGCTGCCACTGCCAAATGATATGGGCAGTGCGCACATGCTTGATCACTGTCACTTCCCAGGACCCTGCAACTAGGAGCAGCTTGTGCAGCACCTCCTGCATGGGCTAAGCAGGATGGGGTGCTTCTTGCATGGTCTACAGGTGGCAGGGACAACCCACCACTGTTACCTCTGACTCCAGATGTGGGCATGGCCCACCGCCACTGGGGATCCCTGAACAAGAATCATGTGCAGCCTCAGCCACCTCAGAGAGCACTACAGAGGAGGACATTGAGATGGAACACCACATGTTGTAGCTTCTCACTCCCCTGGGAGCATACCTGCTCTGCTGCTGACACTGCCAAATGCTCTGGGCAGTGCCCAGATGCTTGATCACTGTCCCTTCCCAGGAACCTACAACTAGGAGCAACTGGTGCAGCACCTCTGGTGGGGGCTAAGCAGGATGAGGTGCTTCTTGCATGGTCTACATTTGGTGGGGGAAAACCACTTCAGTTATCACTGGCTCCAGAGATGGGCATGGCCCGCTACCACTAGAGGTCCCAGAACAGACACCATTTGCAGATCCAATCACCTCAGAGGAGGGCATTGCAATTGAACACTAGCTGTTGTTGCTCTCAGTCCCCTGGGAACTCACACACCCTTCTACTGCCACTGTCATATGCTCTGGGCACCTTGTAAATATGCCTAAGGCTCATTACCACTTCCCAGGGCCCTGCAAATAGGAGTAGCCTGTGTCACCTTTCTGCAGGTACTTGCTGCTGTTAATAGCCCAGAAACCAGGCACTGACTACTAGCCCTACCCATTGCCTCCTTCCCCTGAAACACACTCAGCCTCTGGAGATAACAGCATGCTCACACCAAAGAAAGACAGCACATATTCAACCTCCCATGCCAAAAATAAATAGTAACCCCCCACAAAATACAAAGGGGTGTTCTTGCATAGAGTAGCCCTCCAAGACTACAGGTTGGCTTCCCTAAACTCACAGAAAAAGAAAAACATAAGCAAGATGAAAAAGCTTAAAAAGCATTCCCTGTTAAAAGAAAAGGAGAATTCACCTGAAGCAGCAAACAATGAAACAGACCTCTGCAGTCTGATAGACATTGAGTTCAAAAGGGAGTTAGTGAAAATAATGAAGGAGTTAAGGCTGAATATCAAGGAATTAAGAGCGAATATGAACAGTAATGCAGATTACTTTAGAATGGAATTAGACAATTTAAGTAGGAATATAGAAAAATTAGAAAATTCATTTGCATAAATGCAAACGGAGCTAAAGGCACTAAAGAGCAGAATGAATAATCCAGAGGAATGGGAGCTCTGGTCATGGTGCAGCAGAAACGAATCCAACTAGGAACCATGAGGTTGCAGGTTAAATCCCTGGCCTTGCTCAGTGGGTTAAGGATCCGACATTGCCACGACCTGTGGTGTAGGTTGCAGATGTGTCTTGGATCCTGCATTGCAGTGGCTGTGGTGTAGGCAGGCAGCTTTAGCTCTGATTGGACCCCTAGCCTGGGAACTTCCATATACTGCGAGTATGGCCTGAAAAAAAATAATAATGCAGAGGAATGAATTAGTGACTTGGAAGATAGAATAATGGAAATTGCACAAACTGGACAGCAGAAAGAAAACCAAATGAAAAGACACGAAAACAATATAAGAGATCTACAGGATAATATAAAGCAGACCAATGTATGCATAATAGGAATTCCAGATGGAGAATAAAAGGGGGATTGAAAATATATCTGAAGAAATTATGTCTGAAAACTTTCCAAATCTAAAGGAAACTGATATCAAGATACAGAAAGCACAGAGGGCCCCAAACAAGTTGAACCCAAATAGGCCCACACTAAGACATATTATCATAAAAATGGCAAAAGTTAAAGATAAAGAGAGGATTTTAAAGGCAGCAAGAGAAAAACAAAGCATTAATTATAAGGGAACCCCTAAAAGGCTATCAGCTGATTCCTTGACAGAAACACTACAGGCCAGAAGGGAGTGGCGAGATAATAGTTGAAGTTCAGAAAGGAAAAATTTTGCAGCCTAGAATACTCTATCCAGCAAGAATATCCTTTATAATAGAAGGGGAAATAAAGAATTTCTCCAGCAAACAAAAGCTAAAAGAGTACAGCAACACTAAGCCCATTCTAAAAGAAATACTGAAAGGGCTTCTGTAAGTTAAAAAAGAAGTAAGAAAAAGTAGGATGGAGGAAACCACAATTTGAAAGCAATCACTTAAATAAGCCAGCATACAGATCTAGAAGAGGAAGATTAAAAAAAAACTGCTGTAAAAGTGATGATAAACACAAGGAACAACAAAAGGACAAAGATGAAGATGTTAAAAAAAGGACTACAAAATCATAGAATGTGGGGAAGCAAAATAAGAAAATTGAGACTATTTTTTTTTAACAATGTGTTTGAGCCTATATGACTATCAGGCTAAAGCAAGCAGATACAGGAAGGTGTAAACATACGTAAAAAACAGAGCAACCACAAATCAAAACTGAACATTACATTCACAAAAACTGAAAATTAGTCAAGCATAAAATAAATGGAAATTATCCAACCAAAAAAAGAAAGGAAGAAAGGAGAAACAGAGAATCAACTAGAAAAGAAGGTTTAAAATGGCAATAAATACATATTTATCAATAATTACCTTAAATATTGATGGACTGAATCTTCAAATCAAAAGACACAGAGTGACAGATTGGATAAAAAAGCAAAAATCTTCACTCTACTGTCTATAAGAAACTCACCTTAGGGCAAAGGACACAGAGAGATTGAAAGTGAGGGAATGGGAAAAGATATTTAATGTCAATAGACAAGATAGGAAGGAAGGAGTTGCAATACTCAAATCAGACAAAATAGACTTCAAGATGAAGGCCACAAAGAAAGACAAATAAGGACACTATTTAATGGTAACAGAATCCATTCAAGAAGAGGGTATTAGAATTGCCAATATATATGCCCCTAATATAGGGGTACCCAGATACCTACAACAAATACTAACAGATATAAAAGGAGAATTTGATGGGAATACAATAACAGTAGGAGACTTTAACACCCCACTCACATCAATGGACAGATCCTCTAGAAAGAAAATCAATAAGGCAACTGAGATCCCAAAGGACCTGACAGAAATGATAAACAATCAACATTTTCAGGACATTACATCCAAAAAAAATCAGAATATACATTCTTCTTAAGTGCACATGGAATATTCTTAAGGATCAATCACATATTGGGGTACAAAAAGGTTATGCAACAAATTTAAAAGTATAGCAATTATTTCAAGTATCTTCTCTGGCCACAATGGCATGAAACTAGCAATCAACCACAGGAAAAGAAATGAGAAAAAACTAACTACATGGAGACTAAACAACATGGTACTAAAAACCCAATGGGTCAATAAGGAAGTCAAGAAGGAAATTAAAAAACACCTCAAGATAAATGATAATGAAGACACAACCACTCAAAATCTATGGGATACCTCAAAAGCAGTGCTCAGAGGGAAATTCATAGAAAAAGAGGCCTTCCTCAAAAAAGAAGAAAAATCTCAAATTGACAACTTAACCCAACACCTAAATGAATTAGAAAAATAAGAACAAACAAAACCTAAAGTCAACAGAAGGAAGGAAATCATAAAGATCAGAGAGGAAATCAATAAAATAGAGATTCAAAAAGAATAGAAAGATCAATAAAACCAAGAGCTGGTTCTTTGAAAAGGTAAACAAATTTGAAAATCCTCTGGCCAGACTCACCAAGAAGATGAGAGAAAAAACTCAAATAAAATAAGAAATGAAAAAGGAGAAATCACAACAGATACTGAAGAAATACAAAAAACCATAAAATAATACTATGAACAATTGTATGCCAACAAATTTGACAACCTAGAAGAAATGGACAAATTTCCAGAGACTTACAGCCTGCCAAAACTGAATCAAGAAGAAATAGATCAACTGAACAGACTGATCACTAGAAATGAGATTGAATATGTCATAAAAACACTCCCTACAAAGAAAAGTCCAGGTCCATATGGTTTCACAGATGAATTCTACCAAATATACAAAGAGGAACAGATACCCATCCTCCTTAAATCTTTTCAAAAGGTTGAAGAAGAAGGAACATTCCCAAAAACATTCTATGATGCCACCATCACCCTAATTCCAAAACCAGACAAAGATACTACCAAAAAAGAAAACTATAGGCCAATATATTCAATGAATTTAGATGCAAAAATTCTCAACAAAATTTTAGCCATCCAAATCCAACAATATATCAAAAAGATCATATGCCACGACTAGGCAGGATTCATCCCAGGTGCACAAGGATGGTTCAACATACGCAAATCAATCAATGTCATACACCACATTAACTAAAGAAAAGTCAAAACCCACATGATCATCTCAATAGATGCAGAAAAAGCATTTGAAAAAGTCCAACAGCCATTCATGATAAAAACTCTTACCAAAGTGGGTATAGAGGGAACATACCTTAACATAATCAAAGCCATTTATGACAAAACCACAGCAAATATAATAGTCAATGGAGAAAAGTTAAAAGCCTTCCCACTAAAATCTGTAACAAGACAAGGATGCCCACTCTCACCACTGTTATTCAACATAGTACTGGAAGTCCTAGCCACAGCAATCAGACAAACAAAAGAAATAAAACACATCCAAATAGGAAGATAAGAGGTAAAATTCTCACTGTATGCAGATGACATGATACTATATATAGAAAACTCTAAGGATTCAACCCAAAAACTAATTGAACTGATCAACAAATTCAGCAAAGCAGTAGGGTATAAGATTAACATTCAGAAATCAGTCACATTTCTGTATGCTAACAATGAAATATTAGAAAAGGAATAAAAAAAACAATACCTTTTAAAATTGCACCCCAAAAAAATCAACTACCTGGGAATATATCTGACCAAGGAGGTGAAAGACTTATATGCCAAGAACTATAAAACATTAATCAAGGAAATTAAATAGGATGCAAAGAAATGGGAAGATAGTCCATGCTCCTGGGTTGGAAAAATTAACATTGCAAAAATGGCCATACTACCCAAAGCAATCTACAGATTCAATGCAATCCCTATCAAATTACCCATGACATTTTTCACAGAACTAGAACAAACAATCCAAAAATTTATATGGAACCACAAAAGACCCAGAATTGACAAAGCAATCCTGAGGAACAAAACCAAGCAGGAGGCATAACTCTCCCAGACTTCAGACAATATTACAAAGCCACAGTCATCAAGACAGTGTGGTACTGGTACCAAAAACAGACATAGAGAACAATGGAAAAGAATAGAGAAGCCAGGAATAAACCCAGACACCCATGTCAATTCATTTTTCACAAAGGAGGCAAGAATATAAAATGGGAAAAAGACAGGCATTTCAGCAAGTGGTGCTGGGAAAGCTGGACAGCTGCATGTAAATCAATGAAACTGGAACACACCCACACAATATGCACCAAAATAACCTCAAAATGGCTTAAAGACTTAAATATAAGACAAGACACCTTCAAACTCCAGAAGAGAATATAGGCAAAACATTCTCTGATATCAACCTTAGAACTATTTTCTCAGGTCAGTCTCCCAAAGCAACAGAAAGAAAAGCAAAAATAAATCAATGGGACCTAATCAAACTGACAAACTTTTGCACAGCAATGGAAACCATAACAAAAAACTCAAAAAGACAACTTACAGAATGGGAGAAAATAACTTCAAATGATGCCCTCACCTAATCTCTAAAATATTCAGAGATGGGATTAAGACGGTGGAATAGAAGGACTGGAGCTCAACTTTTCTCCTAAAATCAACAAAATTCACAATTAAAAGCTGAGCAATCTTCAATGAAATGAACCAAAAACCTTAAAAAAGGATGCCCTACTCCAGAAGAAAAAGAGGAGGACACATCAACAGGTAGGAAGGGCAATTATGCAATATAAGCAACCCCTTACCTCCCAGATGGGAAGCCCCACAGACTGGAAAGTAACTGATTCACAGAGACTCACCTACAGGAGTCAGAGTTCTGAGCCCCACATCAAACTCCCACCTGTGGGGATCTGGCACTGGGAGAAAGAGCCCCCAGAGCATCTGGCATTGAAGGCCAGTGGGACTTGTGTGCAGAAGCTCCCCGGGACTGGGGGAAACAGAGACCCCATTCTCAAAAGGTGAACACAGACTTTCACGAGCACTGGGTCCCAGGGCAAAGCAAAGTCTCCATAGGAATCTGGGTCAGACCTAACTGCAGTTTTTGGAGGACCTCCTGGGAAAACAGGGGTGAATGTGGCTTGTTGTGGGGGAAGGACATTGGAAAAAAAGCTCTTGGGAATATTCAGCAGCTGTGCCTTTCTCTGGAGGTGGCCATCTTGGGAAAATCTGGCCCCACCCCTCAGGCTGAGAAGCCCCAGGGCAAATGACAATCCAGATGGGATCACAGCCCCAACCCTCAGAAAATAATCTGCCTAAAGACACCCCAGGCACACAGCCACCTCTAATCTCACCATAGACAAAGCCCCACCCAACAGAGGGATAGGAATCAGCTCCACCTACCAGTGGGAAGACATCAGCCCCTCCCATCAGGAAGCCTACAGCAAACCCCCACACCAAGTTTAGCAACATGGGGGGCAGACACCAGAAGAAAGAGAGGCTACAACTCTATTATCTGTAAAAAGGTCACCACACCAAAAACCTATAAAAATGAAAGACAGAGAACTATAACTCAGATGAGGGAGAAAGGAAAAATCCTAGAAAATCAGCTAAGCAATGAGGAGAGTCTCAGCCTCCAGGAAAAAGACGTTAGCCTGTTGATGCTGAAGATGATGCAAGACATTGGAAATAAACTGGAGGCAAAGATGGATACCTTACAGGAAACACTGACCAAAGAGATACAAGATATAAAACTTAAACAAGAAGAGATGCAAAATACAATAACTGAAATAAAAAATTCACTAGAAGCAGCTAACAGCAGAATATAGGAGGCAGAAGAATGAATAAGCAAGGTGGAGGAGAGATTAGTAGAAATTACGGATGCATAACAGAAAAGTGAAAAAAGATTGAAAACAAATGAAGAGAGTCTCAGAGAACTCTGGGACAAAGTTAAACACACCAACATCCGTATTATAGGGGTGCCAGAAGGAGAAGAGAGAGAGAAGGAGACAGAAAACGTATTCCAAAAGATAATAGCCAAAAATTTCCCTAACATGGGAAAGGAACCACTCACTCAAATCCAGGAAGCACAACGAGTACCATATAAAACAAACCAAAGGAGGAATACACAGAGACACATATTAATCAAACCGACCAAAATTAAAGACAAAGAGAAAATCTTGAAAGCAGCTAGGTAAAAGAAACAAATAACATATAAGGGAACCCCGATAAGGTTATTGGCAGATTTTTCAGCAGAAACTCTGCAGGCCAGAAGGGAGTGGCATGATGTAATTAACATGATGAAAGGAAAAAACCTCCAACCAAGATTACTTTACCCAGCAAGGCTCCCATTCAGATTTGAAGTAGAAATCAAAAGCTTCATAAATAAACAAAAGCTAAGAGAATTCAGCAGCCCTAAACCAGCCTTGCAACAAATACTAAAGGAACTTCTCTAGGCAGAAAAGAAAAGCCCACAACAGGAAACAAAAATACCACAAACGACTAGGCTCACCAGTAAAGGAATATATGCAGTAAAGATACGAAATCATCCATGCACAATTATCCCACCAAAATCAGAAATCATGAGAAGAGGTGGGTACAAATGCAGGACACTGGAGATGCACTTGCAATTAAGAGAACAACAGCTTAAAACAATCTCACATGTACATAGACTCTCATATCAAAAGTTCAGAATAACTGCAAACCAAAAATCTACAATTGATACACAAACAAATAAGAACAATGAACTCAAATACAACACTAAAGACAGTCAACAACCCAGAAGAAGAGAGAACAAGAGAAGAAGGAAAGAATAAAGAGCAACAAAAACAAATCCAAAGCATTAATAAAATGGCAATAAGAACATACATAGTGATAGTTACCTTAAGCGTTAATGGACCAAACGCCCCAACCAAAAGACATAGACTGGCTGAATGGATACAAAAACAAGACCCATATATATGCTGTCTTCAAGAGACCCACTTTGGAGTTCCCGTCGTGGCTCAGTGGTTAACGAATCCGACTAGGAACCATGAGGTTGCGGGTTCGGTCCCTGCCCTTGCTCAGTGGGTTGACGATCCGGCGTTGCTATGAGCTGTGGTGTAGGTTGCAGACGCGGCTCAGATCCTGAGTTGCTGTGGCTCTGGCGTAGGCTGGCGGCTACGGCTCCGATTGGACCCCTAGCCTGGGAACCTCCATATGCCTCAGGAGCAGCCCAAGAAATAGCAAAAAAGACAAAAAAGACAAAAAAAAAGAGAGACCCACTTCACTTCTAGGGACACATACAAATTGAAAGTGAGAGGATGGAAGAAAATATTCCAGGCAAACAGGGATCAAAAGAAAGCTGGAGTAGCAATACTCATATCAGACAAAATAGACTTTAAAATGAAGAATACTTTAAGGGACAAAGAGGGACATTACATAATGATCAAAGGATCAATCCAAGAAGATGATATAACAATTTTAAATATGTATGCACCCAACATAGGTTCACCACAATATATAAGGCAACTGCTAACAACCATAAAAGGAGAAATCGACAATAACGCAATAATAGTAGGGGATATTAACACCCCACTTACAGCAATGGACAGATCAACCAGACAGAAACTATTTCAAAAAACTGCAGAGGAAGCAATACTCCCAAACTCATTCTATGAGGCCACCATCACCCTGATACCAAAACCAGACAAAGATACCACACACACAAAAAAGAAAACTGCAGGCCAATTTCACTGATGAACAACAATGCAAAAATCCTCAACAAAATACTAGCAAACCACATCCAACAATACATTAAAAGGATTGTACATCATGATCAAGTGGGAGTTATCCCAGGGATGCAAGGGTTCTTCAATATCCGCAAATCCATCAGTGTGATACACCACATTAACAAACTGAAGAATGAAAACCATATGATCCTCTCAATAGACGTGGCGAAAACCTTTGACAAAATCCAATACCCATTTCTGATAAAAACCCTTCAAAAAGTAGGCATAGTTGGAACCTACCTCAGCATAATAACGGCCATATATGACAAACCCACAGTGAACATCATTCTCAATGGTGAAAAACTGAAACCATTCCTGCTGAGATCAGGAACAAGACAAGGATGTCTACTCTCACCACTACCCTTCCACATAGTTTTGGAAGTCCTAGCCATGGCAATCAGAGAAGTAAAAGAAATAAAAGAAATCCAAATTGGAAAGGAAGAAGTAAAACTATCACTATGTGCAGATGACATGATACTATACTGAGAGAATCCTAAAGACTCTACCAGAAAACTGTTAGAGCTCATCCAGGAATTTGGCAAAGTCGGAGGATACAAAATTAATACCCACAAATCGACAGCATTTCTATATACTCACAATGAAAGATCAGAAAGGGAAATTAGGGAAGCAATCCCATTTACCATTGCATCCAAAAGAATAAAATTCCTAGGAGTAAACCTATCTAAAGAGACAAAAGACCTGTACTCTGAAAACTATAAGACACTGATGAAAGAAATCAAAGATGACACAAATAGTTGGAAAGATATACCATGCTCTTGGGTTGGAAGAGTTAATATTATCAAAATGAATATACTACCCAAGGCAATCTACAGATTCAATGCAATACCTATCAAATTACCAAGGACATTTTTCACAGAACTCAAACAAAATAGCTTCAAGGTTGTGTGGAAACACAAAAGACCCAGAATAGCCAAAGACATCCTGAAAAAGAAAAATGGATCTGGAGGAATCAGGTTCCCAGACTTCAGAATATACTACAAAGCAACAATCATCAAAACCATATGATACTTGCACGAGGACAAAAATATAGATCTGTGGAACAGGATAGAAAGCCCAGAATCCAGGAGTTCCCGTCGTGGTGTAGTGATTAATGAATCTGACTAGGAACATGAGGTTGCGGGTTCAATCCCTGCCCTTGCTCAGTGGGTTAATGATCTAGCATTGCTCTGAGCTGTGGTGTAGGTCGCAGATGCTGCTTGGATCCCGCATTGCTGTGGCTCTGGTGTAGGCTGGCAGCTACAGCTCTGATTCGACCCCTAGCCTGGGAACCTCCTTATGCCACGGGAGCAGCCCAAGAAATGGCAAAAAGACAAAAAAAAAACAAACAAACAAACAAGGAAGCCCAGAATTCAACCCATGCACCTACAGTCAACTCATCATGACAAAGGAGGCAAGAAGATACAATGGAGAAAGGACAGCTTGTTCAATAAGTGGTGCTGGGAAAACTGGACAGCCACATGGAAAAGAATGAAATGAGAACACTCCCTAACACCATCCACAAAAATCAACTCCAAGTGGACTAAAGACCTAGATATAAGACCAGACACCAGAAAACTCTTAGAGGAAAACATAGGCCAAACACTCTCTGACATAAACGACAGCAACATCTTCTCAGGTCCACCTCTCAGAGTATTGACAATAAAAACAAAAACAAACAAATCGGACCTACTCAAACTGAAAAGTTTCTGCACAGCAAAGGAAACCCTAAACAAAACGAAAAGACAACCCACAGAATCGGAGAAAATCTTTGCAAGTGAATCCACTGACAAGGGATTCATCTCCAAAATTTAGAAACTCCTTCTGCAGCTCCATACCAAAAAAAAAAACCAAACAACCCCATCAAAAAATGGCCAGAAGATCTAAACACACAATTCTCCAAAGAAGACATACAGACGGCCAAAAAACACATGAAAAGATGTCAACATCACTCATTATTAGAGACATGCAAATCAAAACCACTCTGAGGATCCACCGTACACCAGCCAGAATGGCCATCATCCAAAAGTCTACAAACAATAAGTGCTGGAGAGGGTGTGGAGAAAAAGGAACCCTAGTACACTGCTGGTGGGAATGTACATTGGTGCAACCACTGTGGAAAGCAGTATGGAGATTCCTCAGAAAACTAAACATAGAACTACCATTTGATCCAGCCATCCCACTCCTGGGCATCTCTCCAGAGAAAACCACGACTCGCAAAGACACATGCACTCCAATGTTCATTGCAGCACTATTTGCAATAGCCAAGACATGGAAACAACCTAAATGTCCATCGACAGAGGAGTGGATCAAGAAGATGTGGTGTGTATATATATATAGGAACATTACTCAGCCAATCAAAGGAAAGAAATCACGGCATTTGTACCAACGTGGATGGACCTAGAAATTATCATGCTAAGTGAAGTCAGCCATACAATGAGACACCAACATCCAATGCTTTCACTGACATGTGGAATCTGAAAAAAGGACAGACTGCACTTCTTTGCAGAACCGATGCTGACTCACAGACTTTGAAAAACTTATGGTCTCTGGAAGAGACAGTTTGGGGGGTGGGTGTATGTACTGGGGTTGTGGGTTGTAAATCCTATAAATTTGGATTGTAATGATCATTGTACAAACTAAAAATGTAATAAATTAATTGAGTAACTAAAAAAATAAAATAAAATAAATTATTCAAACAACTTATACAATTCAATAGTGAAAAAGCCAACAACCCAATTGAAAAATGGGCAAAAGATCTGAATAGACATTTCTCCAAAGAAGATATACAGATGGTCAATAAGCACATGAAAAAATGCTCAGCATCTCTGATTATTAGTGAAATGCAAATCAAAACTGCTATGAGGAACCACCTCACACCAGTGAGAATGGCCATATCATTAAGTCCACAAATAACAAAGGCTGGAGAGAACGTCGAGAAAAGGGAACCCTCTTGCACTGTTGGTGGGAATGTAAGCTGGTACAACCACTATGGAAAACAATATGGAGGTACCTCAGAAAACTAAATTTAGAACTACCATATGACCCAGCAATCCCACTCTTGGGTATGTATCCGGACAAAACTTTCCTTGAAAAAGACACACACACCTGCATATTCATTGCAGCACTATTCACAATAGCCAAGACATGGAAACAACCTCAATGTCCAGAGACAGATGAATGGGTTAAGAAAATATAGTATATATACACACACTGGAATACTACTCAGCCATAAAAAAGAACAAAAATAATGCCATTTGCAGCAACGTGGATGGAACTAGAGACTCTCATACTAAGTGAAGTAAGTCAGAAAGAGAAACGAATACCATATGATATCACTTATATCTGGAACCTAATATATGGCGCAAATGAACCTTTCCACAGAAAAGAAAATCATGGACTTGGAGAACAGACTCGTGGTTGCCAAGGAGGAGAGGGAGGGAGCAGGATGGATTGGGAACTTGGGGTTAGTAGATGCAGATTCTTTCCTTTGGAATGGATAAGCAATGAGATCCTGCCATGTACCACTGGGAACTATATCTAATCACTTATGATGGTGCATGATAGGGTAAGAAAAAAGAATGTATGCATGTATGTATAACTGGGTCACCATGCTGTACAGTAGAAAATTGACAGAACATTGTTAACTAGATATAATGAAAAAAAATCATTATATAAAAAAAGAAAACTGACAGAACAGTGTAAACCAGCTACAATAGAAAAAAATAAAAATCATATTAAAAATATAAAAAATTCAGAAAAAAGAATGTATATATATATATGTATGTATGTATGACTGGGTCACTATGCTGTGCAGCAGAAATTGACACAACAAAAACATAAAATCAACAAAAGTAAGTTGGTTTTTTTGAAAAGATCAACAAAACTAAAAAACTTTTAGCCAGATTTACTAAGAAAAAAAGAAAAAAGACTCAAATAAATAAAACCAGAGGTGACTTACCAAAATTTTTTGGCTCTTTTGGTAAGAGCTCTTTGTTCTTCCTTTCCTTCTTCCCCCATTTTTACTGTGGTAAAATATACATAACATAAAATCTACTGTTTTAACCATTTGTAAGTGTATAATAAAGTGACTTAAAGTACAACCATCACATCTATTTCCAGAATATTTTCATTATCCTAAATGGACACCCCATGCCCATTAATCAGTCACTGCCAGTTTTCCCCTCCCCCTATCTACTGAAACCACAAGTATGTTTTTGTCTCTATGAAATTAACTATTCTGGATATTTCATATATACAGAGTCATACAATATGTGGACTTTTGTGTCTGTCTTCTTTTGCTTAGCATCTTTTCAAAGATCATCCATGTTACAGTACTTATCAGTACTTCATGCCCTTTAATAGCCAAATAATATTCCATTGCATGGATATACTACATTTTGTTTATCTGATTATCAGTTTGTGGACATTTGATATGTTTCAACCATTGGACTTTATGAATAGTGTTCTAAATATTTATATATAAGGTTTTGTTTGAAAAGCTCTTTTCAATTCTTTGTGGTATGTACATAGGAATGGAAGTTCTGGGTCATTTGGTAATTCTGCATTTAACTTGTTGGGGAACAACCAAACTGTTTTCCACAGTGGCTGCACCATTTTATATTGCCAGTAGAAATGTAGAGAGTTCCAATTTCTCCATATCCTTAATACTTGTTAGTTTCTGTTTTTAATTTTTTTAAATTAAGGCCATCCTACTAGGTACGAAGTGGTATCTCACTGCAGTTTTGATTTTTGTATACTTTCTTTGGACACATGTTTATTCAAGTCCTTCACCCATTTAATTATATTGTATTTAAATTGAGGTATAGTTAATTTAAAATGTTGTCCTAGTTTCAAATGTACCCAAAGTGATACAGTTATATATCTATATTCTTTTTAGATTCTTTTCCTATAATGATTATTACAAGATATTGAATGTAGTTCCCTGTGCTATACAGTAGGTCCTTGTTGTTTACCTATTTTATACATAGTAGTGTGTATATGTTAATCCCAAACTCCTAATTTAGTTACTCTCCCCCACACACTACCCCTTTGGTAACCATAAATTTGTTTTCTGTGTCTGTGAGTCCATTTCTGTTTTGTAAATAAGTTCATTTGTATCATTTAAAAAATTTTTTTTTGTCTTTTTGTCTTTTCTAGGGCCGCACCCATGGCATATGGAAATTCCCAGGCCACAGCTCACGGCAACGCTGGATCCTTAACCCACTGAGTGAGGTCAGGGATTGAACCCACAACCTCATGGTTCCTAGTCGGATTCATTAACCACTGAGCCACAACAGGAACTCCTGTATCATTTTTTAGATTCTTCAAATAAGTGATATCATATGATACTTGTCTTTTCCTGACTTACTTCACTTAACATGATAATCTCTAGGTTCATCCACATTTGCCCATTTTAAATTGGGTTGTCTTTTTGTTGTTGAGCTATAGGAATTTGTTATAGAATCTGGATACGGAGTTCCCGTTGTGGCTCAGTGGTTAACAAACCCGAGTAGCATCCATGAAGTCCTGGTTTCTATCCCTGGCCTCACTCAGTGGGTTAAGGAACCAGTGTTGCCATGACCTGCGATGTATGCTGCAACGCGGCTATGGCGTAGGCTGGCAGCTACAGCTCTGAATGGACCCCTAGCCTGGGAACCTCCATATGCTGTGGGTGTGGGCCCAAAAAGACAAAAAAATAAAAAATAAAAGTCTGGATACTAGTCCATTATCAGATGTATGTTTTGCAAACATATTCTATTCTACATTTTGATTAAGAATAGTTTATCAATTTTTTCTTTAGTTGCATGTGCTTTTGGTGTCATATCTAATAAACCATTGTTGATTCCAAGGTTATGTTTCCTTCAAAGTGTTTATAGTTTTAACACATATTGGTTCTTACAAGGGCCTTTGATTCATTTTGAGTTCATTTTTGTATATGATGTGAGATAATGGCACAACTTCATTATTTTGCATGTAAATACCCAGTTCTCTTAGCACTATTTTTTGAAAAGACTGTTCTTTCCCCATTGCATGTTCTTGGCAATTTTGTTGAAAATAAATTGACCATAGATAATACTGTTTTATTTCTGGGTTCTCAATTCTGTTCCATTAATCTTGATATATATATCCTTATGCCATTATTACACTGTTTTGATTACTGCAGTTTTGTAGTAAGATTTGAAATTGGGAAGCCTGAGTCCTCCAACTTTGTTCTTCTTTTTCAAGATTGTTTTAAGCTTTTCATAAGACCCTTTTAATCTTTAATATCCATTACCTACATCGCTTTCAGTAGCCTACATTTACTTTGGGCTTTCAAGAAGAACCATACTGCTCCATTAGTTTTATTTTATTTTATTTTTATCTTTTTGGGGCTGCACCCAAGGCATATGGAAGTTCCCAGGCTTGGGGTGGAATCAGAGGTGTAGCTACTGGCCTACACCACAGCCACAGCAACAGCAGATCTGAGCCGCATCTGCGACCTATACCACAGCTCAAGGCAATGCCAGATCCTTAACCCACTGAGCAAGGCCAGGGATCAAACTCACGTTCCTCATGGATCCTAGTTGGTTTTGTTACCACTGAGCCGCAACAGGAACTCCTCCCTTAGTTTTAGAGTAGATTGAAATATATAACCCTACTAACTTTCTAGTGCTGATTAATATTTATAAACTAGAGTTAAGAATAACGAAGTCTTGTTGATTTTTCTGAGTACTAAAGTCTACAGTTAATTGGAAATACTACATAAATGTTTTTGAAGGTTACTTCTTCCAGATAGACTTAGAAGTTGAAACACAGAATGGCAATTATTTCGTTGCTGATGGAAGCAGAATCAGTGGTTCAGGCTCATTTACTTGAACAAGACACGAAATGATGCAGAGTTTGAAGAAGCTGCTCTCTCTGGACTGCTTTCTCATTCTCATCTAGCAAACTGAGCTGTGGAGGCTCTAATCTGTTTGTCACATATGCAGCTAGGCTTATATTTTTCTTCTTGTTTTCATAAAAAAGTTAGAATTGATTGCCATGTTGAAGCCCACTCCATAATTCATATTCATGATGAACAACAGCAGCATAATTCTTATTAAATTTAATCATTTTAATTGAAAAATGTTTTTATATATTTGTGATTCACATGCAGTTGTAAGAAGTAATACCAAGAGATCCATTGTACACTTCACACAGTCTCCTCCAATGGTAGCATTTTACAAAACTATAGTAAAATATCACATCCAGGATATTGAGAATGATACAATCCATTGATTTTATTCAAACTTTTCTTATTTTTGCTAATACTCATTTGTGTGTGTGTGCATGTGTGTATTAAATTCTATACAATCTTATTACTTGTGTAGGTTCATGTGTCCGTCACCATAGCCGATATACAGAAGAGTTCCATCACCACAGGACCCCTCATGTTCCTCTTTTACAACCACATCTCCTCATGTTGCTCTTTTACAACCACCTCTATCTGACCCATCTCCTGCCTATGCCCCTTCCCTACCCACATCCTGGCAACCACTAATCTGTCCTTCAATTATAAAATGCTGTCATTTCAAAAATGTTATCCTGATCAAATCACACAATATGTAAACTTTGGGGCTTGGCTTTTTTCACTCACCATAGTTCTCTGGATATTCATCTAAGTTATTGCATGTATCAGCAGTTTATTCCTTTTTATTATTGAGTAATATTCAAAGATATAGGAGTTCCCTTGTGGCCTAGTGGTTAAGGATTCAGCATTGTCACTGCTGTGGCTTGGATTTGGTCTCAGGGCTGGGAATTTCTACATGCTGTTGGCAAGGAAAAAGAAAAAATAATATAGATGTGTCAAAGATAGTGTAACCATTGACCCACTGAAAGACATCTGATCTGGTTCTAGTTTGGCTATTACAAATAAAGTTGCTATGAACATTCATGTACAGGTTTTAGTGTGAACATAACTTTCCAGTTCTCTGTGATAAATACCCAGGAGTGCAATTGCTGGGTCATATGGTAATTGCATATTTAGATTTTTGTTGTTGTTGTTTTTATTGAGGTATAGTTGATTTATGATATCATTATTTTCCAGTGTACGAATACTGATTCAAAATTTTTATAGATTATATTTTTTTGGAAGTAAGGGAGTGTGATATCTCCAACTCTGTTCTTTCTCAGGATTTTTTAGGCTTTTTTTTTTTGGCTTTTTAGGGCTGCACCCGCGGCATATGGAGGTTCTCAGGCTAGGGGTCCAATCAGAGCCATAGCTGCCAGCCTACACCACACCCACAGGAACATCAGATCTGAGCCACATCTGCAACCTACACCACACGTCATGGCGAGGCTGGATCCTTAACCCACTGAGCAAGGCCAGGGATCGAACCCACAACCTCATGGTTCCTAGTCGGATTTATTTCCACTGCACCATAACGGGAAGTCCAGTCTTTTGTGTTTCCATACCAACTTTTAAATTATTTATTCTAGTTCTATGAAAAATGTCATTGATACTTTGATAGGGATTGCGTTGAATATATAGATTGCCTTGAGTAGTATGGTCATTTTAACAATTTTAATTCTTCCAGCCATTGAACATGGTATATCTTTCAATCTGTTTGTGTCATCTTCAAGTTTTTAATCAATGTCTTATAGTTTTCTGAGTACAGGTCTTTTATCTCCTTGGTTAGATTTATTCTTAGGTATTTTCCTCTTTTTGATACTATTGTAAATGGGATTGTTTCCTTAATTTTTCTTTCTTTACTTTTTTTAGTTCATTGTTAGTATATGGAGAAGGAACAGATTTCTGTATATCAATTTTTTTGTCATCAAGGATTATTTATTACAGAAATATTACATTTTTCTTAAATTACTAACATTCGTTTATTGAGATAATGTACATTTTGCTTGAATCTAACAATCTTTTTCATACCCTGTTTTAGGGGAAGGAGGCCCAAATGAAATGCAGCTCTTTACCAAAGCTTCCTTCAGTCTTTTTTTTTTAATATATAATGATTTTTATTTTTTTCCATTATAGCTGGTTTACACCGTTCTGTCAATTTCCTACTGCACAGCATGGTGACCCAGTTGCAAATATGGACCGCTTCACAAATTTGCATGTCATCCTTGTGCAGGGGCCATGATAATCCTCTCTGTATCGTTCCAATTTTAATATATGTGCTGTTGAAATGAGCACTGCATATTAACTTTGTGTCCTGCAACTTTACTGAACTCTAGTCTGAGTTCAGTAAAAGTGAGGTCTAGTAGTTGTTTGGTGGCATCTTTAGGATTTTTCTATGTATATTATCATGTCCTCTGCAGGCAGTGACAGTTTCACCTCTTCTTTTCAAATTTGGAAGCCTCATTTTTTTTCTTGTCTAGTTGTTGTGGCTAGGGCTTCCAAAACTATATTGAGTAAAAGTGGCAAGAGTGGGCATCCTTATCTTGTTTCTGACCTTAGAAGAATTGCATTTAGTTTTCACTGCTGAGTGTGATCTTAGCTGTGGGCTCATCATAAACGGCCTTTATTATTACGAGGCATATTCCCTCTATACCCAATTTGTGGAGAGTTTTTATCATAAATGGATGTTTGCGTATTTAGTTTTTTTTTTTTTAAGAAACTGTCAAATTCTTTTCCAGAGTAGCTATAACATTTTACATTCCCACCTGCAATATGTGAGTGACCCATACTTCCAACTTCTCTGCATCCTTACCAGAATGTGATGTCGTTACCACTGTTTTTTTTTCAAATATTCTGATACATATGCAGTGGAATCTCGTTGTGGTTTTAATGTGCACTTCCCTAATGGCTTATGATGGTGAGTGTCTGTTTATGTGTTTCTTTGCCATCTCTATATCCTCTTAAGTGAAATGTCTTTCTGTATCTTTTGTCCATTTTCTAGTTAATTTTTTTTTAACTATTGAGTTTTGAGAGCTCTTTTTTTGCTGAATATGTGGATGGTAAATATTTTCTACCAGTCTGTAGCTTGTCTCTTCATACTTTTCACAGGAACTTTGACAGACTAAAAAAAATTAATTAAAAACAATTTTATGGAGTTCCCATCGTGGCTCAGTGGTTAACGAATCTGACTAGGAACCATGAGGTTGTGGGTTCGATCCCTGGCCTTGCTCAGTGGGTTAAGGATCTGGCATTGCCATGAGCTGTGGTGTAGGTTTCAGACATGGCTCTGATCCCGCGTCACTGTGGCTCTTGCATAGGCCTGTGGCTACAGCTCTGATTCGACCCCTAGCCTGGGAACCTCCATATGCCGTGGAAACGGCCCTAGAAAAGGGAAAAAGACAAAAAAATAAAAAATAAAAATAAATTTTAAAATAAAAACAATTTTATGGCATATGGAAATTCCTGGGCCAGACACTGACTCTGATCTATGCCACAGCTGCGGCAATGCCAGATCCTTTAAACCACTGTGCTGGGCTGGGAATCTAACACACATTTCCTCAGCAACCTTTGCCACTGCTGTCAGATTCTTAATCCACTGCGCCATGGCAAGAACTACTCCCCAAAATTTATTTTGATGATTCCAATTTATCAAATTTTCCTTTTATGGATTGTGCTTTTGATGTCAAGTCTAAGTACTCTGCCTAATCCTATATCCCAAAGATTTTCTCCAGTTTATTTTCTAAAAGTATTATAGTTTTATGTTTTACAGTTAAATCTATGATCTATCTTTAACTTATTTTCACATAAGGTGTGATATTTGATTAAAGGTTCTTATTTTTGTCTATGGATGTCTAGTTGTTCTAGCACCATTTGTTGAAGGACTGTGCTTTCTCCACTGAATTTGTTTTGCTCTTTTTTCACAAATCAGTTTGGTATATTTGTAAGGGTCTATTTCTTGGTGCTTTATGCTGTTTCATTGATCTATGTGCCTATCCCTTTACTAATATCACAAAGTCTTGATTACATAGCTATATAATAAATCTTGAAATTGGGTAGACTGAGTCTACTTTATTATTCTTTTTCCAGATGGTTTAGCTATTTTGGGGCTTGTACTTTTTCCATATACATTTTACTTATTTATCCACTCCTCTGTCGATGGACATTTAAGTTGTTTCCTTGTCTTGGCTATTGTATATAGTACTGCAATGAACATTAGAGTACATATATCTTTTCGAGTCATGGTTTTCTCTGGATATGCCCAGGAGTGGAATTAATGGATCAAATGGTAATTCTATTTTTAGTTTTCTGAGGAGTCTCCATACCGTTTTTCACAGTGGTTGCACAAATTTATATTCCCACCAACAGTGTACTAGGGTTCCCTTTTCTCCACACCCTCTCCAGCATTTACTGTTTGTAGACTTTTGGATGATGGCCATTCCGGCTGGTGTAAGGTGGTACCTCATAGTGGTTTTGATTTGCATTTCTCTAATAATAAGTGATGTTGAACATCTTTTCCTGTGGTTTTTTGGCCATGCGCATGTATTCACTGGACAATTGTGTGTTTAGATCTTCTGCCCATTTTTTGATGAGGTTGTTTGTTTTTTTGGTATTGAGCTACACAAGGTGTTTATAAATTTTAGAGATTAATCCCTTGTCAGTTGATTCATTTGCAAAGATGTTCTCCCATTCTGTGGGTTGTCTTTTCGTTTTGTTTAGGGTTTCCTTTGCTGTGCAGAAACCTTTAAGTTTAATTAAGTCCCATTTGTTTAATTTTGTTTTATTGTCAATACTCTAGGAGGTGGATCTGAGAAGATATTGCTGTAGTTTATGTCGAAGTGTATTCAGCCTATGTTTTCCTCTAAGAATTTTATATTATCTGGTCTTATATTTAGGTCTTTAATCCATTTTGAGTTTATTTTTGTGTATAGTGTTAGGAAGTGTTGAAATTTCATTCTTTTACATGTGGCTGTCCTGTTTTCTCAGCACCACCTACTGAAGGGGCTGTCTTTTCCTCATTGTATATTCTTGCCTCCTTTGTCATAGATGAGTTGACTATAGGTGCGTGGGTTTAATTCCGGGCTTTCTATCCTGTTCCACTGATCTATTAGAAATGATTAATTTCTATTGATGTTGTATTCCACAACCTTTTATTTGCATTTCTGATTTTCCACTGTATTTTTCAAAAGAAAATAAAAATAAACAAATAATATACCGATTAATTAAGCAGTATTATGTGTGCATAGCTATTTACCTCACACATAATTTTTACTTATTTATTTATTATTCATTAAATTATAGTTGATTTATAATGTTTCTTCAATTTCTGTTGTGCCACAGAGTGACCCAATCACACACAGTTCCCTGCGTTGTACAGTAGAAGCCGTGATCATCCATTCCAAATGTTACAGTTTGTATCCACCAACCCCAAATTCCCCCTTCTCCCCTGGCAACAAGTCTGCTCTCCATGTCTGTTGCGACCTGTTTCTGTTTTATAGATAGGATCATCTGTGCCATATTTTATGTTCCACATTTAAGTGATATCATATTGCCAAACTCATCTATTAGTTGTAGGGTTACCCCTCCCCCCCTCTTTTTTTGCTTTTGGATCAACATTCATGAATTCACCAGGCTGTTTCACACCTTTGTATCTTTTTTCTTGCTTCTCTCTGTACCTGATGAACACCTATTCATTTTTTCCAGACTCAGCTGATGCCTTCAGGTAGAACTGGACATGCTTTTATAGAAATCCATTCACATATCTTTCATAGCACCCGTAAGTTCTTTTTGCACCTGTTTCTTTATGTTTCTTTCTCTGATACCACCCAGTGACACTACTCGAAAATGCACATTCTTAGAGAGTTCCCATCATGGCTCAATGGAAAGAAATCTGACTAGCATCCATGACGATGCAGGTTTGATCCCTGGCCTCAACCAGTGGGTTAAGGATCCGGTGTTGCTGTGAGCTGTGGTGTAGGTCACAGACACGGCTCAGTTCTGGTATTGCTGTGGCTGTGGTGTAGGCCAGCAGCTACAGCTCCAATTCAACCTCTAGCCTGGGAACCTCCATGTGCCTTGGGTGCAGCCCCAAAAAGACAAAAAGAAAAAAAAGAAAATGCACAGTCTCATTCATCTTTATCTAACACCTTAGTCCATAGTCTGTTCTGTTGATAACATATAATTAATAGTTATAAGAAGAAATATACACTTGGACTAAGACTTGAAGGACGAGTGAAGAATCAGCTAGACAGGGGGCTTCTTGTCATGGTTCAGTGGTATCGACCCCAACTAGTATCCATGAGAACCCTGGCCTCACTCAGTGGGTTAAGAATCTGGTACTGCTTTGAGCTATGGTGTAGGTCACAGACATGGCTCAGATCCTGTGTTGCTGTAGCTGTGGCGTAGGCCAGCAGCTACAGCTCAGATTCAACCCCTAGCCTGGGAAATTCCACATGCCGCAGATACAGCCCTAAAAAGACCAAAAAAAAATCAGCTTGACAGACAAATATGAAGAGGGAATAGGTGAGAGAATGTGTGTAAATATGCGAAGGTATAAGAACACTCTCCAACTCCTTGCAGAGCAAGGTGTGATGCTCCTAAGAAGTTTTTTTTTTTTTTAAATATTCCTTTGAATAGGTGGATAAAGAGGCTAATAGTGAGTTATCACACTGTGGACTTCAATTATGGTTAATGGCATCAGGCAGTATGATGTTCTTCACTCCTCACCCTTGGATCATTTGCCATGGATATGGAAAATGTACTGTTCTCTGATTAGAGGAAATAGAAATGCTCATTCTCTTACTTTTCTTAACAGTAATTCTCAAGATTTTTCAGTATAGATGGTGAAAAGTGAACAGATGTATTTTGGACATCAGACTGAGAGGACTTGATGGATTTGATGTCAAGTGTGAAGGAAAGGGATTTATCGATTATGACTTAGTTTTTTAGTCTAAGCAACCAGAAAGACAGCATTGTCATTAACCAAGATGGGGAAGATTGCAGGAAAAGTAGGTTTGTGGTGGTAGGAAGATCAAGATTCTATTTTGGACATGCTAAATTAGAGAAGCTTATGAGATATCCAAGTGGAAAATTCAAGTAGGTAGTTGAACTTCACTCAAGTGTGGAGTTCAGGATATAAGTCAAGGCTAGGAATGTCTATTTTGGGAGTAATTAGTAGTTAAATTATGAGCACTGAATGAGATTATATCTGGAGAAATGTCTGAGGACTGAGCCCTAAACATTGCAAAGTTTGGATGCTGAGAAGAAAAAAACTGGAGTCATCAAAAAGACAGTGAAGGAGCAGCCAGTGAGATAAGAGGAACACTATGACGCTGGTGTCTTAGTTCAGTCTGCTATAATAGAATACCATGACTAGGTGATCTATAAACAACAGAAATTTGTTTCTCACAGTTCCAGAGGCAGAAATCCAAGATTAGGATGCCAGCATGGTTCTGGTGAGAACCTTCCTCCACGCTGTAGATGATCATCTTCTTATATCCTTACATGGCAGAGAGCAAGCGAGTTCTCTGGGATCTCTTCTATAAGGGCATCAATCCCATTCATGAGGACTCCATCCTCACAACCTAATCACCCTAAAGACACCCCCCCCTTCCTAATGCCATTACATTGGGGGTTTGAATGTCAAAATGTGAATTTTAGGGGGACACAAACATTCAGTCTATAACAGTTGGTAAATTGTTTTTGTTTTGTCTTTTTAGGGCTGCACTTGTGGCATATAGCAGTTCCCAGGCTAGGGGTTGAATTGGAGCTGTGGCCAGTGGCCATAGCAACGTTCAGTTCTGAGCCGCATCTTTGACCTACACCACAGCTCACGGCAACACTGGATCCTTAACCCAGTGAGGGAGGCCAGGGATTGAACCCAAGTCCTCATGGATACTAGTCGGGTTCATTAACCACTGAGCCACAGCATGAACTCCAACAGTTGGTAAAATGAGAATAAAGAAGTATTATAGTTGGCAACCTAGAATTCACTGGTGACCTTGCCAAGGGCAATTTCACTGGAGGAGTGGTGGGAACTAACACTTACTTACAATGGGTTGAAGAGAGAAAGGAATGTGACATCAGCTCCACAATCCCACCTGGCACTATTTGAGGTCAGTGCACATTAACCAAGATTTTTGTTTCTGAGGCAGTGCATAGTATCATACAGATTAAGAGGACAGACTTTAGAGTCAGACTGCCTGGTTCTAGTTCTAAATTAACTACTTACTAGTAATGTGACCTTGGGAAAATAACTTCCCTTCCTTGTGTTTCAATTTTCTCATTTGTAAAGCGAAGATAAGTTGTTGTGAGATGCATAAAAAATAATCTGTGTGACATAGAATAGTATCTGACACCTAATAAGTGCTAACGAAATGGTAGATCTAATTAGTAATTCATTTCACCTTTCAGAGAGATATTTGGATTGGGATCTTGGAGGTCAGGTTTCCAGTCCTGCTTCTGCCACAGATACTCTGTGGCTGGGGGTAATTCACTTAACAAATAAACTGGAGTCCTCCTGTGGCCCAGCAGGTTAAGGATCTGGCATTGTCACTGCAGTGGCCTTGGTGGCTACTATAGGTGGGTTCAATCCCTGGCCCAGGAACTTCCACGTGCCATGTGGAATAATAAATAAATAAATAAACAAACTAACTAAAATATTCCTAGAAATCCAGGGACCTGGAACAAGTTCGACATATCTGAATGAAAATGTACAGCAAATTCAGATTGCGCGAGATCATGGTATTTTATAGATATACATCCACACTCATAGAGATCACTGGAATTTGAAGGGCCAGAAACGGGATTACATTAGTGGTCGAGTTTAACGTGACATCAAGTAGGAGGTATTGGGGTGCAATGAAAGGAGAACTGAGCTGGGATGCAAAGGGAAGGAAGAAACAATCAGACTCAACATGATTCACACATCTGCATAAACTAACCAGGCATTTCACAGCAACCTACTATGGTCAAGTATGATTCTCCTTTCATGGCTGAGAAAACTGAGGCTCAGAGAGGTTAAGCAATTAGACCAAGGTGGCACACCTATTATGTAAAAAGATCAGAATTTGAAGCCTGTTATTCTGACTCAAAAGTGTCTACTTTTTCTACCACTAAAGTAGCCCACAGTGCTCTGTGATCCATAGGATAGGTTTTGGAGGAACAATGTCTAGATTTTTTTTTTTTTTTGTCTTTTTGCTATTTCTTTGGGCCGCTCCTGTGGCATATGGAGGTTCCCAGGCTAGGGGTTGAATCGGAGCTGTAGCCACTGGCCTACGCCAGAGCCACAGCAACGCGGGATCCGAGCCGCGTCTGCAACCTACACCACAGCTCACGGCAACGCTGGATCGTTAACCCACTGAGCAAGGGCAGGGACCGAACCCGCAACCTCATGGTTCCCAGTCAGATTCGCCAACTCCCAATGTCTAGATTTGATTCTAGCTTGTGCTATTTACCAGCTGTGTGACCCTGTACATGCCACTCCATCTCTCTGACCCTCTCTTTTTCCATTAGTAAAACAGTGACGATAACGATAATAAGAGTATCTTGTTTTCGCAGGACTGCTATAAGGATTAAACACAGTAATATAAGTAAGGCACTTAGCACATAGTAAGTGATAGATAAATGGTAGCTCATAATAATACAGTATTATACTCCTCAAGGTCTAGATTCAGTTTCAGTAACCAGTGTTCCCAGATAAGTTACTATACTCCCGCAGGTTCTTTTTTTTGGGCGGGGGGGCACATCTGCAGTGTGCGGAAGTTCCCGAGCTGGAGATGGAACCTGAACCATAGCAGGGACCCAAGCCACTGCAGTGACAATGCCAGATCCTTAGCCTGCTACACCGCAGGACAACTCCCCTGGATTCCAGTTTTTACCCCATCTCTAAGGTCCCTTTATGTTTATTAAAAACGACAACCAATCTGTATCGAGCTATCATTGGCTATATTCAGTCTTAGGCTTAAGCATTTTATGTGAACACTATTTCCCATGTGATTGAGAAAAATTTTACTCATATTTGACCTATATCTATCTGAAACTTTTTTTTTTTTTTTTTTTTTTTTTTGCTTTTTAGGGCTGTACCTGTAGCATATGGAAAGTCCCAGGCTAGGGTTGAATTGAAGCTGCAGCTTCTGGCCTGCACCACAGCCACAGAAACATGGGGTCCTTAACCCACTGATCAAGGCCAGGGATTGAACCTGCATCTTCGTGGATACTAGTCAAGTTCGTAACCTGCTGAGCCACAATGGGAACTCCTGTCTGAAACTATTCTTTTTTTGTTTTTGATTCATTCATTCATTTATTGAACAAATATTTGGGGTTTCACTTATGTTCCAGGATATAGTGAAGACAATATAGACACAGAGCTTAAAACCACCTTATAGAGGTGTAACTCTTTGCAATATAGGAAATGCTTTTTTTGTTGTTGTTTTTGTTTGTTTGTTTATAGGGCCACACCCACGGCATACGGAAGTTCACAGGCTAGGGGTCGAATCATAGCTTTTACACTGGATCGCTGACCCAATGAGCAAGGCCAGGGATAGAACCTGCATCCTCATGGACATGAATCAGACTCATTTCTGCTGCACCATGACGGGAACTCCCTAGGAAATGCTTTTCGATCTACTGTCACAGTAGATCGAAAACTATTCTTATTATAACCCCTTCTATGACGATCTGTCCCCATTTAGTCCTTCAGTAGTTAAAAGTACCATATAAATATGTATTATGGAACCAAATATCTAGGTAAATCAACTATTCTTCTTTTGCTTTCACATCTCCTTTCTAAACAACATTCCAGTTGACTAACCTCAGTAGATTCTGGTGGCTATTTCTTCCAGAGATCCTCTCTGAGGTAAACTCAAAGGCATGGAGAGGAGTTTATATCAATAGGCTTCTTCAAAGAATGAAGAAAAACCTTTTCTGCTCTGAAAACCACCGTATGAATCCCCACAATTTTATCTGAAGAGAAGGAGAAAAGGTAAATACACACCACACTGAATATATCCTTAACATATCATATTCTCAAGTATTAGTAGAACAATCAACTCATAACAACATTTACTAAAAGCTCTCAAAACAGGGTTAAATACCAGAGATTTGGCAGCAAATGATAGTGAAACAATTGGCTATATATAAGAAAAAAATGAAATTGGAGCCTTATACTATACTGTATACAAAATCCAACTCCAGGCTTATACACTTACAAATAAAGGCAAAATTTTGAGAAAGAGAAAAAAAGGGTAGCACTTGACATTCAGAAGCTGGCCACTATAGCTAGGCCATGTTATTTTCCTATTTAGACATAAACACAGAATACCAGCCTCAGACAAGGTTACTCTGAGACCTAATAAATTGAGACAAAATAAGATCACTTCATAATTTTGTCTAAGCACTGCCACTTACAAAGTACCAAACACCCCCTCCCTTTGCCAAAATGGGTGACTTCTACTTTATCAATCATAGCTTTAGCCTTATGCTATTCTCCTCTCCCTATAGATAAAATTTATTGAAATAATCATTGGAGTTCTCTTGTGGTGCAGCAGGATAAGGATCCTGCATTGTCACTGCAGTGGCCCTGGTCACTGCTGTGGCACATGTTTGATCCCTGGCCTGGGAACTTCTACATGCTGCAAGCTTGGCCAAACAAAACAAAACAAAACAAACAAACAAACAAAAAAACAATCATAGAATCACCACCCCCACCTGCCAATGGCATCCAATTTAGGCCAAATTCCTACTTACTTAGGTCCTCCTCCAAAACACTCAACCGAAGTTCACCTCCAATAAAAGGATTTTTCCTAATGAAATCTTACTGAGATACCCCTTGATTCCTCATGGTGTGTATTCTCTGTCCCTGCAATGAGTAATAAACCCAATTTGTTCAATTACAAGTGTATTACTGGTGGTCTTTGGCTGGAGGGGATTCACAACTTAAAAATTTTAGAAGAAAATGCTGGAGAATACATTTTTGCTTTGAGATAGGGAAGTATTTCTTAAAGAAGACACAAAGGTTTTTTATGGCCACACCTGCAGCATATGGAGGTTTCCAGGCTAAGGGTCTAATCGGAGCTATAGCTGCTGGCCTACACCATAGCCACAGCAACATGGGATCCGAGCCACATCTGTGACCTACACCATGGCTCACAGCAACGCTGGATCCTTAACTCGCCAAGCGAGGCCAGGGATGGAAACCACAACCTCATGGTTCCTAGTTGGATTCATTTCTGCTGCATTACAACAGGAACTCTCTCATTCTCTTTCTTTCTTTCTTTCTTTTTTTTTTTTGCTTTTTAGGGCCACATAAGTGGCATGTGGAGATTCCCAGGCTAGGGGTTCAATCAGAGCTATAGCTGCTGCAGCAACGCCAGATCTGAGCCACATCTGCGACCTACACCACAGCTCACGGCAATGCCGGATCCTTAACCCACTGAGAGAGGCCAGGGATTGAACCTGCAGCCTCATGGTTCCTAGTCAGATTCATTTACGATGGGCCATGCTGGGAACTCCTCTCATTCTCTTTCTTGAATTGCTCATCCTGACAAAAGTCAGTTGCCATTTCGTGAGACAGCTCTATGGAGATGCACCAAGGCCCTTTAAGCAACACATAAGTGAATTTGGAAATGGGTCCTCCCTCAGTCAAGCCTTCTAATGAACCCATAGCCCCAAAATGACAGGTTGACTGAAACTTCACTGATAAAACTTGAGCTAGAGGCTAAAGCATGTTTCTCTTCCTGTCCCATAGAAAATGAGACAAATTTTGTTGATTTAAGCTGCTAAGTTTTGAGGTAATTTATTACATACTGGTGAGTAGCTAATGTAGATCATATTAAAATAAAGGATTTGGGGAGTTCCTGCTGTGGCACAATGGTATCAGTGGCATCTTGGGACTGATGGGTGGCGGGTTTGATCCCCAGTCCAGCACGGTGGGTTAAGGATCCAGAATTGCTGCAGCTGTGGCTAAGGTTGCAACAGATCAAAATGGAAAAAATGACTCAGAAAAATGATCAAAAGACAAAAACAAGTATTTCAGAGTGGGAAGCAGAAATGTAAAATAAACACATGAAAGGATACTCAACCTCATTAGTAATCAGAACAAGGCAAATTAAGACCTCAGTGAAGTACCATTGTTTTTACTCATTAGATTGCCAAAAGTTGAGAAATGTGCCAATGTAGGAGTTCCCATCCTGGTGCAGCGGAAACAAATCTGACTAGGAACCATGAGGTTGCAGCTTTGCTCCCTGGCCTCACTCAGTGGGTTAGGGATCCAGGGTTGCCATGAGCTGTGGTGTAGGTCGCAAACACAGTTCGGATCTGGCGTTGCTGTGACTGTGGTGTAGGCTGGCAGCCGTAGCTCTGATTTAACCCTTAGCCTGGGACCTCCATATGCCTTGGGTGCAGCCCTAAAAAAAAAAAAGAAGAAAGAAATATGCCAATGTAAAGTGATAGGAAAGGGAATGCTTATATACTGCTGGTGGGGATGTAAACTAGGACAAGCACTTCAGAAATATTTCGGTATTATCTAACTAATAAAGTTGAGCATACCCATATTCTACAAACCAAACTTTTAAATCTTAAGTATATGCCTTGAAAAAATTTTTCATGTGTGCACAATGAGACATGTTCCTAGCAACATTATTGGTAATAGCAAAAACACGGAAACTATTCAAACGCCCAGTGAGAAAAGATAAATTGTGGTATGTGCACATAATGGAATATTATGTATGTTTAGAAATTAATGAACTACAGCTATGTATAACAAAATGGATAAATCTTAGAAACAATATTGAGTGAAAAAGGAAGATGCAGAAGACAATGTAGAAAATGATATGATATGTATAAAAGTTTAAAATAAGGAAAAATTAAGAAATATATTGCTTATTAATACATAGGGGAGTTCCTGTTGTAGCACAGTGGTTAACGAATCTGACTAGGAACCATGAGGTTGCGGGTTCGGTCTCTGCCCTTGCTCAGTGGGTTAAGGATCTGGCATTGCCGTGAGCTGTGGTGTAGGTCGCAGATGCAGCTCGGATCCTGTGTTGCTGTGGCTCTGGTGTAGGCCATCGGCTACAGCTCCAATTCGACCCCTAGCCTGGGAACCTCCACATGCTGAGGGAGCGGCCCTAAAAAAGGCAAAATAATAATAATAATAATAATAATACATAGGCAAAAGAATTTGTAAAAAACATAAAATTAAGAATAGTGGCTAGCTATATGGAGAGTTCTCTATAGCATAGAGAGAAACATTCAGACAAATGCAAGTTATTGGTAATGTTCTAGTATTTAAGTTGGATGGTAGCTTCATGGATGTTTATTATTAAGCTTTATAACTTAAACATAAGTTACAAATATTCTTTGGTATGCATCAAATTTTCTTTAAAATATTTTTAAATAAATCAGAAGTGTTTTATTTATTATGGGAAATCAAAAGCATTAATTTTTACATCTAAAGAAAGCAATAAAGTTTTTTTTTTTAATGGAAAGGAAAAATACAGGAAGAAGGAAAGTTTGGTGAGCTCCTAAGAGGATCAAGAAAAGGAATACAATTCAGGGAAAAGAAAAAAAAAACTTCCATTTTAAACCATGTTATTATTTTAATCCTAGATCATTCAGGAAGCTATGCTGGTTGAAACTGGTATTTATTAAGAAGATTATACTTTCACCTGCATTTCACATCAAGTAACTTTTATCCATGTTTCATTTCTATATCTTTAAGTAGTTTTAAATGTTCTCCTTTCTCAAATCAACCTCAAACTTCATGAAATACCACATAAAGAAGTAGATAGAACTACTGGTGGGGCTAGAAGGGGGTCAGTCTCAGTTATATTCTTGGGGCTTCCCTAATTGGCTCTGGGGTCTTATGTAGTGCCAAACCTTGGGTAGGTATTAAGGAGGCTCTTTTGTCCTCATGGGTTGTTGTGACATTGTCCATTTGGAATCTTTAGATTGGCACTATCTCTGTGGCTTTCTGTGTCAGCCTTGAGACACAGAAATCTTTTTTAATGTTTATAATCCCCAGTCATTGCATTCCTGTCCTTCGAGTCCATTAAAGCAGCCATTCCTCTCTGGAGCTTCTCTAGGAGGCCACCATAAGCAAGGCCTAGGTCCTATCTGACTTTGCCCACCTTCTCTACCTCAGCCCGGGGACATTCCTTTTGAACCTAATGGAAGTTCCAGTCTCCTTCAAACGCAATTCTCCTTAATGTGCTTGTGTTTTTAGATAACAAAGTTCAAATATCTTGCAAGCTAATCTGCTTTCAGCTTGGCTACATACTTCCTGTAAGGCAATAGAATCTGCTATCTGCCAGAAAGGGGGAAAAGGAAAGGGTGAAATTCAGGAAAAAAAACCCTCTAATATCTGAAGATAAATGGTTTTTAAAAATAGGACTCAAAATGTACTAACCATAGATGGAAAAAAATTGGATTCCTTAAGATAAAGAACTATTGTTTATCAAAAGACACTATTATGAGAGTGAAAAGGCAAGACAAAAAGAGGAAGACGATATTTGAAATAATATATCCAACAAAGGGTTTATATTAATAATAAAATTCTACAAATCTACAGTAAGAAAAATGTGACAATCCAATTGAAAACTGACTTAAAACCAGCACTTTACAGAAGAGGTCATCCAAATGGCAAAAAACATGAAAAATTATTCAACTTTATAAGTCATCATGAAAATGCAAATTAAAATAATAATGTAACACCACTACACACCTACCCATATGGTTAAAACAGAAGATATCAATATGTGTTAATCCTTTGCTGTAATATTTATGGAAATTTATTTTCTCCCAATTTGTGACTTAAATTTTCATAAAAGTATCTCTCTATCCATCCACCATCCATCTATTCATCTATATTATCCATCTTGCTGTTTGAATACATATTACAGAGAGACCTTGCCAATTGTTAACTCTGGTTATTCCTGGGTGGATGGATTTGGGGGGTACTGTTGCTTTCTTTGTTCTTTTCTCTATTGCTTACCTTTCTATACAAAGTATATGTGATATTTGTAAAAGCAATGAAGTTTGCAACTCCTGTTTAGTTGAAGGTGTGAAATGAGAATCTTGGAGAAGAAAAAAGAAAGAGATATTTGTAATTTGCTTGGAGGTGGGTGAGACTTGACATCAAGTGAAGTTGGACGAGTATGGTCAAATGAATTGATGTCCCTCACTTCCAGCTGAGGTAGGTGCAGAGTAAGATTCCCATTAGGTGACAGCCTGCCATATTCAATGAAAACCTACATATGAACACAGATTGCTTTATTCAAAATTCTGGTAAGAGGATCTATAGAAGAAATTTTGCTGAGTCCTTTCTGTTCCAGGAGAAGCTGCATAAAGATATCACCAGGAGGAGTTCCCGTCGTGGCGCAGTGGTTAACAAATCCGACTAGGAACCATGAGGTTGTGGGTTCGATTCCTGCCCTTGCTCAGTGGGTTAATGATCCGGCGTTGCCGTGAGCTGTGGTGTAGGTCTCAGACGAGGCTCAGATCTCGAGTTGCTGTGGCTCTGGCGTAGGCCAGCAGCTACAGCTCTGATTGGACCCCTAGCCTGGGAGCCTCCATATGCTGCAAGAGCGGCCCAAGAAATGGCAAAAAGACAAAAAAAAAAAAAAGATATCACCAGGAAAACTAAAAGGGCAGTACTTAAAGAGGCTTCAGGGTGGCATCAGTTACTTTGGTAAATCACATTTCAGAGTGTGGCCCTCAGACTTGCAAGTTCAATGGATATATTTTAGGTAAAAGTTTATGTAGAACTTGTATTGAAGTATTACGTTCATATAGAAAAGTACCCAAATTTTAAGTGTAGAGTTTAATGAATTTTCATAAAGAGAACATAGCTGTGTAACCAGCATCCATATCCCCAAACAGAATATGACCAGTCCCCCAGAAACCCTCCTCATATGCCTTCTCAGTTACTACTCATCTCAAAGATAGCCACTATCCTGATTTCTAAGACCAAAGTTTAATTTTGCCTCTTTTGGAACTTTATATAAATTGAATCATACTGTATATACTCTTACGTCTGGTTTCTTTCACTTAATGTTGTATTGGTGAGAGTCTTCCATGTTGTTTCATTATAGGAATAGTTTATTCATTCTCATTGTTGTTTGTTATTCCACTGTGTGAATACACTATATCCATTTTACTGTTGATGAGCATTTGGGTAGTTTCCATTTGGGGCTATTGTAAGTGCTACTGCCACAATTATTCTAATATGTGTTTATTGGTGAATATTTGTATGTATCTCTCTTGGGTATATATCTAGAAGTATAATTACTGGGCCATTATATATGTGTATGTTTAGCTTTAGTAGTCATTGCTCTAGATGTATCTCTAATGTTTTATTTCTTTCAAAAGTAAAAATATCTATAGTAATTGTGAAAATATGTTATGTTTAATCTGAGGTAAGTTCATTTTTATTTAAACAATTACTATGTGCCGGGAACTTTTTTTTTTTTTTTTTTGTCTGTTTTAGGGCTGCACCCATAGCATATGGAGGCTCTCAGGCTAAGGAGTCAAATTGGAGATGTAGCTGCCAGCCTATACCACAGGCATGGCAACACAGGATCCAAGCCACATCTGTGACCTATACCACAGCTCATGACAACATCGGGTCCTTAACCCACTGAGCAGGGCCAGGGATCGAACCCGCATCCTTACGGATACTAGTTGGGTTTGTTATCACTGAGCCACAATGGGAACTCCAATGTGCCAGGAACTTTGCTAAATATTTTATATATGCATGTATATAATATCTCATTTAATCCTCAAATGAAGTACATTATCATTCATACTCACTTTCCAAAACGAGGAGCCCAAGGCTTAAGGAGATTAAATAATTTAACCAAAATCACACATACTAGTAGATCCAGAAAGTCTAACATTCTTGACCACTCTGTTATATATATCATCTGTCTCTGACTAACTCTGTGGAAGGGTATCTGAACCCAGTGTAGAAGGAGATTTCAGACAGAATACAAGGAGTTCATTTTACAAAGCATCCTATGGAACATAGAGTTGGAGAGATGGAACTTTCACTACTATACAGAACATAGGGTATCCCTAGTACCTCAGCGATTGGAAGTAGCATGAGACAAAACCTCTAATACAGGTGTTGGTATTCTTATGGTGAGTGTTAGTGTCTGTTGTGAACTGAACTGTGCTCTCTCAAAAGATATTTAAGTCCCAACCCCCAGTACCTATATATGTGATCTTATTTAGAAATAAGAGTCTTTGCAGATGTAAACAAGTTGAGATGAGGTAATACTGGATACTCCTCTCTCTTGCCCTTGCATATTGTTAGGCACTTCAGATGACAATCAGAATCCTGGGATGACTCAAATCCTTGGCCTACTTCTTCTACAGATTTCTGAAAGTTATGCTGAAAGCACATTCAAGGTAACTGTATCTTTTTTTGTTCTTTTATTACTAGGTACCTAATAAAGTAGAATAAAAAAAAAGGTCTTTTTTTTAAAGAGACTACTACAAGCAACTATATGACAATAAAATGGACAACCTAGAAGAAATGGACAAATTCTTAGAAAGGTATAATAACCTTCCATTCTTCTTTTTTTTTTTTTTAAATCTTTTTAGGAGCTCACCCAAGGCATATGGAAGTTCCCAGGCTAGGGGTTGAATTGGAACTGTAGCTATTGGCCTACACCATAGCCACAGCAACACCAGATCTGAGCTGCATCTGCAACCCATGCTGCAGCTTGTGGCAATGCAGCTTGTGGCAATGCAATCCTTAACTCACTGAGCGAGGCCAGGGATCGAACCCGCATGCTCATGGATACTAGTTGGGTTCTTAGCCCTCTGAGACACAATGGGAACTCCAACCTTCCATATTTTTTTTTTTTTTTGATGTCATGAAGACTCACTCTGGGCAGATATTTTATTATAGAAAAAATGATTTGCCTAGTTCCCTAAGTAATGTAAATGGAAGGCAGAAAGTCACCATTAGCCAAGAAATAACAAGACCTTCTTTCCTGTGTTTTAGCATCTTTATTCAGAGTCCTGGGGAGTCTTGGGGAAGAAGTAGACTAATTTGCATAAGAAGGCAAGGGGATTTCTTTCCTTTTTTTTTGTCTTTTTTTGTTGTTGTTGCTATTTCTTGGGCCGCTCCTGCGGTATATGGAGGTTCCCAGGCTAGGGGTTGAATCAGAGCTGTAGCCACCGGCCTACGCCAGAGCCACAGCAACACGGGATCCGAGCCGCGTCTGCAACCTACACCACAGCTCACGGCAACGCCGTGAGCAAGGGAAGGGACCGAACCCGCAACCTCATGGTTCCTAGTCGGATTCATTAACCACTGCGCCACGACGGGAACTCCCAGCAAGGGGATTTCTGAGAGGGAAAGGGTCAAGAATGCAAACCCTTCTTCCCTACATTTAAAGTTTTAGAGATCTTTTGGAGTGGCAAGAAAGGACACCAGTGGTCCCAAAGGAGAAATTACCTTGAAGGCAGTAAGAATCCGGGTTGCTTACTTGGGATCAACACCAGAGCCTAAGAGTTCTTGGGGGTTGGGCTGGTTCTTAAGTTTTAAAGCCCCAGAACTGAATTTGGAAAGTATAGTGGTTATGTTTTGAGGGTCAACACCTGAGCATGAAGAATTAAAGACTTGCACTCTAAACTCTTGCACTGTGCAGGACCAGGGGAAATGGCAAGACAAATGATTGTGTTAGTGCACTGACTAGGCTTTCTAGTTCCCTCTGCCTGAATTTTAGAAATAGGATTTAACACTTTGGAATGAATAGGTACCTAGTTAGAGGAGTTAGAGGCCTCAAAAGGGAGATGGTAACATTCTATTTATAAAGGCAGGTGAATGCTTAAACAGTTAATCAGAGAAAGAAGACAAATAACCATTATTTATACTCTTAAGTGGTAAAGCTGCTCATGACTTCATTCTATGAATCTTTATTGGGTGTCTATTATGCATCAGGCACTGTACCAGACTCTGGGACTACTATGGTGTGCAAAAAAGACATGGTTCCTGTGCTCTTTGTGCTTATATCCTTGTAGGGAAGACAGGCAGTAAACAGACTAAATGAAAGCTCAATTTCTCTGCCAGCTCATCAGTTCATGTAGTTCAAATATGGCCTCCAAAACTCCAAATTCATTTCCCTATCAGTCCAGCACCTGTAGCTAGTTGACTGGTGTGACTAAGTTCCCTTTCACATTCTTAGGGAAGAGAAACATTACCTCAGTTTAGGTTAAGTGTCTAACTTGATCCAATCAGTTGCAGCTTGGGAATGAGGCGACGATGGCCCATTGCCCACTCAATGAGGCTGTGGGAAGGCTCTTTGAGAAGTGAGTTGGTCCGGGGAGGGGAAGAGTATTAAAAACAATGGACCGGCTATGCAACTCAGCTCTTCATATAGGATTTCACAATGTGTGAATCAAGTAACTACAATGACCTATACAATTCCCAATAAAATTTAATAATATCAAGTCCTTTCTATGAGCAAATGAATCATTTCTTCCTGAGGAAAAATTAAAGCCCCCAATACATCCAAAGCACCTTATTATCTCTCAGTTTTATCAGCCAGAGGGCTCTCACCTGGGTGCTTGGTGGGGGCCTAAATTCCTAATTCTGTTGTTATGGCCTTCCACTGTTGCTCTGTTTTGTTTGGCTTTGGGAAGAAGTCGTCAGGAAAAGGAGAGGCCTAGCTCTTTCTGAGATGAAGCTGAGGGTTGCCCTGGCCTTCCCTACCTTGAGATGTGTCAAATGGCAAGATTCACAGAGTGACTAGTGAGAGATCATTAGGCTGCTTACTATGATCTCTGCCTACTCCCCAAAATTTCACAGGATATTGAGAGGCATCCACTACCATTCCCCAAACATAAAGCAGAGATATTGGCATTGCCACAGCATGTGTGTATATGCTCACCACAGTGGCTGCACCACATTAGATGTTAATCTTGCTCTATGAGAAGAAACTTTTCAATACAGGATTAGGAAGTATTAGGAAGCATTAGAGCACGTATGAGCATAAGAAGTCTGAAAGTGAAGAATCTTCAGCTTAGGGTCTAAACTAGAGACTGGTCAATTAAACTCTTTGGTCATTTCCTCTGGGCTCATACCATGGGTTCTGTCCCTCTCAATCTTACTACCCAAACAATAAGGCTTAGAGCAGTGGTTCTGAACCACAGGTGATTTTGTCCCCTCCTTCCCATGCCTAGAGACATTTTGGTTGTCACAACTGTGCATGGAGGAGGTGCTACTGGCAACTGCTTGGGACATCCTACAATGAACAGGATGATCCCCACAACAAAGAATGTCAACAGTATTAAAGTTGAGAAACTCTGGCTTAGAGGACTTAAAGCAGGACATGCCTCACTCCCAACCCCCATTTCCAGGCCTCCGATCTTTTGGACTCCATCTGAGTTTCCACTTAGTCTGCTCAGTAAAGGATGGTAGTCTAGGAATGGACATTTCTATTCTGCCACCTGCACTGGAGTAAAGGCACAATTCAAAAGGTTAACAAGAGAGAGAAAGACATCCAAGCAAGGGGAAGGTCAAGAGAGAGAGATGCCAAAGTAGAGATCCCCATAGTAAGATCTTTTATTTTTTTTTTTGTCTTTTCTAAGGCCATACCCATGACACATGGAGGTTCCCAGGCCAGGGACCCAATCAGAGCTGTAGCCGCCGGCCTATGCCACAGCCACAGCAATGCCAAATCCAAGTTGCGTCTGCGACCTACACCAAAGCTCAAGGCAACGCCAGATCCCAACCCACTGAGCGAGGCCAGGGATGGAACCCACAACATCATGGTTGCTAGTTGGATTCATCAACCACGCACCACAAGGGGAACTCTGCAAGATCTTTAATCTCTCAGTTCTTACCTCATAAGGCCCCCAAGACCTCAGTTTTGGGAGTAGATAGGACTAAAGGAAGCTTGAACTCTTCCCACCAACCAAAGGAAGTTGCAAGCTTCAAATATGAAAGCCTTTGCTTCCACCTAGATTTGCTTCCACCTAAATCTTACCAATTTTTCAAGGCCCACATCAATGTTGCTCTACATGATACCCCATAAATCCCCTAGCTCTTTTTAAGTTGGATATCTTTTGATAGCACACATTACTTTCTACTTTGTATTAGGGTTATTTGGTTTCACAGGAGGTTTTCAGTTTTTACACATTTGACTTTTATAAAATCTACACAGTCATACATTATATATTAACATACTTAAACCATTTTCTTTGGGCTGAATTTGGACTTGAACACATCAGACAAAAATTTCAAGCTATTGCCTGCCAACTAACCTTCCAGTTCTGAAAATGAAGCCATTGTGGTAGAGCAGATTTTGCAGTAATTCAAATATTTTATTACATTTTCTCTTATTACTTTATATAAAATACAAATGGAAAGCTAAATAATGAAAGGGCTAATATTACAATTTATGCAAAGACTAATAACACTAAACACATCAAAAGCAATGACTCTGGAGATAAGTATATTAGAGAAGCTGGTCAACAGGTGATCCAATTGTGAATGAAAAAAAAACTAAGTAAAAGAGGAGTTCCTATTGTGGCTCAGCAGGTTAAGAACCCAACTAGTATCCTAGAGGAAGCAGGTTTGATCCCTGGCCTTACTCAGTGGGTTAATGATCCGGCATTGCTGCAAGTGGCAGCGTAGGTCACAGATGCCCCTTGAATCCAGTGTTGCTGTGTCTATGGTGTAGGCTGGCAGCTGCAGCTCCAATTCGACCCTTACTTGGGAACTTCCATGTGCCACAAGTGTGCCCCCCCGCAAAAAACATAAAAGAATATGTACAGACAACTGTAAATTGAATCCAAAAGGTACAATGTAATGATGAAGGAAAAGGAGAAAATTTTTAGGTTTCGGAATGAGAGTCAGTATAGATTACTTCTGATATATATGAGCTTCTAGAATCAGAGATGTTCATGGCTCCACAGAGCTATTGATCAGGACAAAACTTACTATACACAGTGCGATTATATGAAAAAAGAAAGCTGGTGTAAGAAACAAAAAACAAGTTACAACAGACATCACAGAAATATAAAAGGATCATAAGAGGAGTTCCCGTTGTGGTGCAGTGGTTAACGAATCCGACTAGGAACCATGAGGTTGCGGGTTCAGTCCCTGCCCTCGCTCAGTGGGTTACCGATCCGGCGTTGCCGTGAGCTGTGGTGTATGTTGCAGACGCGGCTCGGATCCCGAGTTGCTATGGCTCTGGCGTAGGCCAGTGGCTACAAGCTCCGATTCGACCCCTAGCCTGGGAACCTCCATATGCCGCGGGAGCGGCCCAAAGAAATAGCAAAAAGACAAAAAAAAAAAAAAAGGATCATAAGGGACTACTACATGCAACTATATGCCAATAAAATGGAAAACCTAGAAAAAATGGACAAATTCTTAGAAAAGTACAATCTTCCAAGACTAAACCAAGACAATAGAAAAGGTGAATGGACCAATCACAAGTACTGAAACTGAAACTTTGGTTTAAAAACTTCCAACAAACAAAAGCCTTTTTTTGTCTTTTTTTTTTTTTTTTTTTTTTTTAAGGGCCACACCTGCGGCACATGGAAGTTCCCAGGCTAGTGGTTGAATTGGAGCTGCAGCTGCTGGTCTACACCACAGCCATAGCAATGCCAGATCCCAGCTGCGTCTGTGAACTACACCTCGGCTCACAGAAAGGCCAGATCCTTAACCCACTGAGTGAGGCCAGGGATTGAACCCACATCCTCACAGATACTAGTCAGGTTCATTACCACTGAGCCATGACGGGAACTCCCGAGACTAGGTAGCTAGAAATACCCCAGCCACTGGCAGGGTCCCAGTGCAACAAAGCCCTACCAGACCATAAAAGAACACTGTGGGCAAAGGCAATGGACTGCTAAGTTGTGTCGCCTGATGACCAAGCACTTAATGGACTTCCACTCCCAGGACTCAGCACTGTGTAATAGCCCAGAACTGCGGCATGAGCCTGGGATGGAGGAATGTCAAGATGAATTGAAGTTAATTAAGCTATTTTACCAGGCCCATGAAATGGGGAGTTTAGAGTCTAAAGTTAAATGGATCATAGACAATAAAGAAAGATACAACAAAATGATTAAGAACATGTATTCTGAACTAAACTAATCGGGTTTAAGCTGCGCTTTGCTATTTAATTGCTTTGTTACCATGGGCAAGTTCTTTAACCTCTTTGTGTCCAGGTTTACTAATCTGAAAAATGGTGTTAATGATGGCACTTACCCCGTAGGATTCAATGGGTTTGTATAAAGCGCATAGTAAATGTTATTTTACTACTACTTACTACTACTAGTAGTAAGTAGTAGTAAGTAGTAGGAGTAGTAGTGGTGGTGTGGTAATAGTGGCGGTAGTGGTAATGGTAATACCAGTAGTGGTGGTAGTGGTAGACTGATTCATTCCTGCTACAGGAAGTATTTGTAACAAAACTGTTTTTTGGTTTTTTTTTTTGTCTTTTTGCTATTTCTTGGGCCGCTCCCGCGGCATATGGAGGTTCCCAGGCTAGGGGTCGAATCAGAGCTGTAGCTGCCAGCCTACACCAGAACCACAGCAACGCAGGATCTGAGCCGCGTCTGCGACCTACACCACAGCTCACGGCAACGCCGGATCCTTAACCCACTGAGCAAAGGCAGGGACCGAACCCGCAACCTCATGGTTCCTAGTCGGATTCGTTAACCACTGCACCATGACGGGAACTCCACAAAACTGTTTTGAAAGACTAATATGGAATGTTGGAACAGATACAGAAGTGTCAGTGGAAGGGAAGGAGGGAGGGAAGGAAGGAGGGAAAGAGATAGGAAGGAAAGTTAGGCAGGCAAATGCCATCTTGTTCATTAGCCCAGGAAACTGAATTCTCTGATTCCTGGAAAAATACACTACACTGTACCTTTCAAGAAGAACCAATCTTTTGGAGAGGGAATGGTCTTTTCCAGCAACCCGAATTGAAGCTCTGTATCCTGCCCACGGGAGACTTTGCAGAGGAGTTATGATTTTGGAAACCTAGCAAGTTTTAGAGAGTGATGTGGGCTTACTCTTTTTTAGGTTCTCCAAGAGTCAGCTGCCAAGGCAATGGCACTTACCTTAAATTTGCTCCCTGATTTATGGCCTAGGGCACATGAGAGAAGATTGTGTCTAGGAAGGGGAGATCAGACTCCATTTTAAGGCTCGAGAAAGTACAGTGTCCGATCTGAAAGGTGGAGTGTTTCTAAGTCAGTCACTATGCCAAAGATAGCTGCTCATTTCTGAGGTAGATGGTGCTTATTCTTACTCAGGAGACATTCAACTTGTGCTGGGAATAAAGAGAGCCTCCTGGGAGGACATTAACATCCCCTAGGTCATCCAGGTGAGAAATTCCCCCAGTGCCAAGACTTGCCTGGAGAAAAGATCACCCAGGCATCCAAGCCTTGGGAATTACTATCTTGAGGAGGGGGCATCTGGATGAGAAGTAAATTTTCTTTGCTGAAATGCTAAGATTTAATAGTGGCAGAATGTGGCTGCAATATTATCTTGAGATATAAATGGATTTATTTATTTCCCATATTTTCCCCTCTTTCTCTTTTCTCTTGTGTCCCCCAAAGTAGTCAACTTTGTGGTGTATCTCAGGAGAGGGAGGTGGCAAGTCAGCAAAACAAATACTCTGTTGGTCTCTATGGCTTTCATGTTCCAAAAGTATAAGCCCTAGGGAAGGAGGACTCGAGTCCAGGCGCTGAGACAAAATATCCAGGCCAAGAAACTAAAAGAAAGATTTGCATAAGCTTAGAAAAAGATTCTTCTTTTCCTCATTCTCCTCTTCTTGGGGGAAAGATGCAGAGAGGGCTCTGTGGGTGCTCAAGCATCATATACTTCCAGAAGCAACACTTGATTGGCAGGAAGACTCAAGAGAGGAAGGGCTGTATGGAATGTCTAGGTATATGGACCAACAGTGACCTTGGCAATGAGTTCTGTGCGTCAAGGGTGGCAAAGACATTGGAGAGGACACAGCACCTGAGAAAAACCTATGTGGGCAGAGGGCTCAGCAGTAACTGACAGGGTCTAAGGACCTGGAAGACTATACCTTTACTCTACCCCCATGCTTGGGTACTACATAAGATCTTCAAACTGTGACATCACTTGGAATAAAGGAAAAGAAAAAGAAGGACATTTATGATTTTCCCAATAACCCAGTCAAAAGAGGGCCTGGATTCAGAAACTGAGTTCCTGAAATAGTCATAACTCTACCCATGGCTGTAGTAGTCAACTAACTCTAAACTGTGACATTCATCTCAGTTCCATCTTGTTGATTGAAGGGGCTACTATTCTGCGTGGTAGGGAGGAGATCATGAAATTAACCTCCCTGAAAGTAACTCCCCATCCCCATTCCTGTGGGATGCAGGGGTCTAAAAATGGTTCCAGCGAAGTCTTTGCTAATTTCTTGGCATCAAAGCCTTCAGATAAAATGAATTAGATTATTGTTCTAGGATGTTTTCCTGGAATAATTTAAAGCCAAATTACAAGTGGTTAATCCGAGTCAAATTTTCTATCTGATGAATAGAAACATCACAAGTGCCATTTGAAAGTAAGTGGAAACCAGTGGGGCAGAAGGGAAAGTTCCCAGCCATACTTTGTTGACTTAGCTATAACTGTTCACTTCCATTTCTGCCTATAGTGGCATTTGTGCTGAGTTACAGACAGATTTTTTTTTCAAACAGAAGAGCACATTTGTCAATAATACGTCCACATTGAGAAGGATCTGTGTTTGGAAGGGGAGAAGACTTGCTTGATTTTCTAATTTCTGAGGTTTGTAAAAGTTATAAAATCATAGCTATTTAGCAAATGTTTGAGTACTGATGAGGACCTTCTCAGAAGGGTTCACATCTGAGCAGGCTGAAGGGCTAACTTTTCCAAGTATTGTTCTGTGTTGATTACATCATAAAAACTCAGAGGCAAACGAAGAGGAGCAGGCTGCAACTAAGGCATGCTCCTGTTGATGTTCCTAAAGGAAGATGGATGTGTGTGGTGGTGGGAGTAGGGTGACATTGAGAAATAAAAAATGGTGGGCATAAATTTCTAGTTACCATATCAGTGGGAGTTAAGACCTACAAAACCTTGGACTAACTTGGCAAAGCTTTGATACTGCCCTTTGGTGGTTATTTGGCTATGCTTCCTGTTTTCCCCATAATAGGCAACAATTCAATAGGGAAAAGGGACTATCTTCAGGGACAGTGTGGAAAGAAGGAATTCGGAAGACCCCATCCATTCTACAGCTAATTTGGAATGCAGAGACCTTTCAGATAGGGCGGAGGAGAAGTCACACCTTGCTCTTCCAAATTTAGCCAGGAAAGAAGATCTCCATAAGTGGAATAGCAGGACCTCATAGTCCTGAAATTCCTTCCTTCAGAGTCTCCTTCCATTTTCAAAAATGGAAAAAGGGGGTTTAAACTTTTTAAGGGCATGCATGCTCTGGTTTCCTTACATGTTCTGGCAGTACTTGGATTAATGAGTGATCTTCAAGATGAAATGTGCAGAGAAAGAAACAGGGCTACAAAGTCTCCCACCACTCCACTCCATATGGACTTTGGATACCTCACAGTTAAATTTACTGATTTAAAAAAAAAAAAGGAGCTGAAAAAGGCTGAGGTTCTGAGACATACAGTAGGAAAAAGAAAATGGTGGAGAGAGGAGATGTTAGTACAGACTGGGCATATGAAAATATTAGCCTGGCATTTTCCACATAGCCTCCTACACTCAAGGTATCCTGCTAAGGCTTGAGGGCCTTTCATTTGGGGTTTGTGACACCAGATGCACCCTGAGGGATTGAAAAATTCACTGGCTCTGGAGTGAGCACACCTGGGTTCAAGTTTTGACTCTTCCATACACAGTTGTGAGAACTTGAGCAAGTCATGTCCATTTTCCTCTACTGAGCTTCGGTTTCTTCCTCTGTGGAGCCTGGATTGCTCATGTAAGAATGACAGAAACAATTCTGTACTGCGCCTGATACAGTGCAGGAAGCAGTTCTTAAATAAAGCCGCTGCGCAGAGGTTAACTTGTAGTGAAAGCTAGAAGAAGGTAGTAGTCACTACCAACTAGAGACTCTGGGAGGTGGACGGTAGGCGACGGTGAGAGCCAGCCTCAGGGGGAGGTAGACTTTCCGCATGCGCACACTCTTGGAGCCCGGCGGAGCTGCGAGGGGGCGTGGCCAGGCTTCTGAGGGGTTGCTATGACACCGAGGGGCCTGGGGAGGTTAGCCAAACCCTTAAAACATTATTCCCTCCCCCACCCGTCGCCGCCTGGGCCGAGGGCCATTGTTCCCAGCAAAATGGCGTCGGTAATCCCCTTCTCGGCCGGAGGCCTAAGTAAGGCAGAGGTGGGAGTGGAACTGGAGGTGGGAACAAAAACTACAATTCCCAGGGTACACCGCACCTGCCTGCGAGGCGCAGGGCACGTGCCCAGGCCTAGCGGTTTCATGCCGTCAAAAATCCGTTTCATAGCTTCCCTTTCCCATCCCCGCTTTCGTTGCTCCCCAGCCCCCGCGCGCGCGCACTGCGGTCCTGGGGGTGGTAGGGGGGCACATGCCATGGCCGTTGCCCTCGCAACGTAATCGGGAGACCGGCATTTGTAAATCTGTGCTTCGACTTCTAATCCCGAAGCCGGCAGGTATGGGTCTCGCGAGAAATGCCGAGAGTTGGAAAAAGGGAGTTGGGGTAGCGGGTGAAAAGGTGTTGGCGGGTACCACATCTCGGCAGAGCGACCGCATTTAGAGGCTTGTGGAGAACTGAGAGTGGGCGGTGGGTAACTAGGAAGAAGTGCGTGCTTGGACTTTTTTTTTTTTTTGAAGGGGAAAAGGGCAAAGCAGCCGTGGAGAGAGTGCTTTTGAACACACAGGAGGTGTCACGCGTGGCTCCTCACAGATTTTCTTCTTAGAAAGGAGAGACCCTTTTCTCTCGACGCGCATCCCTCTCTCCCGCTGCGCTGTGGAGGGCGGGGGAGGAGTGCTCACGCTCTAGTTGGCTAGCTATTCGGCACCTCACAGTGATAGGGGCCGCTCGGAGTTGGGGCTGCTCCGTCGGCTTTCTCCGCCCCCTCCCCCTCTCCTTTTCTCCCCTCCCTGTCCCGCCCCCCTCCGCCCCCCTCTCTTCTCTCCATCTGAATTCCCTGACTGGAGTACGCGTGCGCCTGCTCAGCTCCCGGGCGAGCGCGAGCTTGGGCTCGTACCCCGCTCCCCTAACCCCGCCCGCTCTTTACCTACGGGCCGTAGCTGGTCCGGTGGGCTCGCGGGGAGACGCTAGCGCGCGCACGCGCACAGGACGCGGAGAGGAGCGCGAGACATCCAGGAGGGGAGTAAGCGGCGTCCGAGGAGGCGATAGAGGAGGAGGTGGTGTGTGTGAATCTGTGTGTTCTGTGGTGTGCCTCGTCGAGGGGCGAGCGAAGGCTTGAAAGAGGGCGAGAGAGAAGCGAAAAGAGTCTTCCTCAGCGAGAGCCTCTAATCTGGTGAGGGTCCCGGGCCGGCCGGTACGCTGAGAGTGAGGGAGGAGGCCGGGGGGCGTGTCTGGGATCGGGCTGAGAGATGAATGGGCCAGGGATGAATGGAGGGAGGCAGCGGCGGCCAAGAGTCTGTTCCGAGTAAGCGCCCTAGTGGGGGGCGGCTTGACTGGGGCAGGGTGATTGCCGTCGCCGAGACGTGTGGTACGAGGCCGGGCGCGGGTCTTCAGGCTTGTCGGGGCTGCTTTCCGCGTGAGCCAACAGGCGGAGAGAAAAATTCACACAGGGAAAGTGGGGAAGGGCAGGTTTGAGGTTGAGGTACGTTTTTTGTCTTTTCTTTTTTGTTGGGGGTGGCAACTTTGGGAGTTGGTGGGAGACTAGGGGACAGGGAAGGTGAGGACATTGCGTGTAGGGGCCGAGTGACGGTTGACAAAGGACTGAGTGATTAAGTGAGGTTGAGAGGGAAGATCGCTTCAGGTTTTGGAAGTTCGGTTTCAGTGTGTAATGGGGTGAGGAAAAGTAGATTTAATTTAGAGACTCAGTTGATGTGTGAAGGTCGATAGAACTGTATCTTGTGAGGGATACTGTTGGCTGCTTGTATAAGTGGGTTAGGTTCAAGGAGATTGAGAGGTATTATTTGGGAACCGTGTGTTCTGTGACAGGTTGGGGATGGGGAGGGGATGGTGTGTTAGGATAAAAGTGGTGAGGTGGCTTTACTGTACTGAAAGAGGTTTTGTTTGACTAGTTAAGAGTGGTGAAACATTTATGTAGTGGGGTGTAGGTGGAAGTCCTGCACGTGTGTTATCTCCCTATCTTGGGATATGATAGACCTTGTTTAAAATGAAATTGAACCCTCAAAACAGATGTAAGTGGTATGGCTATTCCTTCCTAAGAGTTACTGTGGATTGAAACAATTATATGATACATAGCCTCTAAATTGTGCAAATCTGTACAGTGGTGATTGCATTCGGTTTTGGGAGGCATGTATGTTACCTGTTTTTCATTTATAGTAATCTGTAATACCAAGAGAGCTTTTAAAGAGTCTCCGAATATGACACAGAGCAGCAGGTGTCTTCTAGACAGTCTCTATCCTTTGGATTGATGAGTTTAAATATTGTTTAAAGTCAACTGTCCAAAGGAAAGATACCGTGCATTAAAGGGTAGCTAAAATGCTGAGTTTTGAATACTAAAATAATTATACATGAATTATTTTCGTTAATCTGAATTTTCCTTGTTTGAAAATTAACACTTGCTTTTTGGTGTGAGTTTAAATTACTGCAGATTGCTTGGACATGTTCTCTGCATATCTTTTGGTAAGGATGTCCTTTGATGGTCTCATTCTGTTCTAGGTCAAGATTAATAGTTTATGTATTTGTAACTTTTCATGGTTACTTTTTACAAACTTTACTGACATGCATTCATTTATCTTGGAAATGTTGCAGATTTGAGGACATTCCCATGCCCTTTTTCTTTTATTTTGCTTTGATGTTGGAAAGAGTGTAATCCTTGTTTTGGCTGCCCAGAGCTTAGATATAAAAGTTAATACTATGTTCATATTCTCTTAGATTAAATGAATACTTAGTGTATTAAGTAGTAGAGTAGAAGTATAAAAGCACCATAAAAGCCTGGAAAGGTTGCACCAACTCTGGCAAGCAAGCTGGTCTCCCAGTTTTGGACCAGATGTTCCTGGAGGGTAAGAACATTCAAGTATTGAGGAAGGAAAGTTTAAGCAAGGTATATTTGGGGAGTGGAATGAGATAAGGCTGGAGTCTTAGATTGAGGCTGGGGTGAAGAACTATCCTGCAGAATTAGGACCCCTTGACTGTTTACCAAGGGGGAGTAACATAAGCAGATTTGTGCTGTTTGTCTCTGTCTTTGCTTCTGATCTCCACCACCCCCCCAATCTGGAATGCTCTCTCTCCCCCCTCTTAGAATTTGAATTCATTGTTTTTATACTAACATCTGTCATTAGCTATTCCTGAAAGCCTTTCTTGCTCCCCCTTTTTTCCTTTTCCCAGCATCCTCCACTAGGCTAGGTTAGGTGTCCCTCTTTAGTGGTTCTATCACACCTTGTTAATTATATTTTTATTACTGTACTTCTTTGGGGAAACAGGCAAGAAAGCTGTTTTCCTTTTTATACCTGAGAGAGAAAATAAAGCTCAGAAAAATAAATGTTTGGCCCTGAAGTTCTGACTTCTAGACCAATGTTGAACCCCATATCACAAGTATACATCCGTTGATGTAATTATTCTATAGTGTTTTAGAAGTTAAATTTCTGTAATGTGGACTTAACTTAAATTTTTAACTTAAATTTAACTTTTACTTAAATTTAAATTCCCTAGGGGCATTTCTTTTGGTGTCCATCATTTAGCTAGGAAATGATGAAGCCAGTGGTTACAGAGAACCAGAGTAGTCAGAAGAAGATGAGAACTGTTACATTACTATCAGATTTCTAACCAAATAATTTACTTAAAATAATTAACGGAGGGCCTTTTTGCATATGTTTCTGTGTGTATAGGGGAGGTTGTGTGTAAGAAAGAACTCTTCCTTTTTCAGTCAACCATCTTAGTATAAGTAGACAAGCTCTATTTGCAGATATACTTGATTATGTCTCTTGGCTAAAAGCCAGAATAGTTTCAGAGTGGTGGGTCTCATCCATTTTTGTTTGAGATCATAAAATTTATGGCACTGTTAGGAGATATTTGGTGACTGTAAAGGACATCTATAAAGGTATTCATACTGAAATTCTCAAAACTTCAAAAGTAGAATTTGATGCCATTTTGATTGTTTTGGTAGAGCTTATCATGAGATACTTGGTTTGGAAAATGTTGATGTTAACTTACTACAAAAGTGAGCCTTTACTGCCCCTTTCTTCCCAGGATGTATATATTTTTTCATGAACTTTAAAAAAAAATGAGTAAAATTGTTTTCTCTGTTTTAGCCTTATAACTTTCATTGTGACAAAATTTACATAACATAAAATTTACCATTTTAGAGTGTACAATTCATTAAGTACCTTCATGATGTTGCACATCTAGTTCGAAAACATTTTCATCACTCCAAAAGGAATCCTTATACCCAATTAAGTAGTCACTCCCCATTCCCCCTTTTCCCCAGCCCCTGGCAACCACTAATCTGCTGTCTTTATGTATTTGTCTATTTTGGTTATTTTATATAAATGGAATTATAATACATGGCCTTTTGTGTCTGGTTTCTTTCACTTTGCATGTTTTTGAGGTTCACTCACATTGTGGCATGTATCAGTACTTCATTCTTTTTTTGTGGTTGAATAATATTCTGTTGTGCAAATATACCACTTTTTTTTCTATTCCAAATGGACATTTGGGATCTTGCCACCTTTTGGATTTTGTGAACAATGATGGTATGAATATCTGTGTACAAGTTTTTGTTTTGAACACCTGTTTTAAATTCTTTTCGTATGTACTATGTCATGTGGTAATTCTGTGTTTAACTTGTTGAGGAAACACCAAACTGTTTTCCACAGTGGCTGCCCCATCTTACATCCCCAATGTATAAGGGTTCCAATTTCTTCACAGCTTATCCAACATTTATTACTTTTGGTTTTTTGTTTGTTTGTGTGTTTTATGGCCATCTAGTGGGTGTAAAGTGATATCTTGTGGTTTTGATTTGTATTTCACCAATGACTAGTGATTGGAGCATCTTTTCATTTGCTTTCAGCTATTTGAGTTTCTTTCTTTTTTTCGTTGTTATTATTTTTTTAATAGTTATTTCCCCAATACATTTTTTTTCTACTGTACGGCATGGTGACCCGGTTACACATACATGTACACATTGTATTTTCTCACATTGTCATGCACCATCATAAGTGACTAGACATAGTTCCCAGTGCTACACAGCAGGATCTCATTGGTAATCCATTCCAAAGGCAATAGTTTGTATCTATTAACCCCAAGCTCCCAAACCACCCCACTCCCTCCCACTCCCCCTATTTGAGTTTCTTCTTTGGAGAAATGTCTATGTAAGTCCTTTGCCCATTTAAAAATTTGGTTGTTTATCTTTTTATTGTTGTTACGAATTTTTAAAAAATATATTCTAGGTACTAGAACCTGATCAGATATATGATTTGCAAATGTTTTTTTTCCATTCTATGAGTTGTCTTTTTACTTTATCTGTTTTCCAGTTTTATTGAGATAAAATTGGGATGTATAATTTTTTATTGAAGTACAGTTGATTTACAGTGTGTTAATTTCTGCTGTGCAGCACAGTGATTCAGTTATACATATATATTCTTTTTCATATTCTTTTCCATTGTGGTTTATCACAGGATATTGAATATAGTTCCCTGTACTATACAGTAAGACCTTATTATTTATATATCCTATATGTTTGCTTCTGCTAATTCCAAACTCCCAGTCTTTCTCTTATCCCACCCCCTCTTCCCCTTGGCAACCACAAGTCTATTCTCTATATCCGTGAGTCTGTTTTTGTTTCATATGTATGTTGATTTGTGTCATATTTTAGATTCCACATATAAGTGATATCATATGGTATTTGTCTTTCTTTTTCTGACTTACTACTTTTAGTGTGATAATCTCTAGGTCTGTCCATGTTGCTGCAAATGGCATTATTTCATTCTTTGTAATGGCTGAGTAATATTCCATTGTATATATGTATACCACAACTTCTTTATCCATTCCTCTGTTGAGGGCTTCCATGTTGTGACTATTGTATATAATGCTGCAATGACTATAATGGTGCATTATCTTTTAGAATTAGTGTTTTCATTTTCTTTGAATAAATACCCAGAAGTGGAATTGCTGGATCATATGGTGGAGACTTTTTACTTGTGTCCTGGGTTGTAATCACCCATATATTATTCTGTTCATTTAGGAATAATGTAAGATTATTTCAGTTTGGTTACTTGTAAAAATGAGAATTAAAATTTAGCACAGCACAATTGGTTGATAAATTTCAGCCATAGTTAAACCTAATTAAAATATGGACATTTGAATTAAAAAAACCTAGGGGGTGTGTTTTAATACAAGAATGGAAAATTTGCTTAATCAGGTTTAAGACCTATAAGGTGTTAGTTCAACAGTGATTATATCCACTGCTGCCCAAAGAATAATTTTTGCCTTACTGGCTAACTAGGCATTTCCATTGAATTAGCCTTTGAAGGTTTCTTTCTGGCAAGAGGAAAAACCTTGACAATATATGGTTCATTTGCTAAGGAATCTTTCAAATACTCTGATAACTTACACTGAATCTGTTAGCCTAAGTGAATTATGGAGTATGACTTATCCAGTGTATATGTAGATTCTACCATTCATTCAACAAGTATTTATTGCATTCCTCCAATTTGCCAGGGTTGTTGTGTTGGGGATAGATGAAAAGGAAGCAAAGCAGGCAATGACTCTGCCATCTTTGAGCTTACATTACAGTGGAGGACAACAGACTGTCAACAAATATTTCATGAAATAAACGCTAAGAATAGAAAATTTTGAAGTGTGCCAGGATGTTGGGGAAGAGCCTCTTTGGCTCAGGTGGTTAGTTTGGAGGGCTTCTTTGAGGAGGTGACTTTGAACAGAGATCTGGATGTTAAGAGTATCCCTTCTGTTGTTATTTTGTTAAATTGTTAGTTTATCCTTTCTAAAATAACATTTTAGTTTCTACTATTTAATTAATTTATTTACTTATTTATATTTTTGCTGTATCTACAGCATGCGGAAGTTCCTGGGCCAGGAATCAAACCTGTCCCTATAGCAGCGACCTGAGCCACTGTAGTGACAATGCTGGATCCTTAACCCGCTAGGCCACCAGGGAACTCCTGTTTCTTACTGTTTAGAATATGTGAACTACTGCTTTTTGTTTCTAAGGGAAAAAACAACAACGGGTATATTCCTCATGAGAAGAGCCAGTGTTCCCAAGTGGGTTCTGGTCTTGCCTCAGTATAATCTTGTACAATTCTATGAGCATATATTTCTTTATTTGTTACTAAATGAAACAAAAGCCCTACCTATTTAGCAGGGTTTCTTTGCTAAATAAATGAGAAAGTATACTTTGTAAATCATACAACTACATATGAAATTTTTGGAGCCTGAATTTCTCAACTGAGACATGTTTTCCCACCAATTTAAAGCTTTTTTGTTTCTCTCCATCTGGTAAATTTTAGTACCAAATGTCTGAACTCATTGATTAATCAGAAGGGATTGGGTTCTTAGAAAGTGGTAGTGTGGTAGAAAGTATGTTGGATTTAGAGCTAGAAAACCAGGGTACCAGAATTCTCCCCATCACTTACTAGCTCTGTGACTTGGGGAAGAAACTAAACTTCTCTGAGCCTTCTTAATTTTCAGAATTCAGACAAATACCAAGTAGCTTGCAAGGTTTTTGTTAGGAGTAATTGAATTAAATAGAGGAAGTTTTTTGGAAAACTATAAATCAAAAGTTGATAAACTTTCTCTGTAAAGGACCAGATAGCAAATATTTTAGGCTTTGTGGGCTATGGAGTCTCTGTTGCCACGACTCAGCTCTGCTGTTGTAGCAGTCATAGGCAATGTTTAAATGAATTAGCATGGCTATGTTCCAGTGACGCTGTTTATGAACACCGAAATATGAATTTTGAATAATTTTCACGTGCCATGAAATACTATTCTTATGATTTTTTCCCAACCATTTAAAAATGTGAGAATCTTTCTCAACTCACCTGCTCTACAAAAACTGGCAGGGAGGTGAGATAGGTTTGGCTTGAGGGCTGTATGTAGTTTGGCTATCATCCTTATAAAGGGTTAGGCAGAGTAAGGTGTTAATTAGAGATTGGAGGGTGGATGGTTGATAGATAGAAATTGTTTAGTTTTGATGATGAAAGAAGATGGAGATGATTTTGATTCTTTTTCTAGTTTGGATCTAGGAATTTTTTCACATAAAATGAGCATCTTTTAAAAACATTTTTCATTACTCAATGACTTTATTATATTTGTAATTGTACAATGATCATCACAATCCAGTTTTATAGTATTTCCATCCCACAAAATGAGCATCTTTAATTGAGGAAATGACCTTGCTAAAGTAAAAGTGGAGGATGGACATGAGGAAGAAGATAGTTTTAGTGTTATAAACTCCCAAGGACTGTGATGTGGTTATACAATGTATGCATCTGTGCAATTCAGGATTGTGTATGGTGTGTTCATGTGGCTCCAAGTCAAATGTGGCCCCATATTATGACTATTTAAGAGTGGACATGAGAGTCAGTTGCCAGGGTTGAATTTTGCCCTTTTTTTTTTTTTTTACTAGCTGTGTAATCTTAGGGAAGTTTAACTTAATTTTATGAGTGTAGTTTCCTCATTCGTTAAAATAGGGATAAAAATGTTATTTACCTCAAGATCCTTGTGGTGATTATATGAGAAAATGCCTGAAAGAACTTACAGTGCTTGGCACAAAGCACCCAATAAGTGTTAGCTGATAATATTCATTTGCATATATGTTGCACATACTTTGTTTTGGCCTTCCCTCAGTTATTTTTAGAAATTATAGTATCTTTAACTGATTCTTGGTATAGGTTGTTGATGGATAATTCTGCTTTAATGAATTAAAATAATATAGAGGTAGATTGAAACCTTAAATTCCCCTTTTACCCAGTTTCCTTCCCTCCCAGTGAGTAATCATTGTTCAGAGTTGACTGTGGGGAGTTCCTGTGTGGCTTAGCAGGTTAAGGATCAGACATGGTCACTACAGTGGCTCCGGTTGCTGCTGTGGGGTGGGTTCCATCCCTGGCCCAGGAACTTCTGCATGGCATCGGAGCACCGCCCCCACCCCAAAAGAGTTGACTGTGAATTTGTAGTCTTTTTTCCCCCTCTGTATTTACATGCATATGTATGTACATATACAAATAAAAAATATCTTTTATGGAGTTCCTGTTGTGGCTCAGCAGTAACGAACCCAGCTAACATCCATGAGTATGCGGGTTCGATCCTTAACCTCACTCAGTGGGTTAAGTATCCAGTGTTGCTGTGAACTGTGGTGTAGGTTACAGATGTGGCTCAGATCTGGCATTGCTGTGGCTGTGGCATAGGCTGGCAGCTGCACCTCCGATTCGACCCCTAGCTTGGGAACTTCCATATGCCACATGTGTGGCCCTAAAAAAAAAGCAAAAAAAAAAAAGATATGTCTTTTATGACTTACTTTTCTCCCCAAAGAATATGATTTAAGGCTCTTTTCATGTTAGTATGTGTATGTTCACTTTATTCTCTTTAATGGATACACAGTATTTCATACCACATGCTTCTTTAGCCACTAGGATCAGTTTAGAGCATATCCTTCCAGTCTTTTTTATATGCTTTTACACATATATGAGTACGTTTAAAAACATTGAGTTTTGTTTGCTTATATATATGTATATATAATTTATAAAGTATGTAAGTGTAATGTATATGTTGTATTACAATTTACTTTTCTCAATAGTATATGTCAGATTTTTATAAATCAGTGTATGTCTATCAGTTTTTAAACATGCGTATTATTACACAGTACAGGTATATTACTGGATATTTGGAATTTGCTGTATGAAAAGTCTATTCCAGTTTATCTGCCAACAGTACACGGAGTGCTAAATTTCTCATATACTTTTCAAAATGTGATATTAACAGATATAGAATTTTTGTTCATCTAATAGAGGAAAAAATGATATTGAATTGTTTGAATTTTCATCTCTCTGCTTACTAAGGAGTTTGAGCAATCCCCCCACCATACATATATTGGCCATTTGTGTTTCTTACTGATTTTTTTAGTTCTTTATATATTCTTTATATATTTGCTATACATGTTTCAAATGTTTGCTCCCAGTCTGTTGTTTATCTTTTAACTTTGTTCATGGTCAAATGGCCAAATGAATTATTTTTGTTAATGGTCTTTGTATTTTATCTCTAAAGCCTTTCTTCAGGTTAGAAATATATTCTGCCGTATTTTCTTATAATAGTTATGTAGTTTTGTTTTTTATGTTTAGCTCTTTAATATACCTGGAATTTATATATTGATTAGGGCCACACCTGTGGCATATGGAGGTTCCCAGGCTAAGGGTCACATCGGAGTGTAGCCAATGGCCTATGCCACAGCCACAGCAATGTCATATCTGAGCCATGTCTGCGACCTACACCACAGCTCATGGCAACGCTGGATCCTTAACCCACTGAGCGAGGCCAGGGATGGAACCTGCGTCCTCATGGATGGCTAGTCAGATTCCTTTCCTCTAAGCCACGACGGGAACTCCTGGAATTTATTTTGACTGCTTTAAGTAGGGCTTTAACTTTTTTCTCCCAAAGTTGATGGCAGATTATTTTGACATTATTTATTCTGCTATCTGTTCCTCATAAATTTGAAATGTCATCTTTACCATGAGACTACATTCCCATAGATACATGTGTCTGTTTCTGAACTGATTGTTCTATTCCATTAGCCCAGTTGTCTATTTCTGTGCTGACACCACGTTGTTTAACTTACGTTAGCTGTACTATATGTAATATCTGGTAACGCAGATTCTCAGTGGTTTTTTTTAAGATTTTCTTGGCTTTCCTTGTACTCTTCAAATCAGTTTGTCAATTTTTGACTAAAATATCTCTTTGGGATTTTTGTTGTGTTTGCATTGGCTGTGGAATAATCTCAGAGGGGGTTTGTGAGATGCTGATATTGGGTCTTTCTATCAAAAAAGGTGTATATTATGAACTTCAGTAACAGGTGTTGCATAGGTGTTGCATATTTCTTCTTGAGTTTATTCCTAGATGAGTATTTTATAACGTTGTTGCTCTTATGAGCAAGACAGTTTATATATATTTATATTTATAGTTGCAGTGACCCATCCTTCCTGCCCCTTCTTGGTGCTACCTGGAGCCCCTGAGCCCTCACCTTAGCATAGTTGTTTTTTGAATTAAAATTTTCATTATTAATTTTTATTTTTATTTTGTCTTTTGTCTTTTTAACGCTGCACCTGTGGCATATGGAGATTCCCAGGCTAAGGGTCTAACTGGAGCTAGATCTGCCAGCCTACACCACAGCTACAGCAATGCCAGATCCAAGCCGCGTCTGCGAACTACACCACAGCTCATGGCAATGGTGGATCCTTAACCCACTGAGCAAGGCCAGGAATTGAACCCGCAAACTTATGGTTCCTAGTCGGATTTCTTACTGCTGCACCATGACGGAAACTCCTCATTATTCATTTTTTTTTTATACTGTACATCACCTAGTTTTCTTTTTTGTTTGTTTTTATTTATTTTATTTTTTTCTTATAACTCAAATGAATTTATCACATCTGTAGTTGTATAATGATCATAACAATCTGATTTCACAGGAATTCCCTCCCACAGCCCAAGCACATCCCCCCACCCCCAAACTGTCTCCTCTGGAGACCATAAGTTTTTCAATGTCTGTGAGTCAGCATCGGTTCTGCAAAGAAGTGCAGTCTGCCCTTTTTTCAGATTCCACATGTCAGTGAAAGCGTTGGATGTTGGTGTCTCATTGTACGGCTGACTTCACTTAGCATGATAATTTCTAGGTCCATCCACGTTGGTACAAATGCCGTGATTTCTTTCCTTTGATTGGCTGAGTAATGTTCCTATATATATATACACACCACATCTTCTTGATCCACTCCTCTGTCGATGGACATTTAGGTTGTTTCCATGTCTTGGCTATTGCAAATAGTGCTGCAATGAACATTGGAGTGCATGTGTCTTTGCGAGTCGTGGTTTTCTCTGGAGAGATGCCCAGGAGTGGGATGGCTGGATCAAATGGTAGTTCTATGTTTAGTTTTCTGAGGAATCTCCATACTGCTTTCCACAGTGGTTGCACCAATGTACATTCCCACCAGCAGTGTACTAGGGTTCCTTTTTCTCCACACCCTCTCCAGCACTTATTGTTTGTAGACTTTTGGATGATGGCCATTCTGGCTGGTGTACGGTGGATCCTCAGAGTGGTTTTGATTTGCATGTCTCTAATAATGAGTGATGTTGACATCTTTTCATGTGTTTTTTGGCCGTCTGTATGTCTTCTTTGGAGAATTGTGTGTTTAGATCTTCTGGCCATTTTTTGATGGGGTTGTTTGGTTTTTTTTTTTTTTTGGTATGGAGCTGCAGAAGGAGTTTCTAAATTTTGGAGATGAATCCCTTGTCAGTGGATTCACTTGCAAAGATTTTCTCCGATTCTGTGGGTTGTCTTTTCGTTTTGTTTAGGGTTTCGTTTGCTGTGCAGAAACTTTTCAGTTTGAGTAGGTCCGATTTGTTTGTTTTTGTTTTTATTGTCAATACTCTGAGAGGTGGACCTGAGAAGATGTTGCTGTCGTTTATGTCAGAGAGTGTTTGGCCTATGTTTTCCTCTAAGAGTTTTCTGGTGTCTGGTCTTATATCTAGGTCTTTAGTCCATTTGGAGTTGATTTTTGTGGATGGTGTTAGGGAGTGTTCTCATTTCATTCTTTTCCATGTGGCTGTCCAGTTTTCCCAGCACCACTTATTGAACAAGCTGTCCTTTCTCCATTGTATCTTCTTGCCTCCTTTGTCATAGATGAGTTGGCTGTAGGTGCGTGGGTTGACTTCTGGGCTTTCTGTCCTGTTCCACGGATCTATATCTCTGTCTTTGTGTCAGTACAATTCGGTTTTGATGATTGTTGCTTTGTAGTAGAGTCTGAAGTCCGGGGGCCTGATTCCTCCAGCTGCATTTTCTTTTTCAGGATGTCTTTGGCTATTCTGGGTCTTTTGTGTTTCCACACAAACTTTAAACTATTTCATTTGAGGTCTGTGAAAAATTTCCTTGGTAATTGGATAGGGATTGCATTGAATCTGTAGATTGCCTTAGGTAGTATAGTCATTTTGGTAATATTAACTCTCCCAATCCACGAGCATGGTGTGTCTTTCCATCTATTTGTGTCATCTTTGACTTATTTCATCAGTGTCTTATAGTTTTCAGAGTACAGGTCTTTTGTCTCTTTAGGTAGGTTTACTCCTAGGTATTTTATTCTTTTGGATGCAATGGTAAACGGGATTGCTTCCTTAATTTCTTTTTCTGCTCTTTCATTGTGAGTGTATAGAAATGCCGTCGATTTCTGGGTATTAATTTTGTATCCTGTGACTTTACCAAATTCATGGATGAGCTTTCTGGTAGAGTCTTTAGGATTCTCTAGGTATAGTATCATGTCTTCTGCAAATAGTGGTAGTTTTACTTCATCCTTTCAAATTTGGATTCCTTTTATTTCTTTTACTTCTCTGATTGCCATGGCTAGGACTTCCAAAACTATGTGGAAGGGTAGTGGCGAGAGCGGACATCCTTGTCTTGTTCCTGATCTCAGCAGGAATGCTTTCTGCTTTTCACCATTGAGAATGATGTTCGTTGTGGGTTTGTCATATATGGCCTTTATCATGTTGAGGTAGGATCCCGCTATGCCCACTTTCTGAAGGGTTTTTTATCAGAAATGGGTGTTGGATTTTGTCAAAGGCTTTTTCTGTGTCTATGGAGAGGATCCTATGGTTTCTATTCTTCAGTTTGTTAATGTGGTATATCACACTGTTGGATTTGCGGATATTGAAGAACCCTTGCATCCCTGGGATAAATCCCACTTGATCCTGATGTACAATCCTTTTAATGTATTGTTGGATGCGGTCTGCTAGTATTTTGTTGAGGATTTTTGCATCGATGTTCATCAGTGAAATTGGCCTGTAGTTTTCTTTTGCTGTGGTATCTTTGTCTGGTTTTGGTATCAGGGTGATGGTGGCCTCATGGAATGAGTTTGGGAGTATCCCTTCCTCTGCAATTTTTTGAAATAGTTTCAGAAGGATAGGTGTTAGCTCTTCTCTAAATGTTTGAAGGAATTTGGCTGTGAAGCCCTCTGGTCCTGGACTTTTGTTTGTTGGAAGTTTTTCAATCACAGTTTCAATTTCAGTTATTGTGATTGGTCCATTCATCTTTTCTATTTCATCTTGGTTTAGTCTTGGAAGATTGTACTTTTCTAAGAATTTGTCCATTTCTTCTAGGTTTTCCCTTTTATTGGTATATAGTTGCATATAGTAGTCTCTTAGGATCCTTTGTATTTCTGTGATATCTGTTGTTACTTCTCCTTTTTCATTTCTAATTTTATTGATTTGAGTCCTCTCTCGTTTATGCTAGGGGTTTATCAAATTTGTTGATCTTTTCAAAGAACCAGCTTTTCGTTTCATTGATCTTTTCTATGGTTCTCTTCGTTTCTATTTCACTGACTTCTGCTCGGGTCTTTATGATTTCTTTCCTTCTACTACCTTTAGGTTCTGTCTGTTCTTCTCTGTTGAGCTGCTTTAGATGTAAAGTTAGCTTGTTTATTTGAGCTTTTTCTTGTTTCCGAGGTGGGCTTGTATTGGTATAAACTCTCCTCTTAGAACGGCTTTTGCTGCATCCCATAGGTTTTGGAGTGTGGTATCTTTGTTGTCTTTTGCTGCTAGGTATTTTTTAATTTCCTCTTTGATTTCTTCAGTGATCCATTGGTTGTTTAGTGGAATGTTGTTTAGTCTCCACGTGTTTGTGTTTTTCGCAGTTTTCGTCTTGTTGTTGATTTCCCGTCATATAGAATTGTGGTCGGAAAAGATGCTTGCTATGATTTCAATTTTCTTAAAGTTACCGAGGATGGATTTGTAGCCCAGGATGTGATGAATCTTAGAGAATGTTCCATGTGCACTTGAGAAGAATGTGTATTCTGTTGCTTTTGGATGGAATGTCCTATAAATATCTATTAAGTCCATTAAGTCTAATGCATCATTCAGGGCCTGTGTTTCCTTATTGATTTTCTGTCTGGTTGATCTGTCCATTTCTGTAAGTGGGGTGTTAAAAGTCCCCGGCTATGATTGTGTTATTGTCGATTTGTCGTTTAAAGGTTGTTAGCAGTTGCCTTATATATTGTGGTGACTCTATGTTGGGTGCGTAGATATTTAAAATTGCTCTATCTTCTTGGATTGATCCTTTTTTTTTTTTTTGTCTTTTTGCTATTTCTTTGGGCCGCTCCCGCGGCATATGGAGGTTCCCAGGCTAGGGGTCGAATGAGAGCTGTAGCCACTGGCCTACGCCAGAGCCACAGCAACGCAGGATCCGAGCCACGTCTGCAACCTATACCACAGCTCATGGCAACGCCGGATCGTTAACCCACTGAGCAGGGGCAGGGACCGAACCCGCAACCTCATGGTTCCTAGTCGGATTCGTTAACCACTGCGCCACGATGGGAACTCCTGATCCTTTGATCATTATGTAATGTCCTTCCTTGTCCCTTAAAATATTCTTCAATTTAAGGTCTATTTTGTCTGTTATGAGTATTGCTACTCCAGCTTTCTTTTGATCCCCGTTTGCCTGGACTATGTCCTTCCATCCTCTCACTTTCAATTTGTGTGTGTCCCTAGAAGTGAAGTGGGTCTCTTGAAGACAGCGTATATATATGGGTCTTGTTTTTGTATCCATTCAGCCAGTCTGTGTCTTTTGGTTGGGGCGTTTAGTCCATTCACATTTAAGGTAATTATTGCTATGTATGTCCTTATTGCCATTTTATTAATTGCTTTGGATTTGTTTTTGTTGCTCTTTTTTCTTCCCGTCTTCTCTTGTTCTCTCCTCTTGTTGTTTAATTACGGTCTTTTGTGTTGTATTTGATTTGATTTTTCTTTGTGTATCAATTGTGGATTTTTGGTTTGCAGTTATTCTGAAGTTTTGATATGAGTCTATATGTATAGGAGATTGTTTTAAGTTGTTGTTCTCTTAATTGCAAGTTCATCTGCAGTGTCCTGCATTCGTACCCACCTCTTCTCATGATTTCTGATTTTGGTGGGGTAATTGTGCATGGATGATTTCGTATCCTTACTGTATATATACCTTTACTGGTGAGCCTTGTCATTTGTGGTATTTTTGTTTCCTGTTGCTGTCTTTTCTTTTCTGCCTAGAGAAGTTCCTTTAGTATTTTGTTGTAAGGCTAGTTTAGTGCTGCTGAATTCTCTCAACTTTTGCTTATCTGTGAAGGTTTTGATTTCTCCTTCAAATCTGAATGAGAGCCTTGCTGGGTAAAGTAATCTTGGTTGAAAGTTTTTTCCTTTCATCATGTTAAGTATATCATGCCACTCCCTTCTGGCCTGCAGAGTTTCTGCAGAAAAATCTACTGATAACCTTATTTGGGTTCCCTTGTATGTGATTTGTTTCTTTTCTGTAGCTGCTTTCAAGATTTTCTCTTTGTCTTTAATTTTGGTCAGTTTGATTAATATGTCTCAGTGTATTCCTCCTTGGGTTTATTTTATGTAGTACTCATTGTGCTTCCTGTATTTGAGTGAGTAGTTCCTTTCCCATGTTAGGGATGTTTTCGGCTATTATCTTTTGGAATATTTTTTCTGTCTCCTTCTCTCTCTCTTCTCCTTCTGGCACCCCTATAATACGGATGTTGGTGTGTTTAACTTTGTCCCAGAGTTCTCTGAGACTCTTCATTTCTTTCCATCTTTATTCTCTTTTCTATTCTGTATCCGTAATTTCTACTAATTTGTCCTCCACCTTGCTTATTCTTTCTTCTGCCTCCTGTCTTTTGCTGTTAACTGCTTCTAGTGAATTTTTTTATTTCAGTTATTGTGTTTTGCATCTCTTCTTGTTTAAGTTTTATATCTTGAATCTCTTTGGTCAGTGTGTCCTGTAAGGTATCCATCTTTGCCTCCAGTTTATTTCCAATGTCTTGCATCATCTTCAGCACCAACAGGCTAACGTCTTTTTCCTGGAGGCTGAGACTCTCCTCATTGCTTAGCTGGTTTTCTGGGGTTTTCCCTTTCTCCCTCATCTGAGTTATAGTTCTCTGTCTTTTCATTTTTATAGGTTTTTGGTGTGGTGTCCTTTTTACAGATAATAGAGTTGTAGCCTCTCTTTCTTCTGGTGTCTGCCCCCCTTGTGGCTGAAGTGGGTATGGGGGCTTGCTGTAGGCTTCCTGATGGAGGGGCTGATGCCTGCCCACTGGTGGGTGGGGCTTAGTCTCTGGATGGGATTAGAGGCAGCTGTGTGCCTGAGGGGTCTTTAGGTAGCCCTTTACTTTGGGGCAGGGCTGTGATCCCTCCTGGATTGTTGTATGCCCTAGGGGGCTTCTCAGCTCTGACTGATGGGTGGGGCCAGATTTTCCCGAGATGGCCACCTCCAGAGAAAGGCACACTGCTGAATATTCCCAAGAGCTTTCCTTCCAATGTCCCTCCCTCACAACAAGCTACATTCACCCCTGTTTTCTCAGGATGTCCTCCAAGAACTGCAGTCAGGTTTGACCCAGATTTCCTATGGAGACTTTGGTTTGCCCTGGGACCTAGTGCCCGTGAAAGTCTGTGTGCACCTTTTAAGAATGGGGTCTCCATTTCCTCCAGTCCCGTGGAGTCCCTGCGTACAAGCCCCACTGGCCTTCAATGCCAGATGCTCTGGGGGCTCTTTCTCCCAGTGCCAGATCCCCACAGGTGGGAGTTTGATGTGGGGCTCAGAACTCTGACTCCTGTAGGTGAGTCTCTGTGAACCAGTTAGTTTCCAGTCTGTGGGGCTTCCCACCCAGGTGGTATGGGGATTTTTATATTTCGAAATCACCCCTCCTACCTCTTGATTTGTCCTCCTCTTTGTCTTCTGGAGTAGGGTATCTTTTTTAAGGTTTCCAGTCCATTTGGGTGAAGAATGCTCAGTCTTTAGTTGTGAATTTTGTTGTTTTTAGCGGAGAAGTTGAGCTCCATTCCTTCTATTCCACCATCTTAATCCTGTCCCTGACCCAGAGTTTTTTTAACCTGAGATCTCTATCCCCAACTGGGTGGTGAGGAGGTCAAGGGCAGGCTTGTTCATTCATCTTGATGGCAACTTCAGGACCTAGCACAGTGCCTGGCATATTGGTTATAAATTCTTCAATGAATGGAACTCATGCGGAGTTCAGCATGCGTCAAGCAGTGCGGTGAAATGACTCCTCATTATTCATTTTTAAATTAATGTATTGTTGATTTACAGTGTTAAATTATGTTTTCTAATTGATTATTTCTGTTATATAGCAAACTGTTGATTTTGTTTGTTGATTTTTGACTTTAGCCTTTCTGCTGAGCTGTCTTGTTAGTTCCTATTATAGTCTATTAGTTGATTTGCTTGGATTTTCTAGATAGATACTCAGAAAAATCTGCCAGTTTAGATTTTTGTCTCCTACTTTCATATATTTGTATGTCTTGTTTTATTTCCTTAAGTGGTAGTAATGATAATAGGAATTCTTGGCTTATTCCTGACTTTATTGTTTTTGTGAAAGAATGCTTAACCTCACTCATGATATAAATGCTAATTGAAACCACACCGTGATTTCTTTTTTAAACCTATCGGCATGTAAAAAATCAAAATGTTTGATAACAGCTTTTTTTCTGTCAAGGCTGTGGGGTAATAGGCACTCTCACACATTATAGGTAGGAGTTTAAATTGGTACAGTGCCCATGGAAGGTGTTTTGGCAGCATTATATAAAGATATACATCAATTCTGTGTACTCTTATGGATATATTAGTGTGTGTATATATATATATTATATATAGTATAGTATTTATTAGTATACTTCAATAAAAGTTAAATATATACATTCCTTTGATCCAGCAATCCCACTCTGGGAATTTACATGTATGTGTACTACACACACACACACTACATACAATATACACACAGACATATATATGCAAAATGAAATATGCAATGTTATCTGTCATAGCAAATAATCATTACCATTATCATATATATATTAAGAAATAACAGTGAGGAACCTTTCTATGTAGTGACAAGGAAAAAAAGTATCTTAAATTATTGTGATTATAAAAAAAGGTTGGTATGTACTGTGCTACTTTTCATGTAGAAAGGGAGAGAGAGAACATGTATTTATATTTGCTTATTTGCTGTAAGAATCTAATGAGTGGTAACCTGTCTGGAGAGTTGAGGGGAACTGAATGGATGGGAAATAGATTTGAGAGTGAACCTGTCCTTTATATAACTCTTTCTTTGATTTTTGAATCTTTTGATTATATTTTAAAAATTAAATTAAAAATGATTTCTTGAATTATTTCAACTCTTCCAAGGACCTTTTCTTCTTGTTCTTGTTCTTTGTCTTTTGTGTTACAAATTTTTTTCAAATGGCTGTCTCCTGATTCTGTTCATATTTAAGAATGAGCTAGTAGGAGGGCTGACTAGGAGTTCTGTATACCTAGGAAGGATTGCTTTATTTGGGGGAGAGTGGGTAGGCAGTTGGCTTTTACCCTTGGAGGGCCCAAATGCCAGAGGGCAGAGGGCTTTGTACCAGGGTGCCCTTGTTCTTCCTATTTTGTTGAATTTGGTACTCCCTGTGCAGGAATTTCTTTCTTTTTTGGGGGGGGGGGCATTTTTTGGCTGCGTCATGACTCAGACCTTTAGTTAATCCGTGTTTTCAGCCTTTTCCTCACTCTGGCCCTCTTTAGGATCAGTCTTTGAGTGTGGAACCCCTCTAGGGTATTGCCCTGCAAGTTAGCTTCCTTCTGGGTTGAACCCTTTCTATTACATATTTTAGCTTGTAGCATTCCTTTGATTTGTGTTATCAGCCTGTTCTTTCCTGTCTTCTCTGTCAGAAATTGTTGAAATCTTGTATTTGCTATGCCATTTATATTTTTGTACTTTTTTTTTTTACCATCACATTTCCAGGGTCTTAGAAAGTATAAGAGATACAGATGTTCATTTCACCTTCTTGAACTATAAGTCAGCAGTGGTATGCCTTTTTTGTTTTGTTTAGTTTTTTGTTTTTTGGTCATTTTAGGGCCGCACCAGTGGCATATGGAAGTTCCCAGGCTAGGGGCTGAATCAGAGCTGTAGCTGCTGGCATATGCTACAGCCACAGCAATGCCAGATTTGAGCTGTGTGTGCGATCTACATCACAGCTCATGGCAATGCCAGATCCTTAACCCACTGAGTGAAGCCAAGGATTGAACCTGCGTCCTCATGGATAGCTAGTCAGATTCATTTCCACTGAACCAGGACAGGAACTCCAGCAGTGGTATGTCTTAAGCTTGGATAAACTGTAGGCTCCTTGAGGACAGAGACTGGCTTTTGTCCTTCTATCACCAGACCCTGACACAGTGCTTGGCACTTGGTAAATGTTTATTGGTATGAATCACATGAATGAGAGAGATAGAGGATTTTGGAAAATTTTTACTGTGTAATTCTGACTATGTAAATATAAATTCTTCCAATTGCTGGTTCCAGAAGTTGAAGCAATTTTCGAGCCATTGATTGACAAAGTACTGATTGTATGCTGGATTTTCCATGGATAGAACCACATAAGCTACAGGGGGAAAAATTATCCTGAGCTTTTAACTCAAACGCTCCAAGCCTATATAACAGCATATTGGAGGGGTAGATATGGGGCACAGATTTGTGAGATTTTCCCCTATAATTTCAACAATTGCAGTTGTTTTTATGCATATGCCTAGGGCTTAAATTAGTGTTACCATTTTATGAAGGAAAGAATGGTCACACATAGGTCATGATACATAGCTGTTGAACTCAGTAAGAGACTTCAGGTTTGAGGCCTGATTTTTGTGGAACATTTCACTGAGCTATGTTTCTGCACTGCTGAGTATAGAAGAGATATTATCCTGGTCATTGAAGCATACCCCTTTAGCAATGCCACCATGGTTTATTACTGGAAAGCTTTAAAAGAATGTATTATATACTCTTTGGCCTTACTAAATAGAATCTCCTAAAAAGCATTTAATGTTTTCTTGAGTATTGTTGAATGGTGTTTTAATATAGTGCTGCCCCTTGGGGTTATTAAGAAGTAAGAAATTAAAGCTTCCATTTATTGATTATTATATTGTTCCAGGCACCATGCTAAGTACTTTATATTTCCACTTTATTTTCATATTATTCCTGTGAGATTTCACAAATGAAATCAAGAATGAATAAGGTTAAGTAATTTGCCCCAAATCTCTGAGGAGTGAGAACCACGATTGATTTTAGGTTTCTCCCACTCCAAAGCTGTTCTGAAACTCTGTTTTAAGGTCAAGAAGCTATTGGATCGGAGTTCCCATTGTGGCTCAGCGGAAATGAACCTGACTAGTTTCCATGGGGATGCAGGTTTGATCCCTGTCCTGCTCACTGGGTTAAAGATCCAGCATTGCTGTGAGCTGTGGTGTAGGTCACAGACACAGCTCAGATTTGGAGTTGCTGTGACTGTGGCGTAGGCTGGCAGCTGTAGCTCTGATTAGCTCCCTAGCCTGGGAACTTCCATATGCTGCAACTGCTGCCCTAAAAAAAAAAAAAAAAGAAGCTGTTGACTCCATGATGAAAAAGCAGCAGATATACTATGCTTAGTGAAGTCCTTTGCCTGATTTTTAAAAATTTATTATTCATTGTTTACCCTTAGGCTACCAGCTTTACATTTTATTGTTGTCAGGTCTTTTCCCTTCAGACCAATGATTCTCAACCCAGGAGGCCAAGCTGTAGATAAGGAGAGTAGACAGAAGGTCAGGGAGGAGGTAGAAAGTAGAGTTTTAAAAAGGCATATTTGATGCTATGATGGCTTTGATTTTAGTCACGATACTTTAAGATTCTTAAAGAACATCATATTTTATTAATATATAATTTATATATCAAAAATTCACCGATATAAAGGTCAGTGATTTTTAGCAAATTTATGGAGTCGTATACCTATGATCACAATCTAATTTTAGAATATTTTCATCACGCCCAAAAGATTTCTTGTACCAATTTGCAGTCGGTCCTGTTCCTATGCCCTGGCCCTAGGCATCAACTAATCTCTTTTCTGTCTCTATAGATTTGCATATTGTAAACATTCCATATAAATGAAACCATAGAATATATATGATCTTTCCTCTGGCTTCTTTCACTTAGCGTAATCTTTTCAAGTTTCATATTTATCGTAGAATGTTCTGGAGATTTTTCTGTGTGTTCTTGAAAAGAATGTGTATTTTGTTCTGATTGGGTGGAGTGTTTTATAGAGGCAGTTAGGTCAGGTTGATTGATAGTACTGGCTGAGTTTTCCAGATTCTCGCTGGTTTTCTGTCTAGTTTTTCTCTCCAGTATTGATAATGGGGTATTAAAATCATCTGCTGTTACTATTGAATTGTTTATTTTTCTCTTCAGTTTTGTCAATTATTTTTTGGGGCTCTCTTGTTAGATGTGTATAGGTTTATAATTGTTATATTATCCTGATTAATTAATCTTTCAATGATTATAAAATGTCTTTCTTTGTTTCTAATAATATTTTTTGTCTTAGAGTTGGTTATCATTTTATTTATTTTATTTTTTTGCTTTTAAGAGTTGCACCTGTGGCATATGGAAGTTTCCTGTCTAGGGGTCGAATTGGAGCTGCAGCTGCCGCCCTTCACCATAGCCACAAGCAACACAGGATCCAAGCTGTGTTTGAGGCCTACACCACAGCTCATGGCAGCACTGGATCCTTAACCCACTAAGGGAGGCCAGGGATCGAACTCACATTCTCATGGATCCTAGTTGGGTTTGTAACTGCTGAGTCACAATGGAAACTCCAGGGTTGGGTTTTTGGTTTTTTGTTTTTTGTTTTGTTTTGTTTTGTTTTTTGCTTTTGTGGTATATGGAAGTTCCCGGGCTAGGGGTTGAATCAGAACTGCTGCTGCCAGCCTACACCACAGCCATAGCAACACGGGATCCGAACCACGTCTGCCACCTATACCACAGCTATGGCAACACCAGATTCTTAACCCACTGAGCAAGGCCAGGGTCAAAACCTGCATCTTCATGGATCCTAGTTGGGTTCATTAACTACTGAGCCTCAAAGGGAACTCCCAGGGTTGGTTTTTAAAAGACTGAAGGAACACTCATTTCTCCATCCCTCTTCTTTGCTGCTTCTTATTCTATAGTTTGGGAAACCAGGTGACCAAACCTTATAATTAGAATTTTTATACCAGTGGGGTACTATTTGTCTCTCTGTTTTTATATTGGGGTTCTAAATTAGATTTCATTTTTTATTTTTAATGTAATTTTTAATTTTTTTTTTGTCTTTTTGCCTTTTCTAGGGCCGCTCCTGCGGCATATGGAGGTTCCCAGGCTAGGGGTCCAATCAGAGCTACAGCTGCCAGCCTACGCCACAGCCACAGCCACACAGGATCTGAACTGCATCTGTGACCTACACCATAGCTCACAGCAATGCCAGATCCTTAACCCACTGAGCAAGCCCAGGGATCGAACCCACAACCTCATGGTTCCTAGTCGGATTTGTTTCCACTGCGCCACGACAGGAGCTCCTAGATTTCATTTTTTAAAAGAGGTTCTACAGGTAGAAGATTTTGAAGGCTTTATCCAACTTAAATTCTTTGGTTTTTACCTATTTTTTCTGTTTAGCAGTCCTTTTGCCTTACTTTTTGATCTTTGCTTTTGAGGTTTCTGGGTAAATTACCTTTAGCTAAGTGAAGTAAATAAAATTATTCTTACTTAAGAATATCCCACCTATGGCACAATGTTGTAAATCACCTATACTTTAATTGAATAAAAAAAGAATATCCCACCTAAAATGTTAACATTTGGGGATGTGAGTGAGGTGGGTATAAGAGATTCTTTGTATATTCTTTTTTTTTCTTTCTTTTTTTTTTTTTTTGGTCACCCTCACAGCATATGGAGTTCCTGGGCCAGGAATCAGATCCAAGCCAGAGTTGTGGGCTAAACCACAGCTGTGGTAACACCGGGTCCTTAACCACTGTGCCCAACATGGGATTGAACCCGTGTCCCAGTGTTCCCAAGTTGCCACCGATCCTGATGTACCACAGCATCAACTCCTCTTTGTATATTCTTGCAGGTCTTTTTCCAAGTCCAAAATTACATCTAAGTAAGTTAAAGAAAAAAATCTCTACCTAAGTAAGGCATTGTTAGTTACCTTTTTTTCACTTGCAGGTAATACTAGTCTTAATAACTTTCAAAGTATATTGATTTGGCTCTGTGACCTCATAGAGCACTTCATGAGCCATTAGTTTAATTCTTAGTTCTGTCCTAGTAGTGTCATTTGATAGGCAGATTACTGGGAGTTATTATAGACTCTTCCTTTTCCCTCACAACCATATTCATTCAGGCAGTAAAAAAAATTTTTTTTTTCTTTTTGTTTTTGACTGCCGTGTGGCATATGGAGTTCCTGGGCCAGGGATCAGATCCAAGCCACAGTTGTGACCTATGCCACAGGTAATGGCAACACCGGATTTTTTAACCCACTGTGCCAGGCCTGGGATTGAACCTGTGTTCTGGCACTGCAGTGGTGCTGCTGATCCTGTTGTGCCAGAGTGGGAATTCCTAGGTAGTAAATCTTGCATTTAGTATTTCGTTAATGTATCTTGCCTCTTGATACTGTTTTCATTCAAACCTCCCCATCTCTTCCCTGGATTATTATAGTAGCTCTCTAATCTATCTCCTTGGTTTACATTGTATGACATAGAAATTCTTGGTGACTGTTTCTCTGTCCTCATCTGCCTGCTTCTATTATTGCTAGCAAACTGTTTACACACTTATTCTGCTGTTTCATGATGTTGCTTGTCATCTTCCCTGTACTTGGATGAGCTAATTTTCTTTCTTTGAGACTCAGTTCAGGCATCTTTTCTAGGAAACTGCTTAGAGAGTCCAGCTTCATTCTTTTGTATGTGAATATCCAGCTGTCATAGCACCATTTTTGAAAAGGTAGTTCTTTCCTAGTATTGTCTTGGTGCCCTTGTTGAAAATAAGCTGACTCTATTTTTATTCCATTTATCTATACATTCATTCTTATGTCAGTACCACACTGTCTTAATACTGTAGCTTTATAGTAGGTTTTAAAATTGGAAATGTGATTCCTCCAACTTTGTTCTTTTTAAAGATTATTTTGGGTTAGCTGTTTTGGGTCCCTTGAAGCACTATATGAATTTTAGAATCAACTTGTTAATTTATGCAAAGAAACCAGCTGAGACTTGGATAGGAATTGTGCTGTATGTGTAGAACAGTTTGGGGCAGTTGTCTCTCTCTCTTTTTTTTTTTTTTTGTCTTTTTAGGGCTGCACCAATGGCATATGGAGGTTCCTAGGCTAGGGGTCAAATTGGAGCTGTAGCTGCCAGCCTACACCACAGGCACAGCAACAAGGGATCCAAGCCACATCTCTGACCTACATCACAGCTCATGGCAACACTGGATCCTTAACCCACTGAGCAAGGCTAGGGATCAAACCTGCATCCTCATGGATGCTAGTCAGATTTGTTTCCACTGAGCCACGATGGGAACTCCCAATTGTCTCCATTTTGTTGGTTTTAGTTCAGGGTTGTTTTTCTTCAGTTTTTCAAATTTGTTATTTCTGTATATTTTTGTTTGACATGACAAATTTTTCCTTCTAAGGTGTATAATATAATGACATATACATGCTTAACTTTGTGATCCATGTTTGCGGTGAGAAGGGAAAAATTTTTTTTACTGGTTTGACTATTCATTTGAAAAACCTTTTTTTCCTTATATGTTCCACATATTTCCACATGTTCTTTGTGGAAAATTTTAGGAAATACAGAAAAGCAGAAATAGAAAAGTCCATAATTCCACCATTCAGTGTTAATATCATGTATGTGTGTATGTGTAATAGAAGTTTGTTGTATAGGTTTCTTTTTTCATTTAACCATATAATATATAGAAAATGTCTTTTCATCTCACTAAAAACTATATTGTTTTTAAAATCCTATATCCTATCTCATTTTGAGATATTTAATTAAACCCTTATTATGTTTACAGTTTTTCCAAATTATAGTTACTATAATGAATGTCTTTATAGTTAAATCTTTGCATAGATTCCTGACTCTTTTCTTTTCTTTTTTTTCTTCTTCCTTTTTTTTTTTTTTTTGCTTTTTAGGGTCATACCTGTGGCATATGGAAATTCCCAGGTTAAGGGTCAAATCAGATCTGCTGCTGCCAGCCTATACCACAGCAATGCCGTATCTGAGCTGCATCTGCAACCTATACCACAGCTCATGGCAACGCCAGATCCTTAACCCACTGAGCAAGGCCAGGGATCGAACTCGAGTCCTCATGGATACTAGTCGGGTTTGTTACTGCTAAACCACAATGGAAACTCCTCTTGACTATTTTCTTTAGCAGGTTCCTATAAGTGGAATTGCTGGTTCAAGAGGATGCATATTTTGAAGTCTTTCTTGCCATTTTCTTTAGTATACTGTGTTAATATTTGATAGTAGTTTCTGTTAAATCTGGAGGCAGGCTCATAAGCAAGTATTTGCATTATTCAAAACTACTCTTGGATGTTCGTAGCAGCATTACTCACAGTAGTCAAAAGGTAGGAACAACCCAATTCATTGACCAGATTAATGTGTGAGCAAAATGTGATACTATTATTCAGCTTTAAAAAGGAATGAAATTATGATACCTGTTAGAGTATCAATGAGCCTTGAAAACATTATGCCAAGTGAAATGAGCCAAACACAAAAGGACAAATATTGTATGATTCTACTTATATGAAGTACCTAGAATAACCAAATTCACAAAGACCCAAATTAGCATAGAGACTACCAGGGGCTGGAAGATGGGGAGTTAATGTTTAATAGATACAGAATTTTAGTTTGAAATGATGAAAAAGTTCTGGAAATGGATAGTGGTGATAATTGCACAACATTGTGAATGTACTTAATGTCACTGAATTGCACATTTTAAAAGGGTTAAATTTTACCACAATAAAAAATTATTGGATTAGTTCCAGAATCTTAGGTAAAAATCACCTATTGAGAAATTATATGCTTGTTTTGTTTACTGTGTGTGTTACCTTGTAGCTGAGCCAACTCAGGGTCTGGATATTTGCTTTAAATATGATCGATTAATAGAAGGGGCTGAGAACTAGTTTTCTAACTCATGTTCACGCAGTATGAAGACTTACTGAGGTTTATACCAAGTAGTCTGCTAGGCCCTGAGGACTACAGTGGTAAACAAGATAAGACACAATCCCTGGAGTCTGCTGGTTGCTAAGATTGGACAGAAAAAAGAACAAACTTTTTATTAAGAAAAAAGGGATTAAATAGTCAGGTGACTTTTCTCCTTAATGATTTCCTTTGTGGGGTGATTTTAATATATCCTTTTTTCCCCCGTTCAGGTTGCTATGGAAACATATGACCACATAAAAGGAAGTCCATTCTGATAATTCTGATACCTGAGATGCAACTGGACTGAAGAGTGGAACAGGAAAAATTTTGGTGCCAACCTTAATTACAATGGCTACTGATTCAGGGGAACCAGCTAGCACAGAAGATTCTGAGAAACCTGATGGAGTTTCATTGGAAAACAGAGTTCCTCAGGTTTTAGCAACTTTGACAGTGGAAACTAGACTAAAGGAGAAAAGCAGTACCTTCTCAGCTTCCAGAGAAACTATAGAAAGGAAGAGATTCTTTCGAAAGAGTGTTGAGATGACAGAAGATGACAAAGTTGCAGAATCTTTCTCCAAAGATGAGAGAATAAAGACTGCAACAAATATTCCAAGAGTAGAAAAGCTTCCTACAAATGTGCTGAGAGGTGGACAAGAAGTTAAATATGAACAATATTCAAAGGGAACGTCAGAATCTTCAAAAGATTGTCTCAAGGAGAAAAATGAAAAGGAAATGGAAGAAGAAGCAGAAATGAAGGCTGTAGCTACTTCTCCTAGTGGCAGGTTCCTGAAATTCGACATAGAGTTGGGAAGAGGAGCATTTAAAACAGTATATAAAGGACTGGACACTGAAACATGGGTTGAGGTTGCTTGGTGTGAGCTGCAGGTGGGTACATAATCTTCTTGGTTTTAATAAATTCCAGTTTTAGCTGGTATGGGCTTCTGAATGATCCAGGATTAAAATATATCATGGATTAAAATAAAATGAGGAAGTTGTCCCCACATCCCTGAAGTTATGCCTCTTTCCTAGATCCTCTTAGGAGCTCACACCAAACTATTTTTCCCCTGTTTTCTTTGTTTTAAAGGAGAAAAAGTCTATTCTGCTTTCTTTGGGGGAAATGCTCCTAATTTATTAACCTTAGGAAATTCCTGAAACTTTTAATGTGTCATTTTGAAAACTTTTAGTAAATATATGCCTTATGAGTTGATTGTTATAGTAAATATTTGAGAGTGTGATATGTTAGGAATATATTCAGTAGGCTATTTCCTGTTTGTTTTTTTTTTCCACAAACTTTTAGGGGTTCATGTGGTGTTTTTCAGAGCAGGAAATGCTTTTGTTCTTTGGGGTTCTCTGGTAGTATAAACTCCTCTCCATGCCTTTGAGTTTACCTCAGAGAGGATCTCTGGAAGAAATAGCCACCAGAATCTACTGAGGTTAGTCAACTGGAATGTTGTTTAGAAAGGAGAAGTGAAAGCGATAGAATAGTTGAATTATCTAGATATTTGGTTCCATAATACCTATTTATATGGTACTTTTAACTACTGAAGGACTAAATGGGGACAGAATACCATAGAAGGGGTTATAATGAGAATAATTTCAGACAGTTATAGGTTAAACATAAGGAACACCTTTGTGATCTCAATCAACTCATGGGAAATGGTCAGTGTTCACAAGAGATACTTATAAAATTAAGATTAAATAAAGCCAATCGCTAAGTATAGGTTTTGTTGTTGTTCAAATTCCAGTGGTCTCTGCATGTGGGTGTGTATATATGTACTATGATTTCAGTCATTCTGAATTTGTTATAAGTCGCCATTTAGATAGGTTGAAATTTAGTCCAGGTCCCTGCATTTCTAGGACGGTTTTTGTTTCCAGACTTTACTCTGTAAGAGTCAGTGTTTGCTTTGCATGCAGATTCTGGAGCCTGTTGTCAGAGATTCACATTCTGGGGTGGGATGCAAGACTGCAGTTTTAACAAGCTTTCAAAGTGCTTTGAATGTAGGAAGTCCCTTGATGACTCTTTGGAATTCAAGTTACCTAGCAGGGGAGCCATTCTAGTAGTTCTTGAAAGGTGTGCCTATTTGCTTGGTTATCTCCTCACCTGCTTTTTACCTTTTAAGAATTCTGTAAGGTCTGTGTCACAGTAGAACTATTAGTTACTTTGAGTAAATAAACATTAAAGTTGCCTGAAAATACACTACTTTGAGGATGCTTTAAACATTTTACTATATATTTTTATGGATTCTTTATTTTGCATAAATATATGTCCCTCTCCCCTGGCTCATGGAATCATGATGTAAGGTTTTAACAAAATCTTTTAACTTACCATGAATATCTTTTCATTACCAGTAATTGTACATTTACATCATTATTTTTAATAGATGCCCTTATAAGTTACTTAATCAGTCCTCTGTGGTTGAACATCTAGATTTTTCTCCACAATTTCACTATTATAACTATGGTTGTGATCAGTATCCTTGCATATGTATATTAATATATATATATATATATAAAGTTATGTAAATTTTAATTTTATCTCTGGATTGTGATTTCAGTAACACTCATCTTTTGGGGGGTGGTGGAGTACCACAAAATGTAAAATATTTGCTGTCCAATCCTTTTCTATTGTTGTTGTTTGCTCTTTCCTTCCAGTTTTATTGAGATATAATTGATAAACACCACTGTATAAGTTTAAGGTATATAGCATAATGATTTAGCTTATATACATTATGAAATGATTATCAGTAAGTTTAGTAAAATCACTCAGTTAGATACAAAATTGAATAGAAAAAAATTTTTCCTTGTGATGAGAATTCTTAGGATTTACTTTCTTCACAACTTTCATATATACCATAAGCAGTATTATCTTTATCATGTTGCGTGTTGTACTTATTATCTTATAAATGGAAGTTGGTACTTTTTGACTGTAGTAACACTCATCTTCTAGTATTCTGTTTGTAAAGGGGGGAAATAATTTCCTTTCACATGTTAATAGGATACATAGTGAAGATATGTCATGTATTTTGAAAATTATGTAAAACTTAAATATTTTAGTGGTTGGAACTGCCTAGGGGAATACCTTCTATCGTTCAACTGTGGAAATATTGAAAGATTTCCTAAGGTCTTACTACTCAAAGTATAGTCCCTGGACCAGCAGCATGGAGCTGGGAATTTGTTGGAGCTGCAGGTTCCTAGGCCTCATCCCAGACTTATTAAATTAGCATCTACCTCTTAGTAACATCTGCTGGTGATTTGTACACACAGCAGAGTTTGAAAAGCACTGAAAATAAGGGATCAGCTTTAAGAGCTAGCCGAATCAGAGGAGGGATTCCCTTAATAATGCTAACATGAGATTTATATTATATTATATATACTGATTCCTGGCATATACTCTAGACTTTCCAAATTGGAATCTCCAGGAGATGAGGCCCAGGAACTTACTTTTAAAAGTTCTCCAGGTAATTGGATATATAGCCAGATTTGGGAATCTCATGTGGAGCAAATGTTGTAAGTTTTTAAAGTACATTTTAATTTACACAAAGAACAACAATTGCAATTTTCTATTCTGAAAGGAATGTCAGAATTAATGGACTTAGTTGATACAATTTTTGGATATCACTTCATTTTCTGCAAATTTGGAATTGGGAAAAACTAACTTACTTAGGATCCCAGAAGGATAAGGGCATCATCTTTTCATCACTTTCCTGTAAGTACTGTGCAGTTTGTAATGTACAATTTCTCATATTTTTCCATAAAGTCTTACTTCTTTATTATATAATTAAACAATTTTATAGAAAAACATCCCAATGAGCAATTTAAATGTATAAATTATTCTAGATTCTTTCCCAACCTTTGCTTACATATATGTGTGTATGTATTATATATAAAATTGCTATGTCTATACTTTTGTCTGATCAGTTGATAGGTATTTTCTAGTTACTAACATCATTAAAATATGTAAATTATATTTTATTGTATTCACACCACCTCTTGCTTTATTTTCTCCCCTGAAATTAGCAGTTCTTTTCTATTTATTTATTGGCAGTGTTAATGGCATATGAAAGTTCCCAAGCTGCTACAGTGACCATACCAGATCTTTAACCTGCTGCACCACAAGAGAACTCCTGTTCTTTTCTTTTGTTAAAAAATTTTATTTTTGCGTGTTTGATTTTAAATTCATAGCTTGAAAAAAGGTTTTTATACATTTTTTTCTTAATGTCATTTCCCCCCATTGTAGATATTCGAGCCTTGTGTAACAATTCTTAAAAGCCGTGTAACCATTTAGCTAGAATATATTGACCTTAGGACAGTTCAAAAGAAGCAGGAGAGCAGATTTTACTGCTGATATTTGACTTTGAGGATGTTGAAAACAAAGAAATGAACCCATTGATATGGGTCAGATTTGGGATTTGGCCTTAAATATCTGCAGTTCAACGGTTCGTCATGTTTTATGGTTTTCATAAATTTTATGGTTTTCATAAATTTTTTAAAATGCATTAGTGAAAAGACTTTGACCTATTGTTCTTTGTAAAGAACTTGTAAATTGCTTGGTATATTGATAATTTACTGTGAGTCATAAGTTTTATTTAGAAGGTTATTTTAGTTCATGATATTGAAAGACTTTATCAGGTATTACTGAAAGACCTATTTCATAACTTTTAGGAGTCAGTCACAAGAGTTTGTCATAGTTTTATCCTCTATGAACAGCTTGAGAATCAGCAACACTTTGCTTTTACAATAGAAGCGCAACCAGTTTTTGCATCATTTCTACTAATATGTTTGTCATTGTTTTCTTGCTGAAACTGAATTTTCATGTAACGGGGCTATTTTCCAATTGAAGGAACATCATAAATATTTGAAACTTTTTTTGTTATTTGTTCTGAGGATATATTTAAGTGCTTGTAATAAGTTTCACTGTGGGGTCAGGTATGTGATTGTGTGCTTTTCAAAGTAATTAAGCAGGCCTCCTTTAAGTAGTTTCTGACAACTAGACATCTAACAAGTCAGCTATAGTCTCTGAACTGAACGAAAAATGGCACTGAAAAGAAAGATTTTTTAAAAAAAGACATGGGAGTTCCCGTTGTGGCTCAGCGGTTAATGAACCTGACTAGTATCATAAGGACTCAAGTTCTATCCTTGGCCTCGCTCAGTGGGTTAAGGATCTGGTGTTGCCATGAGCTATGGTGTAGGTCGCAGACATGGCTCAGATTTGCCATTGTTGTGGCTGTGGCATAGGCTGGCAGCTGCAGCTCTGATTTGACCTCTAGCCTGGGAACTTAACATATGCTGCTGGTGCTGCCCTAAAAAGACATGATTGACTGTAGCAGGTTGACATGTGAGTGCGCATTCTAATACAATTTAATTATAGTAGTGAATATATTCCAAGCAATGTAGTGGAAGTAACAGTTTAAAAATCTGCACTTCTGGGAGTTGCTGCTGTGGTGCAGTGGGTTATGAATATGACTGCAGTGGCCCAGGTCACTGTGGAGGCATGGGTTCCATCCCAGGCCTGGTGCAGTGGGTTAAAGGATCTGGCATTGCCACAACTAAGGCATAGGTTGCAGCTGTGGCTTGGATTCAGTCCCTGGCCTGGGAACTTCTATTTGCCATGGGTGTGGCTGTAAAATTTTTTTTTAAAATCTGTACTTCCACACCTAAAGTATCTATCGAAATTGTGGAGAACCTTGTTTCCTTTTTTTTTTAATCTTGTATTATTTTTTTTCTACTGTACAGCATGGTGACCCAGTTACACATACATGTATACATTCTTTAATCTCACATTACATGTTCCATCATAAGTGACAAGACAGAGTTCCCAGTGCTATACAGCAGGATCTCATTGCTAATCATTCCAAAGGCAATAGTTTGCATCTATTAACCCCAAGCTCCTAGTGCATCCCACTCCCTCTCCTTCCCCCTTGGCAACCACAAGTCTATTCTCCAAGTCCACGATTTTCTTTTCTGTGGAAATATTCCTTTGTGCCATATATTAGATTCCAGATATAAGTGATATCATATGGTATTTTTCTTTCTCTTTCTGACTTACTTCACTCAGTATATGAGAGTCTCTAGTTCCATCCGTGTTGCTGCAAATGGCATTATTTTGTTCTTTTTTATGGCTGAGTAGTATTCCGTTGTGTATATATACCACATCTTCCTAATCCAATCATCTGTTGATGGACATTTGGGTTGATTCTATGTCTTGGCTCTTGTGAATAGTGCTGCAATGAACATGTGGGTGCATGTGTCTTTTTTAATTAAGGAAAGTTTTGTCTGGATATATGCCCAAGAGTGGGGTTACTGGGTCGTATGGTAGTTCTATATATAGTTTTGTAAGGTACCTCCATACTGTTCTCCATAGTGGTTGTACCAGCTTACATTCCCACTAACAGTACAGGAGGGTTCCCTTTTCTCCACACCCTCTCCAGCATTTGTTATTTGTGGACTTATTAATGATGGCCACTCTGACTTGTGTGAGGTGGTATCTCTGATAGTTTTGATTTGCATTTCTCTAATAATCAGGGATGTTGAGCATTTTTTCATGTGCTTGTTGGCCATCCGTATACATCTTCCTTGGAGAACAATCTATTCAGGTATTTTGCCCATTTTTCCATTGGGTTGTTGGCTTTTTTGCTGTTGAGTTGTATAAGTTGTTTGTATATTTTAGAGATCAGGCCCTTGTCCATTGCATCATTTGAAACTATTTTCTCCCATTCTGTAAGTTGTTTCTGTTTTATTTTCATTCATCATCTAAAAACACTTTGGAGGAGTTTCTGTCCTGGGGCAGTGGAAACAAATCCGACCAGGAACCATGAGGGTGTGGGTTCAATCCCTGGCCTTGCTCAGCGTGTTAAGGATCCGGTGTTGCTGTGAGCTGTGGTGTAGGTCACAGACACGGCTTAGATTTGGCATTGCTGTGGCTGTGGCGTAGGCCAGCAGCTGTAGCTCTAATACCCCTAGCCTGGGAATCTCCATATCCCGTGCTGTGGGTGCAGCCCTAAAGAGACAAAAAAAAAAAAAAAAACCACTTTGGGGAGAAGTATATTTTTAGATAGCCCTACATTTGATTGTGAAATTAGAATTAGATAATATTATGAAAATAGCTGAATTTCCCATAAAGGAAAACATAATTTAAAAAAATATAAGCTAGAATTTCTATTGCTGAATAAATATTACCGTCCAAAGTATTTATTCTGGGACGCTTTTGCTCTGAAAATATTTTTGTTGTGACCCTTTTGGAAGTATTTCTAGATTCTGTTAGAGCTACACGAGAAAGTGCTTCATTTGGAGTTCCCATTGTGGCTCAGCTGGTTAAGAACCTGACTAGTGTCAGTGAGGATGTGGGTTTGATCCCTGGCCTTGCTCAGTGGGTTAAGGTAAGGATCCAGTGTTGCCACAAGCTGCAGTGTGGGTCGCAGATGAGGTTCAGATGCAGTGTTGCTGTGGCATAGGCCCCAGCTGTAGCTCCAACTTGACCCTTCGCCTGGGAACTTCCATGCAGGAACGCCCCTTTAAAAAAAAAATGCTTCATTAAATATAAGCCCACTCCAAATAGTAGTGTTAATCAGTTTAATTTCCCACTGTCTTCATCACACCCAGCCCTCAAAGTGAAATACTCTCATAGCCAAAAATGATTATATTGAAGGGGGGAGGAGGGATAAAGCTTTCTTAATATATATGTTCTAGTTTCTTTGTTTAAAAGCTAGTCACATAACTTTATCAAGTATTAACCAAAGACACATTTTTTTTTTTCATAAAATGACAAAGGGTAAAAGTGGCAGGAGACAGACTTAGTCTGGGAAGTATTAATTTTCCCAGTTAGTTCAATGAGTTAGTTTTGAGCTATTTGCTTGATAGATAACAAATTGATACATCTAGTTAGATGAATAACTGCCCCCAAAGATGTTCAAGTCCTAATCTCTGGGACCTATGAATGTTACCTAACATTTTGGATAGGACTTCCGCAGGTATGATTAAATTAAATCTCTTGTGATAGGTAGATTTTCTGGATTATCTGGGTGGGTCCATTGTAATCACAAGGATCCTTTTAAGAGAGAGGAAGGATGGCCATAGAAGGAGATCTGACAATGGAGGCTGAGGTTGGAGTGATGCAAAAGTGGGCAATGAGCCTAGGAATGTGGGCAGCCTCTAAAAGCTAGGAAAGGCAAGGAAACAGATTCTTCCCTAGAGAGTGCAGAAGAAGCACAGCCTTGCCAACACCTTGATTTTAGTTGAGTGAGACTCATTTTCAACTTTTGATCTCCACAACTGGAAGATAATAAATTTGTGTTGTTTTAAGTCACTGAATTTGTAGTAATTTGTTATAGCAGCAATAGGAAATGAATATAGTACACACAGCTGCCATTCAGTCATTGTTCATTCATTCAACAAGTAAATGTTCAGTACCTACAATGTACTAGGTGTTAAGTGCTAGGGACATAATGAGGAGAAAAAGCAGACACAAGTCTCCATTTTCATAAAGCTTACAGTAGAGGGAGTTTATAGTCAGAAGAAGGCTTAGAGATTGGAATTAGTAAAAAAAAAAAAATGAAGGCCCTGTTAAAAATAGATTTATTTGGAGGAAATGATAAGGTTGGGAATAGCAGGCAACAGGGATACTACTTAACTACTTAGTTTTCTTTTTTATTTTGAGATAATTTGCTATAACAGAAGAGTTGCAAAGATTATATACAAGTTTATATATTCTTCACTAAATTTCCTCTTATGCTAATATTTTAACCAAAGAACATTTATCAAAACTTAATAAATTAACAGTATAATTCTGTTAACTATAGAACTTGTTTGGATTACACCAGTTATCCCACTGGTATTCTTTTTTCAATGCTATAATTCAGTTTAGGATCGCACATTCATGTAGTTATTACATAAGTCCTTTTAGTCTCCTCCAATCTGTGACAGTTCTTCAGTCTTTCTTTGTTTTTCATGATCTTAAACTATTTTTTCTTTTTTTTTCATGGTCTTAGATTTTTGAAGAGTGCTACTCAGTTATTTTGTAGAATGTCCCTTAATTTGGGTTTGTCTTTTGTTTTCACATGATTAAATTTAGGCTGTGAAACTTGACAAGAATACCATGGAAGTGATGAACCCTTCTCAAGTGCATCATAGAAGGGGGTGGGTACATGATGTTGATATGGATTACTGGTTATGATAACCTTGATCATTTGGTTATGGTGGTATCTGATAGATATTCTCTATTGTAAATTAATATTTTCCCTTTGTAGATTAATAAATATCTTGGGACTAGATGCTTTGAAACTGCGCAAATATGTTTCCCCTGAAATGTACCCTTATCATTTTGGCATCCACTGGTGTATTTTTTTTTTGTCTTTTTGTCTTTTTAGGACTGCACCCATGGCATATGGAGGTTCCCAGGCTGGGGGTCAAATCGGAGCTGTAGCTGGTGGCCTACACCATAGCCATGGCAACACAGGATCCCCAACCCACTGAGCAAGGCCAGGGATCGAACCCACAGCCTCATGGATACTAGCTGGGTTTGTTAACCACTGAACCACAACGGGAACTCCCTAAAACTTAATTTTTGACATTAGGACCAGTGTTAGAGATTCTAGTCTGAGACATCATCATTCCCATAAAATAAGATTCTTAACATTAAACTAACTGCCGAAGCTCAAGTGGTACTAGTTAATGGTGTCATTTAAGGATACTCTCTGGCCGGGGGCCTCTGAGGAGCAGTTTCCTGGTTTGATTGCAATGGTTTAATGTCTGGTCTTGGCCTTTTGTCAATGTTCAAAGATGGTTGGACGCATTGAGATTTTGTGCTGACTCAAATGCCTTGATCTAGGACAGAAATTTATTAATTTAGAATAAATTAATGAATTAATTTGATATAGTTTTTAGATCATATACTCTAATTGGTCTGTAGGCTAGATACATGGGAAGCTTATAATCAGAAGCTGGCTTTGTAAGTATAGAGTGAGAACAAAGGAACTAAATGTTCCTGTGTGTCCTGCTAAGACGTTGACTGAGTGATCTGGATGCTCAGGTCCTGACTAGATGAGCACATCCTTTTTGTTAGACAGCACTGGAAGACAAGCGAACCTGTTTCTGTCTGTGGTTCATCCCCCTTTCCACATGTTATCTTTGACCACCATCAATGAGAACTTTTCTTTAGGTATTAATACCGTCTCTGTCTAAAAGCTTTAACATGCTCATATGGCCAAGTCGGATTCTTTAACCGCTGAGCCACGATGGGAACTCCCAGTGACTATTATATGCTGATTTCTTTACTAATATTTTGTTGTTACCATTTTCAAATTATAATTACCCTAGTGTGTGCTTATTTCATTTAGTTTTGGTTCTGGGGTGCTACACATGTCTCTTCATGGAAGATGGTTTGTGAATGAGGTATCTGTAGTCATTGCTGTGAATATTGTTTCTGAAAGACAGAGCTTTGAACTAGAAAGTGCTTGGGATTCAGTCTACAGCAGACTTAAATTCCAATTAGGTACCTTGCGTAAGCTAGGAAGGTTAGCATTTTCTTTCACTTGTTAAAAAAGAAAAATATAATAAATATTTCTGATATACAAAAAAGAATAAAGAATAACAGTGGAAATTGTGTACCTATTGCTCAGTTTGAGAAATAAAACATTGAGGGTTAGAGATCATGCTTGTAAAGCACGTGGCACATGTTTGCATATTCAATGAATGTTAGCAACCTCATATTTACCCAGAATAGACTGTTCTGTAAGTTAAGAACCATTTTGAAGCCTTCATAGCATTCATCTTTCCTTGAACAAATTATTTTATGATAAATCTTTTATAACATGGTTGATTTCTTCTTTCTTTCATGATTGCAGAAACAGATCCATATAGCCTCTGACCTGGTTCTATGATTCACTGTTGTGTTTGCATTAAGAGACATAGCTGATAAGGCCATAGTTTACCTTTTGGAAATGAAATGCTTCTTATCTTGAGTAAATACATATGCAGGTTAGTCATGTTGGTATTGTGCCTTGTCTCAGGAAAGATTTTGTGTACATTTTTAGCATTCCATATATTATAATAGATTGTTTAGTTAACATTCATAAAAGGACAGTATTTCTTTTTAAAGTAGTAGGGAGTAGTTGAAATCTATTTGGTAAACTTGTGTTTGACCTCTATTAAATTTATCAGCCATATAAATTAATATTTATAACATTAAAAATTGATATTTGATCTTTGATCATTTTTGGGTGACTTTACCTAGAGACATTAGATTTAGGGATTATTTTTGTAGACTGTAATTTTCCTGGCTTCTGACTATGTCACCTCCATTAGGTATCACTGCTTTCTAGTTTGCCTTTTGTGATTCATCATTCTTTTCTTCACTAAGAACTACTCATTAATGATGTGTGAAAATTACCTTATCAAAGTGGTTATCATTAATTCAGTAGAGTGTGTGTGTATGTCTCTATTTCAGTCCAAGTGTGTAGCTGAAAACTTTTCTCTGGATTTTGGTGGTAGTTTGACAGGTTTACTTTCCACTCACTGAATTAGAAGTGGACCTTTGAAGATCTTGGCTGCACCTTTTTAGTGCACTTTACTTCCAGCATTATGTCTGGGACAGCAGTTGTAATTTTGTAAGGTTGTTTACTCTTAATGCTGACTACTTTTGATCCATAGGATCAAAGGATAAAGTGGAGTAATTTAGTTTGGCACATGAAAGACTTGTATTCTGCTAATTTAATCAGAAGGCATCAAAATGTATTCATTATTCTTCAGAGCAGATCTCATGAGAGGACGACTTCTAGCTAATTACAAGGACATATAGGATTTATTAGTCATCTTAGGTTAGGTAGAAAAGTATAAACACTTTACTTATTTTCAGCTCTCATCTAACTTTGTCATTCCTTGCTTTTGTTCTTTGAATTCTTAACTTTTTTTTCAGCCTTACAAAAAATTAAGATACAATTGACATGTAGCTTTATGTGAGTTTAAAATATACAACTGTTGGTTTGATACATTTATATATTACAGTATTATTACTACAGTAATGTTAGTTAACACCTTTGTCATGTATGTCACATATTTAACATTTCTTTTTTTGTGTGTTGAGAAAAGCTAAGATTTAGTCTCTTAGCAACTTTGAAGTTTACAATGCAGTATTGTAGACTATAATCACTATGCTGTATAGTAGATCTACAGAACCTAATTATCTACTTGTTGCAAGTTTGTGCCCTGAAATAACATGTCCCAAATTTCCCTCCCCTTCAGCCCCTAGTAATCACTATTCTATTCTCTCTTTTTACAAGTTCGGATTTTTAGATTCCACATATAAATGACATCATGTAGTATTTATATCTTATAGGGATATCTGCATGCCCATGTTCATTGCAGCATCCACAGTAGCCAAGATATGGAAATGACCAAAGTGTCTCTCAACAGAAGAGTGGGTAAAGTAGATGTGATGTACATGTACACAATGGAATATTTTTCAGCCATGAGAAAGAAGGAAATCCTGCCATTTGTGACAGCAGGGAAAGATCTTTGAGGTATCATGCTAAATGTATATCAGGTAGAAAAAGGTATTACGCTAAGCTAAGATCAGATAGAAAAAGACAAATACTTTGAGTTCCTTAACTCTTTTTAAAAAATTTTTTGTGACAAAATATACATACTTAAAATTTACCATTTTAATCATTTAAAGTGTACAATTCAGTGGCATTAAGTACATTCACCATCACCACCACCCATCTCTAGAACTTTTTCATCATCCCAGACTGAAATTCTGTACCCATTAAACAATAACTCCTGATTCAGTACTCTTCCCAACCCCTGGTAACTACTACTCTACTTTGTCTCCATGAATTTGCCTATTCTAGGTACCTCATGTAAGTGGAATCATATAATACTTGTTCTTTTGTGTCTGGATTATTTCACTTAGTGTAGTGTTATCAAGATATGTCCATGTTGTAGCATGTTTTCATTCCCTTTTATTTTTTATTCTTTATTTTTTTGGCCGTGCCTACAGCATGCTGAAGTTCCAAGGCCAGGGATCAAACCTGTGCCACAGCATTGACAATGCCAGATCCTTAACCACTAGGCCACCAGGGAACTCCTATTCCTTTTTAAGACTAAACAATATTCCATTGTATGTACATATGGCACTTGTTTTATCCATTTATCCATTGGTCACATTTGTATTGTTTCTACTTTCTGAATATTGTAAATAATGCTGCTATTAACATTAGTGTACAAATATCTGTTCAAGTGCCTGATTTTCATTCTTTTTGGTATATACCTAGAAAGTGGAATTGCTGGATTGTATGGTAATTTTGTGTTTAGTTTTTTAGGAACCTTAATACCGTTTTCCATAGTGGCTGTGCACCATTTTACATTCCACCAGCAATGCACAAGAGTTTTAATTTCTCTGTATCCTTGTCAGTGTTTGTTATTTTCCTTTCTTTTCCTTTTTTTTCTTTTCTTTTTTTTTCTTGTTAGGGCCACACCAATGGTGTATGAGAGTTCCTGGGCTAGGGGTTGAATCAGAGCTACAGCTGCCAGCCTATGCCACAGCCACAGCAACACCAGATCCGAGCCACATTTGCGACCTACACCACCGCTCATGGCAATGCTGGATCCTTAACCCACTGAGTGTAGCCAAGGATTGAACCTGCATCCTCAAGGATTCTAGCTGGATTTGTTTCCACTGCATCACAGGAAACAATAGGAATAACAACAATAGGAACTCCCTATTATTTTTTAAAAATAGCCATCCTAATGGGTGTAAAGCGATATCTCATTCTGGTCTTGATTTGCATTTCTCTAATGACTTTTTTTTGTGCTTACTCACCATTTGTATTTCTGCTTTGGAAAAATGTCTATTTAAATCCTTTGCCAATTTTTAATTGGATTTTGTTGGTTTTGAGACTTAGGAATTCTTTATATATTCTATTAATCCCTTATCAGATATATATGAGTTGCAAATATTTTCTCCCATTCTGTGGACTGCCATTTTACTCTATAACAGTGCCTTCAGTGCACAAAAGTTTTTAATTTGATTAAGCTCAATTTATTTAATTATCTTCCTGCCATTGTGCTTTTGGTGCCATATTTAAAAACTTATTGCTAAATCCAGTGTCATGAAGCTTTTTCCCTATGTTTTTTCCTCGAAGTTTTATAATTTTAGCTCTTATGTTTAGGTTTTTAATGCGTTTTGAGTTAATTTTTATATATGGTGTAAGGGAAACCACTGTTCTACTTTCTGTTTTTACAAGCTCTTCATTTTTTTGCACATGGATACCCAGTTTTATCAACCTTTTGTGAAGAGACTGTCCTTTCTCCATTGAATGATTTTGACACCCTTGTCAAAAATCATTTGTTTGACTATATACATGAGGAATTATTTCTGGATCTATAGCCTATTCCATTGATCTTTATGCCAGTATCACACTGTTTTGATTACTGTAGCTTTGTAGTAAGTTTTGAAGTCTGAAACTCCAACTTTGTTCCTTTTTCAAGATTGTTTTAGGCATTTGAGCTCCCTTGAAATTCCATATGAATTTTAGGGTGAGGTTTTTTTTTTTATTTCTGCAAAAAATGGGATTTTGATAGGGATTGCATTGAATTTACAGAACTCTCTTGGCACTGACATCTTAACAGTATTAATGTTTTCAGTCCATAAACATGGTATGTATTTCTATTTATGTCTTCTTTAATTTAGCAATGTTTTGTAGTAGTAAGTGTTATAAGTCTTTTGCCTCCTTAGACAAGTTTCTTCCTACATATTTTATTCTTTTTAATGCTATTATAAATGGAATTGTCTGCCCAATTTCCTTTTTGGATTATTTATTTTAGTGTATAGAAACATAAATTTTTAATGAAGGTGAATTTATTTGTAACTTATCATTACATCAATGCTATGCTCCTTGGGATTCCCAGCTTTATGCAGGATATCCTTTTAGATTCTGGAAACATAATTATGTTGGAGTGTTGATTTTGTATCTTGCAACTTTGCTGAATTAGTTTATTCGTGCTTGATTTTTTTTTATTAGTGCTTGATTTTGAGTGTCAGGATAAGGAAGCTAATCACTAAAAAGGAAAAAATATGATATACTTCTAGGTTAATAGGAATAAAGGAAACAGCAAAGTAAAATAAAGAACATAAAATAAGATGGAAGGCATAAAGTTAAATATTTCTATTGCTATAGCAAATGTAGACATGGTACTTCCTTATTAAAAAACTCAGATTTTCAGATGGAGTTAAAATATAACACCCACATGTGTTGTTTATTTAAAAAATACCTAAAACAGGAGTTCCCCCAGTGGTGCAGCAGGATTGGTGGCATCTTGGGAGTGCTGGGATGCAGGTTTGATCCCTGGCCTGCACAGTGAGTTAAGGATCTGACGTTGCCACATCTGCAGCTTAGGTCTCAACTGTGGCTTGGATCTGATCCCTGGCCCAGGAACCCCATATGCTGAGGGGTGGCCAAAAATGAAAAAAAAAAAATTTAAAAACAGTAATAAAGAAAAAGGTAAGATGAAGAAAGCAGGACCATCAACCATTATTAATATAGATCACTGAAGAAAGAAAGTTAAAGCATTAAATAGGATATTATAAAGTCACTTACTTTACAGTTTAAGAGGAAGAGACCTAGAGTTCCCAATGTGGCTCAGTGGGTTAAGGACCTGATGTAGCCTCTGAAGATATGGGTTCAATCCCTGGCCTTGCTCAGTGGATTAAGGATTCAGCTTTGTCACAAGCTGTGGCGCAGTTTAGATCTGGTGTTTCTGTGGCTGTGGTATAGACATGCAGCTGCAACTTGTATTTGACTCCTATCTTGGGAACTTCCATTTGCTGCAGGTGTGGCTGTCGAAAGAAAAAAATATATATCAAGACCCTTGTTAAAAACTTATAAGCACCAAAAATATTTTGGCTAATATTTAAAACTCATTATCTCTAATAGGAAATAGAAAAATGGATAAACATATAGCTACACTAGGAAATTTCAGGTGCACTTTTTTCAGAATGGGGCAGATTTAGCAGAAAAAAAGTGAATAAATATAGAGGGACTGGATAATATAATCCAAAGATTACATTTCGATATATAGAACCTTATATTCTTCAAATAGGGAATAAACATTTTCTTTTTGGCCATGCCTGTGGCATGTGGAAGTTCCCAGCTACAGCTCTGATTAGACCCCTAGCCTGGGAACCTCCGTATGCCACAGGAGGAGCCCTAGAAAAGGCAAAAGGACAAAAAAAAAAAATACAATAAAAAGCAGTGATAACTGTTACCACAATTTTTTTTCGATATTGTGAATGTTTCAGCAGAATCAAGAAGATAAGAAAATAAACAGTACAAACATTGGGAAAGAGATAACTTCATCTCTCTTCTTGTCGATGATAGAATATAATAACTGGAAAATCTAAGTCTCTAATATCTGCTCTATAGAAGACTCCTTGAGAGGAATTTAGAAGATATAAGATGACAGAGTGGAGGCCCAAGCCTTCATTTGTATATTAGCTTTCAGAACAATGATTTCTAAAGACAGCAGAGCCAAGAGACAAGCCAGAGGCCACCCACTTGATACCAAAAACAGATAAAGACAATACAAGAAAAGAAAACTATAGACCAGTATTCCTCATAAACATAGATGAAAGAATTTTCAATGTAACGCTAACACATCAAATCCAGTAATATATTTTTTTGAGTTTTCTTTATTAATGAATTTTATTACATTTGTAGTTGTACAACGATCATCAAACCAAATTTTATAGCAGTCCCATCCCAAACCCTCACTGCATCCCCCTACCCCCAACCTGTCTCTTTTGGAAACCATAACTTTTTCAAAGTCTGTGAGTCACTGTCTGTTCTGCAAAGAAGTTCATTGTGTCCTTATTTTAGATTCCACATGCAAGTGATAGCATCTGAGGTCCGTGTCTCCCTGTCTGACTGTCTTCACCTTAGCATGATATTTTCTAGGTCCATCCACGTTGGTACAAATGCCGTGATTTCTTTCCTTTGATTGGCTGAGTAATGTTCCTATATATATATATACACACCACATCTTCTTGATCCACTCCTCTGTCGATGGACATTTAGGTTGTTTCCATGTCTTGGCTATTGCAAATAGTGCTGCAATGAACATTGGAGTGCATGTGTCTTTGCGAGTCGTGGTTTTCTCTGGAGAGATGCCCAGGAGTGGGATGGCTGGATCAAATGGTAGTTCTATGTTTAGTTTTCTGAGGAATCTCCATACTGCTTTCCACAGTGGTTGCACCAATGTACATTCCCACCAGCAGTGTACTAGGGTTCCTTTTTCTCCACACCCTCTCCAGCACTTATTGTTTGTAGACTTTTGGATGATGGCCATTCTGGCTGGTGTACGGTGGATCCTCAGAGTGGTTTTGATTTGCATGTCTCTAATAATGAGTGATGTTGACATCTTTTCATGTGTTTTTTGGCCGTCTGTATGTCTTCTTTGGAGAATTGTGTGTTTAGATCTTCTGGCCATTTTTTGATGGGGTTGTTTGGTTTTTTTTTTTTTTTTTGGTATGGAGCTGCAGAAGGAGTTTCTAAATTTTGGAGATGAATCCCTTGTCAGTGGATTCACTTGCAAAGATTTTCTCCGATTCTGTGGGTTGTCTTTTCGTTTTGTTTAGGGTTTCGTTTGCTGTGCAGAAACTTTTCAGTTTGAGTAGGTCCGATTTGTTTGTTTTTGTTTTTATTGTCAATACTCTGAGAGGTGGACCTGAGAAGATGTTGCTGTCGTTTATGTCAGAGAGTGTTTGGCCTATGTTTTCCTCTAAGAGTTTTCTGGTGTCTGGTCTTATATCTAGGTCTTTAGTCCACTTGGAGTTGATTTTTGTGGATGGTGTTAGGGAGTGTTCTCATTTCATTCTTTTCCATGTGGCTGTCCAGTTTTCCCAGCACCACTTATTGAACAAGCTGTCCTTTCTCCATTGTATCTTCTTGCCTCCTTTGTCATAGATGAGTTGGCTGTAGGTGCGTGGGTTGACTTCTGGGCTTTCTGTCCTGTTCCACGGATCTATATCTCTGTCTTTGTGTCAGTACAATTCGGTTTTGATGATTGTTGCTTTGTAGTAGAGTCTGAAGTCCGGGGGCCTGATTCCTCCAGCTGCATTTTCTTTTTCAGGATGTCTTTGGCTATTCTGGGTCTTTTGTGTTTCCACACAAACTTTAAACTATTTCATTTGAGGTCTGTGAAAAATTTCCTTGGTAATTGGATAGGGATTGCATTGAATCTGTAGATTGCCTTAGGTAGTATAGTCATTTTGGTAATATTAACTCTCCCAATCCACGAGCATGGTGTGTCTTTCCATCTATTTGTGTCATCGTCATCTTTGACTTATTTCATCAGTGTCTTATAGTTTTCAGAGTACAGGTCTTTTGTCTCTTTAGGTAGGTTTACTCCTAGGTATTTTATTCTTTTGGATGCAATGGTAAACGGGATTGCTTCCTTAATTTCTTTTTCTGCTCTTTCATTGTGAGTGTATAGAAATGCCGTCGATTTCTGGGTATTAATTTTGTATCCTGTGACTTTACCAAATTCATGGATGAGCTTTCTGGTAGAGTCTTTAGGATTCTCTAGGTATAGTATCATGTCTTCTGCAAATAGTGGTAGTTTTACTTCATCCTTTCAAATTTGGATTCCTTTTATTTCTTTTACTTCTCTGATTGCCATGGCTAGGACTTCCAAAACTATGTGGAAGGGTAGTGGCGAGAGCGGACATCCTTGTCTTGTTCCTGATCTCAGCAGGAATGCTTTCTGCTTTTCACCATTGAGAATGATGTTCGTTGTGGGTTTGTCATATATGGCCTTTATCATGTTGAGGTAGGATCCCGCTATGCCCACTTTCTGAAGGGTTTTTTATCAGAAATGGGTGTTGGATTTTGTCAAAGGCTTTTTCTGTGTCTATGGAGAGGATCCTATGGTTTCTATTCTTCAGTTTGTTAATGTGGTATATCACACTGTTGGATTTGCGGATATTGAAGAACCCTTGCATCCCTGGGATAAATCCCACTTGATCCTGATGTACAATCCTTTTAATGTATTGTTGGATGCGGTCTGCTAGTATTTTGTTGAGGATTTTTGCATCGATGTTCATCAGTGAAATTGGCCTGTAGTTTTCTTTTGCTGTGGTATCTTTGTCTGGTTTTGGTATCAGGGTGATGGTGGCCTCATGGAATGAGTTTGGGAGTATCCCTTCCTCTGCAATTTTTTGAAATAGTTTCAGAAGGATAGGTGTTAGCTCTTCTCTAAATGTTTGAAGGAATTTGGCTGTGAAGCCCTCTGGTCCTGGACTTTTGTTTGTTGGAAGTTTTTCAATCACAGTTTCAATTTCAGTTATTGTGATTGGTCCATTCATCTTTTCTATTTCATCTTGGTTTAGTCTTGGAAGATTGTACTTTTCTAAGAATTTGTCCATTTCTTCTAGGTTTTCCCTTTTATTGGTATATAGTTGCATATAGTAGTCTCTTAGGATCCTTTGTATTTCTGTGATATCTGTTGTTACTTCTCCTTTTTCATTTCTAATTTTATTGATTTGAGTCCTCTCTCGTTTATGCTAGGGGTTTATCAAATTTGTTGATCTTTTCAAAGAACCAGCTTTTCGTTTCATTGATCTTTTCTATGGTTCTCTTCGTTTCTATTTCACTGACTTCTGCTCGGGTCTTTATGATTTCTTTCCTTCTACTACCTTTAGGTTCTGTCTGTTCTTCTCTGTTGAGCTGCTTTAGATGTAAAGTTAGCTTGTTTATTTGAGCTTTTTCTTGTTTCCGAGGTGGGCTTGTATTGGTATAAACTCTCCTCTTAGAACGGCTTTTGCTGCATCCCATAGGTTTTGGAGTGTGGTATCTTTGTTGTCTTTTGCTGCTAGGTATTTTTTAATTTCCTCTTTGATTTCTTCAGTGATCCATTGGTTGTTTAGTGGAATGTTGTTTAGTCTCCACGTGTTTGTGTTTTTCGCAGTTTTCTTCTTGTTGTTGATTTCCCGTCATATAGAATTGTGGTCGGAAAAGATGCTTGCTATGATTTCAATTTTCTTAAAGTTACCGAGGATGGATTTGTAGCCCAGGATGTGATGAATCTTAGAGAATGTTCCATGTGCACTTGAGAAGAATGTGTATTCTGTTGCTTTTGGATGGAATGTCCTATAAATATCTATTAAGTCCATTAAGTCTAATGCATCATTCAGGGCCTGTGTTTCCTTATTGATTTTCTGTCTGGTTGATCTGTCCATTTCTGTAAGTGGGGTGTTAAAGTCCCCGGCTATGATTGTGTTATTGTCGATTTGTCGTTTAAAGGTTGTTAGCAGTTGCCTTATATATTGTGGTGACTCTATGTTGGGTGCGTAGATATTTAAAATTGCTCTATCTTCTTGGATTGATCCTTTTTTTTTTTTTTGTCTTTTTGCTATTTCTTTGGGCCGCTCCCGCGGCATATGGAGGTTCCCAGGCTAGGGGTCGAATGAGAGCTGTAGCCACTGGCCTACGCCAGAGCCACAGCAACGCAGGATCCGAGCCACGTCTGCAACCTATACCACAGCTCATGGCAACGCCGGATCGTTAACCCACTGAGCAGGGGCAGGGACCGAACCCGCAACCTCATGGTTCCTAGTCGGATTCGTTAACCACTGCGCCACGATGGGAACTCCTGATCCTTTGATCATTATGTAATGTCCTTCCTTGTCCCTTAAAATATTCTTCAATTTAAGGTCTATTTTGTCTGTTATGAGTATTGCTACTCCAGCTTTCTTTTGATCCCCGTTTGCCTGGACTATGTCCTTCCATCCTCTCACTTTCAATTTGTGTGTGTCCCTAGAAGTGAAGTGGGTCTCTTGAAGACAGCGTATATATATGGGTCTTGTTTTTGTATCCATTCAGCCAGTCTGTGTCTTTTGGTTGGGGCGTTTAGTCCATTCACATTTAAGGTAATTATTGCTATGTATGTCCTTATTGCCATTTTATTAATTGCTTTGGATTTGTTTTTGTTGCTCTTTTTTCTTCCCGTCTTCTCTTGTTCTCTCCTCTTGTTGTTTAATTACGGTCTTTTGTGTTGTATTTGATTTGATTTTTCTTTGTGTATCAATTGTGGATTTTTGGTTTGCAGTTATTCTGAAGTTTTGATATGAGTCTATATGTATAGGAGATTGTTTTAAGTTGTTGTTCTCTTAATTGCAAGTTCATCTGCAGTGTCCTGCATTCGTACCCACCTCTTCTCATGATTTCTGATTTTGGTGGGGTAATTGTGCATGGATGATTTCGTATCCTTACTGTATATATACCTTTACTGGTGAGCCTTGTCATTTGTGGTATTTTTGTTTCCTGTTGCTGTCTTTTCTTTTCTGCCTAGAGAAGTTCCTTTAGTATTTTGTTGTAAGGCTAGTTTAGTGCTGCTGAATTCTCTCAACTTTTGCTTATCTGTGAAGGTTTTGATTTCTCCTTCAAATCTGAATGAGAGCCTTGCTGGGTAAAGTAATCTTGGTTGAAAGTTTTTTCCTTTCATCATGTTAAGTATATCATGCCACTCCCTTCTGGCCTGCAGAGTTTCTGCAGAAAAATCTACTGATAACCTTATTTGGGTTCCCTTGTATGTGATTTGTTTCTTTTCTGTAGCTGCTTTCAAGATTTTCTCTTTGTCTTTAATTTTGGTCAGTTTGATTAATATGTCTCAGTGTATTCCTCCTTGGGTTTATTTTATGTAGTACTCATTGTGCTTCCTGTATTTGAGTGAGTAGTTCCTTTCCCATGTTAGGGATGTTTTCGGCTATTATCTTTTGGAATATTTTTTCTGTCTCCTTCTCTCTCTCTTCTCCTTCTGGCACCCCTATAATACGGATGTTGGTGTGTTTAACTTTGTCCCAGAGTTCTCTGAGACTCTTCATTTCTTTCCATCTTTATTCTCTTTTCTATTCTGTATCCGTAATTTCTACTAATTTGTCCTCCACCTTGCTTATTCTTTCTTCTGCCTCCTGTCTTTTGCTGTTAACTGCTTCTAGTGAATTTTTTTATTTCAGTTATTGTGTTTTGCATCTCTTCTTGTTTAAGTTTTATATCTTGAATCTCTTTGGTCAGTGTGTCCTGTAAGGTATCCATCTTTGCCTCCAGTTTATTTCCAATGTCTTGCATCATCTTCAGCACCAACAGGCTAACGTCTTTTTCCTGGAGGCTGAGACTCTCCTCATTGCTTAGCTGGTTTTCTGGGGTTTTCCCTTTCTCCCTCATCTGAGTTATAGTTCTCTGTCTTTTCATTTTTATAGGTTTTTGGTGTGGTGTCCTTTTTACAGATAATAGAGTTGTAGCCTCTCTTTCTTCTGGTGTCTGCCCCCCTTGTGGCTGAAGTGGGTATGGGGGCTTGCTGTAGGCTTCCTGATGGAGGGGCTGATGCCTGCCCACTGGTGGGTGGGGCTTAGTCTCTGGATGGGATTAGAGGCAGCTGTGTGCCTGAGGGGTCTTTAGGTAGCCCTTTACTTTGGGGCAGGGCTGTGATCCCTCCTGGATTGTTGTATGCCCTAGGGGGCTTCTCAGCTCTGACTGATGGGTGGGGCCAGATTTTCCCGAGATGGCCACCTCCAGAGAAAGGCACACTGCTGAATATTCCCAAGAGCTTTCCTTCCAATGTCCCTCCCTCACAACAAGCTACATTCACCCCTGTTTTCTCAGGATGTCCTCCAAGAACTGCAGTCAGGTTTGACCCAGATTTCCTATGGAGACTTTGGTTTGCCCTGGGACCTAGTGCCCGTGAAAGTCTGTGTGCACCTTTTAAGAATGGGGTCTCCATTTCCTCCAGTCCCGTGGAGTCCCTGCGTACAAGCCCCACTGGCCTTCAATGCCAGATGCTCTGGGGGCTCTTTCTCCCAGTGCCAGATCCCCACAGGTGGGAGTTTGATGTGGGGCTCAGAACTCTGACTCCTGTAGGTGAGTCTCTGTGAACCAGTTAGTTTCCAGTCTGTGGGGCTTCCCACCCAGGAGGTATGGCGTTGTTTAATTCGTGAAATCGCCCCTCCTACCTCTTTTTTTTTTTTTTTGTCTTTTGTCTTTGTTGTTGTTGTTGTTGTTGTTGCTATTTCTTGGGCCGCTCCCGCGGCGTATGGAGGTTCCCAGGCTAGGGGTTGAATCGGAGCTGTTGCCACTGGCCTACGCCAGAGCCACAGCAACTCAGGATCTGAGTCGCGTCTGCAACCTACACCATAGCTCAAGGCAACACCAGATCGTTAACCCACTGAGCAAGGGCAGGGACCAAACCCGCAACCTCATGGTTCCTAGTCGGATTCGTTAACCACTGCGCCACGACGGGAACTCCCTGGAGTAGGATATCTTTTTTTAAGGTTTCCGGTCCATTTGGTTGAAGATTGCTCAGCCTTTAGTTGTGAATTTTGTTTTTTTTTTTTGCTTTTTTTTTCCCCCGTTAGGTACAGTTTTGGAATTGTTCAATTGTTTTCCCTTCTGCAAAGTCGGCCTTGGGTTTAGCTCCAAGACGGGTTGGGATGGCAGTGAGGGAGGTGCCGTCTGGACTTTGCAGCCCCCAAGCAGAGGAGGAGAATGGCTGAGGGGAAGTTGCAGCAGCTCTTGGTCTGTTCACGCAATGTGGTTTATTCATGTTGCTAGCAGACTGGAACGTCAGCTGGAGCAGTCAACCACAGCATCCAGGAGGCCTCTCCACGTTACTGGGTTTTCTCACAGCACGATACCCAAGAATTAAAAGGCCAGTGTTGGATGCAGAGTAAGTAATTGAAAGGTGACGTTCCCAGTTCATGTTGCTCCCTGGCTGGGCTCCAGAGGGTTGGCAGGAAGGTGCTTAAATCAGGGTTCCAAATCTGGGTGGGAACCGGAGATATCCCAGGGTGCTTCGTCTGCCTTTTGCTCTCCAGCCACCAAACCCAGGGGTTTGGGGCACCAATAACCAGCTTACTTTCCCCTTGCCTTTCCCTCCCAGGTTTTAGCACCAAACTTTATGTTTGCCAAGGGAGGAACTTGGAAGGCCAAGTTGGTAAAGCAGGAGAGAACTACTGAGGTATCTGAAGTGGACGGGCTCAGTGTTAGGGAGTGTTCTAATTTCATTCTTTTACATGTGGCTGTCCAGTTTTCCCAGCACCACTTATTGAAGGGCTGTCTTTTCTCCATTGTATATTCTTGCCTCCTTTGTCACCAGGAATATATTAAAAGAGTAACATATGATGACTCTGTGGTTTTACCTTTTTTTTTCCCTCAAGTTTAGCATTTTATTTCAGCTCACCAGTGATACCACTTCAGATTGATGTCATTGACTAAGATTAAGTTTTATAGCTTGTCATGACCACAGTTCCAAGCACTGAGTATTGTTTTCAACCCACTCATGGTAATACAGCAGGGGAGATTTTCTTATCGTTAGTATTATTATTTTTTTTGTTGTTGTTGTTTTTGGCCACATCTGTGACATGTGGAAGTTCCTGGGCCAGGGATTGAAATTGTGTCACAGTGGTGACCCAAGCCATAGCAGTGACAATTCCAGGTCCTTAACCCACTAGGCCACCAAGAAACTCCTCATCATTAACTTTTGTTTATTTATTGTTTTATTTGCATTTTAGGGCTGCACCTGCAGCATATGGAGGTTCCCAGGCTAGGGGTCGAATTGAAGCTACAGCTGCTAGCCTACCCCAAAGCCACAGCAACACCAGATCCTAGCTGCATCTGCGACCTACACCACTGCTCACGGCAACACTGGAACCTTAACCCACTGAGCGAGGCCAGGAATCGAACCCTCCACCTCATGATTCCTAGTTGGATTCGTTTCTGCTGCTCCAGGATGGGAACTCCATCCTTATCATTAATTTTAATTTTTTCCCCTCTCTTTCTCTTTGGCCTGCTTTGCATAGGGAGCTACAGAATGTGTCATCTTTCCAGCCTTAGCTCAAAAAGCTAGAACAGGGGGAAACATCATATTATGTTTATTCTGTAGAAAAGAAAGATTTCCGAATCTTTGGAAGGGGTGGGATGCCTGGTAGATCCAATGTGGTTCTGCAGTGAAAATCCATCATTTTACCTTTAAGATTAATCATTTAATTAAAATATACGTGAATGCTTACTCCCCCCCCCCATGTAAATACAAGTCTTGTGGAAATATTTTTTACAGTGCAAAAAAGTATTCTGGATTTTATCAGAAATGTCTTACATAGTAATTTTATGCCTAGTTTACATTTGTCATTTATCCCATGTGAGGTTTTCCCAAGGGTAAAGGATTTTTCACCACTTGAAAATCAATGTAATTTGACATATTAACAGTCTGTAGAGGAAAGAACATGATAATTTCAATAGATGCAGGATAAACATTTGAAGAAATTCAACCTCCATTCATGATAAAAAAAAAAAACCAGCAAACTTGCTGTGGAAGGGAACCTCCTTAGCTTGATAAAGGGCATTTATTTTAAAAATAAAACTGGATTTCCCTCTGTGATGCAGCAGGTTAAGGATCTGGCATTGTCCTTGTGGCAGCATGGGTTCCAGCCACACCCAGAATAGTGGTTAAGTGGCATAGGTTGCAGCTGCAGCCCAGATTCAGTCCCTGACCTGGGAACTTCCACATGCTGCATGTGTGGCTGAAAGAGGAAAAGAACCCAACAACTCTTAGATTTGCTTAAAACAACTTACATCATGTTTAATGGTGAAATACTGAATGCTTTTTTTCTAACAAGGCAAGTATGTCTACTCTCAACACTTCCAATATGATGCTTTTAATTAACATCATGGTACTTGAAATTCTAGCTAATGAAATAAGGGATGATAACGAAATAAAAGGAATGCAGATTGGAAAGGAAGAAATAAAATGGTCTTTACTAACAGATATCATGAGTATCTACACAGAAAGTCTAAAGGAGTCTAAAAAAGTTCCAGGGACTAATAAGTGATTTTAAAAAGGTTGCAGGATACAAGGTTCATATAAAAAAACCCAATTATATCTCTCTACGGTAGGAAATAATTGGAAATTTCAATTTAAAAAGTACCATTTACAATAGCACGAAAAAAGAAATAAGTAGAAATATAACAAAGTATGTGCAGAATCTGTATGCTGAAAACTAAAAAACAGTGGTAAAACAAATCAAAGAAGATCTACGATTGGTTGGTTGGAGGACTCACTGTGGGTAAGACGTCTGTTCTTTCCATATGACCTAGAAATTCAGAACAATTATATCACAATCCCAGCAGAATTTATTTTACATGTTGACAAACTGACTATGAAACTAATATGGAAAGGCAGAGTACTAGAAGAACTAAAATAATTTTGATAAAAGTAGAACACGTTTGAAGAATTCATGTTAACTGATTTAGGGTAGACTTTCTCTAAAGGTATTGTAATTAAGACATGTATGGTGTTGGCAGAAAGGTAGACGCACAGATCAATGAAACAGAATAGAGTTCAGAAATAGACCCAAACAGATATGGTCAATTGATTTTAGAAAGAAAAATGGTAATTCAGCATAGAAAGGATGGTCTTTTCGACATAAGGTGCTGGAACAATTGGACATGCATATTCAAAAAAATGGGAGTTCCCGTCGTGGCGCAGTGGTTAACGAATCCGACTAGGAACCATGAGGTTGCGGGTTCGGTCCCTGCCCTTGCTCAGTGGGTTAACGATCCGACGTTGCCGTGAGCTGTGGTGTAGGTCACAGACGTGGCTCGGATCCCGCGTTGTTGTGGCTCTGGCATAGGCTGGCAGCTATAGCTCCGATTAGACCCCTAGCCTGGGAACCTCCATATGCCGCAGAAGCAGCCCAAAAAATGGCAGAAAGACAAAAAAAAAAAAAAACTGTAAAACTTAGTGAAGTGTTGCATGTGAGAAAATCTTTTTGAATTTTGGTTAAGCAAAAAGTTCTTGAATATAACAATGAAAGATTGTCCATAAAAGAGAAAACAATAAATTTGACTTAAAATGAAAATTTTTGCTCTATGAAAGACACTATTAAGAGAATGAAAAGACAGTGCACAGACTGGCAGAGTATATTTTTAAATCACATATGTGACAGAGGACTTGTATCTGAATCTGTTAAGAACTCTCAAAACTCAACAAGATATAAAACAGTCCAATTTAAAAATGGGCTAAAGGAGTTGCCATCCTGGCTCAGTGGTTAATGAAACGGACTAGTATCCATGAGGGCACAAATTCGATCCCTAGCCTCCCTCAGTGGGTTAAGGATCTGGTGTTGCTGTGAGCTGTGGCATAGGTTGCAGACGCAGCTCGGATCCTGTGTTGCTGTGGCTGGGGCGTAGGCTGGCAACTACAGCTCCAATTTGACCCCTAGCCTGGGAACCTCCATATGTTGTGGGTGTGGCCCCAAAAAGACTAAGTAAATAAAATGCTGTAAACATTTGAAAAGACATTTCACCAAAGAAGACAGACATATGGCAGGTAAGTACATGAAAAGTTGCTTAAAATCATTAATTGCTAGGGAAAAGAAAATTAAAACCATAATCTGATACCCCAGTACAAATATGAGAATGGCTAAAAACCAACCAAACCAAAAAAACCACCAGACATTACCTTCTCCTGGTGAGGGTGATGAATACAGAGAAGTGCTCATATATTTGTTGTCATTTTCTTATAAAGGTATATTTACCTTAGGACCCATCAATCCCACATAAGATAGTTACTCAACAAAATGCATGTTCACACAAAGACCTGTACATGAATGTTTATAGTAGCTTGTAATCACTCAAAACCGGAAGCCTCCCAGCTGTTCTTCCAAATGGGGAATGGATAAGCAGACTGTGGTGCATTCATAGGTAGAATACTATACAACAAATAAAGGCAACAAACTATTGCTATATGCAACAATAAGGTTGATTTTAGAAGACATTATGCTAAGTGAAAGATGCCAGACTCAAAAGGCTATATATACTTCTCATTTATAAGTCTTTCTAGAAAAAATGGAATTGTAGGAATGATAAATAGATCAGTGGTTTCCAGAATTGAAGTGTGAGGAGAGAGTTTTACTGTAAAGGGATGATGCAAGGAAGTTTTTTGGGGGGAGCGATGAAACTATTCTGTATTTTAATTGTGGTAGTGGTTACATGACTTTATGCATTTGTTGAATCTTCATGGAACTGTATACCAAGAAGGATCACTTTTACTAAAATGTAAATTTTAAAATTAAAAATGTGGCTTAGGAGTTCCCGTCGTGGCGCAGGGGTTAACGAATCCGACTAGGAACCATGAGGTTGCGGGTTCGGTCCCTGCCCTTGCTCAGTGCGTTAACGATCTGGCGTTGCCGTGAGCTGTGGTGTAGGTTGCAGACGCGGCTCGGATCCCGAGTTGCTGTGGCTCTGGCGTAGGCCGGTGGCTACAGCTCCGATTCAACCCCTAGCCTGGGAACCTCCATATGCCGCGGGAGCGGCCCAAGAAATAGCAACAACAACAACAACAACAACAACAACAACAACAACAAAAGACAAAAGACAAAAAAAAATGTGGCTTAGGAAAAAAGAAGCTGAGAGAATATCAACTCTTTCTCCGCCCCCCCCCCCCCCCCCCCCCCGCATAAAAAAAAGTCTTACTGAAACGCTGGGCAAATGGAAAGCCATATTCTTAGATGGTTTTTAGATGCCAGTTTCAGCCAAATATGTGTGTGTGTATGTGAGTATGTGTCCAATTAAGATTACAGGATATTCTTTTTTAATTTAATTGGAAAAATTATCTTAATGTTTTTATGGAATATAAATAGCTTTAAAAGCCTAGAAAATAATGAAGAACAGGAAAGTGACTTGTCTTATTATTATTATTATTATTTTATTATTATTAATCGTTCTGAAAGTCATTGCCATAGGAATAGACAGATTGGTGGAAGAAAACAGAACCCATTGTAGCTGGAAACTTACTATATAACAAACATTCAAGTCAGTGAGAAAGAATAGTTTAAGTGGTTCTAGCAAAACTGATTAACAATCTAGATGAAAATACTGCATGTACAGAAATGAATTCCAAATGGATTAAAAAGTTAAATGTGAAAAATAAAGTCTTGGGAGACTACAGTATAGCTATTCACATAAGAGATACTTAATAAAGTAAAAGATATTGCTGAGTGACTTTGGGGTATACAAAATGGTCCTTATCTAAGGAAAAGACTCTTCCATGGCAATCTTCTCCTAGTTTTCCAGATATAACTGCAGTTACTCATTTGTGTATCTGTTTAGTCCTTTTCCCATGCATTTATTTTTTTAATTTAAAAAATTTTTATTAGTCAATGAATGTTATTACATTTATAGTTGTACAATGATCATCACGACCAAATTTCTTGTGCATTTAGATATGTACTAGAAGGCATAGCATTGGTCAGGATGGTTCTTTTATGTACAAAGTGTCATATTATAGATTTCTTTCGAATTGCTTTTTTTCACTCAACAGTAGGTCTCAGAGATCTATTCACATTAGCACATATAGATCAATCTCATTCATTTAATTTATGACAAAGTTGATAATACTGTGACCCATTTGATCCTGGATAGGTTACCTAACTATCTTAACCTCAGTTTCTTTATGTGCAAAATGGCACTGTCAAAGGGTTGTTGTAGGGACTAAATGTCTTAATATACAAAAAAGTTTTAGGACAGTGCTTAGCACGTAATAAACTTTATTATTGACTTTTCGATTGCTTCTAATTTTTCACAATTACAAACCACACTGCAACTATCCTTTTACATATTTCTTCACACACCTCAAGGAATAATGTGAATAAAATAAAATGAAATTCCCAGAGCTCTGGTATGCTGCTTAACTAGGGCTATTATGAAGTCTTAAAAAAAAAAAACAAAAAACAAAACCTCTTTAGTGGTGCAGCAGGTTAAGGATCCAGTGTTGTCTCTGTGGCAGTGCAGGTTCAGTGCCCGGCCTGGGTCGGTGGGTTAAGGATCCAGTGTTGCCATACATATGGCATAGGTTGTAACTGCAGCTTGGATTCGATCCCTGGCCTGGGAACTTCCATATGCCACAGGTGTGCCAAAACCCTCCCTCGAAAATAAAAAAAAAAACCCAAAACTCTTTAATGGAAGTCTTCCTTTTATCAAGTTGCCATTTTTTCTACTCTCTTGAGTTTCATAAAAATACATTCTATCAGGGCATATATTTTAATCTTTAACAAATCTTTCATTTGAACCTTTCTTGTATTTACAGCACTACTGTTGATTTATTTGTATATTTTGTTTGTCATTTTGGTGGGGTTTAGAAAGGGAGGGGAATTATTTTATTGGAAGTTTTTTAGTCACAGTTTCAATTTCAGGACTTGTGATTGGTCTCTTCATCTTTTCTATTTCATCTTGGTTTAGTCTTGGAAGATTGTACCTTTCTAAGAATTTGTCCATTTCTTCTAGGTTTTCCGTTTTATTGGCATATATTTGCATGTAGTAGTCTTCTATGATCCTTTGTATTTCTGTGATGTCCATTGTTACTTCTCCTTTTTCATTTCTAATTTTATTGATTTGAGTCCTCTCTCTTTTTTGCTTGAGAAGTCTAGATAAGGGTTTATCAGTTTTGTTGATCCCTTTCAAAGAACCAGCTTTTCATTTCATTGATCTTTTCAATGGTTTTCTTCATTTCTATTTCATTTATTCCTGCTCTAATCTTTATGATTTCTTTCCTTATGCTAACTTTAGGTCTTGTCTGTTCTCTCTTGAGCTGCTTTAGATGTAAAGTTAGCTTGTTTATTTGAGCTTTTTCTTGTTTCTGAGGTGGGCTTGTATTGCTATAAACTTTCCTCTTAGAAAAGGAATATCCCATAGGTTTTGGAGTGTGGTATCTTTGTTGTCATTTGCTTCTAGGTATTTTTTAATTTCCTCTTTGATTTCTTCAGTGATCCATTGGTTGTTTAGTGGAATGGTGTTTAGTCTCCACATGTTTGTGTTTTTTGCAGTTTTTTTCTTGTTGATTTCCAGTCATATAGTGCTGTGGTCGGAAAAGATGCTTGGTATGATGTCAATTTTCTTAAAGTTACCGAGGATGGATTTGTAGCCCAGGATGTGATGAATCTTAGAGAATGTTCCATGTGCACTTGAGAAGAATGTGTATTCTGTTGCTTTTGGATGGAATGTCCTATAAATATCTATTAAGTCCATCAAGTCTAATGCATCATTCAGGGCCTGTGTTTCCTTATTGAATTTCTGTCTGGTTGATCTGTCCATTTCTGTAAGTGGGGTGTTAAAGTCCCCCACTATGATTGTGTTATTGTTGATTTCTCCTTTTAAGGTTATTAGCAGTTGCCTTATATATTGAGGTGATCCTGTGTTGGGTACATAGATATTTAAAATTGCTCTATCTTCTTCTTGGATTGATTCTTTGATCATTATGTAATGACTTCCTTGTCTCTTATAATATTCTTCAATTTAAGGTCTATTTTGTCTGATATGAGTATTGCTACTCCAGCTTTCTTTTGAGTCCCATTTGGCTGGAATATTTTCTTCCATCCTCTCACTTTCAATTTGTGTGTGTCCCTAGAAGTGAAGTGGGTCTCTTGAAGACAGCGTATATATATGGGTATTGTTTTTGTATCCATTCAGCCAGTCTATGTCTTTTTGTTGGGGCATTTAGTCCATTCACATTTAAGGTAATTATTGCTATGTATGTCCTTATTGCCATTTTACTAACTGTTTTGGATTTGTTTTTATTGCTCTTTTTTCTTCCCTTCCTCTCTTGTTCTCTCCTCTTGTGGCCTGATGACTCTCTTTACTGTTGTATTTGAGTTGATTTTCCTTATCTGTGTGTGTATCTGTTGCAGATTTTTGCTTTGCAGTTGCCCTGAAATTTTGTTATGTCTGTATATATGTGAGATTGTTTTAAGTTGTTGGTCTTTAATTGCAAGTGTGTCTCCAGTGTCCTGCATTTGTACCCTCCTCTTCTCATGATTTCTGATTTTGATAGCATATTTATGTTTGGATGATTTCCTACATTTACTGTATATATACCTTTACTGGTGATCCTTGTCATTTATAGTATTTTTGTTTGTAGTTGTGGCCTTTTCTTTTCTGCCTAGAGGAGTTCCTTTAGTGTTTATTGTAAAGCTGGTTTAGTGTTGCTAAATTCTCTTAGCCATTGCTTATCTGTGAAGCTTTTGATTTCTGCTTCAAATCTGAATGAGAGCCTTGCTGGGTAAAGTCATCTTGGTTGGAGGTTTTTTCCTTTCATCATGTTAAGTATATCATGCCACTCCCTTCTGGCCTGCAGAGTTTCTGCTGAAAAATCTACTAATAACCTTATTTGGGTTCCCTTGTATGTTATTTGTTTGTTTTCCCTAGCTGCTTTCAGTACTTTGTCTTTAATTTTGGTCAGTTTGATTAATATGTGTCTCAGTGTATTCCTCCTTGGGTTTATTTTATGTAGTACTCATTGTGCTTCCTGTATTTGAGTGAGTGGTTCCTTTCCATGTTAGGGAAGTGTTTGGCTATTATCTCTTGGAATATGTTTTCTGTCCCCTTCTCTCTCTCTCCTCCTTCTGGCACCTCTATAATATGGATGTTGGTGTGTTTATTCTTGTCCCAGAGTTCTTTCTCTGAGACTCTCTTCATTTCTTTTCAATGAAGGGAGTTCTGTTCCATGTCAGTGATTTCTGTAGTCTGTCCTCCACCTTGCTTATTCGTTCTTCTGCCTCCTGTATTCTGCTGTTGGTTGTTCTAATGAATTTTTTATTTCCGCTATTGTATTTTGCATCTCTATTTGCTTAAATTCTAAATCTTGTATTTCTTTGCTCAGATTTTGCTGTAAATTATCATTCTTTGCCTCCCATTTATTTCCAATGTCTTGCATCATCTTCAGCATCAACAGTCTATAAAGTCTTTTTCCTGGAGGCTGATAATCTCCAGATCACTTACCTGTTTTTCTGTTTTTTTTTTTTTCTCCCTTATCTGAGTTATAGTTCTCTGCCTTTTCATTTTTATAGGTTTTTGGTGTGGTGACCTTTTTACAAATAATAGAGTTGTAGCCTCTCTTACTTCTGGTGTCTGCCCCTCTTGTGGCTGAAGTTGGCACAGGCCTTGTTGTAGGCTTCCTGATGGGAGGGACTGGTTCCTGCCCACTGGTAGGTGGAGATGATTCTTATCCCTCTGGTGGGTGGGGGGCTTTGTCTGTGGTGAAATTAGAGGCAGCTGTGTGGCTGTGGCTGTGTGGCTGCAGGGGTGGGGGGGAGCATCTTTAGGCAGTCTGTTTATTGATGGGTGGGGCTCTGATCCCACCTGGATTACTGTTTGGCCTGGGGCTTCTGAGCACTGGTGAGTGGGGCTAGATTTTTTCCAAAAATGGCCACCTCTAGAGGAACACTCATAAATGAACAGTCCTGAGATCTTTTCTTCCAATGTCCCTCCCCCACAATGCTACCCAGTCTCCCCCTGTTTTCCAAGGCTATCCTCTAAGAACTGCAGTCATGTCTGACCCAGATTCCTATGGAGCCTGTGTTTTCCTCTGTGACCCAGTGCACATGAATGCCTGTTCAAGCTTTTCAAGAATGGGGTCTCCATCTCCCCCAGTCCCACAGAGCTTCTGCACACAAGCCCCCTGGCTCTCAATGCCAGATGATCTGGGGGCTCTTTCTCTCAATGCCAGATCCCCAGGCTTGGGGACCTGATGTGGGGCTCAGAGCTCTCCTGTAGGTGAGTCTCCGTGATACAGTTACTTTCCAGTCTTTGTGCTGCCCATCCAGTGGGTATGGGGTTTCTTATATTGCCTAATCGCCCCTCCTACCATCTTGATATGACCTCCTCTTTGTCTTCTGGAGTAGGATACCTTTTTTGAAAGTTTCCAGTCCATTTGGTTGGAGGTTGTTTGGCATTTGGTTGTAATTTTGTTGTTTTTATGAGAGAAGGTGAGCTGCAGTCCTTCTATCCCGCCATCTTAATCCTGTCTCAGAGGGGAAGTAATGTAATATGTTGCCAACCGTCTTGTAATGGAAATTGTACCTAAATTTTTAACTAGCATATTTGATTATTTTCCTATCAACATCAAAACTTAAAATAGTTGTCATTCCTTTCTTTCCTGCTCCCCCTTGCAGAAGACAGAAATTGTTTTTATTCTCTTCTCTATTAGATTTTAATGAAGTAACCTGGAATTTTAATTTCAGACTCTTCTTTTTGCATTACAGTTGACTTTTGAACAACATGGGGGTTAGGGACACTAGCCCCATGATAAAATTTTAGACAGAATACATTATTATTTATTTTTAGACACAATAAATTCTAACATTTAGCTGTCTAACATTATTCCTGCCCTGATATTATAGATCCTTTAAATGTGGGAATTCAGAGATTTCTTAGGAAATCTTTCTTATTATCTGTTTTGATTATTTCTTTTTCTCATTTTAAGATACTATTTTTCATTTCCAGCAAAGGAAATTTTATTTATTTTTCCAGTTTAATGAGATATAACTGACATATCTCAAACTTATACAGAACAATGTATAATTTTAAGGTATACAACATAATGATTTGATATATGTATGTATTGTGAAATTATTATCACAAAAGTTCAGTTAACATCAAGGATATTATTTCTCAAGGCATTGATTTATTATGCAGGTGGATTCATAACAGGTGTATTTATGAAATGTAACAACTGCTGCATTTTGCTGTATGAGAAGAGTCAAAGTAATTACCTAACAAAGAATATCACTGAATATATAGGTCCTGATGAAAGAATTGACAGGTGAAAATACATACATACGAACATACATTAATACAATGAAAATAAAGCACTCATTTGAGTGGTGTTAGACATGTGCAAGAGAATTTCTAGGCTTTAATTTGCAACTTGATTTTTCATTTCAGGACCGGAAATTAACCAAAGCTGAGCAGCAAAGGTTCAAGGAAGAAGCAGAGATGTTAAAGGGTCTCCAACATCCCAATATAGTTCGATTTTATGATTCCTGGGAGTCTACATTAAAAGGAAAGAAATGTATTGTACTAGTGACTGAACTTATGACATCAGGAACCTTAAAGACGTAAGTTGCCCTGATAGTGCCAATAGAGTTTTATTTGGAAGTAATTTTCAGGAGTCATAAAAGTTATTTGTAAGGTAGTACTAAACACTACTTGATTAATGGCTTTGTAGAATTTGAATCTAGTGACTATGTTTCAAGGCAGGTTAAAAAATTAGGATGTTAATGAAGTTTGTTAGAAAATACAATGTTGAGAACTTTGTGGGTTATCACAGAATTTCAATATTATAAATCACTATAGAGATCATATAATGTAATTTTGTCAAAGATGATGAACGATTGGGCACATGACCAGGTTCACGTGCCTATTGAGCAGTACTATGTAATTATAGTCTATTGTTTTGTTTCTGACTGCAGTACTTCATTTGATGGTATAATCACTTATTTATAACTATTAAATGTGAGATATATTTTTTCTGTTTCTTAGTATCTTTGCACTAAGACTTTACATAGTAAACCCTCTGATGACTCTATATAAACAGTTATTAGGAAGTAGAGAACACTTTCTTTTTAAAATTTTGATGCCATTCCACAAAAAGCCACTGTGACTGTGATTCTTTTTTCTTCTTTCTTTCTTTCTTTCTTTCCTTTCCTTTCCTTTCCTTTCCCTTTCTTTCTTTCTTTCTTTCTTTCTTTCTTTCTTTCTTTCTTTCTTTCTTTCTTTTCTTTCTTTCTTTCTTTCCTTCCTTCCTTCCTTCCTTCCTTCCTTCCTTCTTTTCTTTTCTTTTCTTTTCTTTTCTTTTCTTTTCTTTTCTTTCTTTTTCTTTCTTTTTCTTTTCTTTTCTTTTCTTTTCTTTTCTTTTCTTTTCTTTTCTTTCATCTGTACCCACAGCATGCAGAAGTTCCTGGGCCAAGGATCAAACCTGTACCATAGCTGCGACCTGAGCTTCAGTGACAACGCCAGTCCCTTAACCTGCTGAGCCACCAGGGAACTTCCCTCTTGTTTTGAATTGAAAATGTTAAACTTAGTAGAATGTCTTCTCTAAAGATTATGATTTAGATTTAATTTTTTGTCATAACATGCAATAGAAAATAACTCAGTGATGGTAATCATAATACATACAGTATCAGCTAGCTTTTATGATTTACCCTAATGTGCTAATACAATAAGTAAGCTAGGTTTATTTGTTTACATGTGGTCTTTTGTTTCTTTGTGTAGGTACTTAAAACGATTTAAAGTCATGAAACCAAAGGTCTTAAGGAGCTGGTGCAGGCAAATTTTAAAGGGGTTGCAGTTCTTGCACACTAGGACTCCTCCTATTATTCACCGGGATCTAAAGTGTGACAATATTTTCATCACGGGACCCACTGGATCTGTGAAGATTGGTGATCTAGGACTAGCCACCTTAATGCGCACATCATTTGCTAAAAGTGTCATTGGTGATTAACATTTTATAGTTTATTGTGTAAAGAGATTTTTAAATTGTATACGTCTAGAACAAGGATCAGCAAACCATGGCCTATGGGCCAAATCTGGCTTCATTGCCTATATTTGTAAATAAAGTTTCGTTGGAATGTAGCCACACCTGCTCATTTACATATTGTCTATGGCTGCTTTTGTACTATAGTATCAGAGTTGAGTAGTTGTGACAGAGCCCATGTGGACTACAAAGCCTGAAATATTTACTGTTTGGCTCTTTCTGAAGAAGTTTGCTGATTCCTAGCCTAGAATATGAATTTTCTTTGAAACATTTATTATATGTTGACTTATTTCGAAGATATCCTAGTGTATTTCTTTTGGGGATATATTTAATATTATTGAAAGGTTCTGAGGACTTAAGAGGATTTACTAATTTATAAAATTTTAAATAACTTTAAAAAAAGGATAGAAATACAAACATTTATTTAAATTTATTTTTTATTGTTATTTCCCCCAACACACTCCCCCCCCCCCCGCCCCCGACTGGGAGGGATTGGGAGCTTGGGGTTAATGGATGCAAACTATTGCTCTTAGAAATAAAAACATTTTGATAATCATTACCTAATTTTAAGCACTGCAGATTGTACTTTATTAGTATAGAAAGTTAAGGAAATTCCTTAAGTGCTTTATATAGATACAGCAAATATTCAGCTAAGTTTATATTTATATATTTCCGTTTGGGAGCAAAAATTAAGTCAGGTGATCCTTGTGGCAAAGATACATTTTTCTTTTCAATAAAATTGTGGTTGTGGTATTTTGTAGGGACTCCTGAGTTTATGGCCCCTGAGATGTATGAAGAGCACTACGATGAATCTGTAGATGTCTATGCTTTTGGAATGTGTATGCTGGAAATGGCTACTTCGGAGTATCCTTATTCTGAGTGCCAGAATGCAGCTCAGATATACCGTAAAGTGACTAGCGTAGGTATAACTTTATTCTTTTTTTTTTTTTTTTTTTTTTTGCCTTTTTAGGGCCACACCTGAGACATGGAAGTTCCCAGGTTAGGGGTCAAATTGGAGCCGCAGCTGCAGGCCTACACCACAACCACAGCAATGCCAGATCTGATCTGCATCTGTAACCTATATACCACAGCCCACAGCAATGCCAGATCCTTAACCCACTGAGTGAGGCCAGGGATTGAACCTGTGTCCTCATGGATATCAGTTGGGTTCATTACTACTGAGCCACATTTCATGGTCAATTTAGAAGTCAATTTAGTCAAACCTAATTTTGGTTTAGTTCTGTATAACAGTGCTAAATTTAAACTAATTGTAATGAAGCAAGCTTTAGTTTATGCTATTTACCTATACTCTAAGGCTCTATATTAGTATCTTTGGGGGAAAATGTACACATATAACATCTGTATACATTTGTTAAGAATTTTTAGATATTTATTAGATGGATCTTATTTTCTAAAGCTAAATAATAGAGATTGGCTAAATGGTTTTGAAGATTTCTTCTAGCTCTGAAAGCCTGATTATGAAATGGCATTCAATGGATACAGTATTTGATTCTCTGCTATGAGTATTTTTTTGTGTTAGGAATTGAAAGGTATTGAAAGATGAGTAAGAAGTTTTTGCTACTCACAAAGAGCTTTATGTTTTTAGTAGGGCAGTAATAAATTCACAAGTAACTATAAAAATAAGAGGATGGGAATATAGTAAGGGATGCAAGTGCGATAGAAGCAAAGTGTTAGAGGTTTGTTCAAAATAGTTCTACTTCATATTCAGTTGGGTGGCTCAAGACAGGCCACACAAGAAATTTTCAGGTAACTAATACATTAATAGGTAGCATTTGAAAATGCATAATGTATGCCACAAGCTTTCATCTTTATATCCCTATAAGATGGTGCTATCTTCACTTTACAAATGATGAGACTGAGAATCAGAAGTTGTGACCCGCCTAAGTTCACACAAATACTAATAGTTAATAAATGGCTAATCATTTTATAAATGGCCGTGTTTAGGAGTTCCCGTCATGGCGCAGTGGAAATGAGTCCGACTAGGAACCATGAGTTTGCGGATTCTATCCCTGGCCTCGATCAGTGGGTTAAGGATCTGGCATTGCTGAGACTGTGGCGTAGGCTGGTGGCAACAGCTCCGATTATACCCCTAGCCTGGGAATCTCCATATGTTGTGGGTGCGGTTCTGAAAAGACCAAAAAAAAAGGGCTGTGATTAAAAACTGATTTGTAAAATTCCATTCCATTAAAAATGTAATAGTTGGTTCTTGTGAGCTAATATGAGCCAGTTTCACTGTATTATACATGTAATATATGGACCTTGTTTAGATCCTAATTTGAATAGACCAACTATAAGAAAATATTGTTTAGACAAAATTTGGAAAATTTGAGTATGGATTGGGTTTTACATGATATTAAGCAATTAATGGTAATTATTTTAGGTAGGATGATGACATTGTATCTGTTAGAGATAGAAATAGGAGACTTTATGGGTGAAATGACATGATGCCTAGTATCTGCTTTAAAATATTCCAGGATAAAAGTGGTGTGGGAGTAGTTGCTGAAATGAGGTTAAGAAAAGATGCTTGTTGTTGAAGCTGATGATGATCATGTGGGACTTCTTATACAACTCTACTTTTGAGTATGTTTGAAAATTTCTGTAACAGAGAGCTGAGAAATAAGGCTATAATGTCATTTTAGTTAGGGCTCATATATTATATGACTATAAATAGAAGAGAGTCTGTACTTGATTTTGTAAGTTGCAGGTCCCCAATTATTTTCACCTAGAATAGAGAAAGGCAGTAATTATCCAGGGCTACAACTGGGTAAGGGATCAGTGGAAAGGTCAAAGAGGGCTTTTTCTTTTTTTCTTGTTTTTTTTGACTGCACCCACGGGATGTGGAAATTCCTAGGCTAGGGATCAAACCTGTGCCACAGCAGCAACCCAAGCCACATCAGTGACAACACTGGATCCTTAACCTGCTGAGCCACCAGGGAACTCTAAAAGAGGGCTTTTTCTTTAAGTAGAACAATATAACTACATTTTTGAATGGTGACTTCATATATATATATGTTTGTCTTTTTTTTAGGGCCACACCCACAGCATATGGAGGTTCCCAGGCTAGGGGTCTAATTGGAGTTGCAGCCACTGGCTTATACCACAGTCACAGCAACGCCATATCTGAGCCATGTCTGTGACCTACACCACAGCTCACGGCAACACCGGATCCTTAACCCACTGAGCTAGGACACGGATCAAACCTGCATCCTCATGGATGCTAGTCAGATTCGTTTCTGCTGGGCCATGACGGGAATTCCTATTCTTTTATATTAAAATCACAAAAATGCCAGCCATAAATCATAATTCAGATTTCCATTTATACCAAAGCTTCTTGAATTTGAGGTCCAAATTCACTCCTAATCTCACCATATTTATTTAGTATAGGTACTGGGCTTTCTGATTCTGTATTCTGTGAGGTACTCTGATAGACCCAGAAGTGGATCTTAGATGGCCTCATTCCATGACAATTATTCCACTTTTCTGCTTATTGCTTAATTTGGAATTTTCTATTAAATAATAGCAGTGATCTTGTAATTTTTTTTAATCTAAACCTCATAAGTTAAGGGTAATAGAATGTAAAATAAGCAGTAGGTACCTAGCACAGTCATTATAAGAACATGGTTTTTTTTTTTTTTTTTTCTCGCTTAATGATAAAAATAATACGGGTTTCTCAGAAGTTTTCATATATATATATATATGTGTGTGTACATATATACTGAATGCTCATTGTGTCTAGCCATTCTAGGACTTTGAAATATATGTATATTTTTCTTTTTATGGCCACACCTGCAGTACATGGAAGGTCCCAGGTTAGGGGATGAATCAGAGCTGTAGCTTCAGGGTTAAGCCACAGCCACAGCAAAACCGGGTCTGAGACCATCTGCAACCAGTGCCTCAGATTGTGGCAATGCCAGATCCTTAACCTACTGAACTAGACCAGGGATTGAACACACACCCTCACAGAAACAAGTTCAGGTCCTTAACCCTCTGAGCCACTACCAGAATTCCAAGTGGTGTTTTATTTGCCTCTTTATTTTTTTTATCTTTTTCAGCTGCACCTATGGCATATGAAAGTTCCCTGTCCAGGGATCCAATCCAAGCTATAGCCACAGCTGCAGCAACACTGGATCCTTAACCCACTGTGCTGGGCCAGGGATTAAATCGGTGCCTCTACACAAATAAGCCATATCATTAACCCACTGTGCCACAGTGGAAATTCCTTATTTTGAATTTTTTAAAGTGTTTTTAATAATATTTATTTTTCTGATTCTAAAACTTTCTAATTGGGGTTATACTATATGTACATTTTAGGATTCTCTTTTTTCCCCTACTTAATGTTGCAGTATGAGAATTCACTTTATTAATTACTTAGAGAATATTTTTAGTTTTTGCGTGTTAGCATATACATGCATATGTGTATCATATAATTTATGTAACATGGAGATTTAGAATGTTTACAACTTTTCACTGTAATTTGTAGAGGTATGACAAAATCCTTGTCAAAAATGTTGTTAAAACTTATATATATATATATATGTATATATTTATCTCATTTAAAATTTAAATATGGTTTAGTGGTAAAAAAAATCATTTTTTAATAAGTGTCATGTTATATTTGGGCTTTCAGTTGCTTAATTTGTGACTAGAAATCATTTTTCTTCTTCCAGGGTATAAAACCAGCCAGTTTCAATAAAGTCACTGATCCTGAAGTGAAAGAAATCATCGAGGGATGTATTCGTCAAAACAAATCTGAAAGGTGGGTGCATATGTATTGAAATTACTTAACTGATGGATGAATTTTTCTCTTGCACTGTGTCTTTTTCTGACTTTTGAATCATGCTGGGTATAACCTTTGAGTAGAAGCCAAATTATACCGTCTAGAGTGAAGTATATCGGTGCATCTTGTTTGCCATTTTATAGACTTTGATATCATATGCTGAATTTTTCTTAAACTGACACTTGGGTTATGTTTGTCTATGTGTGTTGGACAAGCCTCAGCACAGCACCTTCAGCCATCAGTTAAACAGTTAACGGACCCCCTCCCAGGTAAACTTGTTTCTGACAGTTGGCAGTAGAGTGCTTTTGCAGTGTCACCTTCACATAAGTACTTGAATTGTTTTTTTAATGATAGTTTAAAAAAATTAATCATCAACTCACCAGATGTTTTTTTTATTTGTCCATATGTCCCTGTATCATGAAAATGGTAAAGCTGATAGGACTAGTTTTGTTCAAGAAATAGTGTTCTAGATTTATTTGTATCACTATTCATGTTTTTCTTATGGACAGCTCCATTTAGTTTTAGCTTTTCCCTTTAATTTGAGCTTTGGACAGTTGCTGACTTAAATTGGTAGGTTAATGTTTTGATTTTTACCTTCTTACTGATTATGGTTAATAAAGATGATAGATAATTATAGAAATTATTTCCTACCATTTCACTGACTGTTCCCCATTTTTTAAAAAATGTTTTTATTCGGTGATTCCTACATTGGGGCCATTTTTTTTTTTTTTTTTTGGCGATGCCCACAGCATGTGGAAGTTCCTGGACCAGGGATAGAACTCATACTGTAGTGGCGACCTAAGCCACTGCAGTGACAACCCTGGATCCTTATCCAACTGCGCCACAAGGGAACTCCCTGTTTCCCATTTTTTATTAGATCTTACTGTTGCATATCTGAGAATATAAAATACCACTAAGATAAAGCCTGTTTAATTATAGCTTTATTACACAACATTCTTTGTGTTTGTACTAACAGGCTATATCTATCTGTGTATATATTTTAATTTTGGTAAAATATACATAACCTAAGATTTACTATTTTAATCATTTTTAAGTGTGCAATTCAGTGGCCTTAAGCACATTTACATTGTTGTACAAACCATCACCACTATTTCCAGAACTTTATCATCATCCCAAACAGAAACCCTGTGCCCATTAAACAGTAATTCCACACTCTCTTTCCCCTCAACTCCTAGCAATCTCTTTTCCACTCTGTCTGTTTCTACCTCTGTGTAGGTATGTCACATAAGTGGAATTATACAGTATTGGTCATTTTGTGTCTGCCTTATTTTTTGTAGCATAGTGTTTTCAAGGTTGATCCATGTTATAGCATGTTTCAGAATTTCATTCATATTTAAGGCTGAGTATTATTCCATTGTGTGTATATGTGTGTATACCATATATATACACATATATGGTACCCATATTTTGTTTATCCATTCACCTGTTGATGGACACTTGTATTATTTCTACCTTTTGGCTCTTGTGAATTATGCAGCATGAACATTGGTGAGTGAATATCTTCTTGATTTCCTACTTTAAGTTCTTTTTGGTATATACCTACAAGTAGAATTACTGAATCATGTTGTAATGCTGTGTTTAATTTTTTGAAGAACTACTAAATTTTTTCTGCAGTGGCTGCTTCATTTTGCATTCCCTCTAGCAAGGAATGACGGTTCCAGTTTCTCAGTGTGTTGGACCATTTGTTATTTTCCATTTTTTTTTATAATAGCCATTCTGATAGATATGAAGTGGTATCTCATTGTGGTTTTGATTTGCATTTCCCTAATGACTAATACTGTTGAGTATCTTTTCATGTGCTTATTTGCCATTTGTGTATCTTCTTTGGAGAAAAGTCTATTCAAGTCCCTTTGCAATTTTAAAAAATTGAATTATTTATAGTTATTTTTGAATTGTAGGAATTTAGCATGCTTTTTTTTACCCTATGCTAAAACTACTGTGTTAAAGTAGCCATTTTAGTTTCGTTTCTTATTGTTTGCATAGCATTTTAGTTATGACGCTATCAAAGAACACTGGAATATTTAAAAGGGTTCAAGGCACATTAGTGTTTTGGAAAGAATGGCCTTCCACATCAGAATAAGATTCAAATCTGGACTCACATTTAGCCAGTGTGATCTTGAGCAGTTACTTGGCTGTTTCCTCAAAATAAGTATTAGTTTGATGATTAAAAAGATAATGAATGTGGAGTTCTTGTTGTGGCTCAGTAGGTTAAGGACCCAACCTTGTCTCTGTGAGAATGCCAGTTGTCAATCCCTGGCCGTAAGGATCTGGCATTGCTGCAAGCTGTGACATAAGCTGCAGATGCAACTTAGATCTGGTATTGCCATGGCTGTGACATAGGCCTCAGCTGCAGCTTCAGTTCAACCCCTGGCCCAAGAACTTCCATATGCAGTAGGTGCAGCTGGCCAAGGTGTACCCATAAAAAGAAAAAAAAATGAATGCATATAAAATACCTAACAGTAATAAGTACTTAGTGAATGGTATTGTCTACTGCTATTGCAGTAGATTATTCCAGAGTGAAAATATCTAGGCAAAATTTTTATTGAGTTGCCAAGTGCTTCATTTGGTTGTACCTTCTTAAACACATCTCACCTTAGTCTTAAGACTAATTAGTCTGAGCAAGCTCATTCTTTTTATAAAACTGTCGAAATTAAATATTTATCTCTTGATCACTAAAAATGTAGAAGGTTGAAAATCTTCATCTTACAGGATACCATGCTGTCAATATGCTTTATCTGTTTTAAGTAGTACAGGAGGGACTTTCAGGAGGGTTACATCAGTTTTGGCTCTCCCTGGCCTGTAATATAGATAGATTAGATATGATAGATCTATTTTAGAAGTTGGTCAAAGAAAAGGAACTAAAATGCCAGCTTTTAAAAGAATCTTTTGAATATCTGTCCTTTTTTTCTCTTCAAAGATGTTTAATCCCAATTATTAGGCTAGGGTTGTATCCATTATAGGTATACTTTGGACTCGAAATTTAAGAAAACTGTACGACTTTGCTGAAGTAAATTAGCTTCACCCATGGCATTCTTAATTAAGATCACTACAAATGCATGTTAGTTGGGATTTCTTTGCATCTTTGGTAATAATAAGTTGGATATAAGATTTGGCTTTTATAATAAGGCTGATTAATGGCTTAATAGAAAATTTAAAATACGGTTGTTACTTTGACAAAATAACAGATTTATATTTTGTTTATTAGTGTTTAGTATTTATTTGTATTTTGTTTACTTGTTTATTAGGTTGTCCATCAGGGACCTACTAAACCATGCATTTTTTGCTGAGGATACAGGACTAAGGGTGGAGTTAGCTGAAGAAGATGATTACTCAAATTCATCCCTGGCTTTAAGACTCTGGGTTGAAGACCCTAAAAAATTGAAAGGCAAACATAAGGACAATGAAGCTATTGAATTCAGTTTCAATTTAGAAACGGATACACCTGAGGAAGTAGCATATGAAATGGTAAGTGAATCCTACCACTATACTCCACTCCCCCTGTAGTATCAAGGTTGATTCCTTTCTCCTTGTCATTGCTTTCTTTCCTCTCATTTTCTCCTCTTCTTTATTGAAATTATTATTTTATTGTGAATATTTCTAAAACAGAGTATATTAAATTTGCATGTACAATATAAGGAATAATCAAACTCTACTTTTGTTAAGAAATAGAACACTGTTGGTATCTTAAAAGCCACCTGTATGCTCCTCCTACTTGCATTCCCCTCCCTCATTACCACAGGTAATATCTACTCTGACTTTTGACTTTTGTGTTACTCATTCCTTTGCTTTTCATTACTGTTTACCTAAATACTCTCTTGTTTTGTTTTGAAAACCTGAGTGGCATGCACATACCTAGCTGGTTACTAAAGTTACTATTAGGTATAGCTGCCCAGGAGGGGATAAGTAGAACAGAGTCTCTCAGGCATAGTCTGGCTCTCTGTGAGTTTATGAGAGCTGAGTCTGGAGAAATCAGTGAGTGAGGTCACACTTGAGTCCAAGGAAACACACAAAGCTCACCACAGTCAGGGCACCAGCAGGCCTGTGTGAACCAGAAAAATTAGTTGTCTGGTAACAATATGGTTTGATGGGAGTGGGCCCCTCTGTCTTTTCTACTTCTCATCTCCCCATGACCCCTCCCTGACCCAAGAGTAGAAGACAGCAGAACTTCTGTTGGGTGAAATGCGTGTCCATGCACGATCCAGGCTGTGCAGAGTTTGGAGGGAGGGTGTGTAGGCGCTTCAGCAGCATGTGGTCAGATTAGTCAAGTACTGAGACTCTGAGCCAGGCTCACCTGGGCGTTCTGTCCTCAAGTTAAAAAGAAATATGAGGAGTTCCCATTGTGGCTCAATGGGTTAAGGACCCAACGATGTCTCTGTGAGGATGGGGGTTTAATCCCTGGCCTCACTCAGTAGGTTAAGGATCTGGTGTTGCTGCCAGCTGCAGCGAAGGTCACAGATGTGGCTCAGATCTGCCATTGCTGTGGCTGTGGACAGCTGCAGCTCTGATTGGACCCCTGGCCTGGGAACTTCCTTATGTTGCAGGTGTGGCCCTAAAAAGACCTCCCCCCCCAAAAAAAAAATAAAAAAAAGATATACAGAAGGTAAATTCTTTGAGACTTGCATGTATAAAAAAGTCTTTTTTCTGTCTTCATATTTAATCAGTTATTTGGCTGGCCAAGTCATTTTATGCTGGCAATTAAATTTAGAGTCATTGCTCCCTGCTTTTCTAACTTTCAGTATCGATATTGAGAAATACAAAGATGCTCTGTTTTCTGGATCTTTTGCATGCAATCCATTTTTTCCTCTCTGGACCTTGTAGTATCTTCTCAGTATTCTAAAATTTCACCATGTACATTGTTTCGGATCTGTTTTCATCAGCTGTGTTGGATACTCAGTGGACTTATATCCTTCAGTTTCTGGGAAATTTCTTAATGTATCTTATTGATGAGTTTTTTCCCTTTGTCTTCCCTTTTGGGAACTGCTATTATTTGGATGTTTGGTCTCTTAGACTGTTTCTCCAGTGTTCTTATCTTTTCTATTTTCCATCCTTTTGTTCTCCTTTCTGAAAAATATTATCAGCTTTATCTTCTAAACCTTCCATTGGGTTTTTCATTTCTACTATCTTTTTAATTTCAAGATTTCCTTTTCATTTTTTTGGTCTTTTTATTTTGATCTTTTTTTTTAATGCCAGACCTGTGGAATATGGAAATTCCCAGACTAGGGGTCAAATCAGAGCTGCAGCCACTGGCCTGTGCCACAGCCACAGCAACGTGGGATCCGAGCCACGTCTGTGACCTACACTGCAGTGGCAATGCCAGATCCTTAACGCACTGAGCGAGGCTAGGGACCAAACCCATATCCTCATGGATATTAGTTGGGTTGGTTTCTGCTGAGCCACTAGGGGAGCTCCTGTTTGCTTCTTTTTTTTTTTTTTAGAGTAAACATATATTGTTCTTTGTTTTCTGTGTGCGGTATTCCACACCTCTGTAATTTTAGTGAAGAGAGTGTTTTCAACATGTTTCTCTCCCTGAATCTTCAAGTTGCTGTTTCTTCTTGGTTGGTTTTGTGTTCCATCTTGTTAGAGGCTTTTCTCATATTTCTGGTTATTCTTGGCTGGCTGCTCATAATTAATAGTAGGAGACTGTATTGGTTTTCTTTTGCTGTATAGCAAGTTACCACAGATTTAGTGGCTCAAAAGAACACCCTTCTATTTCAATTCTGTAGGTCAGAAGGCCTGGTAGGCTTTGCTGGATTCTCTGCTTAGAGTCTCACAGGCTGAAATCAAGGTCAGTGGACTAAACTCTTATCTGGAGGCTCTAGGAGAGAATCTCCTTTTAGGCTCAAACTAGTTTGTTGACACAGTTCACTTCTATGCAGTTATAAGACAAAGGTCTTTGTTTCCTTGCTGGCTATTAGCCAGGGGTCACTTTCAGCTCCTAGAAACTGTTCTTCAGTCCTTTCACATGCCCCACTCCATCTTCAAAGTCAGGAATGGCATGTTGAATCCTTCTAGTGTAGCTAACTGGTAAAAGGCTCACCCAGATGGTCTTTCCCTATTAAGGTCAAATGTGTATAGCTCAATAATGGGAGTGATATCTTAACATATTCACAGGTTTGAGGATTAGGATGGGATGTCTTTGAGGGGCCATGATTTTGCCTACAATAGGGACTAACAAGCTGATTGGGTTGTATGATTGCTGTGTCAGACTTGTTAACCTCTACGTGGGTGGGCCAATAATCAGGGAATATTTGACATACATATTTGTAGGTCTTTCTTCTTGGATTGATCATATTCTCCAGAGAAACATCTTTTAATGTCCTACCTGGAGGGTAAGGATCTGGATACTGGTATTTTAGTAGCCAAGTGGGGAAGAAGGCATGCATATGGTCATTTAACCTTCTTGTTTTCCACATGGTAGCCATACCCTCAATTGTGTGTAGTGTTCCTTAGTTCAAAGATCCTCTCTTTTACCTTCTCCAGAGAACAAAATTCCAATCTTCTTATGCAGGCAAAAAGCATAGCCCAAAGGTGTAGAATGGAGGAAGGGGCACAGGGACCTAATATCTAACTGCTTCTTCCTTAGTCTTCCTTATTTTAGTCATCTCTTTTGACTTTCCACAGTTCTGGAAGTGCCTGGTACTGCCACTTCTATGTGTTGTGAGTATTCTTCACTATAAATGGGAGTGATTCTCAGCTTTCCTTGGTTCTCCTTTTTCAGGTTTACTAGGTCAGTTATCTATCTGTTTTCCATATCCCAAAATGTCCACAAACATTGTTTGTTGTTGTTGTTGCCTTTATTCTTTTTTTTTTTTTTTTTTTGTCTTTTTAGAGCCGCACCCTCAGCATATGGAGGTTCCCAGGCTAGGGGTCGAATTGGAGTTGCAGCTGCTGGCCCACACCACTGCTATAGCAACGCCAGATCCCAGCCACGTCTGCAACCTACACCACAGCTCACGGCAATGCCCGATTCTTAACCCAGTGAGTGAGGCCAGGGATTGAACCTGCACCCTCATGGTTACTAGTCAGATTCATTTCCGCTGAGCCACAACAGAAACTCCTTTTGCCTTTATTCTTTCTCTCTTTGTGAATTTATGACTTAAAAACTCATAACTTTGGGAGGGAGTAAAATTAAATATATGGATTCCATCTAAAATTTTAATCATTTTTCAACTATGATGAAATTTCCCTGAGTCTGCAACCCTGAGGCATGCTTTATAAAGCAGATTGTAGAACTAAGAATGATATAATATACCATGGGAACTTCTCAAGTCTCTGCTACTCATCCCTGTTCCTTTCAGGCACCAAGCCTTTAACTTCTCTCACTCTTCTAATGCCTAGTAAGATGTAGCATTTTGCTATGAGCATACTTCCTCTGCCTAAAGTGTTGATTTTTAAACTTCATCTAACGCTCCCTCAATAGCCTGCAAGTTCCTTATTTCAGTTAAATCCAGGTCAGACTTTACCTTCCTCTGTGACACTTTCTCTAATTCCGCCAGGGAAACTTGTGCTCCTTTAGGGCTTTTGCAGCAACTCACATCTACCTCTATCTCCTTTTAACTTAAGTTTGTATCCAACTTTTACTACCAACTTGTGTGCGCATAAGGACAAAGGTCAGCTTAGGGACCTATATGTCTCTGGAGCACATTGTAGGCACATTGTAGGCACTTAATGTTGCTGAATGAGGAAACCTTTTTAATCTTTCTCAAAACTTAATGGCAATCACAAATTACCTGTAATAAGACTATATGTACTGAAATACCAAGCTGTTTGTTTTTGTTTAAAACCAGAATTATTTTGGCAATGTTTGGTAGTAGTATTGTTTTTCTTCTTTTTGAAAAAAATTTTTTGGTCTTTTTAGGGCTGCACCCACGGCATATGGAGGTTCCCAGGCAAAGGGGTGAATTGGAGCTGTAGCCGCTGGGCTACACCACAGCCACAGCAACACCAGATCTGAGCTGCATCTGCAGCCTACACTAAAGCTCACGGCAATGCCAGATCCTTAACCCACTGAGCAAGGCCAGGGTTCAAACTTGTCTCCTCATGGATTCTAGTCAGATTCCTTTCCAGTGAGCCACGGTTTTCCTTATGCTGACTAAAGCCTCTGGCATTTATGTAAGAAGGAATAAAAAAACAAATTAACTTATTTAATAGTATTTGGAATTTTGGGGCACAAAACAACTATGCTAGTAAAAAATAAAACTTAAAATCTTAAAAGTTAAAGATGCAGTTTGCTTATTATATTTTGTTTGTAGGTCAAGTCAGGATTCTTCCATGAAAGTGATTCCAAAGCTGTTGCCAAGTCCATTAGAGACCGGGTTACCCTGATAAAGAAGATAAGGGAGAAGAAGCCAGCTGGCTGTTTGGAAGAACGCAGGGATTCTCAGTGCAAATCTGTGGGGAATATACTCCCTCAGCCCCAGAATACAACTTTGCCCCTTCCTCCTGCTCAGCACACTGGGGCTGAATGTGAAGAAACTGAAGTTGATCAACATGTGAGACAACAGCTTCTACAAAGAAAACCACAACAACACTCCTCCTCTGTTACAGGTAACAAAATTATAATCTATAAAAGGAAACGTGTAATTGTATTTCCTTTCCTTTCAGTAGTACTTTTGTATGTTTTGAAGCATTTTTTTCTATCATTTCATTAATCCTTTCACAAAATCCCTGAAATAGATGACAGCTAGTTTCTTTATTTTTTTAATTTTTTTAAAAAACTATAACAAATTTAATTTGTTATATTATTACAAGTCTCTGAGATCAAGAGTTAAAAGCTTAAGAAATCTCAAAAATAACATTTTGTAAGAAAAAGAATAGAGTGGAAATCTCACAAATTAGTGTGTTATATTAGTAGCAGATAAATAAAATAGAGTTAAGCAAAGAGGCAACATAAATTCACACAAGAAGATTTCAAGGGAAAGTACATTAAATCAGAGTGTAGTTATAATTTATCAGCCAATAAAATATACAGTGAAATTAAAAGAACTCTGAACTGCTTTGGCAGATTAAAATGGATGCAAATTTTTTTTATTACTCAAATAAATTTATCACATCTGTAGTTACATAATGATCATAACAATCTGATTTCACAGGATTTCCAACCAACAGCCCAAGCACATACCCCCAACCCCCAAACTGTCTCCTCTGGAGACCATAGGTTTTTCAATGTCTGTGAGTCAGCATCGGTTCTGCAAAGAAGTTCAGTCTGTCCTTTTTTCAGATTCCACATGTCAGTGAAAGCATTGGATGTTGGTGTCTCATTGTATGGCTGACATCACTAAGCATGATAGTTTCTAGGTCCATTCATGTTGCTAAAAATGCCCGCATTTCGTTTTTTTAATGGCTGAGTCATATTCCATTGTGTATATGTACCACATCTTCTTGATCCACTCCTCTGTCGATGGACATTTAGGTTGTTTCCATGTCTTGGCTATTGCAAATAGTGCTGCAATGAACATTGGAGTGCATGTGTCTTTGCGAGTCGTGGTTTTCACTGGATAGATGCCCAGGAGTAGGATGGCTGGATCAAATGGTAGTTCTATGTTTAGTTTTCTGAGGAATCTCCATACTGCTTTCCACAGTGGTTGCACCAATGTACATTCCCACCAGCAGTGTACTAGGGTTCCTTTTTCTCCACACCCTCTCCAGCACTTATTGTTTGTAGACTTTTGGATGATGGCCATTCTGGCTGGTGTACGGTGGATCCTCAGAGTGGTTTTGATTTGCATGTCTCTAATAATGAGTGATGTTGACATCTTTTCATGTGTTTTTTGGCCGTCTGTATGTCTTCTTTGGAGAATTGTGTGTTTAGATCTTCTGGCCATTTTTTGATGGGGTTGTTTGGTTTTTTTTTTTTTTTGGTATGGAGCTGCAGAAGGAGTTTCTAAATTTTGGAGATGAATCCCTTGTCAGTGGATTCACTTGCAAAGATTTTCTCCGATTCTGTGGGTTGTCTTTTCGTTTTGTTTAGGGTTTCGTTTGCTGTGCAGAAACTTTTCAGTTTGAGTAGGTCTGATTTGTTTGTTTTTGTTTTTATTGTCAATACTCTGAGAGGTGGACCTGAGAAGATGTTGCTGTCGTTTATGTCAGAGAGTGTTTGGCCTGTGTTTTCCTCTAAGAGTTTTCTGGTGTCTGGTCTTATATCTAGGTCTTTAGTCCATTTGGAGTTGATTTTTGTGGATGGTGTTAGGGAGTGTTCTCATTTCATTCTTTTCCATGTGGCTGTCCAGTTTTCCCAGCACCACTTATTGAACAAGCTGTCCTTTCTCCATTGTATCTTCTTGCCTCCTTTGTCATAGATGAGTTGGCTGTAGGTGCGTGGGTTGACTTCTGGGCTTTCTGTCCTGTTCCACGGATCTATATCTCTGTCTTTGTGTCAGTACAATTCGGTTTTGATGATTGTTGCTTTGTAGTAGAGTCTGAAGTCCGGGGGCCTGATTCCTCCAGCTGCATTTTCTTTTTCAGGATGTCTTTGGCTATTCTGGGTCTTTTGTGTTTCCACACAAACTTTAAACTATTTCATTTGAGGTCTGTGAAAAATTTCCTTGGTAATTGGATAGGGATTGCATTGAATCTGTAGATTGCCTTAGGTAGTATAGTCATTTTGGTAATATTAACTCTCCCAATCCACGAGCATGGTGTGTCTTTCCATCTATTTGTGTCATCTTTGACTTATTTCATCAGTGTCTTATAGTTTTCAGAGTACAGGTCTTTTGTCTCTTTAGGTAGGTTTACTCCTAGGTATTTTATTCTTTTGGATGCAATGGTAAACGGGATTGCTTCCTTAATTTCTTTTTCTGCTCTTTCATTGTGAGTGTATAGAAATGCCGTCGATTTCTGGGTATTAATTTTGTATCCTGTGACTTTACCAAATTCATGGATGAGCTTTCTGGTAGAGTCTTTAGGATTCTCTAGGTATAGTATCATGTCTTCTGCAAATAGTGGTAGTTTTACTTCATCCTTTCAAATTTGGATTCCTTTATTTCTTTTACTTCTCTGATTGCCATGGCTAGGACTTCCAAAACTATGTGGAAGGGTAGTGGCGAGAGCGGACATCCTTGTCTTGTTCCTGATCTCAGCAGGAATGCTTTCTGCTTTTCACCATTGAGAATGATGTTCGTTGTGGGTTTGTCATATATGGCCTTTATCATGTTGAGGTAGGATCCCGCTATGCCCACTTTCTGAAGGGTTTTTTATCAGAAATGGGTGTTGGATTTTGTCAAAGGCTTTTTCTGTGTCTATGGAGAGGATCCTATGGTTTCTATTCTTCAGTTTGTTAATGTGGTATATCACACTGTTGGATTTGCGGATATTGAAGAACCCTTGCATCCCTGGGATAAATCCCACTTGATCCTGATGTACAATCCTTTTAATGTATTGTTGGATGCGGTCTGCTAGTATTTTGTTGAGGATTTTTGCATCGATGTTCATCAGTGAAATTGGCCTGTAGTTTTCTTTTGCTGTGGTATCTTTGTCTGGTTTTGGTATCAGGGTGATGGTGGCCTCATGGAATGAGTTTGGGAGTATCCCTTCCTCTGCAATTTTTTGAAATAGTTTCAGAAGGATAGGTGTTAGCTCTTCTCTAAATGTTTGAAGGAATTTGGCTGTGAAGCCCTCTGGTCCTGGACTTTTGTTTGTTGGAAGTTTTTCAATCACAGTTTCAATTTCAGTGCTTGCGAGGGGTCCATTCATCTTTTCTATTTCATCTTGGTTTAGTCTTGGAAGATTGTACTTTTCTAAGAATTTATCCGTTTTTTCTAGGTTTTCCCTTTTATTGGTATATAGTTGCATAGAGTAGTCTCTTATGACCCTTTGTATTTCTGTGATGTCCGTTGTTACTTCTCCTTTTTCATTTCTAATTTTATTGATTTGAGTCCTCTCTCTTTTTTGCTTGAGAAGTCTGGCTAAGGGTTTAGCAATTTTGTTGATCTTTTCAACAAAATCTCTGAGTGACAGGTGGGGCCAGATTTTCCCAAAACAGCCACCTCCAGAGAAAGGCACAGCTGCTGAATATTCCCGAGAGCTTTGCTTCCAATGTCTTTCCCTCACAACAAGCCAGTTCACCCCTGTTTTCCCAGGATGTCCTCCAAGAACTGCAGTCAGGTTTGACCCACATTCCTATGGAGATTTTGCTTTTCCCTGGGATCCAGTGCCCGTGAAAGTCTGTGTGCGCCTTGTAAGAATGGGGTCTTCGTTTTCCCCAGTCCTTGGAGCTCCTGGGCACAAGCCCCACTGGCCTTCCATGCCAGATGCTCCAGGGACTCTTTCTCCCTGTGCCAGATCCCCACACGTGGGAGTTTGATGTGGGGCTCAGAACTCTGACTCCTGTAGGTGAGTCTCTGTGAACCAGTTAGTTTCCAGTCTGTGGGGCTTCCCCTCCGGGAGGTGTGGGGTTGTTTATATGATGAATTCACCTCTCCTACCTCTTGATGTGTCCTCCTCTCTGTCTTCTGGAGTAGGGTGTCTTTTTTAAGGTTTCCGGTCCATTTGGGTACAGATTGCTCAGCCTTTAGTTGTGAATTTTGTTGTTTTTAGGAGAGAAGTTGAGCTTCAGTCCTTCTATTCTGCCGTCTTAATCCCGTCTCCTAGTTTCTTTATTTTAAAATTAAGAAACTTCGGTGGCTACAGCTCCGATTCAACTCCTAGCCTGGGAACCTCCATATGCCGCGGGAGCGGCCCAAGAAATACCAACAACAACAACAACAACAACAACAACAAAAAGACAAAAGACAAAAAAAAAAAAAAAGGAGTTCCCGTCGTGGCACAGTGGTTAACGAATCCGACTAGGAACCATGAGGTTGCGGGTTCGGTCCCTGCCCTTGCTCAGTGGGTTAACGATCCGGCGTTGCCGTGAGCTGTGGTGTAGGTTGCAGACGCGGCTCGGATCCCGCGTTGCTGTGGCTCTGGCGTAGGCCGGTGGCTACAGCTCCGATTCAACCCCTAGCCTGGGAACCTCCATATGCCACGGGAGTGGCCCAAGAAATACCAACAACAACAAAAAAAGACAAAAGACAAAAAAATAAAATAAAATAAAATTAAGAAACTGTTCTGTTAAGTGAACTGTCCAACATACAAGTTGTATAAGGATTATAATCTTTTTAAACCATTGTTAAGGATCTACAGTACATCCTTCAATAAGGAAAATGTGAAACTAAAGATAGAATTTATTCTTCAAGAAGTAATTTTCTAGACTTTAAGGCCTTTTTAAATTTTAGACTCAGGCATCAAATTAACACTGTTTTTCTGATTTTTCTGCTGTATACATTCTCTTCTCTGGTAGGACAAAATATTTTCATAGTAATACCAGTTATTCTATAAAGACAGTACAATTTCTATCCACGTCTAGGAGACTGAGAATAGAAATGCCACTTAGATTTTACTGAAATCCTAATGGCAAACATAGGTTAGTTATGGGTATGTATGAAATGGCCAGTAAATGTAGTTGACTTTTATGTGTTTCTTTGTTTTTGGGTTTTCTTTTCCAAAGAAAATTTTAGTTATACTACAGTATCAGCATGGAGAGTTTACATGATGTTTTTTTTTTTTTTATTATAATTGATTTACAGTGTTCTGTCAATTTCTGCTGCACAGCAACGTGCATGATGTTTTTTTATTAATTCTACAGTGTACATATTATATTTGAAGCTGTTTCAGATTGTCAGAGTTATAAAGAAAGAATTAAAGAAACATTTACCATTTCCTATACCATTTGGACCTTGTGTTTTGAGTTTTCCCTTCTACCTATTGCTTGTTTGGTCGTAGGTGACAATTTGTCCGAGTCAGGAGCTGGATACTCAGATACTTCAAGTCAGCCCAGTATAGCCTATTCCTCAGACCAGATGATGGGCTCTCAAATGGTTTCTAACATCCCACAGGCTGAAATAAATGTCCCAGGGAAAATTTATCCATCCCAGCAGCTAGTGGGACATTACCAGCAGATTTCAGGGGTAAGGTGAACTGTTTTATTTTCTAATATATAAACAGTATATTTAATGTAAATGGGAGAGTTTGTCTTTAATCTTTTTCTTTTTTCTTATTTAATAGTTGCAGAAGCAGCCAAAGCTGACTCAGCCCCAAATTTTGCCTTTGGTTCAAGGTCAGTCCACTGTTTTGCCTGTACATGTCCTTGGACCTCCAGTTGTCCCACAACCCCAGGTTTCACCAGTCACTGTACAGAAGATCTCACAGATAAAGGTAAGATACATTTTAGAGGCTCTGTGTTCAGTTAAACCTTTTTAACACTGGCTGGATTTTTCTGACAGGCAAAGGCTCTTTCATAAATTCATCATAGTTTATATAAAAGTCACTGAAAGCTAAAAGTTATTTATACTTTCCTTTACTTAAGACATTCTTCTTGAGGATATGCCTAACATTGTGTAACTAACATCTTGAGACACTGCTTGTATAATTGGAAAAGAAACTGAGAACTCCGTATATGGATAAAACCATTTATTTAGGACTCAAATCCCTTTTTCTTGGTAATGATGAATTGTTTTTTGTATTGGACTTTTCCAGCCTGGTTTGAATGTGGAGGAATGTCTTTTGTAGTTACTTAGAAATAGTAATTTTTTAGCACTTTCATCTAAATTCTTTTTTATCATTCAGAAGTTTTATTGTATTATAGTTGATTTATAGTGTTTGGTAATTTGTTATACAACACAGTGATTCAGTTATATATATACACACATTCATTCTTTGTCAGATTATTTTCCCACATAGATTATCACAAAATGGACTTCCTGTCGTGCCTCAGAGCAGAAACGAATCTGACTAGCATCCTTGAGGATGTGAGTTCAATCCCTGGCCTCATTCAGTGGGTTAAGGATCTGGCGTTGCCATGAGCTGTGGTGTGGTTTGCAGATGCAGCTCTGATCTAGTGTTGCTGTAGCTGTGGTGTAGGCTGGCAGCTGTAGCTCCGATTTGACTCCTAGGCTAGGAACTTCCATATGCCACAGATACAGCCCTAAAAAAGACCAAAAAAAATAAAGATCATCAGAAAATACTGGTTAGAGTTCCTTATGCTATACAGCAGGTCCCCATTGGCCAGTCATTCCATATACCATACTGCATATGTCAGTCCCAAACCCCCAGTCCATCCCTCTCCTCAATTTGTCCCCTTTGGTAACCATAAGTTTGTTTTCAAAGTCTGTGAGTCTGTTTCTGTTCTGCAAATAAGTTCATTTGTATCCTTTTTTTAGATTCCATATGTAAGTGAAATCAAATGATGTTTGTCTTTCACTTTCTGACTTATTTCACTTAGTATAATAATCTCTAGGTCCCTCCATGTTGCTGCAAATGGCATTGTTTCATTCTTTTTTATGATTTAGTAATACTCGATTGTATATATGTACCACAGCTTCTCTATCCATTCCTCTGTTGATGGCCATTTAGATTGCTTCCATGTCTTGGCTATTGTAAATAGTGCTGCAGTGAATGTTGGGGTACATGTATCTTTTCGAAATAGGGTTTTATCTGGATAGATGCCCAGGAGTGAGATTGCTGGATCACATGGTAGTTCTATTTTTAGTTTTTCGAGTAACCTCTAAACTGTTTTCCATAGATATTGTACCAATTTACATTCCAACCAGCAGTGTAAGAGGGTTTCCTTTTCTCCACACCCTCTCCAGCATTTACTGTTTTGTAGACTTTTTGATGATGGCCATTCTGGTTAGTATAAGGTGGTACCTCATAGCTGTTTTGATTTGCATTTCTCTAATAATTAGCGATGCAGAGTATCCTTTCATGTATTTTTTGGCTATCCGTATGTCTTTGGAGAAATGTCCATTTAGGTTTGTTTTTGATTGGGTCATTTTTGTTTGTTTGTTTTATACTGAGCTGAATGAGTTGTTTGTATATTTTGGAGATTAAATCCTTGTCAGTCACTTGGTCTGTGAATATTTTCTTCCATTCTCTGGGTTGTCTTTTCATTTTGTTTATGGTTTCCTTTGCTGTGCAAAAACTTTTAATTTAGGTTGCATTTGTTTTATTTTTGTTTTTATTTTCATTACTCTAGGAGGTGGGTCTGAAAAGATAATTGCCATGATATATGTCAGAAAATGTTCTGCCTGTTTTCCTCTAAGAGTTTTATATTATCTGGTCTTATATTTATGTCTTTAATCCATTTTGAGTTTATTTTTGTGTATAGTGTTAGAGAGTGTTCTAATTTCATTCCTTTTGTATGTAGCTGTCACCCTTTATTGAAGAGACTTTCTTTTCTCCATTGTATATTCTTGCCCGCTTTGTCACATATTAGTTGACCATAGGTATGTGAGTTTGTTTCTGGGATTTCTATCCTGTTCCATTTATATATATTTCTGTTTTTGTACTAGTACCATGCTGTTTTGATTAATGTAGCTTTCTGGTATAGTCTAAAGTCAGGGAGCCTGATGTCTCCAGCTCCATTTTTCTTTCTCAGTAATCTAAATTCTTGACTTTTTTGGTTCCTGTTTATTTTTGTAGGAGAAATAGTATTTTTGTCATTTAGACTTTCAAAGCTGACACTATTCATTTCTGACAATGCATAAACAGTCTTTGTGAGTTCATATATCAAGATTAAATCCTGTTTTTCTAGGTTATGGGCTATGGATACATGGTTGGGCTTTTCTTTCCCATCACCCCATTTTCTTTCCTTAACTCCACCATCCCCTGCATGTGCCTTCTCTCTTTGGAAATGAGATGGTCTGAGCTCTTAGGCATTCTCTGTATATGCTTTAGTTAGCACCTGGTGCATCTGTTGCTTTTAAAAGATTGGTATATAGTCAGTCATAGTTTATTGACAAACTTTTAATGACTACTATCTCTGGGATTATGAAATAAGATAAAATGTAATCCTTGCCCTCAGGGAGCTCACAGCTTTGTAGGGGAAAGAATACACCGACTTGACAAATGCCAGATACATTTAAAATCTGCTGGGGGTATATTTAATCTGATATGGTTGACAGTGCATGGTATTTAGCTAATGTTTGTAGGTGATATGGTACATGTTCACAATTGAGCTTATGTTGTGATTTGATTTGTCTCTTTTTTAAGATGACAATGCAAAATGTGTTGGATGAATGCTTAAATTAGGTTTAATCACGTAAATATACAGGTATGTATATTTTAAAATGTTTCCAAAATTTTATTTATTTATTTTATTTTTTTGTCTTTTTGCCATTTCTTGAGCTGCTCCCATGGCATATGGAGGTTCCCAGGCTAGGGGTCGAATTGGAGCTGTAGCTGCTGGCCTACACCAGAACCACAGTGACGTGGGATCCGAGCCATGTCTGCAACCTACTCCACAGCTCATGGCAACGCCGGATCCTTAACCCACTGAGCAAGTGCAGGGATCGAACCTGCAACCTCATGGTTCCTAGTCGGATTTGTTGAGCCAGATGGGAACTCCTGTTTCCAAAAATTTTAAAAAAGTTTTAAAAATTTATGAAAATGTTCCTTACCTATTTAAAATAAAGCCCATAAAGTTATAAAGAAGTCTGTGAAAAATCTCCTGGTATCTCTCCAGCTAGAAATAACTTGTTTACCTTTGGGGGGAGAGAGTCTAGATTTGTCTTTTTTTCAATGTATGCATATATAACTTTGTTTATATGTACATATGTGTATCACGTACATACTACTTGGTAGCCTGCCTTTTTCACGTAATATATAGAAGCCACTTAAGCAAGCATTTTGACCAGTTGGCCTTTTTATGAACATGGTGGTTCAAGTTCTAGGAATTATTGCAGCTAGCCTATATGTATTCAGCCAAATCTCTTCTCTCTTCTTGAGAGAGCATCTATGTTTCTTTTAGCTCTATTAAAATCCTTTTGAGCTTTCTCTTGGAACTTCCACTGTCTGGTGTATGATGGTGTCAGATTCAGTTACTCTGAATTTCTGCCAGGGTTTGAATGAGTTATATGGCAAGTGCAATAAATGAGAAGCCATGAGAACTATATTGCTGGGACTGGTCTTACCCCCTAGGTGTATTCAATTTGCATTTACTTATGGTATTATGATTTTTATAGGACTAATTCTATACTTGGCACCTTTTTGATAATTTCCTGAAATTTTTACAATATAGCATTATTTTATCTATCATTCTGTCTGGGACAGTCCCATTAAAATGGGCATGGTATGTGCATTTATAATTTGAATTTTCCTTGCACCAGCACCAAGAACTGCAGCTGACCTTTGGAGCAGATGGACAAACTTCACCTGAACATTTGACTTTAGACTTGTCAGTTTCTGGAGTTCCACATTCTTTTTTGCAGTTTCTCTTTAGACACTACCTGCTTCACAAATGACTTCGCAGCATCCAGCAGTTGGTTTTCAACTTGAGCCAGCCCTGGAAATGAGAATCAGGAATTAACCAAATTACCAAATGCCAATCACACTTCTGGTTTCTTACCAGTTAATCACCCTCAAGCTTTGTTGAGTCACTCTTTTGCTCAATATGTGAGCAGTACACAGAATGCTGCTGGTATAGCTCAGCTCCTTTCTAATTCCTTTAGGGGGCAATCAGGGTCCCATCAACCTTCACAAAAGATACATTCAATATCCCACCCATACTCAGTGATATATCAGGAGTCTAAAATTCCAGGTTCTTCAGTGCCACAAAGCCAGACTCTGCATTTGAAGAAGCCTTGTTTCCAAGCCTCTATTCAGCAGCAGCCACTAATTTTATAGCCTAAGATTATAGTATCACCACAGAAAAAATGTTTAGCAGGATTGTACTCTGTGAGCATCTGAAGCTCGTTACAATGGCAGCAGCCAAAGGGTAGTATTGAAAGTGTGGTTCAGACCCTGGAATGGCCATCTTTTTCTGTTCAACACACTTATTCAGGACCACCTGCAGAACTGCCATCCTTTCCATTGAAGGCTTCTTGAGTGGCTGCCCTTTGTGATACTTCTCTGGAAATAAGCTTCTTACCCATCATAGTCAATTTACCCAATGCTCCAGCACTGCTTATTTATTCACTACCAGTCCCAGAGCATACTCTTTATACTGTACAACCACTGGGATCACTGCCAACCTATTCTACACAGACTTCTTACCCAGTTCCACCTGTAGTACAGCCCTCTTATTTGGCCCTGGCCCAAGGGCAGCCTGTTTATGCAACCTTTGGTTCGGTCACCTTTTCCAGACTAGACAGCATGTATGATCCAAGCAGCTTATCCTGTGCAACCTGTGGAACAGCATAATTACCAGGCACTTGAACATGTCCCTTATTCAGGTCAAGCTGCTTACACCATCCAAATAACTGAACAGGCAACCTTCATAACCCAAGAAACTATACACAGTATACCATCCTGAGAGCAAGCAAGTACATATTACAAACTCTGTAGATCAGGATTTATACTCAGTACCACCTTATGTAGCAACAAGTCTAACACAACTGCAAGGTGGTAATTCTTCAATGTTGGAACAAAAGACATATTTTACATCAACCTTAGATGCAGAAACACATTATACTGAGCCTTTATTTAATTGTAGAATTTAGCAATTTCATTCTAAGCAGATGTCAGTTTGGGGTACCAGCAGCTAAAATCTTGGTTATTATATCTTGGAGGGCTGTGGAAGGACAATTTCATCACCCTGTACAAATGTCCTTCATTCAGAGGCCTTAAAGACCCATATCCAGCCCCCACTTCCCATCTACTTCTTTGCACAGCTTTCCCAATCACATCTAACAACCAAGTCAGGTTTCTCACTTTTCAGCTTTCATTCAGCATCAGCAGATGACTCATTATCTCATCGGCAAGCACAGAAAAACCATCAGTTGTCTACTCAAGAAGGACCCATAAATCAACAACAGTCTTTGTATAGCCAACACGCTGCTTTCCATCAGCAGGTACCTTATTCTCAGGCAACTAACCTCAGCCAATACCAGTATTCTAAAGGCCATTACAAACATGGTCCAGATTATACCTCCTTTGTGAGATCGGTTGCAACCAGTGGTAGTGGAACAACATGCAACACAGTCTTTAGAGCAGGCTCAAGTACTTCAGGCATTCAACAGCAGTCATACTTTTTGCCTGCGGAGAAACCTAGCGCAGCACTAAGCCAGCATTCATTCAGCAGCAGTCTTCTGTCCAGCCATAGTGGCAGTAATAATAATAGCAGTTGCTTCTGGGCCATCAGAAACACAATCACAGCACCAGACCCTTATCAGATTTCTGACATAGCCCTTATAAATTAGCTGTCTTCTCTTACTCATTACTGACACAGTATTCCAGTACAGGTTTCTACTGCCTTTCAGAGCATTTCTGTGTTAACGGACACAACAGCATTTGCAAGGTAAATCCTGCTGGGGGAAAAATGTGGATGATTGTGACTTTTCTGAAATGTTCGAGGGTCAGGGAAATAGTAGAACTATAGTAGAAATGGCTCTGGACTGGAAGTCACAATCCCTGTTCCTGGCTTTTTTCCTTATCACTCTGAGTGGCTTTGATTCAGGTCTTTTTGGTAGTTTCTTCATCTCTAAAGTGAAGGGGTTAGACTGGATGATGCTAACAAAAACAATATTTGAGCACCTGCTTGGGATTTATTGGTGAATAAAAGACAATCCCTTTGTCATTGAGTTTTTTTTCTTTTTCTTTTTCTTTTTTTGTCTTTTTGCCATTTCTTGGGCCGCTCCCACAGCACATGGAGATTCCCAGACTAGGGGTCTAATCGGAGCTGTAGCTGCCAGCCTACACCAGAGCCACAGCAATGCGGGATCTGAGCCGCGTCTGCGACCTACACCACAGCTCACGGCAACGCCAGATCCTTAACCCACTGAGCAAGGTCAGGGATCGAACCCACAACCTCATGGTTCCTAGTCAGATTCATTAACCACTGTACCACAAAGGGAACTCCGAGTTTTCTTTTTCTTTTTCTTTTTTTAAATTAACGTATAGTTGATTTATAGTGTTTCTTCAGTTTCTGTTGTACAGCAAAATGACCCAGTCACACACAGTTCCCTGTGCTGTTCAGTGTGGCCCCATTGCCCATCCATTCCAAATATAACAGTTTGCTTTCAAAACCCGCAAGTTTTTATTCTCTTTAAAAATTTTACTGAAGTATAGTTGATTTACTATGTTGTTTTATGTCATCGAGTTTTTTTTGCCTAATGGGAGAATGTCAATGACTATAATAAAAAGTATTACATAATACAGTATAGGGAGATTGGGAGAAATAGGGATTAGGGTAAGGAAGAAGGTAAGATAAGGTGATGATCAGGTAGGCCTCATAGAGAATGTTAACACACTTCAAGGAGGTGAGGGAGTTTGTCATGCACATTTCGGGCAGAGGGAACAACCAGTGCAAAGGTGTTACCAGTGCAAAGGTGTTGAGGGAGGAGTGGGTCTGGCATGTTGGAAGACCAGCAAGGAGGCCTGTTAGGAGCCTAAGGTTATCTTATTGTTCTACATTTATAATAAAGCATTTGCCTTTATGAGATGATAATAATGAATACTATTGAGTGATTTCTAGGTGCCAAATACTGTTCTAATGGCTTTATGTGTACTGTACTCACAACAACTCTATCAATAGTAGCTGTCATTACCCCCATTTTACGGATGAGGAAACTGAGGTTCAGAGGGGTTAAGTAACTTTCCCAGTGTCATATGGGAGGATTTGAACCCAGACTATGTTGTTGCAGAGGCCATACCCTTAGTCATTATACCATCCATCCTCTTTGTAAAATAGCTATTCTCCTTGCCAGAAAATTTGAGAAAAAGAGCATGGTGACTTAGTGAGATTTAGTTAACTCGGGATTAGCTGGATTAATTAAAGGAAGGAATTGAGAATCCAGTTTATTCTTTTTTTTCTTCTGCTTAGGTATCTGTAAAGACTCGAAATGTATTGAGTTTGGCTAATAAAATACTTTGAAGTCCTTAGATAATAGGTGTGCTATATGTACTGTAAGAGTTTTCCAGTGATGATACTGCTATTCCAAACAGCTATTATCTCAAATATTGTGTGTTTTATAAAATTCTCTCTTCCTCAAGAGCATAAATTATAATGAATTCTGATGTGTGCCTGCTGATTCCTAACAGAAATGACCAAGAATTTTTTTGTTTGTTTATAATGATTTTTATTTTTTCCATTATGGCTGGTTTACAGTGTTCTGTAAATTTTCTTCTGTATAGCAAGGTGACCCAGTTACACATACACGTATACATTCTTTTTTCTCTCATTATCATGTTCCATCATAAGTGACTAGACACAGTTCCCAGTGCTACACAACAGGATCTCATTGCTTATCCATTCCAAAGGCAATAGTTTGCATCTATTAACCCCAGATTCCCAATCCATCCCACTCCCTCCCCCTTCCCCTTGGCAACCACAAGTCTATTCTCCATGTCCATGATTTTCTTTTCCTTGGAAAGGTTCATTTGTGCCATATATTAGATTCCAGATATAAGTGATATCCTATGGTATTTGTCTTTCTCTTTCTGACTTACTTCACTTACTATGAGAGTCTCTAGTTCCATCCATGTTGCTGCAAATAGCATTATTTTTTCCTTTTTATTCCATTGTGTATATATACCACATCTTCTTAATCCATTCATCTGTCAGTGGACATTGAGGTTGTTTCCATGTCTTGGCTATTATGAATAGTGCTGCAATGAACATGCAGGTGCATGTGTCTTTTTTAAGGAAAGTTGACCAGGTATATGCCTAAGAGTGGGATTGCTGGGTCATATGGTAGTTCTATCTGTAGTTTTCTAAGGTACCTCCATACTGTTTTCCGTAGTAATTGTACCAATTTACATTCCCACCAACAGTGGAGGAGGGTTCCCTTTTCTCCACACCCTCTCTAGCATTTGTTATTTGTGGACTTATTAATGGTGGCCATTCTCATTGGTCTTAGGTGGTACCTCATAGTAGTTTTGAGTTGCATTTCTCTAATAATCAGTGATGTTGAGAATTTTTTCATGTGCTTGTTGGACATCTGTATATCCTCTTTGTAGAAATGTCCCCTTGTCTGTTGCATCGTTTGAAACTATTCTCTCCCATTATGTAAGTTGTCTTTTAATAAAGATCTTTGCAGTCGAATTTTCTTCAAACAGAGCATCCTATTCCAGGATTTATTTCTTTAGAATAAATTTCTTCACAAAATATTTCAGATTGGAATGTTCATTTCTGTGGGCATGTGTTGTATACATTCCTTTTCTAATTAAAAATCCCCCCCAGCATTTTAAGAAAAATTTCAAAGATACAGAAAATTTGAAAAAAAATAAGTAAACACCCACTACCTATCAACTAGATTCTAGTTAACTCTAGTTAAGTGTTAACTTTTGCTCTATTTGCTCTGTCATATATCTCTCCATCCCTTTACCCATTTATCAGTCCATCTTATTTTTCTGGTAACATTTCAAAATTAAAATTGCCAACATTAGCATACTTGATCCATGAACACTTCAACATGCTTATCATTGACTAGAGCTCAGTATTCATTTATATTTTTTAGTTTAAATGTATATTCAGTAAAATGCACAGATGAGTTTTGATAAATGCTTACACTTGTATAATCCAATCCATTATCAAAATATAAAACAAGTGTTGTTGGCAAATATTTTCTGTTGCGGTCTAGATAGTAAGTCTTTTTTTTTTTTTTTTTGTCTGCACTTGTGGAATGTGGAAATTCTCAGGGCCAGAGATCGAACCTGTGCTACAGCTTCAGCAAGGCTGGATACTTAACCCACTGAGCAACAAGGGAACTTCATAGATAGGAACTCTTTTAGGCTTTGTGGGCTATGTAGTCTCTGTTGCATCTATTCAACCCTGCTATTGTATGCATGAAAATAGCCATAAAATATTTGGCATGGCTGTGTTCCAGTATAATTTTATTCACAAAAACAGGTGGTGCACCAGATTTGGCCTGCAGGCTGTAGCTTGCCCACATGATAAAGAATACTGCCATTTCTTCAGAAAGTTCCTTCATGCCCCTTCCCAGTCAGTGCCTGGCCACATCACACCAGAGTTGACCACTGTTGTTATTTTGTTTTGTTTTGTTTACCATAGATAAATTTAGCCTATTCTAGACCTTCATATAAATGAAATCACACAGTATGCAGTCTTGTAAGTCTTGTGAAAGAGTTCTCTCATTTAGCATGTTTTTGAGATCCATCTTGTTGTGTGTATCAGTAGTTTTTTTTTTTTTTGGCTGTTATGAATAAAGCTGCTATGAATATTTTTGTATAATTTCTTTTGTTAACATATGTTTTAATTTCTCCTGGATAATACCTAGGTGTAGAATTTGCTAAATCATAGGATAGGTGTTTAACTTTTTTTTTTTTTTTTGGTCTTTTTTTCTCTAGAGCTGCTCCCTCGGCATATGGAGGTTCCCAGGCTAGGGGTCTAATTGGAGCTGAAGCTGCTGGCCTACACCAGAGCCACAGCAATGCCGGATCTGAGCCGCGTCTGCAACCTACACCACAGCTCACGGCAACGCCAGATCCTTAACCCACTGAACAAGGCCAGGGATTGAACCCGCAACCTCATGGTTCCTAGTTGGATTCATTAACCACTGAGCCATGACGGGAACTCTAATAGGTGTTTAACTTTTAAATAAATGGCCAGTTTTCCAAATTGGCTGCACCACCTTACACTGATACCAGCAATACATCAGTTTCACGCCTTCACTAACATTAATTTTAGCTATTCTGGTGGGTGTGTAGTGGTATCTTTTTGTGGGTTTAATTTTCATTTCCCCAATGACTGATGTTGAACACCTTTTTTGTATATATAGTGGTCTTTATATATCTTTCTTTGTAAAGTATCTCGTCTTTTTCTCATGATATTTTACTTGTTGTTTGCCTTGTTATTGACTTCTAGGAGTTCTTATATATTCTGGATGATACTAATCCTTTGTCAAATACATGTTTTGCAAATATATTCTTCATTCTGGAATTCATTTTTGTAATCATCTCATTTGATGAGACAGAGTAATTAATCTTGATGAAGTCTAATTCATCAAAATTTTCTACTTTGGTTATTGCTTTCTTTGGCTTCAGAAACCTTTGTTTGTTTACACTCAGGTTGCAAAGATGTTCTTGTTTTATGGCTTTATGTTTTGTGCATAGATATGTGGTTCGTTTTAAATTAATTTTTATGAATAATATGAAGTAGGGGATCAAAAGTCCCCCCTCTGCCCTATGTGAATTTTCCATTGTTTGAACTCCATTTGTTGAAAAGATTTCCTTTTCCCACTGGATTGTTTTGGCACCTTTGTCAAAAGTAAAATAGTCATATAAATGTGTGTCTGTTTCTGGGCTGTGTATCCTATTGCATTGGTCTACTTGTCTGTCTGTAAACCAGTACTACACTGTCTTGATTATTGTAGCTTTAATAGTATGTCTTGAGTTTGGGTAATACAAGTCTTTCTATTTTTGCTTTTTAAAGATTTCTTTGGATATTCTAGGTCCTTTGTATTTTCATATAAATCTTAGAATCAGACTGACAATTTTTGAGAAAAAATATCTGGTGGAATTTTAATATGAATTGTGTCAAATCTATGGATCAGTTTGTGGAGAAATGCTATCATAACAATATTGAATCTTCCAACCCAAGAACGTGGTATATCTCTTCATTTATTTGCATCCTAATTTCTTAGCAATGCTTTGTAGTATAGAGGTTTTGGCACATCTTTTTGTGTGTGTGAGTGTGGGAACATATCTTTCTGTAAACTAATTCTTGAATTTTTTTAAAAAAAATTTTCCTGCCACATACGTGGCATATGGAATTTTCCAGGCCAGGGATTGAATCTGAGCCATAGCTGCAACAATGACGGATCCTTTAGCCCACTGCACCTGGCCAGGGATTGAACCTGTGCATCCACAGTGACCCAAGCCACTGCAGTTGGATTCTTAATCCACTGTACTACAGTGGGTACTCTTTTGTGTTTTGACAATACTATAAATGGAGTTGCTTTTTAAATTATATTTTTTCAATTGTGTGCTGTTTGTATATAAATAAATTTTTTATGTGTGTGTTATCCTTGTATTCAGTCACTTTAGTAGTAAGTTTAATTTATTCTTGTTATTTTGCTCATTCCTTGGGATTTTCAATATAAATAAAATCATGTAATCTGTAAAAGGAGACCGCTCTACTTTTTCCTTTCCAATCTTTATGCTTTTTATTTCTGTTTTCACCTTATTTTACTGGCTACAACCTCCAGTACAATGTTAAATAGTACGGAAAATACTGGATGTTTTGCCTTATTCCTGATATCAAGAAGGAAGTGCTCAATACATCATAATTGAATGTGCTGTTAGCTGTAGGATTTTTCTAGAATCACTTTATCAGATGAGGAATATTTCCCTTTATTCCTAATTTGCCAAGAATATTTTGAGGGAAAGTTAAATTTTGTCAGATGCTTTTTCTGCGTTTATTGAAATGGACATATGATGACATATGACTAATATGGTTAAGTTTACATTTATCATTTTACTATTTTTACTCTTTGCTCTCTGTTTTTTGTTCTTGTTTTTGGCTGTAGTTACAGCATGTGGACGTTCCCAGGCCAGGGATTGAATGAGGGCCACAGCAGCAACCCAAGCCACTGGAGTGACACTGGATCTTTAACCCGCTGGATCCTTAACCCGCTGTGTTACAAGGGAATTCTGGCTCCTCTATTTTTTATTCCTTTTGAACAACCCTCTTTTGGGTAAAAATATCCTTTGAAAGAATCTAATTTCAATTTTTTTCTGTCATTTTTTAAGCTATATATCCTTTCTATGTTTTAACAATTTCTATTCAATTTACCTAGGCAATTTTTAAATTCAGTTATAAATCATACACCATAAAATTCCTTCTTTTAAAGTGTACAATTCAGTGGTTTTTAGTGTATTCATAAAGTTGTGCAACCATGACCACTAATTCCAGAACATTTTTATCACCTTTTGAAGAAACTCCATATCTATTTATCAGTCATTCTTCATTCTTGACCCCTACCTCCCCCAGCCCCTGCCATTAACTTATCTATTTTCTTTTTCTGCCTGTTCTAGACATTTCATATAAATGGAATCATACAATATGTAGCCTTTTGTGTCTGTCTTGTTTATGATAATGCTTTAAGTTTCATTCATGTTGAAGCATGTATCAGTACTTCATTCTTTCTTATTGCCAAATAATTTACATTGTATAGATATATTACATTTTGTTTACCCCTTCATCAGTTGGGGGACATTTGGATTTTTTCTCCTTCTTCATTATTATGAGTAATGCCTCGATGAACATTTGTGTACAGTTTTTTTATTTTTATTTTTTCTATTGTAGTTGATTTACAATGTTCTGTCATTTTCTGCTGTATAGAAAAGTGACCTAGTCATACATGTATATTTTTTTCTCACATTATCTTCCATCATGTTCTATTACAAGTCATTAGATATAGTTCCCTATGCTGTTCAGCAGGATCTCATTGCTTATACACTCCAAATGCAGTATTTTATATCTACTGACCCCAAACTCCCAATCCATCCTCTCTCTCTCCCCCTTCCCCTTGGCAGCCACAAGGCTGTTCTCCACGTTTATGAGTTTGTTTCTTTTCTGGAGATAGATTCATTTGTGTGCAGATTTTTGTGTGAGCACTTATTTCCCTGGAGTGAAACTGCTGGGTTGTATGGTAACTCTTTAACTTTTTGAGGAATTGCCAAATTTTCCGAAGCAGCTGCACCTCTTTATATTCCCTCCAGTAAGGTATAAGGTTTCCAGTTTCTCCACATCCTTACCAACACTTGTATTTTTTTTTTCTTTTTTGCCTTTTTTAGGGCCCTACTTTGGCATATGGAGTTCCCAGGCTAGGGGTCAAATCGGAATCAGGGCTACAACTGCCAGCCTAGGCCACAGCCACAGCAGCAAGGGATCCCAGCCTTGACTGTGACCTACACCACAGCTCAACGCAATGCCCGGATCCCCAACCCACTGAATGAGGCCAGGGATGCCTGCATTCTCAACCTGCCTTCTCATGGATATTAGTCGGATTCCTTTCCCTGCTCCACAACAGGAAATCCTTATCTGTCTTTTTCATTATATTATCCTAGTGGATATGAAATGGTATCTCATTGTAGTTTTGATTTGCATTTCCCTGAAGGCTAATGATGTTGAGCATCTTTTCATATGTTTGTAGGTCCTTTGTATATCTTCTTAGGATATTTAATTACCCATTCAAATCCTTTGTCCATTTTTTTTTTGTCTTTTTGCCTTTTCTAGGGCCGCTCAGTGGCCCATGGAGGTTCCCAGGCTAGGGGTCTAATCAGAGCTGTAGCTGCCAGCCTACACGAGAGCCACAGCAACTCGGGATCCGAGCCATGTCTGCAACCTACACCACAGCTCACAGCAACGCCAGATCCTTAACCCACTGAGCAAGGCCAGGGATAGTACCCGCCACCTCATGGTTCCTAGTAGGATTCATTAACCACTGAGCCATGAGAGGAACTCCTGTCCATTTTTTTAATTGGGTGTTTTGTCTTTGTATTGTTGATTTGTAAGAGTTGTTTATATATTCTGGATGCTAGACCTTTAGCAGATACGTATTTTGCAAATATTTTGTCCCATTCTTTTGGTTGTCTTTTCACTTTTTTGATAGGGTCCTTTAAAGCATGAATTTTTTTAAATTTGATAAAGGCTGATTTATCTATGTTTTCTTTGGTTGCTTTGTGCTTTTGGAGTTATAGCTAAGAAACCATTGCCCAATCCAAGGTCATGTAGATTTTCGCCTGTTTTCCTCTAAGATTTTTGTTTTAGCTCTTAAATTTAGGTCTTTGATCTACTTTGAGTTAATTTTTGTATATTAATTATGTGTATAAGATCTTGTCATCTTTTCTTTTCCAATTTGAATGTCTTTTTCTTCCTAATTGGTCTTGCTAGAACTTCTAGTACCATGTTGAATAGATTTGGTAAGGATGTCCTCGTGTTGTTCCTAATGTTAATGGGAAAGCTTTCAGTCATTCACTATAAGTATGGTGTTAGCTGTAGATCTTTGCATTTCTAAACAGTTTGATCCAGCTATAATTTTTTACAATAAACTACATGTATTTATAGTATACAGTTCAATGAGTTGCCACAATCAAGATACCAAACATTTCTCAAAACCCTCAAAGTTTCTTGTGTCACTTTTCAGTATTTTCTTTTCTTTTTTTTTCTTTTTTTTTCTTTTTGGCTCTGCCTGTGGCATTCAGAAGTTCCCAGACCAGGTACTGAATCTGTGCCATGGCACTGACCCAAGCCACAGCAGTGATAATGCCAGCTCCTTAACCACTAGGCAGCCAGGGAACTCCTTCAGTATTTTTTGTGTGTGTGGTTGCTCTAGGGATTTTAATTTACATTCTTTTATCTTTCTTTCTTTTTATAGCCACACCTGTGGCATATGGAAGTTTCTAGGCTAGGGGCTGAATTGGAGCTGCAACTGTAGGCCTGCACCACAGCCATGGCAACATCAGGTCTGAGCCCATCTTCGACCTAGCCATAGGGTTCCCTGGCCTGGGAACTTCTGCATGCCATGGGGCGTGGCCAAAAGAAAAAAATAATACTATAGGTAAATGTGGGGAGAATTGACATCTCTACTCTATTCAGTCATCTGGTACACGAACACAGCATGTCTCTCCACTTATTTAGTTGATTGCTTTCATTAACATTTTATAATTTTCATCACTTATATCCTGAACACCTTAAGTTATCCCTAAGTGTTTAATTTTATTTGGAGGAATTGGAAATCGTATTGTTTTTTATTTCATTTTCCACATGTTCATTGTTAGTAAATAGAAATGCAGTTATTTGTGGTTGCGTTTGTGTGGATGTATTTGTATCAACTTGGTGAACTTATTAGTTCTAAGAGGGTTTTTTGGGGGTAGAATCATTGGGACTTTTTTTTTGTCTTTTGTATTTTTAGCCCTGTACCCATGGCATATGGAGGTTCCCAGGCTTGCGGTTGAATCAGAGCTACTGCTGCCAGCCTATGCCACAACCACAATAATGCAGGATCTTAGCCATGTTTGCCACCTACACCACAGCTCACGGCAACACCAGATCTTTAACCCACTGAGCAAGGCCAGGGATCGAACTTGCGTCCTCATGGATACTAGGGCTCGTTAAGCACTGAGCCATTATGGGAACTCCTCCTTGGGACTTTTAAAATGTAGATAATCATTTAATCTCCAAAATGGAGACAATTTAATCTCTTCCTTTCTAATCTGTATGCTGTCTAGCTCTTATTTTTCTTTTGTTATGCTAACTAGAATTTGAGTACTGTGTCGAATAAGAGTGGTGAGAATGAACATCCTTACCTTGTTCCCAGTCTTAGGGGAAAATATTAAGTCTTTTACCATTAGCGATGGTAGAATCTATAGATTTTTCATATTTGTTCTTTATCAAGTTGAGGTAGTACCCAACTATTCCTGAATTAAGTGCCTTTTCCATGTTAATTAATATGATCATATGACTTTTTTCACCTATTAGTATAGTAGATTACATTGAATTCAAGCATTGCATCCTTGGAATGAGCCCATTTGGTCATAATATATAATTCTTTGTGTACATTGTTGGATTCAATTTACTAAAATTTTGTTTATTTTTGAATCTTAAATTCATGAGAGGGATTAGTCTATAGTTCATTTCAGTTCTTACATATCATTGTTAATTTTATGTCTAGAGGCTCTAACAACTGCTGAGAGAGAGTAGGGTGTTGATGTTCCTAACTATAGTCGTAAATGTTTATATTTCTCCTTTTGGCTCAGTCATTTTTTCCCCCATTTGTTTTGAAGGTCTCTTGTTTGGTGTGTCCACATTTAGGATGGCTGTGTGTTTCTTCTCGGTGGATTGATCTTTTTATCACTATGTTATGTTCCTCTTCATCCCTAGTAATTTTCTTTCTTCCGAAATCTACGTTTTCTGATAATTACATACCCACTCCTGCTTTTGTTTGATTAATGTTAGCATGATATATCTTTTGCTACCTTCTATTTTCAACCTATTTATCTTGTGTTTTAATTGAATTTCTTGTGCAAAGCATGTAATGACTTTTTTTAATCCACTCTGATAATGTATTCCCTTTAATTGGTATATTTAGACTATTTACATTTAAAATAGTTATTGATATCTTAGGACTTAGGTCTGCCATTTTAGTATTTGCTTTTTGCCTATGGTTTTCTTTCCTCTGTTTCTCTTTTCTTGCCTTCTTGTGGGTTACTTGCAAATTTTTTAGGATTCTTTTTGTTTTATTTTATATTGCTTTGAGTATATTGGACTGTAGTTTACATATATATAGAGAGAGAGAGAAAGAGAGAGAGATACATACATACACAACTTTTTTTTTGAGTTTTTAAGCAGTGTTTTATTTTTTTTATTTTTTATTACTCAGATGAATTTATCACATCTGTAGTTGTATAATGATCATAACAATCTGATTTCACAGGATTTCCATCCCACAGCCCAAGCACATACCCCCAACCCCCAAACTGTCTCCACCAGCGACCATAAGTTTTTCAATGTCTGTGAGTCAGCATCGGTTCTGCAAAGAAGTTCAGTCTGTCCTTTTTTCAGATTCCACATGTCAGTGAAAGCATTGGATGTTGGTGTCTCATTGTACAGCTGACTTCACTTAGCATGATAGTTTCTAGGTCCATCCATGTTGCAAAAAATGCTGGTATTTCATTCTTTTTAATGGCTGAGTAATACTCGATTGTGTACCCCTCTGTCGATGGACATTTAGGTTGTTTCCATGTTTTGGCTATTGTAAATAGTGCTGCAATGAACATTGGAGTGCATGTGTCTTTGCGAGTCGTGGTTTTCTCTGGAGAGATGCCCAGGAGTGGGATGGCTGGATCAAATGGTAGTTCTATGTTTAGTTTTCTGAGGAATCTCCATACTGCTTTCCACAGTGGTTGCACCAATGTACATTCCCACCAGCAGTGTACTAGGGTTCCTTTTTCTCCACACCCTCTCCAGCACTTATTGTTTGTAGACTTTTGGATGATGGCCATTCTGGCTGGTGTACGGTGGATCCTCAGAGTGGTTTTGATTTGCATGTCTCTAATAATGAGTGATGTTGACATCTTTTCATGTGTTTTTTGGCCGTCTGTATGTCTTCTTTGGAGAATTGTGTGTTTAGATCTTCTGGCCATTTTTTGATGGGGTTGTTTGGTTTTTTTTTTTTTTGGTATGGAGCTGCAGAAGGAGTTTCTAAATTTTGGAGATGAATCCCTTGTCAGTGGATTCACTTGCAAAGATTTTCTCCGATTCTGTGGGTTGTCTTTTCGTTTTGTTTAGGGTTTCGTTTGCTGTGCAGAAACTTTTCAGTTTGAGTAGGTCCGATTTGTTTGTTTTTGTTTTTATTGTCAATACTCTGAGAGGTGGACCTGAGAAGATGTTGCTGTCGTTTACATACATACACAACTTAATCACTTTTTACTGGTATGGACATTTTACTACTTCGGGTTAAGTATTGAAACCTTATTTCCATTTAGGTCCTTTACCCTTCCCACTTTTTAAATATAATAGTCTCAGTATTTCCTCTACATATGTTATGCACCACAGTAGATGCTGTTATAAATTTTGCCTTAACCGTTAAATATGATTTAGGAAACTTTAAGGAGGATGGTCTACTTTATTTACCCTAATTTTTACCCATTGCATTGTTTTCCTTTCCTTTCTGAATTTCTAAGCCTTCTTCTATTTTTTCTTTTCCCTTTGGAGAGCCTCCTTTGGTCATTCTTTAAGAATAGATCTGAAAGGAGTTCCTGTTGTGTGGCTCAGTGGTTAACCAATCCGACTGGGAACCATGAGGTTGCGGGTTCAATCCCTGGCCTTGCTTGGCGGGTTAGGATCCGGCGTTGCCATGAGCTGTGGTGTAGATTGCAGATGCAGCTCGGATCCCGCATTGTTGTGGCTGTGGCGTGGGCCAGCGGCTATAGCTCCAATTAGACCCCTAGCCTTCGAACCTCCATGTGCCACAGGAGCGGCCTTAGAAAAGGCAAAAAGACAAAAAGAAAAAAAAAAGAATAGATCTGATAGTGACAAATTCTCTTTTGTCTTTTTTTCTCTTTCATTTTTGAATATATACTTTGCTGGATGTAGAATTCATAGGTTAACAAATCTTTTCTTTCAGTACTTGAAAAATGTTACGCCACTTCCTTCTGGCCTCCGTATCTTCAGATGAGATTTTTTTTTATGGCCACACCCACAGCATATGGAAGTTTTGGTGTTCCCCTATCAGTAATGTGTTGTTACTTCCTAGTTGCTGTTAAAATTCAGTTTTCAGAAGTTTAATTATGTGTCTTGGCATGAATTTCATTGGGTTTATTCTGTTTGAAGTTCATTCAGTTTCATGAATTTGTTTTCTGTCTTTAACCAAATTTGGTTCTGTTTTCTTTCATTTCCAGTTTAGTATTTAGCTCATCTAGTTATTTTTTTATTTAAGTTATTGTATTTTTTCCATTCTATCATTTCCCTATGGTTCTTTTTTTTTTCCTGAGGTTTTCTAAATTTTTTTCTTTTATTTGGCTGCCCCACGGCCTATGAAGTTCCTGGGGCAGGAATCAGATCCAAGCCACAGTTGCAGCAACGCTGGATCCTTAACCCAACCGTGCCAGGCCAAGGACTAAACCTGTGCCCTAGAGCTCTAGAGACGTCATTGATCCTGTTGTGCCACAGCAGGAACTCCTGAGGTTTTCTATTTTTAAAATTTGTTTCCAGAGAAATTATAATTACTCTTTGATGCTCTTTTTTTGGTAGTGGCTATAAAATCCTTGTCAGATAATTCTGCCACCTGATTCATCTTGGTATGGATGTGACTTGATTGTCTTTTCTTATTTGAGTTGTGATTTTTCTCATTCTTGGTATGGCAAGTGAGTTTTTAAATTGTATACTAGATATTTTGAATAATACGATCAGAGACTCTTGACTATATTTAAATCTTCTAATTTAGTAAGCATTTGTGCTATTAAGTTTAGCCTATAGATTCTATGCTACATTGTGGGCTGTAGTTCCAATGATAATTTAGTTTTCTGAGCTCTTGCAGTGCTGTTCTGGTCTGCTTGGTCTCCTGGCTCTGGTTGAGCTCTCGCTGAGTCTCTGTTGGTGCTACTTGCAAGAGTGGAAAGTGCTTCTTTGGGCTACCAAGTGTTAAATTTTGGAAGTAGAGGATGCTCTACCCGCAGGACAGAGAGCATTTCCCCTGGCTACTTTTCTGGCCACCTGATGCTAGTACCCTTAATACTCAGTCTTTGCCACTGCCACTGGGATATGGAAATACTTATCTGGCCACCGTCTACTGGTTAGGAGTTCTGGGTTCTGCGTGGCTCTCTGCCACTGGGTAGAGGGCTGGGACATAATGCCCAGGGGTTGCCTTCTGCCACTGGGTAAAGGGTCAGGAGACTCATGGCCTGTATCTTTTTCTGTTACATGGTGAAGCACCAGGAGCTTCTTGGGTCTTGAAGGCTCTGTACTACCAGAGCCTTCCTCTGTATTTTCAGTCTTATATGCACGTGGGTTTTCTTCTGAGTTTTAGCTGCTATAGGGCTTGCCTTCAGATGAAAAGTCATAAAAATAGCAAACTCATCCACTATCCTTCCTTCGTTCTAAGTTTCACCTTCCTACCAGTTTCTACCTGGTTTTGAGTGCTCTCTTATGCCTTCGGACAGTTTTCTCCCCCATTTGTGTAGCACTTTTCGTTATTATCTGTGTGTGTGTGTGTGTGTCTGTGTCTGTGTGTCTGTGTGGCGAAGGATGTTTGATCTGATGGTACTATTATCATAAGTAGAATCTCTCTTTCCTAATTTTTTTATCACTGCAAAATATCATCCTTCACTTAACTGAGGTAACCATGATATGCCCATCAGTAAACCCCCAAGAGTTGTTGGAAAAGGTATGGAGTGAATTTCTTTTTCTTTTTTTTTTTAGCTTTTAAAAAATTTTTATTGATTGATTTATGCTTTTTAGGGCTGTACCCATGGCATATGGATGTTCCCAGGCTAGAGGATGGAATCAGAGCTACAGCTGTCAGCCTATACCACAACTCATGGATCCCTGACTCACTGAACGAGGCCAGGGAGTGAACCTGTACCCTCATGGATACTAGTCCGATTCAGGTTCTGCTGCACCACAAGTGGAACTCCTGGAGTGAATTTCTGATGTGTTTTTTTTTTTTTTTTTTTTTTATTGCCAAGGCAGAGGGGCAAGAAACCTTGAATCTGGTCAAATAGCAAGCTGTGCTTAGATTTTGTGTCTTTCTCCCCAATAACACTGAAGTTCTTTGTGGCAGAGATCTGTACCTGATTTATCTCTGTATTCCTAGCACCTAGCACAGTGTTTGTTACAGTAGTTGCTTGTTATATGTTGGTTGAGTAAATTAATAAATAGGAATGGCTGTAGATATCTCTATCAGCCTGTCCTCAATGGGAGAGGATTGTTTGTTGCTGTTTATCATTCTTGTTGCCTAATCAGGACTTCCACATTGATAATGAACTTTGTTTGGTGATGGGCAATAACCTAAGATCTGTCTTGTTTTAATTTTCTCTCTTAATTTAAAAAATTGTGGTGTTTGAACAAATAAGGCTGTGGTAACACTTCACAGTATCCAAAGCTGGTTACATCTACTTTGTCTCTCTTTTTTTAAATTGAAGTATAGTTGATTTACAATATTATATTAGTTTCAGGTGTACAATATAATTCAATATTTTATAGATTATATTCTATTTACCAAAGATTTATTTTTATTTCTCCCTTTTATTTCCCCATGTAACAGTGAATAAGGGCATATAAGAGACAGGAACTGAATCATGTGCCAATTGTGGTTTTGATTGTTTTATCAAGTAATATGGAAAACCACTTATTCTGATTTTTAACTGCTGCTGAGGTCAGCATTTCTTATCTATTGTAATGTGATATGTTAGTACTAGTGCATTAGTACTTTCGTGGTTGAGATTTGTTCCTTTTCAGTTGACATTGTGGTCTAATCAAACATCTGTTTAGATGGTTTCAATTTTCAGCTCCTGGAGATAAATATGAAACCTCAGCATTTTGTATGCAATTGCATCCCTACTCAGCACAGTGTTTGAACATCACTTTAATTCTCTACCACAATATTTACATTATTTTTCTTTAAAATGTTTTTCTATTTAAGTATTATGCCAATATAAATCCCTGGTAAAAATTTAAAACAATGCAGAGAAGTCTCATTTGACTCCACCCTTCCCTATCCCTGTCCTTTCTGTTACCAGTTCAATATGTGTTGTTCTAGATCTTTTTCAGTGTAGTTTCATACATAAATATGTACACTTAGTCCAAATATAGTATTATTAGTATTATTTTCTGTTTTGTTTTTTTAACTTTAAGCACATAAAAGAGATCCTACCATATGTGTCACTTTGTAAATATTTTACCCAGTTATGTGTCATGGAAATATATCTATGTTAATACATATAGATTTAGTTGATTTTATTTAATTGCTCCATAGTATTCAGTAATAAGACTATACTGCATTTTATTTAGCTGTTTTTCCCATTCATGGACATTTTGGTGGCTTCCAGTTTTTCACTATTTTAACTATTTCTTTTTTTTTGTCTTTTTAGCTATTTCTTGGGCCGCTCCCGCGGCATATGGAGGTTCCCAGGCTAGGGGTCTAATCGGAGCTGTAGCCACCGGCCTATGCCAGAGCCACAGCAACGCGAGATCCGAGCCGCGTCTGCAACCTACACCACAGCTCAAGGCAACACGGGATCCTTAACCCACTGAGTGAGGCCAGGGGTTGGACCCGCAACCTCATGGTTCCTAGTCGGATTCGTTAACCACTGAGCCATGATGGGAACTCCCATCATGTTTATTTTTGAATTTTTCTTTTGAAATGATTTTAGACTCACATAAAGTTTGCCAAAATAGTGCAGAGAGTTCCTTTGTACCCTTCTCTCAGCTTTCCCCCATATTAACATCTTATATAACCATAATGTAATCATCAAAATCATCACCAGGAAATTAACAATGGTGTGATGCTATTAACTAAACTACAAATCTTATTTGAATTTCACCAGTTTTCATATGCACTCACTTATTTTGTGTGTGTCTATAGTTCTTTGAATTTATTTCATGTATAGATTTGTATAACAATTACTACCATCAGAATGCAGAACAGTTCCATTACTCAAAAAATTGCTTTGAGCTGTGCATTTATAGTCACACTCTCCCCATACCTCTAACCCCAGGTGATCACTGATCATTTCAAGAATATTATATAAATAAAATCATACAATATATAACCTTTTGAGATTAACTTGAGATCCATTCAAGTTGTTGCATGTATCATTAATTGCTTACTTTTTATTGTTGAGTAGTATTCAGTTATCTGGTTATAGCATAGTTTGTTTACTTCTTCACTTGTTTATTAAGTATTCATTTTTCTTTGCAATATTAGGTATTCAATTTTCTATTTTTGCAAATGCCATTCATATTCGTTGTCCATTTGTCTATTGAGGTATTCCTCTTTTTCTCTTTGTTTTCTTTATACATTATGATACTAATCCTTTGTTAAGTATATTGTAGTTACTTTCTTCTAACGTGTCTCTAGTTAGTTTATAGTGTCCTTTGTCACATAGAAGTTTTTATTCTTTATAAGCTTAAATCTGTTTGTTTGTTTTTTGCTCTTGGATTTTGTGTCTTTCTTATTAGGAAGACTCATGAGCATAAAATCTATTTCTATACTTCCTTATTATAAATTTAAAAAATTTTGTCTAGCTTTCTATTCTGTTTAGAATTTGTGTGTGTGAGGTAGAGATCTAGGTGTATATTGTCAAAATATATAGACATTTGTCCTAACACATTTAATAATAAACAGTCTATCATTTCCACACTGATCTGAAATGCTATCTTTATGTCTGAAGTTACTTGTATGTATATACTTGAATCATTTCTCAACTCTGTTTTGTTCCTTTGAGCTATATGTAATCTATACCAATACTTAAATATTTAAATGATCTTTTTTATACAAAGTTTAAAATTTATTTTAAATGATTACTGACTTTTTTTGTCTTTTTAGGACCATACCCACAGCATATGGAAGTTCCCAGGCCAGGGGTTGAATCAGAGCTTCAGCTGCTGGCCTATACCACAGCCACAGATCTGAGCCAGATCTGAGCCAGGTCTGTGACCTAACCATAGCTTGTGGCAATGCTGAATCCTTAACCCACTGAGTGGGGCCAGGGCTGGATCCCGTGTCCTCCTAGATACTAGTTGGGTTCGTTTCTCCTGAGCCACAATGGGAATTCCCTTATGAGTTATTTGTAAGGAGATATTCTGAAACTATATAAGTATTCCCTTCCTCATCAAAACTCTCACCTATTAGTTTTAGTATGGGTTGATGATATTCTAAGTTCATCATTCCTCCTTATATTTATTAGTTGGCCCTTCTCCCTCCTTCAATCATTTATTTCTCATTTAGTCATGTCAGTATGGACTCATGGGGCCTAATTTTATTTAATAGGTTGTGATATAATATTATTATTATTTATTTTGATAAAGTGCCCCAGATTTAGTTAATGGGGCCCATTCAAGGTAGCTCTTGTGCATTTTTGTCATGTTCCCATTATTCTTTGAGCATTTCATTACTTTCTGGCATAGCAAGATATTCTAGGCTTATTTTTGTGCTTTCCCTTCCTCAGCCCTGGAATCAGTTATTTCTCTATGGGGCCCTGATTCCTTTTAGCGGGGGAAGGTAATTTAGGAACCAAAATCTGGATTTTGGATGTGTTTGATGCTACTTCGGAATCATAGATTCTAGAGTTCTCAGTGGACAGATTAGAATGTATGTGTGTGTATGCAAACTCATGTATTTCTCTTTTTTTTTTTTTTTTTTTTTTGTCTTTTTAGGGCTGCACCCGTGGCATTTGGAGGTTCCCAGACTAGGGGTCTAATCAGAACTGTAGCCACCGACCTGCAGCACAGCCACGGCAACACCAGATCCGAGCTGCGTCTGTGACCTACATCACAGCTCATGGCAACGCCGGATCCTTAACCCTCTGAGCGAGGCCAGGGATCGAACCTGCAATCTCATGGTTCCTAGTTGGATTTGTTTCTGCTGCCGCCCCGTGGGAACTCCTGTTTTTTTTGTCTTTTTTTAGGGCCACGGCAGATGGAAGCTCCTAGGCTAGAGGTTGAATTGGAGCTGTAGCTGCCAGCCTATGCAACAGCCACAGCAATGCCAGATCCTAGCTGCGCCTGCAACCTATGCTGCAGCTTGTGGCAGTGCTGGATCCTTAACCAACTGAGCGAGGCCAATGATTGAACCCACATCCTCATGGATACTAGTCTGGTTCTTAACCTGACAACCCACAACGGGAATTCCTATGTGTGTATTTCATACTGAAACCTCCAGCCCATTTGGCTTTTGATTTTATGTTCTATTATTTTTTAATAAGCTAATTTTCTTTTTTGTTCTTTACTTTTTATTGCCATACCCCTGACATGTGGAAGTTCTTGATTCAGGGACTGAATCTGAGCTTAAGCTGCAGCAGTGAGGACTCTTTAATCCACTCTACCAGGCTGGAGATCAAACCTGTACCTCTGCAGTGACCTGAGCCACTGCAGTCAGATTCTTAACCCATTGAGCCATGTGACAGGAGTTCCAGGAAAGAATTTTTTATTGTCGTGTTTCTCCAGTATCCAATATCTCCACTTGATTGTATAATAGGCATTTCAAATTTAATACGTCCAAAATTAAATACTTTTTTTGCACCCGCCCCCTCCCTGCACCAGAAGCCTGTTCTTGACATTGTTTTCATCTCAGCTAATAGTAACTCTTTCTTGTTACTCAAGCCATATATCTGTGGTCATCTTCTATTCCCATCTTTCTTTCATATCTCACTTCAAACCATCAAAAAGTCTTTTGGCTTTTTCCTTTAAAATATTTACAGCCTGACCTCTTCTCACTGTCTACACCATTATCATGCTAGTATCTCTCCTTATTGAATCATTGCATTAGCCTTCTAATTGTTGTTTTTCCTTTTGCTTTTGCTCTTTTATAACCTTTTTCTCATTATAGGAAGCATCCTTTCTGAGTTGGCATTATTTGGCCTCCTAGAATGCCAAATGGCTTAGTTATTCTCCTCTTTTTTATCTTCAATATGCATTCTCAGACCTGCTATTAATAACAACAACAATTGGAGTTCCCGTCGTGGCTCAGTGGTAAACGAATCTGACTAGGAACTATGAGGCTGCAGGTTCTATCCCTGGCCTTGCTCAGTGGGTTAAGGATCTGGCGTTGCCGTGAGCTGTGGTGTAGGTTGCAGACGCAGCTCAGATCCCGCGTTGCTGTGGCTGTGGCATAGGCTGGCGGCCACAGCTCCGATTAGACCCCTAGCCTGGGAACCTCCATATGCCGAGGGAGCGGCCCTAGAAAAGGCAGAAAGACAAAAAGAACAAAAAAAAACCCCAACAACAATGTTAGTTGTTCTCTCCAAATAGCTATAGAAAGCTTAGGAGGGCTGAGAGAATAGTAGTGCGTGATCAACTTGCTGGTTGTAAGAGACTCTGTGACTCAACTGCAGGCAGATATTAGAGGGAAAGTATGAAATATAAGTCTCCTTTGGCTTACATTCCCTTTCATGAGGTGATCTCTAGGGAGGCCCTGGAGTGAAGCCCAGGTAATTTTTTTTCTTCAATCCAGTCCTACCTGCCTTATAATTAATAAAACTTCTTCCTAGATTCTATTACTCTTATTTATCAGTCTGATGGTACTGGTGTGTTTTCACTTTTTTTTTATTCTTACCTGTGTAATAGCCTAGGTATCATTATGTGAGTTTACCCAAGGAAATATGCTGTATGTGGATGAGTTATTTCTCAGTAAATTTCATTATTCAGAATCTTGGCTTAGGTAAGCAGTGGCTTTATAGATGAGAGATTCTTTATAAATGTAAAAATGTGGAAGCAGGAGTTCCCACTGTGGTGCAACAGGATCAGTGGCATCTCTAGAGCGCTGGGATGGATACATATTCAGTCCCCAGCCTGGCACAGTGGGCCAAGGATCCAGTGTTGCCATAAGCTGCAGCATAAGTACTTAACAGCTGTGGCTCATATCTGATCCCTGGCCTAGGAACTCCATATGCCATAGGGTGACCAAAAAAAGAAAAATAAATAAAAATCAAAATATGGAAGTCGGCATCATGCATGGTGATAATTGTATTTAATAAAGAAAATTTTCATTTGAGGCAAGTTATTTCTTTTAACTTAGGTTCTTTTCTTTTGTAAAATGAAGTTTTAAAAATGCCTATCTTGCATTTGCAATTTAATTCAAAATGCATAAAAAGATGGACTGATAGACATACATATGATAACGCAAATATAACAAAATACTGTAGACCGTGGGTGGTGGATTTTTCACTGAACAGTTACTCAACTTTTCTGTCTGTTGAGAATTTTTCATAATATCTGGAAATAAGGCCTATTTTGCAGGCTTTTTGGATTAAATGAGGTATATGTAAGAAGTGCCTGGCACATAATAATTGCTCAATAAATAATGGTTGTTAAAAAACACTTCATGGGAGAGACATGTTTTGTAGCATTAATAATACAGTTAAACCACTTTTGAAATGTTTTAAAATACTTCCCAGTTTTACTAGTCCCCTTCACTCCAGTATAAGAACCTCTGGAATGTGCTTGAGCTTGAATTCTCTTTCCTTCTGTTTTCTTTTTTTTTTCTCCTTTTCGTTCCTCTCTTCCTTTTCTTCCATTAAGATGATGAGGGGAAAAAAAAGTATATATGTGTGTGTGACTGGGGTCACCTTGCTGTACAATAGCAAATTGACAGAACACTGTAAACCAGCTATAATGGAAAAAATAAAAATTGTTTAAAATTTTAAAAATGTAAAAAATAAATAAATAAATAAAGTGCATCCAGGCCTAAGAGCCACTGATGGGAGTAGGGCAGGTAATGGTGATGTAAGTAAAGGAGAGCAAAGGGTTAGGAACTAATAGAAGCTAACAGCAAAGCTTCAGTGGTGTGTGCAAGGGGTCTCTGCTCTTCAGTATTCTTCAGTCATTTGTCTATTCCTTCATTTTCTTTTACTGACTCAGTTTTTGCCTCCCTCACTTATAGCCTCAGCTTCCTCATTGGTAAAATAGAAGTAGCAATACCTACTGCTTAGAGGTATCATAAGAGTTGAGTATAACGCTCAAGCTAATGCTAATGTTTGGCACTTAATAAATTCTCAACAAATAGTGGGGGTTTTCTGCTATGATAATAAGAACATTATAGTAGTGAAAGACATTATTGAGCAGATATTCCTATTTCAAGTGTTGGTTAGTCGCTGGGGATATTGTGATTAATCTTACAGATACAGTCTCTTCCCTCATAGAACTCACAGTATTATGGGTAAGAAAGATCTTGAAACAAATTCAAGAGAGCATTTTAAATGCCAAGATAGAGAGGAGAGAATGATGTGGCCCATGGAATCACGGCCTAGTTTTGTTTCTTGTTTTTGGCCTTGTCCTCCTTCTGCAAGTGGCTAGAGGAACTTTAGTATTATTGAACTTTGCTACCTGGTTATCAAGTTCTCAGATATCCAAATATCAAGGTCTCATTAGGGAAAGGAATTAGTACCTGACTTTCATTTGGATTTGAAGGTGAGAGTTGAGGAGAAATGAATATAATAAATATACTATTTCCTACCTTTCCCCCTCTAACATGGTTAATCCATACTGGGTTTTTTTTTCCTGGATAAATTAGACTAGCTTCTCATTATAGATTAGATAATTCACTTTAATATAAAATATAATCGCTGTTTACCATTGAGGGCAAATACTTTGGCAGAGAGGTTTTTATTTTTACACAAGATTCAACAAAATGTATCCAACTTGCACAAATGTTTGTATTCAAGAAACTTTTAAAAGAGTTCCTATGGCAGGTGCAGCCCTAAAAAAAAAAAAGAAAAGAGACCTTTAAAAGAATTATGGTGAGTCTCAGCAAGATGGAGCAGTGACATGGTGTCCTGATGGATAAATCTGGAGACAAAGTAAAGAGAAATAAAACATAATTACTGTAACAATCTGGAATTATATTTTACAACCACTTATATTAAAAGAGTTATTATTATTATTATTATTTGTCTTTTTGCCTTTTCTAGGGCTGCTCCTGCGCTGCATATGGAGGTTCCCAGGCTAGAGGTCTAATTGGAACTGTAGCCCTGGCCTACGTCACAGCCATAGCAACATGGGATCCGAGCTGTGTCTGCAACCTGCACCACAGTTCATGGCAACACTGGATCCTTAACCCACTGAGCAAGGCCAGGGATCGAACCTGCAACCTCATGGTTCCTAGTCAGATTCATTAACCACTGAGCCACGATGGGAACTCCTTAAAAGAATTATTAATGCTTCTTTGTGTGGATCCTCAGAATCATGGCTAATAGTTTGTTTATCTGCTTTTTTATGACAGCTTCAAATCAAGTTCTGTCATAATATTTCTAGGAGTTTTACAATTAAAGTTTGCAAGTAGGTGCTGGGCCATTTTTGTACATGTTTTTCAAGTTTAGTGAAATGTTTCATTTTTAACTTTTGTCTCCAATGAGACTGTAATATTGTACATTCAAGTAATGGGACCTCCTCTGAAATTACCAGATTTCAGAGTTGGTAAATCTGTATAAAGTTGAATGAATTTTTTTCTTATTACCAAAGTAAGATGAATATAGTTAAGCTTGCTTAACAGCAGGTGTGTATTCTTCTAGACCATTTTATATGCTTATGTATACTTACAATTTTATTTATTTTAACTTTTATGTAACCAATTTATATACTCTTTTTTTTTCTTGTGATGAGACTTTTTTAAGCAGCATTCAGATATAGATTGCTTTATTTATTTATTTATTTTTTGTCATTCTGTCTTTTCTAGGGCCGCACAGGCAGCATGTGGAGGTTCCCAGGCTAGGGGTCTAATCAGAGCCGTAGCCACCAGCCTACACCAGAGACACAGCAACGCAAGATCCAAGTCGCGTCTGTGACCTACACCACACCTCACGGCAACGCTGGATCATCAACCCACTGAGCAAGGGCAGGGACCGAACCCGCAACCTCATGGTTCCTAGTCGGATTCGTTAACCACTGAGCCACAATGGGAACTTCTAATTTGTATACTCTTATAATCTTTTTTCACTTATAATATCTTATATGTTTTAGCACATTTTTAAAGGTCTGAATAATATCCTTTAGTATGGATGTGCCATTATTTATGTAATGCAGCAGGTAAAGTAATCAAGTGTCTTTTTTTTCTGTTTGCAACTGTATTCCATGTTGTAAGGAACAATCTTGTAGCTAAACATTTGTATGCACTCTTAATTATTTCCTTGGGATACATTTCTAGAAATAAAATTGCTAGATTTTTTTCTTTGGTGGTGGGGGGCCTCTCCTACAGCATGCAGAAGTTTCTGGGCCAGGGATCAAACCCCAGTCACAGCAGTAACAATGCTGAATCCTTAACTGATAGGCCACCAGGGAACTCTGCTAGATGTTTTTAATATTTGATAAATATTGTCGGATTACCCTTCAGAAAGATCTAACCAGTTTACAATCCCATAAATCCCAATGGTTTATGAAAGTGCCCATTCTCCTATATACTTAGTTTTTGCTATTCTTTGAAAGTTTTTTTTTTTTTTTTTGGTCTTTTTAGGGCCACATCTGTGGCATATGGAAGTTCCCAGACTAGGGCTTGAGTCGGAGCTGTAGCTGCTGGCCTACACCACCGACACCGTAACGCCAAATCCTAGCCATGTCTGTGACCTACATCACAGCTCACAGCAATGCTGGATCCTTAACTCACTGAGAAAGGCCAGGGATTGAACCCGCAATCTCAGGGTTACCAGTCGGATTCATTTCTGCTGCACCACAACCGTAACTCTGTAGATTTGCATTTTAAAGTCACTCTGCTGTCACCAGTGGAAATGCATAGGATGAATTAGATAATGCTTGACATTATTTTCCAACAGGACATTTGCCTTTGTAAAGGGCTTAAACTTCTAGAAGCCAGTATTGCAACTGCTGGATACTAACACCTCAAAGGGATTGTTGGCAGTAGTTTAGTGAAAAGAGAACAATGAAGAGCAAGACCACACAACATGTTAAAGCTTGGATCATTGGTTTATCTGGTTCTGGAATGGCAGCAACTCTTCCTTTATTATTATCAGAACTGGAAGCCATTGAAAAATTACATGAAAGTATATAAAACAATGCTATCTTTTGGTGAATATCAATACTGCTACTTTTTATTTATATTTGGTAGTAACATCAAAAATAGGATTGGTAGAAGTTCCCATTGTGGCTCAGCAGCTTTTGAACCCAGCTAGCATCCATGAGGAATGGGTTAAGGATCCGGCGTTGCCATTAGCTGTGGTGTAGGTCACAGACATGGCTTGGATCCAGTGTGGCTGTGGCTGTGGAATAGCCACTGTGCAGCTGCAGCTCTGAGTCAACCCCTAGCCTGGGAACTTCCATATGCAGCAGGTGTGGCCCTAAAAAGAAAAAAAAATTGGATTGATACAGACTTTCAATAGTGTGGACATTCTGCCTGGTTTGTGCGGTAACCAAAATATGAAATGTATCAAACATGTTTGCTGAAATCAAATTGCATCTTTAGGTTGAAGTTTGCTGTTACCATAAAAAGTTTTACTTCTTATTTACAGCCTGTATCCCAAGCATTTGGAGCTGAACAACAAGCACCTCTTCCAAAACCAGATTTAGTTCGAAGGTGAGTGTCTTCAAATTAATACCATGAAAATAGTGAGTGTATATTCAAATATTTACATTTATTCGATGCTTAGTGTGAATTGACAAGATAAGCTTCCATGTTCTTTTATTTTTGTATATGTTCAATAAAAATATTAGGCATTTACTTTTTTGTATTAATAAGGATCATATGGATTATAAAATTATTGACCATTTTCTTGTTCTACCTTGTTTGTATTGTTCCTATTCTAATTTTACTTGTTCTGTCTTCAAGTTCACTGATTCTTTCCTTTATCTTCTTTATTCTGCTATTGTGCCCATTCAGTACAACTCATTGAGTGAGGCCAGGGATTGAACCCGCATCCTCATGGATACTAGTCGGGTTCATTACTGCTGAGCCACAATGGGAATTCCCACGTTTTTTATTCCTTTTTTTTTTTTTTTGTCTTTTTGCCATTTTTCTTGGGCTGCTCCTGCGGCATATGGAGGTTCCCAGGCTAGGGGTCTAATCGGAGCTGTAGCCACCGGCCTACGCCAGAGCCACAGCAATGTGGGATCTGAGCTGTGTCTGCGACCTACACCACAGCTTACCGCACTGTCAGATCCTTAACCACTGAGCAAGGCCAGGGATCGAACCCACAACCTCATGGTTCCTAGTCAGATTCATTAGCCACTGAGCCACAGCAGGAACTCCCCATGTTTTTTTTATTTTTGTTGATACTATTTTACAATTTCCATTTGCTTCTTTTTTAATATCTTCTATCTTTGTGAGATTTTCTGTTTTTTTTTTTCATTCGCTTCAAGAGTATTTATAAATACCTTGCTTTAATATCCTTGTCAGGTATTTCCAATATCTGATTCTTCCTGATGTTGGCATCTGTTGATTGTCTTCTTGCATTTGTCTCCTGGACATTTTAGATATTATGTTAGGATACTCTGATTCTATTTAAATACTTTATTTTAGCAGCCAGACACCCTTTTAGGTACAGAGGTCTTGGTCTACATTTGCAGGCTGTAGTTCTAATGACAATTTAGTTTTCGCAGTTCTTGTGGTACTATTCTGGTCTGCTTGGTTCCCCTGACACCACTGGGTGCCTATGCTGGACTAAAGGATTGGAGAGCACTTCTCTAGGCTAACTGACCAAACTAAGCCAGCTCTCCAGAGCAAGCAGACTACATACTACTGGTGGAGTTCCCATCAGTGTCACCAACGGAGGAAAGGGCCCACCTGAACCACCTTCTTTTGCTTGGTTAGAGGTCAGGAAACCACTGGGAGATAGCATCAGGAGATGCCAAGCTGCTATATTTTTCCTCAGGTCCTAGGAGTCCCTAGTCAGTCTGCTGTCATTTTTTCACCCGTTAGTGCCCTCCTGTGATATTCTGTTTATTATTTCCAGATTTTTTTAGTTATGTTTAGCAGGGAAGAACAGGGAGTTGGTTGAATTTCTGCCATCTTGTCCCAAACCCTAAACTAGTGTTTTAAGATAACATTGCAATGTTAATGATACAGGTGCATTGACTAGAATTATGTCCCTTTTAGCCTCTGAAGGTATTGTTTATTATTACTATATCTGTCTATTAAAAAACTATGAGTAGTATTAATGTATCTTCTTGCTCCACTTGTATTTATGCAAATTCTTTTTCAGACAGACACAGAAAAAATTTTAGGAATCATTTTTATATTTACTTGTATATCTTTATACAGCTACTTCATGAATAGTTTTTAGGATAAATGACTTACCTAAAAATTAACTTTAAAAATATCTGGTGCTGGAGTTCCAGTTGTGGCACAGCAGAAATGAGTCCAGCTAGGAACCACGAGGTTTCGAGTTCGATCCCTGGCCTCGCTCAGTGGGTTAAGGATCTGGCATTGCCGTGAGCTGTGATGTAGGTCACAGACGAGGCTCGGATCTGACATTGCTGTTGCTGTGGCATAGGCTGGCAGCTACAGCTCTGATTCGACCCCAAGCCTGGGAACCTCCATACGTTCCAGGCGCGGCCCTAAAAAGACAAAAAAATCTGGTGCTTACAGATCTCATTTAAGTTTCAAATGTATTTATTGGAATTTTTATACTTAAATATCTTCAAATTTATTACAGTAAAGGCTGAAAAATGCGTTTGATATAATCAATAAAAGTCTGCCCTTTCATAATCGTATTGACTAGAACCTGCAAAAAGAACCAGTTAGAATTGGAGTTCCCGTCATGGCGCCGCAGAAACGAATCTGACTAGGAACCATGAGGTTGTGGGTTCAATTCCTGGCCTCGCTCAGTGGGTTAAGGATCCAGCATTGCTGTGAGCTGTGGTATAGGTCGCAGATGTGGCTTGGATCACAGAGTTGTTGTGGTGTAGGTCGCAGACATGGCTAGGATCTGGCGTTGCTGTGGCTGTGGTGTAGGCCGGCAGCAACAGCTCCGATTCGACCCCTAGCCTGGGAACTTCTATATGCCGCAGGCGTGGCCCTCAAAAGACAAAAAGACAAAAAAAAAAGAAAGAAAAAAGAACTAGTTAGAATTAATCATGTTCAGTGATTTTCACATCATTCATTTTCATTTTTTTAACCAAAAATTGTTGTATATTTTTTTCTTCTTCCCTCCCACCTCTCTCCTTCCTTCCTTCCATCCTTCCATGCTTTCTTACTTCCTGTAGGGTAGGTTGCAGGTGCAGCTTGGATCCCACATTACAGTGGCTGTGGCATAGGCTGGTAGTTGTAGCTCCAGTTCAGCCCCTAGCCTGGGAACTTCCATACACCATACCTATGGCCCTAAAAGAGTGAAAAAAAAAAAAAAAACTATAGCTGTCATGCTGTCCATTACATCCCCCAACTCTTAGTTTGTGCCTTTTGACTCCCTTCACTCATTTCTCCCCCTTTCCCCCTCTCCACTCCCAACCCCTACCTCTGGCAACCACCAGTCTATTCTTTGTATCTCTGAGCTTGCGGGTTTTTTCTGGTTTTGTTATTTAATATGTAATATATTTTATTTGCACTTTATTATTTTATTTATTTTATTTTATTTTGTCTTTTTAGGTCTGCACTCATGGCATATGGAGGTTTCCAGGCTAGGGGTTGAATCGGAGGTGTAGAGGCTGGCCTATGCCACAGCCACAGCAATGCAGGATCTGAGATGCATCTGTGACCTACACCACAGCTCACGGCAGTGCTGGATCCTTAACCTACTGAGCGAGACCAGGGATCGAACCTGTGTCCTTATGGATACAAGTGAGATTCATTTCTGCTGAGCCACAACGGGAACTATTTGTTTTTTTAAATTGCACATATAAGTGACATCACATGGTATTTGTCCTTCTCTTTCTGACTTACTTCACTTAGCATAATGCCCTCAAGTTCCATCTATGTTGTTACAAAAGGCAATATTTCATTCTTTTCTGTGACTGGAATAATATTTCATTGTGTGTGTGTGTGTATTACATTTTCTTTATCTCATTTTCATTTCTTGTTCTGTTTCCTGCACTATTCCTGTTTCCCACATCTAGTCTATCTATCTCCTGTTGAGTTCATTACACAAACAGTATATTTTGAGTGAACATTGGTTTTTATTTTATTTATTTTATTATTTTAGGGCCGCACCTGCAGCATATAGAGGTTCCCAGGCTAGGGGTCTAATTGGAGCTACAGTTGCTGGCCTATGCCACAGCCACAGCAATGCCAGATCCTAGCCTCGTCTGCGACCTACAACCACAGCTCATGGCGACACCAGAGCCTTAACCCACTGATCAAGGTCAGGGATCGAACCTGCAACCTCATGGTTCCTACTTGGATTCATTTCTGCTACACCACAACAGGAACTACGAGAATTGGTTTTTTATAAGTTTTATCTGAACACATTTATAAGAAACTTCAAAACAAAATAAAATTGATTGAGAACATCCCCTGATAAGAGGTTCCACAGAGGTCTGTCACTAGCAGTGTTCTTTCATTCCCACAACTCTGAGATGTTTGTCAAATAAATACAATATAATTTCAGTGTTTCATAGCTTTTAAAAATAGCTTTTTTAAGAAATAATTCACATAGCATTACATTTTCATCAATTTAAAATGTACAATGGCAGAATAGACTTGTGGTTGCCAAGGGGGAAGGGGAGGGAGTGGGGTGGTTAGGGAGCTTAGGGTTAATAGATACAAACTATTACCTTTGGAATGGATTAGCAATGAGATCCTGTTGCGTAGCACTGGAAACTATGTCTAGTCACTTATGATGGTGCGTGATAATTTGCGAAAATAGAATGTATATATGTATGTGTAACTGGGTCACCATGCTGTACAGTAGAAAAAAATGTATTGGGGAAATAACTATTAAAAAATGATAAAAAATAAAATGTACAATTCAGTGGCTTTTAGTATATTCACAGGGTTGTGTGGTCATAACTTTTTTGTGAGATATTGTACACATATATTTTTATTTAACCTCATTTTTTATGATTTTATAATTGAGAGGTTTTCTTAGAATGTTACCACCAAGGTGGAATGATTCTAGCCACAGGGAATTTCAGATATTAACTCTGATTTTGGTTAAATATTGGGCTTTAAGAATCATGGAATAATGTCTTCTCTGAGAAATTGAATTGGAGCTGCTTTTGTATTTTTAAATAATAGTTTGAATCATGATGTGGCAGCTGTGAAGGAAAACACTAATATCCCTGATAACCCAAGTGGAAATGGCAAACAAGATCGGATCAAACAGAGAAGAGCTTCCTGTCCTCGATCAGAGAAGGGGACTAAATTCCAGCTTACAGTCCTTCAGGTCGGTGTGTAAATATGGTTTAGTTAAGAGAGCGTGTAGAGGTCCGGGGGATCAGTGAGGAGCAATGTTGCTGTGGAGGTGAGCATAGAGTATTATAAAACTCTGCAGCAAACAGCCTTGTACACAGATCTTTTTTGTATATTTTACCTGAGCTCATCCAGATGTTAACAGAACCATTTGCAAAGAGAAGGCAATGACTGATTCTTTTTGTTTTTGTTTTTTAGGGCCGCACCCCCACATGTGGAGGTTCCCAGGCTAGGGGTCGAATTGGAGCTACAGCTGCCGGCCTACCCCCACAGCTACAACATCAGATCCGAGCCACGTCTGCAACCTACACCACAGCTTATGGCAATGCAGGATCCTTAACCCACTGAGCAAGGCCAGGAATTGAACCCACAACCTCATGGTTCCTAGTTGTATTCGTTTCCGCTGCGCCATGACGGGAACTCCAACAATGACTCTTAAACTGGTAAAATATTTGTGCCAGGTGTCAACCTCTGGAGACAACATGGTGGAGTGTCAACTGGAGACACACAATAACAAGATGGTCACTTTCAAGTTTGATGTTGATGGTGATGCACCTGAGGACATTGCAGACTATATGGTATGTATAATAAAACCAAATTATTTTTTCTTCAGCATTCTGTTTCTTTTTCCCCTTAACTCTCCACCCATTTATTCAGAGCCATCTTTTTTTTTTTAGGGTATTGCTAGTTTTAAAAATTTGTACAGAGCTAAATTGATTATGATCGAGTAAATCACTGTACCTCCTCTAGTTTCAGTATACTTATTTGTATAATATAAGGGAGTTTAATTAAGAGAGGATCTAGATCAGTTGTTCTTATCCCTAGCTGCATGTCAGAATCTCCCAAAGAGCTTTTTATTTTATTTAATCATTTATTTTTGTCTTGTTTTTGTCTTTTGAGGGCCACATCTGCGGCACATGGAGGTTCCCAGGCTAGGGGTCTAATTGGAGCTGTAGCTACTGGTCTATGCCACAATCACAGCAACTTGAGATCCGAGCCGCATCTGCTACCTACACCACAGCTCATGGCAACGCCAGATTCTTAACTCACTGAGCAAGGCCAGGGATTGAACCTACAACCTCATGGTTCCTAGTTAGATTCATTTCCACTGCACCACAACAGGAACTCCCCCAGGTAGTTCTAATGTATTAGCTACCAATATACCAATCTTACATACACATCTTCAAGTATGTTCATCATTTCACTTAATTTTCATATTTTCTTTCAATTGTTAGGCTTAAGTTAGTATCCTTCCCCTCTTTTTTTTTAATGAGAATGGGCTAGGGTGGCATGAAGAGTACATAACTGCTTTTGTTTCTGCCAGTTTTCTTTGCATATACATTCTTGCGGATTAAAATTTAATATTTTAAAAGTTAATAATTTTGTCAATTGTCTCTTTATTCAACATAGTATTTCTGAACTGTCTCTGTGCCCTTCTTTATCATCTTTAGAGATGTTTCATTTTGTGATTTTTGTTTTAACAGCTTTTGGGTATGGACATCCTAGTTTTAAACATGAACATTGCCTCAGTTATGTTCTTTAAATGGCAACCAATTTATAGAATGCCAGATATTTTTTTAAATGCTGGTTTCTGGTAGGTAATGCCAATCTGACATATGTCAGTGGTCTCAAAATAGAAAGACTAATTTAATGTATTATGTGACGTTTTTGTTGCTGGTCTTTGTTAATTCTCTTGTGGCATTTAGATCTAAATACCTAATTTTTTTTTTTTGTGGTAGTCACCATATTATAATTTTGAAGAAACTAACTTCATTCTTGTGAATAGACTAATTTTTACTTTTGGATAGGTCGAAGATAACTTTGTCCTGGAAAGTGAAAAAGAAAAATTTGTGGAAGAATTGAGAGCTATTGTAGGTCAAGCCCAGGAGATCCTTCATGTCCACTCTGCTACAGAAAGAGGTGCTGGAGTTGACTCTATTACCATGGAATCCAGCAGTAGCCAAGTAAGAGCAATTGCTTAGCAAATAGGTCTTCTCGGATATGTATCAGAACTTCTTTATTTATCTATTCATTTTTAATTCAGACAGGATCATCTGAACAAGTACAGATAAATTCCGCATCCACTCAAACCAGCAGTAAGTATATTTAATAAAATTTACCATTTGGCTTTTGAAGCAAGACATTTGGAACTTAATTTACACACCTAGGGAAGGATCTTAGCCAATAAAGGGACTTAAATAAATTGTTAATGTAGGTTTCTCCACACTTTGAAAGGACTTTATGGTCCAGAGATAAGTAAATGAAGAAGTAAAAAACCATTCTCCAAATTTCTTCCATGTGTTGGTTCTATAATTGATTAATTTATTTCTGAGTTGTTGCATGGTATATTATGAGAAAAACAGTCACACTACTGATGATTTTTAATGGCTTTACTGTTTGCACTTAATTGGTAAGTTTTTTTTTTTTCCCAATAGGGGATGAACAGAAACTTTCTTAACTAAAATCATTATGTTCACATGTTTGCCTCATGTTTTAATAACATGATTTCATTCCATCAGTGATATGATTCTACCTTCTCTGATCACTAATAAGTTTTTGTAAATCAGATACCAGATAAACTTCCTGGGACTAAAAATTGGGTCTTCTGTTTTCTCACTACCTTATCTTTCCATTCTTCTCAGCTCTGGTCATGGGTATATTTAGAGTATCTGGGGAGGGAGAAGAGGGAGGTTACTTTAGGATCACTAAAGGAATTATAAAAGCATGAAGAGCAACAGGTGGTGTGGAGTCAATGGAACCAGATACCATTACCCTGAAATTTGGTTTGTGTTAGGATGCCAGGGTCCTTCTCTGTCTTCTTTTTCTCAATAGCAGGAGTCTGAGTAGATTTCAGACTGACAAAATTTGGTCAAGTTTAAAAGAGAATTACTTATTTGAATAAGTTAAAGTAGTAATACAGATGTAGGGGCTTATTTAATTGATGTTTTAAATTATCATACAGTAAAAATGACTTTTTTTTCTTTTGGTATACAGTTCTGTAAATTTTAGTCCTCTTATAGATTTGTATAAGCACCACCATAATCAGGATACAGAACAGAAGATATAGATTTTAATGGAAAACGTGCTTTTCATTTTTTCCCAAAAATAAAGTGCCCTGATTCTAATTGCTATTGATGCAATGTTTATTTCAGTAGAATCCAAAATCTTTTCCTAAATATATCTCGTGCTTGGTTTTTTAGAGTATTTATTAGTCAGGTTTGTGTGGTCTGGTCTTATAAGTTACATATATCCTAATACTCTTGGAAATGGAGATAAAAGACAAATTGATGTTTCTTTAACCCAGTTTCCTTAGTAAGGTAAACATATTGACAATTGCTTAGCATATTTATTTTTGCTAATTATTTCTACAGATGAATCTGCTCCTCAGTCATCCCCAGTTGGTAGATGGCGATTCTGTATCAATCAAACAATAAGAAGCCGTGAGGCTCAATCTCCTCCTTCTCTTCAGCAGTCCATGTCTACAGTTCCTGGGCTAAATGTACTTTCTAGTAAGTGTTTGTTCTCTGCCAACTTTATCCACACTTGGAAGATGGGGATGCAAAATATATCCCATATCTTTAATTTTTTCATGGATATTTTATGCTTATGAGAATTTTCATAAGCATTCTGAAGATTTTAATTTTAAGATGTAACTTAAGCCATTTAAAATATAATATTTATGGGAAAAAAGGAAAAGGTTTTTCTCCTTGTCAAGTTGAATTCTGTGTATTTTGAGTCTTATTTACAAGAGTCCTTTCATGTAGGTTCTAGTTTACCCCTTGCTCTTCCTGTTCGTATTGAGTTTGGATACTAGTCCATTCTTTGTACTTACTAGTACATGCTTAGCTATTCTTTATTGTTGTTCCAGGTCCAAGAATCATAAGTAATAAGGAAATATCACAGGACACACTGCTTACTCTAGAAAATAATCCATACCAGCGTGTACTTTTTACCTCCACATCAGAGCACAAGGATGTAGTTGATGGTAAGATTTCTGAATACACCAGTGTAGACACTAAGCATCCAGCTATGCTTTGTCAAATGGAAGATGACAGGCAGATAATGGCACCAGTTGCTAGTAGCTCCAGTCATATTGCTGCTTCAGTTCATGCAGTTCCATTTGAATGTGAGGGACTCACCAACCAAGCAGGCATATTTACACCTGTGTATCCAGGTCACCAAGCTGCCAGTCAGGCAGCTCCTGACGAGTCAACTCCAGTTGCTGGTAACTCTCTTACAACTCCTGCATTTATGTCTGATCAAAAGCCTCAGTCCTTACCAGTGCAGCAGCCAACTATGGATACAGAGTTTATATTCCAAGAAGGAGAAGCCTCAGTGAACACAGAGACAAGTTCTCCTAAGATGGTCATTCCCACTCACATCACTGGCCTTGAACCAACTGCTCTTCTACCTGCCACTGTTCTGGAATCAGATGGGGAGAGACCCCCAAAAATGGAGTTTGCAGACAACCGAATTAAAACTCTGGATGAAAAATTAAGAAATTTACTCTATCAGGAGCATAGCATATCTAGCATCTATCCTGAGAGTCAGAAGGACACCCAAAGCATAGACTCTCCATTTTCTTCCTCTGCTGAAGATACACTCTCATGTCCAGTGCCAGAAGTTATAGGCATCAGTCACTGTGGAATTCAAGATAGTCCTGCACAGTCCCCTAATTTTCAGCAGACAGGCTCTAAGATTCTGTCCAATGTGGCTGTGAGTCAGCCTGCTAACATAACAGTTTTCAAAAGGGACCTGAATGTGATAACTTCTATACCCAGCGAATTATGTTTACATGTAAGTATTATTCTTTCTAACCAATTCCTTATCCTTATGCTTTTAAAGAAATGCTTTCTTTTCTGAGGTTCTGTCCTTTGAAATGAAATTGTCTATGTCACAAGATTCTGAGGTCACAGATATTTTAAGAAGGCCATGACTTAGTCTCCCAGCACCCAGAACTTCTTAAAAGATGGTGAAACTATACTTAGAGAGCCCTCTGGTGAATTAGCTAAGAACTAGTGAGCAATGTTTATTTTTGTATTAATAACAGAACAGGACTGATTTATAGATTGTTCTAGTGGGTAGGAAGAACTTGCTTTTAGATTTCCACTTAAAAATGCCTGTTATCAGTTTCCTTTTTTAAAAAGTGTGGTTTTAATTTAAACTTGCTTGTGAATTTTTGTTTATTTAAATTTTTTTAAAAAAGAAACTGAAAATCCTCCATAACCTTATGACTTGTTCTTGAAAGTTATGTAATATAGGAATTTAATTTCTCTTTTATGTCCCTTCTATTCACAGGGATAACCACTTTCTGGTGCTTATCCACTATTTGGTGCCTATCCTTCTTAAGTTTACATAGATCTAGGCACAAACCTATAACTTATTCACAAAAATAGGATTGTGCTATAAACGTATTGGTCTACAACTTTATTTTGTTATTTTACAGTATATCGTAGATATATTTCTAGATCTTTATCACTGTATGTCTTCATTATTGTTATCATTATGGAGGTAATATATGTGTGTATGTAAAGTAAAATTCACCCCACTACCAAACCTATAGATATATCTGTTAAAAATCTTACCAGACATGGTTTTAACTAACATAGAGATATTTATATAGCACTTCCTTTTTTAATTTTTATTTTATATTGGAGTATAGTTAATTTGTATATATAGAACTCTTTTATATTTATTATATCTATTTAGAAAGACACAGAAATATATCTCAAATATATATACACACTTCTTTTCATATGCGCTGTTCTGTTTTTTTCCCACCTGTTATTGACATCTATTCATATCAGTGCACATAGTTCCTCATCACCTAACTTCTTTAAATAACAACATAATATTCCATTGAATAGATATAATTTAAATACTTTTTTGTAAATTAGTAATTTTAAATTATGCAATCAATGTATAAACACAAAGGAAATTCAGAATAGAAAATTAAAAGTAATTGTATTAATAATCCCACTCCCCAAACATTGTTAAGTTCCTGGTTTTAATTCTTGTAGTCATTGCTATTAATAACTTGTAAATACTATACTTATTTATCTATTTTTTGGTTTAGCAATTTTACACAATAAATATTGACTCACTTCTGTGAAAGGTGGAAAGTTACATTTTCCCTTTCTTCCACTTTTCTTCACCATGTACCTCCCAGTTTTTATTACTTAAATTACTTTTTAACATTGGCAAAGTTTATAACATTGATTTTTTTTTTATTTAACAGTTGTGCTTTGTCTATAGGTTGATTGGAAGAATTGAAAATCAGTAAACCGCATTTATATTATGATTACATGTGTTATCTGATGATCATGTAATGTGATTAGAACCATAAAAAAATGTAATGTCATTCTGTCATTTAAATTTTGTTGCTCAAAGGAGACTCTTCCAAGTGTGGAGGTCAAATGAATTCTTTTGTTTGTTTCACATATCAATTGCTACATCTAGACCAAACTTATTACCTGACATTTTCTGGTATCTTAGAATTCCTTTTTTGTTTCCCTCTTGAAATGCTTCTGTGAGTAGTATTTTTAAATATGTTACATGAGTGACCAGTTTTTTTTGTTTGTGTTTTTTGTCTTTTTAGGGCCACACTTATGGCATATGGAAGTTCTCAGGCTAGGGGTTGAATCAGAGCCACAGCCACAGGCTTATGCCACAACCATAGCAACCCGGAATCTGAGCCGCATCTGTGACCTACACCACCGCTTACAGCAACACTGGATCCTTTAACCCACTGAGCGAGGCCAGGGATCGAACCCGCATCCTCATGGATACTGGTCGGGTTCATTGTCACTGAGCCACAATGGCAACTCCTGTTTTTATTTTTTTATTGTCCAAAAATGTCTTTATTTTGCTTCATATTTGATTGACTAGGTACAGATGGTAGGCTCATTTTGAGTTAATTTTTTTGTGTGGTGTGAGATAAAGGTCCAGTTTCATTCTTTTGCATGTGACTATCCAATTGTTCTAGCACCATTTGATATTTTATTCTCTTGTTGTTACTGTAAATGGAAGTGTCTTCTTAATTTACTTAACAGATTTTTTATTGCTAGTGTATAGAAATAAAACTGATTTTTGATTGTTGTATTATTCAACTTTGCTGAATTTATTAGCTGTATTAGCTTTTGGTGGATTTTCTGCGTAATAAATAAGATCTTATCTGTGAATCGAGATAAGTTTTATTCTTCCTTTCCTGTTGTTCCTATCTATTAACTTCTCATATCATGCTTTCCATCTCTTTATGCTTTTGCTTTTTGTACTGGGAGAATTTCTCACTTTTAAGCTGTTTATAATTTCCTATTCAGCTGTTTTCTTTAATGTCAAGGATTGTATTTTAATTTCTAGTAACTATAGTTCATTCTTTTTTATGGATGTAGTATATTCACACATTTCTTTGAAGATATTAAACTCTTACTCTGTGTTATTAATGCTACTTCTTGGCTATTCTGTTTGTTGAATTTAGTGTTTTCTTAAAGTGCTGGTTTCCCAGAAGTGTTGGTGATTCTTTGTTGTGTACTCATTTTTCTTTTTTCCCCTCCATAAGATTCCTTGTCCATGTATCTGTAAATCCTTTATATAACTACTGTAGCCTTACTGCAGTAATTGTGGGGAAATTGTGGGACATACTTCCTGGCACTGAGTATTGAGCTTGTTTCAAATGCTGCCCAGAGAGAAGTCCAATAGCTAGTCTTCAAAAGTAGAAGGGCTTCCCTTTACTCCTGGATCTCATTTCCTCTTTACATCACTGACCTTTTCCTTGGCCACAAACATTTTCCTCTTAACACTCTTATTTGGGGGTAAATGCCTCTGCTGTCTTTTGTTTGCTGTGGAGGTGGGGTGAGAAGGTGCAGAACTGCCTGTCTCTTCCTTCTTTAGTACCCCAACCAGTTCACTCTTCCATTCAGTGAATATCTACTGAGCAGTGAACAAGTCAAGATCCCAGTTTCTGTGGAGCTCACATTCTAGTGGGGAAAAACAGATCCTAAACAAATAAATAAAGGGCTATGATAGGAAGACTAAAGGATTACTTTATATAGAGTGATTGGGGAAGGATTTGTATGTGTTGGTGACATTCACAGGTGGAGACCTGTTCAAGGAACCAAAAAGAAGGCCAGTAAGTAGGAGAGTGTTATAAGATGATGTTGAAGTGACAGAAGACAGGTTGTGTATAGCTTTGTAAGTGTTTTATCCAACAACTTTTCCTTTTGGTTGGCCAGGGCTCTCTCTCCTGCCCATATCTGCCACCTGACTTTGCTGCATTTTGGAATAGCTCCTGTACATGTGTCATAGGCTACCTTTTCCCCCTTTAATCATATATGCATGTGTCTGTTTCTACTGTTGTACATGTGGATTTGGGTTGTTAAGGGAGGCTAGAATTTGTTTTTACCATCTTGATCCAGTTATTACTTATTTTAAATATTTTCTGTAATTCTAGTGGGACTAATGCAACACTTGCTAAATTGTAATAATATTAAGAGTTTTTTCTCTTTATAAAAGTATTACTATTACTATTCCACAATGGAACTTTGAAAAATAAAAATTGATTGTTCACAATTTTACGTTTAATAAGTGCTGGCCCAAGGTGTAATAGTGCGTATACAAAACTGCAGTTTAAGTAGTGCAACTTAGGCTGTCTTCCTTCAGACAGATGCTAAATCTCATTCTTTGAACTTTTTTTTAATTTTATTTTTCTTATTACTCAAATGACTTCATCACATCTGTAGTTGTATAATGATCATAACAATCCAGTTTCACAAGATTTCCATCCCATAACCCAAGTACATCCTCCCACTCCACAAACTGTCTCCACCAGAGACCATAAGTTTTTCAATGTCTGTGAGTCAGCATCTGCTCTGCAAAGAGGTTCAGTCTTTCCTTTTTTCAGATTCCACATGTCAGTGAAAGCATTGGATGTTGGTGTCTCATTGTATGGCTGACTTCACTTAGCATGATAATTTCTAGGTCCATCCATGTTGCTAAAAATGCCGGTATTTCACTCCTTTTAAAGGCTGAGTCACATTCCATTGTGTATATGTACCACATCTTCTTGATCCACTCCTCTGTCGATGGATATTAGGTTGTTTCCATGTCTTGGCTATTGCAAATAGTGCTGCAGTGAACATTGGAGTGCATGTGTCTTTGCGAGTCGTGGTTTTCTCTGGAGAGATGCCCAGGAGTGGGATGGCTGGATCAAATGGTAGTTCTATGTTTAGTTTTCTGAGGAATCTCCATACTGCTTTCCACAGTGGTTGCACCAATGTACATTCCCACCAGCAGTGTACTAGGGTTCCTTTTTCTCCACACCCTCTCCAGCACTTATTGTTTGTAGACTTTTGGATGATGGCCATTCTGGCTGGTGTACGGTGGATCCTCAGAGTGGTTTTGATTTGCATGTCTCTAATAATGAGTGATGTTGACATCTTTTCATGTGTTTTTTGGCCGTCTGTATGTCTTCTTTGGAGAATTGTGTGTTTAGATCTTCTGGCCATTTTTTGATGGGGTTGTTTGGTTTTTTTTTTTGGTATGGAGCTGCAGAAGGAGTTTCTAAATTTTGGAGATGAATCCCTTGTCAGTGGATTCACTTGCAAAGATTTTCTCCGATTCTGTGGGTTGTCTTTTCGTTTTGTTTAGGGTTTCGTTTGCTGTGCAGAAACTTTTCAGTTTGAGTAGGTCCGATTTGTTTGTTTTTGTTTTTATTGTCAATACTCTGAGAGGTGGACCTGAGAAGATGTTGCTGTCGTTTATGTCAGAGAGTGTTTGGCCTATGTTTTCCTCTAAGAGTTTTCTGGTGTCTGGTCTTATATCTAGGTCTTTAGTCCACTTGGAGTTGATTTTTGTGGATGGTGTTAGGGAGTGTTCTCATTTCATTCTTTTCCATGTGGCTGTCCAGTTTTCCCAGCACCACTTATTGAACAAGCTGTCCTTTCTCCATTGTATCTTCTTGCCTCCTTTGTCATAGATGAGTTGGCTGTAGGTGCGTGGGTTGACTTCTGGGCTTTCTGTCCTGTTCCACGGATCTATATCTCTGTCTTTGTGTCAGTACAATTCGGTTTTGATGATTGTTGCTTTGTAGTAGAGTCTGAAGTCCGGGAGCCTGATTCCTCCAGCTGCATTTTCTTTTTCAGGATGTCTTTGGCTATTCTGGGTCTTTTGTGTTTCCACACAAACTTTAAACTATTTCATTTGAGGTCTGTGAAAAATTTCCTTGGTAATTGGATAGGGATTGCATTGAATCTGTAGATTGCCTTAGGTAGTATAGTCATTTTGGTAATATTAACTCTCCCAATCCACGAGCATGGTGTGTCTTTCCATCTATTTGTGTCATCGTCATCTTTGACTTATTTCATCAGTGTCTTATAGTTTTCAGAGTACAGGTCTTTTGTCTCTTTAGGTAGGTTTACTCCTAGGTATTTTATTCTTTTGGATGCAATGGTAAACGGGATTGCTTCCTTAATTTCTTTTTCTGCTCTTTCATTGTGAGTGTATAGAAATGCCGTCGATTTCTGGGTATTAATTTTGTATCCTGTGACTTTACCAAATTCATGGATGAGCTTTCTGGTAGAGTCTTTAGGATTCTCTAGGTATAGTATCATGTCTTCTGCAAATAGTGGTAGTTTTACTTCATCCTTTCAAATTTGGATTCCTTTTATTTCTTTTACTTCTCTGATTGCCATGGCTAGGACTTCCAAAACTATGTGGAAGGGTAGTGGCGAGAGCGGACATCCTTGTCTTGTTCCTGATCTCAGCAGGAATGCTTTCTGCTTTTCACCATTGAGAATGATGTTCGTTGTGGGTTTGTCATATATGGCCTTTATCATGTTGAGGTAGGATCCCGCTATGCCCACTTTCTGAAGGGTTTTTTATCAGAAATGGGTGTTGGATTTTGTCAAAGGCTTTTTCTGTGTCTATGGAGAGGATCCTATGGTTTCTATTCTTCAGTTTGTTAATGTGGTATATCACACTGTTGGATTTGCGGATATTGAAGAACCCTTGCATCCCTGGGATAAATCCCACTTGATCCTGATGTACAATCCTTTTAATGTATTGTTGGATGCGGTCTGCTAGTATTTTGTTGAGGATTTTTGCATCGATGTTCATCAGTGAAATTGGCCTGTAGTTTTCTTTTGCTGTGGTATCTTTGTCTGGTTTTGGTATCAGGGTGATGGTGGCCTCATGGAATGAGTTTGGGAGTATCCCTTCCTCTGCAATTTTTTGAAATAGTTTCAGAAGGATAGGTGTTAGCTCTTCTCTAAATGTTTGAAGGAATTTGGCTGTGAAGCCCTCTGGTCCTGGACTTTTGTTTGTTGGAAGTTTTTCAATCACAGTTTCAATTTCAGTGCTTGCGAGGGGTCCATTCATCTTTTCTATTTCATCTTGGTTTAGTCTTGGAAGATTGTACTTTTCTAAGAATTTATCCGTTTTTTCTAGGTTTTCCCTTTTATTGGTATATAGTTGCATAGAGTAGTCTCTTATGACCCTTTGTATTTCTGTGATGTCCGTTGTTACTTCTCCTTTTTCATTTCTAATTTTATTGATTTGAGTCCTCTCTCTTTTTTGCTTGAGAAGTCTGGCTAAGGGTTTATCAAATTTGTTGATCTTTTCAAAGAACCAGCTTTTCGTTTCAGTGATCTTTTCTATGGTTCTCTTCGTTTCTATTTCACTGACTTCTGCTCGGGTCTTTATGATTTCTTTCCTTCTACTACCTTTAGGTTCTGTCTGTTCTTCTCTGTTGAGCTGCTTTAGATGTAAAGTTAGCTTGTTTATTTGAGCTTTTTCTTGTTTCCGAGGCGGGCTTGTATTGGTATAAACTCTCCTCTTAGAACGGCTTTTGCTGCATCCCATAGGTTTTGGAGTGTGGTATCTTTGTTGTCTTTTGCTGCTAGGTATTTTTTAATTTCCTCTTTGATTTCTTCAGTGATCCATTGGTTGTTTAGTGGAATGTTGTTTAGTCTCCACGTGTTTGTGTTTTTCGCAGTTTTCTTCTTGTTGTTGATTTCCCGTCATATAGAATTGTGGTCGGAAAAGATGCTTGCTATGATTTCAACTTTCTTAAAGTTACCGAGGATGGATTTGTAGCCCAGGATGTGATGAATCTTAGAGAATGTTCCATGTGCACTTGAGAAGAATGTGTATTCTGTTGCTTTTGGATGGAATGTCCTATAAATATCTATTAAGTCCATTAAGTCTAATGCATCATTCAGGGCCTGTGTTTCCTTATTGAATTTCTGTCTGGTTGATCTGTCCATTTCTGTAAGTGGGGTGTTAAAGTCCCCCACTATGATTGTGTTATTGTTGATTTCTCCTTTTAAGGTTGTTAGCAGTTGCCTTATATATTGTGGTGACTCTATGTTGGGTGGGTAGATATTTAAAACTGCTGTATCTTCTTCTTGGTCAGTATGTAATGTCCTTCCTTGTCCCTTATAATATTCTTCAATTTAAGGTCTATTTTGTCTGTTATGAGTATTGCTACTCCAGCTTTCTTTTGATCCCCGTTTGCCTGGACTATGTCCTTCCATCCTCTCACTTTCAATTTGTGTGTGTCCCTAGAAGTGAAGTGGGTCTCTTGAAGACAGCGTATATATATGGGTCTTGTTTTTGTATCCATTCAGCCAGTCTGTGTCTTTTGGTTGGGGCGTTTAGTCCATTCACATTTAAGGTAATTATTGCTATGTATGTCCTTATTGCCATTTTATTAATTGCTTTGGATTTGTTTTTGTTGCTCTTTTTTCTTCCCTTCTCTTGTTCTCTCCTCTTCTGGCTTGATGACTATCTTTACTGTTGTATTTGAGTTCATTGTTCTCATTTGTTTGTGTATCAATTGTAGATGTTTGGTTTGCAGTTATTCTGAACTTTTGATATGAGAGTCTGTGTATATGTGAGATTGTTTTAAGTTGTTGGTCTCTTAATTGCAAGTGCATCTCCAGTGTCCTGCATGTGTACCCACCTCTTCTCATGATTTCTGATTTTGGTGGGGTAATTGTGCATGGATGATTTCGTATCTTTACTGTGTATATTCCTTTACTGGTGAGCCTTGTCGTTTGTGGAATTTTTTGTTTCCTGTTGTGGGCTTTTCTTTTCTGCCTAGAGAAGTTCCTTTAGTATTTGTTGTTGTTTCTGAATTCTCTCAGCTTTTGCTTATCTGTGAAGGTTTTGATGTCTCCTTCAAATCTGAATGAGAGCCTTGCTGGGTAAAGTCATCTTGGTTGGAGGTTTTTTCCTTTCATCACGTGAAGTATATCATGCCACTCCCTTCTGGCCTGCAGAGTTTCAGCTGAAAAATCTGCCGATAACCTTATTTGGGTTCCCTTGTATGTTATTTCTTTTCCGTAGCTGCTTTCAAGATTTTCTCTTTGTCTTTATTTTTGGTCATTTTGATTAATATGTGTCTCAGTGTATTCCTCCTTGGGTTCGTTTATTTTATATGGTACTCGTTGTGCTTCCTGGATTTGAGTGAGTGGTTCCTTTCCCATGTTAGGGAAGTGTTTGGCTATTATCTCTTGGAATATTTTTTCTGTCCCCTTCTCTCTCTCTTATCCTTCTGGCAGGAGGATGTTGGTGTGTTTAACGTTGTCCCAGAGTTCTCTGAGACTCTCTTCATTTGTTTTCAGTCTTTTTTCTCTTTTCTGTTCTGCATCCATGATTTCCACTAATCTGTCCTCCAACCCGCTTATTTGTTCTTCTGCCTCCTGTCTTCTGCTGTTAGCTGCTTCTAGTAAATTTTTTATTTCAGTTATTGTATTTTTCATCTCTTCTTGTTTAAGTTTTGTATCTTGTACCTCTTTTCTCAGTGTTTCTTGTAAGTTATCCACTTTGCCTCCAGTTTATTTCCAATGTCTTGCATCATCTTCAGCATCAACAGGCTAGTCTTTTTCCTGGAGGCTGAGAATCTCATGATCACTTAGCTGATCATGAGCTGATCACTTAGCTCAGTCTCTGGATGGGATTAGAGGCAGCTGTGTGCCTGAGGGGTCTTTAGGCAGCCTGTTTACTGAGGGGCGGGGCTATGATCCCACCTGGATTATTTATTCCCCCCCCCCCCCCCCCCCCCCCCCCCCGCTTTTCAGCTCTGAGTGACAGGTGGGGCCAGATTTTCCCAAAACAGCCACCTCCAGAGAAAGGCACAGCTGCTGAATATTCCTGAGAGCTTTGCTTTCAATGTCCTTCCCACACAACAAGCCACATTCACCCCTGTTTTCTCCGGAGGTCCTCCAAGAACTGCAGTCAGGTTTGACCCACATTCCTATGGAGATTTTGCTTTTCCCTGGGATCCAGTGCCCGTGAAAGTCTGTGTGCACCTTTTAAGAATGGGGTCTCCATTTCCTCCAGTCCCGTGGAGTCCCTGCGTACAAGCCCCACTGGCCTTCCATGCCAGATGCTCCAGGGGCTCTCTCTCCCAGTGCCAGATCCCCACACGTGGGAGTTTGATGTGGGGCTCAGAACTCTGACTTCTGTAGGTGAGTCTCTGTGAACCAGTTAGTTTCCAGTCTGTGGGGCTTCCCACCCGGGAGGTATGGGGTTGTTTATATCACGAATTCACCCTTCCTACCTCTTGATGTGGCCTCCTCTCTGTCTTCTGGAGTAGGACATCTTTTTTTAAGGTTTCCGGTCCATTTGGTTGAAGATTGCTCAGCTTTTAGTTGTGAATTTTGTTGTTTTTAGGAGAGAAGTTGAGCTTCTGTCCTTCTATTCTGCCATTTTAATCCCCTCCAGCAGAGAGTCTTAGGATCTTTTAAATACTCACAGTTTTCTAAATTATTAGGGGCCATTCTCTTGTTCCCCAGAATATTTCTGGTTGTGTATATTAATGTTTTGTATTAATTATTAGAGAGAAATTATTTATTTTTTACTATATCCACGGCATGCCGAAATTCTTGGGCCAGTGATAAATACCATGCCAGTGCTGGATCCTTAACTGCTAGGCCACTAGTGGACTCTGGGAATTTATCTTTAAAGTACTCTAGGAGTTCCTGTTGTGGCACAGTGGAAACTAGTTATAGTGAGGTTGCAGGTTTGATCCAACTAGTTACAGTGAGGTTGCAGGTTTGATCCCTGGCCTCACGCAGTTGGTTAAGGATCCAGCATTGCTAGGAGCTGTGGTGTAGGTTGCAGACTTGGCTCGGATCTCATGTTGCTGTGACTATGGCGTAGGCCAGCAGCTGTAGCTCCTTTTTGGCCCCTAGCCTGGGAACCTCCATATGCCACGGGTGCAGCGCTAAAAAGACAAAAAGAAATAAAAATAAAGTACTCATTTAGAATACAACAGTTCATTCTGGGGTTTTTTTGTGTGTGTGCGGAAGAAATGGGAAGACAAGAAAAGGGAAGAATGATTTTATAGCCAGCTGTGTGTGGCCTGATGTTAACAGTGTTTGGATTTTGAATTTGAAATGATTTTGAGGTTCCTTCTAAATTTCTCTATTCTTACATGATGTAATAAACTTGATTTGGTAATATATTTCTGTAAATCTAAATGCCTACATTTCTTGTTTTTCTGTTTATCATGTGTGTCAGGCATCTTTAATTCTCTTAAGCAATATAATTGTAAATGAAAATTTTCATTTTAAGAGCATAAGGTTCAAGTATACTTTTTTAGTAAATTGGTGCATATGAAGGAAATAATTTTAATTTTCAGTTTTCAAACTTGCTATAATAAAAATATTCTAGGAGAGTCCCCATCATGGCTCAGTGGTTAATGAATCCGTCTAGGAACCATTGGGTTGCCGGTTCGATCTCTGGCCTTGCTCAGTGGGTCGGGGATCTGGCGTTGCTATGGGCTATGGTGTAGGCTGCAGATGCAGCTTGGATTCTGGGTTGCTGTGCCTCCGGCTTAGGCCGACGGCTGCAACTCCGATTAGACCCCTAGCCTGGGAACCTCCATGTGTCACAGGAGCAGCCCTAGAAAAGGCAAAAAGACAAAAAAAAAGTATTCTTGGGTGGAAATTTATTATTCTGCTCTTTTATTTATCTGCATTTTAAATAATATTGTCAAAGAAAGGCGAAGGTGGAGTTCCTATTGTGGCTCAGCAGGTTAAGAACTCGATATAGTGTCTGTGAGGATGCATGTTCAATCCCTGGCCTCACTCAGTGGGTTAAGGATCTGGTCTTGCCACAAACTGTGGCATAGGTCACAGATGCAGCCTGTATCTGGTGTTGCTATGACTGTGGTGTAGGCCAGCAGCTGCAGCTCCAATTTGACCTCTAGCCTGGGAACTTCCATATGCCATGGGTGTTGCTATAAATGAAAAAAAGGAAAGAAAAGAAGGGGGAAGGTCTAATTCCTATATGTTGAATACTTCAGGTTTAGTCTGATACAATATTATTAATACAAGTATACATAGCATTCTATTTTTTCGTTATTAAATTTATTTTTTATTAAGGTATAGTTGATGTACATTGTTGAGTCAATTTCTGCTATACAGCTTAGTGACCCAGTCATAATAAATATACATTCTTTTTCTCGTATTATCTTTCATTACAGTCTATCCCAAGAGACTGGATATAGTTACCTGTGCTATACAGTCAGACCTCATTGCTTATCCATTCTAAATGCAACAGTTTGCATCTACCAACCCCAAACTCCCCATGCATCCCACTTCTTTCCCCCCCTTGGCAACCACAAGTCTGGTTGCTATGTCCCTGAGTCTGTTTCTGTTTTGTAGATAGGTTCATTTACATAGCATTCTTTTTTAATTTTTAAATATTTTTTTGCTTTAGGGCCACACCTGCAGCATATGGTAGTCCTCAGGCTAGGGGTCAAATTAGAGCTGCAGCCATCAGCCTATACCACAGCTATAGCAACACCAAGGAGCCATATATGCAACCTACACCACAGCTCATGGCAATGCAGGATCCTTAACCCACTGAGAGAGGCCAGGGATCGAACCCACATCCTCACCTCATGGATACTAGTCGGTTGGGTTCTTAACCCACTGAGCCACAACCGGAACTCCAAGGATAGCATTCTATTTTTGATTACCAGTTAGTTCATTCAGGAAACTCCAATGGTGGAGTTCCCAATGTTGCTCAGAGGAAACGAACCTGACTAGTGTCCAAGAGGATGCAGCTTTGATCCCTGACCTCACTCAGTGGGTTAAGGATCTGGTATTACTGCAAGCTGCGCTGTGTGGCTCAGATATGCTGTAGGTGCAGCCCTAAAAAAAGAAAAGAAACTCCACTGGTATAAACAACTGCTCCTCACCTAAATTATTACCATTTTCGTTTTCCTCTTTTTGTCTCCATTAGGAGATGTCCCCAGATGCTTCACTTCCAGGGGATCCAGAGGCCTATCCTGCTGCTGTGTCAAGCGGTGGAGCCATTCATCTGCAGACAGGAGGTGGATATTTTGGCCTAAGCTTTACTTGTCCTAGTCTCAAAAATCCTATTAGCAAGAAATCCTGGACTCGCAAATTAAAAAGCTGGGCATACAGGCTACGGCAGTCAACCAGCTTTTTCAAGAGATCAAAAGTCCGTCAAGGTAGTGTGCTTACAGTCAGGGAAATAGACTAGGTAACATCACTTTTCATTTACTTCTGTTTCTTTTTGTTGTTCATATACAAATCTTGCCACTTTTTCCACGTAGCCCATGTATGTGCCACGTCCCATTAATGTCATTGCCATTTTATTTTTCCTTTTGTAACTAATTTGGTTTTAAAGTATTCATTTCATATAGATACTAAGTCTTGGGATAAATCTTGCAATGTCTGATTTAGAGTTAGGGACTTCTACAATGTTACTTAATACATTAACACTTTTTTAAATTGTCTAGCAGGAGTTAAGCTTTTTCTACTTTTCTTCTTTTTTGGTGATATAAACAAATGTAGTCTTAACAAACAATTTTCTTCTTTCTGCTTACAATTTGGCAAAACTTGCAGTGGGAACCGAAGAAGATATGAGATCAGCGGTTGCTCCTGACCCCATTCCTCTGACAGGAGAGTCCACAGCTGTTACTAGGGCTTTGAGTAGATGTAAAGCAATGAGTGGATCATTTCAGCGGGGTCGGTTCCAGGTTTGTGTCTTTGGTTGAATCCTTATATACAAGGGCATTTTAAAAGGTAATAGCATTGAAGATCTTACTCTGTAGATGGTAATTTTTAAAATGTAGGTCATTATCATATTTATTGTGTTCCCTTTATATGCATCCCTTCACCTTCTGTGCCCATGCAGTAAAGGTGAGTCTAAAGAAGTGAGGATTTTAGTAGCTAGTAGAGTACAGAAATAGGTCATCATTTTTTGGTGGGTGGTTAGGTCATCTTTTTTATAAATCTAATTTCATGTCCTTTAGCGTCTTGGCAGTTTTAATTATGGAATTTAAATTTTTTATTTTTTATTGAAGTATTTATTTCAATTTTTTGATTTACAATATTGTGTTAGTTTTAGGTATACCTATGAAGTATTTTTAATTGTGGAATTTTATTTGAGCAACATGAAGCTAACTCTTTACACGGGGCCCAGTTGAAAAGCTTTGAATATGGGGAATATAGATGAGATTTTTAAGTTTTGGTATTAATGTGTGTACATCAACAGCAGACCATCCAATTGTTTGTGCCATGTATTGATATTGAGTTTCTTTGTGGCTTTTACTCTTTGGTTAGGCAGAACCAACCACCTTTGCCTTTTTGTTTTTCAGGTGATTACAGTTCCTCAGCAGCAGTCAGTGAAAGTGACATCTTTTGGAATAGAGCACATACCAGCATTCAATAAGAAGACAAGCCAATCTAGTGAAGAAGCTGTAGCCCTTACTGAAACCACAAAGTCTCAGTTGGTAGAAATGGAACCTGCTACATACAATCCACAAACTTCATTTTCCTCTCAGAAGTTGCCAGCTCTTCAGGAAACCTTCAAAGAAGATAAAAGAGTTCCCAAACAAACTGACAACTTCTCATCATTCAGTACAGGATGTGAGACTGATGTATCTTCAATGACCCCGGAAAAGGAATTGGAGGAAAATTCAGCCACAGGAAGTAGCATGCAGTCTGGATCTGAACTGTTGCTTAAAGAGCAAGAAATACTTACTGTTGGGAAACAGCCTAGCTCTGATAGTGAATTTTCAGCCACTCTTGCTGGCAGGGGGAAATCAGTGGCAAACACTGGTTCCGAGAGAGAAAAGTGCTTATCACTCCATGAAGATAAACCTTGTGTTCAAACACAGAGCTCACTCTTCTATTCACCATCTTCCCCAATGAGCAGCGACGATGAATCAGAAATAGAGGATGAGGACTTAAAGGTGGAGCTTCAAAGATTACGAGAAAAGTAAGGACTGTTTCTCTTTTGTCACAGATCTGATTTATAGAACTGAGTATTTGGTAGCTAATTCAGGATTGATGACATTTTAATGATTAAAAAATTTGTATGATTGAAAACTACAAAGATATCATCAGATTCCACAGCCTAAAGAGCTCAGTCCCACAAGGCTGCCCCTCTTCAGATGTCGATCACAAATCCAGGTAGTGTTACCCATGCTTCTTCTGACCAGCCTGTTATAAATCAAAGGTTCCCATGAACCCTTCCTTAGGTTTGATTAACTTGCTAGAGTGGCTTACAGAACTCCAGGAAAACAGTTTCCTTACTAGATTGTTGGTTTATTATAAAAGGATACAACTCAAGAACAGCCAGATGGTAAGGTATAGGGGAATGGGCATGGAATTCCATGGCCTCCCAGGAGTGCCAGTCTCCCAGCATCTCCATTCGTTCACCAGCTAGAAGCTCAGACCTTCTGAGAGAATGCCTGTAGTTCATGGACTTTTATGGAAGTTTCATCACATAGGCATGATTGATTAAATCATTGGCCATTGGTGATTAATTCAACCTCCAACCTCTTCCCCTCTCTTAGAAGTACCTACCTTTAGGTACCCATCCAAAAGTCGTCATTAATATAAATTCAGGTGTGATTCAAAGGGACTTGTTTTTTTTTTTTTTTTGTCTTTTTTGCTATTTCTTGGGCCGCTCCCGCGGCATATGGAGGTTCCCAGGCTAGGGGTCGAATCGGAGCTGTAGCCACCGGCCTACGCCAGAGCCATAGCAACGCGGGATCCGAGCCGCGTCTGCAACCTACACCACAGCTCACGGCAACGCCGGATCGTTAACCCACTGAGCAAGGGCAGGGACCGAACCCGCAACCTCATGGTTCCTAGTCGGATTCGTTAACCACTGCACCACGACAGGAACTCCCAAAGGGACTTGTTTTGAATAAGACACTTCTTTTACCTTTATCACTCTGGAGCTATTTTAGGAACTGGAACTATTTGAGGACAAAAGATCAAATATTAAAACAAAAGATTTTCCCATTTCTCTTATCGCTTAGGAAATTACAAGGGTTTTATACCCAGGGAAAAAGACCAAATAGATCTTTTTAAATTATAAATCATAATATCACAACATTAAAAAAAGCACACAAAAGTCTCCTAATTCTCATGCCCTAATCTCTTTTTTCAGAGGCAACCAATATGAATCATTTGTTATGAATTTACAAATATATAGTTTTTGCATTTTACGAAAGTGGTGAGATCATAATATACATGTTATTCTACAGTTTTTAACATTGTCTCCTCTTTATATTCATGTTTGCACATATCTATACATTGGAAGAGCATATAGTTATTTAAAGTTTATTTAATCCCTTCTTAAAATGGACATTTAAGGGAGTTCCTGTTGTGGCACAGTGGTAATGAATCCAACTAGTATCCATGAGGATGCAGGTTTGATCCCTGGCCTTGCTCAGTGGGTCAGGTCTCTGGCGTTGCCACAGGTGCGTCCCTAAAAAGCAAAAAATAAAAAAATAAAAATAAATGGGCATTTCCGTTTGTCCCATACTTTGCTTATGTAAAAGTGAAGTGAATATGTTTATATTTTTATGTACTTATGTGAGTATTTTTGTAGGCTAGTTACCTAAAAGCAGAATTGCAGATTTAAAAGGTTTGTACATTTAAAATTGTCACGTAGAAGTTCCCATTGTGGCTTAGCGGTAACAAATCCAACTAGTGTCCATGAAGATGCAGGTTCAGTCCCTGGCTTCTCTCAGTGGGTTAAGGATCTGGCAATTCCACGAACTGTGGTTTAGGTCACAGGCATGTCTTGGATCCTGCGTAGCTGTGGTTGTGGTGTAGGTCAGCTTCGATTCGACCCCAAGCCTGGGAACTTCCATATGCTGCAGATGCGGCCTAAAAAGACAAAAAAATAAAATAAAAAAATAAAATGTTCATCCAAGGTAAATACAACCTTTTATACACAAAACAGAAATATATGAAAATACCTGCTTTCCCACTCTTAACAACATTGGACTGGATATTATTGATCCTATTAATTTTATTCCAATAGATGAATTGAATTATAAATTTTTTAATTGTGCTCTAATTAATACTGAGGTTGTATATCATATATTTATTGGCTACTTGTATTTCCTCTTCTTTGGAGTCACCTTTTCATATTCTTTCCCCTCTTTTGTAAAGTTATTTTTTTCTTACTGATTTTTAGCAGCTATTTATATTCTGAATATTAACCTTTTGCTATATGTTACAGACTTTCTTCCTGTTTACACTTGCAACATATAATAAAAGGTTAATATTATTAATATTATGTGACTTTAATTTTTTTAACTGAAGTCCATACTTTATTCAGATTTCCTTAGTTACCTTTTTTTGTTCTAGGCTCCCATTTGGAAGTCACATTACATATAGTACTATGTGACTTCAATTTTTGTTTTTGTTTTTTGTTTTTTTGTCTTTTTTTGCTATTTCTTTGGGCTGCTCCCTCGGCATATGGAGGTTCCCAGGCTAGGGGTCGAATTGGAGCTGTAGCCCCCGGCCTACGCCAGAGCCACAGCAATGCAGGATCCGAGCCGCATCTGTGACCTACCCCACAGCTCACGGCAACGCCGGATCGTTAACCCACTGAGCAAGGGCAGGGACCGAACCCGCAACCTCATGGTTCCTAGTCGGATTCGCTAACCACTGCGCCACAACGGGAACTCTGAATTTTTGAAATTATCATTCACTACATGGAGTTTTAGAAATCTGTTCTTGTTAATGTATTCAGCTTTTTCGTTATGTCTGATTAGTTTGAAGGCATTTAACATCCTAAAATTGTGAAAATGTTCTGTGTTTTCACATTCTTAATCTAAATTTGTTGTTAAACTTTTCTTGTACTCTTGTAGAGTTCCTTGGACCATGTGTATGGTGCCTGTGCCATTAAAATGCTTTCTATGTGATTTTTCTTCAGACACATTCAGGAGGTGGTAAATCTTCAAACCCAGCAGAACAAGGAGCTGCAGGAGCTCTATGAACGCCTTCGAGCAATTAAAGATAGCAAAGTCCAATCATCAGAGACTCCTTTACCACCTGCATCACCACGTAGACCAAGATCTTTCAAAAGCAAACTTCGAAGCCGTCCCCAGTCCCTGACACATGTGGACAGTGGTCCAGTTGCTACAGGTAAATCTATCTTAAAAGTGATTTTTAAAAACTTGTTAATGATCAGCAGACTTTTAAAAATAACAACAATAAATTTACTTTATTTTAAGCTAAGATGATTTAAGGATACACACACACACACACACACACAATTTTTTATACTAAAAAATTTAGTCAATTTATGGAGTTCCCATCGTGGCGCAGTGGAAACGAATCCAACTAGGAACCATGAGGTTGTGGGTTCAATCCCTTACCTCGCTCAGTGGGTTAAGGATCCGGCATTGCCGTGAGCTGTGGTGTAGGTCGCAGATGTGGCTTGGATCTGGCATTGCTATGGCTGTGGTATAGGCCGGCAGCTACAGCTCTGATTAGACCCCTAGCCTGGGAAACCTCCACATGCCATGGGTGTGGCCCTAAAAAGGACAAAAGACAAAAAAAAAGTTTAGTAGATTTAGATAGACTAAGTCTGTTGCTGAAGCGAGGACAAAAAAAGAGTATATTATTCTGAGATTCTTTTCTACATTTTTGGTGCTAAATGTTCTTTTATGAAATGATGAGGAGGAGTTCCCATCGTGGCTCAGCGGAAACAAATCTGACTAGTATCCATGAGGACAGAGATTCAATCCCTGGCCTTGCTCAGTGGGTGAAGAATCCGGCGTTGCCGTGAGCTATGGTGTAGGTTTCAGAAACAGCTAGGATCTGGCGTTGCTGTGGCTGGGACATAGCATGGCAGCTACAGCTCCAATTTAACCCCTAGCCTGGGAACCACCGTATGCCACAGGTGCAGCCCTAGAAAAAATGGAAGGCCACAGGTGCGGCCCAAAAAAATGGAAGGAAGGAAGAAAGATGAGTATAGATGATGGATTTTGGAGAGCAGATGATTGTTAGGTTTTCATTTGTAGAACAAATACCTAGAAGCCCAATTTTATTTTATTTTCTTATTTTTTATTTTTTTATTTTTTTGCTTTTTCTAGGTCCACTCCTGCAGCATATGGAGGTTCCCAGGCTAGGGGTCTAATCAGAGCTGTAGCCGCCAGCCTACGCCAGAGCCACAGCAACGCCAGATCCGAGCCACGTCTGTGACCTACACCACAACTCCCGGCAACGCTGGATCCTTAACCCACTGAGCAAGGCCAGGGATCGAACCCACCACCTCATGATTCCTAGTCGGATTTGTTAACCACTATGCCATGACGGGAACTCCCTAAGCCCAATTTTAATCCCCAGAATAGTTTTTGAGATTTTAGCACTCAGTGGGAACTGCTGGTCTGGCACTTAGAAGTTTGTTGCTAACAAAGATAATCTTAAAAATATAGTTATGTTCTATCTGATGTAAGAGATCTTTATTTATTGTGAGACTATTGGAAATAATGTATGTCTTTGAATTTGTAAAAAGAGAGGATTGGTCTATACTTAATTAATAAAGAAGTTGTTAATCAAGTTAGAATTCCTTGGTTACATGTGTATGGTCAAGGTGGAGATAAAGGGTGAACTGTAAGGGTATATGTGAGATCACAACAGAATTTGTGGTATGCAGAATAATGGCCCCCGCAAAGATGTCCACATGCAGATCCCAGTGGAACCTGTGGTTATGTTCATTTATATGGCAAAGGGTAATTGAGGTTGTAGATGAAATTAAAGATGCTAATCAACATTTTAAAATAGGGAGTTATCCTGTATTATCTGGGTGGGCCCACTATAATCACAAGGGTCCTCTAAAGTAGAAGAGAGGCAGAAGAGAGGGTCAGAGAAAAGACGTGAGGAGGGAAGCAATGTCAGAGCATTGCTAGCTTTGAAGATGGAGGAAAAGGGCCACAAGCCAAGGAATGCAGGCAGCACGTAGAGGCTGGAAAGGGTTGGGGAACTTTGAAAAAGCAAGGTTAATTATTCACATGTCCTGGGGAGTACACACCATGCAGGGCCACATGTTGAGAGGTTTGGTTGGGAGATTAGGAATGGTAATGTACTAGAGAGCAAGAGCCCATGCTAGCAGACATGGCTTCCTTAATTGGGGTTAAGGGTGGGATACCTAAGGTTTTGCAGGTTTACTCTTTATTGGTGAATTTAAAACATGAGAGCACAGGGAGGGGAAAGAAGGATGACTCAAATGATCAGTTATCTAGGTCAACCAGGGCTTTCTAAAAGAGAACTTCATGAGTGGGGTGGCTTGGCTCTTTATCCAGTTGTACAACTAGCAGTGTGATTGAGATGAATTTCTTTTTCCTTCTATTTTTTAGGTTTATTCTTTTTCTTATCATGTTTTTGAGTTGAAACAATTCATTTATTTTCAATCATTGTAATTTTAAGCAAATATTTATATTTAAAAAACTAAAAACTGCATTCAAAGTATTCTGTAGTGGAGTTCCCATTGTGGCACAACAGAAACAAATCCAACTAGTATCCATGAGGATGCAGGTTCGATCCCTGGCCTTGCTTAGTGGGTCGGGAATCCAGCATCAGTGCGAGCTGTGGTATAGGTCACAGACACGGCTCGGATCCCACATTGCTGTGGCTGTGGCGTAGGCCAACACCTGTAGCTCCAATTCAACACGTAGCCTGGGAACTTCCATATGCCACAAGTGCGGCCCTAAAAAGCAAAAAATTTTTAAAAATTAAATAAAAAAATTTCTATACTTTCCATCTTGATTTCCTTTTTATTTTAATGATTTTTATTTTTTCTATTATAGTTGGTTTACACTGTTCTGTCAGTTTTCTACTGTACAACATGGTGACCCAGTCAGACACACACACACGCACACACACACACACACACACACACACACACAGATTCTTTTTCTCACATTACCCTCTATCATGTTCCATCACAAGTGACTAGATATAGTCCCTTGTGCTATACAGCAGGATGTCTTTGCTTATCCATTCCAAAGGCAATAGTTTGCATCTATTAACCCCAGATTCCCAGTCCATCCCACTCCCTCCCACTCCCCTTTGGCAACCACAAGTCTGTCCTCCAAGTCCATGAGTTTCTTTTTTGTGGAAAGGTTCACTTGTGCCGTATATTAGATTCCAGATATAAATGATATCCTATGGTATTCGTCTTTCTCTTTCTGACTTCACTTAGTATGAGAGTTGCTGCAAATGGCATTTTTGTTTTTTTTATGGCTGAATAGTATTCCAATGTGTATATATAAAACATCTTCTTAATCTATTCATCTGTCAATGGACCTTTAGTTTGTTTCCATGTCTTGGCTATTGCAAATAGTGCTACACTGAACATACACATGCATGTGTCTTTTTCAAGGAAAGTTTTGTCTGGATATATGCATAGGAGTGGGATTGCTGGGTCATATGGTAGTTCTAAATTTAGTTTTCTGAGGTACCTCCATACGTTTTCCATAGTGGTTGTACCAGATTACATTCCCACCAACAGTGGAGGAGGGTTCCCTTTTCTCCGTGCCCTCCCCAGCATTTGTTATTTGTGGACTTACTAATGATGGCCATTCTGACTGGTGTGAAGTGGTATCTCATAGTAATTTTGAGTTGCATTTTTCTAATAATCAGTGATGCTGAGCATTTTTTCATGTGCTTGTTGGCCATCTATATATCTTCTTTGGAGAAATGTCTATTCAGGTCTTTTGCCCATTTTTCAATTGGGTTTTTGGCTTTTTTGCTGTTGAGTTATATAAGTTGTTTGTAAATTGTAGAGATTACAATTTTTATTTTAGTACTCTGAATCTTTTTATTCTTGGTCACTCTAGTTTGTCAATTTTGTTAATATTTTCAAAGAAACAACCTTTGGTTTCATTGATTCTCTTTATTGCTTTTCTCTGTTTTATTTATTTCCATTCTAATCTTTATTATTTCCTTCTTTCTACTTTCTTTGAGCTTGGTTTACTCTTTTTAAAATTATTGTAGAAGTTCCTGTTGTGGCTCAATGGTAACAAACCTGACTAGTACCCATGAAGATGTGAGTTTGATCTCTGGCCCTGCTCAGTTTGTTAAGGATCTGGTGTTGCTGGGAGCTGTGGTGTAGGTCACAGACACAGCTCATATCTGGCGTTGCTGTAGCTCTGATTTGACCACTACCCTGGAAACTTCCTTATGCTGCAGGTGTGGCCCTTAAAAAAAAATTTCTCGAATATGCTCAATGAGATCTATACCTAGACACACTCACTGACTTTCATCAGTTTTATTATGATATGTATAGGTATGTATCAATTGATATTTTTTCTGCCTCTTTTTCTTCACCTTTTCAAAATGCCTGTTGTGCATATTTTACAATACTTGATGATATTACACATGTCTTTGAGACTCTGTTCATTGTATTTCATTCTTTTTTCTTTCTGTTCCTCAGAGAGAATTTCTCTATTAACAGATCTTCTTGTTGGCTGATTCTTTCTTTTGCTCATTCAAATCTGTTGTTGAGCCTCTCTAGTGAATTTATTATTTCAGTTTTTATTATTTTCATTTTTCATTTTATTATTTTTTAATAGTTATTTCTCCAATACATTGTTTTTCTTCTGTGCAGCATGGTTATTTCAGTTTTTATAATTTTCAACTCCAGAATTTCTATTTGTTTTTTAAAGAATAATTTCTATCTCTTTATTGCTATTCTGTATTTGGTATGGGACATTGTTATCATACTTCCCTTTAATTATTTTTAGGCATAGTTTCCTTAGAAATTAAATGTTTGGATACATTTATAATAGCTGATTTAAAAGGCTTTGTCTACTAAGCCCAAAATGTAGTCCCTCTTCAGGAATTTTTTTTTTTTTTTAGGCCCACACTCGCAGCATATGCAGGTTCCCCAGCTAGGGGTCGAATCAGCTACAGCTGCCAGCCTACACCACAGCCACAGCAACGCAGGATCCGAGCTGCATCTGCGACCTACACCACAGCTCATGGCAATGCCAGATCCTTAACCCGCTGAACTAGGCCAGGGATCGAGCTTGCAACCTCATGGTTCCTAGTTGGATTCGTTTTTGCTGTGCTATGATAGGAACTCCCAGGATGTTTTTTTAGCTCCCCTTTTTTTTCTTTTCTGTGTATGTGGCATTCTTTCATTTTTTTGCATATCTCTTAATTTTATGATGAAAACTGGACATTATAGATGATATGCATATCTCTTAATTTTTGTTATGAAAACTATACATAGGACATTGTAACAAGTCTTGTATTAGATTCTTCCACCCCCTTCTTCAGCAAGGGTTGTTGTTGTCATTATATTTTTCTTGTCCCTCATTATTTCTTTAGTGATTTCCTTTACTAATTCTACATTCCCTGTATTCTTTGTTAACTATTGAGTTCTTTGCTAGCTAAAAAAATTTCAAAAAACAAAACTGTAAAGCCTGGTATGCTAGGGTTCACACCTGAGCCGGTACATTTTGTGGTGAGCTAATGATCAGTCTGAAGATTTTATTAAACGCCTTGTCTGGTTGCTATTACCAAGTAGATCTCTGTGAGAAGGCACACCTTCAGACTTGAATTTGGTTGACACCCTTTGAATTTACTTCCTGCTTGCCCAAGAACTGAAGTTCAGCCAGAATTGAGTGACTAGTCTCTTCTCTTTTCTCAGATCTTTCCTGGTATGGCAATTACATTCCCAGAAATATGTCAGAGGTTTTCAAAGTTTCCTGTGGTCATCTAGTTGTCCTAGCATTCCTTTTTAATTCTAGACCAGGCTCTTGTTTGCCCCAACTGAAATCATAACCTTAGGCATCTGAGTTATTGCCAGCACTTTCCTATTGTTTCAAAATGCCCTGAAGGTACTTCCCTTCCTTCCCTCCTCCCCCCATACCAGTGCCTGGCAGGACTAAGCTGAACTCTTGAGTGAAATCAAATACCCAACACACTGAGACTAGAGATTTTTTTCCTAAATTGCTGAAAGTTCAGACAAAATTTAGACTGTGCTCTGGGGATGGCGCTTTTAAGGGAATTCAAAAAGAGGTCTGTTCTTTCCACTGTCTGCAGTGCTGCTGACTTGGCTACCATAGCACTGAGCTGTGAAGAAAGGGGGAATGGGAATTGCCACAGTTTAAAATGTCACAGAACTTAGTAGTTTGTCCTGGGAAAATGATTTTTGTTTTGTTCTTTGTCTTTGGATAATTGTCACAGTTCCGAAATGGTTGGTTTTGGAGTTCTTGTGTGGTTCAGCAGGTTAAGTATTGGCCGTTGTCACTGCAGTGACTTGAGTCACATCTGTGGTGCAGGTTAGATCTTTGGCTCAGGAACTTCCTCATGTCATGTGCGCAGCCAAAAAAAAAAAAAAAAAATGAAATGGTTGGTTTTAGCTCTTTTGCCCATATTTTTATTGTTTTAAGAGCAAGTTCACCTAGGCCTTTACACTGCATTTTTAAAAGACTTTCTGTTTTCTGAAAAAGCTTGTGTTGAATTAGTATCATTTCTTTAAATATCTGGAAGAATTTTCCAGTAAAAACCTGTGGGCTCAGAGATTTTTTTTTTTTTTGGAGGTTTTAATTCAAATTCAAGTTCTTGAATAGCAGTTATAGGATTATACAGGTTATAAATTTCCTGTTGGGTGAGTTTTGGTAATTTGTGGCTTTTGAGGACCTGGTCCATTTAATCTAAGTTGCTGAATCTTTTGTGTTTGTTGTGTTTGTTGTTCATTATTATCTTTTTAATGTCTTGGATAACTGTAGTGATATCACCTTATTCATTCCCGATATTTGTAATTTGTGTCTTTTTTTCCTTTTTTTTTTTTTTCTTTTTTGGCTGCACCTGAAGCATTTGGAAGTTCCCAGGACAAGAATCCAATCTGAGCTGCAGCTGTGATTTACACCACAGCTATAGCAACCACTATGCTGGGCCCCAGATTAAATCTACACCACCTCAGAGACAATGCCAGATCCTTAACTGCTACATCACAGCAGGAATGCCTTTCTTTGTTAGTCTTAATAGAGGTTTATCAATTTTATAGATCTTTTCAAAGATCCAGTTGTTGCTTTTATTGATTTTCTGTATTGTTTTCCAGTTTTAAATTTCATTGATTTCTGCTCTTTATTATTTCTTTTCTTCCAAATGTCTTGTTTTTATTTTGCTCTTTTTCTAGTTTCTTAAATTAGAAGCTTAGATTTTTGATGTGAGGGCTTTCTTTCTGTAAAACAAGCATTTTAATCCTTTAAATTTTCCTATAAGCACTATGTTGGCTATATCTGCTAAGATTTTTTTTTTCTTTTAAGGCCACACCCGTGGCATTCCCAGGCTAGTAGTCAAATCACAGCTATAGCTGCCTACCTAAGCCACAGCTACCGCAACACCAGATCTGAGCTGCTCACGGCAGTACCAGATCCTTAATCCACTGAACAGGGCCAGGGATCAAACCCACATTCTCATGGATACTAGTTAGGTTCGTTTCCAGTGAGCCACAATGGGAACTCCAAATGTTTTTTAAATTAAGCTTTATTTGGGGGAGATAGTTTTAGATTTATAGAAAAATTATTGATAGTATAAAAAGTTTCTATATACCTCACACCAGTTTCCCTAAATTTTTTTTGTTATTTCCCCAATACAATTTTTTTTTCTACTGTACAGCATGGTGACCCAGTTACACATACATGTATACATTCTTTTTTTCTCCCATTATCACGCTCCATCATGAGTGACTAGACATAGTTCCCAGTGCTACACAAGCAGGATCTCATTGCTAATCCATACCAGAGGCAATAGTCTGCACCTATTCAGCCCAAGCTCCCAGTCCATTCCTCTTGCTCACCCTCTCCCTTGGCAACCACAAGTCTATTCTCCAAGTCCATGATTTTCTTTTCTGCAGAAAGGTTCACTTGTGCCATATGTTAGATTCCAGATATAAGTAATATCATATGGTATTTGTCTTTCTCTTTCTGATTACTTACTTCACTCAGTATGAGAGTCTCTAGTTCCATCTATGTTGCTGCAAATGGCATTATTTTGTTCTTTTTTACGGCTGAGTAATATTCCATTGTGTATATATACAACACCTTCCTAAGGAAGTTTCCCTAATTATTAACATCTTATACATTGGTATGATACATTTGTCATAACTAATGAACCAATCTTGATATGTAATTGTTAACTGAAGTCCATAATTTGCTCTGATTTCCTTAGTCTTTACTTTATATCCTTTTTCTGTCCCAGGATCACATCCAAGATAACACATTATATTTAGTAGTCATTTCTCCTAGCATTCTTTTGGCTTTAACAGGTTCTCATAATTTCCTTTTTTTGATGACCCTGAAATTTTTGAGGAGTACTGGTCAATTATTTTGAAGAATTTTGGTTTTGAACACTGCTTTGCTTACTGGTGTTGGGGGGAAAGAAATTTTCCTCTGCCCTTCTAGGTTATTCTGGCTATTCTGAAAATAAATTAACATGAAGCACATTAATAGGAGAAAATCAAACAAAAGTTTATTAACATGTATACATGGGAGAGACCTAGGAAAACTGAGTAACTCACCAAAATGGCTGAAGCCCTCACCTTACATACCATCCTTAGGTAAAAGCAAAAGAAGATGTTGGGGGACTTCAAATGGGGAGGAAGACAATTCACATTAATATGGAAAAGAAAATATTTGCTGAGCCACAGAGAGACAATGGGACACAGAGTGGACTCTGATCTTTAGCCCTGGCTAGAGTTATCCTGCCACACCTAGCCCATATTCTTTGGCGATATCTCTGGTGATAATTCTATACTTGAGAGAGGCTGTCTATCTAAATTCTTTTAGGCATAATCCACAAGCCAAAGAGATATTTTGGAGTGGCAAGTTTTCCTCTTCTGCACTGGCACGAAACGATTTCCCAAGCTCATCTTGTATATTTCCTGCTCCAGTTCTAGAAGCTATCATTTCCACAAGAAACCATAATTCATTTTATTGGAGAGTAGATTAGAAGCCAAGATCTGGGTGCTTGGTGTGGTCATTGCTACCAGGGTGTCACTGCCTCTGGGTCCTTCTAGCTTACAGATAAGGAAATACATTTATACGTACTAAGTCATATATATCTGTGTCTGAGGATATTTCTATATGAAACCATCTGTAATTATATAAATATAAATATGGGTTCATATTGATATTTTCAAATCTAATTCATTACCATGTGGATTATATAGCCTTCTTCCTTTGTTTATCGATATCCTCCCAGTCCAGTGGTGAGAGCCTCTCACTATCCCCTATACATTTATTTAATTTTTCAATTCCAGTATAAAGTATAGTGGTTTCAGTTTTGTCAATTTATACCCCAGTGGGAAACACCTTTATCGGCTAGAATGCAGTGATTATGTATATTTCTTTTGCCCTTAATATTATAGATGCTGCTCATTTCCAAAGTTATGTAGGTCAGCACCTATTCCTCTACTCCATTATACACTTGTAATATTATTTGATTCTTTGTGACATTCTGCATTCCACCTGGGATATCCTAACTTCCTAAATGAGTTTTTAAATTTTCATACATAAAGTTTACTCTTTGTGCTGTAAAGTTGTATACTTTTTTAATTCAATAAATTTTATTACATTTATAGTTGTACAAAAATCATCACAACCCAATTTTATATCATTTCCATTCCAAACACTCAGCCCATCCCCCCACCTCCCAACCTGTCTCCTTTGGAAACCATAAGTTTTTAAAAGTCTGTGGGTCAGTATCTGTTCTGCAAAGAAGTTCATTGTGTCCATTTTTTAGATTCCACATGTAAGTAATACCATTTGATGTTGGCGTCTCATTGTCTGACTGACTTCACTTAGTATAATTTCTAGGTCCATCCATTTTTCTAAAAATGTTGGTATTTTGTTCCTTTTAATGGCCGAGTAATATTCCATTGTGTATATGTACCACATCTTCTTGATCCACTCCTCTGTCAATGGACGTGTAGGTTGTTTCCATGTCTTGGCTATTGTATATAGTGCTGCAATGAACATTGGAGCACATGCGTCTTTTCGAGTCATGGTTTTCTGTGGATAGATGCCCAGGAGTGGGATTGCTAGATCAAATGGTAATTCTATTTTTAGTTTTCTGAGGAATCTCCATACTGCTTTCCACAGTGGTTGCACCAGTTTATATTTGCACCAACAGTGTAATAGGATTCCTTTTTCTCCACACCCTCTCCAGCATTTATTGTTTGTAGACTTTTTGATATCTGGATGGTGCATCTGAGTGGTTTTGATTTGCATGTCTCTAATACTGAGTGATGTTGACATCTTTTCATGTGGTTTTTTGGCCATCTGTATGTCTTCTTTGGAGAATTGTGTGTTTAGATCTTCTGGCCATTTTTTGATGGGGTTGTTTGTTTTTTTGGTATTGAGCTACAGAAGGTGCTTATAAATTTTGGAGATGAATCCCTTGTCAGTGGATTCACTTGCAAAGATTTTTCTCCCATTCTGTGGGTTGTCTTTTCATTTCATTTAGGGTTTCCTTTGCTGTGCAGAAACTTTTAAGTCTGCAAACTTAAAGTCTACAAACTTTATTTTTGTTTTTATTTTTTAATTTATTTTTTATTTTATTTATTTATTTTTTGTCTTTTGTCTTTCAGGGCCACACCCACGGCACATGGAGGTTCCCAGGCTAGGGGTCTAATTGGAGCTGTAGCCATTGGCCTACGCCACAGCCATAGCAGCACGGAATCCAAGCTGCATCTGCAACCTACAACACAGCTCATGGCGATGCTGGATCCTTAACCTACTGAGTGAGGCCAGGGATCAAACCCGCAACCTCATGGTTCCTAGTTGGATTGGTTAACCACTAAGCTATGACAGGAACTCATTTTTATTTTTTTATTATTTCATTTTATTTTATTATTTGTGTTTTAGTCTCTTTAGAGCCACACCTATGGCATGTGGAGGGTCCCAGGATAGGGGTCCAGTTGGAGCTGTAGCTGCTGGCCTACGCCAGAGCCGCAGTAACTTGGGATCCGAGCCACATCTGTAACCTGTACCACAGCTCACAGCAACACCGTATCCTTAACCCACTGAGTGAGGCCAGGGATCGAACCTGCATCCTCATGGATGCTAGTCAGGTTTGTTAACAACTGAGCCATGAAGGGAACTCCTATTTTTGTTTTTAATTGTCATTACTCTAGGACGTGGATCTGAGAAGATAATGCTGTGGTTTATGCCGAAGAGTGGTCAGCCTTTGTTTCTCTCAAAGAGTTTTATAGTATCCCCTCTAATATTTAGATCTTTAATCTATTTTGAATTTATTTTTGTGTACGGTGTTTGAGAGTGTTGTTCTAATCTCATTCTTTTACATGGAGCTGTCCAGTTTTCCCAGCACCATTTATTGAAGGGACTGTCTTTTCTCCATTGTATATTATTGCCTCCTTTGTCATAGATTATTTGACTGTAGGTGTGTGGGTTTAATTCTGGGTTCTCTATTCTGTTCCACTGATCTGTATTCCTATTTTTGTGCCAGTACCATATGGTTTGAATGACTGTAGCTTTGTAGTATAATCTGAAGTCAGGGAGCTTGATTGCTACAGCTCCATTTTTGTTTCTCAAGATGGCTTTGGCTATTCTGTGTCTTTTGCACTTCCAAACAAACTTTAAAACATTTTATTCTACTTCTATGAAAAGTTTCCATGGTAATTTGATAGAGATTACATTGAATCTGTGGATTGCCTTGGGTAATATAGTCATTTTGATAATATGATTCTTCCAATCCAAGAACATTGTATGTCTTTCCATCTGTGTGTCCATTGCTATAAGTGAGGTGTTAAAGTCCCCTGCTATTATTGTGTTATTGTCAATTTCTCCTTTTAAGGTTGTTAGTAGTTGCATTATATATTGATGTTTTCCTATTTTGGGTGCATATATATTTATAATTGTTATATCTTCTTCTTGGATTAATCCTTTGATCATTATGTAATGTCCTTCCTTTTCTCTTATAATATTCTTTAAGGTCTTTTTTGTCTAATATGAGTATTGCTACTCCTAGTTTTCTTTTGATTCCCATTTGCATGGAATATTTTCTAATGTCCTCTCACTTTCAGTTTGTATATGTCCCTAGAGCTGAATTGGGTCTGTTGAAGACAGCATATATATGAGTCTTGTTTTTGGATCCATTCAGCCAGTCTATAGTTTTTGATGGGGGCGTTTAATGCATTTACATTTAAGGTAATTATTGATATGTATGTTCTTATTTCCATTTTATTAACTGTTTTAGATTTGTTTTTGTTAGTTTGTATACTTTTTGACAAATCCATTACATCCTGGAATTTTATGACCTCCTAAATGATTTAAAATTTTTATCACACATTAAGTTTTATTCTTTGTTCTCTAGGATCACCTATGATTTGATATATTGTATTTTGGGTTTTTTTCAGTTTTCAAATTGTTTTCTTATTTCCCTTGAGACTTCATTGTTCCATGGTATATTTGGTAGTGTGTTGCTTAATTTTCACGTTTTCTGAGATTCTGATTATTTCTGTTACTAATTTGTACTTCAATTTCATTATGATCAGAAAATATATTTTCAGTGCCTTTGATTCCTTTCAATTTGTTTGGGTTTGTTTTATGACCCTATATATGGTCTATGTAGGTATAGTTTCATGTGCATTTGAAAATAATGTACCCTGTTGTTTAGTAGAGTTTTCTCTAAATATCAGTTAGCTCTAGATATTTGAATAGTATTGTTCAATTATTCTATATCCTTGTTTATTTGCCATGCACTTACTTCTGTTTTTGACTGAAAAAAAGAGTGTAGAAGACTCCAACTGTAATTATAGATATGTCTCTTTCTCCTTTTGATTCTGTCAGTTTTTGTCCCATGTATTTTGAGCCTTTTTTACTTAAAGACACATTTAGCCATGTTATATCTTCTTGCTGAATTGACTCTTATTTTGTAGTATCCCTCTTTATTCTTGGTTATCTTTACTTGCTTTGATGTCTTTTTGTCTGATATTAATTACTCATTCTGTCATTCTTTTGATTGGTGTTTGCATGGTGTATCTTTTTCATTCTTTTAGTTTTAACCTGCCTGTATTATTGTATTTGAAGTGATATTTTTTCAGACAGCTTATGGTCACATTAAAAAGAATCTGTTCTGGAGTTCCCATCGTGGCTCAGCGGAAACAAATCTGACTAGCATCCATGAGGATGCAGGTTCGATCCCTGGCCTCACTCAGTGGGTTAAGGATCCAGTGTTGCCATGAACTGTGGTATAGGTCACAGACACACAGCTCAGATCTCATGTTGCTGTGGCTGTGGCATAGGCCGGCAGCTGTAGCTCTGATTCGATCCCTAGCCTGGGAACCTTTCTATATGCCACAGGTGTGGTCCTCAAAAGGCAAAAAAAAAAGAAAAGAAAAAAAAGAATCTGTTCTGGAAATCAGTCTTTCAATTATTTTTAAACCATTTACATTTAATATAATGATCTATATGTTTGGTTTTTCACTACTACTTTTTCTTATGACTGCTGTGTTGCAGTGGCTTGTTGTAGGATTATAGTTCCCAGACCAGGGATTGAACCCAGGCCGCTACAGTGGTAAAAGTGCCAAGTCCTAACCCCTAGACCACCAGGGAACCCTTGGAATACCATATTTTATATCTGTTCTCTGTTTGAATTTTTTATCCCTTCCCCTTTCCTATCTTCATTTGGTTTATTTGAATATATTTTAATATTTCATTTTAATTTATCTATTATGTGTTTTCTTTATTGTTTTGTACATTTTTTTTGTCTTTTGCCTTTTTTTTTGTTGTTGTTGTTGTTGTTGCTATTTCTTGGGCCGCTCCCACGGCATATGGAGGTTCCCAGGCTAGGGGTCGAATCAGAGCTGTAGCCACCGGCCTACACCAGAGCCACAGCAACTCGGGATCCGAGCCGCGTCTGCGACCTACACCACAGCTCACGGCAACGCCAGATCGTTAACCCACTGAGCAAGGGCAGGGACCGAACCTGCAACCTCATGGTTCCTAGTTGGATTCGTTAACCACTGTGCCACGACGGGAACTCCCTGTTTTGTACATTTTTTAATGGTTGTTCTAGGGCTTATAATAATGCATATTTAACTTTCCAGTCTACTTAAAATCAATCTTTTACTACTTCAAGAGGAATGTAGAAACCTTACATCCATACAAGTTTCTTCCATCTTTATAATTGTGTCATCATTACATATACATATATGGAAAACTACATCACAGTGTTTCAGTTTTCATTTTTGCTCTTTCATATTTCCCACTCTTATAATTTCCCTCTGTTTGAAGACCCTCCTGTAGCACTATTTTTTTTGAACAGTTCTTCTGATAACAAATTATCTTCACATTTTTTTTTTATCTGAGAATGTCTTTTTTTCACACCTTCATTCCTGAAGGATATTTTTACTGTGTACAGGATTTGGGGTTGACACCAACCTTTGAATTGTAAGATAAATAAGTACTAGGAATGTAATGTACAACATTAATAAAATTAACACTGCTATGTGTTATACATGAAAGTTGTTAACAGAGTAAATCCTAAGAATTCTTATCACAAGGAAAGAAATTTTTCCTTTTTCTTTTACTTTGTATCTATATGAAATGATGGATGGACACTAAACTTATGGGGTAGTCATTTCAGGATATATGTTAAAGTCAAATCATTCTGTTATTCACTTTAAACTTATACAGTGCTGTATATCACTTATATCTCAATAAAATTAGGAAAAATTGAATTTTCTTCTGTCATCCTCCCTTCTGCTATCAAGTCCATCCAAGGAGGTCTTTGGTGGGGTTTTGTTTTGGCTGTTGCATTTTTTTGGTTCTAAAATTTCATTTATGATCTTCTTTATTTCCTTGTTGAGATTTTCTATTTTGCCATTGGATTCGGTAGTGTTTGAGCATTTTTATAATAACTTCTTTAGGGAGATCCCATCATGGCGCAGCAGAAATGAATCCAACTAGGAACCATGAGGTTGCAGGTTTGATCCATGGCCTCACTCAGTGGGTTAATGATCCAACATTGCCATGAGCTGTGGTGTAGGTCACAGACGTGGCTCAGATCTGGCGTTGCTGTGGCTGCGGCATAGGCTGGCAGCAACAGCTCTGATTGGACCCCTGGCCTGGGAACCTCTATATGCCACAGGTGCAGCCCTAAAATAAGAACAAAAGACCAAAAAAAATTAAAAAATAATAGCTGCTTTAAAGTCTTTGATAATTCCAATATCTATATCATTCTTGAATTAGTATCTCTTGGTTATATTTTCCCATATGAGTTGAAATTGTCCTGGTTTTGTATATGGTAAGTCATACTGAATTTTATCCTAGACATTTTGAATATTCTAGGACTCTGCTGTCTTTTTAAAATCATATTTAGAATGTTATCATTTTGTTATAGGAGGTAACTGGCCTAGTTATTTTTACCTTATAAGTTCTAACCTATCTTCTATGGTGCCTTTTTTTTTTTTTTTGTCTTTTGTCTTTCTAAGGCTGCACCCGCGGCATATAGAGGTTTCCAGGCTAGGGGTCTAATTGGAGCTGTTGCTGCTGGCCTATGCCAGAGCCACAGCAACACCAGATCCGAGCCACGTCTGTGAATGATAGCCCAGCTCACGGCAAGGCCAGATCCTTAACCCACTGATCGAGGACATGGATCGAATGCATAACCTCATGGTTCCTAGTTGGATTCGTTTCCGCTGCGCCATGACAGGAACTCCTATGCTGTCTTCTTTTAATGTCAGTTCAGTTGCATAGCCTCTGTAGTGCTCTTTGAATCTGTCCCAAATGTGGGTTTCCTAGTGGGTCTCAGCCTTGGGAAGATGTCTCAGTTCAGTTTTCATGTCTTTGGTATGCTGAATAGGATCAAATTCATGTATGCAAAGCTAACTGGTAAACCTAGAAGTTCAAAAGTAACTTTTCTCAATTCCTCCCTCCGCGCATTTTCTCCAGTACTTTCTGATTCCCAGCAACTCCATTTTTTGGTTCCTCAGCCAGAAACCTGGGATTTTAGTTACTCTGCTCTCTTGGTGCTCATTTACCACTGTGCATATATTCAGAGCCAAGCTTTGGGAGATTAGAGAGAACAGTAAAGCAACAATGATAGTCTTTACTCTCATGGAACCGTAACTCCACTAATCAGAAAGGAGGAGTCCCCCTCCTCAGAGATTGGCTTCCATGAGCTTCCATAGACTCTGCCACAACAGGATTGCTTAGGGAAAGAGTACAGAGAAAAGGGGAAAATGTGAGATCTCTATACCTTGTGAGAATGTTGGAAGTTCTCTTTCCCACTTCTCATGCCAAAAGTAGAGCATTTCCTCTGGAGATCTCTCTTTGAATACCCCAGTGTCCTTGTCTAGGTTAACTGTGGGATACTAGATAGGAAAATTGGTAAGCTCTCTGCCATTTTAATGGTAGTTAGAATTTTGGTCTTATTCCCTGGTCACCTGCTACTATTTACTATTCAGAATTCTCAAATTGCTGCTCCATGCATTCTGTCCACCTTTTATGGATGGACTAAATATAAATATGTTGAACCACTCTGCCCCCCAGTGCATAGCTGCAGATGTCTCTGCTTAGTTTTTTCCTCTATTTTTTATTTTTAAGTTTATCTTCCTGGGAGTAACTCTTATATCTGCACTGCTTAGTGTATAGCCAGAGATTGGTCAGAGGTTGCAATGTAAATTTAAGGCAAGGAGTTCCCATTGTGGCTCAGTGGGTTAAGAGCCCGACTAGTATCCCTGAGGATGTGGGTTCAATCCCTGGCCTCACTTAGTGGGTTAAAAGGACTGTCACTGCCGTGAGCTGCTGTGTAGGTCGCAGATTTTGCTTGGATCTGGCATTGCTGCAGCTGTCATATAGGCCAGCAGCTGCAGCTCTGATTCAACCCCTAGCCTGGGAACTTCCATATGCCACAAGTGTGGCCATAAAAAATAATAATAAAATAAATCAATAAATTTGAGGCTATTTTCTAGTCTGACCCAGCTTTTATATTCCTCTAGGATTTCTCATGCCTCCTCTTTGCATGATCGGGCTCTGTCAACCAGTTATATATGTATGATTTGGGCCCTCAAGTTTGTGCTGTGCAAGTGAAAATTTTCCAGTCAACCTGAAATATGTGGAGAATCGATCAAGCCTGCTATGGTTGTCTCACTTCCCATATCTCCCTGTTAACCTCAGGTTAATGCTTCTAAAGCTCCAAATCAAGTGAGTTGTCTATGGCAGCAGCAGCAGCAAAGCTTATAGCTTTCTCAGTCTGCCCTGCTACTGTTGAACTGCTGAGTAAAAAGAGCTGGTGCAAGGGTAACAGGATCAACCCTTGGCAAAAACACCACAAATTACACAGTTCTTAAAAGTTGAATAGTTTTCATGAATAATGCTTTGGATTTTGTTTTATGCCTTTTGACAAATTCCACATTTCTGAAATGGTTGTTTTTGAGAGCTTTGTCCAGTTTTATTACTGCTTTTGAGGGAGAGGATTTGATTACCTCTTCACTCTGTCATGCTGGAAGCCAGAATATTTTTTTTTTTTTTGTCTTTTTATGGCCTCACTCACAGCATATGGAAGTTCCCAGGCTAGGAGTTGAATTGGAGCTGTAGCCGCCGGCCTATACCACAGCTCACAGCAATACCAGATCCTTAACCCACTGAGCAAGGCCAGGAAACAAACCTGAGTCCTCATGGAAACATGTCAGGTTCATTACCACTGAGGTACAACAGGAACTCCCAGAAATTATTAGTATTATTATTTCTTTTTTTTAGGGCTGCACTTGCAGCACATGGAAGTTCTCAGGCTAGTGGTTGAATCAGAGCTGCAGCTGTTGGCCTACACCACAGCCACAGCAACACGGGGTCCTTAACCCACTGAGCGAGGCCAGGGATCGAACCCATGTCTTCATGGATATTAGTCGGGTTCATTACTGCTAAGCCATGATGGGCACTCCCAGAAATTATTTTTTAACAGGTAGGAAGGAAAGTATCTATTAAATTTCTCTTAAATTATCTTATTTATTAAAATGTTTTGATTGATTCCTAAGCAGACCTAATATGAAAATATTACTTCCCTAAGTGAAAACTGAATTATATTCATTTTCTTTTAAGAATTCTTTGAAGTCATTGTGCAAAAATAGGGTTTTTCACACATACCTTCTAGTGGTTTTATTACTTCATTGACTATTACAGGACCAAGTGATTTCATATTTCTAGTTCTAATAGCAAGCTTTGAAAAAAGCTTGCTGAAATTTCATATTTTCCCCATTTGGCCAAGTTTGGTGGACACATTCGTTGGCCTTAACACAGCATTTTGTAAGCTGTCAGCAAGGAGTTAATAGGTGTTGCATGGTCAAATGGGAAATGTTGGAGTTAAACCATATCAAAACCAGTGTTTTCACTGTAGAACCTTCTTAGATCCTTTAATGTGCTAATGTGAATTAAGAATTTTCAAGAAAGGAAATAACTATACATTTCCCCAAATATGTTTACCAGAGAACCCACTTTTCACAGAACACATTTTAAGAAGCACTGCATTAACATGTATACAGAGATCCACATCCATCTTACCTTGCCCACAGGGTTATTATATTTGTTTTGTGAGAGACATGAACTGATGCATGATATTACAGTGTAATGGTATCTACATTGTAGGTGTGTGGTTAACTTATAATATGAGCATTGTGCTAAACTATGCAGAAAATAATTAACATTGCAGGCACAAGACTTATCTTTAGAAAGGCTGTTTCCAAGGCTGGTCCTTGGCTGGTATATAGAAACTTGGTTTCTCTTTCTTCCTTAACTGATAAGTCAGGTTCACTTTGCCTAGATTGTTGCTGCAGATAATGTGATTTATGCCGAATACCTGTTCTCCTTAGAGTCTGGCATTTTGGTACATTCCAGGCAGAAGATGCCTATGTGACCAGTCCCCAGTAAAAACTTTGGGCACTGAGTTGGGTTTCCCTAGCCAGAAACTTACTCATAGGTTGATGCATTTTTTTTGTTGCTGAGAGAAAGGAGTATACTCAGGTGTGCTCCTTCACCATAGTAAGAGAGCATAAGGAAGTCTGTGCATGAATTTCTCTAGATTCCTTGCACTTTTTCCTCTTGATCCTATTTTGCATCTTTATGCTGTAATAAACTTAGTCGTGAATACAACTGTGTACTGAGTCCTGTAAGACCTTCCATTGAATCACTGAATCTGTGGACTTGGAGAGCTCTGAAACATAATTGCATTACATAATCTTAGTCCTCAAAACATCTCTAAAGTAGACAGAAGTTAGTGTCTGTCTCTTATAGGCAAGGAGACTAAAGTTAGTGGAGTTAAGCAAATCTGTCTGACTCCTCTAAGCCTTGGCTCTTCACTGTTATACTGCATTGCCTCCCAGTACCTGAAATTGTGTCTGCAATGGCTTGAAAGGAGGCAGTGGGAGATCATCCAGGGCAATAGTGGTCTGAAACTGCCCCATTCAGGAAGTAAGATTTGAGTTGGTCTTGAAAGGTAAATGGACTGAGTTAAAATTGATGGAGTGTTGAGAGTATTGTCAGTAGCTAGAACTGCATGATATAAAGGCATACAAATGGTGAAATATAAGATTTATTTGGGAGAAATTGAATGTAATAGGTGAAATGGAGGGTCTATATTAGGTTTTTCCCCCATGCTTAAAAAATTTTTTTGGGGCAACTGCCACAGCTTATTTATGCTATAGCTTATTTATGCTACTGTTTTGTATTTAAGCTTAATAAATGATGGAATGTTTAAGGATAATAAGTAAGATAATGTATGTTTGCATGGTCTGCAAAGACAATCATGACTACCAAGGACTTTGTCACCTAAACAAGTTGAAAACCCACTATTGTTAGTGTTAAGAAACTATTAAAATTTGAGGGTTTGGTTTTTTTGTTTTGTTTTTTGAATAAAGGTGTGAAATGTTGAAAACAGTATTTAACTGGTACTAATTTGGTGGCAATGTGAAGAATGTATTGGCTAAAGCCCAGGGAATCAATCTGTTTAGATCATTGCCAGCATAGCAATACATGTATGAGATGATTAAGAGCTTAGAGAATTGTGGAAATGAAAACAGACAAGAGATGCTATATGGGATGAATTGTCATGATGTGGTGATAAACTAGATATGTATGTGTTTGTAGGGAGATACAAAGGGTCTGATTCTGGGTGGTTTGGAGAAAATGTGGTATCTTTTAACAGAAATATGACATTTAGACAAACTCTCATGCCAAGACCATGATAATTTGACTCCAGGTGTATTGAATTGAACAATTTACTGACACTGAATTGGAGAAACACATTTGAGAGTTGATTGTGAGGTTGGATTAAGAGAGAACAAAGTTTGAGGTAAAAGATGGAAACATTTGCAGATGAGTGGTTACTGGAACTGTCTGAATGTAGGAATCACCTTGGGGGAAAAACAAGAGCACCAAGGACTGAATGAACTCTGATTTTATTCATTTCATCAATAAGAAATGAATATTAAAGAGCACCTTTGAAGTTAACAAGTTATGTTACCACCTATCATAAAACACATTTGTAGAGTACTTCTTTTATCTTTTTAGGGCCGCACCTATGGCATATAGAAGTTCCTAGGCTAGGGGTTGAGTCAGAGCTGCAGCTACTTGCCTACGCCACAGCTCACAGCAATGCCGGATCCTTAACTCATTGAGTGAGGCCAGGGATCAAACCCACAACCTCATGGTTCCTAGTCAGATTCGTTTCTGCTGCGCCACAGTGGGAACTCCGTAACATACTTCTTTTATGTGCATTGGTTGGGTAATTGCTGGTTGTGAACTTTAATATGATATGAATAACTTTTAAAGTAACTCAATCAATAAATGTTCCTTCCAAGTGTAAAGTTAGGCACTGAATAGTTAGGCACTGAATAGCATTCAAGTAACATTTTTCCTTCTCATATGGCACATTGTTCTTGGTAACTTTTGGAAGGTATATATGTGTAGATCTTTCTGTTGCCTACTTAGGAGTAGTCTTGCCTCAGCCCCTGTTTCATTTAAATACTTATTTTGGTTAACAAAAACAAATACAGATACCGAGAGCAGAGTAGTGGTTACCAGAAGGGGAGGGTGAAATGGGTGAAGGGATCAACTGTATGGTGATGTGGTGGGCATGCTGTAGGGTGAAATAGAAATATAGTGTTGTACAGATCAAACATAATGTTATAGATCAGTGTTACCTCAATAAAAAAACCCAAATAAATAAATACTTGTTTTGGTTTGTTCATTATTTCTTCCTCCACTTGTTGGCTATTGTGCCACTAGTGCAGTAGCCAATCATTGGATTTCAGTTAAGGGCTCAAGATCACTTGTTCCACCAGATTTGTATACAAGAAAAAATCCTGACATTGGGTTTCCCATAGTGCAGAAGTGTTCTTAAATGAATGACATTCAAACTTAGCTCTATGTTAACAAGCTTTTTTTTTTTTTTAGGAAACTAAAGGGAAATGAGCACAAAAACACTCTTTAAGATTAGCTGGGTGGGCAGAAATGCTGGCCCTAATATGTATATATTTCTGGCTCTCATCCCCTTTTTATTCATACAGCAAGTATGAACAGAGTAAGAACACAATCTATAAACACTTCAACTCCAAAGTCTTCCTCAACAGTGTTTGCTCACTGAAGTTGGCAGAAAATTAGATGAATGTGCAAGAGGGATAACAGGAAAAAAAATGATACTTTTATTATAGACTGATCATATGTCCTGGGGTTTTAAGTCTTAGAAAAGTAGGAATCCCAACAAGATTGGTATCTCATTTTGTATAAGGTGGTAACCCTAAATCAGTAAAATTTATTTATTTATTTGCTTTTTTTTTTTAGGGCCACAGCCACGGCATATGGAGGTTCCCAGGCTAGGGGTCCAATCAGAGCTACAGCTGCCAGCCTACACCACAGCCACTGCAACACAGGATCCAAGCCACATCTGTGACATACATACATCACAGCTCATGGCAATGCCAGATCCTTAACCCACTGAGTGAGGCCAGGGATTGAACCCACAACCTCATGGTTCCTAGTGGGATTCGTTTCCACTGCACCATGATGGGAGCTCCCAGTAAAATTTATTTTTATAAAACTCTTTTGTATATGAGAATACGTCCCATTTAATTAATTAAACTCTTCTTATGCAATTTTCACTAGTATATTTCCATTTAATTTTTAATCTCCTTCAATCTAAACCTTCATTAGATCAAAAGTCATAGAGAATGACAGACTGTGTATAAATAATCATTGAGATTATCATGTTCCTCCTTATTAAGCAGTTTTCTTATTTACTTTTCCCAGTTCATTGCATGGGTTGGCTGGTACAATAATCAGAATACCTGGGTTCTATAACCTCAGTTGTTTACCTTCTAGATTCCAGTCTCCCCATCACAAAAATAGAATACTTGCTGAACCTATATCACAAGTCTGTTATAAGTTTCAAAGAATAGAAAAGTGCTTTGAAAGTGTTAATATCGAGGTTTCTTGCATTATCTTTTACATTTTTCATGGTTTTTCACAATTAAAAAAAAAAAGTACCATAATGAAGAACCCATGTGGTTCAGTGACTTAAATATCTGGTGTTGTCACTGCAGTGGCTCAGGTTACTGCTGTGGTGTGGGTTTGATCCCTTACCTGGAACTTCGCATGCTGTGACTACAGCCCCCAAAAAAGGTACCATAACAGTTGTACAAGAAATTTTCACATGCTTATTTAATTAAATCCCTGACCATATTATTTTGCTTGTTTCACAACAGTTTCACAACTGTTTCCTAAAATTCATTTTAGACCCACTCTGTAAGTTTTGATTTATAAATCAGTGAGAGGGACTTATGAGTCTTTTCAATGAGAATGTTTTATTAAGCATGTGTGATAAGTTCTAAATAATTTAAAGACTTAGTGTGATGTTCAGATTAGGAAACTTTTCACTGATGGAGACATCTGTAATTGATTTTTTTCATCTATTTGGATATCTTGTGCTCCAGAACTAATGAAGCTCACAAACCATCTACCTCCTTGTTCTTGCTATTCTAGAAATACGTACTTTTTATCATTAATAAACAGAAATATCAGTTAAAAATTAAATGAGATTTTAGTTTTCTGAAGCTTGTTGAAACTCACTATGGTATATTGAAAAGAGAGCATTCTTATTTAGTCTTCAGAGCTCCAGGCCTGGTCCTGCTGGTAAGTAACTGTAGGAACTCAGGCGTGTCAGTTTACTTTTTCTGGGCCTCATTTCCCCATTATAAAACAAGTGATGTGAATTAGATTTCTGATGTTCTTTCCACTTTTAACTTTCTATAATTTTTTTAAAACTCTTCTAAGTATTTATCTGAGGAAATTTATGAAAAGCTTAGAGTTGATACTAATATTTTTGAGATACTACTTATTATATTTAACCTAAGGTGGCTATATAATTTGTCATCCAAACAAGAAGGAACTTTTGAGAGTGAAAGGGATTCTGTTAGTAATTATACCAGGACAGCAGCTTTAAATCGGAGTTATCCCAGATAAACTAGACTGTCTGGTTACCCTATCTGTACCCAATATGTAGTTCTGCATTACTAGCCATAAAAGAGTATTAATTTATCAATTTTAATTCATTTTCATGGTTTCTGTTTTTTTCCTTATAGATCCACCGTGTGTGGAAAGTAGTGCAGCATCATGCCAGCCATCTCCAGCTAGTAAAAAAGGGATGTTCACAGATGACTTACACAAACTGGTGGATGACTGGACAAAGGAAACAGTAGGAAATTCTCTTATTAAGCCAAGTTTAAACCAAATTAAACAGAGTCAACAGAAACTAGAGACAGACAACTGGAACAAAGTATATGAAGTAAGTTTTTTTATACCTGGTCCTATTTATTTATGAAAACTAAAACAATAAAAATTGATTCACTTAGGCCTGTGGATATAGTCACTGTGAGAGAGTGGTGTGACTTGACAACATAGAGACATTTATCCTTGTATTGATTCATTATGTCTTTGAGAAAACTATCTTTTAGGCCAAGGGTCAGAAAACTTTTTCTAGGAAGGGGCCAGTTAGTAAATATTTCCAAGCTATGTGGTTGTAACTACTCAATGCTTCCAAAACAGCCATAGACAATACATAAAAGTGGGTGTGGCTTTGTGCCACTAAACCTTGGTTTACAAAAAAAGATGGCAGGCCATAGATTGCTGATCCTTGTTTTATGCTATTATACCTTAAAAAAAACTGTCAAGTTATCAAAAAAGAAAGCAAAGGGAGTGAGGATTAATTCAATCTTGTGGTGTAAGAACAGTTTGGACTTTGAGGAAAAGCTATCTGATGTACTTGTACATCAGTATACCCAGAGCCCATAAGTAATCTTATGTATTCAGTATGAAAAAGAACTCTAAAGGTCTTTAAGCTAGAGTTTTATAGAAGATGTCTTAAGTTTATGGATGAAATATCTACTTAATTGTATATGGTCTTAGGTGTACATGCAGTTGAATGTACAAAGATGTCCACAGTGCATTATGTAGTGGGAAGAATACAGGCTCATAGAACAGTATATATACTAATTATGTAAAATTATACACATTACATAGATATATATATATGAATATATGCATAGAAATAGGAAAAGCCATTAAAATATGCTGGATGGTAGAATTTGGGCCTTAATTTTACTTTGTACTTTTCTGTTTTTGAATTTTTAAAGTAAGAATCATGTTTTCAAAATGAGTAAATCTAGGAGGTCCCTACTGGCTCAGCAGGATAAAGATCCAGCATTGTCACTGTTGTGGCTTGGGTTGCAGCTGTGGCACAAGTTCGATCCCTGGACCGGGAATTTCCACGTGCTGTGGATGTGGCAAAAAAAAAAAAAAAGAGTAAATTTACTAAAATGTGAGTCAGGGCTTAGAATTTGAATCCATGTAACTAAGAGATATATCTGAGTGTGTGTCTGTTATGTTTGTGTACACGTGTGTGTGTGTAGTCATTGCATGTAGAAAGTCTAAAAATACATTCGGTGTTAACATTGAATAAAAATTTTCAAAAGCCTAGATTTTCCAAACTAGCAAGTAGTATATCTGCTTGAGGACTCTGTGTATTTATATTATTCCTGGCACCGATTTATACACAGATAGTATCACCATTGTAAAAATTAGAAGCCTTTAGAGGTAAATTTCAAAGTACAAATGCATTGGCGCTGCCAGTGAGAGATCCTCTGAGTACTATTTGAATGGAGGCCTTTGTTGACAAATAGGAGGGTGGTTTATTGCAGTATAATGAGGGATGTTTGGAGGAAGAGTGAATAGAAGATGGAGTATGAATAAAAGTGGTAAAGGTCGGAGTTCCCGTCATGGCGCAGTGGTTAACGAATCCGACTAGGAACCATGAGGTTGCAGGTTCGATCCCTGCCCTTGCTCAGTGGGTTAAGGATCCGGTGTTGCCATGAGCTGTGGTGTAGGTCACAGACGCGGCTCGGATCCTGCGTTGCTGTGGCTCTGGCGTAGGCCGGTGGCTACAGTTCCCATTTGACCCCTAGCCTGGGAATCTCCATATGCCGCGGGAGCGGCCCTAGAAAAGGCAAAAAGACAAAAAAAAAAAAGTGGTAAAGGTCTTTATATAGACTTGGGTTCCAGTGTCAACTCAGTCATTTACTAGTTGTGTGACTTTAGACAAGGCATTTGTGCCTCAGTTTTCATGTCTTTAAAATAGGGATAATACCTTCCTGTGTGGGATTGCTGTGAGGATTAAATAAGGTAACGTCTATGGAGTGCCTAGCACAAAGTAGTATCCTATTTATGCTATTTTTGTATTTTTAGGTTCAGTTGATTATATCTTTGTGTGGAGAGCTCATTGCACTATCTAATGTTCTTGCATGTTCTGTAATCTTAGAAAGTTTTGTCACAATTATGTGCTAGGTCCTTTACCATGTGCCAAGCCCTGTGTTAGGTACTGTGTTTGATTAGCAAAATTGAGTATGTTCTCTGTATAGGACTTATATTCTAGTGGGACAGTTAGAAATGAACAGACTTGTATAAGTAAATGTAAATTGCAGCTGTAATAAGGACTACAAATGAGAGATTATAGGATACTATACAGTAAGGTCAAGGAGTTCCTATTGTGGCGCAGTGGGAAACAAGTCTGTTTAGGAACCATGAGGTTGCAGGTTCAATCTCTGGCCTCACTCAGTGGGTTAAGGATCTGGCGTTGCTCTGAGTTGTGGTGTAGGCTGGCAGCTGTAGCTCTGATTAGACTCCCTAGCCTGGGAATATCCATATGCTGCCGGTGTGGCCCTAAAAAGCAAAAAAAAAAGGGGGGGAAAGTCAAGAAAAGCTTCCTTAAGAAGATGATGATTGAGCTGAGATCTGAAGGATGAGTTAAGTGTTAACTATGTGAAAGGGGGCGGGAATATGATTCTAAACAGAAAGAATGGCATATGCAGAAGCCCCTTATGGGGAAAGGCACCGTGAAAGGACTGAAAGCAGGTCCACTAGCCCGAAATGAGGAAAGCAGAGAGGAGTTGCTATAGAGTGAATCTAACTAAGGAGATAGGTAGGGTCTTAAAAGTGATGATGATAAGGAACTTTGTCTTTATTTTAAGGGAGATGGATAGTCCTTGAAGCCCCAAAGTTGATATGATCAGATTTGCTTTTTGAAAAGGTCACTCTGGCTTGAAGTAAGAAGAAAGATTATTGAAGATAAGGGTAGATATTGGTAAACCTGTTAAGAGCTAGTCACAGTAGTCTCAATAAAGAGAAGTTGAACAACTTGATAAATCAACTATACTTCATTTGAAAGAGAGAGAGAGAAGTTGAGATGAAGAGAAGTGAATAGATCCCAAGAAATGTTTAAGGGATAAAAATGGACCAGATTTAGTAATAGAATTAATGTTTTGGCAGAGGGGATGTGTGAAGGCTAGGTTTCTGGCTGGTGTAACTGGCTGCCATTCCAGTAACCAATCATCACGATGGGGAACATAAGCAGGCAGTGTTATAAGCAGTCAGTGTGTGTTTTGGTAGGCGAGAGATCATATGCTTGTTTTTAGTCACTTGAATCTGAGGTTCCTTTTAAATATCCAGGAAGAGATTAAATATAACAAGTCATCTCCAATTCATTCTTTTTAAAAAATAAAAATCACATTATTATTGTTTGTAAATGAAAAATATTTGTTATAGAACTTAATCAATGCAGAAAAGTATAAAAATTTAAAAGGGAGTTGCCTTATGGTTCAGCAGGTTAAGGATCTAGTGTTGTTTGCTGTGGTGCAGGTTCAATCCCTGGCCTGGGAATTTCCACCTGCTAAGGGTGCGGCCAAAAAAAAAAAAAGATAAAATACCACCTTTAAATTCCACCACCCAAAAGTAATAATCACTAACTTTAGATAAACATCATTTCAGATATCAATGTCTGTATATAGATACATAGAAATAGCTTTATAAATATATGATCATACTATATGTGCTATTTTTTAAATCAGAGGTATTTAATTTTAACAGAACAAAAACATTGACATGAAAAAGGGATCGCTGGACTTTAAATAATTTTTTTTTACCTCAAGATATCTTGTTATTCATTCTTGAGTCAAGCTAAAAACCTTTATCCTAACTTTAGTTTGAAACTTTAGTTGAAAGGGTTTTAGCTTGACCATTAATTTAGAAGAACTAAAAATTTGGAATTTATATGAAGCTCTCCTTTAAGTAAGAATTATTTACTCCCATTTAGACATTATTCCCAAGTGCATAAAATTTCAGTAATCTCTATAATACACATAATCATAATACTAAATGATGAAAGTCAGCAGGAATATATTTTCTTAGTACTGCCAAAACCAGTTTTCTTGAGTTTAAATTTCCAAAAATAACGGAAATGTCAGACTTTTTTTTTTTTCGCCTTTTCTAGGGCTGCTCCCAAGGCATATGCAGGTTCCCAGGCTACGCTGCAGCCACAGCAACACGGGATCTGAGCCACGTCTGCGACCTACACCACAGCTCACGGCAACGCCGGATCCTTAACCCACTGAGCAAGGCCAGGGATTGAATCCACAACCTCATGGTTCCTAGTCAGATTCGTTAACCACTGTGCCATGATAGGAACTCCCAGGAAATGTCAGGCTTTAAATAGTGAGTAGAAGGGGGTAGGGAGATGACATTTCTTGAGCACCTACTTTATGCCAGGCTCTTTCCATTGTGCCACACTAAATCATGCTCTTCTGTCTCCATAGAATTATGTAGTAAGATGGGCTTTTGTCTGTGGCCCTGAATGAGAGAATTCCTAGGATTGGCAGAAGGAAGTGAAAAATAGAAGAGTAGTGCTAAAATGAGGAAATGAGACCCTAAACTGTGAACAGAGATTTAGTAGAGGCCTTGGAGTTAGCTGGAACTAACTCCTCACCTTACTGTTAACTTGCTAAGTGGTGTTGGGTATTATCAGTTTTGAGCTTCTGTTTCCTCATCTAAAAATGCCTCCCTTGTAGGGCACTTATGAAGGTGAAATGAAATTAGGTATATATCTATGCTTAGCACACAGAAAAGTACTCAAAAAATGGTAGCCACTCAGAATAATAAGGGGAGAATAGTAAACCAAAAAGGGATATAGATGGGTGAAAGTATCCACCAAATAAACTGATCTTTTGTTTTTATTTTTGTTTTCGTTAGAATACTCCATCTACTATGGGCTACACATCAACATGGATTTCTTCTATGTCCCAAATCCGTGGAGCTGTCCCAACCTCCTTGCCACAAGGACTCACACTCCCTTCATTTCCTGGGCCATTATCATCATATGGAATGCCCCATGTTTGTCAATATAATGCTGTAGGAGGGCCAGGCTATCCAGTACAGTGGGTAGGAATTTCAGGAACACCACAACAGTCTGTAGTAATTCCTCCCCAGTCTGGGGGACCATTCCAGCCAGGGATGAATTTGCAGGCATTTTCAGCTTCATCAGTGCAAAATCCATCCACAATCCCTCCTGGTCCCAAGTGAATCATAGTAGATGATGAAGAAAAGGGAGATTTTTTTTCAGAGTTATTTCCGGGACACCTAAGATAGTAAACTTTCTTCTTCTTGGGTTCTGCCACATTTCCCCTCATTTTGAGTTTACTTTCCACTGTATTTTTTGTTCCAATGTAGTATTTGATATAGCGCATCATCCTATAGAACTGTGCAGTTTGTACATAGAACACTGCACACAGAAATGTTTTTTCACTTCAAATCCTATCCTCTTTGATACTTGATTTTTTAAAAATACCGTTCAGAATGCTTTAAAAAGCTCAGCTTGAGCATTACCATTTCCAGGACACTTTTCATGCATTGCTGAGAAGCCCCCATTTTTTATTGCTGCTGTCTGCAGCTGGATGATACTTTTCTTTAAAAGGTGTAAAAACTATTTACATTGATATTCCCCAAATGTGGACAAAGTGAGACCCTCCAACAGCCAGAGTCTTATGGGATTCTTCACATCTTTATCTTAGGTTTACCTTTCACAGAAGGCAGGGTAACTTGCTGCAGGAAATGTTTTGGTGTATAAAATTGGAATAACTTTGTCAACCAATATAGAACATGAGCCCTTTTTAATGTGATTTTCTTCCCGTCATCACAGCAGTAGGAGTGAAACCTTGTTTTAGGTGAGGCGGAGAGAAAGGAAAAAAACAGAACTGTAACAGTTCCTTGATTTCTGCAGATACTGTAGCTGCTTTAGGATTTCCATAGTAATTCAAAGTAGCTATCTCCTTGTTTCTCATATGCACACTGCATTGTTTTGAGCATCTGAGAGGCATTGGTTTGGCTTCCATTCTTTTGCAAGGGATATATTGCAGCTGATATGGATCTCATTTGGGGGGAATCTTTATATTCCTAACAAAGAGGATTCAAGTTACACCTCTATTAATCTGTTCTTCTAAAGTGAAATTTACTTGACACAGTAGGTTTTGTAGGTTTTGAAACTTACACATGAAACACTGGCTTTACAGGGTTCTAAGAGATGTGGGGTATACACTGTCCTGCAGTAGATAGTAGACCCTCAAAGGATACTATTTAAGTTGCCCTTAGCTTTTTTGGGGGGGGGGATTACCATTTTTTTGGTTATAGTTTCTTGTTAGTATCTATAGCATCTTAGATGATTTTAGGTCTTAGATGACTTTGGCAGCCTCTTTAGAATCTGAGAGAGATCACTGTCAAGTTGCACTTTACTGGGTTTTATCCAGTTTTAGGAGAAGGGGAGGCAATGTCAAAATATACACTTTTGGCTTTCAAGAAGGTTAACTGTAATAATCTTAAAAGGCTGGTCACAGAGTTACCTAATGCTCAGTCTGTGAAACCCAAATATAATTCTAAAATGGTATTTATTGACTGCCACATATAAACATAAAAATACTTACTTTCCACTCTGAACAGTTCAAGGTCATTTCTAGTACACATTTACCTAATAATGAATTCTGTCTATTGGTTAACATTCCAAATGATCACCCAACATTTCTGTTGATAGATTTTCCTTCATATTCCTCTAAAAATTTTACCCCGTGATCTTGCCAAGTAATGAGGAAAACATTGGGTGTACTTTTTTTTTGCACAGTCTTTGCAACATTCAGTATCCTTTTTTTAATGTGTCTTATATTGCTTACCTGAGGATCACACTCAGCATCATGAAGATTCTGTTGCTATTATTCGGAGCATCCAGGGCAGCATTTTGAGAATTGCTGTTAATAAGAGCTACAATATCTTTTCATAAAGCATATTTTTGGTTTGGACAAGTCTTTCTAAATCTTATGTACTGATTCTTCAAATTTCTTCTACAGTATTGGTTTGCAAGTTGAAGTGATTTTAGGACATTAGTGTAATGCAAATTTTTGCACTGCAGTGTTTTCCATGTATACAAAAACAATGTGCCTAAAATCTGTAATTCTTTAAAACTGCTTACGTTTCATTGTAAGAGTTGGCTTTGTGTAATTACACTGAGACTTACAACCTATAAAGTAAAAATACTGCAGGCTTTATGATCCCTTTCTCAAGTTGCAGTCCTTTTAAACAGTGTACCCCAGGATGAAAAAAGCTCCATGGATGACATGCACAATTACATTTATTAATGGCTGCTCTACATCATAGGTCCACCTCTGTTTTATGTATAATTCACATTCTTTTGCCTGCAGACTTTTGCAGTGCCTTGTAATATTTAGAATCTTTTCAGATTTTTTTCTGGAAAGAAAAGTAGTCTTCTAAAGTTTGAAGATGGTGAATATTATACTGCTGTCTCCATGCTGTCCGCAGCAGTTGGGTTAACATATATGTTATGTATACATTATGTATATGTGACATGTGTAAGTTTAAAAATACAGAAAAAAAGTGAGTTTGTGCAGAAATGAAGAAAACAGTGTTATTCACATCACTGTGGGTTAAGTTATTTTTTCCATTACTTAAATGTTTGATTCAGATTATAGTCACTTTGACTGTAAATATTAGCTTGTTTTCTATTTAGGGGTTCTGCATTATTTCATAATCTTGCTAAATCATATAATACTGCTGTTTTCATCCTTGCTGAGGTACTTTTCCTTCCCAGAAAAAATTAACTCTTGAGGCAAAGCTCAGAAATTTCCCTTCTTACTTAACAAAGAGCCTACTCTATAACCAGGGCCTTCTAATTTCCAATATACACACAAACCTGTCCTTCCCATTTTCCTTCTCGTAGAAGAAAATAGGTTATATGAAATCATCCTGCTTATAAAGTTTATTTGGGGGGACAATCTGTATGTACAACCAAAATGTTTACTTCTCAGAGTGCAAGTCTGTATCTACATATGTGGCAATGTGAGCATTTCATCATGAAGTACCTGCTGCTATGTTTGTGAAGTTGGGTATAACATCAAATGAATATGAAACCAGTATTGGTGTAAATCTAATGAAAATAACCCTATGTATATTTGTAGCAGTCTTGCATCTCTATTTAAGGCAATCTGCCATAGTATAACAAATACCCATTTCATTTTTCATCCTTTTCTTGCCAGTTTTTTTTTTATCAAGCATGAATTCTAATGATTTGATAGCAAAATTATCTGTGAAAGTTTAAAAGGCACTTTTCTGCTGCAATTTTTGGATTGAGTTTGGAGTGTTATATACAGTATGATGGGACGTATCATTTCAGAAACCCTAGATTTAATTCCAGTCCAATTACATTTGTTTATCTACCTCGTTTTCAGTGCTGTTTTGGGGTACACATGTAAACACTGCCTGTGAAACTCCCTTTTTTGCCTTGATTCTCAGTATTCTTTCAGGTTATAAATCTGGCCTGCCTTCTAGTCCCAGTGCTAACTATGAGTTTGAAATGAGAGGGACCATCACTCTGCCACCAATCTATGTTTAAGTGATGGGAGCCATGTGCCTCTGTGAAATAAGCTTTGGGGATTTGGGGATGGAGAGCAGAGAAACAAATCCAACTGGTGGCAATATAGGAGTTTATTGTAGGAGTTATTTGTAAAATAAACAAATGGTAAGAAAGTACCTAAATTAGACAGTCCAGTGCCTGTAACTTCGCATCTTTTACTAGAGATGCATTTCTTGTCTGTGTGCCTAAAGGGCTATAGGTTGAAGTTGCTTTAACTAATTACAATGAAATATTTGACAAATCTTACAGCAGTGGCCTCTCATTCAGCATATTAGCATACTGCTAGGTATTTGCAGTGATATTTTATTACCTTAAAATGGCCACATGCTTTTAGTTGAATTATAGTTGTAATTGTTTATCCAATCTCTAAAGTTTATCGGAGGCATTAACTTTTTTTTGCTGTCTTCTGAGTGATGAAAATGATGCATTCCTTTTTTCCTTTCCAGAAAACTGAGCAAATGTTTGTAAACTACATGTTCTTTGTTTCACATCTTTACTGTAACACTACAGCATATTTAATGTTAGTAAATACTGTATTTCAGACTTCACGCACAAGTAACATTCCTAAAGCATATGTGCCATTAGTTTGGGATTCAGTTATTTAATCTTCTGTTTCAGAAAAATCTGGAGATATTTGAGGTGGTGCGAAGGCCTTGTTTTAGAATAAGAGTGTTCATTTTTCATCCTGTAGTTTACTGGTGACTTGTTTTTCCCCCTTTTATTTAGAAGATGAACCAGTAAGGGTGGGCGGCGTAGAAAAGGTCATTGATTTGGTAAATGTAATTTCCAGAGGTTGAAATTTTAAAAACACAAAAACAATACAAACTGTAAAATGGTGATACTCAAACTTGGTAAAGTCCTTTGAAGTGAAATTAGTATGAAATTTTTATAGAGCCAAATGCTTTCCGGTCACCCTGGAAATAGTCTTTGTATGTGAAGGATGAACACAAACATTTGGTCAGGGACCTTGACAGCCAACATAGGCAGGGGCCTGGGATAGTAACTAGGTTACACTGAAGTTATTTTCAACTGAGATAGCTGGGAGATTATCAACAGCTCCCATTCTGGAAGGTTTTCTTTTAATTAAAAAAAGCAAAAAGGCTAAAAGTCAAGCAAGAAGGGAAGGGAGAAACTGGGCTCGAGAGGAAAAAAAAAGTGCCAGTGTAAAATAAAACTCCTAAATGTGTGCTTGTCATCCTTTCAGGGTGTTTTTTTGTTTTGTTTTGTTTTAAGTTGCATTTCTTCTCCACTGTAATTTAAGATTTCAGATTGAGGTTGGTGGTCCAGAACATACCCTCAGCAGAAATAGTGACTGATTGGAAAGTGCAGTTGTTCAAGGTCTGTCATGCTCAAACATTTAAAGCTGTAATTTGTTTGATATGAATATTAAGCATGTAGACCTAGTGCAGCATGGGAACCACTCAGGAAGTTTATGCAATTAATAAACTTTCATGCATAATTTACTATGAAGTATGCAGAATTTCAGCCACTTCTCTACACTTAACATTTAGTTGTATAAGTGAACTCTCCTTTCTTAATTGGGGAATGTAGCATTATATGGAATGTTGTTAAACCTAATTTTAATCCTTCTTGACATTAACTTTTTTTTTCCTTTGGGGTAAACCAAGTGATCTGCCTTTAAGCAGTTGTCTGGTTTTGGTTCTTTGAAACTGTGATTTTTTTATTTCATTTGTACCCAACCATTGTTAAGTATTTTATTTCCTGGAAATTTTGTTTTGAAACAGAAAATAAAGGCTGTGTTAAAATGAGTATGTTATCTTATTAAAATGCTGTCATAGTCACCGCAATCATCTGGCTTAAACTGGTTCTTCATTTACCAAATCTAATTTAGCAGATTTTAAAACTTTAGTTTTGTATATATGCTGGCTGAACAAACTAACCAAGCTGTGTGTTACCTCTTGATTTATAACTCCAACAAAGTTTGAGTTGGACCTCTCCTCACTTGTCAATAAGCCATAACTGTTGACAGTCACTATGATTTACTGAGTACCTATGTTAGTTAGGCCTGTGATTTTTTCTTTTTGGCCATACCTGTGGCATGTGGAAGTTCTAGCACCACAGTTGTAACCAGAGCCACAGAAGTGATAGCACCGGATCCTTAACTTGCTGAGCCACAAGGGAACTCCAAGCCTGTGATATTTTTAATTCACGAAACAATCCTATAAGCTAGATTTGTTACTATCTCTACAGAGAAAATTTGAGGATCAGAGAGAGAAAGAATTTACCAAGGTAACATAGCTAATAAATGGTGAAGTCTGGATCTAAACCCAGGTCTGACTCCAAAGCTCATGGAAAAAACCTGTCAGATATACTGTAAGAATAATAATCAAAATACATTTGGACGGAGTTCCCATTGTGGCTCATCAGTAACAAACCTGACTAGTATCCATAAGGATGCAGGTTCGATCCCTGGCCTTGCTCAGTGGGTTAAAGGATCCGGCATTGCCATGAGCTGTGGGATAGGTCAAGACACAACTTGGATCCCATGTTGCTGTGGCTGTGGTGTAGGCTGGCAGGTGCAGCTCTAATTCGACCCTCAGCCTGAGAACTTCCATATCCTGCAGATGCAGCCCTAAGAAACAAAAACCAAACAAAGAGACCATTTAGACTAGGTTTTCAATTATGATTAATATATACCCTTTTCATATATATTTTATGAGGTTATATCCAGTGCCTGTTTTACAATTTTAGGAGCAGCAATATATGTTTATGGTACAAGCAAGGATTCAAAATGTGTCCTTTGCACAAATCTATTAGAGTATTTCCTTCCATACTGACAGTGTTTATGGCCAACCTTCAGAAAAAAAAGTGCGTTTGGAAATCTCCCTTGCACATCTTTAATTTACCACACTACAATGACTTGGGAAACTGTCAAATGAAGTCAGATCCCTTCTTCATTTGATAATTTAGGTAGAAGATTCATTCATGTTTATGCAAACAGCCATGGAGGAAGAGTGTGAAGCCTATCAGAACCATTCAAGATTAGATGAGGATTTTTAAAGTGTTTTTAAAAATCTAATACCTTGATTTTTTGACCCAATGACTCCAAAGCATTCTCTGTTAGGTGATCCCTAAAGGGAGCATACAAGGTATGTTGTTGAAAAAGCAGATTTTTAGATACACAGACCTCTGAAACCTCTATTTTCTCGTTTGTAAAATAAGAGGGTTGTGAGCATTAAATGAGATATGTCCCAAATTTGCTAATTGTGCTTATTGTTAGACATCTCTGGTGACTTTCACAATATACTTGCACTTGGGAAATCAGACTGGTTTGGAAATGGGCCCTGATTCTCATAGTTAATATATGTGCCTTTTGGAGTCCAGAAGATCTGGATTTGCAGTCACTTTGTGAGAAAATTACTTTTCAGCTTTAATTTCCTTATCTATAAAAAGGATAACTGCCTCAGTGGTGTTATTTTGAGAGTAAAGCAAAAAAATATAAAGGGTCTAGCACTGTGCCTGGCACATAGTAGGTTTGCTCAAATAATAGTAATGACTACTGAAGGGACCTTACATATCACTAGAGAGAAGAGGAAACAGTCATATAGAGGTGTGACAAAATGGAACCCAGCCTGCGAGTCAACATGAGGTCTTTTGGTGAAAGACTGGTTATTGGCCTCATTGGTGTTAGATCATGTAAAGCGAGTTCAGAGGTGAAAGTGTTTAAGTTGGGGGATAAAACACCATACAATCCATTTAAAATGTGCCATCATTAATGAGCACCTGATAAAAGAATTATATGACAAATTAAGTCTGTGACTAAAGAGTTTAGAAGGAGCTGAAGTAGTAGCAGTTGGGGAAAAAAGATGGGTCTTAAGACAGATCCTTGGGATAAACAGATGGAGAACTGGAAAAAACTAGCTCATATGCATGTTACAAATGTGGAAATTGGCTCAGGAACTTAACCAGTATTTGTAAGGTTTCTCCATTTCAGCTCAGAGGTTCTCATTCCTGGCTGCATATTAAAATCACCTGGGGAGGTATTTTTAAAAATTAGTCTTGGTTGCACAATGTGAATGTATTAATGCTACTGAACTAAATACTTAAAAAATGGTTAAGATGGTAATTTTTCTATTTTATCACAATTTAAAATAAAAATAAGGAATTCCCGTTGTGGCACAGTGGAAACGAATCCAACTAGGAACCATGAGGTTTCAGGTTTGATCCCTGGCCTAGCTCAGTGGGTTAAGGATCCAGTGTTTCCATGAGCTGTGGTGTAGGTTCCAGATGCGGCTCGAATCTGGCATTGCTATGGCTGTGGCACAGGCCAGCAGTTGTAGCTCCGATTAGACCCCTAGCCTGGGAACTTCCATATGCCATGGGTGCGGCGCTAAAATGACAAAAGATAAAATAAAAGTAATTAATGTCTGGATACCACCCCTATAATTAGTATTGTTTTAAAAAGCTCCCCAGGTGATATATTAGTATCATACATATTAACCTAACTGGGGTTGAGAACCACTGTCATTGTTTCTTTTACTAATCAAATGATTTCCTGCTATTATTGCTGGTTCCAGAAACACAAGCAATATGGCAGCTCATCGGACCCTCTGGTGAATTATCTCCTATAACCATATGAGCTTACAACCTCTCAAACAGGCCTCAAGGCTTTGGGCAATAGAGAAAGCTACGTGGGCCCCTAACCTAGACTGAACAGTTAGTTATTACTTAGGTGGAAGGTATCAAAAGACTGAATAACAATGTGAACTCTCCAAGCAACCTCTTTAAGCTTCTCTCTACCCCCCCCCTTTTTTTCCACTTTTCAGGGCCACGCTTGTGGCATATGGAAGTTCCCAGGTTAGGAGTTGAATCAGAGCTGCAGCTATCGGCCTATGCCAGAGCCACAGCAATGTGGAATCCGAGCCATGTCCATGACCTACAACACAGCTCACCACACGCCAGATCCTTAACCCACTGAGCAAGGCCAGGGATTGAACCTGCATCCTCATGGATACTAATACATTACTATGTACTTTACCTAAGAATTTACCCAAGAATTACTGGTATCCTCATGGATACTGCTACATCACTGCTGAGCCACAAGGGGAACAGAACTCCTACCTTTCATTTTAATAATTAACACTTATTAGCTGCTTACTGTGCCAGTTATATGCTAAGTTTAATCTTCACAAGCTTCTGAGATAAGTATCTTTACCATCTCCCTTCTAAGCTCCTTGACTGTCCTGAAAACATTTCTCCTAACCCAGCTTTATTCCTGGCATGTAGTAGGTACCAAATAAATCTGAATAAATTAATGAGTCCCTATTTCACAAATACATTTAGGGCTCAAGAGGATAAATAACTTGTTAAGTTATATAGCAAATGAGTTGAACTGGTATTGGAGCCCAGATCTCAGTTCCAAAGCACACATTTTAATCACTATTCTGTGACATGTACTATTCCCTTCTATTTTCAGGGCTTAGGCCTCTGTTATCTCTACCCTCTCTATGATCAATGTCTAGCATAAAGTTTCTCCTGTGCTGTATATGTTAAGATTCTTATAAGTAATAGAAATCCAATTTGAACAACTTGAAACAAAAAGAGGAATTCATTATAAAGATGGTGGTGTCTCACAAAACCCAAGGATAATACAGATGGATCTTAGAACAAATAATCAGGTGCTCTAATGCAGCCAGAATTTCTCATCTCTCCTCCTTGAGCTCAATCTCAAATTCTCTGGGAAGGTACAAAAAGAATGGTTCCTGGTGGCAACCATGAGGGTAAGATAGAAAGTGGTTGAAAAGGGGTGCTGTGGAGACAAAACAATATATGTTTACCTATAGTCCTTCATTTGACTGCCCCATAAACACATATGCCATTTTCCCCGTATCAATAATTCCAAAAATGCCCATACCTAACAATCTATGAACAAGTCACATGCAACTACTGCATCCAAAAACAATGGCATGGCATGGACATTCCCCTTCCCCACCAGGGCCAAGTATACACTATTTTCACCTGAATAGGAAGGAAGGAAATAAATTTTGGATACAGAAACACTTATGGGAGTCAAGTTTATTGATGCTCCTTCTTGCTTAACCAATCTGTACTTGGGCCTGCTCTAAAAAAGTAGTGATTCTCAGCATTGGATTCACTAAAGAATTACTGCAACCTACAAAAAACTCTCAGCATAAGCACTCCATTCTAACACCTGCAGTAAGAAAGGGCCAAGCCACCTAAGTCCGAGTCTCTGGGATGACACAGTTCCCATTTGGAAAAGCTCAGGGCTGTAGAAAGAACTTATAGTCTGCTCTAGCTGACAATTGACTATAGACTCCTGACCTCCCTTTCTTAGAGCATTTTCCAAAAAGGGCTTACAATTACAAATTCTCCCGCAGTCCCTTTGAGATGTATATATATGGCTCCTACAACTCCAGAGAGTGTGTCTCAAGGACTACTCCTTTGAAATGTAATCTCCAGGAAGGCCAGGGCCTCTGTCTCCTAGCAATCATGGGAGGGTATAATCCTAACTTCAATAATTACCAGCTAGCAGATACAGCTGGCCTAATTGCATTTACACTGGCCAAACCTTTTGTAATTTTTCACTTCTCTGACTCTACTTGAGCCCCTTTTTGCTCCTCCTCCCTCCCCCCTTTAAAATGCTCAGTCATCTCTGCACAGATGGGAATGGAGCTTTGCTCTTTCTCCTCCGGTCAGCAATTGAATAAAATCTGTTCTCACTGCTTTAACCACTGTCACACTTTGTTTATCTTTGACACCACTTAAACCACAGATAGCTGGCCTCACAGAGTTTCTGATTCAGGAGGTCTGGGGTGAGGCCCAAAAATTTACATTTCCAGGTGTCAACAGTCCAGGGACCATACTTTGAGAATCAATGCTCTGGCTCATGGCACCTGTTCACTAGGTAGGATTTTTCTAGTGATATAACTTCCTCAGAATCTCATTTGACCACCTGTCAACTTCATTTGAGGTGACTCATAATGCTAATAAAAAGTGCCAAGAATTTATGCTCTTTGAATCTTTGGATTTGCTAAAGGGAATAACCTGTTTTATCTGTTGCAGCTCTATTTCTTAGCTCTCTACCTAAGAAACTGGCTCCTTGTCCCTGGCATTCTGCTCAGGGTCTCCAATTCAGAGCATGGATAGGAAGCAGTAGGCCAAGTTCAAGGATGCGAAGCCTCTTTTATGATCTACTCTGGGAGTGTTACCCTTCTCTTCCTTGCATTCCAGCTGAATGCATGCACAGAGGAAGATATCATCACTTTTGGGGGAGATGGAGAACAAGGAATACTGGCTTACACAGATAACTTCATTCTAGTTGCCTGGATGCCAGTTTCCTAATTAGTGAAACATGAAGGGATACAGAGTCCTATTGGTATAAGTCAGCAAAGCCCATGAATATCTGACCATCAGCAATTGCCAAACTCTTGATACAGACAGAAGAGCTGCTCTGTTTTTGAGTCTCAAGAGCAATAAGCAACTGCTTCTGCCAAAGAATGCCAACTTCTAAGTAATGATAGGAGAGATCGCCAATCTCTGACAGTTCCATAGTTTAGGGTGTATAATTTGCCACACCCCATTTCTGGTACTAGTTCTTGAATTAATATTTTTGGGTCATAAGTAATTTCTAACCCCTCTATCTTAAAAATAGTAAGGATATGAGGTTACCTTAGAGAAACCAAAGACAAGAATGCCTGAGGAATGATCTAGAACCAGGGACTTACAATGAAGACTCCCTATCTTCCACCTCTGCTCTGTGAGTCTGCATTTTTCTTCTCTTCCTGCAAACCAGCATCTTTTACTTCTGTCCCTCTGGTGAGAAAATTTACTGCTGACCGCTTCCAAGTTTTATGCTAAAAGAAAAACTGACTTTGGAATTCCTTTATGGTACAGTGGATTAAGGACCTGGTATTGTCACTGCAGCAGCTTGGCACTGCTGTGGCACTGGTTTGATCCCTAGCCTGGAAACTTCCACATGCTGTGGGTGCGATCAAAAAACCAAACCAAACCAAAAAAAAAAAAAAAAAAACCATCTCTCTGGTTCAGTTCCAAATTTCTAGGGAATGAGATTCTTTGACCCAATCAGCTATGGTTATGGACAACACGACAATTTTTGTTGTACCTCGGTAAATGAGAGGGTTAATTCATAGAAAAGGAGGGCTGAACAGACAATCCAATGTGTCCACTTATATTCCTCTATTCCTTCCAGCCTCTGTTCTCTCACTGCTTGTTTTCACAAGTTACTTATGTGCACTGCCTCATCATCCACATATTCTTTCTCAATCTGGCTTGTTCTATCTCCACTATTCTTTTATGGTAAATTTCTTTATGGAACTTGAAGCTTTTACATCCTAATAAACTATTCTCAGGATTCCTACCCCTTGACTACTCTTGGATTCTGCACTTTTGCCTTCTAACTTGGCCTCCCTTATCTATTGATACCTTCTATTAAGTTCCAAAGCAGATCTTACTACTACTCACTGTTATGGAACAGAATGGATCTTGTTTTCCACCCTCCTCCTGTTGAAATGAAATGGAGTTTTAACTAAAGGACAACCCCCCCCCCTTGGCTAAGAAGGCAGCTGCAAGCCTTTCCAGCTGTGCTCATCACTATACCACCCTTCTTGTAATAATGTAACAACTGTGTGCCCTATGTCCAAGCCAGAAGCCCTGCTAATCATGTACCCAACATTGCTTATCAGTTCCGCTTCTGTAACCTTGCCTGCTCAGTTTCTTAGGGAGGAACACTGTCTGCTTGGGGATGGGGGGAGGTCCGGGATGGTTACATGGGAAAATCAAGACCTTGTAGTGTATAAAAGTTACTGAGAACAAAGACCTGGTGCTCAGACTCTGGAGATGACTCCTCTGAGCCCGCACTGGTGCTGAATAAAACTTGCTTTTCCATATCTCCAAGTGCTGTTTGTCTCCTTCCGTTGCCACGGTTTTTGTGGTTTCCGCAACATTTTTGGTGCGTTGGCTGGGAAGCCGACAACCGAGCTGGCTTCTTGTGCCACCGTTGTCGGGGAACCGGGGGAGGCCACGGTCGCCGGCCCGGTGACAGGTGGATAGCGCGCACCGGCCATTTTGCCGGATCCAGACCCTCACTCGGGCCGTGGCCTTGGCCCACACCCTTCCTGAACGGACTCAGAAGGAGAGTGGAAACAGGTTCCTGGACAGGACGTCAGACTGGTGAGTGCCCTGGGGACATCTGCCCAAGTCAGGACCCGCCATATGGCGGAAGGAGAGACTGATCACCTCTCAGTGACCAAAGGGTCACTCAGGTCAGGGTTTGCTCCCTTGGGATCAGGAGGCTTGTCAATTCTGGTGTGTGTGTGTGAGTGACTGGAGAGAACGAGAGCCCGTGCTCCACCGTCTTTGGACTACGGAGCCAGAGTGAGTCCTAACCTGCAGTTCTGCGGCGACCCTCATACGGCTTATGGTGGCCCTCTTCGGGGGGGTCCTGACGTTGGGGTTTATACAGTCCCACCTATGCTAAGAGGCACCTGAAATATCTCCTCCGGGGGAGCGGTCAGGCGGACAAAGCGATTGTTACCTGAGGCCTTGCCCTCACTGTTTGTCTTGCATCACCGGCACAGGGTGGGACTTCACACAATGGGTAAATCGGCTTCCAAGCCCACTGTCTTAGAGTGTATGGTTAAGAATTTTTAAAAAGGATTTTCTAGAAATTATGGTGTTAAGCTGAGTCCTGGAAAACTGTGTACCCTCTGTACCCTAGAGTGGCCCTCCTTTGGTGTTGGCTGGCCTCCGGAAGGGACCTTAGATGTGTTCACAGTTACAGCAGTATATAATGTTATAACAGGAGACCCTGGACACCCAGACCAATTTCCGTATATTGATCAATGGTTGGAGATTGCCTATTTGAGGCCCCCGTGGGTTTGGTTCTGCACCACAGACCAGGGACAGTGTAAGGTGCTAGTAGCCCAGTCCAAGAAGAAAACCTTGTCTCAAAAGAAGGTGCCACCTATTTATCAAGGGGAACCTGAGGACTCGCCCCCTATGCCACCACCTTATATGCTGCCAGCCCCACCTCCAGGAGCCGAAGGTCCCCAGATGCCAGATAGCCCACCGCCTTCTGTTTCTCCTCCTCCTTCTGCTTCTGAAGTTCCCAAGGCGATATCACCCCCGCAGCCAGATTCTCCACAACCTACGAGCAGGCATCTCCATTCAGCTCAGGGAGCAGCCACTCCAGCATTACAAATGCCCTTACGGGAGACACGGGGACCACAGCAAGTCGCCCCTGATGGGACCATACAAGAGGGGGGACGTTTTTATTATTACCAGCCCTTTTCCACTGCCAATCTCCTCAACTGGAAACACCATACTCCCTCATATTCTGAAAAGCCTCAGGCGCTGATTGATCTCTTAGAATTCATTTTCCAGACACACTGTCCCACCTGGATAGACTGCCGGCAACTCCTTTTTACTCTATTTGACACTGAAGCGCGCTGGCGAATTGTAACAGAAGCCCAAAAATGGCTTCAGGCCAATACGGGGGGGTCGAGCAGACTTGGCAAACTGGGTGAGGGAAGCCTTCCCAGAAGAAAACCCCCACTGGGATTATGACACTGAAGAAGGGAAACGTAATCTAGAGAGGTATCGGCAGGCCTTCCTACAGGGGGCAAAAGCTGGGGCTAAAAAGCCCACTAATATAGCTAAGACCAGTGAGATACTACAAGAGCCGAATGAAAGCCCAGTCAAATTCTATGAGAGACTATGTGAGGCTTTCTGAATCTACACCCCTTTTGATCCCGAGGCCCCTGAGAACCAACGGATGATAAATGCTGCCTTTGTGGGACAAGCCCAATCAGGTATCTGTAAAAAGCTACAGAAATTAGAAGGCTTTGCACAGAGAATGCCACTAAACTGTTGGAAATAGCCCACAAGGTTTTTATTAACCGAGACCAGGTGGCCCGCCGTGATGCAGAAAAGAGAATGAAACAAAAAGTGACTCTTCTGGCAGCTGCCCTGTCGAAACTGGTGCCCCCAGTGGGACCACCCCGTAGGGGACAAGGCACAAGGCCAGGGAAAAGGAGTCCCCTGGAACATGACCAATGTGCTTACTGCAAAGAACAGGGACATTGGAAAAATGAATGCCCCAACCGTCCTGAGAAAAAGACCAAGGCCCCACCTAGCCGGTACTGATCTGAGCCATTCAGCACCAACCTGATCGGCCTAGCTGAGTCTGATTAGGGGGGACCAGGCTCTCTCCAACTGGGCCCCCGAGAGCCTATGGTCAGAATTCAAGTAGGGGGCCACCCCATAGACTTTATGGTTAACACAGGTGCCGAACTTTCTGTGGTTACACAACCTGTGGCTCCCCTCTCGGGGAAAGAAACCACCATTGTTGGAGCCACAGGTAACTAAACCCACAGGCCCTTCTGCGGTCCTCAATGATGTCAGTTAGAAGGCCATGAAGTAATACATGAATTTCTTTACCTGCCTGACTGCCCAGTCCCCCTGATGGGAAGAGACCTGCTGGCTAAAATGGGGGCACAAATTTCCTTTTCTACTGATTGGATCAGCCCAACTTAAATTGACAGAACCCCCCTCTCCTTTAATCATGGCTCTTGCTGTAAAAAGGGAAGAGGAATGGCGCTTGTACTCTCCCCCTTCAGAAATGGGGACCATTCCCCCAGAACTAGAGACTAAATACCCATTGGTTTGGGCTGAAGGAAACCCACCAGGACTGGCAAAACACCGCGCTCCTGTCTTAATTGATCTAAAACCCAGAGCTCAACCGGTAAAGCTATGGCAATACTCAATTCCCAGAGAAGCTCGACTGGGAATCCAGGTTCACCTGGATAGGCTGCTTCAGCATGGACTGTTAATAAAATGTCAGTCCCCTTGGAACGCCCCTTTACTGCTCATGAAAAAACCAGGAACACAGGACTACCGCCCAGTACAGGACTTGAGAGCCATAAATGAAGGAACAGTCACATTACACCCGTCCGTCCCTAACCCATATACCCTGCTAGGGCTGATCCCCTCCACTGCTAAGTGGTTTACTTGCCTGGACTTAAAAGATGCTTTTTTCTGCCTCTGGGTGGCACCTGCCAGTCAGCCCTTGTTTGCTTTTGAATGGGAGAAGCCACATACAGGGACAAAGGAACAGCTCACCTGGACTAGACTCCCACAAGGATTCAAAAACTCTCCCACTCTTTTTAGCGGTGCCTTAGCTGGCGACCTGGCTGAATTTCCTGGACAAAAACTGGGCTGTGTTTTGCTACAGTATGTTGATGACCTCTTACTAGCTGGCACCATGGAGGCTCAGTGCCTAGAGGGAACAAGAGCTCTCCTTTCCCTACTGATGGAAGCAGGGTATCGGGTATCAAAGAAAAAGGCACAAATCTGCAAAAAACAAGTCAAGTATCTGGGCTTCAACATCATGCAGGGCTGACTAATGCTGGGGACTGAAAGAAAGCAGGCAGTTTGTGCCATTCCTGTCCCTACCACCTGCCGGAAGGTTCGTGAGTTCCTAGGGGCAGCAGGATTCTGCTGGATATGGATCCCTGGGTTTTCAGACCTGGCCAAGCCTCTGTATGAGGCTCTAAAAGGGGAAGAAAAGGCTCCCCTTGAATGGGGACCAAGCCAGGAGACAGCATTTCAGACAATCAAAACCAAACTCACTGAGGCTCCAGCCTTGGGACTTCCTGATGTAACCAGAGAATTTAACCTTTTAGTTCATGAGAAAAATGGGATGGCTTTGGGAGTCTTAACTCAAGAATTTGGGCCTTGGCAGAGGCCAGTGGCATATCTGTCTAAACAAATTGACTCAGTTGCTGCCGGATGGCCTCCCTGCCTCCAAGCCCTGGCAGCTACCACCTTGTTGGTAAGAGAGGCTGACAAGTTGACCCTGGGACAAAACCTCAATGTTAAAGTCCCACACTCAGTTGTAACCCTAATGGATACCAGGGGCCACCATTGGCTCACACATGCACGAATGACTCAATATCAAGGGTTACTATGTGAAAATCCACGGGTAAAACTGGAGGTTGTACGAACTCTGAACCCAGCTACTTTTCTGCCAGATAAAGCGGGGCCCCCAGAGCATAACTGCCTGGAGGTACTAGATGAGGTGTTTTCCAGCAGGCCTGACTTGACTGATAAACCACTCCAAAATCCTGACCAGGTTTTATATACTGATGGCAGCAGCTTTATGGAGGATGGGAAAAGGATGGCAGGATATGCTGTGGTATCTGACTTAAAAGTGATAGAAGCAGAGGTGCTTCCTCAAGGCTGGTCAGCACAGAGAGCAGAATTATGGGCCTTAATCAGAGCACTGGAACTCAGCTGAGACCAGCGAGTTAATATCTATACAGACTAACGATAGGTCTTTGCAACTTTACATGTCCATGGAGCCTTATATAAAGAAAGAGGGCTCCTCACTGCTGAAGGAAAAGGAATTAAAAACCAGGCTGAAATCTTAAAGCTCCTAGAGGCAGTATGGGAACCTAAAGAAGTTGCAGTTATCCACTGTAAAGGCCACCAAAAGGGGGATGACCCAGTGACAAAAGGAAACCGTAGTGCTGATGCAGCTGCCAGACAGGCAGCCCGGGGACAACAGCCAGACAAACCTAAGGTCTTGCTGGCCCCAGAAGTGCCAGCTGTCCCCAGATATTCTCCGGAGGAAGAAAAATGGATAAGGGAGGAAGGGGGAACTAAAACTAAAACGGGATGGTGGGTCACATGGGACCACCAAGTTTACGTTCCAGAACAGCTGGCCTACAGAGTAGTCCACCAACAACATGAGCTAACCCACATGGGCAAAACTGCCTTAGAGACCCTACTGGTCCGGTACTATCTCATTGCTCCTCTTCCTGCACTCTGCTCCTCTGTCTCCCAAAGATGCATAACCTGTTTACAGAATAATGCCCGCCAGGGGCCCCACAGACCAGCTGGGGCACAGCACTGCGGACTGTCCCCATTTGAGGATATGGAAGTGGACTTTACTGAGGTCACCCATAGTAAGGGGTACAAATATTTACTATTTTTTATCTGTACTTTTTCAGGATGGGTAAAAGCCTTCCCTACCCAAACTGAAAAGGCAAGGGAAGTAACCAAGGCACTCCTGAGAGACATTATTCCCAGATATGGGATGCCTCTGACCATTGGGTCAGATAACGGACTGGCATTTGTGGCTGAGACAGTACAACAGGTGGCAAAAGCTTTACAGATCCAATGGAAACTACATTCTGCTTATCGCCCTCAAAGTTCAGGGAAAGTAGAACGCATCAACCGAACCCTTAAACAGACCCTGGCAAAGTTATGTCAGGAAACTGGCTTGCCCTGGATAGACATGTTGCCGGTGGCCCCTCTTAAAAGTGAGATGCTCACCCCGAGCGGGAATAGGATTCTCGCCATTTGAAATCTTATATGGAAGGCCACCTCCACTAATCAGTTTAAAAGAAGACACCAGGGAGTTGGGAGACTTGGAATTACATAAACAATTACAAGGACTGGGGCTCACTATTTCTCGGATACATAAATGGGTCACAGATAGAATACCTGTGTCCTTAGGTATAACAGTACGCCCCCACAAGCCGGGGGACCAGATGTGGATAAATGACTGGAAAAAGGAGCCTTTGAGGCTGGTATGGAAGGGCCCCTATACTGTAATTCTAACCACCCCCACTGCTCTTAAAGTAACAGGAATAGATGCTTGGACCCATCATTCTAGAGTTAAACCGTCTGGCCCAGCTGATGACCGTGGAGAGTGGGAGACTGCCCTCCATCCGGAGAGACCTCTTCGCCTGACAATACAGAGAAGGAGACGACGATCTCAAAGCCCTGCTCTGACCACACCGGAAGCTGGTCAGTCAACGCACGGCTGAAGCTTGAGAAATCGGCTGCCTGTGAGCCCAAATGGAAGGAGGGTTTCAAAATAAACATTCACATTGACAAAAAAGGCCTTGATAGTGGAGCTGTGCTACATTTCCAGAGAATCACGTTTGTGCTCCAAGGTGCCTCTCACAGGGTCTTTCATTCCTTTTATGAAGAGATAAAAAACACCCCACCTCCCATTCCGGCCACAACTAAGAACTTGTTCTTAGCCCTGGCAGAAACTATTGCACAAACTCTCAAGGTCTCCTCTTGTTATGTATACGGAGGAACAAACACAGGAGACCACTGGCCTTGGCAAGCCAGAGAACTGGACCCATTAGAACCTCATAATGAGACTACATACCCCCAACTCACCGATGGGGTATGGCTCCTCAGAACTGCTATTATAGGGAGAAATTGTCTTGCGAGGCGGGGAGGATGGTTTAATGTTTCAGTTGGAAGCCTAACATGTTTAGGCCTAAGGTATTATAATCTGACTGCCCAAAAGACTCAATGGTGGTCATCCTCCAATTGCTCAGAGCCCAAACCTAATCCCTTGTCTAACTTTTCCCTCCTTTGACAAGCATGGAAAGATATCACTACTAATATCCAGTGGCGGGCACCAAAGGGGTTATATTGGATTTGTGAAAAAATGGCCTATTCCATACTCCCCCCAAATTGGGCTGGGACATGTGTACTGGGAACAATCAGATCCTCCTTCTTCCTGCTCCCGCTGTCACTAGGGGAACAACTGGGAGTTCCTATATATAGGGCACAGGGTGCCCAGAGGGCTCTCCAAATTGGAGACTGGAAAGATGATGAATGGCCCCCAGAACGGATAATTCAATATTATGGGCCTGCCACCTGGGCAGAGGATGGCTCTTGGGGATATCACACCCCTGTCTATATGCTGAACTGCATCATCAGTCTACAGGAGGTTTTGGAACTTATAACAAATGACACTGCAAGGGCCTTGACTATTTTGGCCCAACAACAAACTAAAATACACAGTGAAATCTACAAAAATTGCTTGGCCTTGGATTATCTACTTGCTTCTAAAGGAGGGGTTTGTGGAAAATTTAACTTATGCAATTGCTATCTACAAATAGATGACACTGAAAAGGTGGTAGAAGAAATTGCTGACCTCATGACTAAACTTGCCCATGTGCCTGCACAAACTTGGAAAGGATGGGATACAGACAGTCTCTTTGGTAAATTGTTTTCTTGGTTGGGAAAAATTAAGACAATGGTCAGAATAATCATGGTTATACTCACAGGGTGCCTACTTATTCCCTTCCTTGTACCTCTCCTGATAAGTATTATAAAAGGTTTTATAAAAACCATGCTTTAAAAAAAAAAAAAAAAACAGCCTCCCACCTGCTACTTATTAGGGGCTACCAAAGGGTTCTGACCGATGATGATCTGTAAAGGGTGCAGATGCACCCTGAACATCAAGAGGGGGGGAATGAAATGGAGTTTTAACTAAAGGACAACCCCCCCCCCCTTGGCTAAGAAGGCAGCTGCAAGCCTTTCCAGCTGTGCTCATCACTATACCACCCTTCTTGTAATAATGTAACAACTGTGTGCCCTATGTCCAAGCCAGAAGCCCTGCTAATCATGTACCCAACATTGCTTATCAGTTCCGCTTCTGTAACCTTGCCTGCTCAGTTTCTTAGGGAGGAACACTGTCTGCTTGGGGATGGGGGTAGGTCTGGGATGGTTACATGGGAAAATCAAGACCTTGTAGTGTATAAAAGTTACTGAGAACAAAGACCTGGTGCTCAGACTCTGGAGATGACTCCTCTGAGCCCGCACTGGTGCTGAATAAAACTTGCTTTTCCATATCTCCAAGTGCTGTTTGTCTCCTTCCGTTGCCACGGTTTTTGCGGTTTCCACAACAGAAACAGTGGGCCCCAAAAGCCAGTCAGTCAAAGACTGGTGCTCTATCAGAATCAACTGAGGAGAATACTGAAAATAATTTTTTTTAAAGATTAAGATTCAGTATGTCTGGAGCCCTTACTGCTATTTTGTGAAAGCTCGAGACATTGATTCACAATGTTTGCAAACAAAGGTCCTAACATGGTAGGACAGGGTAGTTCAGTGAATACCAGAAAGGTACAACTTGTAGTTTAATTTGTGTAGGAGCTTATCTCCCTGATCAAAGAGATCCTGAGTACAATCGATTTCACTTTGTCTCTGCATTGGGCAAATAAGTTTAACCATTCATAAATTGGGTCCAACAACTCTTCTTCAAAGAATTACAGTAGCTAAAGGTTAAGGGATTGTTACAGAAATATTTATGGTTAGTATTTTTACACTTCATATGTGTCCTTTCTCATTCATTAAAAGCTAGTCCCTTCCGCTGAAGGAAAATTCTTCCTCCTGGCAAATTTTAGCACACTTTGGCTGAATTCAATTAATCCACTCTACTTCCTTTCCCATGATGCATCATTCCAGCTCCTCCGCCCCGCCTCCTTTTCTGGCAAAGTAATAACCTGAAGCAATTCAGTGAAGGGCACAGTTGGAGTGCAGATCCTAAACGCATAGCACGCCCATCCCCTTGAGCCCCAGTGAACACAGTAGTAGACAGGGATGTAATCTTGTTCCAACATTGTACCCTGAGGCGGTAGAAGAGACTACAACTCCCAGGATGCCCCGCCGCCCCGCCCCGCTCCCCCTCCTCCAGCTAGAAAGTGTGTACCATAGAGAAGACGAGGCAACATGGCTCCCGGAGGTGGAAGGAAGAGGCTTCACCCCTTCTGAAGCGGAAGAGCAGCCGGAGAGGGATATAAAAAAGAAGTCACTAGAGCCCGTCATCGCTTTTATCCTTCCAGCCTCTCCAGCGTCCGGTCGGCCTCATCCCTCCTCTCCACCCAAATCCAATCTGTGGTCTCCTCCCCACCCCGCCCTCATTTCCCCGCTCGCTCACCCCTCCCCTCGGGACTCCTTTTCCCGCCCCCTCGCCCCCCGCGGAGTGCGCACGCGCCCGCCCCCAGCTTCGCGCCCAGATCGCTGTCTAGCCTGCTCGCGCAGCCGCCGTCTCCTCTGCCCACCGACGAAGCATGGGCGTCCAGGGCTTCCAAGAGTTCCTGGAGAAGCGCTGTCCCGGGGCCGTGGTGCCCGTGGACCTTCTCAAACTCGCGCGCACGGTCTCGCGCCAGCAGCAGCAGCACCAGCATCGCCAGCTGCCACCTACGGCAGCCCTAGCGCCCGGGGCTCCACGCGCCGCCAGAGGCTCTGCGCCTCTGCAACCGCCGCTCCCGCCCGCCGCCTTGGGTGCCTACTCCGGGGGCGCAGGGCCAACTCGACACCATCACCCCGCTCACCACTTCCACCACCACGGCCAGGCGCACCCGGGGCTGCACCCGCCGCCGCCGCCGCCGCCGCCCCCCCCTCCGCTGCCCGGGGCCCGGGTGTTGGTGGACGCGGGCTCGGCGTTGCCGCGGCTTTATGGCGGCTACCAGACGGATTGGGTGTGTGGCGGCCAGTGGAACGCCATGCTGGGCTACTTGTCAGCGCTCTGTCAGGCTTGTGCCTATCCCGGCGGCGACGGCCTGGAGCTGGTGGTTATGTTCCCCGGGGGCCTGGGCAAGGACCGGCTGGCCGAGTGGGGCCGTCGGTGCCAGGCCGAGCGGCAGACAGCGCAACTGATCGTGGGACACGTGGGCAACAAGGGCACCCCTCCTCCACGGGCCTGGTTCCTGCCACCGGCCTGCCTGAGCCACTGCGTGAGGCTAGCGCTCATCCGCTTCCGGGTCAAGGTGAGGGAGGGGCCGGATCTTAAATAATACGCCCCATACCTATTCCCTCCCAACTAAACGCCTAACCACCTACCCACTTACCTGTCTCCCATCTACCCATTCACCGCCCAATCAGCTAACCCACTTGCCTAACTACCCTCGATCATTTTATGCATCTACCCAACCCTTCATACCATCCCCTACCGATTCGCTCACCTACATAACCACACCTCTCTACCCATGTCATCCCAGTAACCCCCTTTACCTTCACTTAATCCAAATGGCCTATTCCTAGGTTTTAGCAGAATTTCTTTGTAGCCCTATCTTTCTCCTGTTGTCTTCTGCCTCAAGCTGAAATTCCTTTTTTTCCAGATTTTCCAGTTGACCTCCCTCTTTGTCTTTTTCCAACCTTGCAGCAAATCAATTAAACGTGCTAATTGAACACCTTTCTCTTACAAACTTTTACCCGAGTTTTGAACCAGTGCTTCTTTCTCACCCATCTGTGTAGCCTTTTTCATTTCAACATGTTTCTACCTCATCTTTCTTTAGCCTAAACAAAACCCACTAATTCAGTCACTTTTCAGCAAGGTGTTAACCTACTCAGAGGAAGGGATTTAAAAGACTTGTGAGACACGGTTCCTGTCCTTGGAAAATCAAATATATACACATGAAACATTTATTTAATGGTATAAATGTGTATGTGATTATGCTTTATGGTACAGGTTATAAGTACAGTACCTGTTTTGTGTGAGAATATGGGAGGATATTGGTATGCTAAAATGGGCAGAGGAAGCTACCTTGAAGAAGTTGGACCTCACCTGGGTCAAGGATGAATTGGATTTGAATTAGTTACAGGTTTGGGAAGGTTTCTTTAAATGGAAGAAAGAAAATGAGCAGAAGCAAACAGGCGTATCAAGCATGTGAGGCCCTTTGGGCAATTCAGTACAATCTCTGCATGTAGTTGGTCACTGCATATGGGGCCTGGGGAACAGCTTGGCAGCATCCCCAGTTCTTGGCACAACTGCTATTGCTCTGTTGCTTTCCCATACTCTTAGGCTTCAAGTTCCTACGTGTAGGGAATAGCAAGGCTTGAGAAGTAAAGGAGGTGGGCAGGAAAAAGAAAAAGTCGTATAGGGTTGGATAGGATGAAACCACAAACCCATTCCCCAACCAAGGCTCTTAGAGATGTACTCATTGTCAGAAGACAGGACATGGAATTGTGGGAATCATAAACTAAATAAATGGTGCTGGGTAGAATAAGGAGGAAAAAAAAAATCTCAGCTGAGAGAATAAAAGACCTGCATAAAGATACTTGCAGTGGTCATAGAGTTTGTGACTAGAATCCAGTCATGCTAGATTCCTTGTGCCCAGCATCTAATCTATGCCTAGGCCAGGATAACTGTTTTTTTAATAATTGAAGAAAATCCAGGAGTTCCCGCTGTGGTGCAGTGGATTAATGATCTGGCTTGTCTCTGCGGTGTTGCTGATTCAGACCCGGGCCCTCTGCAGTGAGTTAAGGATCCAGAGTTGCTGCAGCTGTGGCATAGGTCACAGATGGGGCTCAGATTTGATCCCTGGTCCAGGAACTTACATATGCCGTGGGTTTGGCCATAAAAAAAAAAAATCCATCTTGAGCTACCTCAAACATACAAACTAGGAAAAAAATATTTATCAGACACTCGTTTGCTTACCCTTCTGACTGAGCATTTTCCAGTATACTTCATTCATACCCATTCTTTCCACTTTGTTTTCACTGCTAATACCTGAACTTTAAGGACTTGTTACCTCATTGTCATTATTAACTTGATTGCTGGCAATAGTGACTAACAATGATGGAATGCTTACTATGATCTGTGAAGCAGTATTATCTGTTTTTCAAAAGAGGAAACTGAGGCATGGGAGGTTTAGAAACTTGCCCAAAGTCAGCCAGCAATAAATGGTAGAGCTGGGATTCTGGGATTCGTGCCCAGGCAGTCTGGCTCCAAAGCTCATGCTCTTTAACAACGGTGCTCTAAGATGAATCTAAAGTGCCAGTGTGATTAAATCATTCCCATACTGGACTAAAGTCTTGTTGGCTTCTGGGTAAAGACAGGTCTGGGCCATTCATTTATATTATTCAGTTATTGAATGCCTGCCATAGGCTAGGTACTATGCTGGTTGCTAAGGATTCAGAGGGAAGGGGGTCCCTGCCCTCAAGGAGGTCGTAGTTTAGTAAAAGAGACAGACTGAAAAAAAACTTGCAGATACTGTGAGCTAATTGCTAATGATGGAAAATGTGGCCCCAGTAAGAGTCATACTTAATTCTGGGTGAGGATGTGAAAATTGGAGGAGTTTTCACAGATTGGTGGTACCAAGACTTGAAGAGGGCCGGGAAGGATGGTTCAGATAGACAAGAACGTGGAGACCTAAAATGGCATGCTGTGAGCTCTGAATAGATTTTAGTTGGAGGTTGGCAGGAAAGTTGAGTTTGTGGTTTTCCAACTTTTTTGTTCATGCACTTAATGAAAAATTCTGAAAAGCAATTCTAAAATGGCCTACCGAGATTCTTCATTACACAGTCTCATTTTTAAAATCCCAGCAGTTCATAAAAAGTAAGATGGATTGGATAGATGGATTGGTAAGTGATAAAGCAAAATAGTAAATGTGGTATAATCTCAGTCATGAGTGTTCTAATGTTCACTGTGAAATTATTTCAACTTTGCCATATGTTTAAAGCTTTTCATAATAAAACCTTGAGAAAATTTCCACCAGTCCTCTTCAGTCTTGAGTACCACTGTTTGGGAAATATATCAGTCTTATTCCACATGCTAGATTATAAACAGACTCTTTGCTCTTTTCATAGTCCCCATAATATCTTGTATAGTTTAGTTGCAGAATACATATTTTTTTTTCTTAATGAAGATATTAGTGATCTTAACAGAATGCATTGTAGGTGTGACTTAAAAAGTGTGTAGTGGTGGCTCTTAATATAGTGAATTTAAGATTGGCTCCAAAATTGCATATGTAAAGTATCTATAGATGTTATCAGTGAGTGAATTTTTCTCTCCTGGTTCTGGTCAGTGATTGTTGTTGTTGAAGTGATGGAGAGCTTCCTGGTTTATAACACAGACTTGAAAGGTATTGGTTAATAATTGATTGTGGTTTGCCTTTTCAGAGGAGTGTTCCACTATCTTAAAAATAGCAGTTTTTCACTTGGATGATCTGCATACCTACCATTTCTTTCGACCGAAATCACAGCAAAACCCACTACTATATTTCTCCTCCCGTTGGTTCTGTTCTTGAGGCTAGGCCACAAGATCAGTCTTTATCCCAATCTCAGTTGAAAATAGAGATGGAGGGATTAAATAAAAGATAAATTGCTATTTAGCTTTAGGCAGTTTAGGACTTCCCATGAGAATATTCAATGTATATTACTCAGATTAATTTTGTTGTTTGGTTAGTTTAATTTGTACGTTCTGCAAACCTTTTTAAGTGGTAATAGCCAGTAGCAGAAAGATTAAGTAAAACCACAAATTGCTTCCCAATCTCTTGCAAAGGGTTTCAGAAGTAGAGCAACCCTAAAGACAGTTTTAGAATGTAGTTCAAGAGATGATATGGGATGGTTAATGGGATAAATGCTTTGTCTTAATGGTTAATATATACATTAAAAAAGTAATCAAATCCACATGAAATCCACAGTTTTAGAGCTATAATTCTTTAGAGGGGGCCAATTAAAGAAAAGTAAGTTGATTTAAAGAAAAATAGTAAGTTGCAGTACTTGAATATGGCAGAAATCATGCTGATGATACATGAATAACCAAAGCTGGAGAAGTCTGGCCAAGAGCTGATGCCATTTTGTACATCTGTTCTCTAGAATACAGTATAGCAATGGCTGCTATGCCTCCTGATTATTTACTTGTCCTAAATCATAGACACATCCTGAAACATCAGTGGCTCTTCTAGATCCCCTAGTAGTAGGAAGAAATTGTCATAACTGTAATTATGACTACTTCTTGAGCACCAAGTTGTGTATAAACTGCTTTTTAAATACCTTGTTTAATCTGCATAAGCTTGCAAAAATGTGTAGTATTCTTCTCATTTTACAGTCTAATAACCAAGGTCTAAAGCAGTGAAATTATTTTTCTTCAGTCTGGACACTAGTAAGTGGTGCAATTGTTCTGGATCTATATTGCTTAAAGTCTGTTTCCACAATTCCACCGCATGATTTCCTTTTTGTACATTCTTATGTAAGATTGTACACTTTTATTTCCCATATAGTATGTATAGATACATGAAGAAAAATAATAAGTAGATTTATTGCATGCTTAGTTTGTGCCAGCATTGCTAACTGTATAAGACTGCCAGAACAAAGCAAATGTGTAAGCTAAGTGCCAAGTGAGTCATATAGCGATATTGTAGGAATTCAAAAGTAGCAGTCTCTTTTCTTCATTTTAAGTCTCTCCTCTGGTTTCTTTAACTTTATAGCATATACAAATAACCCTTAAAAAACAAAAACTTCCCCTCTACTTTGTAATTCCCTTAAGCCATTATCCTTATCCCAGTTCTTCCCTTTTAACCATTATTCTTGAAAAAAGGAGACTGGATTAATTCCCATTACCTAGCCTATTGCCACTTGATAAGTGATGTTACCATTCGTAAGCCACCACATCCATTTCCATTCTTACCCTTGATTAGTCATCTTTGAGATAATTGACACTATTAACCCATCCTTTCCTTGAATTTCCTTCCTCGGACTCCATAATGTGGCTCACTTCTGATTTTTCTCTTATATCTCCAGTTTTTTCTCCTTTCCTAAGTTATTCCTCCTCCTCCTACTGTTTCCTTAAGCATTGGTGCTCTCAAAGCTTCTGTCCAGGTCATATTTTTCTACATTCATTTCCTGAACAGTCTCAAGAATTACTATGACTTTAAGTATTAATTATATGGAGTTCCCATTGTGGCACAGCAGAAACAAATTTGACTAGTATCCATGAGGATGCGGTTCGATCCCTGGCCTTGTTCAGTGTGTTAAGGATCCAGCATTGCTGTGAGCTGTGGTGTAGGTCATGGATGTGGCTGGGATACCAAGTTGCTGTGCCTGTGGTTTAGGCTGGCAACTGTAGCTCTGATTTGACCCCTAGCCTGGGAACTTCCATATGCTTTGGGTGCAGCCCTATCAAGCAAAAAATAAATAAATGAATAAATTATAAAATGATGATTCCTATAGTTCCTTATCTACCCCTAACCTATCTCATGAGCTTCCAGCACATCTTTTCAGCTCTCTACTACTTGATATCTCAGGTCACTCACACTAAAAAATATCTGAGGTGGAATTCATTATTTTCCCCCAAACTTGTGGTACTTTTGGTGTTCTCTTTTTCTATAGGTGTCGTCTTTCATCCATTTCAAGCCAGAAACCATGGAGTCCGTCTCAATCTTTCACTGTCCTGTCATTTCCCACGTCCACTTGGTCACTAGATCCTTTGACCTCTGTCTGTCTCCTGAGTCCAGCTACTTCCATTCCCATTGCTGTTGTTCAGGCTTCCATCATTTCTTATCTGAACTGTGAAAATAGCCTCAACTTGTTTGCTTACCACTTTCTGGACTATAGTCCATCTTCTACATTGCTGTCAGAGATGTTTTGAAAACCAAAGGTGACTTTGTTCTATGCCTGAGGATACCCATTGACCACTTTTACTTACCCTACTAAGCCCAGACTTCTCAGCATGACAGACAGTGCCTTTCACAGTCTGATACCAAACTCTCTCCAGCCTTACTTAGTGCTTACCTTTGCCCACACCTTTCCAACCATTAAAATATCCCAACTATTCTGAACTTTTTTAGCTTCCTAGACATACCATGTCCTCTCACATAATGCTTTTCTATGTTACTTTTACCCTTGCACAACAAATTCCTACTTATTCTTGCTCAAAAGTTATCATTTTGAAATCTTTCCTAGCCAAGGTGAATGATGCCTTCCCTTGTGCCACCAGGAGGGCTTTTTAAAAACTCATTTTTTTGTCTCATAGTATTTTCATATCACATTTTGACTCTCTTTTTTTTCCTCCATGCTATGTGTTACGTCCCCAGAACTTACTTATCTTTATGACTGGAAGTTTGTATATAATTATCTTTTAATAGAGTTCCAAAAGGGAAGAGATTTGCTCCAGGGCTTGACACATTATATATAATAATGGTTGTTGAAAGAGAGATTAGTTGATTGACTCATTGACTATAGAAGGCTTTGAAAGTCAGATAAGGAAGACTTTAGAACCAGTGTTTTTTAATGTTATATGTTAATTCCATTACATATATTTACATATTTACAATTGACTTGATTCCAAATGGAATTGCCAAACTCTGTTAAGTAAAAATAAGTTTTGTAGCTGCTCAGCAATGCATTTATAAAATAAATTCCCCCTTGGTGGTGGTAACAATAGCTACCACATGGGCCAGGTACCTCACATAGATTTATAATTTCATTTAACCATCATAACCACCCATTAGGATATGTATTAATCTACATTTTTTAACATCTAAACTAAAAACAGGCTGAGCATAGTCACTGGCCCAAGGTTGCACTGTCGGAACATGGTTGAGCCAAGATATGAACCTAAATATATTTGACATTAAAATACTTAATCTAGGAGTTCCCATCATGGCGCAGTGGTTAACGAATCCGACTAGGAACCATGAGGTTGCGGGTTCAGTCCCTGCCATTGCTCAGTGGGTTAACGATCCGGCGTTGCCGTGAGCTGTGGTGTAGGTTGCAGATGCGGCTCGGATCCCGTGTTGCTGTGGCTCTGGTGTAGGCCGGTGGCTACAGCTCCGATTGGACCCCTAGCCTGGGAATCTCCATGTGCCGCGGGAGCGGCCCAAGAAATAGCAAAAAAAAAAAAAGACAAAAAAAACAATAAAATAAAATACTTAATCTTTAACATATCTCAATATAGTTGCATTTTAATAACTTTTACCAAAACGCTTATTTAGTTTGTATAGCATAATGGCTAAGAACAAGGACCTTGGTTTTAAATCCTTGTTCTTCTACTTACTAGTTACGTGGGCAGGTTAACCTCTCTTTGCCTCAGTTTCCTCATGTGGAAGAGGAATATAGTAGTAATACCTACATCACAGACTTTATTGTGAGTATTAAGTGATTTAACATAAGTACAGTGCTTAGAACATTATATGGCACAATTACTTTGATCAAAATATCTTGTGTGCCAAGTAGGTTGGGCATTGACATTTCATTCTCATGCCTTAAGCTTGGTATGGCATGGCATGGCCTGGCATGAAGGGTACTTCATGATATGCCTGCTGCCTCTGGCTTCATTTCACCCCATTTTTTTTTTTTTATCGGGGCAATGAATGTTTTTCAGAATTTTTTGAGCACCTACTCCGTGCCAGACCCTGTGCTAAGTAACATAAACTGTAGAATTCATTCATTCAACAAATGTTTTTTGGGCTCCTACTGTGCACCACGCACAGCTCAGTATTGAGAGGATAAAGCAGTTGACCATAACAGACAGGTTTCTCACTTCATGAAATTTATATTCTAGTGGGAAAGACAGATAATAAGCAAGATAAAAAGACAAAGTAGTATTTTAGGTAGTATAGTAACAGCTATATAGAAAAATGAAGTATTTTGGAAAGTGAGATAAGGGAGTGTTGAGATCAGGGAGTACTCTAACCCTCAAGGAGCTCATAGTCTAGCAGGGGAGACAAGTAAGAATATAATAGCAATAATAGCCCCAAGGATCTTTTCTCTGGCCCTTGTCATAGGCTCAAGAACATAGTGGAAGTGACAGAACCATGATTTGCATATCAGACCCCAAAACCTTTGCCCTTTCATCTATACTACAAAGGAAATTACAAAGATTATGTGACAAGGATGGCAAACTGGTGGCCCTTAGCTGTACACATTTTTTTTAAGAACTTCATTGATTTTCATTGATCAGTAGTGTACATCAGAATATAAAGACAAATGGGGGTTTGGGTTGAATATTAAGAAGGCAGCATCTAGGTGAATGATTTTTCACTTCTCTGTATCATTTAACTTCCATTTTACAAAACACATTTCGTTTTTTTTTAACAAATACGAATTTGCTGTGAACATTTTAAAAATTATAAAATGTTACCAAGAATTCTTACTTTCCAACCCCTCTTAAAATATCAGATCCTCTGGCAACACTGGTTGCTCTCTTTTGCTTACCCACATGGTCTTCATTTATTGGAGTCTCTACCACTCCATCATGTCTCCCTAATACGGTGACCAAATGCCATTTGCCTTTCATGATAGCCATCTTCTACATGGCTCCCAGTGATTCCTGCCTCCTGGTATTCACACTGTTGATTAATCTACTCCCACCCACTGTGTGTCAGCTGGATCTAGTGACTTGCTAGTTTTTTCCTAATGAAAAAACTACAGTAACAGTGACAAGATGTCATTTCCGAAATTAGGTTATAAAAACCTGCAACTTCCATCTTGTTTGCACCCTTTCTCTTTCTCTCTGGCTCTTCTTGCTTGATCACTCTGATGAAGCAAGCCCCCATGTTATGAACTATCCTATGGAGAGGCCCACATGACAAGTGACTGAGGGTTGCCTCTGACCAACAACCAGTGAGGAAATGAGGCCCTCAGTCCAATAGCCTGCAAGGAACTGAGCTGCCAGCAGCTATGTGATTGAGCTTGGAAGCGGATCCTTCCCAAGTCAAGCCTTGAGATGACTGCAACCCCAGCTGGCACCTTGATTGCAGCCTGTGAGAGACCCTGAGCCAAAGGACCCAGTTAAGCCATGCTCATAGATACTTGAGAAAATAAATGCTTTTTTAAGCCAGTAAGTTTTAGGGGTAATTTGTTACACAGAAATAGATAACTAAAATGCCATTGATTGTTGTGCTTCTACTTTTTTATAGTACTTTTGAAGAACAAGAAATATTTCTTGTACCCCTATCTGTGAAAAGTGAAAAATAAAAATTACCTATATAAGGAGATTATATATTTGAAGGAAAATCAAAGGAAGTCTATTTCCTAATGGAAGTGATGAATATTCCCCTAAATAAAATGTGTTTGTTGAAAGACTATAGTTTAAGACACCATTTGAAAATAAATCATTGTTTAAAAAAAAAAAAAAAGGATTTCCTGTCATGGCAAAGGGGAAACTAATCCGACTAGGAACCATGAGGTTGTGGGTTCGATTCCTGGACTCGCTCAGTGGGTTAAGGATCCCACTGATATTGCCATGAGCTGTGGTGTAGGTCTCAGACGCGGCTCAGATCTGGCGTTGGTGTGGCTCTGGTGTAGGCCGGCAGCTGTAGCTCCAATTCAACCCCTAGCCTGGGAACCTCCATATGCCTCGGGTGTGGCCCTAAAAAGACAAAAAGAACAATCAATCAATCAATGATTGTAAGAATTTGACCATTATGCAAGAATGATGAGTGCCAAAACAAAAAGAACTTTTAAGAAGGCTTGGAATTTCAGGAGGTTGTTTTTTAATATGGACAGAATTAATTAATACTGCCATGAAATTGTTATGTATTACATGAAAAAAATTGCCAGGGCTTGAAAGCCTTTTGTAAGTAGTAGTTTAAGAAAAGAGTGTCTGTTGAGAACAGCAAAATTTATGTCATAAACAAGCTTTTTTTTTTGTCTTTTTGTCTTTTTGCCTTTTCTTGGGCCACTCCCACGGCATATGGAGGTTCCCAGGCTAGGGGTCCAATCGGAGCTGTAGCCACCAGCCTACACCAGAACCACAGCAATGTGGGATCCAAGCCGCATCTGTGACTTACACCACAGCTCATGGCAACACCAGATCCTTAACCCACTGAGCAAGGGCAGGGATCGAACCCGCAACCTCACGGTTCCTAGTTGGATTCGTTAACCACTATGCCACAATGGGAACTCCCATAAATGAGCATTTGTAAAGGTAGTAGATACTGTTGCTTAGGATGTTAAAGATTGGTGGCTGAGGGAGTTACAACCACAATGTGTGGTTGTATTTGCTCATTCCTAGCAAAATTATGCCTTTGGGAAACTCATTTGGCAGGAGATAAACTGGCTGACTTTGCTGGACTTAGTTTCCAAGAAATGAATGTGATGGCCTGAATTACATTCCCCACATTGTAGAGTTGTCTATTGAATTCCAGAAAAGGTTCTCTGACATTATATTTTTATGAAAATAAAATAATATAGTTTGTTATGTTTACAGTGGATGTTACAGCTGGAGGCTACACCTCCTATTAGACCCCAGCCTGGGAACCTCCATATGCCACAGGAAGTGGCCCTAGAAAAGGCAAAATAAATATATATATGTATATTGATGCAGTCTAACTCTTTTGGACTTTTTGGACTTGCCTGTCATAGGTACATCCAGAAACATCTGAATTTTGTTTGTTGAGAGAAGTCTTGAAGTTTTTACTATAGATTGGTTAAAATTAGTGAATATGACTACTCATGGTCCTTCTGCAATAAACTGTTGGACTTAGGAAACTACAGTTTTTTTTCCAGAAATACTTTGCATGGACTTAAAGCTGTTCATTGTATTACTACATAGGATTCCACTTTCTGTGCAAGAATGTTCAAAATGAATCATGTCAAGAACTGGTAATTAACATTGTGGTTTGCACCAAACATAGTTGAATGAATATTGCCTGGTGAATTACTAGATTCATGTCATGGAAATCTGCCCTATTAATTCATGTCATGGAAATCTGTCCATAGGAGATTAATGGGCGTAGTTGAGGTACAGTACTGAAGATACTGAGAGAAAAAATGACTTATTTGGCATCCAAAATGCATTCAACATAGGAACAAAGACTGAAATCATATATTTGACCTGTTTGGTTGACATTATAATTTATCTAGACACTTTGAATAAAATCAGAGTTGTTCAGAAATACCTTCACAATGTGTGGTTGTATTTGCTCATTCCTAGCAAAATTATGCCTTTGGGAAACTCATTTGGCAGGAGATAAACTAGCTGACTTTGCTGGACTTAGTTTCCAAGAAATGAATGTGATGGCCTGAATTACATTCCCCATATTGTAGAGTTGTCTATTGAATTCCAGAAAAGGTTCTCTGACATTATATTTTTATGAAAATAAAGTAATATAGTTTGTTATGTTTACAGTGGATGTTACATTTTTGTAATGATTTCCTATGAAAGAATACTACAGTGCAGATATTGAAATACTGTGCTATGGTACTGAAAGTGAAGTATGATGTGACTGAAATGCCAAAACTCTGCAAATATCTCGGAAGTAGTAACCCTAAATATAAAAAAACACTGTGCAAAATGTCTGTGTTTGGAAATGCCCACATTTCTAAACAGCTGTTTTCCATTATGAAATAGGCTGAAGGTAATCATTCCTAGTAAAAGGATTCAAGGCTAAATTCTTTATTGCATATCATAACACAAAAATATAAGACCTAACACTGACCTCTGGGTACATAGGAAAGGCATCAAACTTGTTCCAAGTCAAAGAGTAAGTCAGACACAAAAATGCAATTATTAAATTTTTTCATTTTCAACTTTTCTAAAAAATTTTGAATTTAAATTGTAAACTTCAATATTTCACATATTTATATTGTTAACTGTTAATACCCCTGTGCAGTTTAGGAAAAAAAATTTCCATTTCATAGATGAAGAAGTGACTTGCCCGAGATTTGCCCCACCACTTGAATTTGAGCATAGGACCAAATGGATGGTGAAATTCCTGCTGTGTCTGCTGATTATAAAAGTTATTCTCAAAGTAGGGTTTCCAGTCCAAAGATGAGCCACAACAGATTAAATAAGTTGAAGTCTTTGTTCGTACATGTGACAGGCAGTTTCACCTACAGAAATGGGCTGGCTCTTGGCAGCCTAAGACCAATTAAAGGTACTAAAATTTAGGTATTCATAAATTAAAATTACCACCTTACTAGCCTTAACACTGGATCAATATTCTACTACCTCTAGTTTGCCCACAGTATTTAATAGTAAAGATTCTGCCATGTGTGTGTATGTAGATAACTGGTACTCCTACCTTTGAAGAGAGGTCTACTTTGTTAATGTTGCCTTGAATTGGCTGAAGTTTTTGATTGCTGCTATTCTTAGTTTTTATTTGACATTATTCCTTAGCTTTGTGCTTATCAATTTAGTTTCTTAATGGTTGTTGAACTCCACAGTATGTGGTGATGCAAATTTGCATCTTAGTGGTTTTGATCTGTAATTTTGAGATAACTAGATTTCAAGGCACATAGACCTTGCAGCTGAAGTATAAGCCATCCAATATTTCTATTGCTAAAGCAGACTTACACATGATCCATGTCTCCCCTTGACTTTTCTTATAAAGTGATGCTTCCTTGTCATCTCTGATTTCTTTTGCTTTGGAATTGAGAACGGGTGGAAAAGGTGGACTAAAGAACCCTACCTGAGTCGGACACCCATTTGATGTATTTAACATGGCAGATGCGAGCAAGGCTAGAATCCCAACAGAATTTGGAATGATACTGGAGAAGTATTGCAGAGGCCAGAAAGCAGTGTTGCCTCTGCATGAAGCTCTGTGGTCAGGCGAGGTTCTAAAGAAAAAGATGGGTGTAATATAATCACTGCAAATAATAGGTTTATGATCTAGTTATTCTTTATGGCCCTGTGCTTAATGTATTAATTACTTTATGAATTAATCTGAAGTTAGTGTATGCACAATTTTCCAGTTGCCATTTTTATTAGAAGCAATGTATTTGATGGGAAAAATATTATTTTGAAGTCAGACCTAACCAGGTTCAAATCCAAGTTCTGTGATCTGGCTAATTGTGTGATTTGGTGCAAGTTATTTTAAATTTTCTGTTAAAGGTGAGGGGAGGATTAATGATACCCATTTTGCAGAGTTAGAAGGATAAATGAGATATATCTTAAATTGCTTAGTCCTGTGCCTATTTTGAAATATTAATCACTAGAATGTCAGCTCTATGAGGACAGGAATTTGAGGCTCTTGTTCACAATTGTATCCTAACACCTGATCACTGCCTGGCATGTATCAGTGCATGGCTCAGTAAACATTGGTTGAAAGTCTAAGTGGTTCATTGGTTGCCTATTCTGTGTGTGTTCTATGCACTGGAGGTATAGTGGTAAACAAAACAGACCAAGAAATCCTAGCCTTCTTGGAGCTTACATTCTAGTAATAAATACTTCCAGTTGTTTGTAATAGAAAATATTCTTCAATAAAATATTTCTGACAGAGCCAAAATATAAAATAGATAAAACAGAGAATATGAAGAAAAAAATAGCACCTGACCTGTTTGGTTATTTGGTCTAATTCTCTACCCAGATTCTGGTTTGGGATGCACAATTTCAAAGCCACTGCTGTAGATTACTTATAATTAGAAATGAGATATTATACATTTCTCAGGGAGCTGTATTTACTTGAGTTTTAAAAATAGATGTTGCTTCATCTAGAAAGCATTACTTCACTGATGACTGGTTAAGTGCTTTTTTCTCTGTGTTCTTGTGGTAGTAATGAGTTCTCACATTTAAGTGGCTTACTCTGTATTGCTATAAACTTTGCTCTTAAAATGGCTTTTGCTGCATCCCATAGGTTTTGGAGTGTCTTATCTTTGTTGTCATTTGCTTCTAAGTATTTTTTAATTTCCTCTTTGTTTTCTTCAGTGATCCATTGGTTGTTTAGTAGCATGTTGTTTAGTCTCCATGTGTTTGTGTTTTTCGCAGTTTTCTTCTTGTTGATTTCCAGTCGTATAGCGTTGTGGTTGGAAAAGATGCTTGCTATGATTTCAATTTTCTTAGTTACAAAGGTTGGATTTGTAGCCCAGGATGTGATGAATCTTAGAGAATGTTCCATGTGCACTTGAGAAGAATGTGTATTCTGTTGCTTTTGGATGGAATGTCCTATAAATATCTATTAAGTCCATCAGGTCTAATGCATCATTCAGGGCCTGTGTTTCCTTATTGACTTTCTGTCTGGATGATCTGTTCATTGCTGTAAGTGGGGTGTTAAAGTCCCCGGCTATGATTGTGTTATTGTCGATTTGTCATTTAAAGGTTGTTAGCAGTTGCCTTATATATTGTGGTGAACCTATGTTGGGTGCGTAGATATTTAAAATTGTTATATCATCTTCTTGGATTGATCCTTTGATCATTAGGTAGTGACCTTCCTTGTCCCTTAAAATATTCTTCAATTTAAGGTCTATTTTGTCTGTTATGAGTATTGCTACTCCAGCTTTCTTTTGATCCCTGTTTGCCTGGACTATGTCCTTCCATCCTCTCACTTTCAATTTGTGTGTGTCCCTAGAAGTGAAGTGGGTCTCTTGAAGACAGCGTATATATATGGGTCTTGTTTTTGTATCCATTCAGCCAGTCTGTGTCTTTTGGTTGGGGCGTTTAGTCCATTCACATTTAAGGTAATTATTGCTATGTATGTCCTTATTGCCATTTTATTAATTGCTTTGGATTTGTTTTTGTTGCTCTTTTTTCTTCCCTTCTCTTGTTCTCTCCTCTTCTGGCTTGATGACTATCTTTACTGTTGTATTTGAGTTCATTGTTCTCATTTGTTTGTGTATCAATTGTAGATGTTTGGTTTGCAGTTATTCTGAACTTTTGATATGAGAGTCTGTGTATATGTGAGATTGTTTTAAGTTGTTGGTCTCTTAATTGCAAGTGCATCTCCAGTGTCCTGCATGTGTACCCACCTCTTCTCATGATTTCTGATTTTGGTGGGGTAATTGTGCATGGATGATTTCGTATCTTTACTGTGTATATTCCTTTACTGGTGAGCCTTGTCGTTTGTGGAATTTTTTGTTTCCTGTTGTGGGCTTTTCTTTTCTGCCTAGAGAAGTTCCTTTAGTATTTGTTGTTGTTTCTGAATTCTCTCAGCTTTTGCTTATCTGTGAAGGTTTTGATGTCTCCTTCAAATCTGAATGAGAGCCTTGCTGGGTAAAGTCATCTTGGTTGGAGGTTTTTTCCTTTCATCACGTGAAGTATATCATGCCACTCCCTTCTGGCCTGCAGAGTTTCAGCTGAAAAATCTGCCGATAACCTTATTTGGGTTCCCTTGTATGTTATTTCTTTTCCGTAGCTGCTTTCAAGATTTTCTCTTTGTCTTTATTTTTGGTCATTTTGATTAATATGTGTCTCAGTGTATTCCTCCTTGGGTTCGTTTATTTTATATGGTACTCGTTGTGCTTCCTGGATTTGAGTGAGTGGTTCCTTTCCCATGTTAGGGAAGTGTTTGGCTATTATCTCTTGGAATATTTTTTCTGTCCCCTTCTCTCTCTCTTATCCTTCTGGCAGGAGGATGTTGGTGTGTTTAACGTTGTCCCAGAGTTCTCTGAGACTCTCTTCATTTGTTTTCAGTCTTTTTTCTCTTTTTGATTCTGCACCTGTGATTTCCACTAATCTGTCCTCCAACCCGCTTATTTGTTCTTCTGCCTCCTGTCTTCTGCTGTTAGCTGCTTCTAGTAAATTTTTTATTTCAGTTATTGTATTTTTCATCTCTTCTTGTTTAAGTTTTGTATCTTGTACCTCTTTTCTCAGTGTTTCCTGTAAGTTATCCATCTTTGCCTCCAGTTTATTTCCAATGTCTTGCATCATCTTCAGCATCAACAGGCTAGAGTCTTTTTCCTGGAGGCTGAGAATCTCATGATCACTTAGCTGTTTTTCTGGATTTTTTTCTTTGTCCCTCATCTGAGTTATAGTTCTCTGTCTTTTCATTTTTATAGGTTTTTGGTGTGCACTTTTTTACATATAATAGAGTTGTAGCCTCTCTTTCTTCTGGTGTCTGCCCCCCTTGTGGCCGAGGTTGATATGGGGGCTTGCTGTAGGCTTCCTGATGGTTGGGACTGATGCCTTCCCACTGGTAGGTGGAGATGATTCCTATCCCTCTGTTGGGTGAGGCTTTGTCTATAGTGAGATTAGAGATGGCTGTGTGCCTGGAGGGTCTTTAGGTAGCCTCTTTACTGATGGGTGGGGCTCTGATCCCAATTGGATTATTGTTTGGCCTGGAGCTTCTGAGCGCTGGTGAGTGGGGCTAGATTTTCCCAAAATGGCCACCTCTCGGGGAACACATGCCAGTGAACAGTCCTGGGACCATTTCCTCCAATGTCCCTCCCCACAATGCTACCCAGTCACCCCGTTTTCCCAGGAGGCCCTCCAAGAACTGCAGTCAGGTCTGACCCACATTCCTATGGAGACTGCTTTGCCCCGGGACCCAGTGCACATGAAAGTCTGTGTGCATCTTTCAAGAATGTGGTCTACGTTTCCCCCAGTCCTGTGGAGTTCCTGCTCACAAGCCCGTCTGGCCTTCAATGCCAGATGCTCCAGGGGCTCTTTCTGCAAGTGCCAGATCCCCACACGTGGGAGTTTGATGTGTGGCTCAGAACTCTCACTCCTGCAGGTGAGTCTCTGAACCAGTTGCTTTCCAATGTGTGGGGCTTCCCACCAGGAGGTATGGGGTTGCACTTATCATGTAATCGCCCCTCCTACCTCTTGATGTGGCCTCCTCTTTTTCTTCTGGAGTAGGATATCTTTTTTAAGGTTTCTGGTCCATTTGGGTGAAGACTGCTCAGCCTTTAGTTGTGAATTTTGTTGATTTTAGGAGAGAAGTTGACCTCCGGCCCTTCTGTTGCCATCTTAATCCCATCTCCCTGTGTGGCTTACTCTGTGCTCTCTACATCCTATCCTTTAGTAATCCCTCAATGCATGTTTGTTGGGCTGAACAGTAAGCCAACAATTAAAAGCTGTAGATAGTTCAGAATCTCAATTCCTACTTTCTTTAAAACTCAATTGTGCTACTTTTCTGGTTAGTTGTTTGCATATGTTGTTAAATCTCACCTAAAACATTTTAGTGTCCTAGAAAATTGCAAGGTTAACAACTGAACTGGACCAGTTTAAGCCAGGAACTCATTCTGGTTCAGGGCTAGCAGACATTATATATGTGGAAATGGAGCTAGGGTGCTCAGCTGTTTCAAGGGGTGTTGTGGCTGGAAGGCTTTTTCCTTGCCTTGGTCAGGATTTAATTGCATCAGTCATTCTAGATTTTATTTTGCTAGAACTAAATTGCCAAGCTGTGTGATCAGAGAAGAGAACACTGTTCTTGAACTTGCCTCTCATTATGACAATCACCTGGGTTCTTGGAAGCAAACCAAATGCCCGTTGTTGCATGAGTGGATAAAGAAAATGTGGTATATTCATACAATGGAATATTAAGGAAATCCTGCCATTTGGGACAACATAGGTAAACCTGGAGGCCATTATGCTAAGTGAAATGGAGCCAGACCTCAAAGGACAAACACTTCATGATACTCTTATATGTGGAATCTAAAATTGTCAAACTCTTAGAAGAAGAGAGTAGAATGGTGTTTGCCAGGAGTTGGTGGGAGGGGAAGGTGGGGAGATTTTACTCAAAGAGTATAAACTTTTGGTTATATGAGGTAAGTAAGTCCTAGAAATCTACTGCACAGCATAGTGCTTATAGTTAATGCTGTATTGTACACTTAGAAATTTGCTAAGAGTAGATCTTTTTTTTTTTCTTTTTATGGCTGCACCTGCGGCATATGGAAGTTCTTAGGCTAGGGGTCAAATCGGAGCTGCAGCTGCCCTCCTACTCCACAACTCCAGCAACACTGATCCAAGCCGTATCTGCCACAACTTGCAGCAATGCCAAATCCTTAAGCCACTGAGAAGGACCAAGGATCGAACCCACATCCTTGTGGATACTAGTTGTGTTCTTAACCCTCTGAGCCACAACGGGAACTCCCCTGCTCCAAAAATTTCCTAAGAGATTGTAAGTGTTCTTATCACACACAAAAAAAATAATAATAGAGGCAGGAGGGAACTTTTGGAGGTGATAGCTATGTTTATGGTATAGACTGTAGTGATGATATTTATCTCTAAACTCATCGTTTCATACATTATGTACAGCTTTTTGTATATCAATAAGCCTCAATAAAATTGTTTAAAAAATAGATTCCCAGCCTAGCCTTAGACCTGTGAATCAGACTCTTCATGGGAAAGGCTTGGAATAACAGTTACCCCCAGGGAATGGGGATAAGAGGACTATTATTTCTCACTGTTCACCCTTCTCTTTTGTTTGATTTTTTTAATCTAGAGTATGTTCTGCTTTTGTTCAGTAGTAATTTATCTTTTAAATAAGTTGCAATTCATGGTACAAAAATTCAAAAGTTACAAAGGGATATATGGGGGAAAAATCCCTCTTCCACCTTTGTCCCTAGCCACTAGGTTCTCTTCCCCAGAGATGTGCAATATTATCAGTTTGTTGTGTATTCTTCCAGAAATGCTATGCATGTAAAAGCAAACATATAACTATGCATGTAAATCCCTTGTATATATATATATATAATATTATATAGGCACACACAAATACACCTTTTAAAAAACACTAATGATAGTATACTGATTATATAATGTTCTGTACTTTGCTATTATCATTTAATATATCATGCTAATTTTTCCACGTGAGTACACGGTTTTGTCCTTATTTTTCACAGTTCCACCCTATTCCATTGCATGCATATGTTATATTATACACAATTAGTCCCTTATTAAAGGTCAAGTAATTAGATTGTTTGCAGTTTTCAGCTATTACAAATAATGCTGCAGTAAATACCTTGTGTAGTTGCAGTGCCATTGCTTATAGTTGGGCATTTGCTTTGTTGTTTCAAGTGCTTTCCATATCTAAAAGATAAATCCTTAGAAGCAAAATTGCTGAGTCAAAAGATATGTGCATTTGTAACTTTGAAAGAGCTTGCCAAATTGCTCTCCCTAGATATTATATGATTTATATCCCAACCTTTAATATTTGCAGGCATTCGATTCCCTCACCAATGCAATAATTGCTAATCCTATAGGAAAAATACCATGTTTCAGTGTTATTTTAATTTTCACTTTTCTCAATAAACAAGTGAATATCATTATCTTTTTATATGCTTAAGATCTATTTGTGTTTCTTTTTTGTGTGTGAAATGTTCTTCTGGGTTGTTAGGCTTTTGTGTTTTCTTCTCTGTTAAAGAAATTAGCCCTGTGCACTATGACTTTTGGGGTGTTTTTTTTTTTTTTTTTGCAGTTTGTCATTCACTTTTCCCCAAGCAGAAATGTTTTGTTTTATGTAGTCAAGAGGATTGATCTTTCTCTTTGCTGTTACTGGATTTTCTCTTAAACTTTCCCCACTGAGGTTATATTTTTAAAAATTCCCCCATGGTATCTTCTATTATTTTTTGTGGTTATCCCAGTCAAAGTGTAAGGGATGGATCCACCTTATTTTTATTATAAATATCCAGTCATCTCAACATTATTTATTGAATAATCTGTATTACCTCTGTAATTTAAAAAAAGAGGTATTGGGAATTCCCTGGTGGCCTAGCAGCTGAGAATTAGGTTTTGTCACTGCTGTGGCTGGGGCTCAATCTATGGCCCAGAAATTTATGCATGCTATGGGCGTGGCCAAAAAAATGACTTTTTTTTCAACAAAAAAATGGTATTTAAATAAAGGGAAGGGCAACTGCTATAAAACAAACCAACTATCAAAAGACATTTTTGAGACAATCATGGAAAATAGAATGGGGATTGAATATTGTTAAGAAACTATTGTTAGTGTTATTGGGTGAAACGATAGTATTATGTTTGTTGTTTCTTAAAAATTAAAAAAAAAAATTTGGCTGCACCCTTAGCATGTGGAAGTTCCCGGGCTAGGGATAGAACCCATGCCACAGCAGCCACTGCAGTGACAGCGCTGGATTCTAAACTCACTGAACCACACAGGAACTCCTGTTATTTTTGAAGTCTTTATCCATTACAGATAAGTAATGAAGTGTTTATTGGTGATTTGATATCTGAAATGTGCTTTAAAGTATACCAGACCTGACCAGCAATCATTCTCTAGTCATCAGAGAAGTGCAAGTCAAAACCACAATGAGATATTACTTCACACTCATTAGGATGCTACTATTAAAAAAGGAAAAGGGAGTTCCCGTCGTGGCGCAGTGGTTAACGAATCCGACTAGGAACCATGAGGTTGCGGGTTCGGTCCCTGCCCTTGCTCAGTGGGTTAACGATCTGGCATTGCCGTGAGCTGTGGTGTAGGTTGCAGACGCGGCTTGGATCCTGCGTTGCTGTGGCTCTGGCATAGGCCGGTGGCTACAGCTCCGATTTGACCCCTAGCCTGGGATCCTCCATATGCCGAGGGAGCGGCCCAAAGAAATAGCAAAAAGACAAAAAAAAAAAAAAAAGGAAAGGAATTCCCATCGTGGCTCAGCAGTAACAAACCATGAAGATGTCATTTGGGTCCCTGGCCTTGCTTGGTGGGTTAAGGATACGGTGTTGCTATGAGCTGTGGTGTAGGTCGCAGACGCAGCTCAGATCTGGCATTGCTGTGACTGTGGTGTAGGCCGGCAGCTGCAGCTTTGATTAGAAGGAAAAAAAAATAACAAGGGTTGGTGAGGTTTTGGAGAATTTGGAACACTTGTGCGCTGGAATGTAAACAGTGCAGCCACTATGGAAAACAATATGGAGTTTCCTTTAAAAATTAAGAATAGAACTACCATATGATTCAGTGATTCCGCTGCTGGGTATTTACCCAGTGAACTGAAAGCAGGATCACTAAGGGATATGTGCACATCCATGTTCATAGCAGCACTATCCAAAATAGCCAATAAGTGGAAGCAACTCAAATGTCCATTGACAGATAAATAGATAAGGAAGATGTGGTGTATACATACAGTATAATATTGTTCAGCCTTTAAAAGGAAGGAAATCCAGTCCATGGTACAACATAGATAAACCTTGAGGACATGTTAAGTGAAATAAGCCAGTCACGAAAAGGCAAATATCATATGATTCCCCCAAAAAAGTAGTCAAATTTACAGAAGCAGTAAGTAGAATGGTGGTTGCCAATAGCTGAGGAAGGGGGAAATGCAGAGTTGTTTAATGGGTATAAAGTTTCAGATTTGCAAGGTAGAAAATTTCTGAAGATCTGTCTCAATGTGAGTATACTTAATACTACCAAACTATACACTTAAAAATGGTTAAGATGGTAAATTTTATGTTACATGATTTCTTTAAATCAAAATAAAAATCTTTCACTAAAAAAATGCCAGAAACAAAGGAGTAAGGTAGATGAAACAATAATGACTTAAAGTTGGTTTATGCAACTGGATAATGGCATCATGAGGGTTCATTATGCTATTCTCTTTACCTTTGCATTTTACAATTTTCCATAATCTAGAGTTTTTAAAGCAAGGGTTAGAGAGCATTGGCTTTGTCGGCAGAGCTGCATTTGAATCCTAACTCCACTTTTTAAAGTTGAGATATAGTTCACATACCATAAAATTTGCCATTTTAAAGTGTACAGTTCAATTGCATTTGGTCTGTTCACAGAGTTGTGCAACTGTCACCACTATCAAATTCCAGGACATTTTTTATCACTCCAAGAGGAAACCCAGTACCTGCTAGCAGTTATTCTCCAATCCCTCTTCCTCTCAGTCCCTGGCAACCACTAATCTATTTTCCATCACTGTATTTTCCTGTTCTGGACAATTCATATAAAAGTGTGTTTGGTTGCTTTCACTTTATAATTTTTTCAAGAGTCAGTCTTCATGTAACATGAATCAGTATTTCATTTCTTTTTATGGTTGAATAATATTCCTTTGTATGACTATACCATCTTTTTACCTCTTTTTTATCCATTTATTTATTAGTTGATAGACATTGGGTTGTTTCAACTTCTGACTTTCATGAATATGTGAACATATGTTTTCAGTTCCCTTGGGTATGTATACATATGAGTAGAATTACTACTAGATCATATAATAACCCTATGTTAACCATTTGAGGACCTCCCAGACTATTTTCCAAAGTGGCTACACCATTTTACATTTCCACCAGCAAGGTACAGAGAATTCCATTTATTCCACACCCTTGTTATTCCACATTTTAAAAATTATAGCCATCCTAGTTTGTGTTAATTGGTTTTTCGTTATGGTTTTTTGATTGGCATTCCTCTAATAATTGATGTTGAGCATCTTTTCACGTGCTTATTGGCTAGCTTCACTTTTTAAGTGTGTAACTTTGGTCAAGTTCTTCAACCTCTGAGCCTCGTTGTTCCCTCATCTGTAAAAGGGAGATAATAATGCCTCATGATGTTATTGCAAGGTTAGTAGACATGAGGTGTGCTTGGCACAGTATCTGGTACATAGTAGTTGCTCAATTGATATCTAATATTACTTTGCTACTTGAGCTGTAAGTAACCTATAATCCAGGCAGATTTTTCCAGTGACTTCAGTATATATGTTATTGAAATCTAATACTGAAATGGTGGTGCCCTTTCATTTGCCAGGGCTGCTTTCATTTTTTACAACCTCTGTAGGCCTTTCCTTTGCTGTTCTGTCGACTCTAGCTCTGTCTTTTCTGGTGCTGATTAGGACCACAGAGGATATAAACAAAAGTAAGAAGGAATCTGTGGTCTTAAAACTTGCAGATGATGGCATCGTGAAGTTAGTTTCTTGACTGCTTCAACTGTCTCAGTGCTATAAGAGTTAAGAGGAGAGAAATAATCAAAGGATTTATGTAAGAGATGGTAGGCCTATGGAAATTATTTGGAACATTGGGAAAGAGAGGCAGTATGGCACTATAGGCACGGAAATCAAGTGAGCAAAGAAAAGGAAACAGTAATTTTGGAGAAGGTGGTTAGAAAACTAGCCTAATATGAGTAGGGTGTTGAGGACCTGTGAGAGATTATTTGTGAGATTTGTATTCTAGTGTTTTCTTTTTTCTTTCTCTGCTTTTTTTAGGGCCACACCTGCGGCATATGGATGTTCCCAGGCTAGGGGTCAAATCAGAGCTACAGCTGCCGGCCTACGCCGCAGCCACAGCCAGCGCAGGATCTGAGCCACATCTGTGATCTACACCATAGCCATGGCAACACCAGATCCTTAACACACTGAGCAAGGCCAGGGATAGAACCCGCATCCTCATGGATATTAGTTGGGTTCGTAACCCACTGACCCACAATGGGAACTCCGAGCCACAACAGAAACTCCTATTGTTTTCTGTTACTTACCCCAGAATATGTAATGAAAGAAGTTTTATATCTGGAATCATGAGACTTTTGTTCTAACTTGGTTCTGCTGATGATTAACTAGATAACCATGTCAAGTCATCTATCCTTTCTAAGGCTAGTTGCCTAAATAGTAAAATGAGTAATTGGGTGTATATATATATATATATATATATATATATATATATATATATACACATCAGATCACTTGGATGTTTTTAAATATCTTATAATTCCTATATCAATTATATCTCAACAAAGCTAAAACGTTTTTAAAAATGAGTAATTGAATTTGCTCAGTGGCTCTTAATTGGGAATGTGCATCAGAACCTACTGGAAGCTATTTTGGAATATAGGTATTTGGGTCACACTCAGAAAATTGATTTAGCAGATCTGAGGTGAGGCACGGGTTTGTATATTTTGAAAATGCTTTCCAGGAGTTCACGTTGTGGTGCAGCGGAAACAAATCCGACTAGGAACCATGAGGTTGTGTGTTTGATCCCTGGCCTCGCTCAGTGGATTAAGGATCTGGCATTGCCGTGAACTGTGGTGTAGGTTGCAGACGTGGCTCGGATCCTGTGTTGCTGTGGCATAAGCTGGTGGCTGTAGCTCTGATTAGACCCGTAGCCTGGGAACCTCCATATTGCTGTGGTTGCAGCCCTTAAAAAAAAGGAAATGCTTTCCAAGTTATTGTGATTTACATTCCTAAAGTTATAAGGGCCACCAGATTTGTTAAAAATCACTAATTCGTGGCTTTCTGGGGTTGAAATCACTTGAATGGTGGCATAATCAGCTTTAGACCAGTTAAAGGTAATGTGTTGCAGCAGAAAGAGCAAGGACTTTGGGGTCAGTCTGACCTAGGTTCCTGTTTCCCAGCTCTGTGGCCCTGAACATGCCACATTACTTCTCTGAGCCTCAGTTTCCTTATCAGAGCAATGGGGCTTATAACACCTACTTGGTCAGATTGTGGCAGTGAGAGAGAACGTATCACACTCAGCACTATGCCTGGTACAAGGCAGATGGACGCTCAATCAGTAGTAAATGCTGGAAGAAACCATCACCAGGAGACAGCAAAAGACTATACTCCTACCCTGACCCATCTAGAGTTAATCATAACTCTAGACGTAAATATGTTGCAATGCAAACTAAGGATTTTTGCTTCCTTTGCCTGGATATCAAACAAATACAGACTTTGCTTTGCTATCTGTTTACTAGTGCCCCCCGCCCCCGTGTAACATAATATGTGACATGGCTATCTACTGTGACTAGACTCCCTTTCTATAGCTTAGATAAAGCTTAATGCATTGAAACTCCTGTAAGACTCTGGAAAACTACTATTCCTTTAAAAATTAAATGAAAAAAAACAGGTCAGCTGAGTTCAACAAAATGTAGGCTCTAGAGCCAAATTCCAGGCTTTGCTCCTTCCAGCCATAGGATCTTAGGGATCTAATGTAAAATGGGGATAATAATAATAGTTATGGCCCCCAAAGATTGTTTTGAGTGTTAAATGAGTTAATGTATATGAAGTAATTGGAATATTGTTTAGCACATAGTACATGTCCAGTATCTGTTAGTAACTATTTTTCATAGTACTATGCTCCAGGAATACTGATATGAGCCAGGAATACAGAGATGATAAGTTAAAGTCTCTGCGGCCAAGGAACTTAGTGTGGTAAAGCCCCAATAAGCATTTATGCACATTGTGCAGATCACTTTAGTATGCTTTATGTACAGCAATAGAGGTGTACACGGGAATGGTACTTAATAGTCTGCCTCTATTACATTAAAAACAGTGCTTCTCCAGGAAGAAGCCTGGTACAACAGACAGTATGCTTTTTGGAGTCAGATCAGCTTGGGTTTGAATCCTGTATGTAGTCACTTAATTATGCAATTTTGGGAGCAGCCAACCTCTTGCAGCCTTACTTTTTCCATTTTTAAAATGAGGTGAAGTTTCAGACTTCTAACTGTTGGAAGTGCCCTATTTTGGAGCCAAGTGCTTTAAGGCACTCTGAAGAAAAAAGCAGGGATTTAAAAAAGAATTAGATGAACTTAGATTCAGAGTCTAGCTATATGTTATTCAACCTTCTGTGTCATTTTCTACTTGTACGTTTTTTCATCCATATCTACCTTGCCCATGGTTGTTATGCTGAGACAATAAAGTACAAATGGTATATAGAAGGTGCTGAGCAATAATATAGCTTTGTTATCATTCTAGCAAAGGTCTCCTCTGTTATTGTTTAAATAAAAATCTTAAATAATATATACCATGTTGATTTCAGTATTCTTTTAGAGAGCCTCAGGCCATAGTTTCATGCAAGGAGTCAAAACAGTGGGCATTTGAATGAACACATTGGATGAAGCTGCTTGTGTTTAAGGAAGTTCTAGGCTAGGAGAGGCTTTTTTTTTTTTTTTAAAGAGTATTTTGTTCAGCCTTATAATCTTAAATTTGAACAAACTATAAAATTCTGTTATTAACCTTCCTGACTTCTAACCAATTGCAGGTCAGCTTCTGTTGCATGATGTGTTCTCTTCTTCCCTCCTAGGTCTTTCAGAGCCTTGAAGACCACCATTTGGAAGTGGTGGCTTTTTTCAGGGAAAATGGCTTCCATGGCCTTCTTGCCCATGACTCCGAGTATGCTCTCTACAATATTCCCTCTTACTATAGTTCCCATGCTCTGAAGCTCAGCTGGAATGGGAAGAATCTCACTACCAATCAGTTCCTGATGCAGGAGGTGGCCAAGCAGCTGGGCCTGAAGCGGATGAATTTTCCCATATTTGCTGCCCTGCTAGGTAGGTGATCCAAAGAACAGACTCCAGTGGTTGGTAAAATTTCCTGTTCCAATATAAAGAGGTGAAGACTAGAGCGATTTAGCTTATCATTGTTGGACTTATCTTCTGAAAGTCTGTATGCCAAACGCTGTGCTTCTGGGCTTCTTACTAGAAACTTGGCATATTTATCTTATGAATTAATACCGGATATTCCAGAACATTATTTTGATTTGTCTAAAACTTTTTCTTTTGTTACATTCTGTAAGTATTTTATGCAGAGTACTATCTTAGGCCAAATGTTTTACTAGCCCTAGACAACTATGGTTTCCCACTCAGAGCATTAGCATTTCTTTCCCAGTGTCTAAATTTAGATCAGGAACACAAATAATTCATGCTTTTCTTTTTGTTTCTGTTGTGCTGACATTTTATTATGAAAATTCCCCAAAGTACAGCAAAACTGAAAGAACTTTGCAGTGAAAATCCTCTATCTACCACCTGTTTTCTCCCATTAACATTTTACTACACTTGCTTTATCATAGATCTATCCATTCTGTCAATCTATCCATCTTTCTTTTAAAGATGTATTTCAAAGTAAGTTGAAGAATGTTGATTATGTTTTGAGTTGATTTTACAGTACTGACAGCATGAAGGTTAATATCTTGTCTCGGGTGGACCTCTGTTTATAATCCCAAAGGATTTGAGCTTGGATAATCTAGTGGAATCAGCACAAGTTTTAGAGTTAGGCCTTGGGCAAATCACTGAAGTTACACCTCCCTGGTTTCAGTTTCCTCAACTGTAAAATGGAATATTAATCCTCACAGTGGTATTGATAAAGTTAAATGAAAAAAGATATATAAAATGCCCAGCACTTAGTAGGCAGTCAGTAATTGTGACTATTATTATAAAAGGCAGCATGACTGAGTGAGAAAAAAAAGCATGGACTTTGGAGTCAGACATTCCTAGGTTCCTATCCTGGCGTGGGCCCTTGGTAGATGTGTCACTTTGGGCAAAGTCACCAAACTTTTTCAAACTTCAGTTTCCTTATAAAATGGAGATAATAAAAATACTATATACAGTTATTATAAAGATGATGCATATAATGCATATAATACATAGTAAGTAATCCACACATAGTTCCTCTAGTTGTTACATTAAGAATATAGACCTATGTGAATTATTCGGTCGTCTTCTCTCCCAGAAATCCTTTCATGTCCTGGAGGCTCTAAAAAACATTTGTACAGTCAATAAATGACAAATATACTTTATAGGTAACCACATTCTCCCAGATGAGGACCTGGCTGCTTTTCACTGGAGCCTCTTGGGACCAGAACATCCCCTTGCATCACTTAAGGTAATGTGCCCCATTTGCTGCCTATATATCCATGCCTGGAGGACATCAGGTTTTGATTGGAGTTTCAATAGAATAAATATCTTTCATCAGGCCTGAAATATTTCAGATACTTAAAAAACAATTTTTATAATTATAATTGATACCCTTAATGAGGAAAAACTCAGTTTTCTACTTTCTGTGTAAGGAAAAATACAGTTCTTCCCTCCTATGTCTTTCTTTCCTGTGTGTCTCTACTCTCACACTACTACCACACTCATAGAATACTTTACTTCTGACACTTCTGGTCACTAAACATGTAGGGGTTTTACCCGACACCAAGCAATTTTCTGTGACACCAGCTGGGTGTCCTACAATTTAACTCAATTCTAACACTGTCTACCTGGAAGTAGTGTCAGATCCCACAGGTTAAGGCCTCAGTCCCACAAGACTGACCTGCCCCCCCCACACACACACATATTTCAGACACCAGTCACAAGCCAAGTTATCACCTGTGCTTTTTACCAACCACCTGGCTATGGATTAGAGGTTCCAATGAACCTTCTCGGGTTCAATTAGTTTGTTAAAGCATGTCATAGAATTCAGGGAAATACATTTACCAGTTTGTAAAAGAATATGATAAAAGATGCAGATGAACAACCAGATGAAGAAATACATAGGATGAGGCCTGGGAGGATTCCGTGCACAGAAGCCACATCCCCATGGATTGGGGTACATCACCTTCCTGGTACATGAATGTTTTCACCAATCTGGAAGTTCTCTGAAACCTGCACTTTGGGGATTTTATGAAGGCTTCATCACATAAGCATGATTCATCATTAACTCCATTTTCAGGCCTTCTCCCCTCTCTAGAGAATGGAAGTAGAGTAGAGTTGAAAATTCCAAGCTTCTAATCGTGGCTTGATCTTTTCAGTGATCAGTCCTCACCCAGGAGCCCACCCAGAGCTACTTAATTAGAGGAAGAGATGCTCCTAGTGCCCTTACCACTTTGGAAATTACAAAGGTTTCAGGAGCTCTATGCCGGGAACTGGGATCACAGAACAATACATATTTTCTATTATCTCATACCCTTATCTTAAGGATTCATACAAACCTATGAAGAAAAATACTAATACCTCAATGAATGAAATAATGAGCAAAGGAAAAAAGCAGACAATTCACAAAAGAGGAAATACAGTGGCCAATAATATGACTAGGTGTTAAACCTCACTAATGATCAGACATGAAAATTAAATGAGCAGTGTGATATTTTTTAACCTACCAGTTTAGCAAATATTGAAAAATTAGTCTACCCACTACTGTCAAGGCTGGTACTCTCATACACTTCTGGGGGTAATGTAAGTTGGTATGGTGGTTTTATATTTCCCTCATTCTTTCACTCTCCTAGGTGACCATTTCACACCCTTTCCTCAAACATCTAATGCTCCTTCCTCCTTGCTCACTCTCAGCTCATGACCTGGTTTCCTAATTTCGCTGAGACAGTTGAAGCAACAGAAGAGAATTTCAACCAGCTCCTACCCTGCATACTCTGCCTGCCTCCTGTTAACTGTAGATGACCTGTCCATGTTCCTCTCTAAGGCTAGCCCCTCCAGTCTTATGCTGGTTCCATCCCCTCTTCCTAACTTAAGGGCATCACTTCAGCAATTCTCCCCTCTTTCTCCTACATCATCAGTTTCCTTCCCTTAATTGGCTCTTTCCCATCAGATGTATAAGCATGTTTCCATCTTAAAAAATAAAACCTGTTCTTGACTTCACCCCCTCCACTCAAGCTACTGCTCCATATTTCTTCTTCCCTTATAGCAAACTCTTCTAGAGAGTTGCCTGTGCTTGAGCTGTTTATTCTCCTTTTTCCCCATTCTCTCCTCAATTTGCTTTGCTGAATTGTTCTTAACAAAGTTACCAATGACCATGATGTTAAAAATCCAATGACTAGCTCTCACTTTTCATCTTACTTGACCAGTCAGCAGCATATGACTCGGTTGCTCATTCCTTCATTCTTAGAATGTGTTCTTCACTTGGCTTTAAGGACACATTCTTCTAGTTTCCTTCCTACTTCACTGGCTGCTGCTTCTGACTCTTTTGTTGCTTCTTGCTCTTCTCTACTTCTTAACTTTGGAGTGTTCCTGAGTTCTATTCTCAGTCCCTTCTCTTTTCTATCCATACACACTAACTTGATGATTGATCTCATCTAGTCTCCTGACTTAAAATACCATCTGTCCATTGATGACTCCTAAATATATGTCTCCAGCTTTGATCTCCTCTTTGAACTTCAGCTTCTAATATCTAATGGCCTACTAAATATCTCAAAGAAATTCCTGATCTTTTCCCTAAATGTGTACCTCCCACAGCCTTCTGTAATTTTCTTTTCTTTTTTTTGCTTTTTAGGGCCACACTTGCAGCATATGGAGGTTCCCAGGCTAAGGGTCAAATTGGAGCTATAGCTGCCAGCCTATGCCACAGCCACAGCAACGCAGGATCCGAGCCGTGTCTGCGACCTACACCAGAGCTCACGGCAACACCAGATCCTTAACCCACTGGGTGAGGCCAGGGATAGAACTCACAACCTCATTGTTCCTGGTCAGATTCATTTCTGCTGTGCCATGACGGGAACTCCTGTGATTTTCATTAATGGCAACCTCATCCTTCCAGTTGCTCAGCCTAAAAGCCTTGTATTGATCCTTGACCTCTCTCTCTCTTTCTCATATCCCACGTCTCCTCTTTTCAGGAAATATCATTAGTTCTTCCTTCAAAATACATCCACTTCTCACCGTCTTCACAGTTACTGCCTTGGTCAAGCCACCATTCTCACCTGGATTATTAGAACACTTTACTAACCGTTGGTCTTCTGCTTGTACCTTTCCCTGCCCACCCCCAGCTTCAAATTTATTCTTAATACAATAGCCAGACTGACCATTTTGAAAACTGACTCAGATCATGTCACTTCTCTTTTCAAAGTTCTCCAGTGACTCTCTCACGTACCTAATCTTTACTATGGCCTACAAAGCCCCTGGTACAGCTCTGATCTCATCTTCCCTTTTCTTTTGCTCATAGAACCTTTGCCCTTACCATTCTTTCTACTTTTCCTGCCTCGTAGCTATTTCCTCACTCCTATAGGTTTTCTCAAATGTTCTTTTCTCAGCGTGGCCTTTCCTGACACCCTATTTAAAATTACATACCCCCCACCCCAACATACTTGTATTCCCCAGCCCCCTGTCTGCCTAGATTTTTGCCATAGCACTTATCTACATCTAGTACACTATGCATTTTACTTAATCTGTTTGTTTAACTCCTTTTACCCCATTCCAGTACAGCTACACTAGAATTCAAGCTCCTGGGAGGACGGGGAGTTTTGTCTGTCTTGTTCACTGCTGTATCCCTGATACCTAGGACAGTGCCTGGCACACAGTAGGCAGTAAATACCTGAAGGAAGGGATGAATGGTATAGCCTTTTGGCTAAATAATTTATATTAAAAAGTTTTTAAGAAGTTTGTGCCCTTTGACTTAGTAATTATCATTCTAGGAAGCTTGTGAAATAATTAAAAGTGGACAACAAACCATACCTAAATTTCATCACAGCATTAAAAAAAAACCTTATTTTAAAAAATTTCAACCACACAAAAGTAGAAAAAATAATATAATAATATAGTGAACCACCACCATAATGTCTTACAGATCCAACAGTTATCAAGATGTGGCCACACTTGCTGGGGTTTTTGTTGTTGCTGTTGCTAACATATTTTAAAACAAGTGCCAGACCTCAAGTCATTTGACTCTCACATTCTTTGATATGCATCTCTAAAACATACAGTCATTTTCTTACATAAGCACAATGCCATTGTTACTCCTAACAAAATTAATAATTTCTTGGTATCATCTTAATATCCAGTCCATAGACTTTCTTGATCGTCTCAAAAAAGCCTTTTTGTGGTTAGTTCAAATCAGGATCCAAAAACTGTCTACACATTACAACATTAACTTCAATAGCAAAAATTTGGAAGTAGCCAAAATGTATCATGAAAGAAAATTGATTAATTATGACAGTGTCATAAAACAGCGGTTATCTTGGTAGCAGGATATGATTCTGTCTTTCTTTGTACTTTTCAATCTTGGTTCCAAGTGTTCTGAGAATTAAACGAAAAGATTTTTAACTGTCTCTTGGTAAATTTAGGTAGTGGAATTGAATTCTGTATCTCACCCTTTCTTTTGTTTTGCTTTTTAGGGCCACACCTGCGGCGCATGGAAGTTCTCAGGCTAAGGGTCGAATCAGAGCTACAAGCTGCTCGCCACAGCCACAGCCATAGCAACTCGGGATCTGAGCCGTGTCTGTGACCTGCACCACAGCTCACAGCAACGCCAGATCCCCACCCACTGAGCGAAGCTAGTGATCCAAGCCACATTCTCATGAATACTAGTTGGATTTGTTTCTTCTGCACCACGACGGGAACTCCCTCACCCTTTTCTTAGTGATCCATCTTTGATATCAGTGTGCCTTACTTATCTTACTTCTTCTAGGTCAGAGCTCATCAGCTGGTTCTTCCTCCTTGTGATGTGGTAATCAAGGCTGTTTCTGAGTACGTTAGTTCCATCAAAGACCCCTCAAACCTGGATGTGGTTGGGAAGGATGTTTTCAAACAGTCTCAGGTGAGCTAGCCTTCCCCTTCTTAAGAATCACCTGTTTTCTTACCCTTTCAAGTATCACCAGCAGATCTGATCTTTTTTGTGCTGCCTACTTTCTCTCCTCCTAGCTACTTGTTTTTTTTCCCTGCTTAAAGATAGGCACTACAAGGTTCCCTATAGAGAACATTACCATTAAATGATTCTCTACCTTTTTCTCAGATTATTAAAATTATATAAGCTTCTTCTGGAAAATTTAGAAAATAAGTCACTTATAATCTCATTACCCAGAAATAACTTGCTGTAGTTATCACTCTGGCATATGACCTTCTCTATTTTTTTGTGTCAGTGTATATTTTAATATAAAGGAGGTCTTGCTTATTTGAGGATAATGGGTACTGAAAGAGACTACTTAAGTAGGTCCACATAAAACAGAAATCAATGTTTCATTGTTAATAGTGAAAAAAGGCCTCGACTAGGATTTTGTCTTGTGAAATGAAATGAAAATTTAGGAAAATAAGTTAGTTTTATTTTAAATAATTTCATGTATACTTGTACTTTGGGTTTTTTTGTTTTATTTTTAAAATTAACATACATTGAAACTGACTTTTGCATATGCATGTGTACAGTTATATGAATTTTTGACACATGTATAGATTTATGTAACCAGTATCACAATCAGGATTAAGAACAATTGAACCACCCCCAAAAATCTCTCATACTGTCCCTTTGTAATCACACCCAAACTCATCCCTAATCCCTGGCAACCACCAGTCTATTCTCTGTCATTATAGTTATATCTTTTAGAGAATAACATGCAAACAGAATCATACAGTATGTAATCTTTTGAGAATGGCATTTTTCATTCAAAATAATGCCTTTTAGATTGTTCTAAGTTCTTGCATGTTACATCTCTCAATAATTCATTCCTTTTTGTTTCCTAATAGTATACACATTCTGTGGCTATACCACAATTTGTTTATCTACTCACCCCTAGGGGATATTTGAGTTGTTTCCAATTTTTGATCATTTGAATAGAGCTTCTATAAACATTTCTGTACAGGTTTTTGTATGAACATAGGTTTTTATTTCCTTACTATACATACCTACCAATGGAATTTCTGGGTCATATGGTAAGTGTATGTTTAACTTTATGAGACTGGCAAACCATTTTCCAGAGTGGCTACTTTCATTCCTCAACCAACACTTGTTATTGTCAGTATTTGTTATTGTCAGACTTAGTCATTCTCACAGCTGTGTAGTGGTAGCTCATCATAATTTTAATTTGCATTTCTCAAACGATTAATGACGGACATTTTTTTTCTGTGCTTATTTGCCATCCATATATACTCTTTAGTGAATGATCTGTTCATGAATAGTCTTTTGCTCATTTTTTAATTGATTTGTTTGATTAGTTAAGAGTTGAGTTTCAAGAGTTCTTTGTATATTCTGCATACGAGACCTTTTGTCAGATATCTGGTTTGCAAATATTTTCTTCCAGTCTATAGTTTGTCTTTACATTTTTTAACAGTATCTTTTGCTAAGTGAAAGTTTTCCGTTTTTATCTTTTATGGATCATGCTTTTGGTGTCACATCTAAGAACTCTTTGCCTAACTGCAGGCATGATGATACTGTCCTGGTTTCTTCTAATAATTATATAGTTTTTACATTTTACATTTAGAACAAATCATCTACTTTGAGTTCATATTTTTATGAAGTCTGAGGTGTTTTGTTTTATTTTGTTTTTGCATGTTGATGTCCAGTTGTTTCAACAAAGTTTGGTGAAAAGGCTCTTCTTTGTCCATTGACTTGCCTTTGTAAAGATCAATTGTCCACATTTGAGTGGATCTATTTTTGGACTCTATTCTGTTCAGTTGATCTATGTATCTATCTCTTTTGAAATAGAACACTGTTTTGAATCTGTAGCTCTATTTTAAGTCTTTGTTGTTGTTAAGTCTTTAAATTGGGTAGTGACTCTAATTTTATTCTTTTTCAAAATTATTTTGTCTATTCTAGATCCTATGTCTTTCCATATAAATTTTAGAATAATATTGTCCATATCTACAAAAAAACCCTGGGATTTTTATTGGAATTCCTTTAAATATATGTATGAATTTGGTGAGTCTTCAAGTCCATTAATATGATATGCCTCTGCATTTATTTAGGTCATTTTGATTTCATTCATCAGTGCTTTATAGTGTTCAGCATGTAAGTCTTAGTTTTTTATATTTATACTTAAGTGTTTAATATTGGAGGCATCCATTATAAAGGATACTCTTGTTTATTTCAATTTCTAATTGTTCACCATTAGTATATAAAAATAAGATTGATTTTTATGTGTTGACCCAGTATCCTACAACCTTTCTAAATTCACTAGGAGCTCTTTGGTAGTTTTCTTGGTATTATCTATGTAGGTGATCATGTTGTCAGTGAATAGGGACAGTTTTATTTCTTTCTTTTAGAGTCTGTATGCCCACTTTTTTTCTTGACTTACTGCACTCTCTAGAATTTCTAGACAATGTTGAATAGGAGTATTAAAAGAGGATATCCTTGTCTTCTTCCTGATCTTTGGGGAAACCATTTGCTCAGCATTAAGTATGATATTAACTATAGGTTTTGTAGATGCATATTGTTAAGTCGAGGAAGATGTCTTCTATTCCTAGAGTACTGAATGTGCTTATTAATGGATGGTATATTTTGTAAAATGCATTTTTGTATGTCTATTGGTAGTCATATGCCTTTTCTTCTTTTTTTTCTGCTGTACAGCATAGGGACCAAGTTACACGTACATATATATATATATACTTTTTCCTCCCATTGTTGTGTTGTGATGTAAGGATCTAGACATAGTTCTCAATGCTACACAGGAGGATCTCATTGTAAATCCATTCCAAGAGCAATAGTTTGTATCCATTAACCCCAAGCTCCCGATCCCTCCCACTTCCTCCCTCTCCCCCCGGGCAGCCACAAGTCTATTCTCCAAGTCTATGATTTTCTTTTTGTGGAAACGTTCATTTATGCTATATTATTAGATTCCAGTTATAAGTGATATCACATGGTATTTGTCTTTTGCTTTCTGACTTATTTCACTCAGTATGAGAGTCTCTAGTTCCATCCATGTTGCTGCAAATGGCATTCTTTCATTTTTTTATGGCTGAGTAGTATTCCATTCTGTATATATACCACATCTTCCTAATCCAATCATCTGTTGATGGACATTCGGGTTGTTTCCACGTCTTGGCTATTGTGAATAGTGCTGCAGTGAACATGCGGGTGCATGTGTCTTTTTCAAGGAAAGTGTTGTCCGGATATATGCCCAAGAGTGGGACTGCTGGGTCTTATGGTAGTTCTATGTATAGATTTCTAAGATGCCTCCATACTGTTTTCCATAGTGGTTGTACCAGCTTACATTGCCATCACCAGTGCAGGAGGGTTCCCTTTTCTCCACACTCCCTCCAGCACTGGTTGTTTGTGGACTTATTAATTATGGCCATTCTGACTGGTTGAGGTGGTACCTCATGGTAGTTTTGATTTGCATTTCTCTAATAATCAGGGATGTTGAGCATTTTTTCATGTGCTTGTTGGCCATCTGTACATCTTCCTTGGAGAATGGTCTATTCAGGTCTTTTGTCCGTTTTCCCGTTGGGTTGTTGGCTTTTTTGCTTTTGAGTTGTATAAGTTGCTTGTATATTCTAGAGATTAAGCCCTTGTCAGTTGCATCATTTGAAAGTATTTTCAGAGTTCCCGTCATGGCTCAGTGGTTAACGAATCCAACTAGGAACCATGAGGTTGCGGGTTCAATCCCTGGCCTTGCTCAGTGGGTTAATGATCTGGCGTTGCCGTGAGCTGTGGTGTAGGTCGCAGATGCAGCTCGGATCCCTTGTTGCTGTGGCTCTGGCATAGGCTGGTGGCTACAGCTCTGATTCGACCCCTAGCCTGGGAACCTCCATATGCCACAGGAGTTGGCCCAAGAAATGGCAAAAAGACAAAAAAAAAAAAAAAAGAAAGTATTTTCTCCCATTCTGTAAGTTGTCTTTTTGTTTTCTTTTGGGTTTCCTTTCCTGTGCAAAAGCTTGTCAGTTTGATTAGGTCCCATTGGCTTATTTTTGCTCTTATTTCTGTTGCCTTGGGAGAATGTGCTTTTTCTTCTTTAGTCCATTGATATTTAATTATTGAACCATCCTTGCATTCCCAGGATATGGTAAAAATATACAATTCCTTTTTTTATACTGTTGGATTTGAATTGCTAGTATTTCATTGAGTATTTTTATACTTTTTCTTTTTTTTGTCTTTTAGGGCCACACCCAGGGCATATGGAGGTTCCCAGGCTAGGGGTCCATTTGGAGCTGTAGCCACTGGCCTACACCACAGCCACAGCAACGTGAGATCTGAGCCACGTCTGTGACCTACACCACAGCTCTTGGCAATGCCAGATCCTTAACCCACTGAACAAGGCCAGGGATCGAACCCATGTCCTCATGGATGCTACTCAGTTTTGTTAGCCACTGAGCCATGACGGGAACTCCTTTATATGTATTTTAATGAGGAATATTGGACTATAGGTTTTGTGTGTGTGTGTGTGTGTGTGTGCACATGCTCACTTTGTCTGGTTTTGATATCGGAATAATGCTAGACTCATAAAATGAGTTGCCAAGTACTCCTTCCTCTTCCTTTTTTTTTGGGAAGAGATCGTGTAGAATTGGTGTTTTTCTTCTCTATTTGGTAGAATTTTCCAGTTATGTGTCTGGCATGGATTTCTTTGAATTTATCCTGTTTAGAATTTGCTGAACTTCATGAATTTCTAAGTATATCTTTCATTGAATTCTCAAAGTTTTCAGCTGTTATTCATACAGATTTTCTGTTTCACATTCTCCTTTACTCCTATGACTACAGTGGCATCACTGTTTTACCTTTTGGCATACCCCATGGGTCCTTGAGGCTCTGTTTTTTAAGAAATCATTTTCCTCTCTGTTTTTCACACTGGATAGTTTCTTTTGATTCATCATTAACTTTGTTGATTCTTTCCTTGGTTGCCTCTTTTCTGCTGTAGATCCCATCCAAGTTTTTTTTTTTTTTTAATTCTGGGTATTTATCTTAAGTTCTGAAATTTCCATTTGGTTCTTCTTTATGGATTATCTCTCTTTGCTATCTTTCTATTTGTTTCAAAAGTATTCCTCCTAGAAATTCTCTTGTGACACAGCTGGCTAAGGTTCGGGTCATGCTATGGTATGGGTTCAGTCCCTGGCCTGGGAACTTCCACATGCTGCAGGAATGGCCAGAAACAAAAAAGTACTCCTCTTACTTTCAAGCATTTATATAAAGCTGCTTAAAGTCTTTGTCAGATAATTTCAGCGTGTGTGTCATCTCAGCATTGGCGTATATTGATTATTTCCATGAAATTTAAGACTTTGCTGGTTATGCCCAGGCCAAGGAAATTTTTTTTTGTCTTTTTAGGGCCACACCCGTGGCATATGGAGTTTCCCAGGCTAGGGGTCTGATCAGAGCAGTAGCTGCTGGCCTACACCACAGCCACAGCAATGCAGGATCTGAGCCTCGTCTGCGACCTATACCACAGCTCACAGCAACGCTGGACCCTTAACCCACTGAGCAAGGCCAAGGATTGAACCCGTGTCCTCATGGATGCTAGTAGGGTTCGTTAACCACTGAGCCACGATGGGAACTCCACTAAATTTAGATTAGACATTTTAAATATTATATTATGAGATTCTTGGTCTTATTTCAATATAATGGGGAATGTTGACAGTTGTTATAAGAGGCAGTTGACCCATTTATGATCAGACCGCAAGTTCTTACCATCCTATTGTGGGACTTGGTTTCACTGTCAGTGCAATTTTCTTTTCTTTTTTTTTTTAAGACCACACCTGCAGCATGTGGAAGTTCCCAGGCTAGGATCGAATCAGAGCTGCAGCTGCTGGCCTACGCCACAGCCTGTGGCAATGCCAGATCTTTAACCTACTGAGTGAGGCCAGGATTGAACCTGCATCCTCATGGATGCTAGTCAGTTTCATTACCGCTGAGCCACAACTGAAACTCCATCAGTGCAATTTTCAAAGCCTTTGCAAACCTATTTAGATCAGTCCCATGAATGCCAGCCAGTGGCTAGTGGGACTTGGGCAGTGGTTTATCTCTTCAGTTCTCAGAGTCTGTGGTCTGCTGTTTTAAGTGTCAGGTCCACACACATGCTGCTCCCTCTGTGATCCATTCAGTTCTTCCTAGTTCATTAGGCCACCCTTTTTCAGTGTCTAGGGCCAAGCAGCAGGAGGACAGAGAAAAAGCATTGAAAGCTCATACTACTCTACCAAAGCCACTGCTTCTCTGATTAGAGAGGAATTTTCCTTAATCAGGGATTTAGCTTCCTGCTACTCCTCTTTTGCCACTGTTGCCATCAGACCAACACACATGAGAAGAGAAAAAAAGAAGGAAAGAAAAATGGGATATTTCCATACATTTTCTTGAGTTTTCAGAGACTGTTTTCCCACTCTTCAAGCCAGAATTGGACTAGTATTTCTCTTGAAGCTCTCTTTGCCCACATCAGTAGACACTTCCAGATTTCAGAATGCATTGTATACACACCAGGGGATATTGGAGGAAAAAGAAATGCCCTCATCCTTGGTTTGGTGGTACTTTGAATTCTGGTCTTCTTCCCTAATCCTCCTGCTACTGTTTACTTTTCAGAGTTCTCAAATAGTTCCTTCTGGTTTTTATAGCTACCTTCAATTGGAATAAGATGCAGTGTACTTACTCTATCTTAACCAGAACAGAAACCTCTATATGGATGTTTTTAAATGAATAAAGAATGAAATCAGGAGTTCCCATCATGGCGCAGTGGAAACAAATCCAACTGTGAACCATGAGGTTGCAGGTTCAATCTCTGGCCTTGCTCAGTGGGTTAAGGATCCAGTGTTGCCCTGAACTGTGGAGTAGGTCACAGAGGTGGCTCAGATCTGGTGTTGCTGTGGCTGTGGTGTAGGCCTGCAGCTGTAGCTCCGATTAGACTCCTAGCCTGGGAACCTCCATATGCCTCGGGTGTGGGCCTTAAAAAAAAAAAAAAAGAATGAAATAAATGTTTGGTTTAGGGGGCATAAGTTTTCCCAGCAAAATTTTTTGATAGCACTGTCTAACATCTACCAGTTCACATTTAACTTTCTAGCACAATAATAAAGAGCATTGTTTTGTTTTGTTTTTATTATTTATTTATTTTGCTTTTTAGGGCCTCACTCATGGCATATAAGAGGTTCCCAGGCTAGGGGTCCAGTCAGAGCTTCAACTGCTGGCCTACACCACAGCCACAGCAATGCAGGATCTAAGCCCCGTCTGTGACCTACACCACAGCTCAAGGCCACGCCAGATCCTTAACCTACTGAGCAAGGTCAGGGATCAAACCTGCAACCTCATGGTTCCTAGTTGGATTCATTTCCGCTTCAAAACCATGGGAACTCATATTTTTTTTCTTATAAAAATATACTTTGGGGGGGTGGGGGTGATGTGCTTGGGCTATGGGATGGAAATCCTGTGAAATCAGATTGTTATGATCATTATACAACTACAGATGTGATAAATTCATTTGAGTAATTAAAAAAAAAGGAAAAAAAATATACTTTGGCTTTATTTCCCCAAAGGGCTTATATTCTTTTGATATTCAAATCATTCTCTTTTCAAGTGCTTTGCTTGCCATCATCTTTCATAATTCTCTCTACCATGGTTGTTGAACACTAACTGCACCAGCTCCTCAATAGCCTGTGGCTTCTAGCATGATGGGAGCAGTCCTCCATCATATCCCTTGACTTTAGGAAATCCTGACCTTTGTGACAGATTTGCTCATTCAGTTCATTGCTTTGGGTTGTACTCATCTGTTTACATCAGTCAGTTAGGAAGAGATTGGAGTTTCCATTGTGGCTATGTGGTAACAAATCTGATTAGTATCCATGAGGATGTTGGTTTGATCCCTGGCCTCGTTCAGTGGGTTAAGGATCCAGCGTTGCCGAGAGCTGTGATGTAGATGGAAGACATGGCTCAGATCCCGTGTTGCTGTGGCTGTGGCTGTAGGCTGGCAGCTGAAGCTCCAGTTCAACTCCTAGGCTGGGAACTTCCATATGCTGCAAGTGTGGCCCTAAAAAGGAAAAAAAATAATTAGGAAGAGATTGACCTACAAAGAAAAGAAATTGACATGTTGGGTAGGGAGAGATCCTAGTGTTAAGTATGGGATACTATTTAGATGGAGAATAAATTTTCCCTTCCAATTTTTTTATTGTGGTAAAATACACATAAAATTTACTCTCAACCATTTTAAATATAGAGTTCAGTGGTATTAATGACATTCATAATATTGTGCAACCATCACCATCCATTCATCCCCATAACTCTTTTTATGTTTTAAAACTGAAAGTCTGAATCCATTAGGTGATACCTGTCCATTCTGTCCTCTCTCCCAGCCCCTGGCAACCACCATTCTTTCAGTCTCTGATTTTGATTATGTTAGGTACCTCATGTAAGTGGAATTAAATGGTATTTTTTTTGAGACAGGCTCATTTTACTTAGCATATGTCCTCAAGGTTATTCCATATTGTAGCATGTATCAGAATTTCCTTCCCTTATAAGACTGAATAACATTCCATTATATGTAGATGAAGAAAAAATTTTATAAGTGCTCAGTTCAGTGATGAATATTTTTAATGTTACAGCATTTGCTTCTCTTTGTAGCTTCATGAGTTTTGGAGCTTGGATAATGACTATTCTTTTTTTTTTTTTTTTTTGGCTTTTTAGGGCCGTACCTGCAGCATATGGAGGTTCCTGAGCTAGGGGTCAAATCGGAGGTACAACTGCTGGCCTATACCACAACAACATGGGATCTGAGCCACATCTGTGACCTAAACCACACCTCACAGCAACGCCAGATCCTCAACCCACTGAGCAAGGCCAAGGATCGAACACGCAATCATGGTTGCTAGTCAGATTTGTTTCTGCTGCACCACGACAGTAACTCCTGATAATGACTATTCTTAATAACAATAATCTGGAGTTCCTGTTGTGGCTCAGCAGGTTAAGAACCCTAGTACTGTCCATGAAGATGTGGGTTCGATTCCTGGCCTCGTTGAGTGAGTTAATGACCTGGCATTGCGGCAAGCTATGGCATAGGCTGCAGGTGTGGCCCTAAAAAGGAAAAAAAAGAATCCCCTTTTCATTAAACAAAACAATTTTTTTTTTTTTTTTGCCTTTTAGGGCTGCACCCAAGGCATGTTGAAGTTCGCAGGCTAGGGGTCGAATCGGAGCTACAGCTGCTGGCCTATACCACAGCCACAGCAACACGGGATCTGAGCGGCATCTGCGACCTACACCATGGCTCACGGCAACACCAGATCCCCGACCCACTGAGAAAGGCCAGGGATTGAACCTGCATCCTCATGGATACTAGTCATATTCATTTCCCCTGTGTCACAATGGGAACGCCAAAACAAATATTTTTAGTAGAGACTTCTCTCCTAATTCCCCCTTAAATGTTTTATAGTATTTCCTAGTCCTCTTTATATGTATGTTTTGATGTGGTAGTCATCTCGGTGTAAACATCTTTAACCTGCTTTTCCCACTTAACATTATGTCTTAAACTATTTTTCCATTGTTGATATATAAATTTCACAAACATTTAAAACAATTATACAATTATGAGAGCTCTTTTAAACAAACATACAAAAACTGCTAGGTAATAGTGTCAAAGTATAAGGTTCTATTCTGCTGCTTATAGCCTCTCTGGATCTATAAAAGAAGAAGATAGGACTTAATTAAATATGATCATATATGATACACTGAAGGAACTTCTATAGATGAGGTCCCAAGTTAGACACTAGGATATACATGTGAATAAACCATTCTTTGTCGTCACAGACTTGAGGTTAAATGGGGAGGTAGAAGCACATAAATAAGTACAACAAAGTAAAAACAATGTTTTCGTGAAAGGAAGGTTTTGATTTTAGTATTGGTTCCCCTTGAAAGAGAACAAAATGTTTGCCTTTTATGGCACAGAACAGAACACAGAAGGAAGTACACACAATTCAGTATCTCAGGGGATTGGGCTATAGATCTATAATCACTGACATACAGCAGTTTACAAGGTATACTGTTAAGCGCAAAAAGCAATTTGAAAAATAGTATGATGATATATGATTCCCCTTATATCAAAAATGCAAAAACCATAATGGTGTACATATATATTTGTGTAAAAAACACAGCAAAAATTATGACAGAACATATACCAAACTGGTATCAGTGGTCAGTTTGGGGGATGGGAATGGGTACAGAGTAAGAGATATTAAGAAATATTCTATGTATGGCTTGTATGTCTTAGGAGATTGTATTCAGCTATTTTATGTGTTCTTAAATATAATAGGGAAATAACTAAATATATAAATAATGGAAAATTAATACAATGGAATATTATTCATATGTCATTCTGGAAGTCAGTAATTTGAAAACATTTTTTAGATGTGGAACCCTTTTTAAAAAATTATATTAAGTCCAAATTTTGAAAAAGGAGAGTGATTTTGTTTCTAAGTGATGCTGGAGAACCTGGAGATCTTGATTTCTGTGTTTGTGTACCTGCATGCTTACAAATAAATCCTAGAGTGTTAGTAATTATAAGCTCTGAGAGATAAGATTATACATGTTTAAAATTTTCCTTTTTTGATTGTATCTTTTAAATTTCCTATTGAAAAACCAAGTGTTTTTTATAATTAGGGGATAGTTTTATAGAAAATATTCAACATTGGGTCTACATGGTGAATTGGGCACTCGTGCATTGATGATGAGATTATAACTTGAGACATCTGTTTTGGAAAGAGATTTAGTATCCTATGTCAAGAGTCTATGAAACTGACCATATCCTTTGACCTATATAACCTATGAAATAACTCAGTAGATTACATAAAAATATGCTTATCAGAGCATTATTTATAATGAGAAATTAGAAATGACTTTAATATTTTCTATTATTTTTGATGAAATATTATGAAGGTCATAAATTATATTGAGAGGATTTTAAAACTACATTGGAAAAGTCTTGATAAGGAAAACACCCTTCTCAGTCAGCCCCAACCCCACAGAGAGAAATAGCATTTTTACTTCTTTTGCTATAGCTAAGTTTCACTTCTGCTTGAACTTTATATGTGCTCTCTTGTGTTTTCTCCTTCATTCAGTATTATGTCTGAGATTAGCCCATATTGTTGCATATATCAGTACTTTGTTCTTTATTACTATATAGTTTTTATTAAGTGAGTATACCATAATTTATCCATTTTTCTGTTGATGTGCATTTGAGTTATTTCCACTTTGGTATTGTTAAATAAAGGTGTTGTTAGTATTCTTGTTCATTTCTTTTGGTGGACATATGTACTTATTTTCCCTGGGTAAATACTTAGGAGTAGGATTGCTGTGGCATATGGCAAACGTATGTTTAGCTTTATAAGAAACTGCCAAACTGTTGTCCCAAACGTACCAATATACATTCCCAGCAGGAATGTATTGGAATTCCAGTTACTTCATATCCTTGCCAGTGCTATCTATATATTTATAATTTTCAATTTTAGCCCTTCTGGTAGTTGTATAGTGATTTCACATCATGGTTTTTGTATATGTTTAAGTGCTTTTGGTTTTAATATATGTTTTGAACCACCAATTCCACTTTTGGGATATTTTCTTAAGGACATAATCTGAAATCCAGAAAAATCTTATATATATCTACATAATATATATACATATATATATGTATGTGTATATATATTCTTTGCCATGTAACTTAAAATACCCAAATGGGAGAAATGACCAAAATGTCAGGTATTAGATAAGTAGTTATGTAATTTGTGATACATTTATAATGATAAAATATTCATCCATTCAAAATCATCTTGTTGTATAATAAAAGCAAAATATCAGATTGCACACAGAGTATGGTATCAACTATAGAAAAAAATATGTGTATTAAAACAGACCAGCTATACTTCAACAACAAAAAATTGTTTTGGAGTTCTTGCTGTGGCAAGAAGTCAGTTAAGAATCCAATTGCAGCAGCTTGGGTTGCGCAGAGGAGCAATTCCATCTCCGGCTTTGTGCAGTGGGTAAGAGGGTCTGGCATTGCCACAGCTGTGGAGTAGGTCACAGTTGCGGCTCAGATTCAATCCATGGCCTGAGAACTTTCTCATACTACAGGTGCAGCCATTAAAAAAAAATAAAAATCATTATATTAAAAAATGTATTTTAATAATTAGTGGAAGGAAACACCAAAATATCTTTGGGTGATGATACAGTGTAGTTTTTTTTTTTTTCCCTATCTTTATATATTTTTCTAATAATCATGTGACCATTTTAGAATAACACAAAATGTAAGTAAAGTTTATTTTGAAACTATTTTTTGAAGTATTCCAGCTTTTATGTTCTATAATGCTCTCTCCTTATCTAATCTTTTCGGCAACATGAATAATTGCTCTCTTGGGTTTCTTTAAACATTTGATTTCTGCTACTGTTTTGACTCTCAAATTATAAATTGCATGAAAAAGACACTCTCATGTTATTTCTTCTTCTGAACATCTGATGTTCCAACATCCAGTCCAGGACAGAAGATAAAATAGAACGATTCAAGAAAGCAGTTGAGTACTATTCAGTCACAACCAAACTCTCTTCGCTGCCAGTGGGTCCCTCCTCCTTTCTAGGTAAGGCTTCCATCTGATCATGAGGTGCTCTGTCTGTAGAGGAAACTGAGTTAGTCCCTCAGGAATTCCTGGGACAGAGTGGAATTATTTATTTGTATTGCACCCTCTTAGAAGTCATTCCTGGAGTTGCAGTCATGGCTCAGCAGGTTAGGAACCCAACTAGTATCCATGAGGATGTGGGTTCGATCCCTGGCCTTGATCTTTGGGTTAAAGGATCCAACATTGCCATGAGCTGTGGTGTAGGTCATAGATGCGGCTCAGATCCCACGTTGCTGTGGCTGTGGTGTAGGCCAGCAGCTGTAGCTCCTATTTGACCCCTAGCTTGGGAACATCCATATACCACAGGTGTGGCCCTAAAAGAACAAACAAACAAAAAAAGTCATTCCTATTTGATAGACTTTCTCCCTTTGATTTCCATGTAATAAGAGAAGTGACATGACAGGGGCCTCATTTCTTGAATTTATAGGTGGGATCCAACGCCATTTCCTTAGCTTGGGCTTCTTCTGGTGCTACTCTCCGTTGTGGCCTGGTATATATAAAATAGCCCTGTCTGTGGGGTCGGGCCTGAGTTTGAATTCTACCTCTGCTGTGTACTAGCTGTGTGATCTTGGCAAGTCACTTATGAAATGTAGCTCATAATACGTCCTTAATAGGGTTGTTATCAGAGGAAATAATTTTTGTAAAGGTCCTGGCCTGGCACATAGTAGCTATTCAATAAATTGTAACTTATTTATTAATAATAAGTTCTCAGGTGATACGGGGTTAGCAGAATGTAACAGGGTAGAATTATTAGGGTTCACTAAAGTATAGCCTTTTCTCTTTGCTTCAGGCTTTCGGAATAATCGGCTTGGAAATCCTCCCCTTCCGCGAAATCAAATGGGTACTATCTCTGCTGGAAAACCAGTAGTAAGTATCTTTTAAGAAACTTGAGACCATTTGATAGCATTAGACTCAGATTGTTTCCCAATTTTAACAATCCGAGTTAAGGAGTTAGAGTGATTCAGTATTATCAGAATGTCAAAGCTGTATATACCTATGTCACATTCTCAACTTGAGGCTGCCAAACTCTGTAAAGAAAACATCCAAATCAGTAACCACTAGGGCATTGTGAAAGCAGATTAGCTAATGTCTGAAGAATGGTTCTAAGAGACATATATTTGTCCATTGTCCTGCCTTTGGAGTATTCTGTCCATACAGCACTGTTAGAATTAGTCATTCTCAGTAGGTTCTTTATATCCCAACAATTCCAACTACTGGCATCAGCCACTATTCACAACTTCTGGGGGAACCATCTTGGAGCCTGGTAAAATGTTAAATAAATAGCTTTTCTGTCTGTTTTTGTCCTTTAGTTCTCTCATCACGTGCCCCAGAAAATGAAATATCCACCACCATTCCCAGTGGGACCCAACTCCTCTCTTCTCTTCTCCCCCCATGCTTTGGGGGAATCCCATGCTTTTTCTGAGGATTCCATGCTGCAGGACAGCCCCTTTGCCAATTGGGCTGTCTCTTATGATTCCCCTGCATCCCAGTTTCCCAATTACCTGACTTCCAAAGCCTCACCTCCTTTGGGACCAGACTCTTCCCACTCCTCTTCCTCTGATGGTGATGAGCCAAATGGAGCCAGCTCTGAGTAAGTATCTGTGTAGGCCCCTCAGGGAACAGACTTCTGAAAGCATCTGTATTCTTTTGCTGGTAACCTTGGTAGGGAATGTGGGAAAGTATATATTCCTGGTTTTTCTCTGTGATTCTTTGCTCTTAAGTAATAAAACTCTCCCCTATGCTTGGCCACTTCATGCTCATTTGGACTCTGTGGTAATTTTAAGATACCCAGCTGGTTAGAGAAGCCCTGGTATAGATGTGCTGTGTATCACAGTTGTCTTCTCTCAATTTGTGAGGGGGAGTAGATTGAATGTAAAAAAAAAATTGAAAAGACTACAGAGTTACATATTAGGACAGTTGAGTATACAGTTATATTGCTTAGGATTCTGAGAATTGAAACAGTGGGACTTTGTATGAGTTCACTTGTTTTTAGATTATTCCTCCAAGCAGATTATTCCCAAGAGACAGAGCTGCTTTGAGTTTTCAATTGTAATTATTTCCTTCGAACGTAAGTAGACTCTAAAGTTGACCTCTTATAAGGTATAAAGGATGCATTATCATTCCCATGACTTTTGATTGTTTTGATTTGTATCAAATGGAAGAAACCAGGAGGGTAGTGATGGCCACTGAGAGAGAATGTATCTGATCCAATACTAACCCATTGTCTTGGCTTCCTTGTTAGATTCCTTGGAATCAGAAAGACATCTTGAGTTGGAATGTCTTTATCAACAACCTTTCTTTCATCTACATTATCTTTTAAACCTTTTAGTCACATCACAGAAACACTTCAGCAACAGCCTGGATGGGAGGATCCAAATGGTGACAGGGGCTCCTGGGTGCAGCCCATTGATGCTGGAGTTTCAGATGCCAGCCTGGGTGATGGTGAGCCCCACATCCCATCTCTGCTCTCTATGTCTACGAGGAACCACATGGATATCACCATTCCGCCCTTGCCTCCAGTAGCTCCAGAAGTCTTGCGGGTTGCTGAACATAGACATCGAAGGGGTCTTATGTACCCATATATCTACCATGTTCTCACTAAGGTGAGAGAGAACCTCAACACCTACCTCCCTGCTCTCAACACTGTACTTCACATGTCCTAGGACTGTAAGTTACCAAAGAAAATTCTAATCATTGGTATATGAAGGGGACTCAGAGGGGACCAAGTGTTCCAGGCCCCTCGTTGTATTAACAGTCTCTGGTTAAGTGAGACCAGCACCAGATGGGAATGTGCTGTAAATGAGGCCTGGAAGAGGTGTAATGCTAAGATTTCGAAGAAGTAATGCACCAAGTGTATGGACTCTGGTCTAGGGATGGATGGACACATTCTAAAAAGAGGCATTATGCACTTATTCTTTACCTCTTCTACTTCTCCAAAAGCTATTCACTTCCTCCAGTCTTACCATACAAATCCATCCCCCAGAAAAATGTCTAAGATGAATTTTCTCCATTATTCAGCTTTAGTCAATCCTAGCAGAGACTTTAAAAGTGGAATATAAGAGTTCTGTAGCGGCACAGAGGGTTAAGGATCCAGCACTGACACTGCAGTGATTTGGGTCAGTGCTGTACTGAAAATTTGATCCCTGGCCCAAGAACTTCCATATGCCATGGGCGTGGCCAAAAAAAATGGAATATAGCTTTATAGGTGGCTATGGTCAGCTGGGTTTGCTGTAGCTTCTTTTTAGTATGAAATTCTGTCTAAATGTAAGTAGTAAATTAAATAGTTAGACTACAATTTGTTAATGGTTCTTCTCAGCTTAATTCTGAACCTTAAGGTAACTCATTTTCTTCATTCCCCTGAACCATTTTATTCTTAGGGTGAGATTAAGATCCCTGTATGTATTGAGGATGAGTGTAACATGGAGCTGCCTCCAGCTGCTCTCCTGTTCCGGTCAGCTCGTCAGTATGTATATGGGGTCCTTTTCAGTCTGGCAGAGACACAGCGTAAAATGGAACGCCTGGCTATACGGCGGCGGCTGCCTATAGAAGGTAAGTGTGGTTCTATTGTTGACTAGAGTTTTGACTCAGCAAAAATATCTGCAAGCACATCATGCTTTTGGCTTTGGAACAGTCTTTGAGAAAGTACATAATACACAAGAATACATATCGGTGTGGGAAATGCATTAACTTAAGCCCCAATTCTTTAATCATTAAGCATTCAGGGTGATCACTACTTATAAGAACCATGCTGGGCTTTGGGAATATAGAGGTGTACCTGATGCAAACTCTCCTCCTCAGTGAGGTTTTTGCTTTGGAATCTGATCATGTAAGTGGTTGGAGCCATTGAGATGTTTTAAGCTGCAGAGTGATATGGTCAAATTAGTGTGTTCAAAGGAACCACCTGTCAGAGTGGGAACTTCCATGTCCTGTAGGTATAGCACTAAAAAAAAAAAAAAAAAAAAAAAGCTGGATTTCTGCTTCTGGAAAGATGGAGTAGCTGTAATTTTCCGTATTCTTCCTGCTAAATAAAAGTAAAAGCATAGGATGTTATATCAGACAAGCCCAATATACTCTATAATGTGAAGAGAAGGTAACAGTCTGGCTAAGGACCTTGGGATCCAAGGAATGATGCAATAGTAAGTTCCCTGGGCTTTCTTTGTGCCTTAATATATTCCAGACTGGGGAGTTCCTGTTGTGGCGCAGTGGTTAACGAATCCGACTAGGAACCATGAGGTTGCGGGTTTGGTCCCTGGCCTTGCTCAGTGGGTTAAGGGTCCAGCGTTGCCGTGAGCTGTCATGTAGGTTGCAGACACGGCTTGGATCCCGTGTTGCTGTGGCTCTAGCATAGGCCGGTGGCTACAGCTCCGATTGGACCCCTAGCCTGGGAACCTCCATATGCTATGGGAGCGGCCCGAGAAATAGCAAGAAGACCAAAAAAAAAAAAAAAAAATCCAGCGTTGTCACTGCAGCAGTTTGGGTGGCTGCTGTGGCATGGGTTTGATTCCAGGCCAGGGAACTTCTACATGCTATGGGCAGATAATATATATATATATATATATATATATATATATATATATATATTTATATTTATATTTATATTTATATTTATATTTATATTTATATTTATATTTATATATCCCAGACTGGGTTCAGGACAAGCTGGCAGCCCAGAAACACCAACATGTACAGACCAAGAAAAGCCTGCTCTCAACACTAGAGAAAAACTGTAGCCCACTCCTATCCCCACCAGCAAAGGCCAAATGAAGAATCTAGACTTTACGCTTGCCAGACTATAACAAGGTGTGCCACCTGCTCCTGCTTTGGAGGTGTCAGACAAAGCCAGGTGGGGAGCAGGACTTCTACTCCCACTTGACAGTAATGAGATACATTCTCCTTCACCCATGAGAGTGGTGTCATAAAAGAACTGCTAAAACATAAAATTTAAATAAGACCCAGAGCCTCTTAAAACAATACTCAAAATATCAAGATTTAAATTAAAAATCCTTCATTACACCAAGGGACTTCCCATGTGGCTTGCAACATAATTACTTGGCATTGCTTCATTACACCAAGACCCAGAAAGATTTTAACTGAGATGGTAAATGGACTGAGGAAAGAAAATCTACAGATGATAGCATTGATAAGAAAAATGATTGAATTACCTGACAAGGATTACAAAGCAGTCATCATTGAAATGCTTTGACAAATAATTCTGAACATTCTTGGTACAAATTAAAAATAGAAGTCTTAGCAAAGAGATATAATATATAAAGAAGAACAAATGGAAATTAAGAACCAAAAAATAAAATAAGTGAAATAAAATACTCAGTAGATGGGTTAAACTGCAGATTGAAACAACAGAAAATAATCAGTGAATGTGGAGAAAGGATAATAGAAATTATCTAATCTGGATAGCACAGAGAAAATAGTCTGAAAAAATGACCAGGGATAAGTGGAACTATAACAAAAGCTCTAATATTTGTGTCAATAAGAGTCTCAGAAAGAGAGGGAGATAGAGGGTAGGGCTGCAAAAGTGCTCAAAGATATAACTGAAATATTCCCAAATTTGGAAAAAACATAAGCCTACAGATTCAAGAAACTGAGTGAATATAAACAGTATAAACTCAAAGAAATCCGTGCCAAGATACATTACAGTCAAACCTTTAAAAGCTAAAGACAAAAAATTATTTATTTATTTATTTCATTTTATTTTTACTCCTGAACCTGTGGCATATGGAAGTTCCCAGGCTAGGGGTCAAATTAGAACTGAAGCTGCTGGCCTATGCCACAGCCTCACCAACACCAGGTCTGAGCTACATCTGCGACCTAGGCAGCAGCTTGTGGAAACACCAGATCCTTAACCCACCGAGAGAGACCAGGAATTGAACCCACATCCTCAAGGACACTCACTATGTTGCGTTTTTAACATGCTGAGCCAGACTGGAAACGCTCAGAAAACTTTTTTTAATTGAAGTATACTTCATTTACAATGTATGCTAGTTTCAGGTATATAGCAAAGTGATTCAGTTATACATACATACGTATATGTATGTATATACATGCATACATATATATTCTCTTTTAGATTATTTTCCATTATAGATTATTACAAGATATTGAATATAGTTCCCTGTGCTATATAGTAGGTCCTTGTTGGCTATCTTTTTTATATATAGTGTGTATCTGTTAATCCAAAATTCCTGATTTATCCCCCCTTTCCCCTTGGTAACCATAATTTTGTTTTCAAAGTCTGTGTTTTATAAATAAGTTCATTTGTATAATTTTTTTAGATTCCACATATAAGTGATATGATGTGATACTCGTTTTTATCTATCTGGCTTACTTCACTTACTGTGATAATCTCTTAAGTCCATTCATGTTGCTGCAGATAACATTATTTCATTGTTTATTATAGCCAAGTAATATTCCATTGTGTATATGTACCTCATCTTTATACATTCCTCTGTTGATAGACATTTAGATTGCTTCTATGTCTTGGCTGTTGTGAATAGTGCTGCTATGACCATTGGGGCATACATATCTTTTTGAATAAGAGTTTTAATCTTTTCCAGATATATACTCAGGAGTAGGATTGTAGGATCATATGGTAGCTCTATTTTTAGTTTTTTAAGGAACCTCCATACTGTTTTCTATAGTGACTGCGCCGATTTACATTCCCACCAACAGTGTAGGAGAGTTCCCTTTTCTTCACACCCTCTCCAGCATTTATTATCTGTAGACTGGTTTTTTTTTTTTTTTTGTCTTTTTAGGGCCACATCCATGAGATATGGAAGTTCCCAGGCTAGGGGTTGAATTGGAGCCGCAGCCTCTGGCTTATGCCACAGCCACAGCAATGCAGGATATGAGCCACATCTGCGACCTACACTGCAGCTCATGGCAACACTGGATCCTTAACCCACTCAGCAGGGCCAGGGATGGAGCCCGCATCCTCATGGACACTAGTTGGGTTTGTTACCACTGAGCCACAACGGGAACTCCTCTTTGTAGACTTTTTGATGATAGCTATTCCAACTATTGTCGGAATAGTATTAGGTGATACCTCATTGTAGCTTTGATTTACATTTTTCTAAAAGATGTTGAGTATCTTTTCATGTGCCTGTTGGGCATCTGTATGTCTTCTTCAAGGAAATGTCTATTTAGGTCTTCTGCCCATTTTTTGATTGGGTTGTTTGTTTTTTTGATATTGAGCTGCATGAGCTATTTGTATATTTTAAAAATTAAGCCCTTGTTGGTCTAAAGGCAGAAAAATTCTTGAAAGCAGCCAGAGAGAAAATGATGCTTTACCTATAGAGGAAAATAATACAAATAAAAGCTGATGTTTTTTTTAATCATAGAGTTCCTTCTGCCACAACATTTTCAAGGGTCAAAAGAAAGGACCAAGATGGTGGAGTAGGACGACCCAGAGCTCACTTCCTCCCACTGGCACAAAAAATTGTAAATATTTAGAGATCAACCATCCATGAGAGACCTGAAGACTAGCAGAAAAGTTCAAAAGTTAAAGATATAAAGAAGGAATCACAATAAGAGAGTTTAGGAAGGGTGGAGTTATAGTATAGTCAAGACTTGTACTCCTGGGTGGTTGACCCACAAATGGGAGGATAATTATGATTTCAGAGGCTGTCCCCAAGGAGTGAGAGGTTTGAACCCTGCATTGGGCTTGCCAGCCCTGGAGTCCTGCACCAGGAAAATGAGCCCCCAGAACATTTGGCTTTGAAGACCAGTGGAGCTTACTTATGGGAGAGCCAGAGGACTGAGCAATATAGAGGCTCCACTTTTAAAGGATATTCACAAAGTCTCACATGCTCCAAGACCCAGAGCCAACACAGTAATTTGAAAGGAGACTGAGTCCGAGCAAGTGCTGACTTGGAGAGCCTCCCAGAGAGACAAGGGGCAATTGAAACCCACCCTGGAGCTGTAGAAGCTGGCACCAGCTATTTCTGGCAGCTCATCATACCATGGGGATATTGGTCCTGGAACTTCCCTTTAGCTTATTAGTGCCCAGACCTGACCACACCCATAAACCAATCAGTACCAGTCCTGGGACATTCCAAGCCTGGCACCTAGCTGGGCAGGGACATGGACCCACCCTCCAGTAGGCTAGCTGCTGTACTGAGCTCCCAGCCACCCCAGGACCCAGGGCCATTCACCTGCATGCCAACGCCAACTCAAAAACACTGGGACCTGGCCTCATCCACCAGTGGGTAGACATCAGGCCCTGGATCTCCTGGGCCCCAGCCCCACCAGTTAGCCTACCAACACCAGCTGCAAGACAAGAGACAAAAAAGGACATCACATAATGATAAAAGGATCAATCCAAGAAGATGCAGAAATTATAAATATATATGCAGCCAACATAGGAGCAACTAAATACACAAGCAAATATTAAAGACATAAAGGGAGAAATTGATATTAACACAATAATATTAGGGGACTTAACACCCCACTTACATCAATGAATGGATCACCCAGACAGAAAATCAATGAAACACTGGCCTTAATTGACACATTAATCCAAATGGACTTAGTACATATATAGGAGTTCCATCCCTTAGCAGCAGAATGCAAATTTTTTCCAGTGCACATGGAACATTCTCTATAATAGATCACATGCTGAGCCACAAAACAAATCACAGCAAGTTTAAGAAGATCGAAATCATATCAAATGTCTTTTCCAATCAGAATGATATGAAACTAGAAATCAACTAAAAGAAGAAAACCCTACACAACCCCCCAACATATGGAGGCTAAACAATATGCTGCTAAACAACCAGTGGGTCCCTGAAGAATTCAAAAGAAAATCAAATAATACCTGGAGACAAATCCAAATAGAAACAATGATCCAGAATCATTGTTTGGTGGGATGCAGCAAAAGCAGTTCAAAGAGGAAAGTTTATAGTGATGCATTCCTACCTCAGGAAATAAGAAAACTCAAAAAAAACCCTAACTTTTTACCTAAAGTGACTAGAGATAGAAGAACAGATAAAACCTAAAGTTAGTAAAAGCAACTAGAGAAAGAAGAACAGATAAAACCCAAAGTTAGTAGAAGGAAAGCAATTGTAAAGGTCAGAACAGAAATAAATGCCATGGAGAATTTTAAAAATGGAAAAGATGAGTGAAACTAAGACCTTGTTCTTTGAAATGATAAAATTAGTAAACCTTTAGCCAGACTCATCAAGAAAAAAGGGAGGGTCTAAATCAATAAAATCAGAAATGAGAAAGGAGAGGTTACAACCAACACCACAGAAATGCAAAGGATCATAAGAGATTCCTGTAGAAAATTATGCACCAATAAATTGGACAGCCTAGAAGAAATGTACAAATTCCTAAAAAATGTACAATCTCCCAAGACTGAATCAGGAAGAAATAGAAAACATGAATAGACCAGTTACCAGTAATGAAATTGAATCAGTGATAAAAAAAAAAAACCTCCCAACAATTGAATTAAAAAGGCCAAAATACCTTGGGATAAATCTAACCCAGGTGCTAAAAACCCATACTCGGGAAATTACAAGACTTTGATGAAAAAATTTAAGATGACACAAACAAAAAGCTATATGGTGCTCATGGAATGGAAGAAATATTGTTAAACAGATCATAAGGCAATTTCCAGATTTAATGCAATCTCTATCAAAATAACAGTAGTATTTTTTTTCACAGAGATATAATAAACAATCCTAAAATGTATATGAAAACACAAAAGACCCCCAAATAGCCAAAACAATCTTAAAAACAGAAGAACATGGGGAACAACTGGAGTTTCCTTTTAAAAACTAAAACAGAGCTACCATATGCAGCAATCCCACTCCTGGGTATATATCCAGAAAAGATGATGATTCTAATTGAAAAAAATACATAAATGCACAGCAAAATTCATAGCAGCACTATTCGCAATAGCTAAGATGTGGAAGCAGCCTAAATCTCTGTCAACAGATGAATGGATAAAGGAGATACGGTGTATATATATTTATATATATAATGGAATGTTACTTGGCCACAAAGAAGAATGAAATAATGTCATTTTCAGCAACATGAATGGACTTGAGATTATCATAATCTTTGTAAGTCAGAAAAAGACAAATATCATATGATATCACTTATATGTGGAATCAAAAGTTTATAGAAATGAACTTATTTGTAAAACAGAAACAGACTCACAGACATAGAAAACAAACTTAGGGTTACCAAAGGGGAAAGGGAGGGGGATAAATTAAGAGTTTGTGATAAACATGGAGTTCCCATTGTGGCGCAGCAGAAACGAATCCAACTAGGAATCATGAGGTTGTGGGCTTGATCCCAGGCCTCATTCAGTGGGTTAAGGATCTGGTGTTGCCGTGAGCTGTGGTATAGTTTGCAGATGTGTTTGTTGCTGTGGCTGAGGCTGTGGCACAGGCCAGCAGCTGTAGGTCTGATTCGACCCCTGTCCTGCGAATCTCCATATGCCATGGGTGTGGCTCTAAAAAGAAAAAAATAAAAATTAAAAAAAAAGAGTTTGAGATTAACAGATATGCACTACTATAAATAAAATAGGTGAACAACAAGGTCCTACTGAATACCACAGTGAACTATATTCAATATCTTATAGTAACCTATAATGGAAAGTAATCTACAAAACAATATATATGTATAACTGAATCACCTTGCTGTATGGCTGAGAATAATACAACATCAATAGTTAAAATAAGAACAAAACAGTCCTTAATTTCAAACTGTACTACAAATATACAGTAATCAAAGTAGTATGCTACTGGCACAAAAACAGATATATAGATCAATAGCCCATAAATGAACCCACACTTATATCGGTAATTTATCTATGAGAAAGGAGGCAAGAATATGTAACAGGGAAAAGACAGCTTCTTCAATAAATGCTGTTCAGTAAATTGGATAGCTACATGCAAAGGATTAAAGAGTTAAATGTAAGACTTGAAACTGTAAAACTTCTCAATGAAAACCTACGTAGTATGCTCTTTGACATCAGTCTTAGCAATATATTTTTTGGTATGTCTCCTCTGGCAAGGAAAACAAAAGCAAAAATAAACAAATGGGAGAGTTCCCTGGTGGCCTAGCTGGTTAAGGATCTGGCATTGTCACTGCTGTGGTGCGGGTTCAATTCCTGGCCTGGGAACTTCCTCATGCCACGAGCATGGCCAATATAAACAAACAAACAATCAAACATTGGAATGCCTCAAACTAAAATCTCTTTGCACCATGTATGATACTATCAACAAAATAAGAAGGCTGCCTACTGAATCAGAGAAGATATTTGCAAATGATATATCAAATAATGGGTTAATGTCCAAAATACGCAAAGAACTCACACAATCCATGTCAAATACAAACTAAGTAAATAAAGGATCCGAATAGACACTCTTCCAAAGAAGACACACAGGTGGTCAACAGGCATGTGAAAAAATGCTCAACATCACTAATCATCAGGGAAATATAAATCAAAACCACAATGAGATATCACCCCACACCTTTCAGGATGCCTAGTATCAAAAAGACAATAAATAACAGATAGTGGCAAGGATGTGGGGAAAAGGGAACCCTTGTGCATTGTTGGTGGGAATGTAAATTGGTGCAGCCAGTATGGAAAACAGTTCGGTGATTCTTCAAAAAATTAAAAGGAGAACCAACTTGTGATACCAGCAATTCCACATTTGAATATTTATCTGAGAAATCAAGAACATTAATTTGAAGAGATAAACGCCTCCCTATGTACACTGCAGCATTTTTACAATAGCCAAGATATAGAAAATACATGTGTTCATTGACAGATAAATGGAGAAAGAAATTATATATATTCATATATATACATACATATACATACAATGGAATGTTAGCCATAAAATGGAATGAAATCTTACTATTTGCGACAATGTGGATGGACCTAGAAGGCGTTATGCTAAGTGAAATAAGGCAGACAAAGACAATTACTGTATGATTTCAGTTATATGTGGAAAATAGATAATAAATGAGTGAGTATAACAAACCAGAAAGAAGTTCACCATACAGAGAACAAACAAGTGGTTGCCAGAGGGAGGAGTGTGTGGGGATGAGTGAAATAGGTGAGGGAGATTAAGAGGTACAAACTTCCAGTTATAAAATAAATAAGTCATGGGAGTTCCTGTCGTGGCTCAGTGGAAACGAATCCGACTACTATCCATGAGGATGTGGGTTCAATCCTGGCCTTGCTCAGTGGGTTAAGGATCTGGCGTTGCCCTGAGCTGTGGTATAGGTCACAGATGCTGCTCGGATCTGGTGTTGCTGTGGCGGTGGTGTAGGCCAGCAACTATATCGCTGATTTGACCCCTGGCCTGGGAACTTACATATGCCAAGGGTGCAGCCCTCAAAAAGCAAACAACAAAAAAAATAAATGAAAAAAAATAATAAGTCATGGGAATCTAGTATACAGCATATGGAATATAGTCAATAATATAGGAATACCTTTGTACTGTGACAGATTTTGGTAACTGGACTTATCATAGTGGTCATTTTGTAATGTAAAAAAATATCAAGTCACTCTGTTGAAACTAATATAACACTGTAAGTCTATTATATATCAATAAAAAATGAAATATAATTAATTTCTGTTTAAATTTTGTATCCTAGTCTTTAGCTCACCGTTTCTAGGAGTTTTGTTTTACAATTCTTGTAATTTTCTGCATGGAATGTATGTCATCTGCAATTAGGATCAAGTTTGTTTCTTCCTTCTGATCTGTATGCCTTCTGTTTTATTTTCGTGCCTTCCTACACTGCCTAGACATCCTAGCCTCATTTCTGATTTTAAGAGAAAAAAGATTCAGTCTTTCACCATTAAGTGCAGTGTTAGCAGGAGGTATTTTGTTAATGTTCTTTTTTTTTTTTTTCGCACTGTACAACAAGGGGGTCAGGTTATCCTTACATGTATACATTACAATTACATTTTTTCCCCCACCCTTTCTTCTGTTGCAACATGAGTATCTAGACAAAGTTCTCAATGCTATTCAGCAGGATCTCCTTGTAAATCTATTCTTAGTTGTGTCTGATAAGCCCAAGCTCCCGATCCCTCCCACTCCCTCCGCCTCCCATCAGGCAGCCAAAAGTCTCTTCTCCAAGTCCATGATTTTCTTTTCTGAGGAGATGTTCATTTGTGCTGGATATTAGATTCCAGTTATGAGTGATATCACACGGTATTTGTCTTTGTCTTTCTGGCTCATTTCACTCAGTATGAGATTCTCTAGTTCCATCCATGTTGCTGCAAATGGCATTATGTCATTCTTTTTTATGGCTGAGCAGTATTCCATTGTGTATGTATACCACATCTTCCGAATCCAATCCTCTGCCGATGGACATTTGGGTTGTTGCCATGTCCTGGCTATTGTGAATAGTGCTGCAATGAACATGCGGGTGCATGTGTCTCTTTTAAGTCGAGTTTTGTCCGGATAGATGCCCAAGAGTGGGATTGCGGGGTCATGTGGAAGTTCTATGGATAGAGTTCTAAGGTATCTCCAAACGGTTCTCCATAGTGGCTGTATCAGTTTACATTCCCACCAGCAGTGCAGGAGGGTTCCCTTTTCTCCACAGCCCCTCCAGCCCTTGTTATTTGTGGACTTATTAATGATGGCCATTCTGACTGGTGTGAGGTGATATCTCATGGTAGTTTTGATTTGCATTTCTCTTATAATCAGTGATGTTGAGCATTTTTCATGTGTTTGTTGGCCATGTGTATATCTTCTTTGGAGAAATGTCTATTCAGGTCTTTTGCCCATTTTTCCATTGATTGATTGGCTTTTTTGCTGTTGAGTTGTATAAGTTGCTTATATATTCTAGAGATTAAGCCCTTGTCGGTTGCATCATTTGAAACTATTTTCTCCCATTCTGTAAGTTGTCTTTTTGTTTTCTTTTGGGTTTCCTTGGCTGTGCAAAAGCTTTTCAGTTTGATGAGGTCCCATGGGTTTATTTTTGCTCTAACTTCGATTGCTTTGGGAGACTGACCTGAGAACATATTCATGATGTTGATGTCAGAGAGTGTTTTGCCTATGTTTGCTTCTAGGAGTTTGATGGTGTCCTGTCGTATATTTAAGTCTTTCAGCCATTTGGAGTTTCTTTTGGTGCATGGTATGAGGGTGTGTTCTAGTCTCATTGCTTTGCATGCAGCTGTCCAGGTTTCCCAGCAATGCTTGCTGAATAGACTTTCTTTTTCCCATTTTATGTTCTTGCCTCCCTTGTCAAAGATTAATTGTCCATAGGTGTCAGGGTTTATTTCCAGGTTCTCTCTTCTGTTCCATTGGCTGTCTCTCTGTTTTGATACCAGTACCACACTGTTTTGATGACTGTGGCTTTGTAGTATTTCTTGAAGTCTGGGAGAGTGATGCCTCCTGCTTGGTTTTTGTTTCTCAGGATTGCTTTGGCGATTCTGGGTCTTTTGTGGTTCCATATAAGTTTTTGGATTGTTTGTTCTAGTTCTGTGAAAAATGTCCTGGGTAATTGGATAGGGATTGCATTGAATCTGTAGATTGCTTTGGGTAGTATGGCCATTTTTACAATATTGATTTTCCCAATCCAGGAACATGAAATCTCTTTCCATTTCTTTACATCTTTGATTTCTTTGATTAAAGTTTTATAGTTCTCGGCATATAGGTCCTTTCCCTCCTTGGTCAGGTGTATTCCGAGGTATTTGATTTTTTGAGGTGCAATTTTAAAAGGTATTGTATTTTTGTATTCCTTTTCTAATATTTCATTGCTGGTATACAGAAACGCTACTGACTTCTGAATGTTAATCTTATATCCTGCTACTTTGCTGAATTTATTAATCAGTTCAAGGAGTTTTGGGGTTGAGTCCTTCGGGTTTTCTATGTATAGTATCATGTCATCTGCATACAGTGACAGTTTGATCTCTTCTCTTCCTACATGGATGCCTTTTATTTCTTTTGTTTGTCTAATTGCTGTGGCTAGGACTTCCAACACGATGTTGAAGAGCAGTGGTGAGAGTGGGCATCCCTGTCTTGCTCCAGATTTGAGTGAGAAGGCTTTCAGTTTTTCCCCATTGAGGATGATATTTGCTGTGGGTTTCTCATAAATGGCTTTGATTATATTCAGGAATGTTCCCTCTATACCCACTTTGGCGAGGGTCTTGATCATGAATGGATGTTGGACTTTGTCAAATGCTTTTTCTGCGTCTATTGAGATGATCATATGATTTTTGACTTTTTTTTTGTTAATGTGGTGTATGATGCTGATTGATTTGCATATGTTGAACCATCCTTGTGAACCTGGGATGAACCCAACCTGGTCATGGTGTCTAATTTTTTTGGTATGTTGTTGGATTCAGTTGGCTAAGATTTTGTTGAGAATTTTTGCATCTATATTCATCAATGATATTGGGCGACAGTTTTCTTTTTTGGTGGTATCTCTGTCTGGTTTTGGAATGAGGGTGATGGTGGCATTATAGAATGTCTTTGGGAGTATTCCTTCTTCTTCAACCTTTTGAAAGAGTTTAAGGAGGATGGGCACCAATTCCTCTTTATAGGTTTGATAGAATTCACCTGTGAAGCCATCTGGTCCTGGACTTTTATTTGTCGGGAGTGATTTTATGACCTCTTCAATTTCATTTCTAGTGATCGGTCTGTTCAGTTGGTCTGTTTCTACTTGATTCAGTTTTGGCAGGCTGTAAGATTCTAGAAAATTGTCCATTTCTTCCAGATTGTCCAACTTGTTGCCGTATAGTTGTTCATAGTATTCTCTTATGGGTTTTTGTATTTCTACTGTATCCGTTGTGATTTCTCCTTGTTCACTTATAATTTTGGTTATTTGGGTTCTTTCTCTCCTCTTTTTAGTGACTCTGGCCAGAGGTTTGTCAATTTTGTTCACCTTTTCAAAGAACCAGCTCTTGGTTTTATTAATTTTCTCTATTGTTTTTTGAGGCTCTATTTTATTGATTTCTTCTTTGATCTTTATAATTTCCTTCCTTCTGCTGACTTTAGGCCTTTTTTGTTCTTCTTTTTCTAATTCGTTTAGGTGGAGGGTTAAGTTGTCCATTTGGGATCTTTCTTCTTTTTTGAGAAAGGCCTGTATTGCTATAAATTTCCCTCTGAGCACTGCTTTCGCAGCATCCCATAGATTTTGAGCGGTTGTGTCTTCATTATCATTTGTTTCAAGGTAGGTTTTAATTTCCTTCTTGATTCCCTCATTGACCCATTGGTTTTTTAGTAGCATGTTGTTTAGTCTCCATGCAGTAGGTTTTTTCTCTTTCCTTTTCCCATGGTTGGTGTCTAACTTCATGGCATTGTGGTCAGAGAAGATACTTGAGATAATTTCTATGCTCCTAAATTTATTGAGATTAGCTTTGTGTCCCAATATGTGGTCGATTCTTGAGAATGTTCCATGAGCATTTGAGGAGAATGTGTATTCTGCTTTTTTTGGATGTAGGGTCCTGAAGATATCAATGAAGTCTCACTTTTCTATTGTTTCCTTTAGGATCTCTGTTGCTTTATTGGTTTTCTGTCTAGGGGATCTGTCCATTGATGTGAGGGGGGTATTAAGGTCTCCTACTATGGTTGTATTTTCATCAATATCTCCCTTTATGTCTGTTAATATTTGTTGTATGTATCTGGGTGCTCCTGTATTTGGGGCATATATGTTGACGATAGTAACATCCTCTCCTTGGATGGATCCCTTAATCATTAAGTAGTGTCCTTCTTTGTCTTTCTTTATGTCTTTTGTTTTAAAGTCTATTTTGTCTGATATGAGCGTTGCGACTCCTGCTTTTCTGTCATGTCTATTGGCGTGACATATTTTTCCCCACCCTTTCACTTTCAATCTATGTGTATCTTTTGTCCTAAGGTGAGTTTCTTGTAGGCAGCATATTGAAGGTTTTTGCCTTTTTATCCACTCAGCCACTCTGTGTCTTTTGATTGGGGCCTTCAGTCCATTGACATTTAAGGTGATAATTGATAGATGATTATTTATTGCCATTTGAACCTCGTGTTCCAGTTGATTCTATGGTTCTCCATTCTTCCTTTCTTTTTTTTTTTTTTTTTTTGGTTGGATGGTCTCCTGTTATTATCTGCTTGAGTGGTTTTTTTTTTTTTTCATTTTTTGCAAATGCAATATTTGGTTTTGGCTTGTGGTTGCCCTGTTTTTTAAGTATGCTAACCCCTTCCCATAATTGTGTGTTTTAGCCTGATGGTCCTGTAAGTTCAAACACTTCATTACTATATTAAAATTAAGAAGAGAAACATACATACAAACAAACCAAAAAGGTTATTTACTTCCTACCATCCCTTGCCCACATTTTATGGTTTTGATGACTCTTTTTTATTTTTTCTTTTTAATTTTATTTTGTTTGAAGCATGTTCATGATTAAATCTGTATGCTGGCTTATTTGAGTGACTGCTCTCTGATTGCAGTTTCCTCAGTCCTAGTTCTTCCTCTTCTTCTTTTTTTTTTTCTTTTCTTTTTTCTTCCCTTTCCTTCCTTTCTTTTTGGTTTAGAGAAGCCCTTTCAATATTTCCTTTAACCTGGGTTTTGTGTTGCTGTATTCTTTAAGTTTTTGTTTGTTGGAAAAAATTTTTATTTCCCCTTCTATTTTAAATGATATTCTTGCTGGATAGAGTATTCTAGGTTGCATATTTTTTCCCTTTAGCACTTTAAATATCTCTTGCCATTCCCTCCTGGCCTGTAGTGTTTCTGTAGAGAAATCAGCTGATATTCTTATGGGGGTTCCCTTGTAGGTAACATTCTGTTTTTCTCTTGCTGCCTTTAGGATCCTCTCTTTATCACTAACTTTTGCCATTTTTGTTATGATGTGTCTTGGTGTGGGTCTGTTTGGTTCAGTTTGTTTGGGGCCCTCTCTGCTTCTTGTATCTTGAACCCAGTATCCTTTAGATTTGGGAAGTTTCCAGCGATAATTTCTTCAAATATATTTTCCATCCCCTTATCTTTTTCTACTCCTTCTGGAATTCCTATTATGCGTAGATTGGCCCACTTTATATTATCCCATAGGTCTCTTATATTGCTTTCCAGTTTTTGGATTCGGTTTTCTGTCTGTTGACCGGATTGAGTGATTTCCATTATTCTAGCTTCCATATCACTGATTCGTTCTTCTGCATTATTCATTCTGGTTTTTACTGCCCTTAGTTCAGTTTGCATCTCTGCAAATGAATGTTCTCGTTTTTCTTGGCTCCTCCTTATATTTTCTAGTTCCTTTCTGAGGGTATCTGCATTACTGTTCATATCTTCTCTTAATCCCTTCAGTATTTTCACTATTTCTCTTTTGAACTCCAGGTCTGTCAGACTGCAGAGATCTGTTTCATTGTGGACTGTTTTAGGTGAGTTCTCCTGTTGGTTTGACTGGCGGTGGTTTCTCAGCTTCTTCATCTTGCTTGTTGTTTTCTTTCTCCTGAGGGAGTTGTACTCTCCGTGATCGGGCAGTGTTTGCCTTGTCACTGCCGTGGAAGATTTCCTGAGGGCTGGCGTTGTTGGTCAATCTTTTTTGAGGCAGTGTGGCTTTTCTGGAGTGTTGATGGGGCTAACAGTGTTTCTTTGAAGCAAAGGAGGACTTCCTGAGGGCAGACAGGACTGGGAGGTCCACACCACGATGGTAGCAGATTTCACTTGGTCATGCAGAGCTTGCTCTGGTGTTTTTAGGCTGTGGGGTTCTTGCAGGGGGTTGGCGGTGTTGGGCAGCTGTTCCTCAGGAGTGCAGCACCCCCTGGGGGCTGGAGCAGCTGTCTGGGTCACTGAGAACCTAAGAGGCTCTTCCCTAGGGCAGCCCAACTCAGAAGGACGACCTGAGAAAGTAGGCAGACCTTTTCACAGTGTGGCCAAGCTTGTTGCAGCTTTTCTGGGCTGCAGGGGCTCTTCCAGGGGGCTGGTGGTGCTGAGCAGCTATTCCGTGGGAGTGGGGCACCCCCTGGGGGCTTGGGCGGGTAGCAGGGCCTCTGGAAACCCAAGAGGCTCCTCCCCAGGGCAGCCTGACTCAGAAAAACTGCCTGAGATCTTTTCCCGACTCGGCCAGGCTTGTTGCAGCTTTTCTGGGCTGTAGGGGGTCCTGCCTGGAGCTGGCAGTCCTATGCAGCTGATTCTCTAGAGCTTGGGACCCCCTGGGGGCTTGGGCGGGTAGCAGGGCTGCTGGAAATCCAAGAGGCTCCTCCCAGGGGCAGCCTGACTCAGAAAAACCGTCCGAGAATTAGGCAGATCTATTCACAGCCTGGCTAGGCTTGTTTTAGCTTTTCTGGGCTGCAGGCCTTTTCTCGGGGGCTGGTGGTGTTTGGTGCTACTCTGTGGAAGTGTAGCCCCTCCAAAGGGGAAGCAGGCCTGTGCAGGGACAGCCCCTGCAGTGGTAGGCTTCAGGCAATTGTTGAGGCCAGCCCTCCTGGATGGCAGGCAGCCCCAGGTTCCGGAGAGTGTAGGGGGTGGCGGGGGTGGGGGGAGGGAATGCACTGGGAAGCACAGCTTTCAGCTAGCTAGCGGGCCTATAAGCTTGCTGTGGCGTGGGGGGTATTCTATGGGGACCCACCCCTTCTTCTCTCCCCTCCCCAGCATGGGCATAGACCAGGCTCTTCTCCCAGGTTCCCTCTGATGTGGCTTTCCACTTCCCCGCCCCTAGAGTATTGGTCCCTTCCTCTGCGACAGCTTTGTTTTCTAGTCTCCCAGGCAGTCTCTGCCCAGTCAAATGGTTTCTAGACCTCCCAAGCAGTTTCCGCTCCGCCCCGCCCCCCCAGTCAGGGGACTAACCTCTGGAGCCGAGGTCTCGGTGCCCAGCCCCCACCCAGGCGTCCCCTGGCCCTTTCTTGGGGACTAACCTTCGGAGGCGAGGTCTCGGTGCCCAGCCTCCACCCAGGCATCCCCAGGCCCTTTCTCGGGGACTAACCTTCGGAGGCGAGGACTTGGTGCCCAGCCCCCACCCAGGCGTCTCAATTTTTAGTGACTGTGCCCGTAGTTCAGATGGTCCGTTCGGTTCTTCATCGGCTTTTCTGTACTCCAACTTACTGCTACACTCTTCCCTGCATCTGGAGATTCCTCCAGTTGGTTTGATCTTTCCCCCGGTTGGTGACTTTCCAGGGTGCGGGATCCCTTTCTCCTCCGCAGTTCCCTTTCGGGAGCGCCCGTCCCGCTCGGATTCACCTTCTCTCACTCTCCTCTTTTCTCCCGTTCTGCCCAGTAATGTCACGAACTTCTTGCCGTTATTGGAGTTTAGGTTCCTCTGCCAGCGATTGGTTGCTGTTCTGTGCGAGTCATTTATTCTGTAGATGTGCTTTTTTTGTTGTGTTTGTGGGAGAGGGCGAGCGTGTCCCCCTACTCCTCTGCCATCTTGTCCTCTTGTTAATATTCTTTATCAAGGTGAAATTTGCTTCTATTGCTAGTTTTCAGAGTTTTTTCCAAAATCATGAATGTTTGTTAAATTTCATCAAATGTTTTTCTGCATCCACTGAAATGATCATATTATTTTTCTTCTTTAGCCTGTTTATATGGTAGAGTATATTGATTGATTTTTTTTCAGATATTGAACCAGCCTTGCAACAATGGAATAAACCCTAGTTGGTTGGCCATGGTGTCTAATTCTTTTTACAAATTGCTGAATTCTATTGACTAATTTTTTTTTGGCCACACCTGCAGCATGTGGATGGGATCTAACCTGTGCCATGGCAGCAACCCAAGCCACTGCAGTGACAATGCCAGATCCTTAACCTGCTGCACCACAAGGAAACTCCATATTGACTAATGTTTTAAGAATTTTAATATTTAACTTGATAAATAATATCAATTTTAAGTGTTTTTATATACTGTCTTTATGGAGTTTTGGTATCCAGGTAATACTGGCTCCATTGAAAGAGTTCAGAAGTGTTTATACCTATTTTCTGAAAGCATTGTGTAGAAATGATGTCAATTCTTTGTTAAACATTTGGTAGAATTCTCCATTGAAACCAGTTGAACCAGGTTTGTTTGGATTTTTTTAAAATGATTTTTGATTTTTCAATTATACCTGGTTTACAGTGTTCTGTCAATTTTCTACTGTACAGCAAGGTGACCCAGTCACACATACATGTATACATTCTTTTTCTCACATTATCATGCTCCATCAAAAGTGGCTAGATGTACTTCCCAGTGCTATACAGCAGGATCTCGTTGCTTATTATCCATTGAGCCAGATTCATTAAAATTTATAGGGCTAATCAAATTATATATTTCATATTAGGTGTGATGTGGTAGTATGTATATTTCGAGAAATTGGTCCATTTTGCCTAAGTTGTCAAATTTATGTGTGTGGGCTGTTGGTGGGAATGTAAACTGGTACAGCCACTATGGAAAACAGTATGGAGGTACCTTAGAAAAGTATACATAGAACAACCACATGACCCAGCAGTCCCACTCTTGGGCATATACCCAGACAAAACTTCCCTTGAAAAAGATACATGCACCCACATGTTCATTGCAGCACTACTCACAATAGGCAAGACATGGAAACATCCTAAATGTCCATCAACTGACAATTGAATTAAGAAGATGTTGTACATATACACAGTGGAATACTACTCACCTATAAAAAGGAACAAAATAATGTCATTTGCAGCAACGTGGATGGAACTAGAGACTCTCATACTGAGTGAAGTAGGTCAGAAAGAGAAAAACAAATACCATATGATATCACTTATATCTGGAATCTATCATAGGGCACAAATGAACCTTTCCACAGTAAAGAAAATCATGGACCTGGAGAACAGATTTGTGGTTGCCAAGAGGGAGGGGGAGAGAGTAGGAGGGACTGGGAATTTGGGGTTAACAGATGCAAACTATAGCGTTTGGAATGGATAAGCAATGGGATCCTCCTGAATAGCACTGGGAACTATGTCTGGTCACTTGTGATGGAGCATGAATGTGAGAAAAAAAGAATGTATACATGTATGTCTGACTGGGTCACCATGCTGTACAGTAGAAAATCGACAGAACACTGTAAATCAGCTATAACGGAAAAAATTAAAATCGGTATAAAAAATTTATGTGTGCAGGGTTGTTTACATTATCCACATACAATTATTTTAATATCTACAGGCTTTGTTGTGATATTCTCTCTTATTCTTGATATTAGTAATTTATGTCTTTTGTCTCTTTTCCTTGCAGTCTTGCTAGATTTTGTCAATTTTACTGTTCTTTTCAAAGAAGAAGGTTTTCATTTCATTGATTTTTCTCTATTTTTCTCTTTTCAACTTCATTAATTTCTGATTTTATCCTTATTATTTTCTTCCTTGGTTTGCTGTAGGTTTGGCTTTCTCCTCTTATTAGATGATCAGTTAAAGACTTTCCTCTTTTCTAAATGTGAGCCTTTAGTGCTATAAATTTCCTTCTCAGCAATTATTTAGTTCATCTCACAAATTTCAGTGTTTTGTATTTTTATTTTGTTCCATGTATTTCTATTCCTTGAGACTTCTTTGACCCATTAATTATATAGAATTTCTGTTATTTTCCAAGTATTTACACATTTTCCTGTTATCTTTCTGTTGTTAATTTCTTATTTGATTCTGTGGTGTTCTGAAAGTATAATCTGTAAGATTTCACTTCTTTTAAATTTATTAAGGTTTATTTTATGGACCAGCATATGATCTATCGTGGCAAGTTCTGTGGGCATGTGAAAAGAACATGTATTGTGCTCTTGTGTGTTCTATACTAATTGATTAGATCCTGTTCATTGATCGTGTTGTTGAGTTCTATATTCTTGCTAATTTTCTGTATAGTTGATCTACCCATTATTGAGAGGGGGTTCGAAATCTCTAATTATAATTGTGAGTTTGAGAGTTCCTGTCGTGGCACAGTGGAAACGAATCCGAATAGGAACCATGAGGTTGCGGCTTTGATCCCTGGCCTCGCTCAGTGGGTCAAGGATCTGGCGTTGCCATGAGCTGTGGTGTAGGTTGCAGACGCAGCTCGGATTTAGCATTGCTTTGGCTCTGGCGTAGACCAGCAGTAACAGCTCCAATTAGACCCCTAGCCTGGGGGCATCCATATGCCGCTGGTGTGGCCCTAAAAGGACAAAAAACAAAAAAACAAAAACATTATGAGTTTGTCTATTTCTCATTTCATTTCTGTCAGTTTTTGCATCATGTACTTTGTGGCTCAATTATTTGGTGACACACATTTAGGATTGCTATATCTTCTTGGTAGATTGACCCTTTTAGCATTTTGTAATGAACCTTTTCTGCCCCTGGCCCTGGCAAATTCTTTGCTCTTACATCTACTTAGTATGCTATTAATATAGCCACTCCTTCTACCTTTTGATTATTGTTTTCATGGTATATTATTATCCATTCTTTAACTTTCAGCCTACTAATATCATTTATATATATATATAATTGTAAAAAGTTAACATTTATAAATGTTAAATGTTTATATTTGTATACATATAAATGTTAAAATGTATATATAAATGTTAATATATATATTGACATTTTCTAATTTCTTTTTTTATTGTTGTCATTTGGGGTTTTTTATAACCATGTGGGAGTTCCTGGGTCAGGGACTGAATCTGAGTTATAGCTGTGGCAACACTGGATCCTTTAGCCCACTGCACTGGGCCAGGCATCAAACCTGCACCTGTACAGGGACCCAAGCTATTGCAGTCAGATTCTTAACCCACTGCAACAGAGTGGGGACTCCTAAATCATGTCTTTTTAATCCAGTCTGTCAGTCTGTATTTAATTGAAGTTAGACAACATACATTTAATGTAATTATTGACATGTTAGGTCTTAAGTCTATCATTTTATTTTTGCTTCTGTTTCTTCTCTGTTTTTCATATCTCTTTTCTTATTCTTCCCTTCCTATGAAGTACCTGAACATATTTTAGAAAATCCAATTTTTACATTTAGTGTTTTGACTGTATCTCTTTGTAAAGCTGTTTCAGTGTATTTACTAGGTATTACATTGTATATACCTAACTTATCACAGTCTACTGGTGTTGGCATTTTAGAAGTTCCAAGACCTCTGTTGCATCTTTTTACCTTCATTTTTTTATTAAAATTTTTATTGTTATTTTCCCAATACAATTTTTTTTCTACTGTACAGCATGGTGACCCAGTTACACATACATGTATACATTCTTTTTTCTTGCATAATCATGCTCCATCATAAATGACTAGACATAGTTCTCAGTGCTACACAGCAGGATCTCATTGCTTATCCATTCCAAAAGAAATAGTTTGTACTATTCACAATAGCCAAGACATGGAAACAACCCAAATGTCCATTGACAGATGATTGGATTAGGAAGATGTTGTATATACACAATGGAATACTAGTCAGCCATAAAAAAGGAACTTCCCTTCATTTATGCCTATCATTACTAAGTTTACAAATAACAAATCCTGGAGAGGATGTGGAGAAGAGGGAACCCTCCTACACTGTTGTTGGGAATGTAAATTGGTACAACCACTATGGAAAACAGTATGGATGTACCTCAGAAAACTAAATATAGAACTACCATATGACCCACCATTCCACTCCTGGGCATATATCCAGACAAAACTTTCATTCATAATGATACATGCAGAGTTCCTGTCGTGGCTCATTGATTAACAAACCTGACTCGCATCCATAAGGAGGTGGGTTTGATCCCTGGCCTTGCTCAATGGGTTAATGGTCTGGCATTGCCATGAACTGTGGTGTAGGTTGCAGATGCGGCTCAGATTGCATGTTGCTGTGGCTGTGGTGTAGGCGGGTGGCTACAGCTCTGATTGGACCCCTGGCCTGGGAACCTCCATATGCCATGGGTGCAGCCCTAAAAAGACAAAAAAAAACCCAAAAAACAAAAGGTACGTGCATCCCTATGTTCATTATAGCACTATTCACCATAGCCAAGATATGAAAACAATTTAAATGTCCATTGACAGATGAATGGATTAAGAAGATGTTGTATATATACACAATGGAATACTACTCAGCCATAAAAAAGAACAAAACAATGCCATTTGCAGCAACATAGATGGAACTAGAGACTCTCACACTAAATGAAGTAAGTCAGACAAAGACAAATACCATATGATATCACTTATATCTGGAATCTAATATATGGCACAAATGAACCTATCCACAGAAAAGAAAAAAATTCATGAACATGGAGAACAGACTTGTGGTTGCCAAAGAGGGAAGGGAGTGGGATGGACTGGGAGTTTGGGGTTAGTAAAGGCAAACTGTTGCATTTGAGTGGATAAGTGATGAGATCCTGCTGTATAGCACTGGGAACTATATGTAATGACTTGTGATGGAACATGATGGACAATAATGTGAGAAAAACAATGTGTGTGTATATATATATATATATATATGTATGTATGTCTAGGTCACTTTGCTGTACAGAAGAAATTGACAGAACATCGTAAATCAACTATAATAAATTTTTTTAAAATAAGAGTACAGGGAACTCTACTCAATATCTTATAATAATCTATAATGGAGAAGAACCTGAAAAAGAATGATATATACACACACACACACACACACACACACACATACACACATACTATATATATAGTTTTATAACTATAAATGAATCACTTTGGTATACACCTGAAACTAACACAATACTGTAAATTAACTATAGCTTAATAAAAAATCCTATAGACTGAGTGCTAAAAAAAATTACTGTCTAATCCCAGCAGGATTCTGTGTATATGTAGACAAGATTATTCTAATATTTATATGGAAAACAATAGAACTAAAAAATAGCTAAAATAGTTTTGAGGAGGAATAATAAATTGGGAGCAGCCACGCTGCTTGATTACAAGACTTATTATGTATCTACAGTAAATAAGTCTGTGTAGTATTAGCAGTGATATAGACACATAGACCAATGGAACAGAATAGGGTACCCAGAAATAGCCTCACAAGGTAAAGCCAACTGATTTTTGACAAAGTGGCAGAAGCACTTCATTGGAGAAAGGAGAGTCTTTTTAACAAATAGTACTGGATCAGTTGGAAGTCCATAGGTGAACAAGTACCACGTATCTAGACTAGTATTAAAATATATAAAGAACCCTCAAAACTGAGCAATATAAAAAAAAATCTCAAAAGGTTGCATACTGATTCAACTTATATAAATTTTCAAATTGACAAAATGGTAGAGATAAAGAACAGATTAATGGTTGCCAGAGATTAAGAATCGTGCTGGAGGGCATTGAGTATGCCCATAAAAATATAGCACGGGGGAAATCTTTGTGGTGATGGTATGGTTCTGTACCTTGATTGCAGTGGTGGTTACATGAATCTACACATGACAGAACTATACACACAGTTGTACCAATGTCAATTTCCTAGCCTTTGATAGTGTATTATAAACATTTTAGATATGAGTAAGTAAAAATTAGGTAAAAGATACACAGGACCTCTGTCTACTATCTTTGCAACTCCCTGAGAATCTATAATTGTTTAAAATATATTTTAAAAGGAGCACTCTAGTGGTTGTAAAACATAGGTGTGAGGGGGATTCGACAGGACGAGGGCAGGGACAACAGTCTGGAGACTCTTACCAGGTGAAAGATGATGGCAGTTGAATCTGGACCATATTTGTTGTAATGAAGAAAAGGGGACAGATAAGGCAGTAGAATAAGCAGGACCTTAGAAATAACTAGCTGTAGAAGGTGAAGGTCAGTGAGGACTCCAGGATGACTCCCAGGTTTCTAGCTTGGGTAGTAGAGTTGATTGTACATGCCTTAAGTTAAAAAGGACATAGCTTAAGCCTAAGGTATACTAGATGTGGACAAAAGCCATGTTTTCCTTGTCTGTTACACTTTGATAACTCTAAAAGATGGGGGTTTTTTTGAGAATTTTGTAATATTCTTTTAAGTCTTTTGGAGTGACCTATAGTCTGTTATGAAGCCAGATATTCATGTAATTCTTCCTTGGGCTTCTTTCCTTGCCTACTCTGGTACATCTACTTTAAAAATGAATTTAAAGTACATTAGTCCTCTCTTATCCTCAGTTTCTCTTTCCACAGTTTCAGTTAACCTCCAGTCAACTATGATCCAAAAATATTAAATGAAAAATTCCAGAAGTAAACAATTCATACATTTTAAATTGCACAGTTTTTGAGTAGGTGTGGTAAAATCTCACGTGGTCCTGCTCCCTCCCACCCAGAACATGAATCATCCCTTTGTCCAGCATATCCTGCCCATTAGTCATTTTTAGCCATGGAGTTTATCAGATTGACTGTTTTAGTATTGCAATGCTGTGTTCAGCTAACCCTTATTTACTTAATAATGGCCCCAGGCCCAAGAATAGTGATGCTTGCGATTCAGATATGGCAAAGAGAAGCCATAAAGTGCTTCTTTCAAGTGAAAAGGCAAAAGTTCTCTACTTAATAAGGGAAGAAAAGTAAAAAAAATCACATGTTGAGGTTGGTGAGATCCATACTGACAAAAAGATCCACAGTAAGAGCAAGTCTTTTATCTATGAAATTGCAAAGAAAAAAAGAGATTTGTACTAGTTTTGTTGTCATATATTGAACTGCAGAAGTTATGGACACAGTACATGATAATTGCTTAGTTAAGATGGAAAAGGCATTAAATTTGTACAATAAGATATTTACAGAGAAAAAGAGACCACATTCACATAACTTTTATTACAGTATATTGTTAAAATTATTGTATTTTATTATTAGTTATTGTCATGCCTAATTTATAAATTAAACTTGATCATAGATATGTATGTATAGGACAAAATGTAGTATATACAGGATTTGGTACTGTCCATGGTTTCAGGCATCCAGTGGGGGTCTTAGAACATATCCCCTGTGAATAAGCGGGGTACTGCTGTGTGAAAGTAAAACTGTGTGACAATTGAACTTTTTCATCTGCAAAATGAGCACATTTTGTGATAATATAGTCATAATGCGTCTGTCTCAGGCTCGATCTGCAGAATAAGATTTACATTTATATGTAAAGTACTTAACATATACCAAGCACCTAATTGCTACTCCTGCTTTTACTACTACTAACAATAAAAATTATATTGACAGAAAATTAGATGTTGAAGTGTGATGGCTTTTGTCAGAAATGCTCAGAGATTCTCTAGATCCTGTTTTCCTCAATTTCTGTTTTACAGTTCCTTCAGTGATCCTTAAAGAATGGTCTGCCTATAAAGGGAAGTCACCTCAAACCCCTGAGCTGGTGTCTGCACTGACATTTCGTGAATGGACTTGCCCAAACCTCAAGAAGCTCTGGCTAGGCAAAGCAGTTGAGGACAAGAACAGAAGGATGCGTGCTTTCCTGGCCTGTATGAAGTCAGATACACCCAGTATGCTCAATCCAGCTAACGTCCCCACCCATCTGCTGCTCATGTGCTGTGTACTCCGGTAAGCTTTGGGACCAAGAAGTGGTCCATTCATTTCTCTTTTACTTTTTTGGGTATTTCCTTTAAGCAAGTGGTTTTTTATGGTGTTTTGAGGTAGGGAGGTTTTTTTTATGTTTACTTTAGGCTTCAGAACCATAGGAGTTGATTCCTATGATAGTCTCCTCAGTTTATGATCCTCTGTCATCATCAGGCCATGTGTGAGCCCTCTTTTATTTTTGGTTTTATATTTGGGTTTTTTATAGAAGAGGAAACAAAGGTGCAAAGAGAAATGACTTGCAAAGGTTACATAACTGATAAGGGGTAGTGCAAGTGTTTGAACCAGGTCTCTCCAACTTCCAGTTCCTACACTTTTTAAAAGACATGGTGGAAAATGTAATTAACATAAAATTTCGTTAAATTTGATTTTAAATGAAAATAAACTTAGCCAAAATACTGCATTGCCAAAGTTCCCGTTGTGGCTCAGTAGTTAATGAATCCAACTAGGAACCATGAGGTTGTGGGTTCGATCCCTGGCCTTGCTCAGTGGGTTAAAGATCCAGCATTGCTGTGAGCTGTGGTGTAGGTCACAGATGCAGCTCGGATCCTGCGTTGCTGTGGCTCTGGTGTAGGCTGGCAGCTACAGCTCCAATTAGACCCCTAGCCTGGGAACCTCCATATGCCGCAGGAGCAGCCCTGGAAAAGACAAAAAGAAAAAAAAAATACTGCATTGCCCATCAGTGTCAAGACTGGGTAGGAACATTGAACTATAGACTAATTGAGTACTAGGAATTTTAACTCTTCAATTGCTTCTACTAACTGTAGGTAAGAGATACCTCTCATGAAAGTAAAGTAGTGCTGGGGAAGTTGTAACTAAAACTGACACTGGTGCAACTCTTGGACAGTTGGCCTAGAGAAAGGAGAGTCTGTTAGGAAAACTTGATACAGTTTGAGGAAGGCAGAACCTTTATACATATGTCACCACTGAGGAAGAAAGGATGAGGAACTCTGTCAGGCCTTAAGGGATGGGATGCAGCCTTGTTAAATGAAGAGCAGCATGTACAAAGGCCCTACCACTTCCAGCACAGCTTCATTCCAATCTCAACAGTTTTCCAGAAATAAAACATGAAATTGAGGAGACTCTTCTGAGAAACAGTTATATTAAGAAGCAGCAGATTCATTTCCAGCTGTAATAGAATGTTTGAGTTAACCATGTGGTATCCTGATATATAAGAACTAGTTTTTGTTGACTTAACAGGATAATTCTTAAGTTCATTGGGAAAAGCAGATGAATAAGAAGAGTTTGTGAGTTCCCTTTGTGGCTCAGTTGTTAACGAATCCGACTAGGAACCATGAGGTTGCAGGTTCGATCCCTGGCCTTGCTCAGTGGGTTAACCATCCGGCGTTGCCGTGAGCTGTGGTGTAGGTCGCAGACGCAGCTCGGATCCCGCGTTGCTGTGGCTCTGGTGTAGGCCAGCGGCTGTAGCTCCAATTAGACCCCTAGCCTGGGAACCTCCATATGCCATGGGAGCGGCCCTAGAAAAAGCAAAAAGACAAAAAAAAAAAAAAAGAATAGCTTGGAAATTTTCAAATGAACAACATGAGGAGTCTTGCTTCAAACAACAACAAAGCCAGAATGTATCATAAATTTACACTAAAATGACGTGATACTGGCACAAAAATTGCAGGAGAGACAGGCTTTCCAAAATTAGTCCAGACATATCACTAAACAAATTAACAAAAAAGCAGCAACTACACTGCTTTGGAAAGGAGTCCAGAGTTGCTGCAATATATTATCACAACTATCCAATGTCAAAAAGTTATGACTTGCAAAGAAATAATAATGTGTGGCTCATAGACAGGACAAAAAGCAGTCAATAGAAACTGTCTCTGAGAGGGTATGGATATAGGACATAGTAAATAAAGAATTTTAATCAGCTCCTATAAATATATTCAAAGAACTAAATGAAACCATATTTGAAGAATTAAAGTATGACCCATCAGGTAAAGAATAGCAATAAAGAGATCGATCAAGATGATGGAGTAGATATAGTTCTCTTGTTGGCACAACAGGTTAAGGATCCAGAGTTGTCACTGCAGTGGCTTGAATCATTCCTGTGATGCAGGTTTTTGATCTCTAGCCTGTGAAATTCCACATGCTGTGGGCATGGCCAAAAAAAATGATGAAGTAGAAGGAGGTGGAACTCAACTTCTCCCATGACACATCAAAAATACATCTGTATGTGGACCATTCTCACTGGAAACTGACAGAAAGACTCCAAGGCTATAAGTAAAATTCACCATAATCCGGTAGAAAGGGAAGAGAAGCAATCAGGTCAGGACCTGTGCCCCTGGGAGGTACCTCAGAAGAACTGGAGATTACTCAGATGGAGATTTTCCTTGGGGAGTAAGCTGTTTGAGACATAGATTGGGTATCCCGGGTATGGCAGAGGGGAGACAAGCCTCCTTAACTAATTTGAAGACCACAGAAGGTTTGTAGGACTGAGCATGAGAAGCATGTGTGTACTGGCTTACCCCCAAGGAAGGAGAGAGAGAGTACAGAGTGAAGATTGCTGCTGGGTTGTCTGCAGCCATCCTGGTCCCAACCCCAACTGAGCTAAGGCTCCATACCCATTTGTTCCATGACACAGCATGGATCTGGATCTAGGGCTTCCACGACCAGGGACAAAGCTCAGAAATGGGACACAGAGGCTATTCAGTCTCAGGGACATATCTCCAGTGGCATCCATTGTTGGTGCTTACTCAAGAAGTGCATCAAAAACAACCCAAAACTCTGATGGTAGCCACTCCACCATAGCTCCCCCCTCGAAAGACACCAACAATCAATGCGGGCCCCACCTTCCCTATTGTGTAGCTACACAACTGGGCCAGGACAGTAGAAGGTGATGGCAGTGAATGGCTCTGAGGGACAAAGGAGACTTGGACCTGAGGCTGCATCTGAACAGGGGGAGGGAAATAATTGCTGGTGCCTGCACGGGCAGTGTATTGGAGGCAACTCAGATCTCTGTTTACAGCCATCATAAGCCCAGAGCCTGCACAAGCCTCCCTTATTTCAGCACTACCCCCTCTCTGCAGTAAGAGTGCCAGTGCAGGGAGAAGGGAACATACACACGTTTAAGGGAGCTGAGCCAACTTGGATCAACCCTAAAGGCTTCTGCTACAGCATCTTGGGATCTGACCCTACCCCTACAGGGTGGTGATAGCCACTGAGCAGATAGGGAGTCCCACCTCACACCAGGCCCTGGGCCTAGCACCTCCATCTCCAGACCCACCTCCTACCAAGGTGATAGCTCCCATCATACCCTGAAGAAAGATCTGAGTTGAATCTACATCCTATCCAGCCCTCCCACCAAAGACATTGGGCAGTGCCAATGCCCATTGGGCAAGCTGCATAGAGACACTTCCACATAAGGACATCCCTTCAGGACCATAATAGGTAATTGTTTCCCCTAAATTCATAGAGACAGAGAAATATAAGCAAAATGAGAAGACAGAGGATCTGGTCTCAATTGAAATCACTTAAAAAAATAAATGATGAAAAGAAATAAGCAATTTTCAAAGTAAAGAATTCAAAGCATTAGTAATAAGAATTTTAATTGAGTTAGAGAAAAGTCTAGAGGAACACAGTGAGAATTTTAAACAGAACCTCAAAAATATAAAAAAATAATCAGAAATGAAGAATACAGTAAGTGAAATAAGACACTGGAAAGAATGAATAGCAGACTAAGTGATTCAGAAGAAAGCATAAATTATCTGGAAGACAGAATAAAATGAAATCACCTCATTAGAACAACAAAAAGAAAAATTAAAAAAATAAGAGGAGGAGTTCCCACTGTGGCTCAGCAGAAATTAATCTGACTGGCATCCATGAGGACACAGGTTCAGTCCCTGGCCTCACTCAGTGGGTTAAGGATCCAGCGTTGCCATGAGCTGTGGTATAGGTCGCAGACATGGCTCAGATCTGGCATTGCTATGGTTGTTGTGTAGGCCAGTGGCTTCAGCTCCGATTCAACCCATAGCCTGGGGAACCTCTATATGCCTTGGGTGTGGCCCTAAAAAGATATACATACATACATAAAAATGTTAAAAATACGAACAGTTTGAGATCTCTGAGATAACATTAAGCATACCAACATTCACATTATGGGGGGGGGGTCTCAGAAGGAAAATAAAGAGAGAAGATTGAAACTATATTTGATGGGATTATGGCTGAAAACTTCTCAAACCTGAAAAAGAAAGAAATATCCATGTAAAGCAAGCACAGAGGATCTCAAATAAGATTAACCCAAACAGATTCACACTAAGACATAGCATAATTAAAATGGCAGTCTGAATGTCAATCAATAGGTGAATGGATTTTAAAAAAATGTGGCATACACACCCACACACACACATATATATAAAATAGAACAAATAAAAAATAAAATAAATGAATGAATATAGCAAAATAGAAATAGTCTTGTAGATATAGAAAACATAGTAGTGGTTACCAGTGGGGAGAGGAAAGCAGGGAAGGGCAAGTTAGGGTTATGTATATAAGATAGATTAGCTAAAAGGATATATTGTACACCACACAGAATCATAGCCATTATTTTATAATAACACTTAATGGAGTATAATTTATAAAAATACTGAATTACTATCCTATACATCTGACACTAATATATTTTAAACTAACTATATACTTCAGCTAAAAAAAATAGAGAGAAATCACACAAAGAAACCAAATAGATATTCTGGAGTTGAAAAGTATATTTATTGAAGTGAAAAATTAACTTGAGGGTCTCAACAGCAGATTTGAGCTAAGAGAAGAAAAAAAGAACTTGGATAAGCAATAAAGTCCTACTGTACAACATAGGGAACTATATCCTATATATAACTCTATCTCATATATATATGACTGGGCCACTATGCTGTACAGCAGAAATTGACACAACCTTGTAAACCAACTATACTCTAATAAAGAAATTACCATTTTAAAAATTTTTAACAACTTTTATTTTTTCCATTATAGTTGGTTCCATGTTAAAAACATTTTTTCAGAGTTCGCATTGTGGCTTGGCAGTAAATGAACCCGACTAGCATGCATGAAGACACAGGTTCAATCCTTGGTCTTGCTCAGTGAGTTAAGGATCCAGCATTGCCATGAATTGTGGTGTAGGTTGCAGATGTGGCTCAGATCCTGTGTTGCTGTGGCTGTGGTGTAGGCCACCAGCTGTAGCTCTGATTTGACCTCTAGCCTGAGAACTTCCATATGCCATGGTTGCGGCCCTAAAAAGACAAAAAAAAAATTTTTTTTTTTTTTCAAAAACAAAATCACTGAACTTGAAGGCAGATCAATAAAGACTATCCAGTCTGAAGAACAAAGTGAAAAAAGAATGAATAAAAGTGAAAAGAGGCTAAGAGACCTGTGGGACAATATCAAGCATACATAATAGGTGACCCAGGAGAGAGAAAAAATGTATAAAGAAATGAGTTGAAAACTTCCCAAATTTGACAAGAAACATAAATCTACCCATCCAAGATTCAAATCTCCATGTACTATAGCCTCAAATATCCACACTTAGACTCCATTAAAAGAGAAAGACAGTCTTGAAAGAAGCAAGAGAGACACAACTTGTTACATATACAGGTAACAGAAGATTAACAATATTCAAAAGGTGGAAGCAAGCTGTTTCCATTGTTGGATGAGCTGATGAAAAAGAGGTGGTATATACATACAATAGATTACTCTTCAACCTTAAAAAGGAAGGAAATTCTGACACATGCTACAACATGGCTGACCCTTGAAGATGTGCTAAGTAAGGTATGCCAGTCACAGAAGGACAAACATTGTATGATTCTACTTTTATGAAGTTTCTAGAGTGGTCAGCTTAGAGATAGGTAAAAATGGTGGTTTCCAAGGACTGAGGGGAGGAGGGAATGGGGTAATAGTGTTTACTAGGTATAAGATTCAAGTTGGGAAGAAGAAAAAGTTCTGGATATGGGTAGTGGTGATGGTTCTGCATAATGTGAATGGACTTAATGCTGCTGAAGTATAAACTTAGAACGTATTAAAGTGATACATATTATGCTGTATATCTTTTACCACAAGAAAAACAACAAAAGAAAGACAAGGATTGGGACTTCCAGAATAAGGAGGCGGGCAAACCCTGTCCTGAACAAAATTATCATTTAACTGGTGAAAAATATTATTAAAAATCATTTAACACTCAGGCATACATAGCCAAGAAGTCAGGGGCTCCTTCTCCCGGCTCCCATTCTTGGCTTATAGTTTTACCCTGGGTGAGAAATATTACCAGTTCTTATCAACCCCAGCCTTGTGTCCAGGTAGGTGTCATAAAGAATATCTCTTACCCAACCTCCACTCATGGCAGAAGCTCTAATCCAGGGGTAGCATGCCAACAGTACTTAGAGCCCCAATTATTCCCACCCAACTCATATGTGAAAAAGAGTTTTCTACAGTGGGAGGGTCAAACCAAAAATACTAGGCACTGCCAACTTCTCTCCCCATTCTCAGTACCTGCTTGTATAGAAAGATGTTACTTGTCACTCAGGGAAAAGCAGCCCCAGCTCTGGTGCAGTGACTAGGCATTCTTAGGGAGAAAAGCAGAACATAAGAATGAGCTCCATACCTCTGCCTGAAGTGATTTTCTTTATTTAGAACACAGCATGGAGAATTCCATGCCTAAGAACATGTCAAGAACTATAGGGATCTTAATGGTGAAGAATTAAGAGGAAGCTGGTAGCTCCATAATATAAGCAAAATGACAGAGCATCCAGTTTTATAGAGAGAACCAGGGGAAGAAATAGCCAAGAAGACCTGCCTGGGATCACAGTTAACTGTGGGGATCAAGAAGGGTATGTTCCTGCACTGAATGGCACTTACTCAGGAGCAGCCAGAACAGGACATGGGGCAGTCTTCAAAGCATTCCCCAAATCACATAAAGACCCATCAATACAGCACACTTGACCCAGAGGCAGCTCCTACCAACCTAGGCTTAAAACTAAGATCAAACTCTTTACTGCCAGACTGAATACCCAGACCTATGTCTTCTCAGCAATGATCAGAGAAGGTACCTACAAACTACTAGTCCCTTGCCGAATGTGAGGCCAAAAGGTATAAATTTAGTTCCCATTCTGGCCCAGTGGGTTAAGAACACAACATAGTGTCCATAAGGATGCAGGTTTGATCCTTGGCCTTGTTCAGTGGGTTAACAATCCTGTAATGGTGCAAGCTCTAGTGTAAGTCACAGGTGAAGCTTGGATCCCAGTGTTGGTGAGGCTGTGGTTTAGGCCAGCAGCTGCAGCTCTGATTCACCCCCTAGGCTGGGAACTTCATATGCTCCAGGTGCGGTCCTAAAAGGGGGAAAAAAAAAGTGTAATCTCCCTGAACTATGATAGTAGCCTTACTCTACACATGTTTCAGTGGTGAAGGGTAAAATCTGACTAGCTAAGAAGACTTAAGCATAATAAATGACCAGTTTGTGCCTTATGCTGACCCAGGGGTGACATCTGTGTTGCCAGACTATATATAAAAACAAGGGGGGAAACTCTCAGTAGTGACATCAAAGCCAGCATCCTCCATAAGAAATAAACCACAGAATTAGTACAGCCAAGTCACTAAATATTTTAAAAAGAGAACAACAAAGCAAACAACATCAACCAGCCTTGGGCTCGAAGATGGAGTCCCTATCCAGTGTTGTTACAATATGTTATATAAAATATATTGTTTTGAACAAAACTCCCAAGGCACTCTAAGAAATATGAAAGTATAACCCATACACAGTAAATAAAACAGACTTATTTTTTATGTTGTCCTTCTTAAGATTTTTATTTTATATTGGAGTATAGTTGATTTACAATATTGTGTTAATTTCAAGTGTACATACAGCAAAGTGATTCAGTTATACATATATCCGTTCTTTTTCAGATTTTTCTCATATTACACAGTATTTACTAGATTTTTCTGTTCTATATAGTAGGTCCTTATTGATTATCTATTTTATATATAGTAGTATGTATATGTGAATCCCAAACTCCTAATTTATCCCCCGCCCATCTTTCCCCTTTGGTAACCATAAGTTTGTTTTTGAAGTCTGTGAGTCTGTTTCTTGTTTTGTAAATAAATTCAGTTGTATAATTTATTAAGATTGCACATATAAGTGATATCATATGATGTTTGGCTTCCTTTGACTGACTTCATTTAGTATGATAATCTCTAGGTCCATCCATGTTGCTGCACATGGCATTATTTCATTCTTTTTTATGGCTAATATTCCATTGTATGTATGTACCACATCTTTATCCATTCCTCTGTTGATGGGCATTTAGGTTGCTTCCATGTCTTGGCTATTGCAAATAGTGTTGCAGTAAACACTGGGATGCATGTAGATTTTTTAATTATGGTTTTCTCTGGACATATGCCCAGGACTGGGATTGCTGGATCATATGGTAGCTCTGTTTTCAGTTTTTTAGGGAACCTCCATACTGTTCTCCACAGTGGTTATACCAGTTTACATTCCCAACAATGTAGGAGGGTTCTCTTTTCTCTACACCCTCTCCAGCATTTATTGTTTGTAGACTTTTTGATTATGGCCATTCTGAGCTGTGTGTCTTTCCTACTCCATTGATCTATATTTCTTCTTCTTTTTTTCTTTTTCTTTTTTGGGTGCACCCATGGCATATGGAAGCTCCTGGGCCAGGGACTGAAACCATGTCACAGCAGTGACCCAAGCCACAGTGAAAACATCAGATTCTTTACCTGCTGCACCACGATGGAACTCCTCTATGTTTCTGCTTTTTGTGCCAGTGCCATAAAGTTTTGTTTACTCTGGTTTGTAGTGTAGACTAGAGTCAAGGAGCCTGATTCTTTCAGCTCTGTTTTTCTTTTTCAGGATTGCGTTGCCATTCAGATGGAGTCTTTTGTGTTTCCATACAAATTTTAAAACTTTTTGTTCTAGTTCTTTGGAAAATGTCATTGGTCATTTGATAGGGTTTGCATTGAGGATTGCCTCGAGTAGTATAGTCATTTCGGCAATTCTTCCAGTCCAGGGACGTGATATATCTTTCCATTTCTGTTTGTCTTCAATTTCTTTCGTCAACGTCTTACAATTTTCATAGTAAAGATCTTTTACCTTCTTAGGTAGGTTTATCCCTAGGGATTTTATTCTTTTTGATGTGATGGTAAGTGGGATTATTTCGTTAATTTATCTTTCCGATCATTCATTATTAGTTTATAGAAATGCAAGAGATTTCTATGTATTAATTTTGTATCCTGCACCTTTACCAAATTCATTGATGAGTTCCAGTAGTTTTCTGGTAGCATCTTTAGGATTTTTTGTGTATAGTATGTCATCTGAAAACATTGAACAGAAGTAAATAAGTGGAGATGAAGAAAACAATAGAAGAGATTGGGAGTTCCCGTCATGGCTCAGTGGTTAACGAATCTGACCAGGAACCATGAGGTTGAGGGTTCGATCCCTGGCCTTGATCAGAGGGTTAAGAATCCGGCGTTGCCGTGAGCTGTGGTGTAAGTTGCAGATGCGGCTTGGATCCTGCGTTGCTGTGGCTCTAGCGTAGGCCAGTGGCTACAGCTCTGATTTGACCCCTAGCCTGGGAACCTCCATATGTCGTGGGAGCAGCCCAAGAAATGGCAAAAAAGACAAAGAAAAAAAAATCAATAGATCAAAGAAACTAAAAATTCTTTGACAAGATCAACAAAATTGACAAACCTTTAGCCAGACTCATCAAAAAATGGAGAGGACTCAAATCAATAGTATTAGAAATGAAAAAGCAGAAGTTACAACTGACACCACAGAAATACAAAGGATCATAAGAGACTACTACAAGTAATTCTAAGCCAATAGAATGGACAACCTAGAAGAAATGGGCAAATTCTTAAAAGGTATAACCTTCCATGACTGAACCATAAAGAAATAGAAAATATGAACAGATCAGTCACAAGTACAAAAGTTGAAACTGTGATTTTAAAACTTCCAACAAACAAAAGTTCAGGACGAGATGGCTTCACAGGGGAATTCAGTCAAACATGCGGAGAAGAGTTAACCCCTATTCTTCTGAAACTCTTCCCAAAAACTCCAAAGAAAGGAATACTTTCATACTCACCCTAATAAGCCACCATCACCCTCACACCAAAACCAGACAAAGAGACCACCACAAAAAAAGAAAAGTACAGACCAATATCATTGATGATCATAGATGCAAAAATCCTTAAGAAAATACTAACAAACCAAATCCAACAGTACATTATAAGAATCACACACCATGATCAAATGGGATTTATCTCAGGGATGTAAGGATTTTTCAGTATCTGCAAAACAATTGGTGTGATACACCAAATCAACACATTAAAGAATAAAAACCATATGATCATCTCAATAGATGCATAGAATGCTTTTGACAAAGCTTTTTTAAATGATTTTTATTTTTTCTATTACATTTGGTTTAGAGTGTTATGTCAATTTCTACTGCATAGCAAAGTGACCAAGTCACACATATATATACATTGTTTTTCTCACATTATCCTCCATCATGTTCCATCATAAGTGACTAGATATAGTTCCCTGTGCTATACAGCAGGATCTCCTTGCTTATCCATTCCCAACGCCATAGTTTACATCTATCAACCCCAGACTCCCAGTCCATCTCACTCCTCCTCCTCCCCTTTGGCAACCACAAGTTTGTTCTCCAAGTCCATGAGTTTCTTTTCTGTGGAAAGGTTCATTTGTGCCATATATTAGATTCCAGATATAAGTGATACCATATGGTATTTGTCTGACTTAGTATGAGAGTCTCTAGTTTCATCCATGTTGCTGGAAATGGCATTATTTTGTTCTTTTTATGGCTGGGTAGTATTCCATTGTGTATATATACCATATCTTCTTAATCCATTCATCTGTTGATGGACATTTAGGTTCTTTCCATATCTTGGCTATTGTGAATAGTGCTACAATGAACATATGGATGCATGTATCTTTTTGAATGAATGTCTTATCTGGGTATATGCCCAGGAGTGGGAATGCTGGATCATATTCTGTATTTAGTTTTCTGGGATACCTCCATACTGTTTATCATAGTGGTTGTACCAATTCACATTCCAGCAGTGTAGGAGGGACCCCTTTTCTCCACACCCTTTCCAGAATTTTGTTATTTGTTGGCTTGCTAATGATGGCCATTCTGACAGGTATGAGGTGGTACCTCGTAGTTTTGATTTGCATTTCTCTAATAATCAATGATGATGAGCACTTTTTCATGTGCTTGTTGGCCAACTATGTATCTTCTTTGGAGAAATGTCTATTCAGGTCTTTTTCCCATTTTTCAATTGGGTTGTTGGCTTTTTTGCTGTTGAGTTGTATAAGTTCTTTGTATATTTTAGAGATTAAGCCCTTGTCTGTTGCATCATTTGCAACAATTTTCTTCTATTCCGTAGGTTGTCTTTATGTTTTTTTAATGGTTTCCTTTGCTGTGCAAAGGCTTGTCAGTTTGATTAGGTCCTGTTGGTTTATTTTTCCTTTTATTTCTGTTGCCTTGGGAGTCTGACCTAATAAAACATTTGTACAGTTGATGTCACAGAATGTTTTGTCTGTGTTCTCTCCTAGGAATTGGATGGTGTCTTCTCTTATGTTTAAGTCTTTATTCCATTTTGATTTTGTTTTTGTGCATGGTGTGAGGGTGTGTTTCAGTTTCATTGATTTACATGCAACTGTCCACTTTTCCCAGCACCACTTGCCAAAAGACTGTATTTTTCCCATTTTACATTCTTGCCTCCTTTATTGAAGACTAATTGACCATAGGTGTCTGGGCTTATTTCTGGGTTCTCTATTCTGTTCCATTGGCCTGTATGTCTGTTTTGGTACCAGCACCATACTGTCTTAATTACTGCAACTTTGTAATACTGCCTGAAGTTTGGGAGAGTTCTGCCTCCTGCTTGGTCATCTCAATAGATGCAGAAAAAGCATTTTACAAATCCAACATCCATTCATGATAAAAACTCTCACCAGAGTGGGTATAGAGGGAACATATCTCAACAGAATAAAAGCTATTTTTGACAAACCCTCAGTAAATATAATATTCAATGGAGAAAAACTGAAAGCTTCCCTGCTAAAATCTGGAACAAGGCAAAGATGACCATTCTCACCACTTTTATTCAACGTAGTATTGGAAGTCCTAGCCACAACAGTCAGACGAACAAAAGAAATAAAAGTTATCCAAATTGGAAGAGAAGAGGTAAAATTGTCACTGTATGCAGATGACATGATACTATGTAGAGAGAACCCTAAGGACTCCATACAAAAACTATTCAGACTGATCAACGAATTTAGCAAAGTAGCAGGATATAAGATTAACATTCAGAAATCAGTTGCATTTCTGTATAGTAACAATGAAATATTAGAAAAGGAATATAAAAATATAACTTTCAAAATCGCACCCAAAAAAGTTAAATACCTAGATATAAACCTGACCAAGGATGTGAAAGACTTATATGCTGAGAAGTATAAAACATTAATCAAGGAAATTAAAGAGGATTCAGATAAATGGAAAGATATTCCATGCTCCTGGGCCGGAAGAATTAATATCGTAAAAATGGCCATACTACCCAAACCAATCTACAGATTCAGTGCAATCCCTATCAATTTACCCATGACATTTTTCACAGAACTAGAACAAACAATCCAAAAATTTACATGGAACCATAAAAGACCCAGAATTGCCAAAGCAATACTGAGGAACAAAAACCAAGCTTTCGATAAAGTTTAACATCCATTTATGATTTTTTTAAAAAAAACTGTCCTGGAGTTCCTGTCGTGGCGCAGTGGTTAACGAATCCAACTAGGAACCATGAGGTTGCGGGTTCAGTCCCTGCCCTTGCTCAGTGGGTTAACGATCCGGCGTTGCCGTGAGCTGTGGTGTAGGTTGCAGACGCGGCTCGGATCCCGCGTTGCTGTGGCTCTGGCGTAGGCCGGTGGCTACAGCTCCGATTCGACCCCTAGCCCGGGAACCTCCATATGCTGTGGGAGCGGCCCAAGAAATAGCAACAACAACAACAACAACAACAACAACAACAAAAGACAAAAAAAAAAAAGAATCTGGCATTGCCACAGGCTGTAGTGTAGGTCACAGATGTGGCTTGGATCCATTGTTGCTATGGCTGTGGTGTAAGCCTGCACCTGCACCTCTGATTGAACCCCTAGCCCAGGAACTTCCATATGCCACAGGTACAGCAGTAAAATGAAAAAAAAAAAAAAAAAAACTGTCCAGAAAGTGGGCATAGAGGGAACCCACCTCAACATAATAAAGGCCATGTATTTACAAACTCACAGCTAACATCATACTCAGTGGTGAAAAGCTGAAAGAATTTCCTTTAAGATCAGGAACAAGACAAGGCTGTCCACTCTTACCAGATTTATGCAAGTCCTAGCCACAACAGTCAGGGAAGAAAAATAAAGGGAATCTAAATTGGTAAAATAGACTTTTGAAGGAGCCTAGATTGTAGGTAGACTTGGAACACAAAGACTTTAAAGCAGTTATTTTTGAAATGTTCAAAAAACTAAGTGAAACCATACACAAAAAATTAAAGGGAAACATACTGACACTGTCTTCTTAAATAGAGAATATCAATAGAGAGAGAGTGTGGTTAAAGAAGAATCAAGTGGATATTATTGAGTTGAAATGTTCTGTAAACCAAAATGAAAAATTTGCTAGAGAAGATCAACAGTACACTTGAGTTGGCAGAAAATATAGGCAGCAAACTGGAATACACATTAATAGTGATCATGTGATCTGAAGAGCAAAAAGATAAAAGAATAAAGAAAACTGAAGAGGGCTTGAGAGATATAAGTGACACCAATAAGTACACCAACATACATGGTAGTACCAGAAAAGGAGGATAGAGAAAATATTCAAAAATATAATGACTGAAAACTTAGCACATTTGATGGAAAATATTAATCTATATATCTAAGAAGCTCAGTGAACTAGTAGGATAAACAAAAAGAGAACCACTCCAGATGTATAGTCAGAATGATGAAAGACAAAGACAAAAAGCATCTTGAATGCTGTAAGAAAAAATTGAGTCATCATATGCAAAAGAACAACAAAGATTAGATTACCATCAGAAACAGTGGAGACCAACAGTTCTGTTGTGGCTCAGTGAGTTAAGATCCTGACTAGTATCAGTGAGGATGTGGGTTTGATCCCTGGCCTCTCTCAGTTGGTTAAGGTTGCCACGAGCTGCAGCGTAGATTCTAAACACAGCCCAGATCTGTATTACTGTGGCTGTGGCGTAGGAGGCCAGCAGCTGCAGCTCCAATTCGACCCCTAGCCCAGGAAATTCCATATACTGTTGATGCAGCTTTAAAAATAAAAATAACAATAATGGAGAACAGAAGGCAATGGGATAACATAACTCAGTGTGCTGAAATGTGATACTTTCTGCTGGCAACCTTATGTATAATGAAACTATATTTTCAAAATGAAGGTAAAATAAAGACATTAAAATACAAAGAAAAATTAAGAATATGTATTTATAGTAGACTTGCCTAGAAAGTTGTACAGGCTAAAAGCAAGTGACATTAGGCAGTAATTCAAATCCATATACCAAATAAACAGTAGATAATTAGGTAATTATATATATATATATATAGGCAAAACACTATATATATATAGTGTTTTGCCTTTTCTAGGGCTGCTCCTGCGGCATATGGAGGTTCCTAGGCTAAGGGTCTAATTAGAGCTGTAGCTGCTAGCTTATGCCAAAGCCATGGCAACGCGGGATCTGAGCCACGTCCTTGACCTACACCATAGCTCACGGCAAGACCAGATCCTTAACCCACTGAGCAAGGCCAGGGATCGAACCCTCAACCTCATGGTTCCTAGTCGGATTCATTAACCACTGCACCACGATGGGAACTCTCATTAGGTAATTATAACAGAGAGACTAATTGCATATTTCTTCTCCTTTTTCCTTTAACTTATTTGAAAAGTAATTTATCAAACAGTATGTTTATAATTGCAGTATTGAGCCTATAACATACAAATATGTTTGACACTATCAGCAAAGAGAAGGTGTATGGGAACAAGATATACTGGAGTAAGAAAATACCACCACATGTTAAGTCCAGAAGAAGAGAATCAGAAATAATTTGGTAATTGTAACAAAAACTATAACTACATACTTGAAGGAGACCTTTCTTCTCTCAGAATTTTAAAAGAAATAAGATTATACAAAGTAATAATTATAATGAGTATTCTTGGGTTGGTGTAGGCATAGTGTAATGTGTATAGCAATAATACACAAAAAAGAGGAGGAGGGAGTGGAGCTATATAAAGTTTTGATATTTCACTGGAATGAAGTTTATAGATACTTGTTTGGGGACGCGGGCAGCTACACCCAAGGTATATGGAAGTTCCCATGCTAGGGGTTGAATTGGAGGTACAGGTGCCAGCCTACTCCACAGCCAAAATAACTTGGGATCCAAGCTACATCTGAGACCTGCGCCACAGCTTGCAGGAATGCTAGATCCTTAACACATTGAACAAGGCCAGGGATCGAACCTGCATCCTCATGGATACTAGGTGGGTTCTTAACCCACTGAGCCACAATGGGAACTCTGTGGTAGATACTTTTAAGATGTATATTATAAACCCTAGAGAAAATAACTCAAAAATGTAATTTAAAACTTAACTAAAGGAGGAGTTCCCATAGTGGTTCACCAGGAACAAACCTGGCTAGTGCCCATGAAGATGAAGGTTCAATCCCTGGCCCCACTCAGTGGGTTAAGGATCTGGCATTGCCATGAGCTGTGATGTAGGTCATGGATGTGGCTCAGATCTGGTATTCCTGTGGCTGTGGCATAGGCCAGCAGTTGTAGCTCCGATAAAATCCCAGCCTGGGAACTCCAATATACTGTACCTGCGACCCTAAAATAAAAATTACTAAAGGAATTAAAATGTTGCCCCAGGAAATGTGCACTTAAAAAAATGAAGACAGGAGTTCCCGTCGTGGCGCAGTGGTTAACGAATCCGACTAGGAACCATGAGGTTGCGGGTTCGGTCCCTGCCCTTGCTCAGCGGGTTAAGGATCCGGCGTTGCCGTGAGCTGTGGTGTATGTTGCAAACGCGGCTCGGATCCCGCGTTGCTGTGGCTCTGGCGTAGGCCGGTGGCTACAGCTCCGATTCGACCCCTAGCCCGGGAACCTCCATATGCCGCGGGAGCGGCCCAAGGAAATAGCAAAAAGACAAAAAAAAAGAAAAAATGAAGACAGGTAGTACCCTGGCGGTCTAGCGATTAAGGATCCTGTCTTGTCACTGCTGTGACTCGGGTCACTGCTACGGCTTGGATTCAGTCCCTGGCCTGGGAACTTCCACATACAACAGATTTGGCCCAAAAGAGAAGACAATAAAGGATTGATGTAAGTCATAACCCTTGAGACATGTAAACAGGAAAATGATGAATTCAAATCTACCATATCAATTATAACATAAAATTTGAGCAGATTAAAATACAATCAAAAGGCAGATTGCCAGTTTAAATAAGAAAACAAAATCCAACAATATTCTTTCTGCAGGAGACATTTTATTTTTTCAAATATCCATCACTTTTAAACAATATAATCTATTTATCTATAAAGATACTTACTTTTTTATTTTTAATTGAAGTATAGTTGATTTACAATGTTTCAGGTGTAGAGCAAAGTGATTTAGTTATATATATTCTTTTTCAGATCCTTTTCCATTAAAGAGACACACTTCAGATTCTAAGATACAAATACATTGAAAGTAAAAGGATGGGAGTTCCAGTCATGGCACAGCGGAAACGAATCTGATTAGGAACCATAAAGTGCAGGTTCAATTGCTGGCCTTACTCAGTGGGTTAAGGATTTGGTGTTGCCATGAGCCGTGGTGTAGGTCACAGATGCGGCTTGAGTCCTGCGTTGCTGTGGCTCTGGTGTAGGCCAGCAGCTGTAGCTTTGATTTGATCCCTAGCCTGGGAACCTCCATGTGCCGAGGATGCGGCCCTAAAAAGCAAAAAAAAATAAAAAATATATTAAATTCAAAAAAAAAAGTAAAAGGATATTAAAAAATATATGTACAAAAAACAACCGTAAGATTGCTGGAGTGGCTATGCTCATAACCGCTAATAACCAGACAAAATAAACGTTAAGACAACACAATGTTACTAGAGACAAAGAGGGACATTTTATAATGGTAAAAGCATCAATTCATCAGGTAGCTATAACAATTTTAAATATATGCACTTAAGAAACAGGCCCAAAAACACAGGAAGTGAAAAGTAATAGAAATGAAGGGAGAAAGAGACAATTCAACGATTATAATCAGAGACTTCAATGCCCCACTTTCAAATATGGATACAGCAACTACGCAGATCAACAAGGAAATAAAACATATGATCTTATAGGTATAAAATCCTAGAGACTCCAGGAAAACTCTTAGAACAGTGACAGAATACAGGATACAACGTCAACACACAAAAGTCAGTTGCTTTTATATACAGAAGCAGTGGACAATTATGAAAACAATTCCATTAATAATAACATCAAAAATAATAAAAATATTTAGGAATTAACTTGACCAAGGGGATGAAAAACCTGTACAATGAAAACTACAGCAACAACAATAACAACAAAAAAGGATTTCCCATTGTCGCTCAGCAGAAAGAAATCTGACTAGCATCCATGAGGAGTCAGCTTCCATCCCTGGCCTTGCTCAGTGGTTAAGGATTCAGCATTGCCATGAGCTGTGGTGTAGGTTGCATATGCACTCAGATCCTGAGTTGCTGTGGCTGTGGTATAGGCAATTCCAATTTGACTCCTAGCCTGGGAACCTCCATATGTTGTGGGTTTGGCCCTAAAAAGACCAAAAAAAAGCTATGACTTTTTTTTTATTAGTCAATGAATTTTATTACATTTATAGCTGTACAACAATCATCACAACAAAATTTTATAGCATTTCCATCCCAACCCTCAGTGCATCCCCCCCACCCCCCAAATTGTCTGCTTTGGAAACCATGAGTTTTTCAAAGTCTGTGAGTCAGTATCTATTCCTCAAAGAAGCTCATTGGGTCCTTTTTTAGATACCACATGTAAGCAATAGCCTTTAATATTGGTGTCTCATTGTCTTACTGACATCACTTAGTATGATAATATCTAGGTCTATCCATGTTGCTGCAAATGCTGTTATTTCTTTCCTTTTAATGGCTGAGTAATATTCCATTTTGTAGATGTACCACCTCTTCTTGATCCACTCCTCTGTCAGTGGACATTTAGGTTGTTTCCATGTCTTGTCTATTGTATATAGTGCTGCAGTGAACATTGGAGTACATGTGTCTTTTCTAGTCATGGTTTTTCTCTGGATAGGTGCCCAGGAGTGGAATTGCTGGATCAAAATAGTAATTCTATTTTTAGTTTTCTGAGGACTCTCCATACTGTTTTCCACAGTGGTTGCACCAATTTACATTCCCACCAGCAGTGTAACAGGATTCTCTTTACTCCACACCCTCTCCAGCATTTATTGTTTGTAGACTTTTAAATGATGGCCATTCTGGCTGGTGTAAGGTGGTTTTGATTTGCATTTCTCTAATAATGAGTGATGTTGAACATCTTTTCATGTATTTTTTGGCCATCTGTATGTCTTCTTTGGAGAATTGTGTTTTTAGATCTTCCGCCCATTTTTCTTTATGGGGTGTTTGGTTTTTTTGTTATTGAGCTGCAGAAGGTGTTTATAACTGTTGGACATTAATCCTTCGTCAGCTGCTTCATTTCCAAATATTTTCTTCCCTTTTGTGGGTTGTCTTTTCATTTTGTTTAGGGTTTCCTTTGCTGTGCAGAAACTTTTAAGTTTAATTAAGTCCATTTGTTTATTTTTGTTTTTATTGTCATTACTCTAAGATGTGGATCTGAGAAGATGTTGCTGTCCTTTATGTCGGAGAGTTTGGACTGTTTTCCTATAAGAGTTTTGTAGTATCTGGTCTTATATCTAGGTCTTTAATCCATTTAGAGTTTATTTTTGTGGATGGTATTAGGAAGTGTTCTAATTTCATTCTTTTACGTGTTTTCCCATCACCACTTATTGAACAGACTGTCTTTTGTCCCTTGTGTATTCTTGCCTCCTTTGTCATGAATAAGTTGACCGTAGGTGTGTGGGTTTCATTCTGGCCTTTCCACCCAGTTCCGCTGATCTATAGTTCTGTCTTTGTGCCAGTACCATATGGTTTTGATGACTGTAGCTCTGTAGTATAGTCTGAAGTCAGGGATCCTGATTCCTCCAGCTCCATTTTTCTTTTTCAGGATGTCTTTGGCTATTCTGGGTCTTTTGTGCTTCCAAACAACCTTTAAACTATTTTGTTCGAGTTCTGTGAAAAATCTCCTTGGTAATTTGATAGGGATTGCATTGAATCTATAGATTGCCTTGGGTAGTATACTCATTTTGAAAATATTTACTCTTCTGCTTGAAGAGCATGATATGTCTTTCCATCTGTTTGTGTCATCTTTGATTTCTTTCATCAGCATCTTATAGTTTTCAGGGTACAGGTCTTTTGTCTCTAGGTAGGTTTATTACTAAGTATTTTATTCTTTTTTTTTTTTTCCCACTGTACAGCAAGGGGGTCAGGTTATCCTTACATGTATACATTACAATTACATTTTTCCCCCAGCCTTTCTTCTGTTGCAACATGAGTATCTAGACAAAGTTCTCAATGCTATTCAGCAGGATCTCCTTGTAAATCTATTCTTAGTTGTGTCTGATAAGCCCAAGCTCCCGATCCCTCCCACTCCCTCCGCCTCCCATCAGGCAGCCAAAAGTCTCTTCTCCAAGTCCATGATTTTCTTTTCTAAGGAGATGTTCATTTGTGCTGGATATTAGATTCCAGTTATAAGTGATATCACACGGTATTTGTCTTTGTCTTTCTGGCTCATTTCACTCAGTATGAGATTCTCTAGTTCCATCCATGTTGCTGCAAATGGCATTATGTCATTCTTTTTTATGGCTGAGTAGTATTCCATTGTGTATATATACCACATCTTCCGAATCCAATCATCTGTCGATGGACATTTGGGTTGTTTCCATGTCTTGGCTATTGTGAATAGTGCTGCAATGAACATGCGGGTGCACGTGTCTCTTTTAAGTAGAGTTTTGTCCGGATAGATGCCCAAGAGTGGGATTGCGGGGTCATGTGGAAGTTCTATGTATAGATTTCTAAGGTATCTCCAAACTGTTCTCCATAGTATTTTATTCTTTTTGATGTGATGGTAAACGGGATTGCTTCCCTAATTTCTCTTTCTGATCTTTCGTTGTTAGTATATAGAAATTCAGTCAATTCCTGTGTATTAATTTTGTATCCTGCTGCTTTGCCAAATTCATTATGAGCTCTAACAGTTTTCTGGTAGAGTCTTTAGGATTCTCTTAGTACCATGTCATCTGCAAATACTGATAGTTTTACCTCTTCTTTTCCAATTTGGGTTCATTTTATTTCTTTTTTTTTTCCCTCTGATTGTCATGGGTAGGACTTCCAAAACTATGTTGAATAGTAGTGGTGAGAGTTGACATCCTGTCTTGTTCTTGATATTAGTGGAAACTTTTTCAGCTTTTCACCATTAAGAATGATGTTAGCTGTGTGCTTGCCGAATATGGCCTTTATTATGTTGAGGTAGGTTCCCTCTACGCTCACTCTCTGGAGGGTTTTTATCAGAAATGGGTGTTGGATTTTGTCAAAGGCTTTTCCTGCATCTTTTGAGAGGATCATAAGGTTTTTATTCTTCAGTTTGTTAATATGTATCACACTGATGGATTTGCGGATATTGAAGAACACTTGCATCCCTGGGATAAATCCCACCTGATCATGATGTACAATCCTTTTTAATGTACTGTTGCATTCTGTTTGCTAGTATTTTGTTGAGGGTATTTGCATCTATGTTCATTAGTGAAATTGGCCTGTAATTTTCTTGTCTTGTGGTATCTTTGTCTGGTTTCAGTATCAGCGTGATGGTGGCCTCATAGAATGAGTTTAACAGTGTTCCTTCTTCTGCAGTAGTTGTTCGCTCTTCTCTAAATGTTTGATGGAATTTGCCTCTGAAGCCATCTGGTCCTGGACTGTTCTTTGTTGGAAGTTTTTAAATCACAGTTTCAATTTCAGTTCTTGTGATTGGTCCATTCATCTTTTCTATGTCATCTTGGTTTAGTCTTAGAAGATTGTACTTTTCTAAGAATTTGTCCATTTTTTTCTAGGTTTTCCTTTTTATTGGCATATAGTTGCATATAGTAGTCTTTTATGATCCTTTGCATTTCTGTGATGTCCCTTTAACTTCTCTGGTTTTATTTCTATTTTTATTGATTTGAGTCCTCTCTTTTTTTCTTGATATGTCTGGCTAAGGTTTTATCAACTTTGTTGATCTTTTCAAAGAACGAGCTTTTCGTTTCATTGGTCTTTTCAATGGTTTTCTTAGTTTCTATTTCATTTATTCTCACTCTGATCTTTGATTTCCTTCTGCTAACTTTAGGTCTTGTCTGTTCTTCTCTCTCTCTAGCTGCTTTAGATGTAAAGTTAGGTTGTTTATTTGAGCTTTTTCTTGTTTCCTGAGGGAGGCTTGTATTGCTATAAACTTCCGTCTTAAAACTGCTTTTGCTGCATCCCATAGGTTTTGGAGTGTCTTATCTTTGTTGTCATTTGCTTCTAGGTGTTTTTTAATTTTCCTCTTTGATTTCTTCACTGATCCATTGGTTCCTTAGTAGCCTGTCATTTAGTCTCTGCATGTTTGTGTATTTTGCAGTTTTTTTCTTGTCATATGCCATTGTGGTGGGAAAAGATGATTGATATAAAAGTTACCGAGGCTGATTTGCAGCCCAGAATGTGACCATTCTTAGGGAATATTCCATGTACACTTGAGAAGAATGTGTATTCTGTTGCTTTTGGGTGGAACGTCCTATAAATATCTATTAAGTCCATCTGGTTTAATGCTTCACTCAGGGCCTGTGTTTCCTTATTGATTTTCTGTGTGGATGATCTGTCCATTGCTGTAAGTGGGGTGTTAAAGTCCCCCAGTATTATTGTGTTATTGTTGATTTCTCCTTTTAAGGTTGTTAGCAGTTGCCTTATATGTTGTGGTGAACCTATGTTGGGGGCGTAGATATTTACAATTGTTATATCTTCTTCTTGGATTGATCCTTTGATCATTATGTTGTGTCCTTCCTCGTCTCTTAAAATATTCATTTTAAAGTATTTTGTCTGATATGAGTATTGCTACTCCAGCTTTCTTTTGATCCCCGTTTGCATGAAATATTTTCTTCCATCCTCTCACTTTTAATTTGTATGTGTCCCTAGAAGTGAAGTGGGTCTCTTGAAGACAGCATATATATGGGTCTTGTTTTTGTATCCATTCAGCCAGTCTATGTCTTTTAGTTGGGACATTTAGTCCATTAAGTATTGCTAGGTATGTACTTATTGCCATTTTATTAACTGTTTTGGATTTGTTTTTGTTGCTCTTTTTTCTTCCCTTCTTCTCTTGGTCTCTCCTCTTCTAGTTCGATGACTATCTGTGGTGTTGTATTTGTGTTGATTTTTCTTATTTGTTTGTATATCACTTGGAGATTTTCGGTTTGCAGTTACCCTGAAGTTTTGATATAGGAGTCTATATATATATACAAATTTGTTTTAAGTTGTTGGTCTCTTAATTGCAAGTACATCTCCAGTATCCTGCTTTTTTTACCCTCTTCCTCTCACTTTTTCTGATTTTGGTAGCATAATTGTGCGAGAATGATTTCCTATATTTACTGTATATGTCTTTCCTGGTGAGCCTTGTCATTTGTGGTATTTTTGTTTTCTGTTGTGGGCTTTTCTTTTCTGCCTAGAGAAGTTCCTTTAGTATTTGTTGTAAATCTGGTTTAGTATTGCTGAATTGTCTTAGCTTTTGCTTATCTATAAAGCTTGTGATTTCTTCGAATCTGAATGGGAGCCTTGCTGGGTAACGTAATCTTAGTTGGAGGTTTTTTCCTTTCATCACATTAAGTATGTCATAACACTCCCTTCTGTCCTGTTCTTCTGAAACCTGCTGTTGACCTTATCAGGGTTCCCTTGTATGTTGTATATTTCTTTTCCCTGGCTGCTTTCAATATTTTCTCTTTGTCTTTAATTTTGGTCAGTTTGATTAGTGTGTATCTTGGGGTGTTCCTCCTTGGGTTTATTTTTTATGGTAGTCTTTGTGCTTCCTGGATTTGAGTGAGTGGTTCCTTTCCCATGTTAGGGAAGTGTTTGGCTATTATCTCTTCGAATATTTTTTCCTTCTCTTTCTCTCTCTCTTCTCCTCTGGCACCCCTATTATACAGATGTTGGTACGTTTAAGGTTGTCCCAGAGTTCTCTGAGACTCTCTTCATTTGTTTTCAATCTTTTTTCTCTTTTCTCTTCCACATCAGTTACTTCCACTAGTCTATCCTCCACCTTGCTTATTCATTATTCTGCCTCCTGTATTCTGCTGTTGGTTGCTTTTAATGAATTTTTTAGTTCCGTTTTTGTATTTTGCACCTCTGCTTGCTCACATTTTAAATCTTTGCTTTGTGTTTGCTGTACATTATCCATCTTTGCCTCAGTTTATTTCGAATGTCTTGCATCACCTTCAGCATCATCAGTCTAAAATCTTTTTCCTGGAGGCTGATAATCTCCAGATCACTTAGCTGTTTTTCTGGGTTTTTTTCTTGATCCCTCATCTGAGTTATATTCCTCTGCCTTTTCATTTTTATAGGTTTTTGTTGTGGTCAATAGAGCAGACAATAGAGTTGTAGCCTCTCTTACTTCTGGTGTCTGCCCACCTTGTGACTAAAGTTGGTATGGTGTCTTGCTGTAGGCTTCTTGATGGGAGGGACTGGTGTCTGCCCACTGGTAGGTGAAGCTGGTTCATATTCTTCTGATGGGTTGGGCTTTGTCTCTGGGTGAGATTAGAGGTGTCTGTGTGCCTGGGGGGCATAGTCTTTAGGCAGCCTGTTTACTAATAGGCGGGGCTGTGTTCCCTCCTGGATTGTTGTTTGGCCTGGGGCTTCTTAGCACTGATGGGTAGGGCCAGACTTTCCCCAAATTGCCTCCTCCAGAGAAATGCACCCTGATGTATATTCCTGAGAACGTTGCCTCCAATGTTCTTCCCCCACAACAAGCCACTGCCACCCTCTGTTTTCCCTGGAGATCCTCCAAGACCTGCAGTCAGGTCCAACCCAGCTTCCTATGGAACCTTTGTTTTGCCCTGGGACCCAGTGCACATGAAAGTCTATGGGTGCCTTTCAAGAATGGGGTCTCCATTTCACCCATTTCCATGGTGCTCCGGCAGGCAAGCCCCACTGGCCTTCAATGGCAGATGCTCCAGGGGCTCTTTCTCCCAATGCCAGATCCCCAGGCATGGGGATTTGACATGGGGCTCAGAACTCTCACTCCTGTAGGTGAGTCTCTGTGAACCAGTTAGTTTCCAGTCTGTGGGGCTTCCCATCCGGTAGGTATGGGGTTGCTTATATAGCTTAATTGCCCATCCTACCGTCTTGATGTGGCCTCCTCTTTGTCTTCTAGAGTTGGATATCTTTTTGGAAGTTTCCAGTCCATCTGGTTGAAGGTTGTTCAGTATTTGGTTGTAATTTTGTTGTTTTTAGGAGAGAAGTTGAGCTCCAGTCCTTCTATTCCGCCATCTTAATCCCATCTCTCTCTCATTATCAGAAATGTTGTAAGGAAATTAAAGACATAAGGGAAACACAGCACATTGTTATCGATTAGAAGACTTAATATAATTAAAATGTCATTACTACCCTAGCATTCTACAGATTCAGTTCAGTCTTTATCAAATCCCAAGGATATTTTTGGCAGTAATAGAAAAATTATCCTAAAATTTATATTGAATCTCAAGGGATCCCCCAAAAGCCATAACGTCCTTGAAAAAGAAAATCACAACAGGAAGACTCACACTTCTTATTTCAAAACTTACTACAAAGCTACTCTAATTAAATACAATACAGAGACAATTATTTTGAAGAAACAGTGTGGTATTAGCCAAAAGACATATGTTAAACCAATGGAATGGAAAAAAAAAAAGCTCAGAAATCTTCACATATATGGTCAAATGATTTTTGACAAGGGTGCCAAGACCATTTGTTTTGGTTTTTTTTTATTCTTAAGCTGATGTTTATTATATTTTTCCTTACACTTATTTGTAAACTATAAATATTTCACAAGAAGAACACAAAATCAATGTAAAAATGCCATTAAGTACTGTTCTATGGAGAAAGTGCTCTGACAAGCTAGTCCACTGACATCTATCATCCAGCATGACCCAGCAGTTGAAATAAATCTATCAGCACATCAATAACTGATAAGATTCATCATCTGGGTCACACATGCCAAGACCACTTAATTGAGACAGGATAGTCTTTTCAACAAATGTTACTGGGAAAACTGGATATCCACATCCGAAAGAATGAAGTTGAATGCTCACTTAACACCATATACAAGATTTAACTCAAAACGAATCAAGGATCTAAATGTAAGGTTTGAAAAGTTTGTGCATCAAAGACATTATCTACAGAATAAGAAGGCAGAATGGGAGAAAATGTCTGCAAATCATATGTCTGATAAGGGATTAATATTCACAATATATATAGAACTTCTAAAATGCAATAAGAAAAAAAACAACCCAATTCAAAAGTTGGCAAAGTACTTAAATAGACATTTTCCAGAGAAGACATATGAATGGAAAATAAGCATTTGAAAAGATGCTCAACATCGCTAATCAAAACTGCAATGAGATACCACTTCATATCCACCAGGATAGTAAATGTCAAAAACAGAATATAATAGTTTTCTTTTGACACAGCTGGTTAAGGATCCATCATTGTTACTTCAGTTGCTTGGTTCACTGCTGTGCCACAAGTTGGATCCCTGGCCAGGAAATTTTCACATTCCACAGGTGTGGCAAAAAAAAAAAAAAAAAAAAAAGAAAAGAAAAAAAGAAAAGATAGAAAATAACAAGTGTGGTTAAGGATTTGGAGAAATTGGAACCCTTGTGCACAGTTGGTAGGAATATAAATGTTACAGCTATGGAGTTCCCGTCATGGCTCAGTGATTAACGAATCCGAATTAAGGAACCATGAGGTTTCAGGTTCGATCCCTGGCCGTGCTCAGTGGGTTGGGGATACGGCGTTACCAAGAGCTGTGGTGTGGGTCGCAGACACGGCTTGGAACTCCTGTTGCTGTGGCTGTGGCATAGGCCGGTGGCTACAGCTCGAATTGGACCCCTAGCCTGGGAACCTCCATATGCCGCGGGTGCAACCCTAGAAAAGACAAAAAGACAAAATAATAATAATAATAATAATAATAATAAAATTTTTAAAAAATGTTACAACCACTATGGAAAACAGTTGGTGGTTCCTCAAAAAATTAAAAATAGGAGTTCCCACCACAGTGCACTGGCTTAAGAATCTGACTGTAGCAGCTTGGGTTGCTGCAGAGGTGCAAGTTTGCTCCCTGGCCCTGCACAGTGGGTTAAATGATCTGGCTTTGTTGCAGCTGCCCTGTAGTTGGCCTTGGATTCAAGCCCTGGCCCAGGAACTTCCATAGGTCGCAGGTGCAGCCATAATTTTTTTTTTAAATAAAAGTAGAATTACCATATGATCCAGCAATTCCACTTCTAGGTATATATTCAAAATAATTGAAAGCAGGGTCTCAAAGAAATATGTACATATCCATGTTCATAGTAGCCTTATTCACAGTAGCTGAAAACATGGAAGCAACCCAAGTGTCCATCAACTGATGAATGGATACACAAAATATGGTATATACAATGGAATATTATCCAGCCTTTACAGAGAAGGAAATTCTATACTACATTACAACATGGGTGAATCTTGAGGACATTATATTAAATGAAATAAATAATCTAGTCACAAAAAGACAAACACTGTATGATTCCATTTACGTGAGGTACTTAGACTAGTCAAAATCATAAAGACAGAAATTATAATGGTAGTTGCCAGGGGTCGTGGGAGGGAATAATGGGTAGTTATTGTTTAATAGGTAAAGAATTTCAGTTTAACAGAATGAAAAGAGTTACGGGGATAGGTGATGGTGATGGTTGCACAAGGTGAATGTATTTGATAGCACTGAATTGTACACTTACAAATGGCTAAGAATCGTAAATGATATGTTATATGTATTTTACTACAACTTTTTAAAGTGTAACAATAACAAAACAGACAATTGAAACCAATAATTGAGTTCAGTAAAGTCACAGGATATAAGATCAATTTATCAATTGTATTTTAATACACTAGTAATCAGTATTCCAAAAATAAAATTGAGAACAACTCCTTTTGTAATAGCATGAAAAAGGAGTTCCTGTCGTGGCTAAGTGGTTATCCGACTAGGAACCATGAGGTTGCGGGTTTGACCCCTGGCCTTGCTCAGTGGGTTAAGGATCCGGCATTGCCATGAGCTGTGGTGTAGGTCGCAGACGTGGCTCGGATCCCGCGTTGCTGTGGCTCTGGTGTAGGCTGGCAGCTACAGCTCCGATTAGACCCCTAGCCTGAGAACCTCCATATGCCGTTGGAGCGGCCCTAGAAAAGCCAAAAAAATAAATAATAGCATGAAAAAGAATGAACTACTTGGTATAAATCTGACAAAAGAGGTTCAAGATTTGTAAATTGAAAACTACAGTTAAAGAAAATTTAAATAAATGGAAAAACATCCCTTTCTTATAAGAAGATAAAAGATTGTTAAGATCGCAATAGTCCTGAAGTTTGATCTATACATTTAACCCAATCCAAAATCCCAGATGGCTTACTTGCAGAAATTAACAAGCTGACACTAAAATTAATGTGTAAATGCAAGGGGCTCAGAATAGTCAAAACAATCTTGAAGAAAAAGAACAAAGTTGTAGATCCACACTTCTCCATTTAAATATTACTACAAAGCTATATTAATCAAAACCGTGGCATAAGGATAGACATATAAATGAGTGGAGTACAGTTGAGTGCCCAGAAATAAACCCTTACATTTATGGTCAGTTGATTTTTGTCAAGAGTACCAAGATAATTTAATGAGGAAAGATAGTCTTTTCAGTAAATAGTTTTGCTATAACTGGATATTCACATGCAGAAGAATGAAGTTGGACCTCTACCTCACATCATACACAAAATTTAACTCAAAATGCATCATCTAAATATAAGAGCTCAAATTATGAAATCTTTAGAAGACAACATGTGTAAATCTTTAGAAGACAACATGTGTAAATCTTCATGATCTCAGGTTAGGAAATAGTTTCTTAGATGTGATGCCAAAAGTGTAAGTGACAAAAGAAAAATACATAAATTGGACTAAACCAAAACTAAAAGCTTGTTGTGAGACAACGCCATGAAGAAAGTGAGAAAACAGTGTGCTTACAGAATGGGAGAAATACTTGCAAATTGTGTATCTGGTATCTAAAATGTATAAAGAATTCTCACAACTCATTAATAAAGGAGAAATAGTTTAATTACAGTGATCAAAGAAAATCAATAGATATTTCTCCAAAGAAGATATGTAAACAGCCAATAAGCACTTGAAAAAATACTCAACATCACTAATCTTTAGGAAAATGCAAATCAAAAATTCAGTGAGATACCAGTTTTCACCCATTAGGGTGACTATAATTAAAAAGACAGACAACAGGTTTTGGTGAGAATGTGAAGAAATTGGGACACTGCTAGTGAGAACATAAAATGAAGACATATCTACACAAAAGCATGTTCATATAGCATCACTCATAATCTCCAAAAAGTGGAAACACCTTAAATGTTCATCAACTGATGAATGGGTTAACAAATGTGGTATATTTGTATAATACTACATTATTCAGCTATAAAAAGGAGTGGACTTATGCTACAACATGGATGAACCCTGCAAAACATTAGACTAGGTGAAAGACACTAGTCGCAAAAGGACATATGTACTTCTACTTAAGTGAAATGTTCAGAATAGGCAAATCTATAGATGTGTGGTTGCCAGCAGCCTGGGGGAGGGGCAAATGTAGAGTGATTGCTAATTGATATGAGGTTTCTGTTTGGGGTGATTTAAATGTTGTGTAATTATATAGTGGTGATGGTTACACAGCCCTGTGAATATACCAAAAAATATTGATATACACTTTTAATACATGAATTATATGGTATAATACTTGTATCTCAATAAAGTTGTAAAGTAGAAAGAAAAGTGAAGTAGATTGATAACTAAAGATTAAGAGAATTTATGCTACCAACTTGCCATACCAGAAGTATTAAATGATGTCCTTCAGAATGAAAGGAAACGACACCCAAATGAATGAGTAATAACCACCTGTAAAAGTAATTGCATAGATAAATGTATAAAATGGTATAAATATTTTTTTATTTCTTGACTTAACTGATTTAAAAGACAACTTCAGGAGTTCCCATTGTGGCTCAGTGGTTAACGAATCCAACTAGGAACCATGAGGTTGCGGGTTCGATCTCTGGCCTTGCTCAGTGGGTTAAGGATCTGGCGTTGCCGTGAGCTGTGGTGTAGGTTGCAGACGCAGCTTGGATCCCGTGTTGCTGTGGCTCTGGCGTAGGCCGGTGGCTACAGCTCCGACTCTACCCCTAGCCTGGGAACCTCCATATGCCACAGAGTGGCCCTAGAAAAGGAAAAAAGACAAAAAAAAAAGACAACTGCATAAATCAATAGTTATAAAATTGTGTGTTGGTTTTAGAATAATAGAACATACATGATAATAACAATGCAACAGAGGGAGGAAAGAAGAGAACTATATTGGAACAACATTTCTACCTCCTACTGGAATTATTTAGTACTAATTTGATGTGGTGTGTCAGTTAAGATGTATTTTGTAATGTTCACAGTAACAATTATGAAAATAACTAAAAATATAGTTAAAAAAACAACAAAATAATTAAAATGCTACACTAGAGAATATCTATTTAACACAATAGAAGGCAGTAAAAGAGAATGAACAGAAAAAAGTATGAAACTTATAAATCTGAACATATCAACAACTATATCAAATGTAAATGGAATGAATATTCCAATCAAAAGGCAGAGATTGTGAGATTAGATACAAAGCATGAACTATTTACAGGAGATAGACTTTAGATTGAAAGACACAAATAGGAGTTCCCGTCATGGCGCAGTGGTTAACGAATCCCCACTAGGAACCATGAGGTTGCGGGTTCAATCCCTGCCTTTGCTCAGTGGGTTGGGGACCCGGCGTTGCCGTGAGCTGTGGTGTAGGTTGCAGACGCGGCTCGGATCCCGAGTTGCTGTGGCTCTGGCGTAGGCCGGTGGCTACAGCTCCGATTCGACCCGTAGCCTGGGAACCTCCATATGCCGCAGAAGCGGCCCTAGAAAAGGCAAAAAGACAAAAAAAAAAAAATAGGTTGAAAGAAAAAGAATAGGAAAAACATGTCATGCAAACAACAACCATATGAAAATTGTAATAGATATTCTAATGTCTGACAAAATAGACTTTAAGACAAGTAATACATTTGTCTTCTATAGACAAATATAGAAGATTTTATAGTGATAAAAGGGTCAATTCATCGGGAAAATATAACAATTATAAAAATGCACTACTCCTAATGACAGTGCCCCTAAATACATGAAGCAAAAACCTGTAGAATTTAAGAATGTAATAGCCCTTCAACAATAATAGTTCGAGGCTTCAATACCCTTTAATATCTCAATAATGGATAGAACAACTAGACACAAAGTCAGCAAAATGGTAAAAAAAAGAATGTATATATATATGTATAACTGGGTCACTTTGCTGTACAGCAGAAATTGACAGCACATTGTAAATCGACTATAATAAATTTTTTAAAATTAAAAAAAAATGACAAAAAAAATGGAAGACTTGTGCAACACTGTCAACCAACTTGACGTGACCTGATAAAAATGATGAATTTAGATCTCTCACACTATACACAAAAATTACTCAAAATGGATCATAGACCAAAATACAATAGTTAAAACTGTAAAATTTACAGGAGAAAATTCTCATGATTTTGGGTTAGGTGAATATTTCTTAGATGCAACAGCCAAAGAATAACCCACCTTAAAAAATAGATTTCAGGAGTTCCCGTCATGGCGCAGTGGTTAACGAACCCAACTAGGAACCATGAGGTTGCGAGTTCGATCCCTGGCCTTGCTCAGTGGGTTAACGATCCAGCGTTGCCGTGAGCTGTGGTGTAGGTTGCAGACGTGGCTCGGATCCGCGTTGCTGTGGCTGTGGCGTAGGCCAGTGGCTACAGCTCCGATTAGACCCCTAGCCTGGGAACCTCCATATGCTGTGGGAGCGGCCCTAGAAAAGGCAAAAAGACAAAAAAAATAGATTTCATCCCAATATAAAAAATATAAAATTTTTATACTTCAGAAGCCAACCATTAAAAAATTGAGGAGTTCCCATTGTGCTGCAGCAGAAACAAATCTGAATAGGAACCTTGGGGTTGCAGGTTTGATCCCTGGCTTCACTCAGTGGGTTAAGGATCTGGCACTGCTGTGGCTCTGATGTAGGCCAGCAGCTACAGCTCCGATTAGACCCCTAGCCTGGGAACCTCCGTATGCCGCAGGTACGGCCCTGAAAAGAAAAAAAAGACTAGAAAATACAAAATTGAAAAGGTAAGCCACAGACTGGAGAAAACATTTACATATCCCATAGCTGATAAAGGACTTTTGTTAGAATATATTTAAAAACTTATAAGAAAACAAACAACTCTATCTAAAAATGAGTAAAAGATGTGAACAGACATGTCACCAGAGAAGATATAGCATTGGAACAGAAGCATATGAAACGGTTCTCAACTTCAGTAATCATTGGGGAAATGCAAATTTAAACCATAATGAAACACTACTTCATTCAGCTGGAATGATAATTATAATAAGAAAGACAGATGTAGGCCTGGCTATGGAGAACTGAAATTCCCTCATACACTGCTGGTGGGAATTTAAAGGGATACAACTACTCTGGAAATTAGTTTGGCATTTTCTTAAAAAGTTAAACATAAATTTATCATATGACTCATTTATTTCACTCCTAGGTATCTACCCAAGAGCACTGAAAAGATATGTCCAGTCAAAGACTTGCACATGAATGTTCAAAGAAATATTATTCTTAATAGCCAAAAAGTAGAAATAACTCAAATATCTGTTAACTGGTAGATGGATAAACATCTGATACATGCCAGAGCATAAGTAAACCTCAAAGTTATTATATGGTGATGAAAGAAATCAAAGTAGGAAAGTTCATGGACTTACATTGTAAACTGTCACTTCTCAAACTGATCTGTAGGTTTAATACAATTCCTGTGGGGCTAAATGCAAGGATTTTTGTGGATGTAAACAAACTTACTCTAAAATTTATATAGAAAGACACAGGTCCTTAAAATAGCTAAAACAATCTTGCAAAAGGAGAAAAAAGTATAGGAATCACTCTTCTCAATTTTAAGGCTTAATATGTAGCTAAAGTAATCAAGCCGGTGGAAGTATTTGCTAAAGGATAAACAAAGCAGTCAGTGGAACAAAATAAAGAACCTAGAAATAGAACCACACAAATATGCACAACTAATTTTTTACAGAGGTGCCAAAGCAATTCAGTGGGGGAAAGGATAACCTTTTCAACAAATGGTGCTGGAACAACTGGACATCCATAGGCCAAACAAACAAACACTTCAACCTAAACCTCACACTTTATACAAAAATTAACTCAGCACTGTTTGAGGAAGGCTTGTTTGGAAAACTAGAGATCTTTGGAAAATGCACTCATTATTTTGTCTCTAGACTGCTGTTCTAATCTACAGATCCTGGACTTGAGTTGCCATGTTTTCTGCTTCCACCCAGCCCTGCTTGCTTCAGACTGGCCCTACAATCCTAATTGGCAAGAGCCAATTCCTTAATACCTATCTTGTTGCTCCTGTTATTCCTGAATTCAGTGGTTTTTGTATACTGACGGACTCCTTGGTTTGTCTCAAGTCTGAAGTCAAGGGGAGATTCTGTTAGCAACCGAGGACTTTTCTGTTCAGTCCTGAACACATTTTCCTCCAATTGCTGGTCTTGTCCCTACACTTGTGTGTAAAAGATGTAGTTATATCTCCCTTTAGATTCTATGATGGTTGAATATATTGTGCAGTGTTCAATACATTGCACCCTTAAAGCTGACTGTCCATTTATCTTTAATTTAAAAATCTGAACAAAGGACTAGCATATACTCAAGCTCAGTGTTTGTTGAAATTTAAATGTAAATAAAATATGAAATAGGAGTTCCCATCTTGGATCAGCAGTCAGCGAACCCGACTAGCATCCATGAGGTCGTGGGTCGATCCCTGGCCTCACTCAGTGGGTTAAGGATCTGGCATTGCGGTGAGCTGTGGTGTAGGTCACAGACGTGGCTTGGATCCCGTGTTGCTGTGGCTGTGGTGTAGGCTGGCAGCTGTAGCTCCGATTGGACTCCTAGCCTGGGAACCTCCATATGCTGTGGGTGCAGCCCTAAAAAAGAAAAAAGAAAAAAGGAAAGGAAAACCAGAAAGAGTAAAGAAAAGTAGTAGACTGGCTCCTGTAAGCCCCCCTGGGCAAATAACCACCACTTTTTGAGTACTATTCCACTAAACTTTCTTAGGGCATTATCATTTTTGTCCTGTTCTACAGGGCACATAGCTGTTGCCTCCTCCTGTAAGTCTGGTAACTTTTAGGAAACCTATGCAGATTTTGGAAAAATGGAAGACATACCTAGAGATGAGATTCAGGAAAACTAGATTCAGGCAGCAAGGAGATGGAAGGTGGAGTAACCAGCTGGAAGCCTCTTATAGAATTCCTGGCAAAAGGGATAAGGACTGAACTGGCGGGACAGTGAGGAGAGAAAGAAGGGCTGCAATATCATGACACCACCAGTTACCACATGGCCAGCTTTCCAAGAGATTCCCTCATATCCAGGATTTCATTCTATCTGTTCCATTAATTTTTTCTTTGCAGGGAATATTATATCCATTGTATAAATGAAGAAGCTGAGTCTCGGAAAGGAAAAGTGATTGATTTAAGATATCTCAGTGAGACTGTGGAGGAACCAGTACTAGGGACCAAGGTCTTCTGAATGCTTACTAACTGCCAGGCCCAGTTGAGCTGCTTTGAACATGTATTTGGTCCTCACAAAAACTTTGTCATATTAAGTAGGGATTCATATCTTCATTTCTCACAATTTGCACAGATGCGCAACTGTTCCTGGACTCCCTTGGGAGGGAGGGCAGCCTATTGGCTGTCATTCCTCCTGGAGGCCAAAGCTTCCTGGAGGCTATGGATTCTCTCCACAGGGAGAGAAACCTCCTTCCTCCAACCCATTCCACCTCCTGCCCAATAAATGCCCCCACCTCTCCCCTGGGGGTATTGTTTAGGGCTGGAATAAATCTAAGTCCACAGGTTAGGTGAACATTAGAGCTACTTTTAGAGAAGCAATAAACAGTCTATTCTTCTCAGGGCTAGGGCAGGGACCCAGGGCTAAGGACTTCTTTAGCATATTCTTTGTGTATTTTCCCTCCCTCCACACTGCTGCCACCTAGATCCAAATCATCATCATCTCTAATCCAAATTACTGCAACAGCCTCAACCAGTCTCTTTGATCAGGTCTGTAGACAGTTGTGTGGTTTGTGCATTGCACAAGGATCTCTGGTTAGGGGCCCAGTAGGAGCTGAAATCCAGCTTGTATTCTGGTGCTAAGTCATGTACCCTGGTGTGTGGCTGCATCTGCAGAAAAAAAGTGGATCTTCCCCTTTAGATAAAAGCCCTTTCTTCCTTGGAGTTCCCGTCGTGGCACAGTGGTTAACGAATCCGACTAGGAACCATGAGGTTGTGGGTTCGATCCCTGCCCTTGCTCAGTGGGTTAACAATCCGGCGTTGCCGTGAGCTGTGGTGTAGGTCGCAGATGCAGCTTGGATCCCGCGTTGCTGTGGCTCTGGCGTAGGCTGGCAGCTACAGCTCCAATTGGACGCCTAGCCTGGGAACCTCCATATGCTGCGGCACTAAAAACAAAAAGACCCCCCAAAAAAAATAAAAAAATAAAAAATAATAGCTTACCCATAAAAATTAACTCAGAATGGATCATAGACTTAAATGTAAATATAAAATTATACAAATTTTAGAAAAAATTTCAGAATCTAGAGGTAGGCAAAGAATTCTTAGACTTGTTACCAAAAGCATGATCCATAAAGGGAAAAACTGATGAATTGGTCCTTAACAGAATTAAAAATTTTTGCTACTTCAATGCCCATGTGAGGATAAAAACATAAGCTACAGGAGTTCCCGTCGTGGCACAGTGGTTAACGAATCCGACTAGGAACCATGAGGTTGCGGGTTCGGTCCCTGCCCTTGCTCAGTGGGTTGACGATCCGGCGTTGCCGTGAGCTGTGGTGTAGGTTGCAGACGCGGCTCGGATCCCGTGTTGCTGTGGCTCTGACGTAGGCCGGTGGCTACAGCTCCGATTCGACCCCTAGCCTGGGAACCTCCGTATGCCGCGGGAGCGGCCCAAGGAAATAGCAACAACAACAACAACAAAAAAGACAAAAGACAAAAAAAAAAAAAAAACATAAGCTACAAACTGTGGGGAGATATATTTGCAAACCATATATTCAAACAAAGGCCTAGTATCTAGAACATATAACGATCTCTCAAAACTCAGCAGTAAAAAAAGACAAATAATTTAATTAGAAAAGGCAAAATACATGAACAGACGTTTGACTGAAGAGGATATACAGTGACCAATATACACATAAAAAGATGTTCTACGATCCGGCGTTGCCGTGAGCTGTGGTGTAGGTTGCAGACGCGGCTCGGATCCCGCGTTGCTGTGGCTCTGGCGTAGGCCGGTGGCTACAGCTCCGATTAGACCCCTAGCCTGGGAACCTCCATATGCCGTGGGAGCGGCCCAAGAAATAGCAACAACAACAACAATAACAACAACAAAAGACAAAAAAAAAAAAAGATGTTCTATATTGTTAGCCATTAGGGAAATGCAAATTAAAACTACAATGATATATCATTACACACCTATCAGAATGGCTAATATAAGAAATAATGATAATACCACATCATGGGGAAAACACGGAGAAACTGGGTCATTCATTCATTGGTGTTGGAAATATGGTACAGCCACTTTGGAAAACAATTCATTAGCTTCTTCAAAAAACCACTGTACAACCCAACAATTGCACTCTTGGGCATTTATCCCAGAGAAATGCACATGTGGAAGTATTTGCTAAAGGATAAACATAGAGGTCCCCACAGAATCCTGCACACTAATGTTTAGAGCATCTTTTTCTTAATACTCCAAATTTGGAAACAACCAGATTTCTTTCAATGAATGAATTATTCAGCTGTTATACATATATATGATGGAATTCTACTCAGTAATTAAAAAGCAACAGACTTTTGGTAACACAACAGTTTGGATGAATCTTAAGGTAATTGTGCTAAGTAAAAAAAAAAAAAAAAAAGCCAATCCCAAAAGATTAAATATTGTATGATTCCTTTGTTAAAATGACAAAATTGGGGAAATGGAAAACAGATTAATAATTGCCAGGGGTTAGGAACATGGAGTGGAGAAAGAAGATAGATGTAGTTATAAAAGGCAATGTGAGGGATACTTATGGTGATTCAACTGTTCTATATCTTGACTAAATCAGTATCAATATTCTGTTGCAAGATATTACCATTAGGATAACTAGGTAAAGTGTTCAAGGGATTCCTCTGTTTTATTTCTTAAAACTGCATGTTAATCTACTCTAATATCAAAATTAAAAGTTTAATTAAAACAGAACTATACTAAGGAAGGAAGCCAGACAGAAAAGTCCACATACTGTATTTTTCTATTTATATGAAGTGTTCAGCAAAGCAAATCTATAGAGATAGGAAGTTGTGAGAGATTGTAAAGTTGATAGAAAGTGGTTGCCTAGGGGTGGGAATGGGGAGTTACTGCACATGGGCATGAGAAATCTTTTGGGGGCAATGCAAATGTTCTAAAACTCAATTGTGGTGATAGTTGCATAACTCTGTAGACTTACTAAAAATCATTAAGTTCTATACTTAATGGATACATTTTATGGTATGTAAATTATACCTCTCGGACTTCAGACTATACTACAAAGCAACAGTTGTCAAAACTGCATGGTACTGGCACAAAGACAGACATATAGATCCGTGGAACAGGATAGAAAGCCAAGAAATCAACCCATGCACTTACAGTCAACTCATCTATGACAAAGGAAGCAAGACTATACAATGGAGAAAGGACAGCTTGTTTAATAAGTGGTGCTGGGAAAACTGGACAGCCACATGGAAAAGAATGAAATGAGAACACTCCCTAACACCATCCACAAAAATCAACTCCAAATGGATTAAAGACCTAGATATAAGACCAGACACTATCAAACTCCTAGAGGAAAACATAGGTCAAACACTCTCTGACATAAACGACAGCAACATCTTCTCAGGTCCACCTCTCAGAGTATTGACAATAAAAAGAAAAATAAACAAATGGGACCTACTCAAACTGAAAAGTTTCTGCACAGCAAACGAAACCCTAAACAACACAAAAAGACAACCCACAGAATGGGAGAAAATCTTCGCAAGTGAATCCACTGACAAGGGATTCATCTCCAAAATTTATAAACACCTTCTGCAGCTCCATACCAAAAAAACAAACAACCCCATCAAAAAATGGCCAGAAGATCTAAACACACAATTCTCCAAAGAAGACATACAGACGGCCATAAAACACATGAAAAGATGTCAACATCACTCATTATTAGAGACATGCAAATCAAAACCACTCTGAGGATCCACCGTACACCAGCCAGAATGGCCATCATCCAAAAGTCTACAAACAATAAGTGCTGGAGAGGGTGTGGAGAAAAAGGAACCCTAGTACACTGCTGGTGGGATTGTACATTGGTGCAACCACTGTGGAAGGCAGTATGGAGATTCCTCAGAAAACTAAAAATAGAACTACCATTTGATCCAGCCATCCTACTCCTGGGCATCTATCCAGAGAAAACCATGACTCGCAAAGACACATGTACTCCAGTGTTCATTGCAGCACTATTTACAATAGCCAAGACATGGAAACAACCTAAATGTCCATCGACAGAGGAGTGGATCAAGAAGAGGTGGTACATATACACAATGGAATATTACTCAGCCATCAAAAAGAACGAAATAGCAGCATTTTTAGCAACATGGATGGACCTAGAAACTATCATGCTAAGTGAAGTCAGCCATACAATGAGACACCAACATCCAATGCTTTCACTGACATGTGGAATCCGAAAAAAGGCCAGAATGAACTTCTTTGCAGAACAGATGCTTACTCACAGACATTGAAAAACTTATGGTCTCCGGAGGAGACAGTTTGGGGGTTGGGGGATCTGCTTGGGCTGTGGGATGGAAATCCTGTGAAATCAGATTGTTATGATCATTATACAACTACAGATGTGATAAATTCATTTGAGTAATAAAAAAAAAGAAAAAAATTATACCTCAATAAAGCTTTTTTAGGTAAGTTTGTATATATGTAAAATTAATGCAAAGTAAAAGGCTTATTTTGAAAAATGAAATAGTATTAAAGCATAAAGACTTGAGACACTGCATGTAAAAAAGGGAAGATACAAAAAGGAGAAGATCATGGAGTTTCCTGGTAGCTTTGTGGGTTAAGGATCCAGCATTGTCACTGCTGTGGCTCTGGTTCAGTCCCTGGCCCTGGAACTTCCACGGCTGTGGGCATGAGCAAAACAAAAAAAGGGAGAAGATCAGTAACTATGAGTATACCAAAATATATAGTATTGAAAGACAAATGACAAACTGGGAAAATAGTTGCAACCGTTAAAACAGACAGTACATCAATATTCTCAATATATAAAAGCTTTTTAAATACTAGCACCCCAAAACAAAAATGGGTAAATGACACTCTCTTTGGATTCATTTGTTTATAAGAAACAAAAGCCACTCTAGCTATCCTATTGTAAAGATGTAACAGGAGTTCCCTTCATGGCTCACTGGTTAACAAATCCGATTAGGAACCATGAGGTTGTGGGTTCAATCCCTGGCCTTGCTCAGTGGGTTAAGGATCCGGCATTGCCGTGAGCTGTGGTGTAGGTCGCAGACATGGCTTGGATCCAGCATTGCTATGGCTGTGGTGTAGGCCGATGGGTACAACTCCAATTCAACCCCTAGCCTGGGAACCTCCATATGCCGTGGGAACGGCCCAAGAAATGTCAAAAAGACCAAAAAAGAAAGATGTGTAACAGGTAGTCTCATGGTCATCCAAGGATCGGAAAAGTGCACAATTGCCCACCCTCTCATGGACCTTTGTAGTTCATTTTTCTGCTGTCTGTTTCATCAGCCCCTGAATCTCTTAGCTCAAATTCTCAAGACTGTGGCAAGCCATGAATTGATTTGACTTGGATCAGCTGTCCACCCTGTATCCAAATAGCTATCACTATTATAAAGATAAGGCTCTAGATTATCTGAGAAGGAGCAATAGAACAAGCAGATTCACTGATGTGTCTATGATAGACCAGTTGTAGAAGTAAATGTGTGTTTGGAAAAAATATACAATCTCCTCATTAGCCATTAGAGACAGAAATTTAAATAGCAAAAGACTTTTTTGCCTGTTAAATCATCAAAGATTAATGATAACAATTCATGCTGGGAGATAGGACAAATGGGTCTGGAAAACAATTTTGCAGGAGTTCCCATGGTGGCTCGGTGGAAATGAATCTGACTAGTATCCATGAAGACGCAGGTTCTATCCCTGGCCTCACTCAGTGGGTTAAGAATCCGGTGTTGCTGTGAGCTGTGGTGTAGGTCACAGACACAGCTCGGATTCTGCATTGCTCTTGCTCTGGTTTTGATTTGACCCCTAGCCTGGCAACCTTCATATGCCGCGGGTGCAGCCCTAAAAAGACACAAAAAAAATACAGTATGTATTAAGGACAACCTTTGACATAATAATACCCCTCTAGGAAATCACCTTAAGAGAATGAATAATCAAAGATACAGATGAGATTTATAATATATGAATATCTTTATAATATTATTTATAATAAAAGTAGGAAGAGTATAAGTTTCCATATTACTGGAATATTTAAGTAAATTGATAACATGATGAAAATGCAGTCATTTAAAATCATGTTTTTGAAAAGTATTTAATGAATTAAAAATTCTTATAATATTGAGTGAAAAAAGCAAGATACAATATTCTATATATAGTATGGCAGAGAGAAAATTTGAGATTTGAGATGCTAGGAAGAAAGAACCAAAATCATGACAATCTTTAGAGAGGTTATATCTGAATAGTATGATTACAAATTATTTCCTTTTTTTTTTTTTGCCATGCGTGAAGCATGCAGAATTTCCTGGGCCAGGGATCAATCCCGCACCATGACAGTGACCTGAGCCACAGCAGTGACAATGGTGGACCCTCAGCCTGCTGAACTACCAGGGAACTCCAATTAGTTCCATTTTTATTTTTTATTTTCTTCATAATTTTTTGCCATTTAAAATGTTTTCTGAATTAGAATTAACTTGAACTTTTGTAGTCAGAATAAAATCATAAATGTTATTTAAAATTAAAAGACATGGAGTAAAAGTAGAGACCACTAAATATTAAAGCATATTTAAAATTTGAGTCATTATGATACTGGCATGATAAACACAGAATAAATAGGGTAGAAAGAGATCCTTGTATGTGTGAGAATTTAACATATGATAGGGTGGGCTTCACCAAATAGTAAAGGAAGGATTATACCATAATTGGCTAAGTTATAAATAGTAACCAAGAATTCTGCTGTGCCATATGCTAAGCGCTTTTTACATGCTTTTTCTCCTTTACTTATTACAACCTTTTGAGATTTTATCTCCACGTATTATCCCCACGTTAGAGATGTGTGAACAAAAGATCATAGAGGTTAATGCATTTGCCCAGAGTCACAAAGAAAAGTTGTGAAACCTAGATTGGAACCAAGTATGTCAGACTCCAAGTCTCTATTCATTGCTACTATATTCTGTGTATATAAAGGTCTTGGCAAGGTGTCTAGAAGACAAGAGGCATGTAGTAAATGTTATTCTTATAAGTAACTTATAGTTGTCTGCATATATTGTAATGTAATATTTAATGCTTGTATATAGTATGTATAATATTGTAAATACTAATAATAGTAATAACAATAAAGATGTCATCTTATCGAGTTTGAGGAAATTCCATGGGAAATTAGTAATGCTGTGGTATTTCCAGAGAAAATCTCCAATGAAATCATATATTTTAAAAAATAGCACCTAATGAGCATCACTAAATATTGGTTGATTTCATAATTGTTATTTCCTATTGTTTCATTTATGAGCCTCTCTCTCCTCTGACTCTTTGGGCCCTACCCTCTCTAGTTCTTAATTCTTTCAGGGCCAGTCGAATAGCAGTGCTGGCCGAAAGATGGAGCTAGCATTTCCTTTTGAATATCCTGACACTGACTCATTTGTTCATCAAACATTTATTGAGTGCCCATTCTGCCATACACTACACTAAGGTTAGAGAGGCATGAAAATTTAAAAGTTAATTTTTTTTTGGTCTTTTTTTGGCTTTTTAGGACCACACCCATGGCATGTGGAGATTCCCAGGCTAGGGTCTAATCAGAGCTGTAGCCGCCAGCCTATGCCATAGCCACAGCAACATGGGATCTAAGCCATGTCTGCGACCTTCACCACAGCTCACGGCAACCCACCAAGCAAGGCTAGGGATGCAACCCACGTCCTCATGGATGCTAGTCAGGTTAGCTAACCACTGAGCCATGACGGAAACTCCTAAAAGTTAATGTTAAAGTATAAACCAAATAAAACAAAAACTCACATCCCTAGGAAATTAGATTTTCCTTCCTCTATGAAGCCTTCTTTTTTCTCCCAGGTAAATGTAGCCATTCTCTCCATTGAGAACACCCAGAACAATCTATTCACTTGTAAAATCACACCCATCCCATTGTATTAGTGAGCCTACCTGTCTCCCACATTTGACTCCTTTAGATCAGGTTTTCTTGCAAGGTGGTCAAGGTGTGACTGCTACACTTTTGCTTTGGAGGACTTTTGATGAGCTTTTTGGTCTTTTGGCATGACCTGACATTTACCAATACGTACTCAATGCCATGTACTATGCTAGATAATACATAATAAATAGGAATGATAAACAAGACAATAGACAAGAACAAAGAAACAAGGTCCTAGACTTAATCGGAACGTACCTGAGCACTTGAAGATTATTTTTTTAAGATTTTTTTATTATACTTTATTTATAATGTTCTGTCAATTTCTGCTATAAGCAGAGTGATGCAGTCACACACACACACACACACACACACACACACATAGCTTATCCACTCCAAATGCAATAGCTTACATCTCCTAAGCTCAAACTCCCAGTCCAACCCATTCCCTCCCCTTCTCCCTTGGCAACCACAAGTCTGTTCTCCATGTCCATGAGTTTGTTTCTTTTCTGTAGATAGGTTCATTTGTCTCATAAGCATTTGAACCTTATTTATTGAATTTTTCAAAGCTTCTGTGACTTCAAATGTATTTTAGGTATATTTTATTTATTTATTTATTTATTTATTGCTTTTTAGGGCTGCACCTGCAGCATATGGAATTCCCAGGCTAGGGGTCAAATTGGAGTTTCAGCCACCAGCCTATGCCACAGTGTGGGATGTGAGCCGTGTCTGCAACCCACACCACAACTCACAGCTATGCCAGATCCTTAACCCACTGAGCAAGGCCAGGGATCGAACCCGCATCCTTATGGATACTAGTCTGGTTGCTACCACTGAGCCATAATGGGAAGTCCTTAGGTATATTTTGTATGTCATAACATGATGGTAGTATACTAAAGTGTCCTACTGTAATTGCATTTTCGTTATTTTTCTTCTATTTTTTGCTTCACATTCTGCCAACAAAGTAACATGAAAACATTAAAAATAAAACAATGGGTGAAGGTAAATCAAGGAACTATAAATCAAAATAAAGAAGTAATATTACTAGATAATGTAGTCCTCAAGATAAAATATTGAGGACAAAGGATAATATTTGCTATTAATAGAAGATATAATATATGAGTTATACAGCATATAATAGAGCATGAAAAACTATAAAATAGATCATAAAATAAGAATAAATTTTCCAAGTGGAGAATATGTGGGCAGGGAAGAGTGTGGAAGTTGTTTTGGACAAATGAAGTTTTACGTGGCCCAGGAAGATCCCTCAGGGGAAGTCCAGTCATTTAGAATTTTGTTCCTAGAGAAGCAACAGGGTTTGTTGGCATGTCCTGCAATCCCAAAACCATCCTGGATAGTTAATAATGGGGACCAGGTTGCCTGTGCTGTTGTGATCATTCCAAGTGAGGAACAACAGGTTAAGATGCAAAGCCAGACCCAGACACCTATGGTCAATTAATCTTTGACAAAAGAGGCAAGAACATAAAATGGGAAAAAGACAGTCTTTTCAGCAAGTATTGCTGGGAAAACTAGACAGCTGCATGCAAATCAATGAAACTAGAGCACACCCTCACACCATGCACCAAAATAAACTCAAAATGGCTGAAAGACTTAAATGTAAGACAAGACACCATCAAACTCCTGGAAGAGAACATATGTAAAATATTCTCTGACATCAGCCTTACAAATGTTTTCTCAGGTCAGTCTCCAAAAACAACAGAAATAAGAGCAAAAATAAACCAATGGGACCTAACCAAACTGACAAGCTTTGCACAGCAAAGGAAACCAACAAGAAAACAAAAAGACAACTTACAGAATGGGAGAAAATACTTTCAAATGATGCAATGGACAAGGGCTTAATCTATAAAATATACAAACAACTATACAATTCAACAGCAAAAAAAGCGAACAACCCAATGGAAAAATAGGCAAAAGACCTGAATAGACATTTCTCCAAGGAAGATATACAGATGGCCAACAAGCACATGAAAAAATGCTCAACACCCCTGATGATTAGAGAAATGCAAATCAAAACTACCATGAGGTACCACCTCACACCAGTCAGAATAGCCATCATTAATAAGTCCACAAATAACGAATGCTGGAGGGGGTGTGGAAAAAAGGGAACCCTCCAGCACTGTTGGTGGGAATGTAAGCTGTTACAACCACTATGGAGAACAGTATGGAGGTACCTTAGAAAACTATACATAGAACTACCTTATGACCCAGCAATCCCACTCTTGGGCATATATCCAGACAAAATTTTCCTTGAAAAAGACACATGCATCCGCACGTTCATTACAGCACAATTCACAATAGCCAAGACATGGAAATAACCCAGATGTCTATCGACAGATGATTGGATTAGGAAGATGTGGTATAATATACATGATGGAATACTACTCAGCCATAAAAAAAGAACAAAAGAACACCATTTGCAGCAACATGGATGGAACTAGAGACTCTCATACTGAGTGAAGTAGGTCAGAAAGAGAAAGACAAATACCATATGATATCACTTATATCTGGAATCTAATATATGGCACAAATGAACCTTTCTACAGAAAAGAAAATCATGGACTTAGAGAATAGACTTGTGGTTGCCAAGGGAGAGGGTGAGGGAGAGGAATGGACTGGGAGCTTGGGCTTAATAGGTGCAGACTATTGCCTTTGGAATGGATTAGCAATGAGATCCTGCTGTGTAGCACTGGGAACTATGTCTAGTCACTTATAATGGAGCATGATGATGGGAGAAAAAAAGAATGTATACATATTTGTGTAACTGGGTCACCATGTTGTATAGTAGAAAAAAAAATAAAAGGGAAAAAAGAAAAAAAATACATTACAAAAAAAAATGCAAAGCCAGGCTGTCTGGCTGTAAAGCCCAGGCTCTTTCCAGGTCACCACGCTGCCTCCTGGTAGTAGTAACTGGGCCAGAGTCCCCAAGAACCCATCCCATGTGCCACTCAAAAGAGACCAACCATTACTTTAAATGCCAAATTTCTGAAGTCTCACCAACTCCAATAATTATGAATCATCCTTGTCTTGTGGGCCTCCAAGGAGCTAAGGGCATAGACTTTGAACTGGTGTGTTTGTATTTTGTCATCTCTCTTTCTTTTCTTCTTTCTGCATTCTTCATGCCTAAAACGGTAAGACATATTCAATTCATGAAATTCAAATACTCATCAGTGAGTACTTATTCAATTAATTAGTAAATTTCCTGTCTTAGGGATTGGGCCTCACCATCTAGCCATCTGCCCAAGATAGAATTCTAAGAATCTTAGGCTCTTCCCTTTCCTATACCCACTTCCCATAAAATCCTTCACCAAATCCTATGGACTTACCTTCTTAAGAACTCTGGTGTTTGTCCCTGGCCCTTTCCTTCCCCTCCTCAGCCAGTGCCTTTGTTTAGCCCTCTTTAGCCACTGGTTTCTGTAGTTCCTCCTAATCAGTATCCATGCCTCTTCTTTTACCTTCTGGGCTAGTCAATATCAAACCAATCAAAGTTACACTCCTGCTAATACTCCTTAAGTGTCTTCTTATAATTTCAGGATTAAGGTCTAAATTTTTTAAAATTGATTTTGAGACCCTTCATCATCTGGCCTGCTTTCTTTTTTCCCCCAGTCTTATTGAGAAATAATTGACATAATCACTAAGTTCAAGGTCTATAGAATGATTGTTTGATTTATATACAGTGTGAAATGATTACCACAGTAGCTTTAGTTAACATCCATCATCTCATATAGATACAATAAAAAGAGAAAAAATTTATCCTTATGACGAGAACTCTTAGTTTCTACTCTCTTAACAACTTTCCTATATATCATACCTCAGTGTTAGCTGTACTCACCATGTTGTCCATTACATCCATAGTACTTACTAATCTTATAACTGGAATTTTGTACCTTTTGACCCCTTCCTCCAATTGTTTCTTCCCCATCTCCCCCCATCCCCTGCCTCTGATAATCACAAATGTGATATCTGTTTCACTGAGTTTGATGAGGGTATTTATTTATTTATTTATTTTTGTCTTCCTGTCCTTATAGGGCCCACCTGTGGCATATGGAGGTTCCCAGGCTAGGGGTATAATCAGAGCTGTCGCTGCCGGCCTACGCCAGAACCATAGCAACACAGGATCCAAGCCAGGTCTGTAACCTACACCACAGCTCATGGCAATGTTAGATCCTTAACCCACTGAGCGAGGCCAGGGATAGAACCCACAACCTCATGGTTCCTAGTTGGATTCGTTTTGGCTGCGCCATGACAGGAACTCCTTAATGAGGGTTTTTTAAATTATTATTATATTCCACATATAAGTGAGATCATATAATATTTGTCTGTCTCTGACTTATGTTGCTTAGTATAATGCCTTCAAGGTCTATCCATGTTTTTGCAAGTGGTATGATTTTCTTTTTTTTTTTACAGCTGAATAATATACCATAGTGTGTGTGTGTGTGTGTGTGTGTGTGTTGTGATACACACACACACACACATATATAAATATATATCACAACTTATTTATCCATCTGTCCATTGATAGATGCTTAGGTTGTTTCTGTGTCTTAGCTATGTAATGCTGCAGTGAACATGGCAATGCAGGTATCTTTTTAAGTTAGTTGTTTTTGTTTCCTTTGGATGTAGTATTCTCAGAATTGGATTTGCTGGATCATATAGTAGTTCTAGTTTTAATTTTTTGAGGAACCCTCATACTATTTTCCATAGTCTGGCCTACTTTGTAATCTCACCTCCTGTCACTGCAAATCTGCTTAGCTCTAGCACTACGAAACCTGGTATGTCATACTGAGCTCCACACCTCCTTGCCTTTACGCATACTGTTCCCTCAACCTAGAACATCCTTTCTCTACCATTTGTCTCATTGATTGCTATAGGCCCTTTGTAACTCGGTTCCTGCTGACTTTTTTCCTAGGATGCCTTTCTAACTCTTCCAGTAGTAACTCTCTTCTATGCTCTCAGAGCACCCTGTGCATTCTTCTATCTTGGTAGTTAACACACTGTCCTGTCTTTGTTGATACATGTGCCAGTTTCCCCTACTGCCTAGACTTGTAAGTAAGCAAAGGCAGAGACTCTTTTGCTTTATTGCATTGGAATTACCAGAAGCTAGCTAGGATCTGAGATTCTGACCCATGATAGGTTCTTAGCTTAATTAGTGTTTGTGAAATGAATAAATGAGCTTTTATTGCTTGACAGTGATGCTTTTATGTTCTAGATACATGGTTCAGTGGCCCGGTGGCCGAATCCTGCATCGCCATGAGCTAGACACCTTCCTTGCACAGGCAGTATCTACACAGCTTTATGAACCAGATCAGCTTCAAGAACTCAAGGTGATTTGATCTATTCTCATTTAAATTCTTTCTTTCATGATCTCATAGGTTTATTTTAGGTCTTTTACTATGGAGCTAAATAATAAATATCCTGGAGAAGAATAAGTTCTGCATGTAAATATTTGATTTACTTTAGCTAAATATTTATATCTATTAATAAAGCCAAGAGGTACCTGCAGCAGTGCTCACATGTTGATGGGTGAGAATGCATAGAAAAGATGGATGTTAGAGCTCCTGCTGTGGCACAATGGGTTAAGAATCTGATTGCAGCAGCTTGTGTCACTGCAGAGGTATGGGTTCAATCCCCAGTCTGGCGCAGTGGGTTAAAACATCTGGCGTTGCCACAGCTGCAGCATAAGTCTCTGCTGTGGCACGGATTCAATCCCTGGCCCAGGAACTTCCATATGCTACTCATGTGGCCATAATTTTTTTTTAAAAAAAAAGACGGATATTGTCCAAGACAACTAAGTAAGATTTACAACTCTTGCAGAAGATGCTACAAGGAACTCATCCTGGTTTTTCCTGTTTGTCCCCGAGTAAATGTCCACCCTCCCTTTTTTAAAGTTGAAGTATAGTTGATTTAAAATATTCTGTTAGTTTCAGATGTAAGTACAGTGATTCAGTATTTTTGCAGATTATATTCCATTGTAGGTTATAAGGTAATGGGTATAATTCCCTGTGCTACCCCCCCCAACCGCCTTTTTTGGCCGTACCTGCCGCATGTAGAAGTTCCCAGGCCAGGGATCAAACCTGCACCACAGCAGCGACCCAAGCTGCAGCAGTGACAATGCTAGATCCTTAACCATCTGTACCACAAGGGAACTCCTACCCTCCCTTTTTAAGTAATACTAATTGAGTGTTAGGAGGAAGTCTAAAAAATGTTAAGGAAGAAAGTAAGTCTACCATATAAATATGCTGAAGGCAATAGAACATGGTAGGTTGGAGGGCAGGCTCTGAAGCCAGGCTGCCTTGGATTTGAATTGTAGCTTCATTACCTCCTAGCTATATGTCTTTTGGAAGGTTGCTTAACCTCTGTAGCATCAGATTCCTTACGTGTAGGATTATGGAAATATTAAATAAAATGATCCATGCAAAACACCTAGAATAGTGTCTTGCATATTTTAAGTACACAGCACTCCTTTTCTGACTTCAGCAGCCATGGTCCTTTGAGGCCCTAGTATAAACTAGAAGAAGATCAAGTCTAATAAGACTTACAAAATCTTTTTTATTTTTTTTAAGACCACACCTGCTGCATATGGAAGTGTCCAGGCTAGGGGTCAAATCAGAGCTATAGCTGCTGGCCTACACCACAGCCACACCAACTCACGATCCAAGCAACATCTGTGACCTACACCACAGCTCACGGAAACACTGGATCCTTAACCCACTGAGCGAGGCCAGGGATCAAACCCGCATGCTCGTGGATCCCTATTGGGTTCGTTAACTGCTGAGTCACCAAGGGAACTCCAGACTTACAAAATATTAAGTGAGGTCAACTAAGGAAAAGATGAAAACAGTCTTAGACAGATAGTGTTGACTCCTTTTTACAGTAAATGTAATATTGCTTGGTATTAGAGCAGGTAATGACTCCAGACCACACCTGGGAGGGGACCTGCAGGTACTTCCCCTTTTCCTATTAAAGCTAACACACCAACTTGAGATAACCACTGTGAACATTCTAATGGTTTCTTCCAATCTTTTGTCCTGCATTTTCAACATAGTTGAAATATCATTTATGGAATTATATATTGTATTTTTAAACCTAGTGCATAATTTCTGTGTCTTAAAAAATTTTAGTGGAGTTCCCATTGTGGCTCACTGGTAACAAACAAACCTGACTAGTTAAGTGTCCATGAGGGTTAAGGATCCGGTGTTGTTGTGAGTTGTGGTGTAGGCTGGCAGCTGTAGCTGTGACTCAGTCCCTAGCCTAAAAAGAAAAAAAAAATTAGTAAATATTTTATCCTACAGATGTATCCTTTAATTATTCTAACATTGGCCATCTGGTTTCTAGTTTTCCACTATTATATGTAATATTATAATTAACATCTTTATGCGTAGAATTTTATTCACATCTCTACCTCCTTAGAATATATTCCTTTTCTTTTTTTCTCTTTCGTCTTTTTAGGGCCACACCCTCAGCATATGGAGGTTCCCAGGCTAGGGGTCGAAACAGAGCTGTAGCCGCCGGCCTATGCCAGAGCCACAGCAATGCCAGATCCAAGCCACGTCTGTGACCTACACCACAGCTCATGGCAACACCAGAGCCTTAACCCATTGAGCAAGGCCAGGGATTGAACCCGCAACCTCATGGTTCCTAGTCGGATTCATTAACCACTGAGCCACGACGGTAACTCCCAGAATAGATTCCTAAAAGTTGAATTTCTGAGTCAACAAATGTGAACAGTTTTGTGGTTCTTGATACATATTGCTTAATTGTAAATATGTAATTCACTAGTTTTACCTGATTATACCCATTTGTTTCACTGTATCCTCGGTGTTAATTTTTGTTTGTTTTAATTTTTTCCTAGTTTGACATGCAGAAAAAAGTGGCATCTCAAGCGGGTGTCTTTTTAAAGTTTTAAAGCTGATGTCTTTTTTTTTCTGTAATGAGTATCTTCTAAGCCATCCCAAGGAAAGAAATGGATAAAGGCTGTTTGTGCACTCAAATGTCTATATTGAAAGGTGACACGTTCTAATTTAACTAGAATAATCAGCAAAACCGGAATAAGAGCAAGTGTAACAAATAACAGTAATTTCCTTTTTTATTATTACTATTTTTTAATAGTTATTTCCCCAATACAATTATTTTTCAACTGTGCAGCATGGTGACCCAGCTATACATACATGTACACATTCTGTTTTCGCACATTATCATGTTCCATCATAAGTGACTAGACATAGTTCCCAGTGCTACGCAACAGGATCTCATTGCTAATCCATTCCAAAGGCAATAGTTTGTATCTATTAACCCCAAGCTCCCCAACCACCCCACTCCACTCCCCTCCCCCTTGGCAACCACAAGTCTATTCTCCAAGTCCACGATTTTCTTTTCTAACAGTGATTTCTTAATGGTAATTTTTCCTCTGTGGTGCTTTCAGATTGAGAAACTAGATGCTCGAGGGATCCAGCTTGCTGCCCTCTTCATGAGCGGCGTCGACACAGCTCTGTTTGCTAATGATGCCTGTGGCCAGCCAGTCCCTTGGGAACACTGCTGCCCCTGGATTTACTTCGATGGCAAACTGTTCCAGAGCAAGCTAATTAAAGCAGGCCGAGAGCGAGTATCCCTGGTTGAGCTATGTGATGGCCAGGTACCAGCATGCGGGGCAGCTGATAAGACCATCTCTGATCTGTTGTGGGGATAGGCAGAGAGGGGCAAAGGAGCAGAGACATTGAAAAAGGAGGTGGCAGAAGTGGGATAATATATCTGACCTTAACCTAACTTTATCTAGGATAGTCCCAAAGGCCCAGAGTCTCATATGTACATGTTACAAAATCATGTTGGGAAGGTGTCTTTTTTTAATGACCTTCAGGTTTTCATAATTCCTTGGAGTTCCCATTGTGGCTCAGCAGTAATGAACCTGACCAGTATTCATGAGGCTGCAGGTTCTATACCTGGCCTCACTCAGTGGGTTAAGGATCCGGCATTGCTGTGAGCTGTGGTATAGGCCACAACTGCAGCTCCAATTCGAACCCTAGCCTGGGAACTTCCATGTACCGTGGGTGCGGCCCTAAAAATAAAAAAAGTTTTCATATTCCTTTTTTTTCACTCTGAGTATTTCTTCCCTATGGAATGCTCAGATATACTCTGTGCCTTTCCCCCAATTCTTAGAATTTCATTTCCCTTATTTACAATAGCTGTAAGTCATTTTTGCAAGTGATGATATTTTTTGTAAAAGAACTCTTTTGGAAATAGAAGAGGGTTATAAAGTAGATGGCAGAGAGAAAGGAGGGCTTTTTTTTTTTTTTTAATAAAGCTTTAGAAAAGATGAGGGAAGTCAAGGAAAAGGAAACCTTACTTACTTCTTTGTCCATTTGAGGGGAATAAGCTTAGAGACTAGAGCAGGGGTTAACAAATTCAAGAATCCAAAAATTGGAATTTTTATTCCAATAAAGCTTTATTGGAACATAGCCACGTTCATTCATTTATGTATTGTCCATGACTGGTTTCACACTGTGATGGCAGAGTCAAATAGTTGTGACAGAGAGAATATGGCCTACAAAGCCTATCTGGCCCCTTTCAGAACAAATTTACTGACCTCTGGACTAGAGGCATGGACTTATCCTGATAGAAATCATGGTCTCTGATCCTGGGTATGAGGGAGAAGGTTAAAAGGGTTTGTATGTGTCGAGTTTTATTACTCTCTTTTACCTAATTCTGTTACCTCCCCCTCAAAAAAATAACCTAGCCTATTGCTGGCCATGTAATAGACCATTAGTAAATATTTACTGTTATATTTGTCTTCTTTGACCTAGTCAAGGTGCCTCATGAGTCCTTGGTCAGAACGAGTATGATGGTAGTTTGGTGTCATACAAAGAGTGGGGGCTTTGGTGCCAGATAGGCTTTCCTGAGTATGTCACATTGAGCCATTAAACTCCAGGGCTCGATTCCTTTAATGGGAACAGACCTATAGTCTTGTACCTAGACTACCCAACCCTGTGCCAGTATGTTTCAATAGGAGAACTTCTAAAAATGGCAGCTACTATTATTATTCTGTTTCTCGTTTGAAGGCTGACCTGGCAACCAAAGTGGAAAAGATGCGACAGAGCATCCTTGAAGGAGTCAACATGAACCATCCACCACCTTCTGCTCTACTTCCATCACCTACTTTTGTGCCTCCTATGGTGCCCTCTCTCTACCCTGTTTCACTTTATTCCCGAGCCATGGGCTCAATGCCACCTCCCCCTCAAGGAAGGAGCCGGGGGTTTGCAGGTCAGTACCTCAGTCTATTTCAGCCCATCCAGTAGTAATGCCAGTTAGAGAGCCAGCAGTTTCACATATACCTTATCTCATTTACCTCTGTGCTATGTTGTGGTTTAAAGAGGAGCTCACTGAGATGGAGGGGTGTAGCCTGGGTAAGAAAGTCCACTGACTTCCCCAGACCATTCTCCATAGAGGTGATTGGTCCCTAAGGATTTGACTCTCACCAACCACTCATGAAGTAACTAATACTGAAACCAGGAGTCACTTTATTACTTTTGAGAACTGTAATTCATGTGAACTGGGTCTTCATGGTTGTTGGTTAGCTCACTCACTCCCCATAGGCAAGTATACACAGGAGCTTGCAGAAGGAGCGATGGGAGGCAAGTAAATGACAAGTATCAGCAGATAACCGTAGCTTAATGTACCCATTTCCACTCTGGGATAGACCTGACACATTTTCAGAAGCATGGAGAGAAATAAGTCATAGTCCATACCCTCCAGGGGATTGCAGTTTAGTGAGGAAAACAAATATACACGTGCACTCACATGGATCCATACACACGTATATCTGTATATACTCATGGTATGTATAAATTGTGGTAATATCTGAGTTGTGGCTTAACAATGAACAAATAATCATACTTTGGAAAGTCAGATACTGATCCTGATAATTTAAACAACCTGTCCCCTAATGAAACAGGATTTTTTATTTTTTTAGGGCTGCCCCCACAGCATATGGAGGTTCCCAGGCTAGGGGTTGAATCAGAGCTGTAGCTGCTGGCCTACACCACAGCCACAGCAATGCCAGATTCAAGCCATGTCTGCAACGTACACCACAGCTCACGGCAACGCCAGATGGATCCTTAACTCACTGAGCAAGGCTAGGGATCGAACCTGTGTCCTCATGGATATTAGTCAGATTCCTTTCCACTGAGCCGCGACGGGAACTCCAGAAACAGTATATTTTAATGACATTTTAGCATGAATTATCAAGATTTTGTGATCAGGTGAGAGTGGCACTACTGCAGTTGAAGTGTTTGTGTATCAGTTGTTACTTTAAAATTAATAAAGCTGGAGGAGTTCCCATCGTGGCTCAGTGGTTAACAAACCCAATTAGTAACCATAGGGTTGCGGGTTTGGTCCCTGGCCTTCCTCAGTGGGTTAAGGATCCAGTGTTGCTGTGAGCTGTCGTGTAGGTCCCATGTTGCTGTGGCTGTGGCATAGGCCATCAGCTGTAGCTCTGATTAGACCCCTAGCTTGGGAACCTCCGTATGCCGCAACTGCGGCCCTAAAAAGACAAAAAAGACAAAATAATAATAATAATAAAGCTGGAAATTAAGGTTTTTCTTAAATTTAGGGTCACAAAATTCAGCATGGATGCTTAGCTCAAGACTATGCTTAGATAAGCACTGTGAATGTCTGATCTGTTCAGTCAGGTAATGATCAAGTCTTACAAACCAGGGAGGCATCCATTCATTCCATCCTTTGAAGGTGTCTTTACAGATGACTGCTCTCATTCTTTGCATTTTGATTTTATTGTGTCTCAGAAGATAACCTTAATTAAGTCCCTGTTCTCAGGAGGTTCTCACCATTGCCCCAGCTCCCAATGATGCTTTGTCTCCATTTAACTGGTGGTTCATGAGAAGCCTCCTGACTCCTGAAGGGCCACAATATGATCCCCAAATGCAAGTCTTTCTTGCCCTCTTAGGATTATCTAGCACCCTAGTTCCTTAGTCTCCTATAAATGAAGGACTCTCCTAACGGCCTGCAAAGTGAGTGAAGGGTTAGTAATATTTGTTTTTTTCCCATAAACTAAAATTAAAGGTTTATTAGAATTCTGCATTCTATGAAGGCTTCTTTTTGTGCCAAATTATAGGGCTCTACTGTGAACTCACACACACAGAGTTGGAATTTCCTGTTTTAAGGAGATATGCTATCTTGTCTTAAATTGGTTCTGGTTTTCAACTATGCTTCGTTTTAAATTATAAATTACTGTTAGTTTAGTTTCATTATTTTCAGTTTTGTTTGGTTGTTTGGCTAATCCTCCAATGTGTGGTAACATGTTTTTGAATCAAAAGTGGTTTTTGGCCTATAAGTTTCCAATAGCTAGATTTTAAGACCTCATTCTCTCTCTACAAATATTGAATGCCTACTGTGTGCCAGGCTCTGTAGTTGAAAAATGAATCAGGCACACTCCACTTGTTAAAGTGGTTGTGTACAGATCTTCAACCCCCTCTCGTGAAATTTGCCTTCACCATAACCCTTTGTTGTTTTCACAGAGTCTTTTTTTTTGGAGGGGGGCACATGTGCAGCATATGGAAGTTACCATGCCAGGGATTAAACCCATGCTGCAGCAGTGACCCAGGCCACTGCAGTGACGACGCCAGATCCTTAGCCCACTGTGCTATGAGAGAACTCCTCAGAGTCTTTTTATCACACAGAAATGGAGATAAGCAGAATGGGTGGGTTGTAGATCTTTTGTTCCACTTCTTATCCTACCTTGCACTTACCTTTCACCACTGCCTTTCTTCCTCTCTTTCCAGGTCTCCATCCAATCCCACCCCAAGGAGGAAAACTGGAGATTGCCGGGATGGTTGTAGGCCAATGGGCTGGCAGCAGATCCTCCAGGGGCCGGGGCTCCTTTGGCATGCAAGTGGTTTCTGTCGGTGGGCCAGGGAAAGGGTATGTATTTGAATAGGTTGGTATAAGCTAGTGTCAATCAAGGTTCTCTTGGGAAAATGCCCAGCTATTGAATTCTTCTACTAAGGTAAGAGGCATTAACTAACTTTCTACTTTTAAAGCCAGTTTTTACTTGAATTCAGCAAACATATAATAAATGCCCCGCCTTGTTGAAAAAGTTTTGCCTTAGAGGAGGACTTGGGACATAGAACAATTTGGTATAACATAGAATTGACAGAGATAGAGGTTTACAGTGGTAACACGGCGGGGGGTGGGGAGGGGCATCTAACTTAATCAAGTCAAACTTCCTAGAGGAGGTGAGTAGTAACTAAGTGAAAATGGAAATATGGGCTTTATATGTTCCTCATGATCACTTTTCCTCCCACTTTCTAAAGGCATGGAAAGGAACAGACTGGTAGAGGATCCAAAGGACATAAAAAAGGAAATAAACAAGTAAGTACCTTTTTGAGATAATCTAGCTTCTGTTTGATACCTCTCGTCTTTTTTTGTTTTGCAAGAGAACAGATTAGGCATGGAAACCTGGAAGCTTTCATAGCTTCTCCTGGCATTTGATTTCATCTGCCTGCTCTGTAACAGTCTAGTGAGGGATAAACCTGTCTAGGTTGTTCCCATGGGGCTGCAAAATATCATCCTTTTCCCTAAGTGAGGCCACAAGATTGAAACCAGGTACTGTGTCCTAAAGACCTACACTTAGCATACATAGCATGTGCTACATGCTACCATAAAGGGGCTAAAGTGAAGTTAACAGTGGGATTACCAATAGCATGTCTGAGCTTCTGAAGAGTTACCAGAGATGCTTAGAAAATTGGGCTTTTTCATTTACTAATAATAGGGGGGGAAGGCATTGCCATTCTGTTTATTCTTAATTGTTTAGAATGGTCTTAAACTGGTCTTCAGTAGACAACCCCCCCTCCCCAAGAGGAAGACCTACTCTTGTAGTGATCTAAAATCTTGTAATGGACTCAGACTGCTGGGTTTCTCTATGCAGCTACCATTTCTTGAGTGTCTGCTTTCTCTCAGGCCCTCTATTAGACATTTCACATGCAGTTTCTAACCTTCAACAAAGGTCACTGACTAGATCATCATGCAAGGCAATTTCGTCATCAGTTCTCAATCCCAGCTTAGCTCTCCTATCCACAGCCAGCCCTCATTGCATCCATGTTAACTCCCATTGTCTAATGTTTTCTCAAAGAATCCAAATTTGCTTTCATGTTATTTTGAGCCCCAAATGGAACTGGAATGGTAAGTTCCCCACACAAAGAATTTTGAAATGTACTCCAAAACCAGAATGCAGTGACTATGGATTTTTCCAAAACTTTTCAGCTTTTTCCGAAAGCTGCTTAGTAAGGTAAAAGGGATTGCACCTGGCAGGAAAACTAGTCACTTAGATAATCTCCTATCAGATAGGACAGCCTTGGTGAATTGTCTATAATTTAGAATCTGATCATTAGGCATACAATCTGAAAAACTTGATATTTTTGGTACAATAAGAGTAGACCTGTCTTTCAGTAGTTGACTCAGATTAACCAAGATCACAGAAATAGCTATGGCTATTATAGATATGGCTAAAGGAGTCGGGGAGGGGATGAGAAGGGAGGGAGTAAAAGATACAGTACTGATTTACAGTGAGAAGAAGTAATTATCGCAATATATCGTATGCTTTTTTCCAGACACTCTTATAACTACATGTGAGGTATTTACTATTCCCATTTTAAATAGGAGAAAACTGAGGCTCAGAGGGATGAAGCATCTTGTCCAAAATTATCCATCAAGGCAGTATTAGAGTTGACATTCCAGTCTGAGCTGATTCTAAAGCCCTGTGCTGTGCTAATTCCAATAGAGTATAACAATTCTAATTTTTAGAGACAAGATTCAGACCCAGGACTGACTGAGTCTAGTATGCATGCGCTCAACTATGTCCACTAGAGCTTTTTTTCTCTAAAAGCAAGATGCAGGGGAGGCCATGATATTAGAAGTTTGCCAGTAGTCATGGAATCAGAACAATAACATTAGCTAGCATTTACTGAGTCCTTACAGCGTGGCAGGAGCAGCATTTTCTAAGTGCTTTACATGGAGTACGTCATTGAATCCTTATAGGAACCTGTGGAATAGATACTATGATTCTCTCTACAGATGGGGAAACCAAGGGAAAACAAGGGATGGTAGATGATTTTAAGTTTCTCTTAGCAAAGACTGCTGGGGATATGGCTATCTACTCTAGAGGTAGCCTGGCCAAGAAAATCCTTATATTGGGAGTTCTTATTGTGGCTCAGCAGGTTAAGAACCCAACTAGTATCCATGAGAATGTGGGTTCGATCCCTGGCCTTGCTCAGTGGATTAGGATCTGGCATTGCCACAAGCCATGGCATAAGTCACAGATGCAGCTTGGATCCCGTGTTGCTGCAGCTGTGGTGTAGGCTGGTGGCTGCAGCTCCTATTGGGAACTTCCATATGCCACAGATGCGGCCTTAAAAAGAAGAAAAAAAAGAACATCCTAACATTGGCTTTGGTTTTTTGTTTTTTTTTTAATTACCTTTTTTTTCCCTACTGTATAGCATGGGGACCCAGTTAGACATACATGTATACATTCTTTTTTCTCACATTATCATGCTCCATCATAAGTGACTAGACATAGTTCTCAGTGCTACACAGCAGGATCGCATTGTTTTTAAGTAAGGCATTTTCCTAGACAGAGCTGTTGCTGATTACCTGGCTGACTCTCTTTTTTTCTGTTCAGATGCCCTTTCTTCTAAGTCTGAAATAATTAATCATTCCAGCTTATTAAATCTTACATTATAGTCTTCTTGAGATTATTCCTAGGTCAGTGGAGTTTTGTGTGTTTTCAAATTCTTTAGTCACTTATTTTTTACATTTTGATTTCTTTGTTGACTCCCTCCCAGGGCGAATTCCATCCACTACTAGTTTCATCTTATTTCCAGGTTCTTGAGAAACACTTCAAAGTAGCCTCCATGTTTTATAGGCTTTGGAGCCAATTATCTAGCTTTGAATCTGGCTCTGCCACTTACCGGTTCTGTGACCTTGGACAAGTTACATAACCTCTCTATGCCCTAGTTTCCTTGTGTTTAAAATTGAAGGATTGGTATCTACCTCACAGAGTTGTTATGAGTATTAAATTAGATGATATATGTAAAGTGTTTAACACTGAACTTGGGACATGGGAAGTGTTCAATAGAAATTGGTAGTTATTATTTATAATAGACCACACATTCAACAGGGATTAGATTTCCATTTTATATTGGAGTCAAACAGACTTGGATGCAAGTCTAGGCGTACCAATGACCTTGGACAAGTCATTTTACTTTTTTGAGCCTCATTTGTCTTTATCTGTAAAACCAACATCAGAGTACCTAAAATTCCCAACCATTTAGTAATCAGAAGCTGTTACTGGAGTTCCCGTCGTGGTGCAGTGGTTAACGAATCCGACTAGGAACCATGAGGTTGCGGGTTCGATCCCTGCCTTTGCTCAGTGGGTTAACGATCCGGCGTTGCCATGAGCTGTGGTATAGGTCGCAGACGCGGCTCGGATCCCGCGTTGCTGTGGCTCTGGCATAGGCTGGCAGTTACAGCTCTGATTCAACCCCTAGCCTGGGAACCTCCATATGCCGCGGGAGCGGCCCAAGAAATGGCAAAAAGACAAAAAAAAAAGAAGAAGAAGAAGAAGCTGTTACTATCCCTAATAATATTCACTGAGAGCCAGTACTGTACTGCAAGGTAATGCAGTTCATGGTATTAGCATTTCAAGAGCAGTTACATTTCTGAAACTAAAAGAAAAAACAGGTGATTGTTTTTAGCTATGAAAGACCCTATGGAATATTGCACATAGATCTTATGATTTGTTTTCTTTTCATTACACGTCCAATTAGCAGCATTGGACAGCGTTGCGTGGAAGTACAGAGTAAACTTTAGAGGCTGACCAACCTGGAATAGAATCCTTGCCCTACCATTTTCTCTCTGTGTCTCCTTGAGCAAGCTACTTTAATCTTTCTGAGACTCATCTTCCTCATCTGTAAATGGGGCATTATAATATCTACCATTTAGGGTTTCTTTTGGCATTTGAAAAGTATATATTGTAAAGCTTTTAAAAATGGTAGCTGTGTCATTATTGTGTTATCATTGCCACTGTATTTGAGTCAGATCCATTTGTTGTCACCCTAAGTTCTCCAGACAGTGTCAGAGTATACTAGAAGGTAACAAACTTTAGGCTTCTGTTGTTCTTGAAGAACTGAAGCAGCTTCTGTAGGCTAGCTGATAAACATGCTTGGAGGATCAGTCAGTTTGGGATTACCCTTTCTACTGAATATCTCTGTTTTTGACAGAGCACTTCAGATGGAGTTTCTAAATCCCTGGAGCCTCATCAAGGTCGGTCCCGCTTACAGGTAAATGGAAACAATGGCACATTGATCAAGGAAGAGAAGAATGATCATCTTCCAGCTCCATCACAGTGTGCCTTATCCAGAGACAGCAGTGTGTGTAATAATGGTAACCGCTACTTCCCCGTGAAGAATGGCGAGAAGAGCCGCTTACAAGAGCAAAAGCTGGGAACTGTGGTGGCACAACAGAAAGAGGAATAACGAGCAGAAGATGACTTCACCAGATCAGAAAGAGGGGAAAACCTATACTTTTCTGATTTTAGGCCCAAGTTAGAGGAGGACATAAAATGCTTACCCTAGTTTTATCCAGAAATTGGATGGGATGTTCTATTGTATCCATCTTTTCCCCTTCTCTCTCTTTTTCTGAGCTTCCAGACTCAGTGGTCTGCTTCTAGGGAAGCTCTGATCAAAGATGAATGGCAAAAAGACTAGTTCTTATTCTCAAATTGAGTATATAGTGCCAATAGTCTCTTTACCTCCCCTGGGAACCTACTGAGGAAATGACTATCAGGTGTCATCACGTAAGGCCTTATAGAAAAGCTCCAGCTTTGGTTTTTAAGTCTTTATCGTGATGCTCATTTACAAAACCCATGGTGGCGGGGGGCAAGACAGCTGTCTATGGCTTCCTAACTTGCTTTTTTCTTTATGAAATAGTAGGGCCTTCATATATAATCAGTGTCTACGCCCTTGTAACTCTTTCTCCCCACTCACCTATGCCAGGAGTTTGTACTACCACCTCTAGCTCTGGCCTGACAATCAGATAGGTAGATGTTTTCAGGGAAGTGAGGTAGTATTGGTTATTTAATTTTTTAACTTTTTTTAATTTTATACACTTAAAAAAAAAACTACCAATGGCCTTTGTACTGGGGGATTCAAGTGAGTCAGAAAAGTACTGGGCAGATTTTTCCTGCCTCTGAACTAATGCATTGTTTGTAAAAGAGAAGATGTGGTGCAGTTTATCCACACCCTGCTGCCCACACCCTGAAAGGGTGGAATCAATGTAATGAAATTGAGTACGAAAGGGAACTCAAAAGACTGTGTGTGCATGTGTGTATGTATGTTTGTGTATGGATGTTTGGGTGGATTTATATATGAGTGTGTGTATCTGTATGCATACACATACCCTTTATATAAAGAGACAGATCTATTTATGTATACATATTTTATATATATAAATATATATGTATGTGTGTATGTATATATAAATACATATATTTATATACATGCACACACATACATACATGATGATGTCCCAGAAGATTTACTGAACTTCCCAGAAATGCTTCCACTGCTATGGAGTGGTGGGTTACAAAAGACCACATTTTAAAATCCTTACTAAGTCATAGCCCATCACAATTATGAGAAGATGGGCTTCTCTAAAGCAGACAAAAAGTACTTTCCAGAGATTGCCTGTTCAGAACAACAAGCAGTTGGGTTGTCACAAGCTTAATCTTGAACAGAGTCCTCACATCCTATATGGTAAAAACAGGAGGTTGGAATAGGATTGGGAAGAGTTGGGCATTTTCCTGTGAAGGAGCAGCCTGATTGGGAGAGAAAAGGGAAATGGGAGGTAATTACCAGGGCTTGCAGCCAGTTTGGAGGAAATCTCATCTGAAGCTCCAGGATCAAACTGGCCTCAGGCTAGAATTGCCGTGAATCCCTAAAAGAGAGAGGACTAACATTTGAAAGATGGGGTAGGGAAGTGTGAGGAAATCGACAATTTGATTTTACATGCCTAGATTGTTTCATTTATTCATTGACATTTTGACTACTGGATCTTTTCATTTGCTTTGCAAGGAAGACTTCAGAGGGCTCTGGCCCCAGGCCTTTAGGGGTATTCCATAAAAGGTTCCCAGCCCCCAAGTGAGGCCAGAATCTGCCCAGAGCAAAGAGGCTATTCCTCCTTGCTGGAGATACTCTTGAGACAACCTTGCATTTCCAGTTTCCCTCCTCAGCAGCTTAAATATGAGGGATGGGAACATGGCTTGCAACAGATTAGCATTGTGTCTTCATTCAGGATTTAAGGCTTCCAGCCTCGGACACCACCTCCTTTTGGGCTTTGTGATATTATTGCCCAAGAAGTACCATTTCTACAGGAATACAACTGACTAGACTTCCAGCAGGGTTCTCTCTCTTTTTGAAAAACCCCATGCACCTTATCCCAGATCAGGTCCTTGGTGATTTTTTTCCCTAGACAACCAGAAGGCTGTTTTCTCACTGCCCACTTACAATGAGTATCATCATGAGAGACTGAAGACAGTCTCAGACTGTTTTATCCCAGTCTGGCCCAATTTAAGAGAACCCACAATTTGCGGGGGAAGGGAGCTCTCAAATGCCTCTCCCCTGCCCAGACTCTTCTTACATAAACCAAAACAGAATGACAAGAGTGCACACCCAGCCAGATAGAACCAAGAACTAAGTATGCAAGAACCTGTTCTATAGAATTGGCTCCCCTAGTGTGTTCCCCCTTCTTTTAACCTGCCCAACCTTGCACAACATCTTGAAGGTTAGGACTTGTGTTCCAGCAACAGAGGGATTTAATAGAAAACTTTGATGGCTTGGAAATTTCTTTCTGGAGCCACAGAGGGAAGAATCCTTTGGAGCTCTAAAAGTAACCAGAATCACTGCGCTGCATTAAATTAAATATCCATCTATCTATCTATCTATCTATCTATCTATCTATCTATCTATCTACATTTTCTAATAGGAAGTGCTTGGAATTATATGGAAAGATATTTTCTTCAGTTGATGTTTCTGTAAATCTTGAATCTATTTGACACAATCAAATAACAGTATTGTTAACTCTCACAGCGTTAAGAAGATTTATTATTTTGTAGGCATTCACTGTGAGAAGTAAAACTGCTGCTTTGACAGGGATGATTCTAGTTTGCCAAAAGGCTTGCTTTTCTCCCTTTCACACACCTCCACTTTCTCCTAGCCTGGCCCAGGATGAAACAAGTGGCTCACTTCCAACTTTGATTTTTATTTGGTTTCAGCATTTTGGATTTGGAAGTTTACAAGAAAGAACCATAAAGGGTCATATTCCTGTATTTTAATTTATCTGCCAAAACATACAATTCAGAAGCCAAAAAAGACTGAGGTTTATTACTAGAAGATTAACTTTTTCTAATTGCAAGATTACCTTTTTCTGATTTCTTTCAAATTAGGGAAGGTGAGTCTGATCTTTGCTGTGGGTACTACTTGAAGAGATGTCATCCTTCACTTGAGGTTCGATTTCTGACTATGATGTGGCCTCTCTTGAACAAAGTCATATGTCATATAGGAACCCACAGAAATGACCCTTTCACCCTGTAGGGCCATAGGCAAAAGCACCCTGGATGTATATAGCCTCTGATCTCCAAGGGCTTGCAGTTCTTGATTACCGCTGGTGTGTCTTGGGGGTCAGTGTATAACTCCCACCCTGATTATTCAGTGGCCAGTCTAGTCTGGACCAGGCCTGACAAACTTCTGTTCACTTGTATCATTTTCACTCTGAGCCAGTAGGACTTTGGGTAGACTTTAAAGCTCAAGAAATGACACTTGCTTTGGCTAGTGACATTTGATTTTTGTCTCCATCTTGATTTTCTGGCATCATTGGCCAAGTCACATTAACTTGTTTCTAGTCACTGAGAAAAACAGCCAGATAAAGCATTAGGGAGGGTGTTTAAGGAGGGGGGTGGGGGGAGGAATGCTTATGTGGGGTAGAAAGAATGTGGAAGTAACTGTTTGGTTATAGTGATCCAGTCCACTGGAACCTTAGAAGGCTCCTGTGGGCATGTCAGTGCTACCCTTTCAGCCTCTAAGACTCCCCCACCCCCCTTTGAAATGACAATACAAGTAGACCACAGTTTAAAGTAGTTAGTATAATTCTACTAAGGTTTAATCATTATACTTGTTCACTTCCTGGTGCATATTTTCTAAATATGCTTGGGGTTTTGGGGGGTAAGTTTTCACTGTTCCATTGTGTGTCACCCTATATTTTTCTCCCTCTTGTGACTTTGGCATCTTCTTTTATTCGACTTTCCATTTTCTTTTCCATTGGCTTATTGCAGTAGTCTGCTGGTGCAGGTAGAGCTCAGTGCACCTATTCCCCTATTACTGCTAATTATCTTCAGTATTGTCATAGGTTATTTTGATGTTCTAAGAAGATAACTTCATGTTTTTACAAAACCATCTTTTCCAAGGTAAAAGCGAAACAAAATACCCCCTGTGCTAGGGTGCCCACTGCAGCTTTTGACATTGCCCTTGTACTTTTATAGATGCTCTTTTTGTCCGTGTTGGTAGTAACTAATGACTAGTGAATTTTCATGTAAATGAAACAAATATTTCAGATTTTATTAATCTCTCATAACCCTGCCAAATCTGATGACTTCATTTTAGTTACTTCCCAGAAGACACTTCCCCTTCACCTTTTATTTTATTCTATTCTATTCTATTTTTAGAATAACATACTAGGTTAAAAAAAAAAAAAAACCTTTGACTACAAGGAGTCATTGATTTTTAGTGCTCCCTGATAAATGATGTTATTGACAAAAGTAAGAAATTCTTTCATTGTTTTTTTCTGTGTTAATATCTCTTCTCCTGTGCTCTTGACAGTGTGTTTAGTGGATGGATAATGTGTATTTCTCTTCCAAATTCCCTGCCTTTTTGGCCCACCTCACCACAAAAGCTCCATAGTTTATAATGTAAGTTTGAATGGATGCTTCCTAGGGGAAACTGCAGGAGTTAAGGAAAGTGTTTCAGAAAGGAATGAAAATGTCTCAGGAGTTGTTCTGTGATGGAAATTGGTCTGTTGTTCTGTTAATGCTGATGGAAAGAAACTTACAGTGCTTAATAAAAGTCTATTCTTTTAGTAAAAAAATGTGAAATAATTTTGGGTGTGTGAAGTTTAATTTCTTCTCCCATTTCTGGACTCCTTTCTGCAAATGGGGTATATACTTTTCTCAACTTAGAAGTTTTGCACAGAGATTTAGGAGCCTATTTGTAGTTGACTATCAAGGCAAGAGAGCCAGTACAAGAATCATCAAAAGGAAGGACATATTTAGCTTCCTGTTGAACTTCTTTATTTGGATGTTCTCATGGTACTTTTGACTTGACATTTCCCACACTGAATCCATCCTCTTCGGAAACCTGCTCCTCTCCCTGAATGACACTACCTTTTACTCAGTTGTCTACACCACAAACCAACCTAGGAGTTATCCTCGATGTGTGCCTTACCTTCATTTCTCAAATCCAACTCTTGACAAGATGTTTGGTAACACTCAGTCGTCTCTGTTTCTCATATCTGTCTCTTTTCTGTCTCCACTTGCTGCGACTTAGTTCCGGCCTCCTTATGTCTCACCTGAATTGTTGCACTTGCTCTCCTGTCTCACACCTAACCAGGCAATTGTGAGGAAATATTGTGTCTAAGTGTATGTATCTTTTCCCAGTGAAAGGGCCCATACCTTTTTCAGTTATTTAAAGAAGTTGTGACCTAAGAGACATTAAGAACCACTGCTTTAATCCACCATGCTTATCAGCTTCCAGAGGAATCTGTCCTTCTAACATGCTGCATGCCCACTTCCATGGTGCCTTCATGATCTGGCCCCTGACCACTTCTCTAGCTTCATTTCATTACCACGTCAACTCACTCCAGCAACACTAAAGTGCACCCTGTCCACATTTTGGCTGTTAATATCCATTTCTTCTTGTTTGCTTATACCATTGCCTAGAATGCCTCTGTCCCCTTGTCTCTATTACAGTCTCACCCCCCCTCCCAAGATTAGCTCATATCTTTGTGATTCTTTTCTTGATCTCTTACTAGGGATCCCTGTACAGACTCATCACAGCCAGTCCCTATAGCCCTTGGCTGCATCTCTGCCAGTAGATTTAAACTTGACCATCTCTGTCTTCTTGGCATCTACTACCCAGCATGCACTTAGAAATGTTTGATGCCTAAATCAAGGATGCTAAAATACCTTTAAAAATGTTCCCTGGTGCAAAGCAGATTGCAGATTTCTAAGTCAGAGAACATGTTGGTGGCAAAAACACAAGAAAATTGAATATGAAGGTTCATCACAGAATGGTATTCATTTAAATGTGCTTTTAAATGGGGCTCTGAAAAAAAAATGAACTCATCTCTGAGCAAAAATGAGTCATCTTTGAGCAAGAGACTGATGCTCAAAGCGAAGTCTGAAGCTAGGACTTTAGGGCATTCTTCTTACCTTACTGCCTCTGCTGAATGATGCTGGCTGGGCTTGGCCCTCACTGCTCTGTGCCTTGTGTGCACAGATTACAAAAGGAAACAGCTGAGCCTAAAGGCAAGCATTAGAGGTTACTGAAACTTGTAAACACTTAAATGAAAACTATTATTTGTAAAATACTTTGTTGTATATTTGGTTTATTATGGCTATAGATGTCCTTTCCTAGCCTTTGATCCTTGGATGTTGGGACTCAGAATTTAATGATGGGAAATCTTTAGCATTTGGCTTTTAAAAGTTATTGTTTATTGAGGTACCAAACGTAGTAGTACTAGGCTCTTATACATTTCTTTCTAAGCCTCAGACAACTTTGCAAAGTACTGTCCTCACTTCACACATGAGCAAACTGGTTCAGTGGTACTGAAGTTCACGCACAGCTAATAAGTGTAAAAACTTATGATTTAGAACCATTCTGGTTCTAAATCATAAGTTTGTTTTGACTGAGTAGATAACTCTTATTTCTGCCTGCTCAGCGTTCCTTCCTCTTTTTGGCAGCAGTTAAACCCAGGTTTTTTTCCTTTGGGGAACTGCTCCTCTGACTTGGGATAAAAGTAAGGTTGACCATCAGTCACATGGCTTCACCTCCCCCAGTGCAGGGATGGGTATAGGACCTAGGCAGGGCAAATTATATTCTTTCATGAGAGAGAAAATGACCAAGAATAAAACTATCTCTTCTAAAATCTCAAGCATTAGGAATCATGTGAACCTGGGACATTGTCTTCTATTTATAACTTCTACAACTAATCTTTATTTGTGTGTGAGAAATATGAAAATTCTGTGGTCATTTATTAAGAGCAGATACAGAAGGTCATTTACTGGGGGCTCACTATGTGCCAGACAGAGTTCTAGGCATTTTATACATTTAAAATATTTTCACCTGGGGGAGTTCCCATTGTGGCTCAGGGGTAACAAACCTGACTGGGATCCATGAGGATGCAGGTTAAATCCCTGGCCTCGCTCAGTGGGTTAAGGATCCAGCATTGCCGTGAGCTGCGGAATAGGTTGCAGTCACGGCTTGGATTTGGCATTGCTGTGGCTGTGGCATAGGCTGGCAGCTGCAGCTCCAATTTGACCCCTATCCTGGGAACTTCCATATGCCACGGATGTGGCCCTAAAATTATAAAAAATATTTTTTTTCACTTTATTATTCAGTCCTTATACATTCATAATCTCTAACTCTAGAAAAGGGGAGTATATCAGTCAGGATAGGCTAGGTTTTCCTCCAATAACAAGCCCAAAATCTCACATAATAAAGGTATACTTCTTCCTTATTATGTCCAACATGGATTGGCAGGGGAGCTCTGTTCATCCAAAGTCACTTGAGAATGCAGACCAACAGAAGACCCATCACGTGGTGGGGAAAGAACATGACCAAAATACATGCTGACTCTCAAAGCTTAAAGTGTCACACATTACTCCTCTCTTCATTGCCCCAAAAGATAGCCCACATGGTTGCACCTAATTTCATAGAGGTAGAAAAGTACAGTTCTACCATGTGCCAGGTACAAGGGAGAGGTAAGTTTGGTGAGTCACAATAATAGCATGACAGGGAGAAATGACCCATTTCTGGGTAGATTTGATTCATTACCTTTTGGCCAGTTACCATTATATAACCACTTGAGTCACTATACAGAAAATTTGGAGTGGAATAGTGAAGCATTCGTTCCCATTCTAGTGTCATTGGAATTCTCTGCATGTGGGCTGAAGTGGATGTAGTCTGGTGGTAACACAAGCATTGAGTTTAGCTCCCCTAGCCCACCCTCTGGAGGTGGCTGTGAGGATTAAATGACATAGTGTATGTAAGGTGCCTGGCATAAAATGCAGCCTCAACAAGTATTAGATGTTGTTATGGGTTTGGCAGGGGAAGGGAGATGGTAGTAGATGAAAAATTTGTCTGTGCTTCTTCCAATCCTAATTTCCTAATAACACGTTCCTTCCTAGCCTATAATCTGGCATCAGCCCTTCCCATTTGAATGCGGCTGCTTCTAAAGGTGACTAGTGTGCTCCCCTTGACCAAGTCCAGGGTTTTCATACAGACATTGTGCTGAGGATTTCCATGGTAATTGACACTGAAACACAACCCACTTCCTAAAACTCACTGGCTACCCTGACACTTCTCTGCTGTTTCCTTCCTTTTTTGATTCTTTAAAAAAAAGTATATACTATTTGATAAGCACAAAAGGATATGTGTAACGTATGTAATAAAATTCGATAATACAATGAACACTCATAGAGTTCCCGTTGTGGCGCAGCAGAAACGAATCCGACTAGCATCCATGAGGATTCGGGTTCAATCCCTGGCCTCGCTCAGTGGGTTAAGGATCTGGCATTGCCATGAGCTGTGGTGTAGGTTGCAGACACGGCTCAGGTCCCACATTGCCGTGGCTGTGGCGTAGGCCAGAAGCCGTAGCTTGGGAGCCTCCATGTGCCCTGGGTGCAGCCCTAAAAAAAAGTTAAAAAAAAAATACTCATGAGCCCACTGCCCCACCTAAGAACTATCCCATCTCTCTGCCTTCTCTGCCTTCTTCAGAGGTAACCTTGAGTTTTAGTGTTCATTCTCTTGGTTTCTTTTTAAAAATTTATTTAGAAATAAATTTTTGTTATTGTATTTTTTTGTTTGGTTGGTCGTGTCCACAGCATAGGGATGTTCCCAGGCCAGGGATGGAACCTGTTCCGCAGCAGCAACCCAAGCTACTGCAGTGACAATGCTGGATCCTTAAACTGCTACACACAAGAGAGCTTCCCTTTGGTTTCTTTTGAGTTATATCACATATATAATTATTCCTGAACAATATATTGTTAGGTTGTACTTGCTTTTTAATTTTACAAAAATGTTATTGTTATGTAGTCTTCTGCAACTTCCTTTTCTCACCCAACTTGATTTCTCTAAAACCCAAACATGCTGCTGCTATAGTTACAGTTAATTTGTTTCCACTTCTGTATAGTATTCCATTGTGGAAATATATTGCAGTTTATCTACCCATTCTCTGACCAGTGGAAATATGGCTTATTTCTATTGTTGCTGTGAATATTGGTGCATGTGTGTCCTGCTGTGACCTAAGGCATACAAAAGCTCACTTTTATAAGATAGTGACAAAAATTTTTTGGCCACACCTATGGCATGTGGAAGTTCCTGGGCCAGGGATCAAACCTGTGCCACAACAGCAACCCAAGCTGCTGCAGTGACAACACCAAATCCTTAACCCACTGCACCACAAGAGAACTCCAAAAATTATTTGTTAAAGTCATATTAAATGGGAACAATAATGCCTGCCTTACCTCCCTTATAGGTAGTTGTGAAAATAACACAAGCTAGTGGATGTAGTTCAATGCTTTAAGAAGAGACAGCTGAGATGCTGGTTTTGAGTCCAAGCTTAAATTCCTAAAAGTCACCTCATGTGCATACTAGGTTCAAGGACCAGAAAGACTAAGATTGTTCCATGTCAAATGTAAAGTATTTCTAGAATCTTCTGGTGACTTGGATTCTAAGGCAGATATATCTATTTGTTTTCCTATCTGACCATCAGCCTTTCCTTGTTTCTTCCAGTAACAGCACCTCAACTTTCCAAAGAACTACATCTGTTCCATTTTTTCGAAGTGTCCTCAGGTGCCCTGCTCTCCCTAGCAGCTCACTGGGTATTGTTAATACTGTTGTCATGGTTTTGATTGGTTCGTTGGTTGCTTTATTTTTGCTTGCTCTTTTATTTTTAATTTTTTAGGGCCACACCTGCAGCATTTGGAAGTTTCCAGGCTAAGGGTCAAATCGGAGCTACAGCTGCCAGCCTACCCCAGAGCCACAGCAACGCAGGATCCGAGCCATGTCTGCGACCTACACCACAGCCCACGGCAACGCCAGATCCTTAACCCACTGAACAAGGCCAGGGATCGAACCCGCAACCTCATGGTTCCTAGTCAGATTCGTTTCCACTGCGCCACGATGGGAACTCCAAAGACTCCTTTTAAAAGTCTGCTAAATCCAGCATGATAAATTGATAACAAAAATGGCCACAGTTGTTCACATCTCTCTGTATCTACACTTTTTACAGTTCTTCCCATTAAGAGATGGCATCTATTACTCTATCCTTCAAATCTAGACTAGTCTCATGGGAGTTCCCATCATGGCACAGGGGAAAAGAGTCCGACTAGGAACCATGAGGTTTCGGGTTCAATCCCTGGCCTTGCTCAGTGGGTTAAGGATCTGGCATTGCCATGAGCTGTGGTGTAGGTCGCAGACGTGGCTCTGATCTGGTGTGGCTGTGGCTGTTGCGTAGGCTGGCAGCTATAGCTCCAATTTGACCCCTGGGAACCTCCATGTGCTTCAGGTGCAGCCCTAAAAAAAAAAAAAAAAAAAAAAAAAAGGCAGAGGAGGAAAAAAAATAAAGGTGTACTTAAAAAAAAAACACAATAGACTAGTCTTATGTTTGTCTTTGGTAAATAGATGTTTGTAGAATTGATATTATGTCAGTTCTAAGCCTTGTGTGCTTCTGTTCACTTTCTTGGACCCCTAGAATTACCATGGGAGTGAACCTGGCCTACCCTGGAGGATGAGAGACCCATTTGTTTAGCTGTAAACAGCCAGAACAGCCTAGACCTGTCAGCCCCCAACCAACCCATTAGCAGATCAAAGATATATGAGTGAGTCCAGTCAAGATCAGCCAAGTCTAGTACAGATCAAGAGAGCATCAACCCATAGGCAAAAATAAATGCTTTGGTTTCAAGCTACTGAATTTTGGGATGGTTTATTATACAGCAGTTTCTAACTCACACATCTAGCAATACAATAGAAATTATGTTTTACGGAGTTCCCGTCAAGGCTCAGTGGTTAACGGATCCGACTAGGAACCATGAGGTTGCGGGTTCAATCCCTGCCCTTGCTCAGTGGGTTAACGACCAGGTGTTGCCGTGAGCTGTGGTGTAAGGTCGCAGACATGGCTCGGATCTGGCATTGCTGTGGCTCTGGCGTAGGCCGGCCACTATAGCTCCGATTAGACCCCTAGCCTGGGAACCTCCATATGCTGCGGGAGCAGCCCAAGAAATGGCAAAAAGACAAAAAAAATTATGTTTTATGCAGGATCTACTTCTATAGTAGGAAGGCCCTTCTAAGATATTTAATCTTCTGTACTGCCTCTTCAACTATTTCTTCATTTCCTTCTTAGCTTGTCTTATAAGATTGGCCTTTCTTAGAGTTTCTGTTCTCAGCCATCTTCCCACTATTCTTTCTCCCTGATCAGTTCCCCCCTATCCCATGGCAGCTCTTACTTTCATACAGATGATTCCCAAGTCTACCTCTATATGAACTCTACTGAGCATAGTTCAAATGGTCTTCTGGACAAGTCCACATAATACACTCCCAGAAAAGTCACAATTCAATGTTTAAATGTGAAGTCTTGCTCACATTCCTTCATCATTTCCTAGCCCTCCTCCTCCTCCTCCAACTTGATTCCTCTATTTCTGGTTAACGTTATTACTACCACCCTCATATCACCCAGGCCGGAAACCTCAGATTCTTCTCAATCTCTTTGCCCAATCATTACGCAGTGTCTCATATCTGCCCCTTCCTCTCCATCTTCATGGTCCTGCCCCCTCTTCCTTCTTCTTTTTCCTCTTTTCCTCTTTTTTCTTGCTCTCAAAGTGTGACAAGTAGTCCAGCAATATTAGCATCACTTGGGAGCTTATTAGAAATGCAGAATATTGGGTCCCACCTCAGATCTATTCAATCAGAATCTGCATTTTAGCAAGATCCTTAGATAATTCATATGCACATTAAACTATAATCAGCAGCACCCTAGTTAAGCCTCAATCTAGATAGGTGTAAATCCTTACCAGTTTATAACTTGTACCATGTTGGTGGCACTCAAGCCTGGCTGTACATCAGAGTACCTGAGAAGTCTTTAATTTTCCATTCTGCTTTTCACGATTTAACTTTTTTTTAATTAACATAACATTTATTAGTTGTTCCTTCAATATAGAAATACAAATAAGGAAATTAAAATCAGCCTATCCCTTGCCTAGATAACTTCAAATGACATTTTTTTTAAAAAAAGGAAAATTTACCTAAGCTTGGACGACTCAAACAATAAAAATGTACAAAATGAAGACTGAAAAACCTCTAGCACCACTTCAATTCCAACCCCCTTTCTCAAATATAGCCATTCTTAATCAGAATTAACATTCCAGGAAATAATTAAGCATATATCTGCATATCTGTTAATTTTTTTTAAAAAAATACACATTACTTGGAATTCCCACTGTTGTGCACTGGTTGACTGGATCTGGCATTGCCACAGCTGTGGCATAGGTTGCAGCTGCAGCTTGGATTCAACCCCTGGCCCAGGAACTTCCATATGCCCTGTGTGCAGTTGTAAAAGAAAAAAAAGGTATACAGTACTCCCTTTTAGTCATCATGATTTTTTTATACTTGAGATAACACAGAAATATTTTTCTATGAGCACATACACAGTATTTCATAAATGGAAAAATTTTTATTTATTGAAGTATAGTTGATTTACAATGTTGTTATTTTCAGTTGTACAGCAAAGTGATTCATTTATACATATATCAGTTCTTTTGCAGATTCTTTTCCCATATAGGTTATTACGGAATACCTTAGTAGCTCCTTGTTGATTATAAATTTTATATATAGTATTGTGTATATGTTAATCCCAAACTCCTAATTTATTCTCCCCCCCCCTTTCTCCCTTGGTAACCATAAGTTTGTTTTCGAAGTCTTTGAGTCTGTTTCTGTTTTGTAAATATGTTCATTTGTATCACGTTTTTCAGATCCCACATATAAGTGATATTGTATTATATTTGTCTTTGTCTGACTTACTTCACCTAGTATAATACTCTCTAGGTCCATCCATGTTGCTGCAAATGGCATTATTTCATACTTTTTTGTGGCTGAGTAATGTTCCATTGCATATATGTTCAACATCTTTAGCCATTCCTCTGTTGATGGACATTTAGGTTGCTTCCACATAGTGGCTATTGTAAATAGTGCTACAATGAACGCTGGGGTAATACAGTTTTTCAAATTGTGGTTTTCTCTGGATATATGCCCAGGATTGGGATTGCTGGATCATATGGTAGTTCTATTTTTAGGTTTTTAAGGAACCTCCATACTGTCCTCCATAGTGGTTGTACCAATTTACATTCCCACCAACAGTGAAGGAGGGTTCCCTTTTCTCTACACCCTCTCCAGCATTTACTGTTGTATATTTCATAATTTTTAACACTACAGAGTATTCCATTAGATGGATGATTCCATCAGATGCATCAGTTCCCCAATGACAAGTGCTTTGATTGCTTCCAGTTTTAGCTATTACAAACAATGCTGCACTGATCATCCATGGACATATATTTTGGTAAACTTCTGCAAGTATATACATAGGGTAAATTTTTAGTGGCAAGATTGCTGAGTATATTGGTTAGGGTGCTTTGTGTTACAAGTAACAAAAAACAGCTCCAGCAGTTGGGTGAGCTAGAGCCACCCGGTTTCTTTAAGTCTTTCTGCTATTCAGTCCCTGCTTTATCCAAGAGTTTTTCTAAATGTGGTCCCTGGACCAGCAGCATCACTATCTTATTGGAACTTATTGGAAAAGGAGATTCTTGGTCCCTACCTCAGACCTCTAGAATCTGAAACTCTGGGAGTAGAGACCAGCAATCTGTGTTTTAACAGACTAGGTGATTCTGATGCAAACTAAAGGCTGAGAACCAGCGCTTTAGCAAAGGTGGCCATGAGATTGCTGCCAGTGAAAATGGAGGCTTTGAGTCTCTTGCTTTAAATTCAGCAGAGAAGGAAAAATTCTGACCCAACATTCCAAGTGAGCAGGATTCCCAAGTTACCCCTAATTGGCTTACTTAGTTCACAAGTCCTCCCTGAACAAAAAATGTCTGTTGTCACAAGAACTGGGAGTAAGATCAGTTTACCCTATGAGTGGGAAGAACAGATACACAAATAGAAATCTACAAACTGTTAGGAAAGGAAAAATGGGAAATGATTGCTGAGAAGGTACTAGCAAAGCCCACAACATTCAAAGAATATGTGCATTCCTATTTTGATGTCTACTGCCAAATTATACCTGAAAAAAGTTGTAATTCAGTCCCACTAGCAGTGTAAGAAAGTATATAGTATTTCTTCATATCCTCACTTGCTCTACATATAATCAAACCTTATACATTTCCCAATCTGATAGGTGAAGATGGTACTTTATTATTTTGTTTTTTTTTTGTCTTTTTTGCTATTTCTTGGGCCGCTTCGGCAGCATATGGAGATTCCCAGGCTAGGGGTCGAATCGGAGCTGTAGCCACCGGCCTCCGCCAGAGCCACAGCAACGCGGGATCCGAGCCGCGTCTGCAACCTGCACCACAGCTCACGGCAACGCCGGATCGTTAACCCACTGAGCAAGGGCAGGGATCGAACCCGCAACCTCATGCTTCCTAGTCAGATTCGTTAACCACTGCGCCACGACAGGAACTCCTGTTTATTTTTTTAATTTATTTTATTTTATTTTGTCTTTTTGCTATTTCTTTGGGCCGCTCCCGCAGCATATGGAGGTTCCCAGGCTAGGGGTCGAATCGGAGCTTGTAGCCACTGGCCTACGCCAGAGCCACAGCAACGCGGGATCTGAGCCTCGTCTGCAACCTACACCACAGCTCACGGCAACGCCGGATCGTTATCCCACTGAGCAAGGGCAGGGATCGAACCTGTAACCTCATGGTTCCTAGTCGGATTCGTTAACCACTGCGCCACGACGGGAACTCCTGTTTGTTTGTTTTAATTGCCACACCCATGGCATATGGAAGTTCCCAAGCCAAGGATTGAATCCGAGCTGCAACCTATGCCACCCGAGCTGGGAATCAAACCTGTGCCTCCGCAGTGACCCAAGATGCTACAGTTGGATCCTTAACCTACTCTGCCACAGCGGGAACTCAGGTATTTTATTGTTTTGATTTTTATGCTTTTAATCATGGATAAGGTTGAACATCATTTCAAATCTCTACTGATGTGTATATTTCTTTCTCTGTAAATTACTTGCTTATTGTTTAGTTCATCTTACTATTAGGTTTTGTCTTTTTCATATTAATTCTTCTAAAGTCATTGTAAATTAAAGAAATTAGCCTTTTATCATGTATGATACAAATATGTTTTCCCAGCTTTGTTGGTCTTTTGAATTTGTTTATGCAATTATTATTATTATTTTGCTTCACAAAGCTTTTAACTTTTATGCAGTAAAATTTCATCACTTCATTAGCATCTAGTTTGGGGATTCTGCTTTAAAAGGGCCCTCCCCCGTGTCTACCTTTCCAGGTCAACATTTATGTCATTTGTCAAGTCTGTAAAGTTTTTAAAGATTAAGGATGCTTGGCCTCCACTCCAGACTTAGCAAAACACATTTTTTTAAATGTGACACTCGGGGAGTTCCCGTTGTGGCTCAGCAGAAACGAATCCAACCAGGAACCATGAGGTTGTGGGTTCGATCCCCAGCCTCGCTCAGTGGGTTAAGGATCCCGTGTTGCTGTAGCTGTGGTGTAGGCTGGCGGCTACAGCTCTGATTAGACCTCTAGCCGGGAACCTCCATATGCTGCAGCTGTGGCCCTAGAAAAGACCAAAAAAAAAAAAAAGTGACACTCTGTACTGAGCTGTATAGTGTCTTCTCAAAATTCTAGAACTTGTGATTATGAACTTATTTGGAAATATGGTCTTTGCTGATAGAAACATGTTAAAATGAGGTCAAATTACATTAGGGTGGACCTTAGCCAATGTCTACGGTCCTTATAAGAAGAGAGAAATTCAGGCACATAGGGAGAACACCATGTGACACTGGAGGCAGAGTGATACATCTACAAGTCAAGGGAATGTCAAGAACTGCAATCTCCAGAAGCTAAAAAGAGGCAAGGAAAGATGCTCCACTAGGGCTTTCAGAGTGAGCATGGCCTAGGAGTTCCCCGGTGGCCTAGTGATTAAGGATCTGGTCACTGCTGTGGCTCCAGAACTTTTGTATGCTGTGGGTGCAGCCAAACACAAAAACAAAAACAAACAAACAGGAGTTCCTGTCGTGGCGCAGCGGAAACGAATCCAACTAGGAACCATGAGGTTTAGGGTTCTGATCCCTGGCCTTGCTCAGTGGGTTAAAGATCTGGCATTGCCGTAAGCTGTGGTGTAGGTTGCAGATGCGGCTCAAATATGGCATGTTGCTGTGGCTCTGGCTCTGTATCTAAAGCCATAAACATGTTACATACTATGGGGAAACAGCAATATAGCTAATAGCCAAAGAGTTAATATTTGGATATATAAATAACTCCTACAGTTTATTCATTTTTTATTTTTATTTATTTATTTATTTATTTTTGGTCTTTTTAGGGCCACACCCAAGGCATATGGGGGTTCCCAGGCTAGGGGTCTAATTGGAGCTACAGCTGCTGGCCTATGCCACATCCATAGCAACACCAGATCCGAACAACATCTGCAATCTACACCACAGCTCACGGCAACACCTGATCCTTAACCCGCTGAGCAAGGCCAGGGATCGAATCTGCAACCTCATGGTTTCTAGTCAGATTTGTTTCCGCTGTACCACAATGGGAACTCTGGAAAATGTAAATTAAAAACAATCATGAGTTACCATTTTTTTTCTCTCCATCAGATTAGCAAACAGTTTAAAGGTCAGAGTCTTAGGAAATGTAAAAATACACTGATTATGGGAGTGAAAATTGACATTTGAAAGGCAATTTAGCAGTATGTATTAAGATTGAAAATACCCATACCCCCTGGCCCAGCAACTCACTTGTGAGTGTCCTCCTAGAGAAACATGCCTGTGCACAAGGAGGCCCCTGCTGGTATGTTTACTGCAGCTCTGTATTACTGAAAAATAAAACCACTTTAAATATCCGACAGGGGAGTGGAGAATTAAATCAAGACCCATCCAAATTATGGAATTCCCTGAACAAGAATTCAAAAATGAAGAATGTTGAGTTTTTTTTCCTTGTAGAAAAATCTCAAAGAAGTCGCCAAGTGAAGAAAGCAATTGGCCAAATAATATGAATAGTATGAGCCCATTCACGTGAAAAGAACAAATATCCACATTAATTTACCTCCATTTTTCTGTATTGTCATGTTGTCTCTACCCACCCCCACCCCCTACTCCCAGTGGAGAGGAATTTGGTTAGAGCAGTGAGACTGTTTTGAGTATCTACAGTCCTCTCAAATCATCTCACAATTACCATCCAGCAAGAATAGGAGCCTGATACATAATTTGTGGGGCCCAGTGCAAAATAAAAATGGAGGATTCCTTGTTCAAAACCCAGGGGAGAGGTGGAAAGTGCAATTAAAGGCACTAAAATATAAAGCTTTTTCTTTAAGAATATTTTATTACTGGAGTTCCTATTGTGGCACAGTAGAAATGAATCCAACTAGTATCCACAAGGATGTGGGCTTGATCCCTGGCCTTGCCCAGTGTGTTAAGGATCCGGCATTTCCGTGAGCTGTGGTGTAGGTTGCAGATGCAGCTTGGATCTGGCATTGCTGTGGCTGTGGTGTAGGCCGGCAGCTGCAGTTCCAATTCGACCCCTAGCATGGGAACTTCCATATGCCATGAGTGTGGCCCTTAAAGCAAAAAAAAAAACCCAATTATTACTTATAAAACATAAGAGGGATAATAGTGATACATGAATAACAACATAAAATTACAAACTGCAGAATAATATTTTATAATTTATATAAAATAATGTTACTAATATGATGTCTTGATCCTAAGATTTTTCTAGCTTGCTTTTCTGCAAATTCAATTATTTAGTCATCAAAATTTATATTTTTAGCAACCTCATTTTGAACGAGGCAACATCAGTCACAATATTGCAAATGTTTGATAACTTCATTTTGAGAAGGAGCATTCTGCTGATGCAACTGTCATTGGCACTGTGTTTTTCAGGCTGTGACAACATTGGGATGGATTCTTGATAAATCATTTCAAGATACAAATTTTCATGCATCTAGACCTGATGATTCCTATAGACCAATTTTTCTGGAAAGATTTAACTCTTCATACAAATCAGCTTTGTCTAAGTCTGAATCTAATTTTAAATATAAATTTATACAATGGCACTATTTTTAAATATAAATTTATCCTCTGACACTTCTTATAACTTGTGGAGGTCTGCTGTTGACTGAATGCTTGTGTTCCTGCCCCAAATTCATATGTTGAAATCCTAACCCCCAGTATGATGATATTAGGAGGTGGGGTGTTTGCTAGGTGATTAGGTCTTGAGGGTGGGGCCCTCATAAATGAGATTAGTTCCCTTATAAAAGAGCCCCCAAAGAGCTCCTTCACCCCTTCCCCACACAGCAAGAAGATCATCATCTATGAACCAGGAAGTGGAGCTCTCACCAGACACTGAATCTGCCGGCACCTTCATCTTGGACTTCCCAGCCTCCATAACTGTGAGAAATAAATGTTTGTTCATTAGCAAACAAACATTGGCATTTTTGTTATAGCAGCCTGAACAGACTAAGACAAGATCATACAAGAAATGAAACTGACTTCATAATTTATTTATAATTCAAAATGCCTTTTCATGCATTCTACCACTATTTCTTCAACTATAAAGAAAACACTTTTGCGTTGTCTTCCTCATTAGTAATTGGTTCATCCAAAGCTTTCATCTAACGTGTCTACTGTGGTGATTTTTAATTTCCATTTCTTAGACTGTGGATATTTGCTTTGTAATTTTGCACTGGTTTTCAAAATGAGCTATTATAAACTCCTCGGAAGAATTCTAATACCCGCCTCATGTACTTTATTGAAATGTCTACAAGTACCTTTTTATTTTGTAGTAATTTACTGACAAAGTTTACTGAGTGCCAGCAGTTCCTGTCCCAGTGCTCAGGCCAGAGTTAATATTTGTGCCCCTGTCGCAGGGATAGGCTCTGGTGACAAAAGGGCAAGACCGTCTTTCACCACAGGTCTCTTTCGATGCAGAGGCTCTTTTCTCTCAGGGTTATGGCTACTGCCACCACAACTGCTATTTCTGCTACTGCTGCCACCATGGTCACTGGCCCAACGTTCCCCTCTCTAGGCTCCATGGTGCCCCAGATCTTCTTGTACATGCCAGGCGGCCTGGCCGAGTGCTCAGCATGCACATCTCCTGCGGTGCCCACAGGCTGTGGTTACTGCCATCCAGAGTATCTTTTCTGCTCATGGATATGCTCCATTGCCACACAGGTTCAAAGAAAATTACTAAGAATGTCAAGGCAGCTACAGGAGAACATTAAACCAAGCCTGAAGCCTTTTCTGAAAGCAGAGCTCTCTACCTGTGGCACACCCCTAAAGATGGCATTGGAGGAGTGAGTTGGTATTCTCAACTACCTAGTTTGCCTTGCTGGTAGTTTTCATTCCAAATGAGTATAAACCCCATTTTGCTTCTGTGATGCAAATTATGCAAAGAACTGTTGATCACCTTCCCTCTTTATATGGATCTTAGAGATACCTATTGCTGTTAGATCTACACATGGAATGGTGAAGAGCCTGGAGTCTGGACTTGTATCACTAGGAACCATGCTTGCATGCATACCAGCTATGTGATCTCAAACTCTCTAGACTCAGCTTCCTCATCCATAAAATGGGGATAGTACTAGTACCTACCTCATAGGGTTGTTGTAAGGATTGAGTGACTTAGTGTTTAGCACACAGTAACTTCTCAGATAATGTTACTTGTCATCATGTTGCTTTTTTTTTTTTTTTGCATTTTAGGGCCGCTCCCACGGTATGTGGAGGTTCCCAGGCTAGCGGTCAAATCGGAGCTACAGTTGCCGGCCTATACCACAGCCACAGCAACGCAGGATCCCAGCTGCATTTGCGACCTACACCACAGCTCACAGCAACGCTAGATCCTTAACCCACTGAGTGAGGCCAGGGATCTAACCCGCAATCTCATGGTTCCTGGTTGAAATCGTTTTCACTGCACCACAACAGGAACTCCCATGTTGCCTTTTATTTTCACTGCCCTTATACTTTTGAGTCTGTCTTGGAGCAAGTCTGTTCTTCCTCATGTAATGTTTTCCTATTTTTCCCCATTTTTCTTCACATATTTTTAGTCCACTTTGGCCCTCATAATTTTTCATCTCAACAGTTATATGTACATATATGCAGAGAGATGAATCAGAAAAGAGCAGGAACTGAGAGTGGTCAAGGGAGATCTTTAGTCTGTTTGAATGTTTACAATAGGAATACATTTACTATTGTCTAGGTAATTAAAAGTAAATGTTTGCAGCTGTTAAGTGGAGGCGGGGTACAGGAGGAAAGTTTCCAGGACACTCTTTTACTATTGTGGCCAGTTCAGACCATGTGCTGAGGCTATGAGACAGCTGTAGCACATATTTCCAGGGCAACAGCCGGCTGCCTCCCATCCATGGCAGTGCAAATTCCTTTGTCAGCAAATCTAACTGCCTCAGATTCACCCCCTGACAGCTTCGCCTTCGCCCATTATCCTTTAGTGCCCCAACCCTACCACTCAAGAACACTGGGGAGGAACTTTTAGGTGTGGGTACCACTATACCCAGGTCAAATGCCTCCTCCTGTGAAGCCTTTCCTGATATACCCACTGAACATGTTTGAATTAATTTGGGCTCCCTTTTTATTCCTACACATATTGTTCATAACTCTAGGTAGCTCTTAGGGTTTGACCTTTTTCAGTTTTGTTATTGTTCATTGAAACTTGCCTACCTCATTAGATTGTATACTACTTAAGGGTAGACACAGGGTCTCTTATTCATGTCTGGAGACCCCACCCTGTGTCTACTCTTAAAGAGTGTACAATCCCACCCTTACCCCACCCAGTCCATCATAAATGCTCAGGAAGTATAACTGATAGATGGTGCCCTGAACTGGCCCCCACCACATTAGGGCTTTTGAACTTTTTAATTCCTTCTGCCCTGTCCTTGGCCAGTTCTTCTTATTATTCAGGTCTTAGCTCACATCTTGGCTTTTCCAAAAGGCCTTCCTTTGAAAGTGACAACACTTACGGCTTGAACCTAGCCAGAACCCAGACTGGAACTTGAACCCACGCTCCAGCACTCGAACCCAGCCTAAACCCAGACTGGGACTTGAACACACAGTTTTTAAATCTGAATCACTCACCCAGTGTCTGGACTTACTGAGGTTCAGGTTCCTTGTGCCTCAAAGTACAGAAGGAATCCAGCAAGAGACAAATAGATTAACAAATCTATTTCTTGCCTATTCCTTTTTGCTTAGCCAAAGGGATAGGCAAGAAATAGAGTTATTAAGATAGGATGTTTGTAAGAGATGCAAACTGGCAGGCAAGGAGGCTCTGCCCTGAGGATTAGGTGGGCTACAGCTTTATAATCCAAGGGGAGTTGGAAAAGACCACCTCTTCAAGTAGTAGCTCCTCCTTGGTATCCTCAAGAGTATTTGACCCTATAAGGTCAAACTAGGACAGTTATGGTGCTTATTCAAATCAGCAGAAGGGTGGTCCTTAAACTCCTGCCCTGGGTCTGAACCCCATCCCCCACCCAATGACCTGAGGCATATCTCATGCCTCCACTAGTCAAGCAAGCCTGCCTCTTTGTTCTGATGGCCCTCTTGAGCAATTTTATTATTACCTCTCAGAGTTCCCCAGGTTTCCCTATCTACGGTCCCAGTCCTGTATTGGGACTTCTACAACTACCTGTGTAACTATCCTACTCCACCCCTATCACCTTGACTATCTAAAATAGACTACATTCTATTCAAAGCTTTCTGTCTTACAACTTCTTTTATTTTCCTCATAGCACTCACTGCAAATAAGTGTTTGAAATTCTCTTATTTGACTCACTTTATTGTCTGTCTCCCTCACTGGACTATGAATCACAGGAGGACAGGGACCTTGTCTGAATCCTCAGTGCCTAGAACAGTGCTTCATACAGTGTAGGTGCTCAATAAATACATATATGAAATTGTCTGATTATTGACTGGCCCCCATGAAGAATGTTAGCACCGTGAAGGTCAAGACCTTATCTGGGTTAACACTACATCCTCACACCTAGTACAATGCCTCATGTATCGTAGATGCTCCACAAAGAATTGAGTGAATTAATGTTCCACACACATCTTAAGAGACTTCAAACTACACTTAGTTTCTTCTTCCCCACCAAACCTTTTTCCTTCTGTGTATCCTAGCTCAGTCAATGGCACCATCATCCAGAAATGACAACCAACCCAGAAATGAACTCAAGCTCCTTTCACTCATTCACCCACTGTTTTCAATTAGTCTCCTATCCCTGCCTATTCAACTTCCAAAATATCCCATTTATTTGATCATTTTCTACCCCTACTGCAACTGTTCTGATTCAGGCCTCATCTTTTTTTCATGACTAATGCAACTGCCTCCTCCTCTCCGCCTCCCCCTTTATTCCCCTTTTATTATGGAGTACTTCATAAATTTGCATGTCATCCTTGTACAGGGGCTATGCTAATATTCTCTTTTCCAAGTTAATCTATGTGCTGCTGAAGTGAATACCCTCCTACCGCCTTGTGAAGCTAAGAAAGCTTAAGCTGCAGGGCTTGTCCCTTGCCATATGGTCACATGGTCATGTTTCATAAGGACTGCAAAATATATTTAAACCACAACTGGTTAAATTGCTGTCTCTTTCCACTGAGGGTTTTCTGCTCACATTTTCCATGTATTAGGTGGTGGTGGAGCTGCCTCAGACATTTTTGAGATCCAGCTAAGTGGAAGTTGATTTGGGGGATGCATTTTTGTTTGGGTTTCGTGGGGACATTTGTATATAGTTTGAATCATTTCTATTTATAGTTATTAGCCAGGTACAGGAATGACCTCTAGGAATACTCTACCTTTGAATTTAATCTTCTATTTACAACTCTATATTCTTAATGAAATCCTACCACACAAACTGTGTAAGCTTTGAGTCCCACTAAACCTGGATTGTCCTGTGGCTAAGCCACAAACGTGACTCTGTTGCTCCTGCTCAAAAGCCTGCAGTGATTTCTTATTGCTCACAGAACAAAATCTAATACTTAGCTTCCTTTTGTAACTGTTTTCCCATGTGCATCCGTGCATTTGTACATGATAATCCTTTTACATATAAAACGTTAATTTTGCTAACTTTTATATACCTTCCATGTCTCTCTGAAATCTTCCTTGACAGCAGCAATCAGCTTCTGAGGCATTTTCTTAGCCTCATTTTGCACCTTGCTAGAGGTATCTGCGTGCTCTATTCCAATTGTTTACTTGCAAGCTTGTCTCCTGCACTGGCTGGTAATTTCCCACTGCAAAGCCTCTCTTTTTCATCATTGTATCCCCAGGGCCTAAACCCCCATCACTTAGGAACTCGGTGCGTGCACAAACACATTTTCTTTTCTAAAGCGGTGGGACCCTTTAAGAAAATGAAACAGTGAGAGGATTCCTAGGGAATATTCTAGAATGTCTGAGAAAACCAGCGCCACCTTGAAGCATGTGTGTGGAGTTCAAGCTACTCAACCTCTTCTGCCACCCCACCCTCAGGCTGTAGTCAGAAAATCGTGGGACAGGTGAAAATCCTTGAACTGTATCTGAACTGAACTCAAATAGGAGAGTCAAAGAAGAGAGATTTCAGAGTGAGCTTGGAAGTTGACAGAGGCTTTACGGAGGAACTACGACCCAGGGACCAAGGACAGGACGAGGGGGTAGTAGAAGGTGCAAGGTTCAACTTCCTGGCTCTGAAATTCAAGCCACTTGGCTTCTCTAAGCGCGTGTGCTCACTTGGGGATAATAACAGAGCTTCCCTTTCAGGGTGAAGAGTAAACGACCCCGAGACCGTGTGAAAGGGCCTGTCCTGCTGAAGACGCTCACAAAGAACAGAAGCTTCCGTGAGTACTCACCCCGCCTCCGCTCGGGACCAAGGCCCGCCCCCGCCGCCGCCACCTATTATGCTGGCGGCGCTCAGTCACAGAGTTCATCTCCTCTTATAGGAGGAGAAAGCTAGGGAGGAGGGGTGTGTGTATGTGTGTATGGTGGTGGTGCTGTTGGTGGGGGGGGCCTTAACTCCCAACTCGCCCGGAGGAGGGGTAGGCGGGGAAGACTCTGGCCCCACTCAAAATGGAGCCAAGCGCCTGCCTCGCTTAAGATGGCGGCCTCCCCGCCTCTTGGCTCAAGGTCCTCGGCGTCGATTGGGTACCTGGGGAGTCGTGCGGGTCCAAAGGTAGCCAGGCCCCGCCCCCCTTTCTCAAGCTAACGCTCCGCCTCCGACGGCGTCACGCGGGAACCGGGGCCCGCCCTTCCCCGCCTCTGCCGCGGTTACCTCGGGTGCCCGGCCCTCATAAGATGGCGGCTGGGTCCCCTCCCCGTGGCGGCGTCGCCACTCTCAATATGGTAGCTGTTTACCCCATATTTCTCCTCCCCTCTCCGCCTCAACTTCCTCGTTGTTTTGAATAAACTTTATTGACTACTTCGAATTGCCTACCACCGCCACCGGGCTTCTGCCGGCGACTTTTCGGGCTGTTTGTCTCCAGCCGGGCCGCCGGTTCATCTCCATCCTCGTTGGTTTGCTCGCGGCGATCTCCTGCCCGCCCAGCGACCCCGCCGCTTGCCCGTTCGTCGGGCGGCCGCCGGACTAGGCCCGAACCGCGGTCTCCAGTAGGCCCTAACGGCCGGGCCCGAGGCAGAGCTGTGGGGAAAGCTGGTCTGAAGCACCTCCGGGCAGCCAGGGCCGCGCGACCCAGCGGGTGGTTTGAGGGGAAGGCGAGCGAGGTTCTCCGCGTTGCCGTGACGATCCCAGAATTCGGCGCGCGCCGCCTGTGGGGCCGGAACTGCCGGCCGAGCCTCCGCTGAGCGAGGCGCCGAGCCGCTCCAGAGCGAGCCCAGCCACCGGCGCTTAGGTGGAACTGTGCTCCGCGGGCGTGAGGAATCCCTGCGGCTTTGCGGATGAGGAGGTCCCTCTAGGGTTGGGACCGAAGACATTCTTGGCAGGTTTGGGGCGTGAGGAGGTTCCTGTCAGTTTGGGAGGCGTGAAGAGATTCTCGTAAGTTTCGGAGGCTGCAAGGATATTCCTGTCACTTTCGGGATCTGTGATGAGATCCCTGTCATTTTGGGGGGACGGTGGAGTCTTGGTTAATTGGAGGGGGCCGTGAGATGCCTGCCAGTTTCAGAGCTATAGGGGGAAAATCGTGGCTTAGTTGCTTCAGTGTGAGGAAATTCTAGTCTGTTTCAGAGGGGTTTGAAGCGATTCTTTTGAGTTTCTGGGGTGCAACAAGAACCCTGTCTTTGAAGTAGATGGTGAGCTGATCAGTTTTGAGATTGATGGGGTGATCAGACTCCCGACTGATCGGGGATGGAATGATTTTGATAGTGAAGGAGCAGATCATTAAACTCTCAGAACACGACCCCAGAACTGTGATTTTGAGTTGGGCGCCTAGTCTTGTCTGCCTCGTTCCAGAAGGCATCGAGGTAATTTTCGAGTAATCTGGAGACCTCCAGGCATCTCTCATCTCACTCTAGTTGCCTCTGTTTTGGGGATGAGAGGGGGCTTTTTCTGAGGTACCCCCCCTCCCCGCCCCATCCTCTGGGCTACGGTTTGCGTCATAATAAAGAGAGCCCTAGAAAGCAAGGTTGCTAGCAAGGAGAGGGTGCAGTGAGGGATTAAAGAAGCTTCCTGAAAAGGCGTCAGATCTTTCCCTGGAACCCGGAAAGAAGTTATCACTGACCCTGGGGGCCGAAGGAGGTAGGGAGGGGGGAAAAAAGCCTCGACGGCGGAGCGCCGTTCTTTATTTGTTAAAGAAATTCTGGCGGCCGGCTGGACTTTCTCCGATTGCCCCCTACAGCCCCACCAGCTGTGTTGCATCCACGCAGCGGCAACTGCCCATTTGTAAGCTGAGGGTTGGTACCCTAGGAGACCTGATTCACTCCGTAAAAAGTGTTGTTTGTGCCCAGTCTTCGTCCAGAGAGGACGCGTGCTGCTGCCTCCCGCTCCTTTTGACGCTAAGAACCTGGCCCGCCGCAGAACGCTTCAAGGCCCGGCGAAGATGGCCTCGGTACCGGTGTATTGCCTCTGTCGGCTGCCTTATGATGTGACCCGCTTCATGATTGAGTGTGACATGTGCCAGGACTGGTTTCATGGCAGGTAAGGAGGGCAGGCCACGCTGGACAGGATGCAGTGGCCAGGTGCTCACTCACTCGATTGCTCCTTTCTTAACTCTGGTTTAGGTTCCTGCTCAGAAACTTATTTCCCCTCTCTTATAGACAGTTAACTCCAGCCCACCTCCCAGACCCAGATTCTTCCAGAATCCTTGTAGACTAGGGCCTAGCTGACATTGGCCTCTGGTTCCTCCTCTTTTTCTCTTTTCCCATATGTATATTTTCTTTGTACCCTATATCTGATTTTTTTTTCTTTAGAAAAATACTTTCCAGCTACAAAGAATTTATCTTTGTGTGTGTGTGTGTTCTGGCAATTTTGTTTTGCTTCGGATCTGGCTTTGGGGGAGATGGTGCTGCATTTTTGAGATATTTGAGTCCAACAAACATGGATTTGAGTGTGGCTTTGCATCTTACTATCAGAGTGACCTTGGGCAAGTTACTTTGCCTCTCTGAACCTCTTTGTCTTCATCTATAAAAGATATCTAATACATCCTTCCTGTTTATTTAAAGCATTCTGCATGCACTCAGTAAATAGGGGCAGAAATGCAATAGTATCTTATTTCTACAGTATTTATCTGCAGAACCATCCAGCTAAATTGAATTAAGCATTTGAGTCCAACAAACATGGATTTGAGTGTGGCTTTGCATCTTACTATCAGAGTGACCTTGGGCAAGTTGCTTTGCCTCTCTGAGCCTCTTTGTCTTCACCTATAAAAGATATCTAATACACCCTTCCTGTTTATTTGAAGCATTTTGCGTGCACTCAGTAAATGGGGGCAGAAATGCAGTAGTATTTTATTTCTACAGTGTTATCTGCAGAACCATCCAGCTAAATTGAATTAAGCAGAGGAGATATTGGGTAAAACAGCAGGGGTAAAACCACTAATGAATTCCCTCCAGTTAACTGTGTGCCCGTAAGCACCTGTCACCCAGGATTCCATAGAGGTTGTGTGGAATAAACTTGTGATATTATTCCATTATTGGGACTTATATCCCATCTCTGGGAAGAAAACCGTGAGAGGGATATGTACATGGGAGTACAACAAAACAGTATATGGTGCCCTCCCCCTGTTGCATTTTGTTAAGATTGTAGAGTTTTCAGTTGTCACTAGTCCTTTCCGAAGGAGCTGTTCCTGTTATCATACCCGAGACCAAACTGAAGGTCTTGGTGCTGCTAAATTTCTGCTCTTTGCAGGGATAGTCCTGTGCAGCACCTTCAAATTCATATTCAGCTGATCTTTATTGATATTTACTTCGTGCTAGGTGCAGAGTTACTGTCTCATGTTAAATTTCATTTAAGAGGGAACAGATCTAGAGGATGGGGCCTTTTTCTTTCCCCTAGAAATAAGTGGGAATTAAGATACCTTTTGGGATTCCTGATATCTTTGATAGTTCCCCTACAGAATAAAATTCAATATCCTTTGTGTTATAGACAAAACTTTTTGTGATCTACTTGATCATTCTCATTTCCTGTCATTCCTCCTCCCTTTTTCATTATGTCCCAGCAAGACTGAACTACCTGTATAATTCTGAGGAAATTTTATACTCTTTTATGGTCTCTTTGTTTTTGCACATGCTATTCCCACTAACATCCTCCCATTTACAACTCAGCATACCTCCTCTGTAGAAGTCCTCCTTTCTTTGGGTTCCCATTGCACTTTGTGTACATCCTTATTGAAACTTATTATTTCATCATATAGTTATAAGTATGTCTTTGTCACTCATTAGCAATAGTACCCGAGGGCAGAGATGATCCTTTCATTTTTGGTATCCTTAGAACCTAGTTCAATGCTAAGCATGTAATAGATTTTGAGTACATTTTTGAATGAATGAATGAATGAATGGGTTTTCTTGAAAAAATTTATTGTCTGTAGCCACTGCTTTTGATTGTGTAGGTTTAAACCTGGACAGTGAACTCCTACCCATAATAAAGAGACCCTAACTCTGCAGTCTGGGAATAGGAAATAGGAATGAATGCTTCATAAGTGTGCCAGTCCCCATGACAGACTGGGCTTATGTTTATCTCATCTAATCCACATCCAAGCCTGAAAAGTAGATATTTCTTTTTCAAATAACATTGAATATTTTTTTCCTGACTCTTTGAGACATGTTCATTGTGGAAAATTTAGAACAAGAATAAAGAAGGAAACAAAAATCATCCGTGGGCCTACTCTCCAGCACAATCCACTATTTAATTTTTTGTTGCATTAATTCACATTGTTTGACTTAGAATATAATCATATATTTTTACAATATGGGGTTATAAGTACCATTTTGTAACCTGAGTTTTAATTCCTCTTCAACATTATGAGTATTTTACCAAGTCATTCAATATTAATCTAAAATGGGTTTATGATATCCCACTGTATTATCTCTGCCATCAGTTACTTGGTCAGTTCATCTGAGGTTGGATATTTATGTTATTTCTAATTTTTTATATTATAAAACTATGATGTGAGGGAAACTTTGGGGGTTCTGGAAATGTTTTGCATTTTGATTTGGGTGCTGGTTAAAACAAGAAGAAAAACACCATGGTGAACATCTTTGCACAGTAGAAACTTGACATTTATAAGGAACACCACCGAGTCCTTTTAAGAATTCCAAATTTACAAATATGGAAATGGGTTTATGGGCCAGGCCCCTCCTTACTAACATTTCTGTGGTGAGTCCTGTGTTTCTGTGCACACCCTAACATATAAGTTAACTGCCTTAATTTTTTTTTCCTCATGAAAGAGACCAAGCTTTTCTCTCTTCTCATGCCTTTCTCTTTGGGCTGCCAGACAATAAGGAATCCAGCTGAGAATCAGGTCCTTGGTGGGTGGCTGCTCTTACTTACTCAGTGCATTACACACACACACACACACACACACACACACACACACACACACACACACACACACACACCAGGCTTACAGTGTTCTAGTTAAGTCTATACTTTGGCATAATAGGTACGCACACACACACACACCAGGCTTACAGTGCTCTAGTTAAGTCTATACTTTGGCTTAATTAAAAATGACTAAATATTGTGGACTTTCCATGGTTGCTCATAGTATTTAAGCCCACAAATGCCTATAGATGGTATAAATCTGTTAAGATTTCTGATGATTTCCATAGGCTATATTTCTTAAAGTCCAATTAGATAGCAGTAGTGCCATATTACTTCCTGGAAAGGTCTTAACAAGGAAAATGACTATTCCATTTTGCTGGTGAGAATCTGGAACTCATTGAGGTTAAATTACTTTCTGAGTCTGAATTTGAATTTAAAATTATCTGGCTTCAGAGCCCAGGGTCTCAAAAGTGGGGAAAAGATGATATAGCTCCATTCCTCTACTGTAGAGGGCTGGATTTTGCAAAGCACATCGATTTGTAGAGCAGTGGTTCTTAAACTTTAGGGTGTATCCAAATCACTTGGAAGACTTCTTAAAAGGTAAGATAGGTGGTCCCCACCTACAGTGTTTCAGATTCAGTACATGAATAGGGGCCACTTTCAGAACCACTGGTTTAGAGCATTGTTCTGTCTCAATTCCTTCCCTTTCTCTGGGGTGTGACAGCTTCTAATGTTGGGGAATGGGTGGGCTAATATATCATTACTATACACTGTTGTTCTTAAAGTGTGGTTCATTAACTAGGAATTTGTTAAAAATGCTGATTCTTGGGTTGGGACCCAACAATCTATATTTTAACAAACAAAACAAACAGGTAGGTTTTTATGTACCCTAACTTTGAGAAACATCACTTTACACTGGAGGAAGTTAGCTGGCAAGCATTTATTGATGTCCAGGGCTTTGGCAAAACCTCACTCCTTTACAATTTTCCTGTCTATAAAGGAAGTTATTGGTTAGTACATCCCCAAGAGGGTTGCTGTGGTGTGGACTCTTAACTATAGAGGAAATGGCACTGGCTTCAGATCTAGGTTCAGATTCTGACTCTTGTTAACTTTTTAGCAAAGGATTTCATCTCTGTGAAGCCTCTGTTTCCCCAAGAGTGTAATGATTTAAATAAAATGGTAGTGGCCCTTGTTTATTAAGCACCAGCTAGTGTGCCAGTAACTATGCTAAATAAACACTTTGCTTAGTTATCTTTATTTAATCTTTTTTTGTTTTAAAATTATGAATTCAATTTATCCAATATTAGGGCTATTTTTTTTAATTTTTAAAATTGAAATATAGTTGATTTACAATGTTAATTTCTGTTGTGCAACAGTGATTGAGTTTTATATATTATATATATATATATATATAGTCTTTAAAATATTCTTTTCAATTATGGCTTACCATAGGACATTGAATATAATTCTCTGTGCTATACAGTAGGACCTTATTGTTTTTCCCCTCCACATATAATAGCTTACATCTGCCAACCACAACTGCCCACTCCATCTCTCTCCCTTAGCAACCATAGGTCTGTTCTCTTTGTCTGTGAGTCTGTTTCTGTTTTGGAAATAGGCCCGTTTGTGTCATATTTTAGATTCCACATATAAGTGATATCATATGATATTTGTCTTTCTCTTTCTGACTTCACTACATAATAATCTCTAGTTGTATCCATCTTGCTGTGAATGGCATTATTTTGTTCTTTTTAATGGCTGAGTAGTATTCCATTGTTTGTGTATACACATACCATATCTTCCTTATTCATTCATCTGTCCATGGACATTTAGGTTGTTTCTATGTCTTGACCATCGTGGGGACTATTTAAATTATCTATTTTATGTTGGATGTGTTGTCGTAGTTTGTGTTTTCCAAGGAATTGATCTATTTCTTTTGTCTTTTTTTAGGGTAAAACCCACGGCATATGGAGGTTCCCAGACTAGGGGTCTAATCAGAGCTGTTGCTGCCTGTCTACACCACAGCCACAGCAATGTGGGATATGAGCCACGTCTGCGACCTACACCATAGCTCATGGCAACTCAGGATCCTTAACCCACTGAGTGAGGTCAGGGATTGAACCCATAACCTCATGGTTCTTAGTCAGGTTCATTTCCGCTGTGCCACAACGGGAACTCTGAACTATTTCTTCTAAGTTGTCAAATTTAGGTGTTGATAGTCCTTTATTTTGATATCTGCAGGCTGGCTTTGTGATGATATCTATATCTCATTTTGTTCCTGATATTGAAAATTTGTCTTCTCTCTTTTTTTCTTTGTTATAGACTTGCTGGAGGTTTGTCAGTTTTATTGATCTTTTCAAAGGACAAGCTTTTTGTTTCATTGACTTTTCCTATTGTCTTTCTGTTTTCAATTTTACCGATTTCTGCACTATATTATCTCCTTCCTTCTGCTTTCTTTGGGCTCATTTTGCTCCTCTTAATGTCTTGAGGTCGGAGCTTAAATTATTGATTTGAGACTTTACTGTTTTATAATGTAAGCATTTTGTGCTATTGGCTTCCCTGTTAGTACTGATTAGCTGTGTCCCACAAATTTTGATATGTTTTCCTTTTTATGTAGTTAAATGTGATTTTTAATTTGCTTTGAGGCTTCGTATTTGACCTATGAATTATGTAGAAGTATGTTGTTTATTTTCCAAGTGTTTGCACATTTTCCTATTATTTTTCCGTTATTGATTTCTGGTTTGTTTCCATAGTAGTCAGAGAATATACTCTGTATGAGTTTAGTAGTTCCTTTAAATTTACTGAGGTTTGTTTTATGGCCCAGGATATAGTCTGTCCTGGTAAATGCTCCATGATCACTTGAACAGAATGTATATCCTGCTGATATTAGGAGTAGTTTTCTATAAATGTTGATTTACTTCTGTTGGTTGATGGTACTGCTGTATTCTTCTTTTTGCTGGTTTCTCTGTATAGTTCAGCTACTTGTTGAAAAGGAGATTTGAAGTGTCCAGCTATAATTGTCAGTTTTTCTATTCATCCTTTCAGTTCTGTCATTTGCCTCACATCTTACAGCTTTGTTGTTTGATGCAGATGCATTTAGGATTGCCGTGTGTTGGTGGATTGACCCTTTAATTGTTATGTAATGTTCTTCTCTATCTCTGGTAATTTTCTTTACGTGGAAGTCCACTTTATAGGATATTAATGTATCCATTAATATAGCCACTCCTGCTTTCTTTTGATTAAAGATTGCATGATATATCTTTTTCTATCCATTTGCTTTCAGCTGACATCATTATGTATGAAGTGAGTTTCTTGTAGATAGCATATAGTTCAGAATTATTTTTGTCTGCTCTGCCAATCTCTTTTTATTGGTTTATTTAGACTATATATATTTAATGCTGTTAATGATATGTTATTTGTCATTTTGTTTTGTTTTGTTTTGTTTGTTCCCTCTGTTCTTTATCTGTTTTCTTTCTCCTGTATTCCTTTGGATTACTTAAATCTTTTCAAGAATTCCATTTTGATTTATCGATTATGTTTTTTTAGTATATCTCTTTGTATAGCTTTTTCAGTGTTGCTGTAGGTATTAACATAAAACATACATAACTTACCACAATCAACTGGTATTGATATTTTACCAGTTTGAGTGAAGAGTGGAAATCTTACTTCCCTTTAAATTATGCTACCCTGGAGTTCCCATTGTGGTGCAGTGGAAATAAATCTGACTAGTATCCATGAGGACATGGGTTTAATCCCTGGCCTCACTCAGTGGGTTAAGAATCCTGCATTGCCATGAGCTGTGATGTAGGTTGCAGATGTGGCTCAGATATGGTATTGTTGCGTCTGTGGCATAGGCCGGCAGCTATAGCTCTAGTTTGACCCCTAGCCTGGAAATTTCTATATACCATGGGTGTGGCCCTAAAAAAAAAAAAAAAGCAACAAACAAATTATTTTCCCCTGTTTGTCATTATCTTAAATACTTCATCTACATACATTAGAACCATATTATACAGTGTTATAATTGTTTGCTTGCTTCTACTATCAAACATGATTTAGGAAACTCAAGAGGAGAAGGACAGTATATTGTATGTACCCATATTTTCACACTTTCCCTTGTTCTCTCTTACTTTTTTATGTTCCTAAGATTCCTTCTTTTTTTTTTTAGGGTCCCACCTGTGACATATGGATGTTCCCAGGCTAGGGGTCGAATTGGAGCTGCAGCTGCTGGCCTACACCACAGCCCCAGCAATGCCGGATCCTTAACCCACTGAGCAAGGCCAGGGATTGAACCCACATCCTCATGGATACTGGTTGGGGTCATTACTGCTGAGCCACAGCAGGAACTCCCTTAAGATTCCTTCTTTTACCATTTTCTTTTTATTTATTTATTTATTTATTTTTCTTTTTTTGGGAGGGGGCTGCACCTGCGGCATATGGAAGTTCCCAGGCTAGGGGTCTAGTCAGAGCTGTAGCCGCCAGCTTACACCACAGCCATAGCAATGCCAGATCCGAGCATGTCTGCAACCTATACCACAGCTCACGGCAACGCCGGATCCTTAACTCACTGAGCAAGGCCAGGGATTGAACCCGCATCCTCATGGTTCCTAGTTGGATTCGCTTCCGCTGCACCATGACAGGAACTTCTCCTTTTTGTTTAGAGAGCTTCGTTTAGCCATGCTTTTAGAATTGGTATACTGGTAACAGATACTCTAAGTTTTCCTTCATATGAGAATGTGTTGGTTTCCCTTGAATTCTGAGGGGTTTTTTCATTTGATATCAGATTCTGGGTTTCCAGTTCTTTAATCTGTTGAAAACTGTTGTGCTACTTCCTTTTAGCCACCATGGACTCTGATGAGAGATCCTCTGTAATTCAGATTGGTGTTCTCCTTTAGGAAATGTCATTTTTCTCACTCCTCTCAAGATTTTCCTTTGTCTTTTATGTTCAGGGCTTTGATTATGCTATTTCTTTTCAGTGTGGATTTCTTTGGGTTTGTCTTTTTAGTGTTACAGGTTGCTGAAGCACCGTTCTTTTTTTTTTCCAATATATTTTTTTTCAGTTTTATTGAGATATAATTTACATATAGTACTGTTTAAAGTGTAGAATATATTGACTTGACTTAGGTATATTGTGAAATGATTACCACAGTAAGTTAACATCTGTTTCATATTTGGTGTTTTTTTTTTTTTTTTTTGTCTTTTTCCTATTTCTTGGGCCGCTCCGGCAGCATATGGAGGTTCCCAGGCTAGGGGTCAAATCGGAGCTGTAGCCACCAGCCTACGCCAGAGCCACAGCAACGCAGGATCCAAGCCACGTCTGCAACCTACACCACAGCTCACAGCAACGCTGGATCGTTAACCCACTGAGCAAGGGCAGGGACCGAACCCGCAACCTCATGGTTCCTAGTCGGATTCGTTAACCACTGCACCACGACGGGAACTCCTGTTTCATATTTGTACAAAAAAGAAAGAAAAATGAGTTTTTTTGCTTGTGATAAGAACTTAGGATTTACTCTTAGCAATTTTCAATACCATACATCAGTGTTAACTATAGTCATCGTGTTATACAGTATATCCTCAGTACTTATTTATCTTATAGTGGGAAGTTTATACCTTTTGACCACCTTCATCTAGTTCTCCCACACCCACCTCTGGGGGGTAACCACAGATTTGCTCACTTTTTCTGTGAGTTTGAGGTTTTTGTTTTTTTAGATTTCACGTACAAGTGAAACCATACAGTATTTGTCTTTGATCTGTTTCACTTAGCGTAATGCCCTCAAGGTCTGTCCATGCTGTTGCAAATGGCAGGATTTCCTTCTTTTTATGGCTGAATAGTACTCCATTTTGTGTGTGTGTGTGGGGGTGGTGTTTATATATATATATATGTTACTTTTTTTTAATCTGTTCATCTTTTAATGGACACTCAGCTTGTTTCCTTGATTTGATTATCATAAATAAGTTTGCAATGAACATGGAGGTACAGATAGTTCTTTGACGTGGTAATTTTGTTTATTTCAGATAAATACCTAGAAGTGGAATTGCTGCATCATATGGTAGTTTGTTTTTTGGACTTGGGTTTTATTTTTTTGCTTTTTACGGATGCACCTGCAGCATATGGAGGTTCTCAGGCTAGGGGTTCAATCAGAGTTACAGCCACCAGCCTATGCCACAGGCACAGCCACGCCAGATCCGAGCTGTGTCTGCAACCCACACCACAGCTCATGGCAACTCCAGATCCTTAACCCACTGAGCAAGGCCAGGGATTGAACCTGCATCCTCATGGATACTAATTGTGTCTGCAACCCACACCACAGCTCACAGCAACGCCGGATCGTTAACCCACTGAGCAAGGGCAGGGATCGAACCCGCAACCTCATGGTTCCTAGTTGGATTCGTTAACCACTGTGCCACGACGGGAACTCCTTATTTATTTATTTATTGGTAGTTTTATTTTTAATTGTTATTTCCCCAATACAATTTTTTTTGTAGTGTACAGCATGGTGACCCAGTTACACATATATGTATACATTCTTTTTTCTCACATTGTCATGCTCCATCATAAGTGACTAAACATAGTTCCCAGTGCTACACAGCAGGATCTCATTGCTAATCCATTCCAAAGGCAATAATCTGCATCTGTTAACCCCAAGTTCCCAATCCATCCCGCTTCTTCCCCCCTCTATTTTTAATTTTTTGATGAACCTCAATACTGTTTTCCATAGGGGCTGCACCAGTATACAACTCTATGAACAGTACACAGTGTTCCCTTTCCTCCATGAGCTCGCCAACACTTGTCTGATAATAAGCCATTGTAATAGGCTTGAGGTGATATCTCATTGTGGTTTAGATTTGCCATCTCCTTGATGATTAGTGATGTTGAGCACCTTTTCAAGAACCTGTTGACCATTTGTAGATCTTCTTTGTAAAACTTGTCTAATCAGTTCCTCTCCCCACTTTTTAACCAGATTTATTTTTTTGCTATTGAGTGTATGAGTTCTTCATATATTTGGAATATCAACCCCTTTTTAATATATGATTTGTAAGTACCATAGTACCGTAGGTTACCTTTTTATTTTGATGACCTTTTTTTTTTTGCTGTGCAGAAACTTTTAATTTTTTATGGTCAAACTAAACTTTTGATTTATTTTTGATACTTATTTTTGATTTTGTTGCTTGTGTTTTAGGTGTCATATCCAAAAAACCATTGCCAACGTCCATATCAGGGAGCTTTTTTTCCCTATGTTTTCTTTTAGGAATTTCATGGTTTCAGGTCTGACATTTAAGTCTTTAGTTCATTTTGAGTTAATTTTTTTTTTGTATTTTGTCCTTTTAGGGTCGCACCCATGGCATATGGAGGTTCCCAAGCTAGGGGTCTCATCGGAGCTGTTGCTACAGGCCTACACCAGAGCCACAGCTATGCCAGATCTGAGCTCCATCTGTGACCTTCACCACAGCTCACGGCAATGCCAGATCCTCAACCCACTGAGTGAGGCCCGGGATTGAACCCACAACCTCATGGTTCCTAGTCAGATTCGTTTCTGCTGGGCCACGACGGGAACTCCCATTTTGAGTTAATTTTTGTGTGTGGTATAAGCCAGGTGTCTACTTTCTTTCTTTTACATGTGACTATTCCATTTTCCCAGCACCATTTATCAAAGAGACTGTCTTTTCTCCACTGAGTTGTCCTGGCTCCCTTGTGAAATATTAGTTGACTGCGTATGCATGGGTTTATTTCTAGGCTCTAGATACTGTTCCATTGGTCTACGTGTCTGTTTTTATGCCTGTACCATACTGTTTTGAATACTAAAGCTTTATAATACAGTTTGAATCAGGAAATGTGATGCTCCCCACTTTGTTGTTCTTTCTCACAATTGCTTTGGCTGTTCTGGGTCCTTTGTGGTTCTATATGAATTTGAAGACTGTTTTTTTTCTGCTTCTTCATAAAATATATACCGCTAGAATCTTGATAAGGATTGTTTTGAGTCTATAGTTGGCTTTGGACAGTATGGACATTTTAACAATATTGAGTCTTCTAATCCATGAACACAGGATATCTTTCCATTTCTTTGTGTTTTTTTCCATTTCTTTCACTGTGTCTTGTAGTTTTCAGTGTAGAGATATTTTACCTTCTTGGTTAAATTTATTATTAAGTATTTTATAGTTTCTGATGTGGTTGTAAATGGGATTTTCTTTATTTCCTTTTCAGATAATTTGTTTTTGGTGTATATAAATGCTATAGTCTTTTTTTTTTTTTTTTTTGCTTTTTAGGGCCACACCCACAGCATATGGAGGTTTCCAGGCTAGGGGTCAAATCGGAGCTACACCGGCCGGCCTACACCACAGCCACAGCAATGTGGGATCCGAGCTACATCTGAGACCTACATCACAGCTCCCAGCAACGTCTGGATTCTTAACTCACTGAGTGAGGCCAGGCATTGAACCTGCAACTCATGGTTCCTAGTCAGATTTGTTTCTCCTGTGCCACAATGGGAAATCCTAAATGCTACTGATTTTTTACATGTTAATTTTGTATCCTACAGCTTTATGGAATTCATTAATTAGCTCTAATAGTTTTTTGATGGAATTTTTAGAATTTTCTATATATAAAATCATGTCATCTGCAAATAGAGATAATTTTACTTTTTCCCTTCTTTCTTTCTTTCTTTTTTTGTCTTTTGAGGGCTGTACCTGCAACACATGGAGGTTCCCAGGCTAGGGGTCCAATCTGAGCTACAGCTGCCAGCCTACACCACAGCCACAGCAACGCCAGATCCTAGCTGTGTCTGCGACTTACACCACAGCTCACGGCAACACTGGATCCTCAACCCACTGAGCGAGGCCAGGGATTGCACCTACAATCTCATGGTTCCTTGTCGGATTCGTTTCCACTGTGTCACAGTGGGATCTCCACTTCTTCCTTTCTGATGCCTTTTTTTCCTTACCTGATTGCTGTGGCTGTGATTTCCAGTACTCTGTTGAATAGAAGTGATGAGAGGGGGTACCTTTGTCTTAATCTGGACCTTAGAGGGAAACCTTTCAACCATTCACTGAGTCTCATGTTAGTCATGGGCTTGTCATATATGGCTTTTATTATGTTGAGATACATTTCTTCTATACCACATTTTTAGTGGTTTTTTAAAAATCACAAGTTGATGTTGAGTTTTGTCAAATGCTTTCTCTGCATCTTTTTTTGGTTTTTTTGTGTGTGTTTTTTTTGTTTTTGCTTTTTAGGGCTACACCTTCGGCATATGGAATTTCCCAGGCTAGGGGTCAAATCGGAGTTAGAGCTACCAGCCTACACCACAGCCATAGCAATGTAGCGTCTAAGCTGTGTCTGTGACCTACACCACAGCTCACAGCAACACCAGATCCTTAAACCACTGAGTGAGGCCAGGGATCAGACCATGGATCCTGGTCGGGTTTGTTACTGCTGAGCCACAATGGGAACTCCCTGCATCTTTTTTTAGATGACTTTTTTCTTTCATTCTATTAATGTGATGTTTCACCTTTATCAAGTTGCTTATATTGAACCAGCTTTGCATTTCAAGGATAAATCCCATTTTATCATGGTAAATGTTTCCTTTAATGTGCTGCTGAATTCTATTTGCTAGTACTTTATTGAGAATTTTTCCATATGTATTCATTAGGGATATTCTATTGTAGTTTTCTTTTCTTGTAGTGGTGTCCTTATCTGGTTTTGGTATCAGGGTAATACTGGCCTTGTAAAATGAGTTCAGGAATGTTCCCATCTCTTTGAATTTTTTTTTTTTTTTTTATCGCTGCACCTGCAGCACATGAAAAAGTTCCTGGGCCAGGGATTAAATCCGAGCCACAGTTGCGACTTATGTTCCAGCTGTGGCAACACTGAATCATTTAACCCACTGCATCAGGCTAGGGATCGAACCTGCACCTCCCCAGTGACCAGAGCTGCTGCAGTCAGATTCTTAATCCACTGTGCCACAGCAGGAACTCCCTCTTTGATATTTTAAAGAGTTTGAGAAATTTTTGTTTGTTTGTTTGTTTGTTTGTTTTGTTTTTTGTTTTGGTCTTTTTTTTTGCCATTTCTTGGGCCGCTCCTGCAGCATATGGAGGTTCCCAGGCTAGGGGTCGAATCGGAGCTGTAGCCGCCAGCCTACGCCAGAGCCACAGCAGCGCAGGATCCGAGCCGCGTCTGTGACCTACACCACAGCTCACGGCAACGCCGGATCGTTAACCCACTGAGCAAGGCCAGGGATTGAACCCGCAACCTCATGGTTCCTAGTCGGATTCGTTAACCACTGCGCCACCACGGGAACTCCCGAGTTTGAGAAAAATTGGTGGTAATTCTTCCTTAATTGTTTGCTAAAATTCGCCAGTGAAGCCATTGGGTCCTGGGCTTCTCTCCATTAGGAGATTTTTTTTTTTTTTTATTGCTGATTCAAAATCCTTACTACTAATTAATCTCTTCAGATTTTCTGTTTCTTCCTGATTCAGTCTTGGCAGGTTGTATGTTTATAAAAATGTATGTTTCCTCTAGGTTGTCCAGTTTGTTGGCTTTTAGTTGTTCATAGTTCAGTCTGTTTTCTTTCTGTTAATCAAATAGGTATCTTCAAGTTTACTGTTTTTTCCTTTGTTATCTCCATTCTGCTGTTGAACCCATGCAGTGAGTTTTCATTTAGGTTGTTGTAGATTTTTCTAAAAGTGCCATTGGTTCTTTTCTGTATCTTCTACTTATTTGCAGAAATTCTAGCTTTTGATTACTTTTAATTCATTTGTCTTAAGCATGTTTGTAATTGGTTATTGAAGCATTTTTGGGGTTGCTCCTTTAAAATCGTTGTCAGATCATTCCAACATCTGTTTCATCTCATTGCTGAGATTATTGATTTTCTTTGCTCATTCAAGTTGTGATTTTCCTTGTTCTTGATATGATGAGTGATTATTTTCCTTATATCCTGGATATTTGGGGTATTATGAGATTCTGGATATTATTCTATCTTATGTTTTAGTGGGACTTTTCACTCCATTTCAGTGGCTGGGGAAGTGGGCACTCATTCCTTCTTTACTGTCAGGTAAGAATGGAAGTCCAGGTTCCCTCGCTTGCTCTAGGGTGGCACTCACTACCTTAGATCCTGCTGTCTCTAGTCAGACTGCTTTCTCTCTATCTTTCAGAGTCATCTGATTTTTTTTTTCAGAGTCATCCATCGAACCTATGTCCTCATTGGTACCAGTCAGGTTCATTAACCACTGAACCACAACAGAGACATCCAAGACTTTTACCTATGCTTAGTGGGAGGAATAGGGAGAAATGTGTTTACTCCATTGTTCCAAAACCAGAAGTGATCAACTAATCTTTACAGTAGCTCTTTGGAGCTATTATTTTCTCTCATGCGGTTAAATAGCTTGCCCAAAGCTACACAGCCAGTTAATTTACTCAACCATGAGTCAAACCTGGGTCTCTTGGACTCTTGCTGCAGGATATATAATACTATAGATAGTATAAAGCACTGTTTAGGTCAAGCCATTTTCAAGATCTTGTGGGAGTTAGAGAAAATCAGGCTTATACTCTCACCACATTTTTGTTCCAAGTGAAATCAGGTTAATGTGAACCTAACTTTTTAAAAAATTTATTTTTTTTTGTCTTTTTTTTTTTTAGGGCCCCACCCATGGCATATGGAGGTTCCCAGGCTAGGGGTCCCATTGGAGCTATAGCTGCTGGCCTTCTCCACAGCCACAGCAGCGTGGGATCTGAGCTGTGTCTGTGAACTACAGCACAGCTCATGGCAATACCGGATCCTTAACCCACTGAGTGAGGCCAGGGATCGAACCCATGTCCTCATGGATACTAGTCACGTTCGTTAACCACTGAGCCACAACAGAAACTCCACAATTTTTTTAAAGCAGCAGATGGGTAACCCACAGCTTTAGGAGTATGTAGCAAAGGGAAGAGAAGGCCTAGCATTCATATTCAGGGTTTGCTAGATATAATGTATGGGTTGCAGAACCTGCTCTGGAGAAGGTCTTGTAGGGTGTGGAATTAGAAGGAGTGAAAGGACAGCCTACTCTGTCAGGACTCATAGGATGTCTCTTGGGTGACATATTTTTTAAATATTTTTTTAATAATTATAGATTCATTGGAACTTGCAAAAAATGCATGAGAAGGGCCTTTGTTATCTTTACTCAGTTTCCCCCATGGCGATATATAACTATAGTACAATGTCAAAACCAGGAAACTGACCTTGGTACAATCTACCAATTTTATTCTAATTTCACCAGTTTTGCATACACTCGTTTGTGTATACACTATGTGTATATAGTTCTGTACAATTTTATCACATTTGTAGATTCACATAGCTACCACAATCAGGATAAAGAACTGTTCCTTCACCAGTAGGGGAGGGGTAGCATAATTTTTGCCCCAGCCCACATTAGAAGAAATTTGGGATGGTGAACATATACCAAAGGATGGGTGATCAGTGTCCAAGAGGAATGTCATGAAAATTCATATCAAAAGGTCTGATAGGCATGATGCCCAGGACTGTGTTATGGAAGCTAAATGAAAATGTGTTCTGGAAATGGAGGCATAGTGATGAAAGCATGGCTTGGGAGCCAGGAAAACCTGGCCCAGAGTCTTAGCTCTTCCATTTATTAACTGTTGCTTTGGACAGGTTACTTCACCTCCCTAAGCTTCTGCTTTCTCAGCTTTATTTACTTATTTAAAAAAATTTTAAATTGAAGTATATTTGATTTACAATATTAGTGTCAGGTATGCTTTATCAGCTTTAAAACAGAAAGAATCCATATTTCATATGGTTGTTGTGAGGATTAATAAGAGAATGTCTGTAAAGCACCTAGTGTAGTTCTGGCACATAGTAGGTACTCAATTCTGGTTGTCACCTAGAATATTCATGCCATAAGTATTTCTCGAATATTTACTGTCTGCTAAGGAGTGAGCTAAGGACTATGGGAGATAGAAATTAGTAAGACACAGGCTGTGACTTCTAGATTATTTCAGACTAGAAAGTAAGATGAATTCATTTATTCACTCATTCATGCACTCACCTATTCAATAAGTGTGTGCCATGTACCAGACATTGTTCTAGACACTGGGAGGGTGGGATACGGCAATGAACATGAGATGGTAAACTAACAGGTAAATAGATAATGTCTTAAGTGATAGTAAGTGATGTAGGGAAATGTAAAGCAGAGTAAGAAAGAGTGCCACCCCTAGGGCTGGAGGCATGATTATTTTGTATAGGGTAATAATGGATGGGTACCACTTGAGCAGAGGCCTGAAGGAAAGTGAGGGAGGGAACCATGCTGGTAAAGTGGGGGAAGAGTGTTCCAGGTAGAGGAAATATGGGACCTGAGTGAGAAAGCACACCTGACATGTTACCATTCCAGTTACTGCAAAGAGGCCAATGATATTGGACAGAGTGAGTGGTGGTAGAGTAGTAGAAGCTGATGATAGGCGATGGTGGGGGGCACATATCATGTAGGGCAGTGATTCTCCAGGTAGGACCAGTAGGATCATTATCACCTGGGAACTGGTTAGGCAAATTCTTGTGTCCTATCCCAGACCTATCACATCAGAAACTCTGGAGGTGGGACTCAGGAATTTATGGTGTAGCAAGCCTTCCAGGTGATTCTGGTGCACTCTAAAGTTTGAGAATCACAGGTATATGGGCCTGTGGGCCATTGTAAAAACTTGGTTTTCACTCCAGGTGGGATGGGATCCACAGAAGGGTTTTGAGCAAAGGAGAGTTTTGATCTGGTTTAGGCTTTGGCTGTTGTAAAGACAGATTCAAGGTGAGTACGGGATGAAGCAGGGAGTATTTGGCGATTACTGCAGATTATTGAAGTGTGGTCCCTGGACCAGCAGCATCAGCATTGCCTGGGACCTTGTTAAAAATGCATGTTTCTGGGCCCCACCCCAGACCTACCAAATCAGGATCTGGAGATGAGGCCCAGGAATCTGTGGCTCAGCAAGCCTTCTGAGTGTTTCTGATGTGCTCTGATATTTGAGAAACACTGGTCTAATTAGGCAGTGGTGACTTGGACAGGAGTCAGTGGTGATGAGAAGTGATTGGATTTTGAATATTTATTGATACAGGCTTTGCTGACAGATGCTAATGGGGTTGTAAAAGGACTCAAGGATGACTCTGTTTTGAGAGGTTTTGGTATACAGGGGACATAACAGTGGGGCACTGGCAGAAGGGGTCACAAGAGGATTTTTGTTTGATTTGGTTTTTTGGGAGCTAGAGATTACACCTATTGGTGTGCATGTCAGTGAATATAGAGTGATTCTATTGGTGCATTCAGAATTTAGTGAAGCCCGTTATTTACCAACTTATGTGCCAGGGACTAGGTAGACCAAAATGAGACTTTCCTGGTGCTCTGAAACTTACTCAGTGTCCTTTGTACTCTTCCAAGTCCTACGTGCCTGGAGACCACTGGTGTGAATGGTGGATGCCTCAGCAACTAGGGATGGGTCATCCCTGTTTTTAAAGATTATGCTTGGCCTGATCAACATTCAGGAAACCAGAAATTGACTTGGATTTTTCGGATATTTTTCTTTTTTATTGGTGAATGAAGATACTGTTCTTCCAAGGCACAAGTGGTGACAGGACCTGGCTCTTTGGGCATCCTCAGAGAGCAGAGGTTGAACAGATAAGAAGCCAGACAGGGTCCTGAGCAACCTTGTCACCTCTCAGGCTTCTCCAGCTGTCAGTCCCCAACTCAGTTCTACACTCCTGGAAAGACTGAATACCCACTTCTGTGTTCTCATTGCACATTATATTCTAGTTTCATATTGTAGTGGTATATTGGAGTCACACAGATCTGGATTTTTATCCTGCTCTGCTGCTTATAGTTTTGTAATGACCAACAGGTTACGTAACCACTCAGATTTCTCATCTGTTAAATTAGAACATTAATAATGATGATAGGTAATACTCATGTACTGGGCATCTCAGTTCTTTACCTACTTTAGCTCATTTAAGCCTAACAACCCTATAGAGTGGGGTACTATTAATAATCTCATTTTATAGATGTAGAAACTGAGGCACAGCAAGGTTAAGTAAATTGCCTAAGTTCACATAGCTATTAAGTGGCAGAAGTGAGATTTAAACCCAGACAGTTTGGCTCCCAAGTCTGGGTTTAAACTCTGTGCCTCCGATTACTGTAAAGAATGTCCTGATTTGTTACGGAGATTGAATGTGATAATATATGTGTAATGCATAGCTCACTTTTCTCTTTAGTTCCTTTTCTTTCTTTTTCTTTTTTCTTTTTTTGCTTTTTAGGGCCACACCTATGGCATATTGAAGTTCCCAGGCTGGGGGTTAATTGGAGCTACAGCTGCCGGCCTATGCCACAGCCACAGCAACATGGGCTCCAAGCCAAGTCTGAGACCTACACCACAGCTCATGGCAATGCTGGATCCCCAACCCACTGAGCAAGGCCAGGGATTGAACCCACAACCTCACGGTTACTAGCTGGATTCATTTCCACTGCGCCACAACGGAACTCCATCTCTTCAGTTCCTTTTATGCAGGCTTCAAATTCACTCTTTCACTCACCATCCCCTTACACTGCTTTATTTACTTTATAGCATTTATGAAACTGTTTTGGCACCACTTCTCTGCCTTTCCCTCTAGAATGTCTGCTCCATGAGGGCAGTAGCTATTTGCAGTCAATATTTATTGAATTTATACCACCATTTAAATACAAACACTGACTGAATGCCTACCATATGCCAGTCTCTGATACATGTTGGGGATGATTCATCTTACTCTTGAGACCTGGTGCTATGATAATTGTCCTATTCACTAAGGAAGCAAAACGGCATTTAGGACCCCGAGTCCAGGGGGTAATTATTGAGACAGTGCAGTCATAAGCCTGATTTTCATCCCTATGCCTTCCTGATATGAGATGTTACCTAGCCCAATGAATTGGATTGAATAATAAATAAAGCAAGACTAGGAAATGGATAAGGTGAGGACTCAGGATGATAAGATAGATGCTGTCTGCCATGTGTAGTGGGGGCAGATAACGAGTAAATGGACAGTCGCAAGTCCACAGGGTGAAGTGCTGAAATAGGTATAGCATGTGGGAGGGGCACGGCAGTAGGGAAGAGGAAGAGAAGGAATGTCCGAGGCATAGAGAGCCACGTGTGATGAGTCCCAGTGACCAGAAAGAACATGGCACTGAGAGTCAAGTGGTCTTATTAGAGCAGGGCTGGCTTCATGGGCATGTGACCGCTGTAGTTACACACAGCCTTATATTTGGAAGGGGGCCCCATGCCCATGCTTGAGATTTAATGCTTTGTGGTTGTCTTGAAATTCTTAATTTTCTCTTTGAATTTGTGTTTTGTATGTGAGGTTCAGTGGGACAGTGGAGTTTATCCTGGGGACTTAGAGCTTTTGCTCACCTGTGGTCCTACCTCTTGCAGCTTCCTTGCCTCCCTGAGCAGATTTTTGGCTGGCTGCCTGGGTTTCTGGGCCTGGGTGCAGGTGCCAGAGAGTCAGGGTCAGGTGCATGCACCTTGTGCAACTGAGTCACAGTGTGTGGCCCCTGAGTGCCTGTGAGGGCCCACACTCGACCCTTTGAATATCCCTCATGCCCAAGGGAATGTGACAGTAAATAGCAAATAAAAAGCCCCATGACAAGTTCAGAGAGAAATCATGGAAGAGAGGAAAAAGCTTTTTTTTGGCTTGTCAACAGGGAGCCCCTGATTTCATTTGCACCATCTCCACAAACTATATAGCCAATGCTGTGTTTAAGGGGCAAGAGGTGAGGCCTTTTAGACCATGATAAGTTTGTAGTTTACCTTAAGAAAAATGGGAAGGATTTGAGCAAGGACTGATAGAATCAAATTTGCATTTTAAAAATGATTTTTTTTTTGGTCTTTTGTCTTTTTAGGGCCACACCCATGGCATATGGAGGTTCTCAGGCTAGGGGTCTAATCAGAGCTGTAGCTGCCGGCCCACACCAGAGCCACAGCAATGCCAGATCTGAGCTGCATCTGTGACCTACACCACAGATCAAGGCAACGCCAGATCCTTAACCCACTGAGCAAGGCCAGGGATCGAACCCACAACTTCATGGTTCCTAGTCGGATTCGATTCCGCTGCACTACGATGGGAACTCTTGCATTTTATTTTATTTTATTTATTATTATTATTTTTTTTGTCTTTTTGCTATTTCTTTGGGCCGCTCTCACAGCATATAGAGGGTCCCAGGCTAGGGGTCGAATCAGAGCTGTAGCCACTGGCCTACAGCCAGAGCCACAGCAATGCGGGATCCGAGCCGCGTCTGCAGCCTACACCACAGCTCATGGCAACGCCGGATCCTTAACCCATTGAGCAAGGGCAGGGACCGAACCCGCAACCTCATGATTCCCAGTCGGATTCGTCAACCACTGCGCCACAATGGGAACTCCAGGAACTCTTGCATTTTAAAAATGACAAGTTTAGCTGTAGTGTGGAGGGCCATTTGAGTGAGGACAGAGTAGAGGCCAGGAACCCAGTTAGGAGGACAAGACAGTAATCCTAGCTAGAGATGATAGTGGCCTGGATTAGGGCAACAGGCATGAGGATGACAGAAGGACACAATTGATAATCAGGAGATAGAATTGATAGGACATGGTGATAACTCAGATGATAATAGCATTAGATACAGAGGACTTACTATGTGCCAGGCACTGTTCTAAACACTGTATATAACTCATTTACTTTTGAGAGCAACTTTATGTTACAGTACAGTTTTTTGTTTGTTCATTTTTGATTTTTTAGGGCTGCACCCGCAGCATATGGAAGTTTCCAGGCTAGGGGCTGAATTGGAGCCATAGCTGCCCACCTATACTATAGCCACAGCAATGCCAGATCTGAGCTGTATTTGTGACCTGTGCTACAGCTTGCGGCAACACCGGGACCTTAATCTACTGAACAAGGCTTGAGATTAAACCCACATCCTCATGGATGCTAGTCAGGTTCTTAACCCACCCAGCCACAACAGGAACTCCCACACATACAGTTTTTATCCTACCTTAGAGAAAAAGAAACTGGGGTAGAGAGGTTAAGTTACTTGCCTGAGATACCACAGCTAGTATGCAGTAAGAGGAAGGTATAGTTAGGATGTAAATGCAGGCATTCTGGCCCTAAAATCTAAGGTCCTTAGGCTTTGAATATCTCCTCAGGGTTTAGTGGAGGGAGAGAGTGAGAGGCAAGTCATCAGTGACTGCCTGGTTTCTGGCTTAACCACCTGGTGAGGTTATGGTGCCAATTTATTTATTTATTTATTTTCTTTTTTTTTTTTTTTAGGGCCTCACCCACAGCATATGAAAGTTCCCAGGCCAGGGGTCAAATGGGAGCTGTAGCTGCTGGCCTACACCACAGCCACAGCAATGCCTGATCCGAGCCACGTCTGTGACCTACACCACAGCTCATGGCAATGCCGGATCCTTAACCCACGGAGCAGAGCGAGGCCAGGGATCAAATCTGCGTCCTCATGGCTACTAGTCAGATTCATTTCCACTGAGCCACAACAGGAAGTCCCTATGGTGCCAGTTTAGAGAGGGGCAGGTTTGGGGGAAGCAGGTGGAGAAATTGAATTCGAATGTGTTAAATTTGAAGTATGTAAGTGGATTATTCAGTAGAAATATCCAGGTGGAATTTGGAGGTTGGAGTCTGAAACTCATCAGGGAGATCTGGCTTGCAGTTATAGGTGTATAGAAGGCACATGGAGCCCTGGGAGAATGTGAGACCAAAGAGGGAAGGTGAGAGGGAAAGAGTGCCCAGGCAAGAGGACCTGAGAAATTTTAACATTTAAGGAGTGGGCACGAGAAAAATAGAGTGCATTAGGAAACAGAAGGAGCAGCCGGAGACATAATTTTTTTTTTTTTTTTTGGTCTTCAAACTTAATGCAAAATTAAATTTCTTTTCTTTTTTTTTTAAATTTCTTTATATATATATATATATTTTATACTGCACAGCATGGTGAAACATAGAATCAACTAGAAAACAAGGTTTAAAATGGCAATAAATACATATCTATCAATAATCACCTTAAATGTCAGTGGACGCGGAGACATAATTAAGATCACATCATGGGAGTTCTCTTTGTGGTGCAGTGGAAATGAACCCAGCTAGTATCCATGAGGATGTGTGGTCCATCCCTGGCCTTGCTTAGTGGGTCAAGGATCCAGTGTTGATGTGAGCTATAGTATAAGTTGCAGGTACGGCTCAGATTGCAAGTTGCTATGGCTATGCGTAGGCCAGCAGCTGTACTCCTATTCGATCCCTAACCTGGGAACTTCCATATGCCCTAAAAAAAAAAAATCACATCACATCCATCTCATAATCCTTGCTGAGTGAAGAACTGGGTGGATTTCACCTAGTTCTTCACTTAGGAAAATCAGAAGTCCTTTATGATGGCCTACAGGACCCTGCTGTAGGAGCTTACTTGTTGACCCACTGTTGTCCCCCTTGTTCTCTGTATTCCATAACACTCTCTTCCTCTCTGTTGCCTTAATAATCTAGGCACACTCCTACCACAGGGCTTTTGTATTTCCTGTTCTAATTGGAATGCTCTTCCCTTACATACATATGGCTTGCTCCCTTACTCCCTTCAGGTTTCTATTTAAAAGTTGTTTTGATAGAAGATATCCAACTGTCCATCAACAGTTCCATTTTTTTTCAATTTAATTTTATTGGAGTATAGTTGACTGACAATGTACAATGTTAGTTTCAGGTGTACAGCCAAGTGAATCAGTTATACATATAAATATATCCATTCTTTTTTCCCATATAGGTTATTGCAAATGATTAAGCAGATTTCCTGTGCTTTACAGTAGGTTCTTGTTAATCATTGATTTTATAAAGTTGTTGTGTATGTGTTATTCCTCCCTCCCAATTTTTCTCTCCCCCCAACAGTTTCACTTATGATAACCACAATATTGGTTTTGAAATCTGTGGATGACCAATTCCTTTTGACAAAAGAGAATGCTTACTTTGTATTTCAATAAAAATCCTTAAAATGTTAATTAAATAAATTACTGACTTATCTAGAACCATCAAATATTCCAAACACTAAAGAAAAAAAATTTGTTTTGTCAGTGAGTCCTTCTTTGGTTTCCCTATCTAAAATTTCAACACCATTGTTATTCCCCTCAACCCCCTGTGTGTGTGTGTGTGTATGTTTGTATTTATATACACATGCATATATATTCTCTTTCCTGCTTTATTTTTCTACTTAGCTCTTCACATTATCTAACATAAAATATATTTCACTGATTACATTGATTTATTTCTTGTCTACTTCACCCACTAGAATGTCAGCTCCTCCCAACTAGAATGGCAGAAGTTTTATATGCTTTGCTTTGTTCTGTCTTTGTCTCCCCAGCACCTAGGCCAGGGCCTGGCAGATGCTCATTAAATGTTAGCTGGAGGAATGAATCCTAGGCAAATGGGGTTTTATAGAGAAGTCAAGGGTAGAGAGCTTGTCAGGTAGAGAGAACATAGGGTCGGCACTGTGGTAATGTGGCTAGGAGGTTAAGTGAGATAAAGGAGAGAAGTACTTTTTGCATCTATCAATGAAGAGGTCAAGATATCAGTGAGATTTGTTTTAGAGAAGGTATGGACTAAAATAAGACTGCAGAAGTGGGTGAGAAAGCATACACAGCAACTCAAAACAGTTCTTTTACAGGCTTAGCCCTGGTAGAACATAATATGGATACCACCAGGTGGCTAGGAGTAGGAGGGAGACTTTTCATGTATGCAGGTCTATAAATTTTGAGTTTCATAAAATGTATAACATACCTATTTAAATGAAAGTCACTGTGAGGCTTTATTGGCTTATTATTTTTTTGGTGGTGCCCACAGCATGTGGAAGTTCCTGGGCCAGGGGTTGGACCCATCCCATAGCAACAACCCAAGCACTGCAGTAATGATGCCAGGTCTTTAACCTGCTGTGCCACAAGATAACTCCTGCATAAGTTTAAACAAGATATTTAGTTGTGGCAGAGAGAGGCAGACAGGAGTGAGGGAAGATCCTGGTTTTTTTTGGTTTTGTTTTTGTTTTTTGTTTTTTTGTTTTTTTTGCTTTTTAGGGTCACACCTGAGGCATATGAAAGTTCCCAGGCTAGGAGTTGAATCGGAGCTGCAGCTGCCAGCCTATGCCACAGCTATAGCAATAAGGGATCCAAGCCGCATCTGTGACCTACACCACAGCTCACAGCAACACTAGATCCTTAACCCACCGAGTAAGGCCAGGGATCGAACCTGCATCCTCATGGATACTAGTTGAGTTCATAACCCGCTCAGCCGTGACAGGAACTTAGGTCTTGCCTTTTCTGCAAAAATTGGTGAGCTTGTTTAAATGCTGTTATGAAGGAGAAGGTAGACAGGGAGAGGTTGAAGATACTGCAAAAAGAAGGGATAATTTGGAGTTCCCATCGTGGCTCAGTGGTTAGCGACTCTGACTAGGAACCATGAAGTTGTGGGTTCGATCCATGGCCTTGCTCAGTGGGTTAAGGATCTGGCATTGCCATGAGCTGTGATGTAGGTCGCAGATGTGGCTCTGATCTGGCGTTGCTATGGCTCTGGCGTAGGCTGGCAGCTACAGCTCTGATTGGACCCCAAGCCTGGGAACCTCCATATGCCGAGGGAGTGGCCCAAGAAAAGGCAAAAAGAAAAAAAAAAGAAAGAAAGAAAGAAAGAAGGGATAATTTATTGAGAAGATTAAAGAAAAGATGTGACCCTGGTGGAAAAGCTGACTTTACAAAGAAGGAAATAGAATTCTTTTTGTTGGAACAGGAAGAGAAGATGGGTACAGAAGGAAGTGGATTTGGTATGGGAAGTTAAGGTAGTTCCCATCTGATTATTTCTTTTTGTCTAAGAAGGAGGAGGCAGGATCATTTGCTGAGAGAGAAGAGGAAGGTAGTAGCTTCAGAGATTTGAAATAGCCACTGAGGATAGTGAGGAAGAGAACTGAGCAGGGATATATAGGAGGATAGTCAGGCAACATGACCCAGATTTTTTAATAGATTATTTTTTAGAGTAGTTTTAGGTTCATAGCCAAATTGAATGGAAGGTACAGAGATTTCCTACATTCCTGCCCCCACATGCATAGCCTCCCCCATTATCAACACCCCCCATCAGAGTGGTACATTTGTTAAAGATGAACCTACATTGACACATGATTATCTCCCTACATCCATAGTTTACATCAAGGTTTACTCCTGGTGTTACATATTCTGTGGATTTGGACAAATGTATAATGACTTGTACCCACCATTATAGCATTTTAGTATTATGCAGAATAATTTCACTGCTCTAAATATTCTCTGTGCTCTCCCTGTTCATCTCTCTTCCCCCCCAACCCCTGGCAGCCACTGATCTTTTTAATGTCCCCATAGTTTTCCCTTTTTCAAAAAGTCATATAGTTGAAATCTTAAAATATGTAGCCTGGTTTGCTTGTTTCATTTAGTAATGGGCATTTAAGTTTCCTTTTTTTTTTTATGACTGCACTCTTGGCATATGGAAGTTTCCAGGCTGGGGGTCGAATTGGAGCTGCAGCTGCTGGCCTACACCACAGACACAGCAATGCAGGATCCGAACCATGTCTCTGACCTACACCACCACTCACAGCAACACTGGATCCTTTAACCCAGTGAGCGAGGCCAGGGATTGAACCTTCGTCCTCATGGATACTAGTTGGATTCCTTTCCACTGCACCACAACGGGAACTCCAATTTCTTTAATGTCTTTCCATGGCTTCATAGCTCATTTCTTTTTAGCACTAAATAATATTCGTTGTCTAGATGTACCATAGTTTATCCATTCACCTACTGAAGGACATCTTGGTTGCTTCCAAATTTTGGTAGTTACGAATAAATTTGCTGTAAACATCTGTGTGCAGGTTTTTGTGTAGACATAGTTTTCAACTGAGTAAATTCCAGCAAGCACAATTGCTAGGTTGTATGATAAGAGTATGTTCAGTTTTGTAAGAAACTGCTATTGTATTCCAAAGGGCTATATCATGCATGTTGCATTCTCACCTGCAAAGAATGAGAATTCCTGTTGCTCTACCTTCTCACTAGCAGCATTTGGTGGTGTCAGTGTTTTGGATGTTTGTTATTCTAATAGGTCTGTAGTGATATCTTTTTGTTTAATTTGCATTGTCCTAATGACATATGATGTGGAGCACCTTTTCATATGCTTATTTGCCATCTAATATCTTTTTTGGTGACGTGTCCAGATCTTTTATAATCCGGTTGTTCATTTCCTTCCTTCCTTCCTTCCACCCTCCCTCCCTTTTTAGGGCTGTACCTGCATGTGGAAGATCCCTGGCTAGGGATTGAATCAGAGCTACAGCTGCTGGCCACAGCCACAGCAACATGGGATCTGAGCCACGTCTGTGACCTATACCACAGCTCACAGCAATGCAGAATCCTTTAACCCAGTGAACGAGGCCAGGGATGGAACCCGTGTCCTCGTGGATACTAGTCAGGCTCATTACCACTGAGCCATAACAGGAACTTCCAGGTTGTTCATTTTCTTACTGAGTTTTAAGAGTTCTTTGTCTCTTTTGGATAACAGTCTTTTTATCATATATGTCTTTTATGAATATTTACTCCCAGTCTTTGGCTTGTTTCATTCTATTGACAGTCTTTAACAGAGCAGATTTTTAATTTTAATGAAGTCCACTTATCAGTTCTCATTTTTCATGGATTTTGCCTTTAGAGTTGCATCTAAAATGTCATTGCCAAACCCAAGGTTATCTAGATTTTCTCCTATGTTGTCTTCTAGGAGTTTAATAGTTTTGCATTTTATATTTAGGTTTATGATCCATTTTGAGTTCTTTTTTTGTAAAGGGTTTCTAGTTTGATTTGTTTGCATGTCCAGTTGTCCCAGCCCCATTTGTTGAAAAAACTGTCTTTGCTCCGTTGTATTACCTTTATTCCTCTGTCAAAGATCAGTTGACTCTATTTCTGTTGATCTGTTTCTGGGTTCTATTCTATTCATCTGTTTATTCTTTCATTAATATCATACTGTCTTGATTACTATAGCTTTATAGTAAGTCTTAAGTCAGGCAGCATCAGTCTCTCAACTTTGTTCTTCTATTTCAATGCTGTGTTGGTTATTCTGTGACTCAGATATTTTGGACAGTGTGAATTTATTGTGAGACCAATCCAATGGGTGATTTTTCCCTAGCCATGTCTCATGGTCCAATGTTACATAGTTGAATTGAGCCAGGGTTAGGATTTACATGTCAGAGTGATGTAAAGGTAGTGGGACAGATGAACTGAGGGTATCTGTAAAAGAATGGTTGAAGTGAAGAAGGCTGGAATCTGTAAACTAGGGAAGAAGGGTGAAGTCAACAATAGGTAAACAGGTGAAAAGTAGGATCAAGGTATTTTGCGGGCAAAGGACAGGCATAATCTATGAAAGCTTGATGGATGTACTTGTGGTCAGAGAGTGTGATGTGTGCAGTTCATATTTCAGAGGTAGAGAAGTGTTGACAGAGTCTTAGAGATTTCCATGAGAGGTGATAGCTAAATGGGAGTGGAGGCAGCAGCCCTTGAAGATGAGAAGTTCAATAGGCTAAGAGGCTGGGGTGTTAGGCCTCTATATCCATAATGATGTCATATAGGAGGTTGGCAAAACTTGGGATGGAGAGGAATCTGTAACCAGGTTCTTCAGTGAGTGAAAGGGGTATGTTGGGGAGATGAGTAGCTGATAGTGAAGAGGAGTGGGAAGAGGTATGTCTGGATTATGTGATACTCAGAGAATAGGAGATCTTGCACAAGGATAGAGGAAAGATCATCTCAAATTTTTATGAGAAATTGAGGGGGACATCAACTCTCAGCCCAGCCCTAAGTTACAAGAACCTGGGAGAATGTACAGCTTCTACCTGACAGGGTTCTAACACAGTACTTCTTAGACTTCCTGGGGTGAAGGATCAGGGTGTACTGGGTTTTTAAAAATTTCGGATCCGTAATGGACCAATCCTTTTATAAAATAAAATGTCTCCAGATTATTAACATGCAACAGGTTTACAGGCATAGGATTGTTACCAGTCAGGAAGGTGGTGAGGTTCTGATCCCAGGAAGTCAGTTTATGAGCATGGTTTTGCTGAAACAGTTGGAGCTCTGCCTCATTTTTATGCTTCTTGCTGTGTGTATGGCTGACCAAAGATTTTAGGAGTTATATCTTAGCCAGAAGTTTTTTGGAGGTCTGTTGATGACTTCTTTGGTGAGGAAGGGTTTAAATTTTGTGAGATTACCAGCTCACATACATGCAAACTCAGATTTTCAAAATTAAATAAATCTTTCTCAGACATTACAATATGAAATTAGTAACATGTAGAAAATTAGAAAATACAGATAAGGAAGAGAAAAATGGTTACCATAGTCTTTCATTTGGAGGGAACCACTGTTGACTGTAAAATTACTCCTTTTCATTTAATAAAGTAAATATCTCAATAAAGTTTAAATTTTTGATTATATATTGAAATAATATTTTAGGTATATTGGTTAAATAAAATATTAAATTATTAAGTTAATTTTATCTGTTTCTTTTTACCTTTTTAATGTGGCTAGCAGAACATTTAAAAATTACATATTTGGCTCACATATTTATATTGGACAGTGCTATTCTGGAGTCTCTTTCAGCTTTGACCATTCTGAATCTTTTTTTTTTCTTTTCTTTTTTTTTTTTTGTCTTATTGCTATTTCTTGGGCTGCTCCCGCAGCATATGGAGATTTCCCAGGCTAGGGGGCTAATCGGAGACGTAGCCACCAGCCTACGCCAGAGCCACAGCAATGCGGGATCCGAGCCGCATCTGTGACCTACACCACAGCTCACGGCAATGCCAGATCGTTAACCCACTGAGCAATGGCAGGGACCGAACCCGCAACCTCATGGTTCCTAGTCGGATTCGTTAACCACTGCGCCACGATGGGAACTCCCATTCTGAGTCTTAATGAAGCTTCATTATGTGTACATTTTTAGCTCTGTCATAATTATTTTAGACCAGTGTGGTCCAATAGAACTTTTTGTGTTGATGAAAAAGTTTGATAATCTGCCCAATATGGTAGCCACACATAGCTACTGAGCACTTGAAATGTAGCTAGCATGATGAAGGAACTGCATTTAAAATTTTTTAAATTTTACTTAATTGTGTACTGGACAGCACAGTTTTATACCTTATGAAAAACAAAATTTCCATAAACCTCAGCTGATATTCTCTTTTCTAGTTGTGTTGGTGTCGAAGAGGAGAAGGCTGCTGACATTGACCTCTACCACTGCCCCAACTGTGAGGTCTTACATGGGCCCTCCATCAGTAAGTAGTTCTTGGGGTTTTTAAGGGAAGGCAGTCCAGAGGAGAAACAAAGCAAAGGAAGCCTAGAAGGGTGATTGGCTTTGCCTGAGTGCTTCAGATTTGTCTCCCTTGGGAAATAACAGAAGTCTTGTAGGCCTTGTAGGCCAACAGCTGCTCCACTGAGAGGGCAGAGATGTAGAGCTTCACCTCCCTCCCTTCCTTAGGGATTCCCCAGGGGAAGTACCTGTCCTAACTAGGAACTTTCCTGAGTCCGCAAGGGCCTCCTGGATTCCGGGTGCCCCAAGGGGTTGTTATATTGGAAGAGAAGCAGGTTCTGCTGAGCCTTTGCTCTTGCAACTAAAGCTTATGGCTCTCCTGGCTCATAGTCTCTTGTCTTTTTTTGGCCTAGTGAAAAAACGACGCGTATCTTCAAAAGGCCATGATACACACAAGGGGAAGCCAGTAAAGACCGGAAGTCCTACATTTATTCGAGAGCTTCGGAGTAGGACCTTTGACAGGTGAGGACCCCTGCTGCAAGGTGCTAGTGAGTGAAAGGACTTTGGGAAGCTGGGATGCATCTCTTCCAAGCTTTCCCACTGGCTGTCCCCCTAGGTGCCTCCAATATTTGGGGGTGTCTGCAGGGCTCTGTGAGTTCCCTCTGGGGAGGGATCTTCTGCTATAGTCGGTTTCTGAGAAACATTGCTAGGAGTTTCATATGATGTGCAGAGTACATTAAGGTCCACTTGCAGAAGTGTAGATAGGCAGTTTTTCCTTCAGTCAGGAGAGAATATTTACGTGCGTCCAGGGAATGCTATAACTAGAGGAATCTTAAAAATCAGAAAGTTTAATTCTCTCATTGTAGAGAAGGAAACTCTGAAAAAAATTTAAAAAATTTTGAGTGATCATGTATTTATTTTACAATCAAGAAAACATTTTTTCATATAAAAAAGTAAGATGGGAAGTTTCCTGGTGGCTCAGTGGGTTGGGGATCTGGCATCGTCACTGCCATGGCTTGGGTTGCTGCTATGGTGTAGGTTTGATCCCTGGCCCCAGAATTTTCACATGTTGTGGGTGCAGCCAAAAACAAAAACAAAAACAAAAAATTAAGATAGGTTTATTCAAAATAAATTACTTGAGCAAAAATAATGAATTAGAAAAATTAATAAAGCACTCTGTTTTGTTGGTTTTAAATTCATTTGACCATTTTCAGCTTTCCTGTATTTGAAGTGTTATTTAGGACTATAAACGTTTTTTCAATTTGCTAGATTTTTTTACTTGTGTATTTAAAGGCAGTGAGTTTTCTTCCTACCCCAGACCCCTCAGATCCCTCCTCTAAAGTCAACCAATTTCTTGTGCATTCTTTCAGAAATAGTTTAAGCTTATACAAACATATCTCTGTGTGTCCCCCTTTTTTAAAAATTAGAAACACAAACGGAAACACTATATTGTTCTATGTCTTAATTTTTTTTTTTTTGTCTTTTTAGGACCTCGCCTGTGGCATATGGAGGTTCCTGGCCTAGGGGTCCAATCAGAGCTGAAGCCGCCGGACTATGCCACAGCCACAGCAACGCAGGATCCAAGCTGCGTCTGTGACCTACACCACAGCCCTGGCAACGCCGGATCCTTAACCTACTGAGCAAAGCCAGGGATCGAACCCAAGACCTCATGCCAGTCTGGTTCACCAACAGCTGAGCCAGATGGAAACTCCTGTGTCTTACTTTTTAAAATATAAATTATGTATCTTAGAGATCAGTCCATAACAGCACGTGAAGATGTTCTTCATTCTTTTTCATGGATGTTTAGTACTCCATTGTGTGGATGTATAATTTATTTAACCAATCCTCTATTGATGAACATTTAAATTAATTCTAATATTTTGCTATTAGAAAAAAATGATACAGTGAATGTCTCTGTACTTAAGTTTTTGCATATACAGGTGAGTATATGTGTGGATTTACTACCTAAAAGTGAAATTGCTAGGTCAAAGAGTATGGGCTTTCAAAATGTTTATAGATATTGTTGGATTGCTTCCAATGTGGCTACACCATTTCAAACTCATTAGACAGGGTGTGATAGTGCTTATTTCCCCATGTCCTAGCCAGTACTTTATTATCAAACCTTTTTTGCCTTTCTTTTTTTTTTTTTTTTTTTGGTCTCTTTTAGGGCCGCACCCATGGCATATGGAAATTCCTAGGCTAGGGGTTGAAGTGGAACTGTAGTTGCTGGCCTACACCACAGCAACAGCAATGCTGGATCTGAGCCCTGTCTGCCCCACAGTTCACAGCAATGCTGGATTCTTAACCCACTGAGCAAGTCCAGGGATTGAACCTGTGTCCTTATGGATAGTAGTCAGGTTTGTTACTGCTGAGCCACAACAGGAACTCTTGCCTTTCTAATAAGATTAAAAAAATGAGACTTCATTGTTTTTTCTTTAGTTATGAAGGAAGCATGTCTGTTTTTGTACATGTATAAGTCATCTTTATTTCTTTTTCTGTTAACTGCTTGCCTATGTTGTTTGACAGTTTATCTCTTGGGTTACTGCCTCTTACTGATTTGTAATAGCTTTCCATGCAGAAAATTTTAATTTTTATGTAGTTAAATTTATTTATTACTATTTTTAATGACTACTGGGCCTTGTCTCTCCCATGGTTTTTCTACTACTCTATGGCTTTATTTTTTCCTAATTTGATCTTTGTTCCATCTAGAATTATGTAAAGAGAGAGACAGATATTGATCTTAATATTTTTCCAGATGTTTATCCCAACACAGCTTGTCAAATAGCCCATCTTTTTTCAATGTGATTTTAAGAAAACCAGAAATTCCTATTTTCTAGTTAACTGTGTGTCAAGAAAGTGGTTGTAGGAGTTCCCATCGTGGCTTAGCAGTTAATGAACCCGACTAGCATCCATGAGGATGTGGGTTTGATCCCTGGCCTCGCTCAGTGGGTTAATGATCCGGCATTGCTGTGAGCCGTGGTGTAGGTCGCAGACGCAGTTCTGATCCTGTGTTGCTGTGGCTGTGATGTAGGCTGGTGGCTACAGCTCTGATTGGACCCCTGGCCTGGGAACCTCCATATGCCGCGAGTGTGGCCCTAAAAAGACCAAAAAAAAAAAAAAAAGAAGTGGTTGTATAAATGTTGTTTTTTAAATCAAATCTTTCTCTTTAGTTGCCATTGTTTAAATGGAATGATGCTGCTCTGGGTTAGAGTAAATCAGCTAAACTTGTCAGATATGTCTTTTCTTCCTGGGAAGGCTGTTGACTGGTTTCATCTTTTGTCATCTGGAGAAGAGCACCATATTGATAGGATATCCTGGCTTCTTGCCTTCGATAGGTTATTTCTTCCCTGGCACATGAAGTTTATGCCATTCATTGGTTGCCAGCCCACATTAGGTTTCTTCAGGAAGGCCCCACCCCTTGGGTGAGTGGTGGCATCCAGTGAGGCCTTCAGTGGTGGGGCTTCTAGGGTTCAGGCTTTCTCTCATGTGGCCCACAGCTCAGATGAAGTGATTCTGAAGCCCACTGGAAGTCAGCTGACCGTGGAATTCCTGGAAGAGAATAGCTTCAGTGTGCCCATCCTGGTCTTGAAGAAGGATGGATTGGGGATGACACTGCCCTCGCCATCATTCACTGTGAGGGATGTGGAACACTATGTTGGTAAGCACCACAAAGCCTCTTAACTGTGACATTATTCATTCCCATCAGAACCTGCGACTCTTCCTCTCCAGTCTCCCTTTTGCATTTCCTTGCATCTTGGGAATCTGAGGTGAAATGCTTTGCCCAAAAATCATTCAACAAAGCTAGAACCAAAATCCTGGTCTTCCCTTTCTTTTCCTCTTAATAGACCAACCACAAAACCCCAGGCTGAGCCCCATTTTTTACCTAGGGAATTCCAAGGATTGTAATGGCCTCTCTCTCTCCTCTGTTGAGATGAGAAAGCCTTTGACTTTTGCCCTCACATGCTCATGGTCTGGACATGAGTTTTTGAGAGGTAGGATGAAAAGTGAGGAAGCAGGTCTCAGGTTGCTGGATTGTACTGTGAGTGAGACTGTGTGTCAGGCAGTTCTATTGCCTCAGCAGGTCTGGACCTGGCATTTAGATACAAGGAAGGTGTGAGGAATACCTACCCCCACCTCCCATATATGCACATCCAAAAACAGTGAGAAAGGTTTTAAGTGTAAGGTCATTCTAGGAATGGGTTAGGGGATGAGAGTCTTCCCTGGTCCCTGAGACCACTTGGTGCAGAACCCATCTCTCTACTCCAGGTTCTGACAAAGAGATTGATGTGATCGATGTGACTCGCCAGGCTGACTGCAAGATGAAGCTTGGTGATTTTGTGAAATATTATTATAGTGGAAAGAGGGAGAAAGTTCTCAATGTCATTAGTTTGGAGTTCTCTGATACCAGGTAAGAGGGGCAGGGGTAAGTAAAAAGCCTCACAAAGTGCCTTGGACTTATGATATATTGAGTGTATATTAGTGTTCTTTTCTCTTCCTCCTGGTGGTTTCTTCCTTTGAGATGCAGAGCTGGTTTATACTTTCTAGGGTAGCTGCTCACATAACAACCAAATCATATTTCTCCTTTGCAGTTTATAGCGTTGGATAGATTATGCAGTAGCTATTTTAATTATTTTTTATCTCCTTCAAGACCTAGGACAGGTTTCTTGGAAATTTTTCTGGTCTTTAGATTGCAGCATGGTCACTGTTTAACTCCCAGGATAGGTCTTCTGTCCCAGGTAAACACTTCTTTACCTGGAATTGAGCCCTGAGAGGTTTCTCTAATTGTTCCTCATAAAGAAGACACTATGAGATGAGAACAGCACAATACTGTTATACACCAAGTGCCAAGTGAGTGGGCCCAGGTTTGGGGAGTCTGAGCATTGAGTGGAGGAAATGCTCATCTTTGATTGGGAAGGCTGTGGAGCTGAGACCTGGGACTTCCAGAGCTGAGTGGAATGAAGATGCTGATCAGACTTATAAAAAATAAGTGTCCTATGTGTTCTTGGGGATTCTGTGGAGAGAACTTTTTTTAAATCTTACCTAATTCTCATTGAGATGGGGGTCATTTTATTCAGGCTTTAACCTTCGGTTCCCAATTGGTTGACATCTGCTCTCTGCTCTCTACCCCTTCCTTGCTAGGCTTTCTAACCTTGTGGAAACACCCAAGATTGTTCGAAAGCTCTCATGGGTGGAGAACTTGTGGCCGGAGGAGTGTATCTTTGAGAGGCCCAATGTACAGAAGTACTGCCTCATGAGTGTGCGGGATAGTTATACAGACTTTCACATTGACTTTGGTGGCACCTCAGTCTGGTACCACGTGCTCAAGGTAGGAATGGATATGGCTTCTGAAGACAGCCAGGCCTTGGGTTTCCTTCTTTGTTCCAGGTGACAGCATAAAACAAGCTACTAAGGCCTACTTGCCTCCCGGACTCTATTTGGGTGACATTCCTCTATCAGGGTTAGGTACTTAGTGGATATGCCATCTACTCTACAGTTTTGATGCTTAAAATTTTTTTAATAACTGCAGATGCCTAAGGTTTTCTTTGTTATCTTAACTGAATCAATTTGTGCACCTAACACTATGTATGGAAATGTCCATATTTATTGCAGAAATTCCTGCTAAAGTGAGAAACTTCCCCTCCATCCCAAGTTTTTGAAGTATAATTTACATACCATAAAATCATCTATTTTAAGTATGTAGTTTGATGTGTTTTGACAGTTGTATAAATAGTTGTATAACTGCCATTCTATCAGCCTTCCTGTAATTTCTCTTTTAGTGGTTGTTACTAGCTTATTGATTGTCCATGACTATAAAGGATTTTTGAGAACTGGAAAACAAATTTCTTTTCTTTTTTTTTTTTTGTTTTTTGTCTTTTCTATGGCCGCTCCCGTGGCATATGGAGGTTCCCAGGCTAGGCGTCGAATCAGAGCTATAGATCACAACCACAGCAACACAGGATCCAAGCTGTGTCTGTGACCTACACCACAGCTCATGGCAACACCAGATCCTTAACCCACTGAGCGAGGCCAGGGATTGAACCCGCAACCTCATGGTTCCTAGTCGTATTCATTAACCACTGAACCACGATGGGAACTCCTGGAAAACAAACTTAAGTAAGTTTTATTGTTTTCCACCACTGTTCATACTGTTTCGCTTTCTTATCAGAAATGCCAAGGAGAGAACAGAAAACATGGATATTGCTCTTGTCCAAATGATCATGAATCCCGAACTAGTTGTTTTCATTGGTTTATAATGAAGAAATTGGAGTGTGTGAATGAAAATACTATTATGCAAATTTTAGATTTAACTTTTTTATTTTAAAATAATTTTTAGTAGAAAAATTGCAAAAAAATAATAGGAAAGATTCCCGTGTGCCCTGCACTCAGGTTCTGATGTTACCGTTTTATTATATTCTTTCTTTCTATGAAGCAAACATAATAAAATGGTTTTACATATGTATTTTTTCTGAAACAACCCGAGAGTAGCTGCAGACCTAGTGTCCCTTTATCTTGTATTAATTCAGTGTGTATTAAAAACACTTATATAACCACAGTATAGTTATCAAAATCAGGAACTTACTATTGATATAATACTATTATCTGCAGATCTGATTCAAGTTTCCCCAGTTGTACAGTAGATAGTTTCTAGTGTTATTGCTTTTGTACATTGAAATTTATTATCATGAAATACTGGTTAAACTAATCAAGCTGTGGGTTGGGGATATTTTTGTGCTAGTGGATTTTTTTTCTTTTCTGTCAAATTATCTATCTGGTGATTATCCAGGCAAAACATAATTAGGAAATAAAATTTTCCTCCAACAGATAATCACCTAGCATATAATCTTTCAGAAGTCCTTGGGCGATTACTGAACTTTTAAACTTTTATTAGCTTTGATTGCAGGTGTGAGAGGGAACACTCTCTATAAATGGCATTTAAAGGCAAATTCAATTTTCTTCTCATTAGTAATGTGGCCTTAAATTCTCCTAGGGCTAGTGGTATTGATCTACTCATCTATAGAGGCCGTTTTTCATTTGGCATTGCATCTAAAATAGAAGCCTTTGGTGCACATTTGTCTTAAGTTGACAATTTTGTTTGAAATGCCCTTTCCACACTGTTTTTGTCAGTCTTATAGAGACTTAAAAGTGCAAAGTGCAAAAGAACTTTTGAAGCCTTCCAAATCTATGTAAAAATGATTCTCGGGCAGGTTTGGGAAAGAATTCTAACATACTACATGGTCTTGGAGCATGGGAGAGAGATTCTTCTGGAGAACGCTGGAGGACTTTTTTAGAAACCTTTGATATTTTTGGCATTTCAACCTCTTCTTGTTTCAGGGTGAGAAGATCTTCTATCTCATCCGCCCTACAAATGCCAACTTGACTCTCTTTGAGTGCTGGAGCAGCTCCTCTAACCAGAATGAGATGTTCTTTGGGGACCAGGTGGACAAATGCTACAAGTGTTCTGTGAAGCAAGGACAGACACTTTTCATTCCTACAGGTCTTCCCTGGGCCCCTCTGGGAGGGTTTGAGGGGGGTGGGAAGAGGAAGAGAGCTTGTGGCACCACCAGAATCAATCCCTTCCTATAATGTGTTGATGTGATTATAAGGGATATCTCTCTCATATCAGCTAAAGACTCAGAAATGGACCTCAAGGAAGTTCACGTTGTGGCCAGTGGGCAGTGTGGTCACCTGGGGAGGTTGCAGATGGGGCAGTCCAGAAGAGGTTGATGTGCTCCTTTATACAGGACTGATGTCGACTTGGTAGACAGATAGAAAACAGGATTCTCAACCCCATAACTCTAGAGATAGTGACTGAGGGAGTGGCATTGTAGGCTGTACATCAAAATGACCTGGATAGGGGTAGGTTTTATTTTCCCGAAACAATAAATGCCTAGACTCCCCCTCAAGGATTATGAATTCACAGGTTAGATGGGATATGAAACTGTATTTTGAAAAAGTCCCCCTAGTTGTCTGAACTTGGGGAAGTTGACATCTTTAGTATGTTGAGTCTTCCATGAACATGCCTGTCCATTTATTTAGATTTTTATTGATTTTCTGATTTCTTGATTCCTTGATTTCAGAATTAGTGTTAAATTTTCTCAAAATGTTCAGTAGAATTCTCTATTGCAGCCACATGGATCTGGAGATTTCCTTTTTGGAAAGTTTTAAATTAACATTCAGTTTCCTTAAACTTTATTAGGCTATTCAAATTATCTATTTTAGGAATTCCTGTTGTAGCTCAGCAGGTTAAGAACCTGGCTAGTATCCATGAAGATGTGGGTTCAATTCTAGCCTCACTCAGTGGGTTAAGGATCTATGTTGCCATGAGCTGTGGTGTCAGTTGCAGACGTGGCTCAGATCTGGCATTGCTGTGACTGTGGCATAGGCCAGCAGCAGCAGCTGCAGCTCCAGTTCAACCCCTAGCCTGGGAGCTAGGGGTGCCGCAGGTGCAGCCCTAAAAAGACCAAAAAAACTTTTTATCTATTTCATGTTGGGTGAGTTGTGATAATTTGTGCTTTTCAAACTGTTGGTCCATTTTACCTAAGTTGTCAACTTTATGTGTATAGAGTTATTCATTGTATTTCCTTATTACTCTTTTGATATCTTCTAAGTCTCTAGTAACATCCTCTGTTTCATTCCCGACATTGGTTATTTGTACCTTTTCTTTTATTCTGTGTCAATCCTGATGGAGGTTTGTCACTTTTATTGAACTTTTTAAAGAATCCCCTTTTTTTTTTTTTTTTGCTTTTTAGGGCCACACTCACAGCATATGGAGGTTCCCAGGCTAGGGGTCAAATTGGAGCTACAGCTGCCGCCCTACACCACAGCTATAGCAATACCAGATCTGAGTTGCGTCTGCAAGCTACACCACAACTCATGACAATGCTGGATCCTTAACCCACTGAGCGAGGCTGGGGATCAAACCTGCAACCTCACGTTTCCTAGTCGGATTTGTTTCTGCTGCGCCAAGGCGGGAACTCCAAGAATCAGTTTTTGTTTCATTGATTTTTCCCTGTTGTCTTTCTGTTTCCAATTTCAGTGATTATTGCTTTTATCTTTGTTTTTTCTTCCTTCTTCTTTCTTTGGGTTTGTTTTGCTCTCCTTTTTCCAATCTTGAGGTAGGAGCTTAGGTGATTGATTTCAGACTTTTCTTCTTTTTTTTTTTTCTTTTTACGGCTGCACCTATGGAAGTTCCTGGACCTGGGGTTGAATTGGAGCTGCAGCTTTGGCTATGCCACAGCCATAGCCACAGCAACACCAGATCTAAGGTGCATATGCAACCTACACTGCAGCTTGCAGCAACACCAGATCCTTAACCTACTGACTGAGTCTAGGTATTGAACCTACATCCTCACAGAGACTACGTCAGTCCTTAACCTGCTGAGCCACAATGGGAACTTCCTTTTTTTGTTTTTTTGTATTTTTTTTTTCTTTTTTGCCCCACAGGCAGTATGTGGGAATTCCTGGGCCAGGGATTGAACCTACGCCACACAGCAGCAACCAGAGCCACAGCGGTGAGAACACAGGAGCCTCAACCCGCTAGGCCAGCAGAGAACTCCCGGGAACTTCCTTTTTTAATGTAAACATTTAGTGCTGAAAATTTCCCCCTTGGCACTGATTTAACTGTGTAACAAATTATGATATGTTGTATTTCCATTTTGTTCAGTGTGCTTTTTAAAAAAAAATGAGATATAATGCACATACCATAAAAATTACCATGTTAAAGGGTACAGTTCAGTTTTTAAAAAAATATTCGTGGAGTTCCCTGGTGGTTCAGTGGGTTAAGGATCCGATGTTGTCATGCTGTGGCTCAGGTCACTGCTGTAGCACAGGTTCCATCACTGGCCTCGGAACTTCTGCATGCCATGAGTGCAGCCAGAAAAATTTTCACGAAGTTGTACAACCATCATCAATATCTAATACCAGAAAGTTTTCATCACTTCAAAAAAAAAAACTTAGTACCTCTTAGCTGTCATGCCCCTTTTCTTCTTCCCCCCAGCCCCTGGTCACTTTTGTATTTTTCTTTGTATATGAATTTGCCTATTCTGAATGTTTTATATAAGTTGGATCATGCAATATGAGGTCTTTTATATTTTCAAGGTTCATCCATGTTAGAGCATTTGTCAATTTTTCATTCTTTAAATGGCTGAGTAATATTCCATTGTATGGATATACCACATTTTGTTTATCCACTCATCATTTTATGGACATTTGTGTTGTTTTCAGTTTTTGGCTATTATGAATAGTGTTTTTATGAACATTCATGTACAAGTTACTGTGTTAACATGTATTTTCAGTTCTCTAGGGATATCTACCTAGGAGAGGAGTTGCTGAATCACATGGTAACTCTATGTTTAATCTCTTGAGGAATTGCCAGACTGTTTTTTAAAGCAGCTGCATTTTATATTCCTACCAAAAATTTATGAGGTTCTCAATTTTTCCACATCTTCCCCAACATTTGTTCTTGCCTGTCTTTATGATTATAGCCATCCTAATGGGTGTGAAGTAGTATCTTCCTGAGATTTTGTGTTTCTCTAATGCTATTGATTTTGAATATCTTTCCATGCACTTGTTGGACATTCATGTATATATATTTTTGAAGAAATATCTATTTAGAATAGATATTAACCAATTTTAATTAGGTAATTTGTGTTTTTATTGTTGAGTTGTAAGAATTCTTTATAAATTTTATTTTTCTTTTTTTGCTTTTTAAGGCTGCACCCACAGCATATGGAAGTTCTCAGGCTAGGGGTTGAATCAGAGCTACAGCTGCCAGCCTACACCACAGCTCATGGCAATGCCAGATCCCTGACCCACTGAGTGAGGCCAGGGATCGAACCCGCATCCTCATGGATACTAGTCAGATTCATTTCTGCTGTGCTACAACAGGAGCTCCTCTTTATGTATTTTGCAGACAATAGAGTTGTAGTCTCTCTTACTCCTGGTGTCTGCCCTGCTTGTGGCTGAAGTTGGTATGGGGCTTGCTGTAGGCTTCCTGATGGGAGGGACTGGTGACTACCCACTGATAGGTGGAGCTGATTCCTATTCCTCTGGTGGGTGGGGCTTTGTCTCTGGGTGAGAATAGAGGTTGCTGTGTGCCTAGGGTGTCTTTAGGCAGCCTTTAGGCAGCTCTTTACTGATGGGTGGGGCTGTGATCTCACCTGGATTGTTGTTTGGCCTGGGGCTTCTCAGCACTGATGGGTGGGACCAGATTTTTCCGAAATGGCCACCTCCAGAGAAATGCATGCTGATGAATATTCCTGAGAGCTTTGCCTCCAGTGTCCTTCCCCCACAATGAGCCACAGTCAACTGCTGTTTTCCCAAGAGATCCTCCAAGAACTGCAGTCAGGTCCAACCCAGATTCCTGTGGAGCCTTTGGTTTGCCCTGCATCCCAGTGCACATGAAAGTCTGTGTGTGCCTTTCAAGAGTGGGGTCCCATGGAGCTCCTGCCCACAAGCCCCACTGGCCTTCAATGCTAGATGCTCTGGGGGCTCTTTCTCCCAATGCCAGATCCCCAGGCATGGGGATTTGAGGTGGGGCTCAGAACTCTCATTCCTGTAGGTGAGTCTGTGGTACAGTTACTTTCCAGTCTGAGGGCTTCCCACCTGGTGGGTATGGGGTTGCTTATATAGCGTAATCGCCCCTCCTTCCATCTTGATGTGGTCTCCTCTTTGTCTTCTGGAGTAGGATATCTTTTTGGAAGTTTCCAGTCCACTTGGTTGAAGGTTGTTCAGCATTTGGTTGTAATTTTGTTGTTTTTATGAGAGAAGTTGAGCTCCAGTCCTTCTATTCTGCCATCTTAATCCCCCTCCTCCTCTTTATGTATTTTGGATTAGACCTTTATATGTATGATTTGCAAATACTTTCTCTCATTCTGGGGATTGTCTTTTCGCTTTCTTGATAGTTTTCTGTGAAGTATAAAAGTCCACTTTATTTTTTTTTTTGTTTGCTTGTACTTTTGGTGTGATATTTAAGATACCATTTTTTTTTCTTTTTACATCTGCACCTGGGACATACAGAAGTGCCTGGACCATGGGTCAAATTGGAGCTGTAGCTATTGGTCTATGCTACAGCCATGGAAATGCCAGATCCAAGCCACATCTGCTATTTACACTGCAGCTTGCAGCAATGCTGGATTCTTAACCCACTGAGCAAGGCCAGTGATTGAACCCATATCCTCACAGACTCTGTGTCAGCTTCTTAACCTGCTGAGCCGCAGGTTAGTTTCTTACATTTATGTCCTCCACCCATTTCAAGTTAATTTTTGTGTATGGTGTGAGAGAAAGATCCAATTTCTTTTGCATGTGGATGTCCGGTTGTCCCAGAACCATTCGAAAAGTCTATTCTTTCCCCGTTGAACTGTCTTGATAGCTCTGTCAAAAATAAGTTGGGAGTTTTCTTGTGGTACAATGGGTTAAGGATCCAGCATTGTCACTTTGGGTTGCTGCTGTGGCGCAGGTTTGATTCCTGGCCCAGGAACTTACGCATGCTGCAGGCATAGCCAAAAAAAAAAAAAATAGACATCAGTTGACTAAGTTGTATTGGTTTATTTCTGGACTTTGAATTCTGTTCCATTGATCTATATGTCTGTCTTTATGACATTATCACACTCATTATTATACATTTTTAGTAAGTTTTGAAATTGGAAAGTGTCATCCTTCCAACTTTGCTTTGCTTCTTTAGGATTATACCTATTCTGGGCCCCTTGAATTTCCATATGAATTTTTTATGCATTTTTTTTCCAGCTTTATTGAGATATAATTGACATATAACATGATGTAAGTTTAAGGTACACAAATTTGATATACTCATATACTGCAGAATGATTACCACCATAGCTTTGGATAACATCTCCATCACATCACATAATTACCATTTCTTTTCTGTGGTGAGAACATTTAAAGTCTACTCTCTTAGCAACTTTCATACATGTAATATAGTATTATTAACTATAGTATATTTAAAATTTGAGTGTTCAGAATATTTATATTTTTTATTAAAATATAGTTGGTTTACAGTGTTGTGACAGTTTCTTCTGTACAGCAAAGTGACCCAGTCATACATATATACACATTCTTTTTCTCATATTATCTTCCATTATGTTCTATCCCAAGAGATTGGATATAATTCCCTGTGCTATACAGTAGAATGTCATAGTAATCTCACTGCAGTCTACTGGTATTGACATTTTAATTGACATTTTACCAGTTTGAGAAAAAGGTTGAAACCTTAATTAACTCTTTTCACATTTCTTTACCCCACCATTTATAATATATTTGTCTGAAATATTTCCTCTGCATACATTAGATCCATATCACATAGTGTTTTAATTTTTGTTTCAACTGTCAAACATAATTTAGAATACCTGAGAGAAGGAAAGTCTATTGTATTTACATTTATTTTTACTCTTCCATTCTTCTTCCTTCCTGATTTTCCAAGATTTCTTCTCTTATCATTTCCTTTCTGTTTAGAGTTTCATAGTAGGTCTGCTGGCAACAGATTCTCTTAGTTTTCCTTCATCTGTAAATGTCTTGATTTCCCTTTCACTCCTGAAGGATATTTTTCCTGGAGATATAATTCTGGGTTGAAAGTTATTTTCTTTTAGCACTTGAATGTTGTGCTGCATCCTTCTGGCTTCCATGTTTTCTGATGAGATTTCAGCTATCCTTCACATTTTTTTTCCCTGTATGTGTCATTTCTTGCTCCTTTCAATATTTTTTTTTCTTCTCCTTTAGTATTTAGCAGTTGACTCTAATGTGTCCTGGTGTGTGAATTTTTTGGGATTTATACTGTATGTGTTCACTGAGCTCTTTGAATGTGTAGGTTTATATCTTTTGCCATAGTGAAATTTTTAGCTATTATTTCTTTTCTTTTCCTTTTTTTTTTTTTTTTTTTTTTTTTGCTTTTTAGGGACGCACCTGCAGCGTATGGAGGTTCCCAGGCTAGGGGTCAAATTAGAGCTACAGCTGCCAGCCACAGCCAGAGCAACACAGTATCTGAGCCACGTCTGCAACCTACACCACAGCTCGTGGCAATGCCAGATCCCTGACCAACTAAGTGAGGCCAGGGATTGAACCCTCATCCTCATGGATACTAGTTGGATTCATTTCTGCTGAGCCATGATAGGAACTTCCTAGCTGTTATTTCTTACAACACTTTTTCAGCCCCATATTCTAACTTTTCTTCTGGGTCTCTGATTATTTGAATGTAACACATTTTGTTAGAGTCCCACAAGTCACGGATTCCTGAGGTTTTTTTCTTTCCCACTGCATGGTTCTTTTTTTTTTTTTTTTCACTTTTTACTTTTTATTTTTATTGATGTATAGTTGATTTAAAATCTTTCAGGTGTTATAGCAAAGTGATTCAGTTTTATATATATCCTTTTTCAGATTCTCTTCCATTATAGGTTATTACAAAATATTGAATATAGTTCCCGATGCTATGCAGTAGGACAGTAGGTCCTTGTTGGATTCCTGAGTTTATTTTTCTCTCAGTCTATTCCCTTTCTTTCATAATTGAATGCTTCCTATTGTTCTGTTTTCAAATTCTCTGATTCTTTTTTCCATTGTTTCCATTTCTCTGTTGAGTCCAATTCTTTCATTATTTATTTCAGATATAGTATTTTTTAGTTCTAAAATTTCCATTTGTTTTTTATTTTTATTTATTTATCTGGCCAGGCCTGCAGCATGTGGAAGCTGCCAGGCCAGGAATCAAACCTGTGCCACAGCAGCAACCCTAGCTGCTGCAGGGACAATGCTAGATCCTTAACCTGCTGTGAACTCTCGTTTTTTAATTTCTAGCTTCTCTATTTCTTTTGTTTGTTTCAAGCATGTTTGTAATTGTTCATTGAAGCGTTTTTATGACTCCTTTAAAATTCATGTCATACAATTCTAACATCTTTGTCCAACACTATTGTATAATTTTGGATTTTCCTTTCTGTTGCTCAGATCTGTTTGTCTCTTCATATATCAGTATCATATTGATTTGATTACATTTGTTTTATGGAATGTTTAATATATGAAGAAGCAAGTCACCCCCACACACACCCCTTACTCCCATACCCATCTGATTTTCTCTTTTATAGTTTTCTCTTCTTGGGCATTTATTCACCCATCTTTGAATTCTTTGCTGTGTCTTATATAATGTCTTTTTTTAACACTGGGTACTTGATAACTATTCAGGGACTTGAATTTGTTTATCAGAGATTCAAGTTGGACTAATTTGCATCTTGATAGAAATTCCCACAAACTATGTGCAATCTACTTAGTTCCACAAGCATTTCATGTCTGCTGTCTGCCCCAACATTGGGCTAGGTGCTAGAGATAAAAGATTAATAGGCCATTTCTGTCTAATGTTCTAATAGCCACAATAGAGATATTCATCCAAAGTTTTGGGTGCACAGAGAAGAGCACTTAGTTTAGCTAGAGATTTGTGAAAATCTTCTCAGAAGAGTGACACCTGAGTGTCCCTGAGTAAGTAGGGACTGACCAAGGAAAGAAAGACAGGAAAGACCTCTCAGATATAGGGAAAGGCATAAGCAAAGCAAGGATGTTTAGTGCAGTTTATGGATACTGGAGCCTAAAGATCAAAGGCTGGGAGCAGATGAAGCTGAAAAAGTTGTCAGGCTGAACTTACTCCAGAGGCAGCTGGGCACTGTTGAAGTTTATTTGTTTAATTCTAATGAAATAGATCAGATGTGAGAAAAGATATAAAAAATAATGAACATTTGTGTTTATAACTCAGCTAAAAATGTAGTACATTACAAACATACTTGAAGGCTTCTATATATCTCTTCTCAATTACATTCCCATTTTACCCTCTCAGAGCTTGTCATTGTCCTGAAGTTGGTGATATTGTTCTCAGGCATTTTTATCCCTTTATTACAGAAGTATACCTTGTTAAGAAGTATACAGTATTGTTTTACATGGTTTTGAATGTTATATAAATGGAATCATATTAGATGTATTTCTCTGAACTTTTTTTCTGTGAACATTTTGATTGCGAGATCCACATTGATACATGTAGCTGTTCATTTTACTTTCTAGTATTCCAGTGTATGAGCATATAGCAATTTATCTGTTCTCCTATGGATGTACATTTCATTGAAGAGTTTCAAGCAGAGGATGACATGGGGAGATTTGTTTTTTAGATATATCACTTAGGGTTGGGATGCAGAAGATAGATTTCAGGGGTCAAGGTGAATGTAGAGCAGTTGTTTGCAAACACTTTGGACTCAGAACCTCTTTATGGCCTTAAATATTATTGTGGACCCTAAAGAGCTTTTATGGGTTTTCAGTTTATCAATATTTACCACATTATAAATTAAAACTGAGAATTTAAAAATATTTATTGGTTCATTGAGAAATAACAAGAATAAACCCACTACATGTTAGCATAAGTAGTAAATTTTATGAAAAATAACAATTTCCAAACCAAAGAAACTTAGTGAAGAGTGTCATTTACATTTCTGCAAATATTGTTAATGTTTGAGTTAATAGAAAATGACTTGGTCCTCACATCTTCTGTGTGTTGTGATATCATGTCATGTGCCTTTTGAAAAACTATTATATACCTGTGAGAAAATGAGGATAAAAAAGACAAATAACATCTTAGTATTATCATGAGCATAATTTTGACCTCACATATGCTCTGAAAGAATCTGAAGGAGCCCCAGGACTCCCTGGATCATACCTTAAAGAACCACCGGTATATGGGAGCCAGTTTGGAGGCTGTTGCATGTAGTCTAGGTGAGAGATAATGAGGAGTTTGAGCTGGCTGCCATTGGTATGATGGATGGATGGAGAAGGGGAGATGAATATGAGAGGTTTAAGAAGAAAAATCAGAAGGTCCCAGAAGGCAGCATAGAGAGTCAAGGGGAAGGAAAATAATTGAGTTTTAACTAGGCACATGCTTCATAAGCAACCTGTGGAGTGGATATTTGGCTGGAAAACTGCAGAATTTGAATCCAGGTCTGTCTAACACAAAAGCTCTTTGTTTTACCTAGGGCAGAGTTAGAAGGGGTATTCATGGCAAGAAGGTACTGCCCTTCTTAGAGATAAGAGAGAGGATGGGTGAGGCAACAAAGAGATTTTGAAGTGCAGAGACAGGAAGTAGAAGGAGTTTATTAACCCTATAGTTTGGTCCAGTTCAGGGTTATAAGAATGGCATACCTGGCCAACATGGATATTGGGAAAATGGAAGAACCTAGAATTTTCTGAGTTATTGTCAGGCTGGCTGCTCTAAGGAGTTGTGTTTGAGCTGAGTGGGCAGTGGAGATGCCCAAAGGAAGAAAAGCCCTCTGCCAGCTATGATTTTTGCTCTGTTACACTGCAGGATGGATCCATGCTGTGCTGACCCCTGTGGACTGCCTTGCCTTTGGAGGGAACTTCTTACACAGCCTTAACATTGAAATGCAGCTCAAGTGAGTCTTAAAGCTCTGGTGATCCTGAGGTGGCCATTCCCATCTTCTAGAATCTTTGAGTTCTCCCTATAGTGAGGAATGCAACATAGAAGGAGGAGAGATAACCAGAAAGGAATGGATACTGGTTCCTGATGATGTTCAGGTTGAGCATGAATACCTCTTTTTCGCTGAGTAGTTAGGTGAATTTGGTCAAGTCACATAACTTTGAGACCAAGTTTCCTAACCCGTAAAGGCTTACAGAATAGTCGTGGGGATTAGAGATAATGAATACAAGGCATCCAGTACAATGTCTGATATATAGTAGGTGCTCAGTAAACAAGATCCTTGTTATCACTGTTACTGTTGTACCTACTTCCTCTAGAGCCTATGAGATTGAGAAGCGGTTGAGCACAGCAGATCTCTTCAAGTTCCCCAACTTTGAGACCATCTGTTGGTATGTGGGAAAGCACATCCTGGATATCTTTCGAGGTATGAAGCCCTTTGCCGGCTGTCCCTTTTGCTCTGCTCCCCTGTGTGTATATGAATATATCTATCACCTCAATCAAGATAGAGTACTATTCCATCACCACAAAGATCTCTGTGGTGCTGTACCTTTGTAATCTCTCTCACTCTCTTCCCCTGCACTGTCCATAATTTCAGTAAAGCACTGATCTATTTTCCATCTCTATAATTTTGTCATTTCAAAATGCTGTAAAAATGGAATCGAAGTATGCAGTTTTTTGAAATTGGCTTTTTTTACGTAGTATAGGGTAGGGTGTGGCATGGCTTTTTTTTCTTTTTTTTCTTTTTTTCTTTTTAGGGCTATACCCGTGGCACATGGAGGTTCCCAGGCAAGGGATCCAATCAGAGCTACAGCTGCCGGCCTATACCATAGCCACAGCAATGCCAGATCCGAGCTGCATCTGTGACCGACACCATAGCTCACAGCAATGCCGGATCCTTAACCCACTGAGCAAGGCCAGGGATTGAACCAGCATACGCATGAATCCTAGTCAGGTTCGTTAACCACCGAGCCATGATGGGAACTTCCTGGGCATGGCTTTTAATTCAATATTTAGCAAAAGGGCCTGAGAAAGTTGAGTCATGGTGAAATTATTTCTGTTTTCTGCTGATTAAAGTGAGAAACTGAATCTGGATAGTGTCAGAGTTCCCTGGAAAGTGTTTCCCATGGGGACAAGGCCCAAGCCTGACCTTCCTGACATCATCATGTTGATTCCTGGATATTAGCCCAGGTGAAGCCAACTGCCAGGTCTCTTCTTTTCTGGTCTCCTCTGAAATAGAGTGGCTCCCTTACTGTGACTCGATATTCTTCAAAGTGACTTGGCTGGGAAGAATCAGTATCTCAGTGTTACAAAGAACCTCAGGGGCCAGTGAATACAGTCTCTTATGCCCTTATTCTACCACCTAGACAGACTGTCACATAAGTGTTCATTCAGAGGCTAGATGACTAACTGTTTATTATCTGTTCTGAACAGCTCAGTTCAGTAAAAAATTCTTCGTCGAGCCCAAATCTGGCTGTTTGTTATAATCTCCTCCCAGGGTAACTTGGAACAATACATTAATGGCTCTTCAGATCTCAGTAGGTGCCAATCATGGTCCTCCTGAGTGTTCGCATTTTGAAACCCAAGAGGCAGAGTAGTGTGTAAGGAGCACAGGCCTCAGATTCAGACAGACATGGTTTCAGTCTTGGCTTTGGTACGTACCAGGTGTAGCCTTTGGTTAAGTCTCTTTGCCTCTCTGAGTCTCAGTTTCCTGAACTTAAAAATAAAGATAGTGATATCTGGCTTACAGGGTTGAGGATAGGATTAAATGAGATAGTAGATGTCAAATGCAAGGTGCTCATTAAATGAACATCATCATTATAAGAACTGAGATCGGGAGTTGTGCTCAGAACCTTGAGCATTTTATCTAGTTGGCTGGAAATAGTAACAAGTCCTTCACTTCCCTGTGTGGCTTCTTTGACACTCTGCCTTCCTCTTTCCCCCTTTAGGTTTGCGAGAAAACAGGAGACACCCTGCCTCCTACCTGGTCCATGGTGGCAAAGCCCTGAACTTGGCCTTTAGAGCCTGGACAAGGAAAGAAGTAAATATACTTATTTCTCTGCCTCCTTTACAAATGTACACTCAGCATAGATTGGCTTTGGGAAGATTCTCTGGGGAGGTAGAAGAGACTAGGAAGGTTTGTGGGCTCCTGGGATTAAAGTGGAGAACTAGGGTAGGACTCCTTGGATTATGTTTTTAAACCTTTCTGATTTATTTTTTATTTTTTAAAATTTTTTTGCTTTGTAGGACCACACCCATAGCATATGGAGGTTCCCAGACTAGGGGTCTAATTAGAGCTACAGCTGCTGGCCTACACCACAGCCACAGCAATGCTGGATCCCAGCCATGTCTGCGACCTACACTAGCTCGTGGCAACGCTGGATCCTTAACCCATTGAGCAAGGCCAGAGATCGAAACCGCAACCTCATGGTTCCTAGTTTGATTCGTTTCTGCTGTGCCACCCGGGAACTCCAAAACCTTTCTGATTATAAAAAGTAATATTTACTATACAGAAATAGAAAAATACGAAAGAATGTAAAGAAGGAGAAACTTCACCTGTAATTTTAACACTCAGAGTTAACGTTTGAGTGTGTTTTTTTTTTTTCTTTTTTTTCTGTCTTTTGTCTTTTTAGGGCCGAGCCTGAGGCATATGGGGAGGTTCCCAGGCTAGGTGTCTAATTGGAGCTACAACTGCCGGCCTACACCACAGCCACAGCAACGCAGGATCTGAGCCATGTCTGTGACCTACACCACAGCTCACGGCAACGCCAGATCCTTAACCCACTGAGCAAGGCCAGGAATCGAACCCATGTCCTTATGGATGCTAGTCGGGTTCGTTAACCATTGAGCCATGACGGGAACTCCTGAGTATATTTTCTTTTGTTTTTTTTTTTCAAACATCCGTTTTTATTTATTTATTTATTTATTTTTCTCTTTTGTCTTTTTAGTTCTGCACCGGCGGCATATGGAGGTTCCCCAGGCTAGGAGTCGAATCCAAGCTACAGCTGCCGGCCTATGCCACAGCCACAGCAATGCCAGATCCGAGCCACGTCTACGACCTACACCACAGCTCATGGCAACGCCAGATCCTTAACCCACTGAGTGAGGCCAGGGATCGAACCCACAACCTCATGGTTCCTAGTCGAATTCATTTCCACTGCACCACAATGGGAACTCCCTAAACATCCATTTATAAAACATGATTTCCCTCACTCTGTACATAAAATTTTGTGTATGAATTGATTGGCTTATTTTAATTTTCCTGAGTCACCAAAGTTCTCAACAAACATTTAATAGTTACCTGATATTCTCTTGCAGGGATGTACCATCCTTAACTAACCACTTCTTTTTTGTTGCTTTCTTTTAATTAATTAATTAATTTACTGGCGGTAGTTCAAATCATGCAGTAAGTGTCTGTTTGCATCAGTCTTTGTCCCTTATCTCTCTCTCTCTCTCTTTTTTTTTTTTTTTTGCTTTTTTGGGCCACACATGCGGCATGTGGAAGTTCCTAGGCTAGGGGTCAAATCAGAGCTGTAGTTGCTGGACCATGCCACAGCCATAGCAACGCAGGATCTGAGCTGCATCTGAGACCATAGCTCATGGCAGTGCCAGATCCTTAACCCACTGAGCGAGGCCAGGGATCGAACCCTCATCCTCATGGATACTAGTTGGATTCATTTCTGCTGATTCCACAATGGGAACTCCTGTCCCTTATCTCTTGATTGTTTGCTCAGGATAGATTCCTAGAAGAGCAATCACTAGATCAAAGTATATGAAAAAAATGTAAGACTCTAGATGCATACTACCAAAATGGCTTTTTAGGAATATACCAATATCCAGTTATCCAATTGAATACTAAACAGGTATAAAAGAGATTTAAAAAGGTCTCTGGAGTTCCCGTCGTGGCTCAGTGGTTAATGAATCCAACTAGGAATTGTGGGTTCGACCATGAGGCTGCGGGTTCGATCCCTGGCCTCACTCAGTGGGTTAAGGATCTGATGTTACTATGATCTGTGGTGTAGGTCACAAACGCAGCTCGGATCTGGCATTGCTGTGGCTGTGGCGTAGGCCGGAGGCTACAGCTCCAGTTCTACCCCTAGCCTGGGAACCTCCATATGCCCCGGGTGCACCCCTAGAAAAGCCAAAAATAAAAAAATTAAAAATAAAAAGCTTTCTGTATATTGATTTGGAAATATCTCCAGAATTTATCATGTGAAGATGTAGAGCTGTATGTATAGTGTTCTACTTTATATTTTACATATAAATAAAATATAAAGGGGGAGGAACAAGAATTATATTTGTATGTGCTTGTACTTGTGTGAAGATACAATCTGGAGGAATGCAGAAGAAACTAATAAAAGTGGTTACCTGTTTGGGTAGGCTGAGGGGCTGATGGCCTGGACAGATACATATTGAGGCTTTTCTAAAATATATATATATTTATATTGTATGACTTTTTAACTAGGTAAATGGATTACCTACTCAAAATGTTGAATTTATTTAAAAAACAATTTCAAGAAATGCAAGAAAAGGTAGTTCCTGTCGTGGCTTAGTGGAAATGAATCCAACTAAGAACCATGAGGTTGCGGGTTCGATCCCTGGCCTCGCTCAGTGGGTTAAGGATCTGGCATTGCCGTGAGCTGTGGTGTAGGTCGCAGACGCGGCTCGGATCTGGCATTGCTGTGGCTACGGTATAGGCTGGCAGCTGTAGCTTGGATTCAACCCCTAGCCTGGGAACCTCCATATGCTGCGAGTGCGGCCCTAAAAAGGACAGAAAGACAAAAGAAAAGAAATGCAAAAAAAATTGATATATTCCTCTTTGCTTTCGATACTTTTTCTAGATTCCTTTCCCTGCATACAGTAACCTTAAGAGAATTTCCAGCCACTACAGGCTTAACTTGCACATCTCCCCATTTTCTGTTTCCAACCTTCTTCTCAGATATCCTTGGACTTCATGTTTTTGGCTTTTTCTTTATCCTTTGACTCACCTGTACCTGGGCCTTAGCCTTCGAGTCTATTTTGCCACATTCCTCAGATGTTGCTACTTTGGGTCTCATATCTGACCCTGCATCCCCCCACAAACCTCCCATGAGGTGAACTTCCTAGTGACTCTGTCCCAGGAACACCGAAAGGGAGGGAGGTGGGTAGGTCCTCAGGGCTCATGTCCTAGGCCAGGATGGCCCTAGGGACCAAGGGATGGCCCTAAACATTGTGGTCAAAGGGAGCTGGAGGAGACTAGGACACAGAACTGAGGAGCCCACACTCATGGAACAAGTCTTTTGTGAAGTGCAAGATGACTTCCAGGAGAGGCACTTGCTTCTTTGCCATTCTAGCCTCTGGGCTAGGAGGAGGAATCTGTTCAAGGAATCCAGCTGGGTTACATGGGTTCTTGGCTGCTACCCATGCCCAGCCACCAAAACAGATTCCAGATAAATGAGTTAAAAAATCAAACCATGGGAAGCAAGGAGGAAATTTTAAGGAATTTTTGTCAATCCCCTGGATACAGAAGTCAAGTCAAAACTGGTAGAAGGAATCACAAAGGAAAACTTGAGAGGTCTATCTGCATAAAGATGTAAATAAGATTGTAAGTGAATTAAAAGAGATACAACCAATAGGTCTCTCCCTGGGTTTCTCTTGAGCTTAGCTGTGGCCCTGTAGCTGTTCAGCAGAGTTCTGTCCTCATAGGTGGAGAGACTGGGTTGTCCCCAGGGATCTCACTGAGGTTCTTGACTTTCTAAGGGGTATGGTTCAGGCCAATAACTAATTTCCTCACACCTGACACTGTTCTTTATCAGATATATATATGTTCTGCAGATATTTCTTCCCAGTTGGTGGTTGTCTAGTGTTTTTCCAAGAGAAGTTTTTATTTTTTATTTTTTTGAGAAGTTATTTTTTAATACATCTAGTTTATCATTTTTTTCTTTTATGGTTCATGCTTTTTTTGTCCTAAGAAATATTTACCTAACTCAAGGTCACAGAGATTTTCTCCTCTATTTCCTCCGAAAGGGTTTATAGTTTTAGATTTGACATTTAAGTATATGATCCATTTTGAGTGTGCGTGTGTATCTGTCTGATGCAAGATATGGAATGAAGTTTTTTTTTGCATATAGATATCGAATCAGTCCAGTACCATTTGTTAAAGAGACTACCCTTTCTCCATTGAATTGCTTTGATAACCTTGCTGAAAATCAGTTGTTTGTTTATATGTGGATCTATTCCTCATGCCTTTTGTTTGACAGGCTCTGCCAGACCACGAGGATGAGATCCCAGAGACAGTGAGGACTGTGCAGCTCATTAAAGATCTGGCTAGGGAGATCCGCCTGGTGGAAGTAAGAAACATGGGAGCAGGGGAGGTGTTTGGGAAGGGCTCAAGGCGCAAGTGGCAGGTCAAGCATGTAGTTGGCATGAGAGCTCAGAGAAATAGTTGGGAAGATCCCACCAAGGACCTATTCATTCATTCATTCATTTATTCATTCATTCAAATAATTATTCTGTGCCTCAAGTATGCCACATGTTGGGCTAGGTGCTTAAGATACATAAGTAATACAATGCCTGCCCACAAAGAGCTTACAGTCAAGTAGAAGATCCTGGAAAGTTAACCTGTGTGAGCCTCAGTTTCCTATCCCTCAATTTCCTAGGGATAATTAATAACAACTGAGGGATTATTAAGAAGATTGAATAAGGTAATACAAGTTGAGCACAAAGTATAGTGCTTAGCACAAAGTAGGTGCTCAATAAATTCTGATGGTGGGTCATGGTGGTTGTGGGTGGTGGAGATCATAGTAGTAGTTGTTGTCGTTATTAATATTTTGACTCAGTCTCTGCATTCTACAAAATGACAGTTCTCCCAGGTGGAAGATGATTACAAAGCCACGTTTCAGCAGGTGGCATATACCACGAGGCAGTAAGGTGTAGTGGTAAGAGACTCAGAGAAACTTGGGTTCTGGTTCCTGCTCTGTCACTTGCAAGCCTTTCAGAGCCTTAGTGTCCTTATCTGTAAAGTAGGGATAACATCACCTTTTCAGAGTTTTGTTAGGATTAAGAGCTAATGTATGTAGAGCCCCTCGCACAGTGCCTGGCAGAGTAAGTACTCAATAAATGTGAGCCATTGTTATTAATAGACTTTGCAGTGAAGAGAGAATTCAGTGTGGGCTGGTGAAGTAGCAGACGCACCAGAGGAGAATTGGACTTGAGGAATTTTCAATTTGCCTTTAGCTCAGAAGATGTAAGATTCCATTTAGTGCCCAGTATATAGGCACTAAATCCATGCTGAAAGGTGGTCAGAGTGAGCTACTGGGAGGTTGGGCTTCTAGCCTTACTGCTTGCAGCATGTTTCACTGCCTACACCGTAGCTTACATTGCCCATCTCCTACCTCATTTTCTTCCACTCCCATCTGTCAGAATACTTCAGGGTTTATTTAAAAGGCCTACCTTTATTCTGGCTCTTCCCACTTAAACCAGTTTTGTATCTAGAACTTTGGGCTGGTTGGAAGAGGACTTAGAGATGGATCATATCTGTTTCATTGGCTTTTAAATGTTTTGAAGCAATAAAATCCTTTTTTTTCCCAAATGAGATCTTACATGGAAATTCAGTATGTACAACCAAAGAAACTGCTATGAATAAGATGAAGGTGGGAGGCTTAGAGTTCCGCTTATTCTTCTTGTTGGCCTTCCACCTACCTCTAGTCCTCAGGGCTCCTCCCAAGAAGCTCAGAGGAGCCACAGAGAATCTTCGAAAACCATCTTTCCAGTCTAATCCTTTAATTTTACAACTAAGCAAATAGAGCCCCAGAGTGATCACAGAGCTAGCTAGTGGCAGAATTGGGACTAGAACCTCTCTCCTTCTCTCAAATCCTGCAGTCCTTAGAGTTGTAACCACACAGTTTAGTACTCAATTTTTTATTTTCTGTCTCATGTCAGCTGCTCTTGCAGTCTTTTTTTCTCCAGTTTTGATAGTAGTGCTGGGCTTTTCCTTTGCTCGTCTTCTCCTTACTTGTCAATGGCTGGGTAAAGAAATGCCACCCGGTAAATTCTTGATGACTTACTGTGCAAAAACTAGGGTGTGCATATGTGGAGCCCCTTCATGGCAGTACCACCAGTGCCATGAACAGACCTCTGCTCTTAGTATAGAGAGAACCCTTGAGTAAGATCTAACCCCTCGTGTACTACACTCTTGTAGGATATCTTCCAACAGAACGTTGGGAAGACGAGCAATATCTTTGGGCTGCAGAGGATCTTCCCAGCTGGCTCCATTCCCTTAACCAGGCCAGCCCATTCCACTTCAGTATCCATGTCCGGGCTGTCACTGCCCTCCAAAAGTGGTTCAAAGAAGAAAGGCCTGAAGCCCAAGGAACTCTTCAAGAAGGCAGAGCGAAAGGGCAAGGAGAGCTCAGCCTTGGGGCCTGCTGGCCAATTGAGCTATAATCTCATGGACACATACAGTCATCAGGCACTGAAGACAGGCTCTTCCCAGAAAGCAAAGGTGGGTGCTGGCCCATGGGTTCAGCCCAACCCTTTTGGGTCCCTTTGAAGAGCAGAGTATCAAAAGGACAAGCTATCTTGTCCTCCCACCTCCCTTAGGGCCCCTGGTGTTTGGCTACCAGTCCCACTCATTTAACAGGCATTTATTGAGACCTTGTCTATGCTGGGCACTGTGATAGGTGCTGTGGACATAACCCTCAAGAGGCTAACAGGCTAGTGAGAAAGATAGGCATAAAAACAAATGAGTACAATGAAGTATTGTGGATGCCGCAATCAAGGGCGTGTGTGGGACCCTGAGACACAGAGGGGGATGATTCTGTCTGGATAGGGGCGATGGTCAGGAGCACTTCTCAGAAAACATGGCACTTGAGCTGAATCTTGAAATGCTAGGATGAGAATAACATTTGAGGACACAGCATATGAGTGTCAGGTTGGAGTCTTCAACAGGTTCTTGAAAAAAGCCCTCCTCTACGGCACTACAATCTTCAAGATTGTGGTGCCCTCTATGGGCATGTATAGATGCTCCACCCTCTTTTTAGGGAACGTGTTTTGAGAGATTGATAGGTTTCCCCTGAGCCAGCCATACATTCTCAGCTTTCTGCTCTTGTGATCATTTGGGTTGTGGCGGGGGTGGGGGGGACAGGATAGCAGAAGGTCTTGGTTCAGGTGATTTTAACAGTGAACTCAACCAGTGAAACTGGAGGGAACTAGCCATCCTGATTCACATGAGAGTCCCAAACAGGTGACAACTGAGCCTCCTCCTCCTGCAGTTCAACATCACTGGTACCTGCTTGAATGACTCAGATGATGACTCGCCAGATGTGGACCTTGATGGGAGTGAGAGCCCACTGGCCCTATTGATGTCTAATGGCAGGTGAGGTGGGGGGAATAAGCACAGAGATACTGGGATTGTTGGTGGCAATATGCCAGTAAGACAAAGCATGGAATTGGGATCTGGGGCGGGACGTGGGTGGGGGAGGGACTGTACTTGGAGAGAGACCTAGCTATTATTGGATATCATTGTTTAGTACAGAGAACCATGGTAGTTTTGAGGGTGGGTGGGGGAGAGGTCTGGAACGAATTGTGAGAGAAAAATCTTGTATAAGTTCTAGAAATTTCAGCAAGTCAGTGAGTCAGAACTGTTGGCAGGAATAGGAAGTAGTATAACATACTGGTTAAGAGCATTAGTTTCTTTATATACCTTTCACGATTCAATTTTTAGGAACTTATTTTGCAGAAATGTTTGCACAGATATGTAAAGAGAAATTGTTCAGTGTTTACTGTATCGTCGTAATAGTAAGCAGTTGGAAACGTTCATCAGTGAGGGTTGAATGAATAAATTATGGTGTATTTATGAACTAGAATACCATGTAACTTCAAAAAGAGTAAGTTTAATATCTTATTAAAAGATTTCCAAGGTATATTTTAAGTGAAAAAAATAGGTTACTAGATAATAAATAGGAACAGTTCATTTTAATTTTTAAAAAAGGTACATACACACACACATGTATATTATGACTGTGTAAAAAAGTGACATACAGACTTTTCCCTTTATTTTTAATTTAACTCTTTTGAAGATGTTTAAAATTTAATTTATAGTGAGTTTGAAATTCAAAAAGTGTGAAAGAATACAGAGTGGAAATTTTTGCTCCCACCCCTCTCTGTTCCCCAGTCCCCCTCCCCATGGAAAACCAATGCCAATTATGTTTATACACATTCACAAAAATAAATATATTTGTTACATATTTTATACTTGTCACACCAAACTTGTAATAGTAGTTATCTCTGGAAAGTAGAATAGGGGAGGCAGGGGAGGAAATTTTCACTTCAGTAGCATTTGAATTTTGTACAGTGAACATATATCACTTTTCTTTTTTGATATTTGTTTGTTTATTTATTTATTGTCTTTTTAGGGCTACACTTGTGGCATATGGAGGTTCCCAGGCTAGGGGTTGAATTGGAGCTGTAGCTGCTGGTCTATGCCACAGACACAGCAGTGCCATATCTGAGCCATGTCTGGGACCTACACCACAGCTCACGGTAATGCAGGATCCTTAACCCACTGAGCAAGGCCAGGGATTGAACCCACATGCTCATGGACACTAGGTGGGTTCGTTAACTGCTGAGCCACAACAGGAACTCCATATATCACTTTGCTTAAAATGATTTTTTTTTGTAACAACATTTTCTAAAAGAATAAAATAAAAGCTCTTCATGACAAAAAGCTTGGGCTTGGGAATCAGACAATCTTGAGTTTGAATCCCAGCTTTGACGCATATTTGCTATGTGACTTTGGCAAGTTAATTAACTATCCGTGTTTCACTGTCCTCATTTTATCTGGCCTGTAGATAAAACTTATCTTAGGGTTGTTGGAGGACTAAATGAAGTAATGTGCATAAAGTGCTTATCACAGGTCCTGGCACAGAATAAATGCTTAATAAATGATCGCTCTTATAAATACAGTGATGAAGTTGAAGGTAAAAGATGATGATCATCTTGGTGATGATGATGGTTTTAGGTATGGCCAGAAGCTAAGGAAGTCATCATAAAGCCTCAAACCATGTAGGGAGGCAGAGGAAGACAGTAGAAAGTTATCATCTGGACACTCAGAACGCCAGACAGGAGCAGTCAAGAGCCAAGTACAGAGTGAACAGTGTGGGAACACAAGTGACAAGGATACTTTAATAGCCTTTTTGTAGGAGAAGATTTTCTTCAGATCACAAAAGTGAGTGTAGTAGGTCCTGCCTGGGAAATAAGAGAAAAGGGAGTGTGAGGGTAGGGCAGATTCTGAAAGCAGCAGAGCTATCCTTATGATCTGAGCGCCTAGTTACTGAGGAATAAGATTATGTATTGCCTTTGTCCAGAACCCATGTTTGGTCTCCCAGGGAAGATAAAATTGAGGGTCCTAAGGGTCTAGCCTCTAATGGCTATTGAGGACACAATGAAACATTTTCCCCTTCCCCACTAGTCTTTTTTGTGCTACTTCTGCTACCTCCTGCACCTGCCAGAGGTTGTTGCTAAGTGAACCTAGGGAGTCAAGGTATAGAAATATTTACAGATGATATGATACTATGTCTGGTCTTTTTTTTCCAGAATAATGATGTGTTTTGTAGAGACTGAGGTGTAGGTGAAAGATTGGCTGTGTGTTGATAATTGCTGAAACTTAGCTAAGTCATAGGTTCCTGGGAGCTTTTAATATTTTATATATGTTTGAGATTTTTCATAATTAGAAGTTAATAAAATCAGAGTATAAATAGCTAACATTTATTGAACACCTGCTCTGTGTCAGACTCTCTTAGCCATTTACATAAATTGTTATTATTATTGTTATTATTATTATTTTGTCTTTTGTCTTTTGACGGCCACACCTGGGGCACATGGAGGTCCCCAGGCTAGGGGTCCAGTCAGAGCTGCAGCTGCCAGCCTATGCCACAGCCACAGCAACACCATATCCGAGCCATGTCTGCGACCTACACCATTGCTCATGGCAATGCTGGATCCTTAACCCACTGATTGAGGCCAGGGATTGAACCCACAACCTCATGGTTCCTAGTCAGATTTGTTTCTGCTGAGCCATGACAGGAACTCCTACATGAATTATTTTATTTAGTCCTTATAACAACCCTGAAGGAAAATATTGCTATCCCCATTTTACTAATGTGAGAAAGTGAGGCCCAGAGAACTTAATTATAAGATTAGCTATCAGTAGGCACTTGACATGTCAGTCTTACATGAGTTCATTTAATCCTCCCAGCAACCCTGTGCAGTAGAAAACAGGTCAGTATAATGACAGCTAATTCACTAAAAGCCAGTTCGCCAAATGAGTATTTGCTGAATGTGTCAAGTGCATTGATTTACCAAAAACTTGTTTCTCTTAACTATAAAGTTTGAGCAGTTTGCATTGGTTTACCATGTGTAAAAGGATTATTTAAGCCACTTTTGAGTTTTTCCACTTCCTTTATATAGTCTTAACATCGTTTTTGAGGTATAATTTATATACTATACAATTAACCAAGTTTAGGTGTACAATTAAATGACTTTTAGTAAATTTAAAGAATATGCAAGCATCACCACAATCCAATTTTAGAACATTTCTGTCATACCACGTAGCTCCCTCATATCCACTTATGGTCAGTCCTAGTTCTCTTTCCCAGGCCCAAGCAACCACTAATCTACTTTCTATCTCTATGGATTTGACTTTTCTAGATATATCATATAAATGGAATCATACATATGTAGTCTCTTGGGTCTGACTTCTTTCACTTAACATAGTGTTTTTTGTTTGTTTTTATGGATAAATATATATTTATTGACATTTTGTTAATTGCTTTTTTTTTTTAATCAAGTTGCTTTGTACAACAAAGTGACCCAGTCACACACTCACACACATTGCTTTGTGCTGCTTGGAAGGATTGATCCCGTTGCCCATCCAGTCCAGATATAACAGTTTGCATCTAAAAAACGCCCATCCCTCCCACACCCTCCCTTTCCCCCACCAGTAACCTCAAGTCTGCTCTTCTTGGTCATGATCTGTTTCTGTTTTTTGTTTGTTTGTTATTTAATGATAGGATCATCTCTTCCATATTTTAGATTCCACAAATAAGTGATATCATGTGGTAGTTGTCTTTTTCTTTGGCTTACTTCACTTAATATGAGAGTCTCTAGCTCCATCCATGTTGTCGCAAATGGCATTAGTTTGTCTTTGTTATGGCCAAGTAATATTCCATTGTATATATGTACCACATCTTCTTAATCCATTCATCTCTTGATGGATATTTAGGTTGTTTCCGTGTCTTGGCTATTGTGAACAGTGCTGCACTGAACATAGGGGTGCATGTATCTTTTTCAGTGAAAGTTTTTTCTGGATATATGCCCAGCAGTGGAATTGCTGGATCGTATGGTAGCTCTATAGTTTCCTGAGCTACCTCCATACTGTTTTCCATAGTGGTTGCATCCATGAGGTAGAATGTATTATTACTTGGTTTCTTTTTATTGCTGAATAGTATTCCATTGTGTGGATATACTGAATTTTGTTATCTGTTCACTAGTTGATGGTCATTTGGATTGATTACCATTTTTTACTATTAAGAATAATAGTGCTATGAGCATTTGGTGTACAAATTTTTGTGTGGACATGTTTTTGTTTCCCACTTACTAAAATTTCATGTCATATGATAACTGTGTTTAACTTTTTTTGTTGTTGACTTTACAAATTTATTCTCAGAATTGGTGAAACAGTAACCATAAATAGCTGCTGTATTTAGCTCTGTTATATATAAATGTAACAACTAAGTATAGACTTTATCTCCAATGTCTCAGGGTTAGTCAACTGGTTATCAGATACCTAAGGAAACAAAGTCCTGTGTTTAACTTTTTAAAAGATTGCCAAAATTTATCCCAAAGCATCTATCCTTTTACGCTCCCACCAGCAATTATAATTTATACTGGCTGGTGCTTGTTATCATCTTATTGATTATAGCTGTTCTGATGGATATAAAGTGTTATCTTATTGTGATTTTGATCTGCATTTCCCCAATGACTAATTATGTTAGCATCTTCTCGTGTGATTATTGTCCATTTGTATATCATCTTTAGAGAGATATCTATTCAGATCTTTTGCTTGTTTTTAATTGGCTTTTTTGTCTTATTGAGTTCTAAGAGTTATTTAAATATTCTGGATACAAATCCTTTTCTTGATAAGTGATTTACAAATATTTCCTCCCAATCCGTGGCTTGTCTTTTCATTTCTTTTCTTTTTTTAAAAAAATTTTTATTATAGTTGATTTACAATGTTCTGTCAATTTCTGCTATACAGCAAAGTGACCTAGACATACGTACGTATATATACATTCTTTTTCTCACATTATCCTCCATCATGTTCCATCACAAGTGATCAGATATAGTTCCTTGGGCCATGTAGCAGAATCTCATTGCTTATCCACTCCAAATTGATAGTTTGCATCTACTAACCCCAAACTCCTAACCCTCCCACTTCCTCCCTCTCCCCCTTGGCAACCACAAGTCTGTTCTCCATGTCCATGAGTTTGTTTCTTTTTTGTGGATAGGTTCATTTGTGCCCCGTATTAGATTCCAGATATAAGTGATATCCTATTTATCTTTCTTTTTCTGACTTACTTAGTATGAGTGTCTGTAGTTCCATCCATGTTGCTGCAAATGGCATTACTTTGTTCTTTTTTATTGGTGAGTGTTCCATTGTTTGTATGTACCACATCTTAATCCATTTATCTGTTGTTGGATATTTAGGTTGTTTCCAGGTCTTGACTATTGTGTATAGTGCTTCACTGATCATACGGGTGTGTGTTTCTTTTTCAATGAGTGCTTTGTCTGGATACATGTCCAGGAGTGGGATTGCTGGATCATATGACTTTTCATTTTTTTTTTGGTCTTTTTGTCTTTTAGGGCTCACCCGCGGCATATGGAGGTTCCCAGGCCAGGGGTCTAATCGGAGCTACAGCTGCCAGCCTACACCACAACCACAGCAACGCCAGATCCAAGCCATGTCTGCGACCTATACCACAGCTCATGGCAATGCCAGATCCTTAATGCACTGAGCAAGGCAGGGATTGAACCCTCAACCTCATGGTTCCTAGTTGGATTTGTTTCCACTGCACCATGATGGGAACTCCTGTCTTTTCATTTTCTTAATCGTCCTTTGAACACAAACGTTTTGTACTTTACTTAATCCCATGCTACAAAGGTATTTTCCTATATTTTCTTGTGGAAGTTTTATGTTTTTAGTTTTTACATTTAGATCCGTGATCTATTTTTAGTTAATTTTTGTGTATGATATGAGTCCACATTCATTTCTTTGTATGTGATATCCAGTTGTCTAAGCATCATTTGTTGAAAAGACTATTCTTTCTCTGCTAAATTGCCTTTGCACCTTTGTCAGAAGTCAGTTGACTATAAATTTAAGAGTTTACAAAGGTTTCAAAACCAAATTAGGTTACCAAAGGGGAAACATTGGTGGAGGGTTAAATTAGGAATTTGAGATTAACATAATACACTACTATATATAAAATAGATATGTAACAAGGACCTACTGTATAGCATAGGGAACTCTACTTAATACTCTGTAATAATCTATATGGGGAAAGACTCTGAAAAACAATGGATATATGTATAACTGATTCACCTGAAATTTGCTCTACACCTGAAACTAAGACAACATTGTAAGACAACTGTACTCCAATAAAAATTTAAAAATAAGTAGGAGTTCCTGTCATGGCTCAGTGGTAACAAACCCAACTAGTATCCATGAAGATGAGGGTTTGATCCCTGGCCCCACTTGGTGGGTTGGGGATCCTGTGTTGCCATGAGCTGTGGTGTAGGTTGAAGATATGGCTCAGATCCCATGTTGCTGTCGCTGTGGCCTAGGCTGGCAGCTGCAGCTCCAATTCAACCCCTAGCCTGGGAATTTCCATATGCCACACATGCGGCCCTTTTTTTAAAAAAAAAGCTAAGTAAATAAATTTAAGAGTTTACTTCTAGACTCACAGTTCTGTTCTATTGATGTTTATGTCCTGTCTGTATGCCAGTATTACACTACCTTGATTACCATAGCATTACAATAAAATTTGAAATTTAGTAGTGTAAGTCCCCCAACTTTGTTCTTTTTTGAAGTTGTTTTGGCCATGTTAAGTCCTTTGAATGCCCACATACATTTTAGTATCAGCTTATTAATTTATACAAAACTAGCAGGATTTAGATAGTATTGCATTGAATCTACAGATTTGGGGAGAATTACCATCTTAACATATTGAGTTTGACTGTTTTTATGTTCTCCTTCACTCTCTCTCCAGTACCAAGAGGGTAAAGAGCTTATCCAAGTCTCGGCGAGCCAAGATCTCGAAGAAGGCAGACAAGGCTAGGCTGGTGGCAGAACAGATGATGGAGGATGAATTTGACTTGGATTCAGATGATGAACTACAGATTGATGAGAGACTGGGAAAGGAGAAGGCGACCCTGATAATAAGACCAAGTGTGTACTTGTTCTTTTTGTTTCCTAACCTGTTCATATCACTTTGTTTTTGGTCCCCTTGATAGACTAAAGACCTTAGGCCTGAGCTTGTTAACATTCTGATTTACCAGCTCTCTGTGTATCCTTTGCTCTAGAGATTTATTTATAAGCCTAATTCCTAACCTCCCTAAATTACTCATCTGTGGTCATTACTTTCAGGAAAATTAAAGTCTTATTTTCTTTCTCCCTGGATGTTTGTCTCAGATGCTAATCTCAGCTTCATGATAAGTGCATTCCATTGTTTTCTAGAATTTCCTCGAAAGTTGCCCCGTGCGAAGCCTTGCTCTGACCCCAACCGAATTCGTGAACCAGGAGAAGTTGAGTTTGACATTGAGGTAAGAACCTGCCCTATTTCTAATCTTCTGCTCTTTCTGGTTACAGAGACAATACTGATCGTCATTCTAGTTGGGAGTGGGGGAGACATCCTACGCAGTCAGTTGTTAAACTATTTATAAAGTGAAAGATTGTGTGCTAAGTGCTCCTGAATATGTAAATGGAAGATTATACTTTAGTTGACATATTTTAAAAGTCCTTTAATACAGAATAGAATAAAAGGCAGTGTGATATAGCAGAAAGAGTATCCAATTTGGAATATTTGATTGTGACTTTACACAAATCACTTAAGTCTACCAAGCTTTAGTTTCTTTATCTGCAAAATGGGAGTTATAGTACTTGCCTCACAAAGATGCTGTGAAAATTAAGATGAATAAACAAATATTCTTCTTAGTACTTGGTATATACCTTGTGCTCAGAGGATATCAATATTAGGAGTGAGACTTTCAACCCTGAATTGGGCCCTTACCAGACCAACCCTGGGCAGCTGAGGTGATATCCTCTTTTTCCAACAGGAGGACTATACAACAGATGAGGATGTGGTAGAAGGGGTTGAAGGCAAGCTTGGGAATGGGAGTGGAGCCGGTGGAATTCTTGATCTGCTCAAGGCCAGCAGGCAGGTGGGGGGACCTGACTATGCTGCCCTCACGTGAGTACTGGCTTTATCTCCCCTTTCTAGGTGATCAGACAACAAACACCCCCACCTGCCACCCAAAGGGCTAGGTCAGCCAATCAGTACATATTAATTGAGCCATTTAAAGGGACAAAGAATTAGCCAGGGCATTTGGGTTGAAAGAATAGGTATGAAATCTGACTGAGAAAGGATATACAGACTTCAAGGGCCATCAGTTTGGGGTTCTTTGGAAGTTGGAAGAGGATCCAGAAGAGACATAGAAGGAGAGCTGAGCCTTTTCTGGGCCTTATTTTTTTTTTTTTTAAAGGAAACAATGCAGCATGGGTGAACAGAGAGGAAAGTACACCCCTCTTTTTGCCATCTTGCCTGCTGTCTATGGAGAGATTTGAGTCAAGGACTGACCTTTTTATGAAAACAGTCTTTGATATTATTTTGATCTTTAGTTTGATTTCTGGTTTTTCACCTGGGATGGTTCTGTCCTCCTTCCTCCCACCCTGACCCCTACAGCTGTTGTCCATCCTCCCCGACTATTCTAGATGACTAGCTCACTTCAACAATTAAACTCCCTCAGCATTTCTCCTCTGTCCCTTGCAGCGAGGCTCCTGCCTCTCCCAGCACTCAGGAGGCCATCCAGGGCATGCTGTGCATGGCCAACCTGCAGTCCTCATCGTCCTCACCAGCTACCTCCAGCCTGCAGGCCTGGTGGACCGGGGGGCAGGACCGAAGCAGTGGGAGCTCCAGCAGTGGGCTGGGCACAGTGTCTAGCAGTCCTGCTTCCCAGCGCACCCCAGGGAAGCGGCCCATCAAGCGGCCAGCATACTGGAGAACCGAGAGCGAGGAGGAGGAGGAGAACGCCAGTCTCGATGAGCAGGACAGCTTGGGAGCATGCTTCAAGGATGCAGAGTATAGTAAGGGCAGCTGAGTGTTTGAGTCCAGGCCAGAAGGGCTCCCCTAGCTCCAGCCTCTATCCTAAATCCAGTTCAGGACAGCCTGTAGTGAGCAAAGGCCTGGCACCTCATTTCTTTGTATGTTTTCTTAATCTGTAAAATGGGATTATCGCACAGGAAGATGTAAGAATTAGAGACAGTGCTTGTGCAGAACACCTGGCACAGTGTCTTGCTCATAGGAGGCCCTCAAAAACGGTAGCTATTAGGGACTTCTCTTGTGGCTCAGCAGATTAAGGATCTGGCATTGTAACTGCAACGGCTCAGGTCACTTCTGTGATACAGGTTCTATTTCCACACATTGCGGGTGGAGCCAAAAAAAATTTTTTTTTTAATGGTAGCTATTAGAATTAGCTATTATCTATTTTTAGCATTGTCCAGTCTTCATTGATGGTGATTCTTTTTTTCTCTTGCCTATTTTACTTCCATTACCTATATCATACCTATATCATTTGTGTTATGTGTTGTTCCTTTCTTCCCTTGCAAAAGTATGTAATGACTTTTCAGTGGGCTTTTCACATTTCATAGATGACTCCTTTTTTAAACTAAAATTTATTTTAATTTATTATAGTTGATTTACAGTATTGTGGCAATTTCTACTGTACAACAAAGTGACCCAGTCATACATATATATACATTCTTTTTCTCATATTCTCTTCCATCATGTTCTATAACAAGAGGGAATGTAGTTCCCTGTGCTATACAGTAGGACCTCATTGCTTATCTATTTCTAAATGTAATAGTTTGCATCTACTAACCCCAAACTTCCAGTCCATCCCACTTCCTTCCCTTCCCCCTTGGCAACCACAGGTCTGTTCTCCAGGTCAGTGAGTCTGTTTCTTTTCTGTAGATAGGTTCATCTGTGCCGTATTTTAGATTCTGCATGTAAGTGATATCATATGGTATTTGTCTTTCTATTTCTGACTAACTTCATTTAGTATGAGAATCTCTAGTTCCATCCGTGTTGCTGCAAATGGCATTATTTTGCTCATTTTTATGGCCAAGTGGTATTCCATCGTGTATATGTACCGCATCTTCTTTATCCATTCACCTGTCGGTGGACATTTAGGTTGTTTCCACATCTTGTCTATTATGAATAGTGCTGCAGTGAACATAGGGGTGCGTGTATTTTTTGAATTATGATTTTCTTTGGATCATATGGTAGTTCTATATTTAGTTTCCTGAGGAATGATAAACCTCCATACAGTTCTCTATAGTGGTTGTACCAATTTACATTCCCACCAACAGTGTAGGAGGGTTCCCTTTTCTCCTCACCCTCTCCAGCATTTGTTATTTGTAGATTTATTAATGATAGCCATTTTGACTGGTGTGAGGTGGTACCTACTTCTTTGTAGTTTTGATTTACATTTCTCTAATAATTAGTGATATTGAACATCTTTTCATGTGCCTACTAGCCATCCATATGTCTTCTTTGGATAAATGTCTATTTAGGTCTTCTGCCCATTTTTCAGTTGGGTTGTTTGTTTTTTTGTTGTTGAGTTCTATGAGTTGTTTGTATATTTTAGAGATTAAAGCCATGTCCGTTGCACTGTTTGCAACTATTTTCTCTCATTTCCTAGGTTGTATTTTTGTTTTTGTTTTTTTTTAATGATTTCCTTTGCTGTGCAAAGCTTGTAAGTTTGATTAGGTCCCACTGGCTTATTTTTGTTTTTATTTCTACAGCCTTGGGAAACTGACAGAAAACATTGGTACAGTAGATGTCAGAAAATGTTTTGCCTATGTTTTCTTCTAGGATTTTTATAGTGTTTTGTCTTATGTTTATGTTTTTAAGCCATCTTGAGCTTATTTTTGTGCATGGTGTGAGGGTGTGTTCTAATTTCATTGACTTACATGCAGCTGTCTGGTTTTCCCAGCACCACTTGCTGAAGAGACTTTTTCCCATTTTATATTCTTGCCTCCTTTGTTGAAGATTAATTGACCATAGGTGTATAGGTTTATTTCTGCGCTCTCTAATCTGTATGTCTGTTTTTGCACCAGTACCACATGGCCTTGATTACTCTAGCTTTGTAATATTGTCTGACGTCTGGGAGAGTTAAGCCTCCTACTTTGTTTTTTTCTCCTCAGAAGTGTTTTGGCAATTCTGGGACTTTTGTGGTTCCATATAAATTTTTGGATTATTTGTTCTAGTTCTGTGAAATGTCATGGGTAATAAGCTAAAGTTTATTGAGCACTACCATGTGTAAGGCACTTTTGTATAGTGCAGCTGATTGTAATGTAGGTTTTTGTTTTAATATTATTAAAAAAATTAATCCTCATGACCAAAAATAGAACAAGACAGAGAAAACAAAAATTCTCTTTAACAAACACTCTTCCCTCTCTGAGGAAGGTTATACAAAGGTAACCTTTGTTAGCAATTTGATGGGTACCTGTCATTTTCTTGTGTTTACACCCATATGTGGTCATAAATAGAGGTATAGCTTTATTTAGTGCGTGTAATTCTATAACTTGCTTAGGTATCTTTCAACATCAGTACATAAAGATCTAGTTTATCAATACATTAAGATTTGCCTGTTATATAGTAGTCTATAGAAGAGATGTACCATCATATATTTTGCCATTCCCTTCTGATTAACATTTAGGTTGTTTTTAATTTTAGTGTTTCTAAAATCCTTGTAAGTAAACTTTTGTGTCCATATGCCTGTTAACATTTCTCTAAGGTAGCTAGACCTGCTGAGTTGAAAGGTATATACAAAATAAATTTTAATAGTGCCAAATTCCCTTCAAAAGGGTCAGTATATGAGCAATATATAAGAAATACCTGTTTTCCCACAGCCTTATGAGCAATGAATGTTATCAGCCTTCTTAATTTTTGCCAATCTGATGGCAAAAAAGTCTATTTGTTTTATATGTTTATCCTTATTCCTTTCCAGTGAATTATCTATTCAGTTTTTCACCCATTTTTCTAGTAGGAGTTATTGATTTGTAGGAGTTCTTTATATAGTCTAGATTTGTTGGAGTGTTTTTTACATATTCCACAAATGTTGAAAAATATTCTTTTTTTATTACTATTAAAATATAGTTGATTTACAATATTTCAGCAAGTTCTGTTGTACAATAAAGTGACTCAATCACACATATTTCTCTGTGCTGTACAGTAGGTTCCCATTGCCCATCCATTCAAAATATAACAGCTTGCATCCAAAAAAAACCCCTAAATGCCCATCCATCCCACTCCCTCCTCTTTGCCCCTTGGAAACCCCAAGTGTGCTCTTCTTGGCCATGATCTGTTTCTGTTTTTTGTTTGTTTGTTATTTAATGATAGGATAATCTCTTCCATATTTTAGGTTACACAAATAAGTGATATCATATGGTATTTGTCTTTTTCTTTGGCTTACTTCACTTAGTATGAGAGTCTCTAGCTCCATCCATGTTGCTGCAAATGGCATTAGTTTGTCTTTGTTATGGCCAAGTAATATTCCATTGTATATATGTACCATATCTTCTTAATCCATTCATCTGTCAATGGACATTTAGGTTGTTTCCATGTCTTGGCTATTGTGAACAGTGCTGCACTGAACATAGGGGATGCATGTATCTTTTTCAGTGAAAGTTTTTTCTGGATATATGCCCAGCAGTGGAATTGCTGGATCATATGGTAGCTCTATATTTAGTTTCCTGAGCTACCTCCATACTGTTTTCCATAGTGATTGTACCATTTTATATTCCTGCCAACAGTGGAAGAGGGGTACCTTTTCCTCCACACCCTCTTCAGCATTTGTTATTTGTCGACTTTTTGATGTCATTCTGACTGGTATAAGGTGGTACCTCATTGTAGTTTTGATTTGTATTTCTCTAATAATTAGTGCTATTGAGCATTTTTTTATATGCCTGATGGCCATCTGTATGTCTCTTTTGGATAAATGTCTATTTAGGTCTTCTGCCCATTTATCATTTGGGTTGTTTGTTTTTTTGTTGTTGAGTTGTATGAGTTGTTACAATTTTGGAGATTAGGCCCTTTTCTGTTGCATTGTTGGCAAAAATTTTCTCCCATTCTGTGAGTTTCCTTTCTTTTTTTCTTTCTTTTCTTTTTCTTTTCTTTTCTTTTTTTTTGTCTTTTGTTTTTTTAGGGCCACACCTGTGGCATATGGAAGTTCCCAGGCTAGGGGTCCAATTGGAGCTGTAGCCGCTGGCCACAGCCACAGCCACAGCAATGCAGGATCCGAGCCACGTCTGCAACCTACACCACAGCTCATGGCAATGCCAGATCCTTAACCCACTGAGCCAGGCCAGGGATCAAACCTGTGTCCTCATGGATGCTAGTTGGGTTTGTTAACCACTGAGCCATGACTAGAACTCCTGACTTTTCGTTTTTTTAATGGTTTCCTTTTCTTTGCAAAAGCTTTTGAGTTTGATTAGGTCCCACTGGTTTCTTTGTCTTTATTGTCTTTTCTCTAGGAGGTGGATCGACAAAATGTTGCTTTGATTTATGTCAAAGAGCATTCTGTCTGTTTTCCTCTAGGACTTGTATAGTGTCTGGCTTTATATTTACGTCTTTAATCCATTTTGAGTTTATTTTTGTATATGGTGTTAGATAGTGTTCTACTTTCATTCTTTTACATGTAGCTTTCCAGTTTTCCCAGCTCCATTTATTGAAGAGGCTATCTTTCTTCCACTGTATGTTCTGCCATACTTTTTCATATATTAGTTGACCATAGGTTCTTGGGTTTATGTCTGGGCTTTTGGTCCTGTTCCATTGGTCTATATTTCTTTTTTTGTGTCAGTACCGTACCATACTGTTTTGATGACCATAGCTTTGTAGTATTGTCTGAAGTCAGGAAGCTTGATTCCTACATTTTCATTTTTCTTTTTTAATATTGCTTTGACTGTTGGGGTCTCTTGTGTTTCCATACAAATTTTAAAATATTATGTTCTAGTTCTGTGAAGAATGTTTTTGGTAATTTGATAGGGATTGCATTGAATCTGTAAATCTGCCTTGAAGTATTATTATAGTCATTTTGACAATATTGATTCTTCCAATCCAAGGACATGGTATATCTTTCCATCTGTTTGTGTCATCTTTGATTTCTTTCATCAACATTTTATAATTTTCGGGAGTTCCTGTCATGGCGCAGTGGAAACGAATCCAACTAAGAACCATGAGGTTGCAGGTTCAATCCATGGCCTTGTTCAGTGGGTTAAGGATCCAGTGTTGCCGTGATCTGTGGTGTAGGTCTCAGAGGCAGCTCGACTCTGGCATTGCTGTGGCTGTGGTATAGGCCAGCAGCTATAGCTCTGATTAGACCCCTAGCCTGGGAACCTCCATATGCCGCAGGTGCAGCCCTAAAAAGACAATAAAATAAAATAAAATAAAATAAAAAAGAGTAATTAAGAAAAAAAAAGGAGTTCCCGTCATTGCACAGCAGAAACGAATCCAACTAGGAACCATAAGGTTGTGGGTTTGATCCCTGGCCTTGCTCAGTGGGTTAAGGATCTGGTGTTGCTGTGAGCTGTGGTGTAGGTCACAGACGCGACTCGAATCTGTCGTTGCTGTGGCTCTGGCATAGGCTGGCAGCAACAGCTCTGATTGGACCCCTAGCCTGGGAACCTCCATATGCTGTAGGTGTGGCCCTAAAAAAAAAATGACAAAAGAAAAATTTTTTTTATAATTTTCAGAGTCTTTTTTCTCTTTAGGTGGGTCTATTCCTAGGTATTTTATTCTTTTTCATTTGATTGTAGATGGGATGGTTTCTCTGATTTCTCTTTCTGATCTTTCATTATTAGTATATAGAATTGCAGTTGATTTCTCTGTATTAATTTTGTAGCCTGCAACTTTGCCAAATTCATTGATGAGTTCTAACAGTTTTTTGGTGCTGTCTTTAGGGTTTTCTAAGTATGTCATCTGCAAACAGTGATAGTTTTACTTCTTCTTTTCCAATTTGGATTCCTTTTATTTCTTTTTCTTCTCTGGTTGCTGTGGCTAGGACTTCCAAAACTATGTTGAATAATAGTGATGAAAGTAAACATCCTTGTCTTGTTCCTGATCTTAGTAGGAATGTTTTCAATTTTTCAGTGTGAGAATGATGTTAGCTGTGGGTTTTTCATATATGTTTTTTATTATGTTGAGGTAGGTTCCCTCTATCCCCCACTTTCTGGAGAGTTTTTATCAGAAACGGGTGTTGAATTTTGTCAGAAGCCTTTTCTGCATCTATTGAGAGGATCACATGGTTTTTATTCTTCAATTTGTCAATGTGGTGTATCACATTGATAGATTTGCAGATATTGAAGAATCATTGCATCCCTAGAGTAAATCCTACGTGATCATGGTGAAAAATATTTTCTTTAGTTTGTTGCTTGATTTAATTTTACTTAATAGTTTTACTTTTAAGTAAAAGTATTAATTCTACTTAATGCTTATTTTAGTGTGTAGAAGATTTTAATTTTTACCTAGTCATCTTTATCAACTTTTTAAATTTGTTTTGTGTAAGAATACTTTATTTTCACCTAAAACTTGTATACAAGTTAAAATTTCAGTTCTTTTTCTGGAATTAAGTTTTATGAATTGTGGTAGGTAAGAATCTAACTTTATTTTTTTCTTCACGGATAGTCATTTCCCCCGATACCATTTATTGACTAGTTCATCAGTTACTTCCCTAATCCAAAACTCCACTTCTGTCTTAAAGTAAGTTCCCATATATATGTGGATTCGTTTCTCTACTCTTTTCCCAGCACTGTTTCTTAATAGCTATATGACCTTGGGCAAACTAGTTAACCTCTCTGTGATAATAGTATGTACTTCATAGCTTGTTGTGAAGATTAAATGAATTATACATAAAGCACTTAGAACATTGTCCATCCAGCACATAGTAAGTACTGTGTGTTAGATACTATTAATATCATCCTGTTCCATAAAACTAATTTATCCATTCCTGTGACAGTACCTTGTAGGTTAGTGACTGTAGGCCTTGTGTCTGGTAGGGCAAGTCCCCTTTGTAGAACTTGTTTTGGACACAGATGTCAAGCAAGCCCATCATCTCTGCATTGAGTGGTAATTGGTCTTAAGGGCATGCCAGATTTCCCTGGCTACCTATCCTACCTTCAGCAGGCAATCACTCTGATGTATAACCAAGACATCTAGACCTGGTCTAATTAGTCCTACCTGTGAAAAAAACCTCAAACTCAACCTCTGTCTGTTTCCCTCTCCCTGCTTTGCCCAGCAACACTAGAATGGCAGTTTAACGGTATACCCACCTACTTCTTATTTTTCCAGAATTTCTAATCCATTATTGTGCTTTTTCTAGTCCAGATGGATTATAGAATCAACTTGTCACTTTCCATGAAAAATCCTACTGGGGAGTTCCTTTTGTGGCTCAGTGGTTAACGAATCCAACTAGGAACCTTGAAGTTGTGGGTTCAATCCCTGGCCTTGCTCAGTGGGTTGAGGATCCAGTGTTGCGGTGAGCTGTGGTGTAGGTCACAGATGCAGCTCGGATCCCGTGTTGCTGTGGGTCTGGCATAGGTCAGCAGCTACAGCTCCAATTAGACCCTTGGCCTGGGAACCTCCATGTGCCACGGGAGCAGCCCTAGAAAAGACAAAAAGACAAAAAAAAAATCCTACTAGGATTGCATGGCATTTATATATTAATGGAGACTGACATCCTTTATCAGAGCCTTTTGATATATGCATTTTTGAAAAACATGCTGAAAATGTGCACAGTATAAATAATAAGGCTTAAAAAAAAAGAAATTAGGGGCACACCCCTCAAAAATCTGTGTAGCTTTGAAGCCAAAACACTGGCCCAGATAACAATAGCCCTAATAATAATCCTTGCACAGTTAGAGCCCATTGGCATTTGCACCTAGCATTGTAGTCACTGGATCCTTTGTAGCCTAAAACTCTGCCTGGTCTCAGGCTTCCTCCTTCCAGATGTAGGTTTTTGAGGACGTTTGCTCAAGATAGACACCAGCTTCATCAAATTAAAATCTGATCCAGAGCCTAGTCGTCTCCAGTCTTTTGTTGTTGTTTTTTGCACAGGGGGAAGTGTCTTCACAACTTCATCCTCCTTTCCCACCAGAGCTTAATTTTGTAGAAAACAAAGCCATTTGTCTTTCTGCTGACAGGAGGCGCTATTGCAGGATTTTTAGCTTTTGTATGTTGGTCTTCATATGTAAATAAGGCTTTTTTTCTGACACGTGAGAAAACTCGCCACTTACTGGTTAAAAACAATGTGCCAGGGAAAATTACCTTTGAACCACTGCAACTTCTAGATGACATTGCTATCATTCTGCCATTTACCTTTGAGCAGTCATGATCTTTTCCTTCTGTCTTCAAACATGGTCTCTCAATTTATTCAGGCTTTCTTGTATATCTCTTCTTCAGTTTATCTCTTCAGTTTATTACTAGGTATTTTATTTTGTAGTTTGAAATGACATCTTTTTGTCTATTATATTTTCCAATTGGCTGTTGCTGGTATGCAGGAAAATAATTAATTTTTCTATATTAGTCCTGTGTTGGGTTGCCTTACAATCCAAAATTGCCTCCTAATAGCTGTTAGTTTTTCAGTTAATTGTCTTGGACCCTTGAGGTAGATGATCTATGTCCCCTATCTTAGTTTGCTGGAGCTGCCATAACAAAATACCATAGACTGGTTGGCTTAAACAATAGAAATTAATTTTTTCATGGTTCTGGAGGCTAAAAATCAAAGATCAAAGTACTAGCAGGATTGATTTTTCCTGAGGCCTCTCCTGCCTTTCAGACGACCTCCCTCTTGCTGCCTTTTCACCTGGTCATCCCTTTGTGCACGTGTGCCCTGGTGTCCCGTGTATATTCTGATGTCTTCTTAAAAAGACACCAGTCAGGTTGGATTAGGACCCACCCCAGTGGCCTTATTTTAACTGAATTACTTCTGTAAAAGCTTGATCTCCAAATACAGTCATATTTTGAAGTACTGGAGGTTAGGAAATCAATATCCAAATTTTGAGGGGGATACAGTTAGCCTACAACATCCTCTTTCTGGCATTCATACCTCTAGATTTTTCTAGTTTTATTACACTGCTGAGTAGTAATGGTGTTAGGGGGCATCCTTGTGTTGTTTCTGACTTTAAAGCTTAATGGTGATAGTGTTTGTCCACTTAATATGTAGGTCTCTGATAGACTGTGCTCATGAAGTTTAAGGGAGTCTCTGTAGTTTGAGAGGTTTTAAAATCAGGAGTAGAGAGTTCCCGTCGTGGCGCAGTGGCTAACGAATCCAACTAGGAACCATGAGGTTGCGGGTTCGGTCCCTGCCCTTGCTCGTGGGTTAATGATCCGGCGTTGCCGTGAGCTGTGGTGTAGGTTGCAGACGTGGCTCAGATCCGGCGTTGCTGTGGCCCCTGCGTAGGCTTGGCGGCTACAGCTCCGATTCGACCCCTAGCCTGGTAACCTCCATATGCCGTGGGAGCGGCCCAAAGAAATAGCAAAAAAAGACAAAAAAAAAATAAAATCAGGAGTAGAATTAGGTTTTATCAAAAATTTTTTTGGCTTCTTTTGATATAAGCACATAGTTTTTCTGTTAATTTGCTAATGGTGATTTACATTTATAGAATTACTGATTTTGAGTTGAATTAGCTGTATTTGATTGTGGTCTTTAACCGTAGTTTGTCTAGCTGTTTTTTATTTGATGATGTACTAATTATCTCTAGTGTTTGTCTGCTATTTATTAACTATTAATTTCTGGTTTGGTTTTATTCCTTAATGTTCTTTGTACAACATCTCCAATTGAAAGCTTTCTTCATTTCTTTTCTTTTCTTGTCTTTTTAGGGCCTCAACTGCAGCATGTGGAGGTTAGGGTGAAGGTCCAGTCGGAGCTGTAGCCACCAGCCTATGCCACAGCCACAGCGACACGGGATCCGAGCTGCATCTGTGACCTACACCACGGCTCACATCAGTGCCGGATCCTTAACCCACTGAGCAAGGCCAGGGATTGAACCCACGTCCTCATGGATGCTAGTTGGGTTCATTAACCACTGAGCCACAACAGGAACTCCATGATCATTTATTTTCAGTTTGTCTTCCCATTTGAAAAAGGATTTTTTAAATTAACATTAGGTAAAACTGGCTTTGTTGCTGTATACACACTTAGATTCTTGTAACCACTACCATAATGACTAGAACACAGAACCACCCCAGAAAGTCCCATATGTTACTCCTTACTAGTCATACCTTCCCTCCACCCTTAACTCCTGGCAGTCATTATTCTCCATCACTGTGGTTTTGCCTTTGCCAGAATATCATATAAATGGAATTATATAGTATGTAATATTTTGAGACTGACATCTTGTACTCAGAATAATGCCATTAAGATTCATCCATTGAGTTCCCATTGTGGCACTAACCTGACTAGTGTCCATGAGGACGTGGGTTCGATCCCTGGCCTTGCTCAGTGGGTTAAGGATCCACCATTGCCGTGAGCTATGGTGTAGGTTACAAATGTGGCTCAGATCTGGTGCTGCTGTGGCTGTAGCATAGGCCAGCAGCTATAGCTCCGATTTGACTCAGAGTTAGTCTGGGAACTTCCATATGCCACAGGTGCGATCCTACAAAGACAAAAAAAAAAAAAAAAGATTCATCCATGTTGTTGCATATCAATACCTTGTTCCTTTTATTGAAGAGTAGTATTCCATTGTATGGACCTACCAGTTTCTTTATCCATTTACCCACTGAAGGATATTTCAATTGTTTAAAGCTTTGGGTGATTATAAATTGAACTGCTGTGAACAGGCTTTTGTGCGAACATGAGTTTTTATTTCTCTAGAGTAAATACCTAGGAATGGGATTCCTGAACTGTGTGGGCAATGGATGCTTTAACTGTATTGGAACTGCCAAACTGTTTTCCAGAGTGATTGTTCCATTTTATATTCCCATCAGCAATGTGTGAGAGTTCCAGTTGCTCCACATACTCATTAAGCACTTCATATTGTCGGTATACTGAAAATAGCCATCCTGAAAGTTCCTGTTACTCCTCAGTGGTAATGAACCCAACTGATATCCATGAGGATGCAGGTTTGATCCCTGGACCTGCTCTGTGGGTTAAAGTTTCTGTAAGCTGTGGTGTAGGTTGCACATGTGGCATTGCTGTGGCTGTGGTGTAGTCCGGCAGCTATAGCTCCAATTCGACCCCTAGCCTGGGAACTTCCATATGCTGTGGGTATGACCCTAAACAGACAAACAAAAAATAGCCATCCTAATAAATGTATAGTGATAACTCATTTAGTGGCTCATCTAATGGCTAATGGTGTTGAACATCTTTTTGTGCATTTATTTGCCACTCATACATATATACTCTTTTTTGAAATGTCTTTAAAAAGATTGTTTGAACAACTACTACCTTTTTAAAAATTGGGTTGTTCCTTAACTATTGAACTTTGAAAGTTCTTTATATGGTCTGAATTCAAGTCTCTTGTCAGATATGTGATTTGTAAGTATTTTCTCCCAATCTTTAGTTTATCTTTTACTCTCTTAACATTTTTTTCATAGCATAAACACTTTCACTTTCTAGAAAGTCCAATTTATCAGTTTTATCTTTTATGGCTTATGCTTTTATTGTCTTATTTAACAGCTCTTTTAAAAAAGATTTTATTGGAGTATAGTTGATTTAAAATGTCGTGTTTCAGGTGTACAGCGACGTGAATCAGTTATGCATATACATGTGTCTCTTCTTTTTCAGATTCTTTTCTCATATAGGTTATGAGAGTATTGAGTAGATTTCCCTGTGCTATTTAGTAGGTCCTTGTTATTTATCTATTTTATATATAGTAGTGTGTATATGTTAATCACAACCTCCTAATTTATCCCTCCCACCAGTGGGAGGTTACCCTTTGGTAACCATAAATCTGGTTTTGAAATCTTTGAGTTGTTTCTGTTTTGTGAATAAGTTCTTTTATATCATTTTAATGAGATTCTACATGTTAGAATCTCATATATTAATTGTCTTTGTCTGACTTTACTTAGTATGATAATCTCTAGGTCCAACCATGTTGCTGCAAATGGCATTATTTGCTAAGTAACAATTCTTTGTGTAAACTCAGGTCATAATTTCCTCCTTTTCTTCACCGAAAAATTTTACGGTTTTAGGTTTTAGGTTTTACATTTCTATGCATGATCCATTTTGACTAAATTCTTACAGTATAATGTTTAGGTTGAAGTCCACTGTTTCTATTTTTCTATTGACTTGCATTTGTACTTTGGTCAAAGATCAATTGGCCATATTTGTGTGGATCTGTTTCTGAATTGTTTAATTCATTTTTATTTTTTTTTGGTTTTTTTTTTCTCATTTCACATTCTTTTTTTTTCCCCCACTGTACAGCAAGGGGATCAAGTTATCATTACTCCATATAAATTTTAGAATCCGTTTGTCTGAATGCACAAAACTTCTGCTAGGACTTTGATTGGAATTATGTTAAAATATATAGATCAATGCAGGGAGGATTGTAATCTTTATTTTTTTACAGAGATGAAATTCATATTACATGTAATTAAACATTTTAAAGTGTATAGTTCACCACCTCTCTCTGTTTCTATGACATTTTCATGGCCCCAGAAAAATATACTGGATCCATTAATAATTGTTACCTATGTCCCCCCCATCCCCTGCTAACCACCAATATGCTTTCTGTTCATATGGGTTTATTATGGATATGTCATATAAAAGTAATCATATAGTATGTGACCTTTTGTGTCTGGCTTTTCTCACTTACCATAATATTTTTAAGGTTTATCCAAGTTACAAGATCTATTGTTATTTTGTTCCTTTTTATAGTTGAGTAGTATTATATTGTATGGCTATACCACAGTTTGTTTATCCATTCATCTACTAATAGGCATTTGAGTTATTTTCACCTATTGGCTATTATGAATAATGCTGATGTAGACATTTGTATACATGTTTTCTTCATTTTTCTTGGGCATATACCTAGGAGTAGAATTGCTGGGTCATACGGTAATTCTATGTTTAATTCTTTGAGGAACCGCCAAACTTTTTTACACAAGGACTGCAAGAGAATTGTCACCTTAGATATATTGAATCTTCTAATCTATGTACATGGTACATCCCTGTTGGTCATGGTGTATAATCCTTTTAATAAGCTGCTGAATTTGGTTTGCTAGTATTTCATTGAGGATTTTTACATCAATATTCATAAAGCATATTGTCTGTGGTTTCCTTTCCCTATAGTATCTTTTTCTGGCTTTGGTATCAGGGCCTTGTAGAAATAATTAACATGTATTCTCTTCTCTGTTTTTCTGTTTTTTGGTAGAAATCACCAGTGAAGCCATCTGGTCCTGAACTTTTCTTTGTTGGATGCTTTTTGATTTCTACTTCAATCTCTGTACGTGTTATAGACCAGTTGAGATTTTCCATTTCTTCTTCAGTCAGTTTAGTTCGTATGCTTCTAGGAATTTCTCCATAGTCAATTCTTTGTTGGTTTTTTGTTTGTTTGTTTGTTTTTTGTTTTTGTCTTTTTTCTGGGCCTGTACCCGCAACACATGGAGGTTCCCAGGCTAGGGGTCTAATTGGAGCTATAGCCACCAGCCTGCACCACAGCCACAGCAATGCCAGATCTGAGCTGCGTCTGCCACCTAAACCACATCTCACGGCAACACCGGATCCATAACCCACTGAGCGAGGCCAGAGATCGAACCCGCAACTTCATGGTTTCCTAGTTGGATTTGCTAACCACTGAGCCATGACAGGAACTTCCATAGTCATTTCTTATAATTCATTTTATTTCTGTAAATTCTGCAGTAATGTCCCCACTTTCATTTTTCATTTTAGATGTCTATATGTTCTCTTTCTTCTTCTTTATTAGTTTGGCTAAGTATTTAGCTATTTTCTTTTCTTTCTTTCTTTTTTTTTTGTCTTTTTAGGGCCTCACCCATGGCACATAGAGTTTCCCAGGCTAGGGGGCCAGTTGGAGGCCAGGGATCAAACCCACATCCTCATGGATACTTGTCAGGTTCATTAACCACTGAGCCACAACGGGAATTCCTGGCTATTTTCTTGATCTTCTTTCAAAGAACCAAATTTTGATTTTGTTGATTTTATTTATTGTCTTTCTTTTCTCTATTTCATTTATCTCTGCCTAAATCTTTGTTATTTCCTTTCTTCTGTTAGCTTCAGGTTTGGTTTGTTCTTTTTCTGTTTTCTTAAGGTGTAAAGTTAGATTACTGGTTTGAAATCTTTCTTCTTTTTTTATAAGGTATGTATTTACATGTATAAATGCCTCTCTGAGCACTGCTTTTGCTGCATCCCATAGCTTTGGTATGTTTTGTTTTGGTGTTCATTCATTTCAAAATTTTTCTAATCACATTCTTGATTTTATTCTCTGATCTGTTTGATTATTTTCAGAATATTTTGTTTCATTTCTACCTATTTATGAATTTTCCAGTTCTGTTACTGATTTCTAGTTTTATTCCATTGTTTTTGGAGAAGATACTTTATATGATTTCATTCTCTTAAAATTTTTTGAGACTTGTTTTGTATGCTAAAACATGGTCTATCCTAGAGAATGTTCCATGTGTACTTGAGAAAAATGTGTATTATGATGTTTTCCAGGTAAAGTTTTTGTTTGTTTTATTTTGTTTTGTTTTGGCTGGAGCATATAGAAGCTCCCAGGCCAGGGATCAAACCCATGCCACAGCAATGAACAGCAGTGACAATGCTGGATCCGTAACCCACTGAGCCACCAGGGAACTCCTGAAGTTTTCAAGTTTTCTATATATGTTTATTAGGTCTAGTTGGTTTATAGTGTTGTTCAAGTATTCCATTTCCTTATTGATCTTCTGTGTGGATGTCTTATTCACTATTGAAAGTGAGATATTGAAGTCTCTATTATTGTGGAACAGTTTCTCCCTTCAGTTCTATCAATATTTGCTTTATGTGTTCTTGATTGAATGACCCTTTTATCCTTTTATTACTATGTAATACCCTTCTTTACATCCTGTAACAACTTTGCCATTAAATTCTCTTTTGTCCGATATTAATATAGCCTAGTATAGCCCTAGCTCTCTTTTTTTAGTTACTATTTGCATGGATGTCTTTTCCCATGCTTTCACTTTCAGTGTAGTTGTTTCTTTGGACCTAATGTGAGTCTCTCATACATAATATACAGTTGAATCATGTTTTTAATCAGTATACCTTTCTTTGCCTTTGAAGGTTGAATTTAATCCATTTACATTTAAAGGTGATTACTGATAAGGAAGGACTTATGCTATTTTGTTATTTGGTTTTCAATGTCTTATCTTTTTTGTTCCTCAGTTCCTAAGTTACTGATTTCTTTTGTTTAATTGATTTGTTTCAGTGGAGGGACAGATCCTTGGAGCTCCCAACTCCATCGTTTTTGAGAGGGACATTACTCCTCTCACTCTTACATTTTTAGTAATGCATATTTAACTTGCATTTCCTTTAAATATCTAGAATTAATTACTATCTACATCTTATTCCATCTTCAATAAGACATGAAACTTATAATGTTTGTATGTTACTTTATACATATTATCTCTCAATCCTTAGAACTTTACAAAGAAGTAGCCTCTATTATTTCAATTTTATGAGAGAAGGTAGAATTTCTTACAGAATTTCTCCTAGGCTACAAAGCTAGTGGGTCAGTCCAGGATTTCAAAGTAATTGATCCTGAGATTCAAGGTCTTTCTACTATACCATACTTTTTCTTCCCTTTAGGTGGAAAAACCTTTCAAACTCAACAAAATAACATTGGCGGCCATTAGGGTAGTAGGGAAGGGACCTTTTTTAAAGAACTCTGCTTCCAGTAGTCATTTCTTTCTAGGAACAATTAATGACCCTTCTTATAAAAAAAATTTTAATGAGTCTGGAGGCAGAGTTTTTACTTCTTTGTTCAAGGAGGAAGACCTGAAAAAAAGCATTCATTTTCCTACAGTGAGAGATTGGATCTCTCTAATGAAGTAAAATTCTAGAGAAATTTGAAGCTGATCTTTAAGGAGGATGGAAGTAGTCATTAGGAGGAAATTTTCACTCTCACTTTGCTTCTCTTTTAGGTTTAGCAGCAGCATGGTTTGACCTCATCAGTAGGACCTTTTTAGATCTTCCCATTAAATCATGTAGATGTTGCAAGTATATGATAAAACTGGATGTTTGTATGTATTTGTGTAGGATGAGATACTTGTATATGTGTGTTTTATCATTCACATCATTCAATTCCAGTAATGTTTCCATTTAGCCTAAGTGGTTTTTTTGCTCCCTTTGTGTGAATATGTGTACCATTTCTTTTTCTATTAATTCAGCAAACCCTGAGCACCTACTCTGCATTGTGTTTGGCTTCCATAGTTTAAAATCAAGTAATACATGTCTTTGCCCTCACAATAAATTGAGGGTGACAGATTTACTAGTTATCTCTTAATTTCTATAACAATACCAGTAGAGGTATGCACAGGATACTATGGAGAGTTGAGGAGGCATCTGAATGAGATTAAGAGGAGAGGGAAGGCTTCTTTTGGAAGTGAATCTAAAGCTGAATTTTGTAGGGTCATTAACTCATGAATTTACTTGCTAAATGGATATTGAGTGAGTGAAATCAGAGTTAGGTGATGCTTGGAGAGGGATATCTGCAGCAAGGGTGCAAAAGTAGAAAGACATGAAAAGTATGTGGCATATTCAGGAATTCTTGCAGTAGAGTATGGATTAAGGAAAGGGTCCAGTTGTAGGGGAAGGAGAGGAGCTCAGGTATCATTTCTTTTTTCTTTTTTTTTTTTTCTTTTTAGGGCTGTACCTGCAGCATATGGAAGTTCCCAGGCTAGGGGTCCAATTAGAGCTACAGCTGCCAGCCTGTGCCACAGCCACAATGAAGTAGGATCTGAGCCATGTCTGCAACCTACACCACAGCTCACAGCAATGCCAGAATGCCAGGTCCTTAACCCACTGAGCAAGGCCAGGGATTGAACTGGCATCTTCATGGATCCTAGTCAAGTTCATTAACTGCTGAGCCATGAAGGGAACTCCCAGTATCATTTCTGTTGTAATCCTTCTGGATAAGATCTCATTTTATCCTGATTTTCCCTCTCACTGCAGTTTACCCTTCTCTGGAGTCAGACGACGATGATCCTGCTTTGAAATCTCGACCCAAGAAAAAGAAGAATTCAGATGATGCTCCATGGAGTCCTAAAGGTGATCTAGTATTCTGTCCTTAAACTCTGTGGGGATGGTTGGGGGAAAAATAGACTGGGGTAGGTGGGATATTTAATATAGGAAGATATGATTCAGTCATTCATTCGTTTATTCAGCAAACATTTGATGAGTGCCTACTCTGTGCCGGGTACCATGTTACGTGTTGGAGCAAAAATGGTCAATAAGATACAGTTCATGCACTCAGATCAGCAAAACCAGAGATAATGGAGTATGTTGCTTTTGATATTACATGGCTTAAGATAAAAAGAAAAGTCCTTGAGCAGACTTCAACAAGCAGTCTAAGACTCCTGAGAACATTCTACTACCATCATCCAGGCCCTTTGGCAATAATCATGTTGTCAGTGGAGGAAAATTCTGCCAACTGTTGAGCTCTACAAAGCCTAAGACTCCTTAGATTGTCACCTGTACTGGCTGAGATGCCATCTCTGAGGAAATAAGGAAGAATGATTATTGAGTTGAATATAGAATTCAGAGGATAATGAATTTTATTTGTCTCACTGGCTGGGTATGTCAGTTAGCTTTTGCTGCTTATCAGACTACCCCAAACTTAGTGCCTTACAAAACAGTTGATCATTTCTCATGATTCTTTCAGTTGGTTGAGTCGTTATTCTAGTCTGGACCAGATTGCCTAGGGCTGGATGGTCTAAGAAAGTCTCCCTCGGGTCTGGGACTTAATTTGGGGTGGCTTGGGTCTTTTTATATATGGTCTTTCACCCACCAGGAGACCAGCCTAAGCATTTTCACAAGGTAGCAGAAGGGTGTCCAACAGCAAGATAGGACAAGCTTCAATGTGCAAGCACTTTTCAAGCCTCTGCATGTCATATTTTATATTGTCCCATTGACCAAAGCAAGTTACATGGCCAAGCCAATTCCAGGAATGGCGAGATAGATTCTATCTCTTGAGAGTGGGAACTGCAAAATCCTCCTGTGCATGTAAGGACACTTGAGCAAATTGAGAGCCATTACTGCAATAGTCTGCCACAGAGGGTGCTGGCATCACAGTACCACTGTGGTTCCCCAGGTATTAAAAGGCCCACTGTCCACATCCAGCCTTATTTGGCCTTTCTAGTATTTGCTTGGAATTGGGGGAGTGTGATGACAGGGCAGTCCTTGGAAGTGTTCTCTTAGTCAATCAAGTAAATATTTTTTTCTTTCTTCAGGCCTATTTTCTGATTTTATTTTCTTCTATACATTCTGGCTGATTAACATAATAGAAAATATGGAAAAATACAGAAAATAGAGGAAAGTGTAAAGAAGATATCATGCATTATTTTTCCACCCAGAAGCAACCACTCTTAATGTTTTGATGTGTTTCCTCCTAGTCTTTTTTTCCTATGCATTTTTCTTTTTATGGCAGAAATCACAGTCATATAGCCAACTTTAACATTTTTTTTACCTTTTAGGAGTTCCCTGGTGGTGCAGTGGGTTAAGGATCCAGTGTTGTCACTGCAGTGACTTGGGTCACTGCTGTGGGGAGGGTTTGATCCCTGGCCTGGGAACTTCCTCATGCCATGGACACAGCCAAAAAAAAAATGTCTTTTAATCAAAATAATGTGTATATCTGGTAGCAAATAAAATAGTGCAAAGGAGTTTAGGATGAAATGCAATGGTCTTCTGCCTCTGCTTTCTCTGCTTCCAATCCCATGCCTGAGAGGCAAACTTATAGTTTTCATTTTTCTGGTAGTTGCTTCCAAAACTTTAGATAATAGGGTTTATAGCACCATTTCTTGATTTATCAACTTAACCTCTGTTTCTTCTTCCATCAGCATTGGTCTCTCTTGATTACCCACTTCCTAAGATATAGACATTGGACATTAGTGCTGCTATTCTTTCTTCCTTCCTCCAACCTTCTATAAGCTGTACTTTTGCATGATCAAAGTTGTTAACGTTGTCTTGTGATTAATTCTCTATGTTGACTAGAAGTTGACTGCAAAAGTTAAAAACCAGTAAATATATCTGGCCTTTAAAATTAATATTCTATCATAAGCATGTCTCTATGCCATTTTTATAAATACGATTTTAATGGCTACAAAACATTCCATGGATATACCTGATTTACCTAACTTCTCTAATGTGAGGCATTTAGCTTATTGCCAAGTTTTTACAATTAGTGATAACATTTGCAGTGAACACTTTAACTAATTAATTGCTTTTTAGGGCCACACCCATGGCTTATGGCGGTTCCCAGGCTAGGGATCTAATTGGAGCTACAGCTGTCAGCCTCTGCCACAGCCACAGCAACAAGGCATCCGAGCCGCAGGAGTGAACATTTTTATATGTAAGTATTTGTATCTCTGTTTATAAACTTAGGATAGATTCCCATGAAACTCTTGAAAGGCCAAGTATATAAGGATATCCAGTGAAAAGTCTCCCTCCCACCCCTGTTCCACAGCCTTCAAGTTCCCCACCCGGAGTCATCCACTGTTACCAGGCTTCATGCATATCCTTTTAGATGTGCATATACAAATAGATAAAAGGATATGCATGAAATATTTGTATATATGCACATACAAATAAATACATGTATATATTTTCTTTCCCTCTCTTTCTTAATTGGAAGCATGCTTTGTTTTTCTTACTTAACAATTACATGTTAGAGATGGCTCCACAAGCAAAGCATGAGAGTGCCTATTTCCCTATACTCTTGCCAATACAGCTTGTTAATATGAATGTTTTAAAAGCTCTTGATATGTATTGCCAAATTGTTTTCCAGAAAGATTTTACTAGTTTCTACTCCCACCAGCCATGTGTGAGAGTACTTGTTTATGAATCTTTACGGGTTTGAGCATGTAGTTAGGAATAGTGCCTGCCTATGAATCTCTCAGGCATTCTTGGTCACAAGATGGCTGCTTTACCTCCAGTGGAAGGGTTTGAGCTGCAGTCAGGAAGAAGAGAAGAGCAAAGGGAAAAAAGGAATAGGCCTGCTGAACACCCCTCCCCAAGGAGTTTTAAGTTCCATTTTTTAGGAAGTTCCCTTTTGGCGCAATGGGTTAAGGATCCGGCCTTGCTGCACCTGTGGCACAGGTTCGATCCGTGGCCTGGGAAATTCCACATGCCATGAGTATGGCAAAAAAAAAAAAGTTCCACTTTTTAAAAAGTGTCTTTGTGGCTGAAATTGCATCATATGGTCAAGATTATCTGCCAGAAAGGCCAGGAAATGTAGTCTTTAGTTAGGTACATTATTGTTCCACAAAAAATAATTTTTATTAGTAAGCAAAAAAGGGGGAATGATACTGGGTTGAATACAAGCAGTCACTATCATGAATTTTTTTTCATGTGGGGGTAAATTGGCATTTTTTTAAAAATTAAATTTTATTGGAGTATAGTTGACATAAAATGTTGCATTAGTTTCAGGTGTACATCAAAGTGAATTAGTTTTGCATGTACAAATCTCCATTCCTTTTCAGATTATTTTCCCCATGTAGGTTATTACACAATATTAAGTAGATTTCCCTGTGCTGTACAATAGGTCCTTGTTACTTATCTATCTTATATATAGCAGTGTGTATATATGTTAATCTCAACCTTCTAATTTATCCTCCTCCTCCCCCCACATTTCCACTTTGGTAACCATAAGATTGGTTTTGAAATCTTTGAGTCCATTTCTGCTTTGTGAGTAAGTTCTTTTGTATCATTTTTAATTAGATTCCACATATTAGTGATGTCATATGGTATTTGTCTTTGTGTGTCTTACTGACTTCACTTATTATAATAATCTCTAGGTCCATCCTTGTTGCTGCAGATGGCATTTTTCATTTTTTATAGCTGAATAATACTCCATTGTATATATGTACCATATCTTTTTTATCCATTCCTCTTTTGAGGACATTTAGGTTGCTTCCATCTCTTAACTATTGTAAATAACACTGAAGTGAACATTGGGGCACATGTATTTTTTTGAATTACAGTTTTCTCTGGATATAGGCCCAGGAGTGGGATTGCTGGATCATTTGGTAGTTATATATTTAGTTTTGTTAGCAATTTCCATACTGTTCTCCATAGGTGTTGCACCAGTTTACATTCTATCATGGTATTTTTTTTTTTCTGTCTTTTTAGGGCCGCACCTGCGGCATATGGATGTTCCCAGGCTAGGGGTCTAATCGCAGCTGTAGCCGCCGGCCTATGCCACAGCCACAGCCACAGCCACAGCAACGCAGGATCCCAGCCACACTGCAACCTACACCACAGCTCATGGCAACGCTGGATCCTTAACCCACTGAGCAAGGCAAGGGATTGAACCCACAACCTCATGGTTCCTAATCAGATTTGTTTCTGCTGCGCCACAATGGGAACACCCTATCATGGTATTTTTTGATCTTTGGTAATTTGTAAGCAAACAACAGCATCTCACTGATATAATTTGCATTTCTTTAGTTAGACATTTCCTATCCTATATGTTTGTATTAGCATTATAATTTCGTCTTTTGTAAATTTTGTTTCTGACCTTTGCCCATTTATTCATGTAGGTCTTCAAGATTTTTCAGATGCCCTTCTTATAGAGTAAGAAATAGTCAAATATATGTGTAATTTATTTATGGTACTTTTTCTTCATTCTACATAAAAAATATGACTATTCCTATGTTAAAAGGTGATCTTATCCATTGTTTCCCTATTAAGAGAGCAGATAATTAACACTACTATATTTTTCATGTAAGTATATGCATATATACATGTATATTTCTCTAGAGAGAAAGCTAATAATAACTTTTATCACATTTTCAAAGTGGATTCTTAACCCCCAAAAGATTGAGGCATTCTACTAAAGATATTCCCATTAAAATCAGGAATAAGACAAATATACACATTATCACTTCTGTTATTTAGCATTGCTGTAGAAGTTCTAGACAGCATAATTAGGAATGAAGCACAAATAAGAACTGTAACTATTAGAAATTGAGACCAAACTGTCATGATATGAGGCACCCTAAGGGTGGGAATCATGATTATTTTTGTTGATCATTGAATCTTTAGCAACTTGCAGAGTGCCTGACACATGGGAAATGTTTAATAAGTATTTGACAAGTGAAGGAAATGATATGATTGTATAATTAGAAAATGTAAGAGAATCAACCAAAAAACTTAAAATTAATATGAGAATTCAATAAATTGGATAATCACTGGATATAAACCACATATCCAAGAATCAAGAATTGCCGTATATCAGTAATAACCATAATACACCAAAGGGGACAGTAACAATAGTTATATAAAGCACCCAGAATTATCTTAAGAAGAGATGTGTGAAACCTACATGAAGAAAACTTCAAAACATTACTGAGCAACATAAAAGAAGGCCTGAATAAATAAGGTACAGCATGGGCCTGATTACAAAGAATGGCATTTGTAAAGGGTCATTTAATTAATGTATATGTTTAACACTTATCCCAAATAAAAATCCTAATGGAATTTTGTGGGGAACTCATTTTAAATTAATTTAAAAGAGTAAACAGGGATGATGAAATTAGCCTTGTAAGGGTTAAATATGCTATATTGCTATGATAAATTAACATGGTTACAAGCACATTAATAGTCAATCTTTTTCCTTTATGTTTAAAAAATTCTTGTTATGAAAAAGTCCAAATATATACAAAATTAAAGAGATTAGTATCATAAATACACATATACTTATCACCCAGATTAATAACTAACATTTTACTCTATTTATTTCATCCTTTATTTTTTTCCCTAAGGCCTCTTAAGGGAAATTTTGGACATCATGACATCTCTGTTTCCTTGCTAATCTTCTAATTGTCCTATCCATTAGAGAAAAATGGAGTATTGAAATCTCCATCAATACCCCATTATTGTTATTGTTGAATTATCTGATTATCCCTTCAATTCAGCTAGTTTTTGCTTTATGTATTTTAGGCCTCTCTTGTTAGGTGCATATAGGTTTATATTTCTCATATCTTCTTGATCAATTGACCTTTTTATTATTATAAAATGTCCTTATTTTCTTATAACAAGTTTTAACCTTAGACAATTAAGCCTATTTTTTCTGATATTAGTTTAGTCATGAATCTGAAGTGTGTGTCTTGAAGATAACATATAGTAAGATTATGGATTTTAATCCATAATGCCAATCTCTACCTTTTAATTGGAGAATTTAATTCAGTGTAATCAATAACTGAGAAAGTAGGGTTTATGTTGTCCATTTTTCTGTTGGTTTTCTCTGTCTTACTCTTTTTTTGTTCCTCAATTTTTCCATTTTTACTGCCTTCTTTTGTGTTTAATCGTTATTTTCTAGTGTCCCATTTTAATTTTTTCTTTTCCATATATATTTGAATTATTTTCTTAGTGATTGTCCTGGGGATTAACATTAATATCAATTTATACAGTTTTAATTCAGATGAATATCAACTTTAGTAGTATACAAGATCTTTGCTCCTATATAGTTCCATTCCTTTTAACCTTTATATCATTACTCTCACAGATTATGTCTTTATAAATTTTGTATCCATGAGCATAGTGTTATAATCACTGCATTATGCAGCTGCCATTTTAATTAGGAGAAGAAATGAGATACAATGAAAATATGTTTATATTTAACTATGTAGTTGCCTTTACTAGTGCTTTTGCACCTGCAGTATATGGAAGTTCCCAGGCTAGCAGTCAAATTGGACTTGCAGCTGCTGGTCTATGCCACAGCCACAGTAATATCAGATCTAAGCCATGTCCGCAACCTGTACCACAGCTCACAGCAATGCCAATCCTTAACCCACTGAGTGAGGGCAGGGATTGAACCCACATCTTCATGGATACTAGTTAGGTTTGTTACCACTGAGACACAGTGGGAACTCCTACTAGTGCTTCATTCATGTGGATTTGATTTACTGTATAGTATCCTTCCATTTTAACCTGAAGAGCTCCCTTTAGTATTTCTTATAGGGCAGGCCTGCTAACAATGAATTCTCTGTTTTTGTTTATTTGGGAATATCCTCATTTCTCCATTTTCAAAGGATAGTTCTGCTGGATTTAGAATTTTTGGTTTTTTTTTTTTTTTTTTTGGTCTGTTTGTCTTTTTAGGGCCACATGCGTGGCATATGGAGGTTCCCAGGCTAGGGGTCTAATCAGAGCTGCAGTTGCTGGCCTACGCCAGAGCCACAGCAACACCAGATCTGAGCTGCGTCTGTGACCTATACCACAGCTCATGGCAACACCAGATTCTTAACCCACTGAGCGAGGCTGGGGGTCGAACCTGCAACCTCATGGTTCCTAGTCAGATTTGTTTCCACTGCGCCACGATGGGAACTCCTGGATTTAGAATTCTTGGTTGACAGTGATTTTCTTCTCGTGTTTTGAATGTAAATCTACTGCTTTTTATCCTCCGTGATTTCAGATGATCAGTGAACTCAATCTTACTGAGAATCTTTTTTATGTTATGATTTCTCTTTTGATGATTTCAAGATCCTCTCTTTGGTTTTGGTTATGACATATAGTCTTTTTGAATTTATCTAACTTGAAGTTTGTTGAACTTCTTAGATACGGAGATTAATTTTTAATCAAATTTGGAAAAGTTTCAGCCATTATTTCTTCAGAATTCTTTCTACATCTTTTTCTCTCTCCTTTTGAGAATCCCATATGCATATATTGGTAAATTTGATCACGTCCCACAGGTCCCTTTGGCTGAACTCATTTTCCTCATTCTTTTTTCTTTCTGCTCATCAGACTGGATAATCTCAGTTGATCTGTCTTCAAGGTCACTAATTCTTCCTTCAACCTGTTCAAATCTTCTTTTGAAACCCTTTAGCAATATTTTCATTTAAGTTACCTTTCAACTCTAAAATATATATTTGATTCCTTTTTATAGTTTCTGTCTGTTTATTGGTATTCTTTATTTGATGAAACATCATTCTCATACTCTCCTTTAGTTGTTTAGACATTATCTTCTCTAGCTCTTTGAACCTCTTTGAAATAGGTGGTATAGGAGTTCTCTGGTGGCCTAACTGTTAGGGATTCAGCATTGTTGTTGCCGTGGCTCAAGTTTGATCCCTGGCCTGGGAACTTCTGCATGCCATGGATGTGGACAGAAAATATAAAAAGCAATAGGTGGTATAAACACCTTGTCTAGTAGGTCCAAATTTGTTTAGGAAGTCAGGGAGAGTTTTCATTGATTACTTTTTCCTTGTGTGTGGCTATCCTTTCTTGTTTTTTTACATACCTTCTAATTTTTTGAAAACAACATTTTAAATAATGTGGCAATTCTGGAAATCAGATACTCTCCACTTCACTCTCTTGGATTTGTTTTGTTGCTACTTATTGTTTGTTTATTTGCAAAATTAAATCAGAAATGTCTCCAAAGTAGAAATTTAGTTTAGTGGTCAGCTAATGATTGGACACATTCCTTCAATACCTGTCAATAAATCTCCCAGTGCTTGACAAGGGGTTCTATGGGTGTGTTGGCATGTGTCTTCAGCACTCAGGCAGGCAATTTTGAACTCTGCTTTAGCTTTCACTTCCTGCCTTACAGAGCCTCAAAGTCAGCAAGTGGTAAGGGCCTAGGATTTCTCAAGTGTTTCCTAATCAGGCACATAGCCCCTATGCATGCATATGGTTTTCTAGATTCCCCAAAATACCAGAAATATGTGGTAGTTTTTCTGACCCCCAGTGAATATCTTATTCCTCAACTTTTCCTTTTCAGCTTTTGAGTTGGTCTATTGTTTGCCACAACTGTTATCTCTCACCTTAAGCAGCTGTGACATAGAGCACTTGCCTTTAAATATTTTTGATAAATGCTCCCCAGGGAGAAGCTTTTAGTACTAGGCTTTCAAAGAAAGCTCCAGCTGATTTTCTACTCCCTACATTGCAGGGAATGTGAGTTGTTATTTTTCAAGGCTACCACTGAGCTGGGGAGAAATGAATGGGTCTAGGGCAAGTTAAAAATGCCTCAAAGCTCACTGCTTTTACCGTGATTTAGCTCTTTTTCCTAAATAAATGCTTTCTGGGTTGCTATAAATTTTTAATTAATTTCCAGAGTTCTGAAAAAGTTTATTCTGACAATTTTTGCCAGTGTTTTCATTGTTTTAATTCAGAAGTGAATTTTTGGAGGTCCTTAACTTTGCCATTGTTGCTGATGTCATCCATCATGACATACTAAATATGCATCTCAATGAAAATGGCATTTTCTTCCATAACTAAAGTACCATTATTTGATGCCTAAGTAACATTTTAAAAAATTGAAATATAATTGATTTACAGTGTTGTGTTAATTTTTGTTATATAGCAAAGTGACACATTCTTTTTTATATTCTTTTCCATTCCTATTCCAAAATTTTCCAATATTTATATTCTATTCCATTTCCTTATCAATTCCAGGATATTGAATGTAGTTCTTTGTACTATACAGTAGGACCTTGTTGTTTATCCATTCTATATTTAATAGTTTGCATCTGCTAACCCCAAACTCTCAGTCTGTCTTTCCACTACTTTTCCTTCCTCCTTGGCAACCACAAGTCTGTTCTCTATGTCCATGAGTCTGTTTCTGTTTTGTAGATAAGTTCATTTTTGTCATATGTTAGATTCCACATATAAGTAATATCATATGGTACTTGTTTTTCTCTTTCTGACTTCTCTTAGTATGATGTCCATGTTGCTGCAAGTGACATTATTTCACTCTTTTTAATGGCTGAGTAGAATTCCATTTCGTGTGTATGTGTGTATGTACACCCCCCCCCACACACATCTTCTTTATCAGTTCATCTATTGATGGACCTTTAGGTGGTTTCCATGTCTTGGCTATTGTGAATGCTGCTATGAACATACAGGTGCATGTTATCTTTTTGAATTATAGTTTTGTCTGGATATATGCCCAGGAGTGGAATAGCTGGATCATATGGTAATTCTATTTTTAGTTTTTTGAGGGAACTCCATATCATTTTCCATAGTGGCTGCACCAACTTACATTCCCACCAATAGTGTAGGAGGATTCCCTTTTCTCTACATCCTCTCAAGCATCTGTCATTTATAGACTTTTTAATTTTGGCCATTCTGACCAGTGTGAGGTAGTACTTCATTATAGTTTTGATTTGCATTTCTCCAATAATTAGAAATGTGGAGCAGTAAAGTTACATTTCCTAATATCATTTAATACCAAGTCCTTATTCAAATTTCCCCTAATTATACCAAAATTATCTTTTATTTTTTTATTTTTATTTTTATAATGATATTTATTTTTTCCATTATAGCTGGTTTACAGTGTTCTGTCAATTTTCTACTGCACAGCAAGGTGACCCAGTTACACATACATGTGTACTAAGTGAAGTGAGTCAGAAAGAGAAAGACAAATGCCGTATGATATCACTTATATCTGGAATCTGATATATGGCACAAATGAACCTTTCCACAGAAAAGAAAATCATGGGCATGGAGAACAGACTTGTGGTTGCCAAGGAGGAGGGTGAGGGAATGGGATGGATTGGGAATTTGGGGTTAATAGATGCAAACTATTGCCTTTGGAATGGATAAGCAATGAGATCCTGCTGTATAGCACTGGGAACTATAACTAGTCACTTATGATGGAGTATGATAATGTGAGAAAAAATTATCTTTTATAATTTGTTTATTTAAACCAGGATCTATTCAAGAAGTATGCATTTTATTTGGTTATTATAATCTCTTAATCTCATTTATTATGTAAAAATTTTTATGAGAATTTTTAAACATACATTAATGTAGAGGAAAGCACACAAACATCCATATTCTCAATACTTAGGTCCTACAGTTGTAATATTTTGCTATATTTGCTTCAATATCTATATCTACCTATAGTTTTTGCTGAGCCACTTCAAAGTAATAGGCAGCCATCGTAACACAGTATTTTACCCCTTAGTTCTTCAGTATCTCTTAAGAACGCCCCTCTACGTAACCATACTTAATTTGAATTTATGTAACATACATAATTTGAACCTTTGTTTTGCTTAACAGTTAATAGTTCCCTAAGATCTTCTGATAACCCAGCCCATACTCAGATTTTCTCAACTGTCCCTACAAAATGTCTTTTATAGGTTTTTTTTTTCCCAAAAACTCAGGCATAATCAAGGAGGTTAATATTTTTTCAGAGTAAAACAATAACTTGCTCATGTATGATACAGGTTAGGAACTTGGAAAGGACACAATGGGGACATCTTGTCTCTAACCATGATGTCTGGTGCCTCAGCTGGGAAAATTTGAAGGCTGGATGGCCAAGAGTTTGAATCATCTGAAGTCTCATTAACTCACATGTCTAGTGCCTGGTTTGGGAGGATTCTAACAGTAGAAGTACCAAGCAGAGTGCCAACATGTAACCTCTCCATGTGATTAGATTCCTCACTGCCTGATGGCCTCAAGGCAATCATACTACTTAAATGGCTGCACAGGGCTCTAAGTGTGAGTGTTCTAGGAAGCAATGCAGAAACTAAAGTCGCCTTTTCTGATCTAGTCTCAGAAGTCATGCAGTCTCACTTCTATCACATTCTATAGGCTACAAATAACACACATTAGCATTAGAGAATGAGTCTGGTCAGATTCAACAGGAGGGAACATAGACTCACACCTATCAATAGGAAAAATGTCAAGGAATTTGAGGCCTTGTTTTAAAACCACCACATGGGAGTTCCTGTTGTGGTGCAGGGGAAATGAATCCGACTAGTAACCATGAGGTTGCAGATTCGATCCCTGACCTTGCTCAGGATCCAGCACTGCCCTGACCTGTGGTGTAGGTTGCAGACACACCTTCGATCCTGCATTGCTGTGGCTGTGGTGTAGACCAGTGGCTACAGCTCCAATTCAGCCCCTAGCCTGGGAGCCTCCATATGCCACAGATGTGGCCCTAAAAAACAAAACAACAACAATAACAAACAAAAAAAACCCACCACACATACAAGACTATAGAGAACAATATAAAAGTTACTCAAGGATACATGACTGAAAATTGTGCATTAACTTTTTTTGCTGGATGTGCTTCTGATCATTTTTTTAAACAAGTAAAATATCACCTTTAAAGAAAGGACTTCAGCCTCCTGAATTACCTGTTCTAGAATCTGTATACTGAACATCTCCTTTATAGTAATAATAATAGCTAACTAACCAAGGAATTTTTCTTTCTTTTTGTTTATTTTATTTCATTTTATTTTAATTTTTTAGGGCTGAACCTGCGGCGTATAGAAGTTCCCAGGCTAGGGGTCAAATCGGAGCTGCAGCTGCTGGCCTACACCACAGCTCATGACAATGCCGGATCCTTAACCCACTGAGCGAGGCCAAGGATTGAACCCGATTCTTCATGGATACTAGTCGAGCCACAATGGGAACTCCTAACCAAGGAATCTTTAAATCTAGGTCAGATACCACCAGCAACCTTTTTGCTGTGACATTGACTTTTTTCATTAATTAAAGAGTGAAATCCCACACTCACCACTGAGAATCAACAGTTATCAAGATTTTGCCATATTTGACTCATGTTATCACTTTCTTTTTTTCAAAGCTGTCTAAAAGCAAACCCCAGATAGTGTCATTCCCTCCCCACTCTACCTTATACTTTAGTATGCATCTCTAAAAAAAATAGACATTTTCTCATATAACCACATGCATAACAAAATTAATAATAATTTGATAATTCCTTTAAGTTGTCTAATACCAAGTGCATAATCAAATTTCCTTAATTGTCTAACAAAAAGGTATTTTTATAATGTTTGTTTAAATCAGAATCTAAATAGGGTCCACGTTGCATTTGGCTCTCATGTTTTTTGAGTCTATCTTAATTTAGAGCATTCCCTTCCTTTTTTGCTTTATGCTATTCATTTGTTATAAAAAGTAGTATAATTGTCCAGTAGCACATCCTATAGGACAGTTGTTTGCCTCCTTGTGACATTATGCTTTTAATGAAACCAGTCCAGTCATCTTACAGGGTGATTGTTTTCTCACCATGTTATTTAACTTTTTTGTAATCTATGTTTTTCCTAAAAACTAGACTTGATGTTAGGTCTTTAGCAAAACTACTTCCCAGGTGATGCTATAAATTTCCTATTGTATTGCATTAGGAGGCCCGTGAAGTTGGCTGTCTTGCTGTTAGTGACAATAAGATTAATACGCAGTTAAGGGGGTGGTCTCCTGATCTCACCATTGTAAAGCTAGTTTTTTTCTTGAGACTAGTAAATAATCTGCGAGGTAATATAATACTTTGTTACTGTGTGAATATTCAATTCCCTAGAATCAGTTATTTCATTATAGCTTAAAACCTGTGATTTTCTGATTTTATCATTCCTTCTACATCTATTAGCTGGCATTCTTCTCTGAAGAAGAGCTTTTCCTCATCATCTGGGACTGTTTGGTTATCCTGAAAGACACTTCCTATGTAAAATGTGGGATGAGTAATTATTTTTTGATTCAAGATTGTTAAAGCATTGTAAAAATGTTATACAAGAAGATCTTCTTCAGGAACTCATGGCCTGGTTCTTAGACGAAATAATACACGTTAGCATTAGAGAATGAGACAAGATGGTATGTGCTATATATTAAGTGACTTGTACATATCGTAAGTTCAAGGAAGGGGGAAGTCAGTGTGAGCCAAAGAGGTTCTAGAGGTTTTGCATCAAAGATTGATTTCAGCTTACTTTTGAATAATGGGCAGGTTTTGAAGAGGTGGCAAAAAGAGGGTACTCCAGGCAGTGTGGATGGTAAGGCTGAAGGCACGGGGAGAGAGGATGAGCTGTACATGTTCTGGAGGTATAATAAGGAAGCCATTCTGTCTGGAGAAGCCAAGGCTATGGGAGTGGAAATAAGGCTGGGGAGGTGGGTAAGGAGTAGAACATGGACAACTTTACATGCCAATTCATGGAAATTAACTTTTATCCTTTAATTAACGTGTACTTTGTATACTTTGGGCATTTGTGAATTAGCTTTTTACCTAATGGGAAGCAAAATCTGGCTTTGTAAAATGCTAGAAGCAGGAAAACAAATGAGACCAACTTTGGGGGGGCTCTTGGAATATGGTTGACATTCAGATAAATGCCTTTATTTTGTTCCCTCTGCAGCCCGTGTGACCCCAACTCTGCCGAAGCAGGACCGTCCTGTGCGTGAGGGGACCCGGGTAGCTTCCATTGAGACAGGCTTGGCTGCAGCAGCTGCAAAGTTGGCTCAGCAGGTAGGTGCTGACACTTAGGCATGGCCCTGCCACCAATCCCAGTTTGACTGAAAGCCTCAAAACTCAAACCTTCAGGCTGATAGGATTTCACTCTTTTCTCACTGGGAAGTGGGTAATGTTTGATCTTTATTCATGGCAGTATCCCAGCTCCGTCACATATCCTACATTTTCCAACTCAATGACAAGCAACTTCCACAGGTCACACAGTTGACATGATTTAGGATGAAAGATAATAGGGACCAGAGAAAAGCCTTTGCTAATATGACTTGTCTTTCTGGGTGTGTAAAAACCTCTCAGATGGGAAGGACCAAGTCTGTCCTTGGGTGAGAGCATTTGCGTTCAGATGAAGCCCCAAGGAGGTAACTCAGTTGAATACACTCAAATTCTCAGTCTCCCATCAGTATTGGAATTTGGTTTTAGAGGGAGAGGTTTTTCTTGCCCTCTATACCAAATACTATTATTGCTTTGATCTTCAGCTCCTGCTTCGAAAGAAAAATTCACCTGCTAATTTTTGCTCTAGAATCTGGTTGACCTCCTAGCATGTTATAGTTTGCAGAGTTCTTAACTGTGCTTGGCAACCCCGGGAACAGTTGGAGGTGAATCTTCTGGTTCTGTCCTTACCAACATCTTCTTAGATCCTCATGCCACATCCTATAGCTTATAGCATTTATTGATAATCTGCTCTTTGTTAGGTACTTCCATGTACAATGTCTCATGTAATCTGCCAAATAGCCCTGTTCAATAGATGATATTTTCATCATTTTACAGGTGAAGAAAATGAGGCTCTCTTTAAGTGACTAGTCGAGGATAATACAGCCAGTAAATGGAGGAGACAAGATTCAAACTCATATCCTCTAACTTCAAATTTCCTGTTACTTGCTATTTAAATAAAATGAAATAGTTAAATGTTTATATAATTTAGTAATTACATCCTATTTAAATAAAATTTAATAGAATTATGTTTTTAATATGATGTTCTGCGGAGTTCTAGAGTTGCTTAGAAATGTCTTGGAGGCTATTGATGGGAGCCAGCAGAGACCAACCAGGCCAGGTGGCCATTCTTTGTCCAGAATTTCTCTCTGTTATGTATATCCTAGTGCTATATGTAAGATGTAATTTGAAAAGGGGGGGAGAAGGAGTTCAAATGCTTTAAATAAAAAAATTAACTAAAGGTGTGAAAACTATTCTTAGTGCCTTCTAAGGAGCTCACTTGTGGTTGAATTGATCAGGGATGACCTCAAAGAAGAGATTCTCAGTTTCATTTGGGAAGGGTTTTGCAGGCTAAGCTTTTAGAGGGGACAGGGAAGTATTTCAGAAGGAAATTAATTCCTTGGTATAGCACACAAGGCCCTCTTCTTTTGTTTGTTTGTTTTTGTTTTTTTCCTTTTTTTAAGGCCATACCTGTGGCATGTGGAAGCTCCCAGGCTAGGGGTCGAATCGGAGCTGCAGTTGCCAGGCTATGCCACAGCCACAGCAACACCAAGATCTGAGCCGAATCTGCAACCTATGCAACTCACGGCAATGCCAGATCCTTAACCCGTTGAGTGAGGCCAGGGATTGATCCCACATCCTCATGGATATTAGTTGGGTTCTTAATCTGCTGAGCCACAATGGTAACTCCCAATAAAAGGCTCTCTTAACTTGGTCTCTGGTTACCTCTCTTCCCTGAACTTGTGTCAGTCCCTCATATATGCTCTTTACACCAGCCATGCTATTGCATTATGGTATTCATAATTCATTCAGTGTATCAGATTGTGTATCAGATTGGGCCTGTTCCCTCTGCTCATTGGGAATTATGCCCTCTTGTATGCCTTTACCTAACACTCCTTCACACCATCGACTACCAGTTTATTTTAGTGTCCTTTGCTTCCATATTATTCTCTCATGATACTTATAAGTGTACTTTCCTATGTCCCTTATTAAACTGTAAGGGCCTCAAGAGTGGGGACATATCTAATTTAACTTGATGTCCCTACTATGCTAGGCATATGTTTAGTCATTGTTGGTTGAGTGATTGAATGAATGAATAAATGGATGAATAGATCTTCCTGGATTGGAGGATTCATGTTGGGGAATGGAATCAGATAAATAGAGGTTAAAAAATGAATTCTGGAGCTGGACTGCCTGAATTCAAAATTTAAGCAAGTTACTTAATTTCTCTGTGCCTCAGTTTCCTTGTAGACTCTGTCTGAGAATTAGATGAGGTCATATATATAAAAAGCATTTGCCACAGAGTAAGTACTATAGATACATTAGCTTTTCATCATTATCATTAGGGATGGCCAGGTATAAATGGCTAGACTGTTGGAGGCTATGAATATCAGGCCAGGGAGTTTCAATCTGGGTTGGACTTGCTAATGGCCTTTTGAGCAAGGGAATTGAGAAGGTGAAAGTGGCCCTGTCATAAGATAGTCTAGTCTTCTGTGGGGGAATCTGGGTGAATTATATGAAATGGAGATAGGCAACAAAGGTAGAAAAATTTAGGCTATGAGATCTGGGTGTGAAGAGATAATTTCTGGATTCAGATGAGAGAAACGGGGAGCAGAAGTGCTGTTCTTGATATGAGTGGAATAACAAGCACTGTGGCTGAGAAAAGAGACTCTGAAGCCAGATAGCTTGGGTCTGAATCCCGCTTGGCCACTTATTAGTCCTATAACCTTAGGAAAGTGACTTAACCTATCTGTGCTAGTTTCTTCTCCTAAAAATGGAATTCTAATTCTTTCTTCTCATGATTTATATGAGTATTAAATGAGTTAAATTATAGAACAGTGCCTGGCATGTATTACTAATATTATTATTCTTATCCCCCAGAAGTTCCTATGGTAGCCACAGCCTGTCAGATCTTCTGAAGGCAGGAGTAGGCCTGTGTTGCCAAGAGAAGGCAAAAGAAATGTAATCACTGAGTTGGTCTGTGTGGCTGTGTAGCATTTCAGAAGGTGAAGTCACATGCTCTCAGCACCACTTTCCAGGTTCTCAGGGCTCCAGATGCCCACTATACAGGTACCCACTTCACAGTGGATAGTATATATATCTATAGAGCAATGGATGGATGAAATCCAAGATATTGTAAGAAGCATTCCTCCCATCCAAAATTGTGGTTTTAAGATCCAGTGACCTGGAAGATTGTCAAGTCCTCTATTAAAAGAAAAAGACCAGCAAGAGGAAGAGAAACCATTGTAAGAGATGAAGATTGAATAATAGTTTACCTCTCGTTGAGTACCTGCTATGTGCTATGTGTTTTTATGTCATTATTTAATCTTTCGGATAACACTGAAAGCTATTATTTTGCCCATTTTATAGATGAGGCATTTGAGTTTCAGAAAGGTTAGTAACTTAAACAAGGTCATCCAGCTTAGAGACCACAAGCCTAGATTTGAACCCAAGTTAATCTCTTTCCAAAGTGGCTACTCTCATGTGCAGGTGTCCCATTTTGACAAATGTGCAAAGTGGGTGTTCAAAGAGACCTGATTGAATTCTGAACTGAACAACTCTTAAGTTATGAGGCTTTGGGCTCAGTTTTCTCACTGTAAACTGAAGGATTTTTTCTTCTTAGAGCTATTCTGAGGATTAAATGATGTAAAATATATAAAGTGCCTTAGCCACTGGCGTAAGTTTAGCTATTATTATTAGAAGTGTTTGTGGTCCACATCAGAAGTGGCAATGCTAAGACCAAAACCCAAGTCTCTGAACTCTTTCTGTTGCTGCTGTACTGATTAGTGGCAGTGATGACTTAAGGATGGGTGGTACCAAAGAGATGACCTCAGGTATTGGCAGCCCAGTGTATTATGTGTGCATACATCCCAACTAGGCTTGGGGAGGGGGCGGGTTGCAGAACCACACTGACCACTGTCTGGTTTCCTTTCTGGGAAATTTTCTTCTCTTTTCTCCACTTCTAAAATCTCCCTTCCCACTTGGCTTGTGTTTCAGGAGCTACAGAAAGCCCAAAAGAAGAAATATATCAAGAAGAAGCCTTTGTTGAAGGAGGTAGAACAGCCTCACCCTCAAGAGCCCAATCTCAGTGTGGCAGCGCCAGCCCCAACTCTGGCCACTACACCACAGCTTCTCACCTCCTCCTCTCCCCTGCCTCCTCCTGAGCCTAAACAAGAGGCCCTCTCAGGAAGTCTTGCTGACCACGAGTATACTGCTCGTCCCAATGCCTTTGGCATGGCCCAGGCAAACCGCAGCACCACACCCATGGCCCCTGGTGTCTTCTTGACCCAGCGACGCCCTTCAGTTGGCTCTCAGAGCAATCAAGCAGGACAAGGTATGACTGAAAAATGGTTTTAGAAGTAAGAAGGATCTTAGGGTCACCAGCTTCAGACCCTAAGTAAGCACCATGGTAAATGAGAACACCTGGGAAGGACACTGATGGACAACCTAAGATGCCTGGATTTGACCTCACAGGCCATGAAAAGACATTAACTGGCATTAAGCAGAGACAAAATCAGACATGGTTTAGAAAGATCTATCAGGTGGGCCAGAGTGGAGGGTGGGCTGAAGATAGGAAGACTAGAAAGGAGGTATGTGCATAAGTTCAAGCTACAGTGAAGAAAGGCTGAAGCTCTGGCAGAGGGAATGAAGAAGGGGATAAATTGATCAAATATGGAGGAGATCACATGGGACTTGGGAGGTGAATGATGTGGGAAAAGAGAAAGGCAGGAGGGCTCACGCCCCCCTTTTCTTCATTTTGACCTTGAAAGCCCAGTCCCTAGATTTTACAGCTCAAGGGTGATGAGATTGGTATGGGGTGATTATTGAGGTGATGAAAATAAGGATTTCTAATGAAACAAGGCCCTGGGAATGGCAACCTCAGGGACACTGAGCTATAATTACTAACCAGAACTTATTCAATCCTGGTGGACAAGATAAGAGGATGGGGACGCACAGTCACCTTCTTGCAGAATTTACGAAGGAAAATGATTGGTACCAAGGAAATCTGAAGAAAAGAATTCAGACAGATTAACTAGGGAGTTTGTAATCTCTGCAGGAGGTCATAGGAGGAAAAGCCAAAGCATGTGGTGTTAGATAGTTGGATAGAAGTAGTTAAGAAGGGCTTCTTGGCCTAAGATGGTCCTGGAGCCAGGCAAAAAAATGGGGAGACTGTGGACAGAGGATTAGAGGAGAGGGTGGCCCAAGGATAGTTGGTGCTGGTGCTGGTGCTGCTGCTGGCACCCTTGCCATACATTTTGCTTACCTCTACCTTCCCCCACAGGAAAGCGCCCCAAAAAGGGCCTGGCTACAGCAAAGCAGAGACTCGGCCGTATCCTGAAAATCCACAGAAATGGAAAACTGCTTCTGTGAGCTCCCTTGTGTCCTGCCCCTCACCCCTTCACCCCCATTGCCTTCTCCGTTGTCAATTCTCGGGGCACTCCTGGATCCTACTGGCCCCGGACAAGGTGCTGAGGGGCATTGTCCTGCTTTCTTGGAACTGACCAAAGGCATGGACTCTCCCACGGGCCCCTTCACCGACCCCCTCAACTCCCTTCCCCACTTCCACTAGAGCATCCTGCCTTTCTTTCCCATATCTCTGAGTAGCAGGTAAATGGGAGAGGTTTCCAGCTGACTAGAACTCTTTTCTGCTGCTCCAGTCCATTTCCCTTGTCTGCCCTTTACTCTTGCCCCCACCTAGAGCTGGAAGGCAGAATGAGGAGAGGCGTTAGGAGAGCCTGGGCACCTCGGTATTTCCCTGGTCATGAAATGGGAGGCCCAGTGCTCAACACTTTTCTATGGCTTCAGCCCTGTCTCCAAAAACCTGCCTCTGCCCATTCTCCTTCCTACCCTCAGCCCAGTAGATGGGTCCCACTCCAGACTTGTTCCTGGAAGAAGGCTCTGGCCTCTGCTCCCTCTTGCCAAATGCTTCATGGAAATAAAGAGGAGGGCCCAGAGTCTCCTTACTGCCCCACCATGGGCCATTTCCAGAGGTGGCCTAGAAAGACCACGGGCTGACTTTACTCATCCTTGGGAAGAAGAGATTTCTATCACTTCTCAAGGTGGGGGGAGGACCAATGCCCATGCCTTTGACCATGACTTTGTGGCTCATTGGAGGAAGCTACTTTGGAGTGGCTACAGATGAAGCCACCTGTCCCAGGGTGAGCTCTAGAGATTTGCCTGGATTTTGAGGTCCTGCAGAGCATTATTCACATAGCAGTAGGCTCCAACCCAGGAGGCAAAACCCATCTCCCAAAGGCCTGAAAGCACCTGCCACTGAAGCAGATAGCCCTTGCTCTGCAGCCTGTTCCCTTCACCTGTACCACAGAGCACAGCCTGGACCTTCTGAAGAAGATGTGGCAGGACAGCTCACCCCTGGGTTCTCCATCAGGAGCCTCCCTGCTTCTCTCTTCACCTTGAGGTCTTTGTCTGAAGAAGACCTCGGAACTCACACCTTCACTCCTGGGCCTTTGCACTTCCAGATGTCAAGTGGACACTCAAGCAGAGTGCAGACAGGCCACTCGGGAGTCTGAGCCTAGGAGCAGAGATGCCCATCTGTAAAGGAGCAGATCATCTGATCCTCTCTCCCCCTTTTCCCTTTGTGAATGTTTCAATTGTCCAGACAGTGCCCACCCCCTCCCTCATCCTTCCCCAGCTCCCTCCACCTCCGCCTGTCTTGCCTCCCTGGTGACCTGGACTGGATGGAGAATGTCTCCCTCTCTCCATTTTGGTACTACCCAAGTGGAGTGCATCCTTGTTCTCTACCCCTCACTTGACCTCACCCCAGTTTTCTCAGTGCTTCTGGGGAACTTAACAACTACCATGCAGGCCACAGGGAATATGTGAGGCTTCCCTAGTCATCTTTGTGTCTCCAGTTTGTCTTTTTTTTCTCCACAGCCCCACATCTACTCTCCTTCCTTGGAATCAGGGGTCCCTTAGCTCCATTTGCTTTTTCTATCTTGGGGACCCCAGGGGCCAAGCAGTCCTCCATCTAGTCACACCAAAGGCAAAAAGCCTGGCTACCTCCCCCCCAGCACATGAGGTTCTCCACTCTCCCCCCTTCTTCTGCCCAGCTTTGCTTTTCTTGGGTATTTCAAGGCAGCAGAGGGAAGCAAGGGAGGTAAGGGGGGCAGCCTATGTCTCTGTAGGCAACTGCCTGACTAGGCCCTGACTGCTGTAACCAAGACCAGGACCCCAGCCCTTCTGCCCATTAACACCCCCTTCCCCTTGATCTTTCAAAGGCAGCTAATTGCTAGCATATCCCCCTGGTTCCAGGCCTCTTTCCCCTCTGTTTCTTAGTTAGAAGTTTCTGTGGAGCTGAAACCCAACCTCCATTTGACTGGGTTTCTGTTTAGTTTAGTTGGGCTCTCAGAGCCTGCTGTTGGTTGTTTTGTGTTTTAAATGAAAAGCAAGTTTACCCTCAGATTTATGCTTTTCCAAAGAGGCTAGTGTGCTTTTTTTTTTTTTTTTTTTTAATGTTTCAGGTTCTAAGTGAAGTGAGTTGGGGAGGGGTTGGGAATGGTCATAACCAAGGTTTAGAACATGGTGAGAGAGTTACCTCTGGTCTCTAATCCCTAGCACAGAGCTGGGGGTTGGGTAGGGGGCAGGGAGAGAGGATTTCTATTCACCTTTAATATATTTTTACAAAAAAGCAATTTAAAAACAAGCCCACCGCTTCTGTACATGTCTAAATATATTTTTAGAAGTGGGTAGGATTGTGAATTTCTGATGCAGGGCCTTTTTATAAACAGGTTAGAATAGCATCACCATACAAACTTCTCTGTTGTTTTTTTCCCCCTGTTTTTTTCTTATGTTGTGTTACTAATGTAATTTATATTTTTTTTTAGATCCTCCCTTTCCTATAGAGATAAAAGTGATTTATCTTGGCAATTGCTTTTCTCGGCATTCTTTTTTTTTTCTTTTTCTTTTTCTTTTTTTTTTTTTTTTTTTTGGGTGGTGGTGGGTGTGGTGGAGTATTGGGGTCCAGGAGTACTGCCTTTTCTTTGCATCTTCCCTGTCTCTCCCATCAACTCAGCACTTCCCTGGTGCCCAGCCTGAGGTGGAGAGGGGACAGGATCTCTGCCCTCACAAGAGACACAGTTCACACACCAAAACCAGATAATCAGAAGTATAGTGAGCAGAAGAGAAAGGTGTCCAACAATTCAAAGGAGACTGACAAGTTTGTTGGTAGGCTGTTTTTACTGACACCTGTATTCTCTTTCTGTGAATGTGGAGTTGTGGGTTTTTAATTTTTTTTTATCCCCCCAATCCCCTACATGCTCTTCAAGCTGAACTTGGTTACTGTGCTTAAGGCCAGTGCAAGGGATGTAATTATTAGAGCTGGCATACCATGCTCATTTCCTTGTGTCAGACACTGCTGTTAGTGTTCTATGTATGTTGACTCATTTCATCTCGCCAATACCCTCATTCTACTGATAAAGAAACAGGCAAAGGAAACTTCCTACATCACACATCATACATTGTGGAGCCAACCTGGTTCCACAATCTGTTTGTTTGTTTGTTTGTTTTTTAATCACTGTGTTCTAGCACCTCTCACTGATAACTGCTACCATTTTAAGTGCCTTTTCAGTGCCAGGCATTGAGCTAGGAATTTTACCTGGGACATATCATTTAATCCTCACTGACAACCCCAGGAGATAGTCACTAGCCCTGTTTTACAGTGAAAGAGACTGAAGCTTGCCACTAGCCTTCCACAGCAAGATCTACCTGACTCCAACATTCATGTTCTTTCCTCTCATCATGTTAGAAAATCTTAAGCAACTCAATGACCCATCAGATGTTTATTGAGTACTTGTGTGCAAGATATAACATTGAGAGTTGTGTCGTAAGGGAGCCCCTGGGGTGGTGTTGGAAGACTCACCAAATTCACCACCACTTGGACTCTCTGTGCCTGAGGGCCAGTTCCTTACTGTCTGAGGGTTATTGTAAAAGGAGTTTGAACCCAACCAGGATTTTTTTCATCCTGGAGATTTTGCTTGTGTGAATCTGGGATGAAACTGGCTGGGTTTGGCACCTACTGGCTAAATGACGTCCTCCAGCTCTCCCAATCTGAAGCTTGATATTAAGCAGGATTTGGATAGAGAAGATTCTTGGGGAACTGTGTCTCCTGGTGGAAAGGCAACAGAAAAGAGAGGAGGAATTTTAAGAGCCCTTGCAGGACTGGTGGGCTGGGTTCCCATTGTCACCAACTCCCACCCCATCTTTTCAGTAAGGGGCTAAAGCACTGTCATCAGCCTTAGGTTAGAGGATAAGATAGAGTCTTGGTTACTTTACTCCTCATCTAGGCAGGAGGTACCAGCAGATGAGAGACTTTTGGCCAAAAAATGGAAGAACAAGAGCACCCGACTTCAGTCTTCTCTCTTTCCAATATGGAGTGGAAAAGTGTATCGGACTTGTCGCTAAGAACCTACCTTCTCGATTACTGACCAAGTAATTTGGGGGAGATTACTTGTCTTGATAGCAGTTTCTACTTTTGACAGATGAAATTATCTCAATTATGAAGCCCTCTAATACATGGTCACTCCTAAACTTTCTGGATGCTGTTGATTCCCAAACTGAATCCTCTAGCCCTGACCTGTCCTAAGTACACATGGCACATTTCTGCTTGCCTATATTGTGTTCCCTACCTTAAGTACACAGGCTCCTCCCTTTCCATCAGGACCCTGTTCATGCCAAGTTGACTGAAATGGTACTTGCTTTCCAGTAAGCTGAGTGGAGAAGAACACCAGATGGTACAATGTGATGATGAGAACAGAATGCTGATTAGGGAGTCTGTCCTGGGAAAGTAGGGAGTTTAGGCAAGGCTTCCTGTCAGGGGTGATGTTTGAACTGAAGGATGAGAAATAATTAGCCAATCAGGCAGAGAACAGTGGGAAGAGTATTCCAAACCAGGAGGGGAAAAAAACCATGTGCATACAGAGAACATGCAATTTAGTATAACTACAGCTCCGGTTTTCACCTGGAGGAACCAGAGTCTTCCAAAGGGAATGTGTAGTTTGAGAAGGCATAAGATCAAAATTGATTAGTTTTTAGGCACAATATTTATTTTAAAACATCAGATAATGGAGGATATGTAATTTTGATGTTTGTTGAAAGATGTAACTGTATCCCATGAGTGACAGAGAACCATCAAGCAGAAAATAGCATGACTCAACTTGCTTTTTAAAAAGATCCTTTTGCCAGTCATAGGAGTGGATTAGGAGGGAGAGAGATGAAGATAGGGAGACAAGTAAGGAAGTTTCTGAAGGAGGGATGGGGAAGGTACCATCTCACCCTCTAATGACCCATTCATTGCCCTTCCCCAAGAAAGCCTCGCCCAACTCTCCATCAGTTTTGAACCTTTTTCTGGATTTCTACATCCATAAAGTGTGGGTATCCCAGGCCATTTCCAGGAGGCAGAACCGTGGAGTCAGCCATTCATATAACCCAGGAGATGGAAGTTGCCCTCCTCTATCTCCATTTTTAGCTTTTTAACTCTTAAGAACGAGAAATCACCTTTCCAGGCCCTCTCCTTTCCCATAGGACCACAACATAATGCCAGAACTCACCAATGAATGTGGTAAGAGAGATACAACACCCATTTTATATTTTCCTTGTCAGGAGTCCATCAAACCTCCCTCACTTTCTATTCCATTCCATTCTATCATGCAAAGCCTTTCAAGGTTATCTCCTCAGAGTCCTATTTTCATCATCTTTTCCTGCTTAAAAACATCCATGGCTTCCCACTGCTTATTACAACTTCTGGGTTGCAAGGCTTTTCAAATCTGGCCCAAACTGGGGACAATGGGCTGTACTGGAAAGAGGATGTGCCTGGGAGTTGAGAAGACCAATGATTCCATTACAGCTCTGCCTCCTATGGGCTCTTGAGTTGGCTACTTCATGTTTCTTTGACTCAGTTTCATCATTTATAAAATGAAGATAAAAATCTCTGCCTCATAAGATTGTTGGGAATTATATTAGTATCTTTAAAGAACTTATACAATGTCTAGCACTCAGGTCATCAATAAATCTGGTTTCATTTTTTCCAGAGAAAATTTGCCCAACAAGACCCATAATCTTAGAAAGATTACAAAGAAAGCCTTTAAAGGAGTTGGAGAGAATACTTCATTCAACCTGGGGCAGGAAATCAAGTCAGCTTCATTAGGAACATGGTTGGAGGACATAGAGAGATGGCTGCGTCAATAGGTTTGGTGAGCCTTATCATCCTGTAGAGGAAATACAACTAAAATCTATGACACAAAGTTGCTGGAGGGTGCTGGCCTATCCATACCAGTTCAAAGATACTTTTGTGTCAGGCCCTGTGTATGCCTTTGAAGGACTCAATCCTAAGGAGCATGTGGTTTAGCATGCTAGGATAAATACTATGTTACAAATAAGTATAGGGTGCTATGGGGGCAATGAAGGATATTGAACCCAGTCTGAGGAGCAGGAAAGACTTCTAGAAAGAAGCAACACCTGAGTTGACTATTGAAGGGCATTCACCAGGAAAGGGAAGACGGAAGGTGAGTTGGAATAGAGCATTTCAAGCAAAAGGAACAGCATAAACAAAAGTAGAAAATTGAAGCAGCCGGGTGTGTGGGGAGAAGTACACGTATTTGAGTTGTGTTGGTGTGCAGGCTTGAGTAAGATGGTAAATGTGGGATGAAGCCAAAGAGGTTGGCAGGAACACGATCATGGAGGCCCAGTTTATGTTTCAGAATGTTTTCTCTGGCAATCTTTGGGGGGGTGGGGGGTGGGGGTGGAGACAAAAGCATGTTAGTGTGGAGGCCAACGTGAAGATGGTTGCAAGATTCCAGTCTAAACCAGAGCAGTGGCTATTCAGATACCAGAAATGGTAACCCACACCTCCCTTTTTCTCCCCCCTGACATTTTTACTATGAACATTTTCAAACATTCAGAAAGTCAAAGTAATTATACAGCAAATACCCATATATCTACCATTTAGATTCTACAGTGTTTTACTACACTTATTTTGTCATATCCATCCCTCTATCCATCCGTCAACCCACTTTATTTTTTGTGCATTTCAAAATTTGATGCCTCTGTATGTCCCTTTAAACACTTCTGCATGAATGCCATAAACTAGAGTTCAATATATGTTTGTGATTCTTTTTTAACTAAAATATCTGTACAATGAAGTGCATATAACTTGAGGGTATAACTTCATGTTTTGACAAATGCATATACTTGTGTGTGCCACACCATATCAAGACACAGAACATCACCACTGACCCAGGTAGTTCCCAGTCATGCCCTTCTGCTTTCCGCAGTAGGCCTTGATTTTGAAAGGGTAGGATTTGGGGAGTTCGTGTTGTGGCTCAGTGGGTTAAGAACCTGACTAGTATCCATGAGGATGCGGGATCAAATCCTTGGGCAGGCTCAGTAGGTTAAGGATCCAGCATTGCCACGAGCTGCGATGGAGGTCACAGACGCGGCTCAGATCTGGTGTGGCTGTGGCTGTGGTGTAGGCCAGCAACTGCAGCTCCAATTCGACCCCTAGCCGGGAACTTCCATAAGCCGCAGGTGCAGCCTTAAAAAGGGGAAAAAAAAAGAGGGAGGTGTAGGATTTAGAAATAGAAAGATGATCCAGGTTGAGAGAGCCTGAATGTCTCCCTCTTCAGCAAAGTCATGAAGGCAGGTAGCTGTGGGGGATACTCAAGCATTAGTAAATGAAATTGGATGGATTTCAGCCTCCCTCCTCTCCCACAACTGAGCCTCATCTTTATAGGTCAATGCATGAAACCCTGAGGCAGAGAGGAGCTGAGTCAAGGGACTACTGGGCCCTCTTGAACTAACAATCTTGTGGGAGAGACAGAAACACAGTTACAATTCTGTGTAACAGATGTTGAATGTTGCATTTTACCAGGGTCAGTGCTGTAACAAAGGAAAGAACAGAAGATGAAATAAAACAGCACAAAAGTTACACAAGGGTTTGGGGTATTGGGTGGGTGGGTGGAGAGGGGAGAGATAAGGCAAGTGACTCAGACTCTTGGGAGGGACTGGAAGAGCTCAAAGGAAAAAGGAAGAGTAGCAGCCATGAGAAATTTTCTGGAGGTAAGAGGAGTCAAGTCTTGAATGATGTTGACTTTAATAATATATAATAGACAAAGATAAGTTGTAAATAACAGAAAATGCAAGTCAAGCATGGGACATTGGCTCATGTAACTGAAAAGCCTAGAAGTATGTGGATTTTAAGCACAGTTTAAACAGAGCTTTGGTTTTGATTATCTGACTTCTGCACTCTTTTTTGTATGTGTTCCTTTTGTCTTCAGGATATTTCTTCATGGTTAAAAGATGGCTTCACATAACACAGTGCTTCCGCTTGTGGTTACTCGCCATCTTATAAATCCTCTTTGGTGAAGTGGCAGTTACAGTCTTGATATTTTTAATTGGGTTGTTTGTTAAAATAGAACTTTGAGAGCTTTTTATATATTTAGGATACAAATTCTTTGTTGGATATGTGATTTGCAAATATTTTCTCCCAGTCTGTAGCCTGTCTTTTTATTTTCTTATCAGTATCTTTTGCTGAGCAACTTTTTTATTCTGATAAATTCAAAATTATTAATTTTATTTATTTTATGGATTGTCATTTTTAAAAATTCCTTCACTAACCCTAGGTCATGAAAATTTTCTCCTGTTATCTTCTAAAAGTTTTGTTTTACGTTTAGGTCTATGATGCATTTTGAGATACTTTTTGTATACTGTAAGAAGTTTAGGTCAAGGTTCTTTTTTTGACTATGAAATGTTCAATTGTGCCACCATCGCTTGTTAAAAAAAACTGTCCTTTCTCTGTTGAATTGCCTTTGCCCCTTTGGTACAGTACAAGTAGCTATACTTGTATGGTTCTATTTCTTTAATCTGCTCCATTAATCTTATGCTTCTATTCTTTCACCAATACCACACTGTTTTGAATGTAGCTATATAGTAACCCTTAATATCAAATAGTTATTTCTCCCACTCCTTTCTTCTTTTTCAAGATTATTTAGCTATTCTAGGGCCTGTGCCATTTCATATAAATTTTAGAATAAGCTTTTCTGTACCTACACATACATTGCTGGTATTTTGAAAGGAATTGCATTAAATCCATAGACCAATTTGGAGAGCATTGACATGTTGAGGGTTTTTAAATAATTTTAGATTTTTTATATAATTTTAAAGTATAATATACATAAAGAGAGGGGCACACACTCTAAATGTACAGATTGAAGAATTTCCATAAACTGAACACATCCCTGTAATGATTATCCGGTTCAATAAATATAATGAGTAGCACCTAGGAGACTGTGTCTTAACACAAAAGAGATAAGAGATGAATTCATGGGCTCCCTAGAGATGAAGAGGCCTACTCAACATTTTCACTTGGAAATATATTCAAAATGTAACTCCTATTTCTCTCCTTGCCTCCCTTATATTAGTAGATGGCAACTTCATCCTTCAGTTACTCAAGCCAAAAACCTTGGATATCCGTGAATCATCTCTTTCACACCCCATATCCAAGCTGTAGGCAAATCCTGTTGTCGTTCCCTCAAAATATTTCCAAAATCTGACCACTTTTCACCATCTCCACTGCTACCACCTTGGCCAGAATCATCATCATTTCTCACCTGGGAAATTAAAATAGCATCCTAACCCATCTCACTGTTTCCTCTATTACTTCTCTTATAATCTAATTTCAACATGATATTAAGGAGGATCTTTTTTTTTTCATTTTTTATTTTTTTAATTTTATTTTTCTTTTTGTCTTTTTAGGGCCACACCCGCAGCATATGGAGGTTCCCAGGCTAGGGGTCTAGTCAGAGCTGTAGCTATTGACCTACACCACAGCTCACGGCAACACAGGATCCTTAACCCACTGAGCGAGGCCAGGGATTGAATCCACAACCTCATGGTTTCTTGTCGGATTCGTTTCCCCTGCACCACTATGAGAACTCCAAAGGGGATTTTTTAAAAAATATGCCAGAGACTTCCACTTCAGAGAAGATGGAGAAGACATACTTTTCTCTGTTCCATCCACTAAGTACAACCAAAACCCCTGAGCATTACATATAAACAAACACAAGACTTTGAAATGCAGAAAGAAGGCAGATCAGCTAAGGGCATGGGATTTGTGAAACAACAGTGATAAAGTTCCTTCGTATTTTTTGCCTCATACATCCTACCAGATACTGGAAAAGCCAAATAATCCACAAACAGCAACAAATGCAGACAGAAAAAAAAAGGAAGAAAAGCCTGCTTTCTCTAGCTAAAGTACTCATAAAGGGGTAACCTAGAAACAGAAAACTTTTAGACAATGACTATTTTACTCCAACCAACCATAGAAAAACAGTGGCTCCACCCCTACCCTAGCTCACCAACAAAGATGGATTGAAGAGCTAAGACTCTTTGTGGGCTCCGATGACAGACTCTAAACTCCAACATGGTAGAGTGGGAGAAAGCTAAGAACCTGGACTTCCACTCCCACCAAGCAGTAATGATGTGATATCATAACTTCCCCTACCAGAGTCTTCTCAGAAGAGGCCAGCTCAAACAAATTTAAAGTCCAGAGTCTCTAACATAATACCCTGTGACCAGGTTTCAATTAAAAAAAAATCACTCATTGTACTAAGAATCAGGAAAACATCTTGAATTGAATGAACAGATGCTAACACCAAGATGAAACAGGTGATAGACTCTTCAGACAAATGTTGTAAAAGAACCATCATAAAAGTACTCAGAAAGCAGTTACAAACCCACTTGAAATAAATGAAAAAAAGTCTCAGCAAAGCAATAGATGATACAAAGAACTAAATAGAAATTTTAAAACTAAAATCAGATAACTAAAATTTAAAACTCAACTACTATATAAAGGGGAGATAACTAACAGGGACCTACTGTATAGCACAGGGAGATCTATTCAATGTTCTGTGATAATATGGGAAAAAGATACATGTATATGTGTAATGGATTCACTTTGCTGTAGAACTAAAGCTAAAAATACAACATTGTAAATCAGCTGTACCCCAATAAAAAAAGGAGTTCAACAGCAGAGAAGACAAATGAGAAAGTAACCCAAGAACTTGAAGATAGAACAATAGAAATGATCCAGTCTGACTTCGGCAAGGCTATAGGATGCAAGGTCAACATACAAAAAATCAATTGTATTTCTACACTGATTAAGATTGGAGACTGGAAATAAGATTATATACATTACATAAGTTTAAAATGTACAATCACTTAAAATGCAATACTTCTATGTAAATCTAACAAAACATGTATAGGACTTGTATGCCAAAAACTACAAAATGCTGGCAAAGGAAATCAAAGAAGACCTAAAGAAACAGTTTGTGTTCACTGATTAGAAGAAAAAAATAGTACAAATATCAGTTCACCCTAATTGATATATAAATTTAATTAGAATTTCTGTCAAAACTCCTAGCAAGATTTGTTTTTTTGGTAGATAGACAAGATTATTCTAATATTTATATGAATAGGCAAAGGATGGGTTGAATGTTGGTCCCCTCAAAGGTATGTCTATTCTCTAACCCTCAAAACCTGTGAATGTGACTTCAGTAATAGGGTCCTTATCATTGTGATTAAGGATCTTGAGATGAGATCATTGTGGATTATATGAATGAGCCCTGAATGCAATGACAAATGACCTTATAAGAGATTGAGAAGACACAGACACAGATGATAAGGCCATGTGAAGATGGAGGCTGAGATTGGAGTTATACAACCACAAGCCGAGGAACACCTGGAGCCACCAGAAGCTAGAAGAGTAAAAGAAGGATTCTCCCCTAGAACCTATGGAGGGAGGGCAACCGTAACAACACCTTGATTTCAGATATCTAGTCTCCAGAACTTTAAGAGAATAAATTTATATTGTTTTAAGCCACCAACTTTGTGATAGATAATTTGTTATATCAACCATAGGAAACAATACAACAGCTGAAACAATTTTGGAAAAAAAGAAACAACACAAATAGCTAACGTATCTACACACAAATACAGCTAACTCATTTTTTTGACAAAGGTGCAAAAGAATTTAATGAAGGAAAGATAGTCTCTTCAACAAAAAAGTGCTGGAACAATTGGATATTTATAGGCAAAAAGTGAACTCTGACCTAGACATCACACCATATATAGAAATTAATATAAGATGGGGCATAAATTTAAATGTGAAATATAAAATTATAAAACTTTGGGGAGTTCTCGTCGTGGCACAGCAGAAACAAATCCAACTAGGAACCATGAGGTTGTAGGTTCGATCCCTGGCCTCGCTCAGTGGGTTGAGGATCTCGCGTTGCCATGAGCTGTGGTGTAGGTTGCAGATGTGGCTCAGATCCCGCTGTTGCTGTGGCCCTGGTGTAGGCCCGTGGCTATAGCTCCAATTAGACACCTAGCCTGGGAACCTCCATATGCCATGGGTGCGGCTGTAGAAAAGGCAATAATAATAATGACAATGCCCAAATGCTGGTAAAACTGAGGTGAAATTGGATCTGTCATATATACATTGCTAATGTGACTAAAATGGTACAGCTGCCCTGGAAAACTATTTTTCAGTTTCCTAAAAAACTGAACATACACTTAACATATGACCCAGGAATTTGACTCCTAAGTATTTACCCTAATGAAATGAAAGTATATCTACACAAAAACCTATTACATATGTTCATAACAGCTTTATTTGTAATAGCCAAGAACTAGAAATGAACTTTTAATATATACAATTGTATGGGCCTTGGGGGCATTATGTAGAGTGGGAAAAGCCCGTCACATACTGTATATCAATAGGTAGTTAAACAAATTGTGATACATCCATGTCATTGAATGCTACTCAGCAACCCAAAGTGGTAAACTGCTGCATGCAACAACTTGGATGGGTTCCAGGGTCATTATGCTAAATGAAAAAAAGTAAAAAATGTGGCATACTATATGATTCCATTTATATAATGTTCCAGAAATGACAAATTTATATAAATGGAAAAAAGATTTTTATTGGTTGATAAGGGTTAGGGATAGTGGTAGGCAAAGTGGAAAGTATAACTATAAAGAAGCATCAAGGAGATCTGCTTGGGAATGGAATAGTTCTGTATCTTGATTGTGGTGGTTATATGAATCTACAAGTGATAAAATGACACATAATGATACACAACACAATGCAAAAAAGTCAAATTCCTGGTTACACACACATACATACAAACAGTACAATATAATGTGAAATAAAATCAATCCATTACAGGAAACCTGAAACCTTCCGAACTGTCTTTATAACAGTCTTTATAATTTCAAAATTAAAAGTTTAAAAATGTAAGTCAAATGATACCACTCCTCAACTCAAAATCCTCCAATGAATTCTCATTTTACTCAAAGTCCAAATCATTAGCTTTCTTACCTGTTGCCCCTGTCAGTTCTCTGAACTCTTCTTCCACTATCATTCATGCTATCTAGTCTAGCCACACTGGCCTCCTTGCTCTTCCTTGAAAGTGCCAGGCATATTCTTAGACCTCAGTTCTGGAGATTTTTCTTGACTTTTTGATCATTTCTTTCTGTTTTGTCCTTTTCCTTCTGGAATACCTATTATTTGGAAGTTTGCTCTTCCGTTTGGACCTCTTATTTCTTCTCTTTCCTTCCCTATTCTTATCTCTCTCTCATTCCTTCACCCCTTCCATATTAATTGATTATTTAGATTAACTTCCTGGAGGATTTCTTCAAACATATCATCCAACCCTTTCAACGAGTTTTTCATTTCTGCTAAACTATTTTTTCATTTCCAAGAGCACATTTTCTATTGTTTTAAGATAGTAATATGTTCTTGTCTCAAGATATTATCTTCTGAGAAATGGTTAATAGCTTTAAAAAAAGTTTTCCTCTTACTGGAAGTTTTTTCTCATCCTTCAAGTTTCTTCTCATCTTTATTTATCTTTCATGTTAGAGAATTTCCTCAGAAGTCTAATAATTTCTTTGTACATGTTCTCTTAAATCCATCTTGCAATATACGATTCCTAATCTCAATTATGCCTGCAATCCTCATTCCAGAGACCATGTTTTACCCTCATCTAAAAATAATCCTTGAGTCTTTTACCAAGTCATAAGAGTTAAGTCACCCAGGAGTTCCCGTCGTGGCGCAGTGGTTAACGAATCCGACTAGGAACCATGAGGTTGCGGGTTCAGTCCCTGCCCTTGCTCAGTGGGTTAACGATCCAGCGTTGCCATGAGTTGTGGTGTAGGTCACAGACGCAGCTCGGATCCCGCGTTGCTGTGGCTCTGGCATAGGCCGGTGGCTACAAGCTCCAATTCGACCCCTAGCCTGGGAACCTCCATATGCCATGGGAGCAGCCCAAGAAATAACTAAAAAAGACAAAAAAAAAGAGTTAAATCACCCAGTTCACAGACTAAGAAGGGGATCTGGAAATCTAAATGTTTTTTAAACAGGATTTCATGAAATCCTTCTGTTTTCAGCCACACTTTCATTACTACTCCCAGAAGTATCTGAAGTATCCCAATGGCCTTTTCTATATAAATAAAAATAGCCAATCTTAAATTCATATGGAATTGCAAGGGACCACAAATAGCTAAAACAATCTTGACAAGAGCAAAGTTGGAAATTTCCTATTTTAAAACACAATACAAAGCTACAGTAATCAAAATAGTGTGACACTGGTATAAATATAGATATACAGACAAATTAATTAGAACTAAGTGTTCATAAATAAATCCATACATCCATAGTTAATTGATTTTTTTAACAAGGATTGTCCAACCAACTGCAAAAGAATACTCCCTTCAACAAATAGTGCTTGGCTAACTGGAAATCCACATGCACAAAGATGAAGCTGGACCTCTACCTCACACAATATATAAAAATTAAAGTGAATCAAAGAACTATGTAAGAACTAAAAATATGAAACTGTTAGGAGAAAATATAGTAGTAAGTTTTTAATGATCTTGGATTTGGCAATGGATGATATTAAAGGACAAACATCAGAAGGAAATAATAGATAAAATTTAAAATTTTTATACATCAAAGGACACTATTAGAAAGTGAAAATGCAACCTACAGAATGATAGCATTGACAATTCAAATTTCTGATAAGGATCTAATATCCAGGATATATAAAAAACTTTTACAATTTAATAACAAAAAGTTCTATTAAAATATGGGCTTTAACATACTTTTCTCCAATGCAAATATGCAAATGATCAAATAAGCACATGAAAAGATGCTCAATATCGTTAGTTATTAGGGTAAAAAATTATAAACAACAATGAGATGCCACTTCACACAAAGATGGCTATAATAATTTTTAAAAACAAAAATATTAGAAAGGACATGGAGAAATTAGAACTCATATATTGCTGATGAGACAGTAAAATGGTGCAGCCACTGTAGAAAATAGTTTAATTGTTCCTAAAAATTTAAACATAGAATTAGCATATGACCAAGCAATTTCACTTTTAGGTATATACTCCCCAAAACTGAAAAGACATTTTAAACAAATACTAGAACATGAATGTTCATAACAACATTATTCACAATGGCCAAATTTCTATCAACAGATGAATGGCTTTAAAAATGTAGTCTATCAAGGCAATGGAGTATTATTCAGCCATAAAAGGGATGAAATAATGAAACATACTACAAACTAGATGAACCTCACCTTCCACTACCAAATCTATAAACCTATTTACATTTGCCCCAATCTCTAATCCTTCCCTCCTGTTATCTAAACCTCACTCACCTCTCTCCAATATTTCCCTTCCTGGGAAGGGCAAGATATATTTGAAGTCCTGAAAGGAAGAACCCTGCAACCTAGGATAATCTATCCAGCAAGATTATCAGTTAGAATAGAAGGAGAGAGAATTTCTCAGAAAAGCAAAAACTAAAAGAATACAACAACACTAAACCTATCCTAAAAGAAGTACTGAAAATTCTCTAAATGGAAGCAAGAATCTATTTGAAAGAGAAGATCACAACTCAAAAGTAAATAAATTAAATAAGCCAGTATATAGATTAAAAAACAATTTTTTTGTAAAAGTAAGGATAACCACATTGAACAGCAAGAGGGTAAACATGAAGACGTAAAAAGTAAAAAATCATAAAATGTGGGGTTAGAGAACGAGAAATTGTAGATTTTTTAAAAGAATGTGTTTGAGCCTATAATGACTACCAGTCTAAAGCAAGTAGTTATAGGAAGGGGTTGACATACTTGAGAAACAGGGCAACCACAAATCAAAACCATTTTTGATTCACAAAAGCCAAAAAAAAGAGAACATAAGCACAGCACAAAGAAAATAAATTACAATAGGAAAAACAAAAAGGAAAGGAAAGGAACAAAGAAGTACTGAATCAACTGGAAAATGGTTAAAATAGCAATAAATACATATTTATCAATAATTACCTCATATCAATGGACTAAATGCTCCCATCAAAATACATATAATGTAGATTGGATTAAAAAAAGAGGCTACAATATGCTGCCTACAAGACACCCACTTTAGGGCAAAGGGCACCCATAGATTGAAAGTGAGGGTATGGAAAAAGATATTTCATGCAAACAGAAATGACAAGAAATCAGGTAGGAATGCTCATATCAAACAAAATAGAAATTAAAACAAAGGCAAAGAAAGATGAACACTATACAATGATAAAAAGATCAACATAAAAGAGGATATTACATTCATCAATATATGCGCACCCAATAGAAAACCCAAATACGTAAAACAAATACTAACAGATGTAAAGGAATAAACTGATGGGAATACACTAATAGTAGGAGACTTTAACACCCCACTCACATCCATGGAAACATCTTCCAGACATCAAAAAGGCAAGAGCTATGCTAAAAGATACAATAGAACAGTCAGACTTAATTGATATTTTCAGAACATTACATCCAAAAAAATGAGAGTATATATTCTTTTAAATTGCACACGGACCATTCTCTAATGACTGACAACATATTAGGCACAAAACAAGCCTCAAAAAAATAGTATAAAAATTATTTCAAGCATTTTTGTCAGTTATTTCAAGCATTCAAAGATGTGAAACTAGAAATCAGTCAAAGAAAAGGAACATGAAAAAATGCTTATATGAAGACAAAAAAACAAACCAAAAAAAAGCCCCACAAAATAACCATGCTTCTAAAAAACTGGGTAACTATGAAATCAAAGAGGAAATTAAAAATGCCTTGAGACAAATGACAATGAAAACAGAACCATACAAAATCTATGGGATGCAGCAAAAGCAGTTCTTAGAGGGAAGTTAATAGCAATAGAGGCCTTCCTCACAAAAAGATGTTAAAAAAATCTAAATGAAAAACCTAACCTACCATCTAAAAGAATAAGAAAAAGAATAAATAAAACCTAAAGTCATCAGAATGAATGAAATAAAAAAAGATCAGAGAGAACAAATCTCTGGCCAGGTTCACCAAGAAGAAATGAGAACCCAAATAAACAAAATAAGAAATGAAAGTGGAGAAATAGCATCTGATACTTCAGAAATAGAAAAAAACATAAGAGAACACTATGCCAATAAATTGCACAACATAGAAGAAATAGAAACATAGAGCACAACAAAACCAAAGCAATATTGAAAAGAATAAAAGGGAACTGGAAGAATCAGGCTTCCTGACTTCCAACTCTACTACAAAATTACAGTCATAAAAACAGTATGATACTGGCATAAAAAAAGAAATATAAATATAAATCAATGGGACAGGATAGAAAGCCCAGAAATAAACCCAAACACCTATGGTCAGTTAATTTATGACAAAGGAGGCAAGAACATACAGTGGAGGAAAGATAGTCTCTTCAGTAAATGGTGCTGGGAAAACTGGAAACCACATGGAAAAGAATGAAATTATAACATTTCCTAACACCATACACAAAAATAAAATCAAAATGTATTAAAGACCTAAATGTAAGTTTTCCTAGAAGAAAACTCTACCATAGAACGCTCTTTGACATAACTCACATCTTCTTTGATCTACCTCCTAGAATAAAGAAAATAAAGACACCAATAAATTAATGAGACCTAATTAAACTCGAAAGATTCAGTACAGCAAAGGAAACCATTAAAAAAAATGAAAAGACAACCCACAGAATGGGAGAAAATTTTTGCCAATGACTCAACCGACAAAGGTTTTCTCTCCAAAATATAGGACTCATACAACTCAACAACAACAAAAAACTACTCAATCAAAAAATGGGCATAAGACCTAAATAGGCATTTTTCCAAAGAAGACATACAGATGGCCAGCAGGTGCATGAAAAAAATGCTCAACATCACTAATTATCAGAGAAATACAAATCAAAAGAACAATGAGGTATCACCTCACACCAGATAGAGTGGCCATCATTAAGTCAACAAAAAACAAATGCTGGAGAGGATGTAAAGAAAAGTGAACCCTCCTTCACTGTTAGTGGGGAATGTAAATTGATACAACCACTGTAGAAAAGAGTATGGATATATCTTAGAAAACTACATATGGAACTAACATATGACCCAGCAATCCCAATCCTGGGCATATGCACAACTTTCCTTGAGAAAGATACATGCACCCGTATGTTCATTGCAGCACTATTCGCAATAGCCAAGACATGGAAACAACTTAAAGGCCCATCAACAGATGAAGGGATTGGGAAGATGTGTTACATATATACAATGGAATAGTACTCAGCCATAAAAAGGACAAAATAATGCCATTTGCAGCAACATGAATGTAACTAGAGACTCATTCTAAGTGATGTGAGTCAGAAAGAGAAAGACAGACACCATATGATATCACTTATATGTGGAGTCTAAAATATGGCATAAATGATCTATCTACAAAACAGAAAAGATCATGAACATACTAGTGTTTGCTAGGGGAGGGAGTGGGAAGGATTGGGAGTCTGGGATTAGTAGATGAAAACTGTTGCATATGGAGTGGATGGGCAGTGGGATCCTACTGTATAGCACAGGGAATTATATATCTAATCACTTGTGATGGGACATGATGGAGGATAATGTGAGAAAAAGAATACATATATGTGTATATATATATATGTATATATATGTGTGTGTATATATGTAAATGACTGGGTCACTTTTTTGTACAGAAGAAATTGACAGAACACTGTAAATGAATCATAATGAAAGATTTAAAAAAAGAAATAGACAATTTGAACAGACCAATCACTAGGAGCAAAATTGAATATGTAATAATAATAAAAAACTCCCTGTAAACAAGAGTCCAGGGCCAGATTGCTTCACTGGGGATTTCTACCAAACATACTAAGAACTTTTCCTAATCCTCCTCGAACTCTTCCAAAAGATTGAAGAGGAGGAAACACCTTCCAAGTCATTCCATGAAGCCACCATCACCCTGATACCAAAACCAAAGACACTACCTAAAAGAAAATTACAGGCCAATATCTTTGATGAATATAGATGTAAAAATGCTCAACAAAATATTAGCAAACTGAATCCAACAACACATTAAAAAGATTGTATACCACAACCAAGATGGATTCATCCCAGGTTCACAAGGATGGTTTGACATATGCAAATCAATCAATATCATAAACCACATCAACAAAAGAATAGATGAAACCACATAATCATCTCAATAGATGCAAAAAAAGTATTTGATAAGATTCAACATTCATTCATGTAAAAAAATCTTAACAAGGTGGGTATAGAGAGGGGACATATCTCAACATAGTAAAAGCTATTTATGACAAACCCAAGCCAACACAATGCACAATGGTGAAAAACTGAAAGCCTTCTTGCTAAAATCTGGAAAAAGACAAGGATGCCCACTCTTACCACTTCTATTCACATGATATGGAAGTCTTAACCAAAGCAATCAGATAAGAAAAAGAAATAAAATTTATCCAAATTGGAAAAGTAAAACCGTCTGTGCAGGTAACATGATTCTCTATTTAGAAAACACAAAAAAATCCACACAAAAATGACTAGTACTGAAAAAAAATTCAGCAAGGTAGCAGAGTACAATATTCACATAGAGAAATCAGTGGCATTTCTTTACACTCAAAGTGAAATATCAGAAAGGCCAAGTTAAAAATTCTGTTTTAAAAATTGTGTTAAAAAATACTTAGGAATAGGAGTTCCCGTCGTGGTGCAGTGGTTAACAAATCCAACTAGGAACCATGAGGTTGTGGGTTTGGTCCCTGCCCTTGCTCAGTGGGTTAAGGATCTGGCGTTGCCATGAGCTGTGATGTAGGTTGCAGATGTGGCTCGGATCCCGAGTTGCTGTGGCTCTGGCGTAGGCCGGCCACTATAGCTCCGATTAGACCCCTAGCCTGGGAACCTCCATATGCTGCGGGAGCAGCCCAAGAAATGGCAAAAAGACAAAAAACAAACAAACAAACCAAAAAAAACCTTAGGAATAAACCTGACAAAAGAGGTAGAAGGCTTAAATACCAAGAACAATAAAACACTGATAAAGGAAACTGAAGGTGATTTAAAGAAGTAGGGAACTATCCCATGCTCTTGGATTAGAAGAATTAATATTGTTAAAATGACCATAATATCCAAAGCAATCTACAGATTTAATATGATCCTTATATAACTACCCATGTCATTTTTCATAGAACTAGAACAGCTAATCCTAAAATATATATGGAACCATAAAAAAATATTTCCAAAGAAATCCTGAGGACAAAGAACAAATGGGGAGTTATAACCTTCTCAGACTTCAGACAATACTACAAAGCTACAGTAATCTAAGAAAAACAGACACATGGATCGATGGAACAGAATAGAGAGCCCAGTTATCTTCCTGCATTTTCAGCATCTTGTTTTAGTGTTATCCCTCTTTTATATTTCCATGTCTAATAGCTCCATCTCATGAGTATTAAAATGCATACATATATAGTCTTTGTGACACTGTTCTCATTTACTCACCATTCATGCACTTCTCAACTAACATCATTCTAATTGGGTCTCCATCACTCATAAGCATGCTCAATGGCCACTTTTTAGTCTTTATCTCAGTGACCGCTTATCAGCAGCATTCAGGGCAAAGCTTATCACTGCCTCACATTTTAATCACCTCTAGCCATATCTTCCTTAATATAACAATCTTACATTTTCCTCCTATACTCCAGTTATTCTACAGAGTCCATCTTTCCAGAAAATATTACTATATGTAACCATTAAATGCAAAAATTCCTCAAAGATGTCTTCCTTTAAAAAAATTTTTATTTATATTTTTATTTCAGTATAGTTGATTTATGATATTGTGCCAATTTCTTCTGTACAGCAAAGTGACTCAGTCACACACACACACACACACACACATTCTTTTTTTATATTATTTTCCATCATGATCTCTCCAAGGAGATTGGATAGAGTTCCTTAGGCTGTATGGTAGGACCTCATTGCTTATCCATTCTAAATATAATAGCTTGCATCTACTAACCCCAAACTCCCAGTCCATCCCATTCCTCTGACCTCCCCCTTGGCAGCCACAAGTCTGTTCTCTATGTCTGTGAGACTGTTTCTGTTTCGTATACAGGCTCATTTGTGCCACATGTTAGATTCCACATATAAGTGATGTCATACAGTATTTGTCTTTCTCTTTTCTGACTTACTTCATCTAGTATGATAATCTCCAGTTGCATCCATGTTGCTATAAATGGCTTTATTTGTTCTTTCATACGGCTGAGCAGTATTCCACTGCATATATATGTACCACATCTTTTTCTGTTGATGGACATTTAAGTTGTTTCCATGTCTTGGCCATTGTGAACACTGCTGCTATGAACATTAGGGTGCATATATATTTTTGAATTATAGTTTTGTCCTGATATATGCCCAGGAGTACTACTGCTGGATGATATGGTAGTTCTATATTTAGTTCTCCGAGGAACCTCCACACTGTCTTTCATAGTGCTTGTACCAATGTGCTTTCCTACCAGCAGTGTAGGAGGGTTCCCTTTTCTCCACACCTTCTCCAGAATTTGCTATTTGTAGACTTATTAATGATGGTCATTCTTTTTTTTCTTTTTTCTTTTTTTTTTGTCTTTTTGCCTTTTCTAGGGCCACTTCCCATGGCATATGGAGGTTCCCAGGCCAGGGGTCAAATTGAAGCTATAGCTGCCGGCCTACACCAGAGCCACAGCAACTCAGGATCCGAGTCGCGTCTGCAACCTACACCACAGCTCACGGCAATGCCAGATCCTTAACCCACTGAGCAAGGCCAGGGACCGAACCCGCAACTTCATGGTTCCTAGTTGGATTCGTTAACCACTGTGCCATGACAGGAACTCCCAATGATGGTCATTCTGACCAGTGTGATGTAGTACCACATTGTAGTTTTGATTTGAATTTCTCTAATATTTAGCAATGTTGAGTATATTTTCATGTACCTATCAGCCATCTGTATGTCTTTGGAGAAATATCTATTTAGGTCTTCTGTACATTTTTTGATTGGGTTTTTTTTGTTATTAGATTGTAAGAACTGTTTGTATATTTTGGAAATAAATCCCTTATTGGTTGCATTGGTTTCAAATATTCTCTTCCATTCTGTAGGTTGTCTTTTCATTTTGTTAATGGTTTCCTTTACTGAGCAAAATCTTGTAAGTTTGATTAGGTCACATTTATTAATTTTTGTTTTATTTCCACTACCTTGGGAGACTAAACTAAGAAAACATTGGTACAATTTATGTCAGAGAAAGTATTGCCTATGTTTTCTTCTAGGAGTTTTATGGTATCATGATACTGTCATAGGTTTAAGTCTGTAAGCCATTTTGAGTTTGCTTTTGTGTGTGGAGTGAAGGTGTATTCTAATTTCATTAATTTACATACAGCTGTCCAATTTTCCCAGCACAGCTTGCTGAAGATAATTTTTTCCCATTTTATATTCTTGCCTCAGTGTCAAAGATTAATTAACTGTAGGTGTGTGGGTTTGCTTCTGGGCTCTCTATTCAATTCCATTGATCAGTATGTCTGTTTTTGTATAAATACCACACTATTTTGTTTACTGTAACTTTGTAGTATTTTCTGAAGTCTGGGAGAGTTATGCCTCCAGCCTTGTTTTTTTCCCCCTCAGGATTTCTTTGGCAATTCTGGGGCTTTTGCAGTTCCAGATAAATTTTTGGATTACTTGTTCTAGTTCTGTGAAAATGTGGGTAATTTGATAGTGATTAGATTACAACTGTAGATTGCTTGGGTAGTATGGCTATTTTAACTAATTTAATTCTTCCATATAAGATCATGGGATATCTTTCCATTTCTTTGAATCCACTTTAATTGCCTTTATTAATGTTCTATAGTTCTTATTGTATAAGTCTTTTACCTCCTTGTTCAGATTTATTCCTAGGTATTTGATTTTTTTTTTAGTGTGTGCTAAAAAGGTATTTTTTAAACATATCCTTTCTGATATTTCATTGTTAGCATGCAAAAATGCTACTGAATGTTAATTTTTTTATCCTGCCACTTTGATGGATTCATTTATTAGTTTGAGTTTTTGTGTGGAGTCTTTATGGTTTTCCATATAGAGTATCATGTCATCTGCATATAGTGACAATTTTACCTCTTCCCTTCCAATTTGAATACTTTTTATTTCTTTTTCTTGTCTGAATGCTGTGACCAGGACTTCCAATACTATGTTGAATAAAAGTGGGCACCCTTGTCTTTTTCCACATTTTAGTGAGAAGGTTTTCAGTTTTTCTCTGTTTAATATTATACTGGCTGTGATTTTGTCATAAATGGCTTTTACTATGTTGAGATATGTACCTTCTATACCCACTTTGGTAAGAGCTTTTATCACGAATAGATATTGGATTTTGTCAAATGCTTTTTCTGTATCTGTTGAGATGATCATATGGTTTTTAACTTTACTTTTGTTAATGTGGTATGTTATATTGATTTGTGTGTGTTGAACCATCCTTTTGAATTTGGGATGAATACCACGTGGTACTGATGTATGATTTTTTTTTCTTTTTTAAGTTGTTATTGAATTCAGTTTGCTAAAATTTTATTGGAGATTTTTGTATCTATATTTATCAAAGATATTGGCCTATTATTTTCTTTTTTGGTGGTATCTTTGGTGTTGGTATTAGGGTGATGTTGGCCTCATAGAATGTCTTTGGGAGTGTTCCCTCCTCTTCAATCTTTTGAAAGAGTTTAAAAAGTATTCATATAACTCCTTATTTATATGTTTGGTAGAATTTACCTGTGAAGCCATCTGGTCCTGGACTTTTGTTTGTAGGAATTTTTTTACATTATATATTCAATTTCACTTCTAGTTATCAATCTGTTCAAATTGTCTATTTTTTAATTAAATTTTGGTGGGCTGTATATTTCTAGAAAGTTATCTATTTTCTAGGTTCCAAATATGTTTGCATATATTTTTTCAAAGTATGTATTTTCTCTTTTTTCTTTTTTGTATTTCTGTGGTATTTCTAGTATGTGGTCGATCCTAGAGAATATTCCATGTGCACTTGAAAAGAAAGTAAATGTATATTCTCAGGAGTTTTTTTGATGTAATGGCCTGAAAATATCAATTAAGTCTAACTGTTCTATTGTGTCATTTAGGATCTCTCTTACCTTTTTGATTTTCTGTCTGGAAGATCTATACATTGATGTAAGTGGGGTGTTAAAGTCTCCTACTATTATTGTATTCCCATCACTTTCTCCTTTTATATTCATTAGTATTTGTTGCATGTATTTGGGTGCTCCTATACAAGGTGAGTGTCACATCCTCTTCTTGAATTGATCCTTTTATCATTAAATAATGTCCTTCTTTATCTTTCTTTATGGCCTTTGTTTTAAAGTCTATTTTGTCTGATATGAGTATTGCAACTCCTGCTTTCTTTCCATTTCTATTGCATGATACATCTTTTTCCATCCCCTCACTTGTAATCTGTTTGTCCTTTCCCCTAAAGTGGGTCTCTTGCAGGCAAAATATCATAGGCTCTGTTTTTTTTTTTTTTCAGTCCAGTCTGCCATTCTATGTATTTTGATTGGAACATTCAGTCCATTGACATTTAAGGTAATTATTGATAAGTATGTATTTTCCTCCTTTGTTCCTTTCTTTTTCTGTTGGTGATTTGATGATTTCCTTTTATTCTATGGTTGTGTCTCCTCCTCCTCCTTCTTTTTTATGGATATACCCACAGTATATGGAAGTTCCCAGGCCAGGAATTGAATCTGAGCTACATCTGCCATGACAACACCAGATCTTTTAATCCACTGTGCTAGGCTGGTGATCAAATCCATACCTTCACAGCAACCCAAGCCACTGCTGTCAGGTTCTTAACCTACTGAATCACAGTGGGAACTCCTGTGTTCTCTTTTTGATTTTGGTGAATCTATTGTTTACTTTTTGTTGTTGTTGTCTTTTTGTTGTTGTTGTTGTTGTTGTTGCTATTTCTTGGGCTGCTCTCGTGGCATATGGAGGTTCCCAGGCTAGGGGTCGAATCGGAGCTGTAGCCACCAGCCTACGCCAGAGCCACCGCAACGTGGGATCCGAGCCGCGTCTGCAACCTACACCACAGCTCACGGCAACGCCGGATCGTTAACCCACTGAGCAAGGGCAGGGACCGAACCCGCAACCTCATGGTTCCTAGTCGGATTCGTTAACCACTGCACCACGACAGGAACTCCTATTGTTTACTTTTGATTTGTGGTCATCCTGATTTTCTAGTATGTTAACTCCTTCCTATTTTTGTTTGTTTTAGACTGATAGTCATATATGCTCAAACACATTTTTTAAAAAGTCTACTTTTCTTACTCTCTTTCCCTATATTTTATGATTTTGGTGTTCTTTTTTACATTTTTATGTTTGTCCTTTTGCTCCTGTGTTTATCATTGCTTTCACAAGTAGGTTTTTTTTTCTCTTTTTGATCTGCATACTGGCTTATTTAAGTGATCACTTTCAAATTGTAATTTCTTCCATCCTATATCTTCCTACTTCTTTCCTATTTAGAGGAGACATTTCAATATTTCTTTTAGGATATGTTTAGTATTGCCGTATTCTTTTATTTTTTGCTTGTCCAAGAAATTCTTTCTTTCTCCTATTTTAAATGATAATCATTCTGGGTAGAGTATTGTAGGTTACAAATTTTTCCATTTTAGAACTTTGAATATATTTTACCACTTCTCTCTGGCCTGCAGTGTTCTGTAGGGAAATCAGCTGATAGACTTATGGAGGCTCTCTTATAATTAACTCTTTGTTTTAGTCTTGCTGACTTTAGAATCCTCTTTTTATCTTTAACTATTGCCATTTTTATTATGCTATGTCTTGGTGTAGGTTTGTTTGGGTTTTCCTTGTTTGGGACCCTCCATACTTTCTCTATCTGGATATGTTTCATTCTTTAGAGTTGAGAAATTTTCAGCCATAACTTCTTTAAATACATTTTCAATAGCCTTTTCTCTTTCTTCTTTTTGCATCCATATTATGCATAGTTTGGCATGCTTTATATTATCACATAGATCTCTTATATTGCTTCCTTTTCCTTTTCCTTTGGCTTTCTCTCTGCTGTTCTGATTGTGTGATTTACATTATTCTAACTTCCCAGTCACTTATTAGTTCCTCTGCATTGTTCATTGCCTTTAGCTAAGTTTTCATCTCAGCAAAAAAACTTTCTAATTTTTCTTGGCCTTCCTATAGTTTCCAGTTCCTTTTTACAATAATCTGCATTACTACCAATTGACATTCTTAATTTCTTCAGTATTTTCACTACCTCGTTTTTTAACTTGGCAACTGTTAGCATTTATCTTTTGCAGACTTTTTGATGATGGCCACTCTGGCTTCTGTAAGGTGCTACCACATAGTAGTTTTGATTTTCATTTATCTAATAATTAGTGATGTTAAACATTTTTTCATGTGTTTTTTAATTTTGGCCATCTGTATGATTTCTTTGAGAGATGTCTATTTAGATCTTTTGCCTATTTTTTGATTGGGTTGTTTGTTTGTTTGTTTTGATATTGAGCTGCAGGAGATGTTTATATATTTTGGAGATTAATCCCTTGTCAGTAGATTCATTTGCAAATATTTTATCACATTCTCTGGATTGTCTTTTCATTTTGTTTATGGTTTCCTTTGCTATGCAAAAACTTTTAAGTTTAATCAAGCCCCATTTGTTCATTTTTGTTTTTATTTCTATTACTCTAGGAAACAGATCCAAAAAGATATTGCTGTGATTTATGTCAAAGAGTGTTCTGCCCATGTTTTCCTCTATGAGTTTCCTTGTGTCCAGTTTTATATTTAGGTTTTGATCCATTGTGAGTTTATTTTTGTGTATGGTGTTATAGAGTGCTCTAATGTCATTCTTTTGCATGTTGCCATTCAGTTTTCCCAGTACCACTTATTGAAGAGACTGTATTTCCTCCATTAAATATTCTTGCCTCCTTTTATCATAGATTAGTTGACCATAGGTTTCTGAGTTTATTTCTGGGCTTTCTATCCTGTTCCATTGATCTATATTTCTGTGTCTGTGCCAGTACCATACTATTTTGATGACTGTAGCTTTGTAGTATAGCCTGAAGTCAGGGAGCCTGATTCTTACAGCTCCATTTTTCTTTCTTGGAACTGTTTGACTATTCAGGGTCTTTTGTGTTTCCATACAAATTTAAAATTTTTTTGTTCTAGTTCTATGAAAAATGCCATCAGTTATTTGATAGGGATTGCATTGAATCTGTTGATTGCCTGGGATATGATAGTCATTTTGACAATGTTGATTCTTCCAATCTAAGATGATATATCTATCCTTCTGTTTCTATCATCTTTGATTTCTTCCATCAGAGTACAGATCTTTTGTCTCTTTAGGTAGGTTTATCACTACATATTCTATTCTCTTTTATGAGAAGGTAAATTGGATTGTTTCCTTAATTTCTCTTTCCAATATTTCATTGCTAGTATATAGAAATACAAGAAATTTCTGTGTATGAATTTTGTATCCTACAACTTTACCAAATTCATTGATGAGCTCTAGCAGTTTTCTGCTAGCATCTTTAGGATTTTCTATATATAGTATCATGTCATCTGCAAACAGGGACAGTTTTACATCTTTTTTTCCTATTTGGATAACATTTGTTGCTTTTTCTTCTTTGTTTGTTTTGTCTTTTTAGGGCCACACCCATGGCATATGGAGGTTCCCAGGCTGGGGGTGGAATTGGAGCTGTAGCCACTGGCCTATGCCACAGCCACAGCAATGCCAGATCTGAGCCACATCTGTGACCTACAACACAGCTCACAGCAATGCCGGATCCTTAACCCACTTAGCAAGGCCAGGGATCGAACCTGCGTCCTCATGGATACTAGTCAAATTCATTTCCACTGAGCCACGATGGGAACTCCTACTTTTTCTTCTTTGATTCCCATGGCTAGGATTTCCAAAGCTATGTTGAATAACAGTGGCAAGAATGGACATTCTTGTCTTGTTCCTGATCTTAGCAGAAATGACTTTAGCTCTTCACCATTGAGAATGATGTTAGCTGCAGGTTTGTCATTTATGGCTTTTATTATGTTCAGGTGGGTTCCTGTATGCCCATTTTCTGGAGAGTTTTCTATCAAAAATGGGTGTTTAATTTTGGAAAAACTTTTTCTGCATCTATTGAAATGATCAAATGGTTTTTATTCTTCAGTTTGTTAATGTGGTGTATCACACTGATTAATCTGCGTATGTTGAAGAATCCTTGAATCTCTGGGATGAATCTCACTTTCTCACAGTGTATGATCCCTCTAATGTATTGTTGGATTCAGTTTGCTAGTATTTTGCTGAGGATTTTTGCATATCAGTAATATTGGCCTGTAGTTTTCTTTTTTGGTGTTATCTTTGTTTGGTTTTGGGATCAGGAAGATAGTGGCCTCATAGAATGAACTTGAGAGTGTTTATTTCACTGAAATTTATTGGAAGAGTTTTAGCAGAATAGGTGTTTGTTCTCTAAGTGATGGATAGAATTTGCCTGTGAAACAATCTGGTCCTGGACTTCTTCTCTTCTTTTTTTTGTCTTTTTAGGGCCATACCCATGGGCATATAGTTCCCAGGCTATGGGTCAAATCGGAGCTGTAGCTTCCAGCCTACACCACAGCCACAGCAAGGTGGGATCTGAGCCACATCTGCAACCTATACCACAGCTCATGGCAATGCCAGATCCTTAATCCACTGAGAAAAGCCAGGGATTGAACCCGCATCCTCATGGATATTAGTTGGGTTTTTTAACCACTGAGCCAGGACGGAACTCCTGGTCCTGGACTTCTGTTTGTTTGAATTAAATCACAGTTTCAATTCCAGTACTTGTTATTTGTCTATTCATATTTTCTATTTCTTCCTGGTTCAGTCTTGGATGGTTGTATCTTTGTATGAGTGTGTCCATTTTTCTTCTAAGTTGTCCATTTTATTGGCATATAGTTACTTGTGGTAGTCTTTTATGATTATTTGTATTTCTGTGGTGTCATGTGTAACTTCTTTTTCATTTATAATCTTATTAATTAGAACCTTCTCTGTCTTTTTTTAAGGGCAGCCCCTGCAGCATATGGAAGTTCCAAGGCTGGGGTCAAAGCAGACCTGCAGCTGCTGGCCTACACCACAACCATAGTGGTGTGGGATCCAAGTTGCTCTGTGACCTACACCACAACTTTTGGCAATGCTGGTTCCTTCACCCCCTGAGTGAGGCCAGAGATCAAACCTGCATCCTCATGGATGCTAGTCGGGTTTGTAACCTGATGAGCCACAATAGGAACACCTCCTTTTTTTTCTCAATGAGTTTTGCTAAAGTTTATTGATTTTGTTGATCTTTTTGAAGAACCAACTTTTGGTTTCATTGATCTTCTCTACTGTTTTCTTCATCTCTATTTCATTTATTTCAGTTCTGATCTTTATGAATTCTTTCCTCCTACTAACTTTGGATTTCGTTAATTTTTCTTTCTCTAGTTGCCTTAGGTGTAAGATTAGGTTGTTTACTTTAGATTTTTCTTGTTTCCTGAGATAAGATTACATTTCTATAAACTTCCCTCTTAGAACATTTTTGCTGCATCCAATAGATTTTAGATTGTCATATTTTCAGTCATTTGTCTCTAGGAAATTTTTTATTTCATCTTTAATTTCTTTTTTGATCCCTTAGTTGTTAAGTAGCATATTGTGTAGCCTCCACGTGTTTTTGTTTTTGGCTATTTTTTTCTTTAGTTGATTTCTTGTATCATACCATTGTTGTAGGAAAAGATGTTTTATATGATTTCAATTTTTTACAACTTACCAGGTCTTGATTTGTGGCCCAAGATATGACCTATCCTGGAGAATGTTCCATGTGTACTTGACAGGAATGTATATTCTGCTGCTTTGGGATGGAATGTTCTATAAATATCAGTTAAGTCCATTTGGTCTAATGTGTCATTTATGGGCTGTGTTTCCTTATTGATTTTCTGTCTGGATGATCTGTCCATTGCTGCAAGTGGGGTGTTAAAATTCCCCACTATTATTAGTGTTACTATTGATTTCTCCTTTTATGGCTGTTAACATTTGCCTTAGATGTTGGGGTGCTCCTATGTTGGGTGCATATCTATTTACAATTTTTATCTTTTCTTCTTGGATTGATCCTTTGATCATTATGTAGTGTCTTCTTTGTCTCTTGTGACCATCTTTATTTTAAAGTCTATTTTGTTTATTTCTATTACACCTTTCTTTTATTTCCATTTGTACAGAATAACTTTATCCATCCCCTCACTTCTCAGTCTGTATGTGTCCTTAGATCTGAAGTGTGTCTGTTTTAGACAGCATATATATGGGTCTTGTTGTTGTATCCATTCAACCAGTCTGTGTCTTTTGGTTGGAGCATCTAATCCCTTTACATTCAGTATAATTATGGATATGTCATTTATTAATTGTTTTATATTTGTTACTTTAGCTCTTTTTTCTTCCCTTCCTTTTTTGTTCTCTTCTCTCGTGATTTGATGACTCCTGATACTTTATTATATGTTACGCTATCTTCCTAAGAGAGTTCACATACACCTATGGATCTAAGTACAACCTGTGTGCTGATTTTTAAAAAAATGCTCCTTGGGGTTCCCATCATGGTGCAGCAGAAACTAATCCAGCTAGGAACCATGAATTTGTGTGTTCGATCCCTGGCCTCACTCAGTGGGTTAAGGATCTGGCATTGCCATGAGATGTGGTATAGGTCACAGACATGGCTCTGATCTCGAGTTGTTGTGGCTGTGGCATAGGCTGGCAGCTGTAGCTCCGATTAGACCTCTAGCCTGGGAACCTCCATATGCCTTGGGTGTGGCCCTAAAATGAAAAAGAAAAAAAATGCTCCTTATGAGAAACTCAAGCATTATAGGAAAGTACAAAGAAGAATGCAAAAAATCACCTTAAAATGTCACACTCCAAAATAGTCGTTAATGTTAGGTGAACATCATTTCAGACATCTCCCAATGCATGAAAAAATGTTTATTAAGTTCTATAAGATGGTGCACTAGGGGCAATTTTCTTCTGTCCCTTTAGTTGTCTTTTCCTTCAAACTGGGTTTTAAACCTGTCTTTGCATATCATATTTCTATTGACTTTTTTGCTTTGCTTCTTTTGCATAATAGCCTATTTCTTTTCATCTTACTCATACTTAAATGGAAACCTGGATGCAGTCTGGTGTTTTCTCTGATGTGAGGTGGATTAATTTTGATTATCTTATCTGGAAATTTTTGTCCCTTTCTCAAGACCGCACTGTAAGATACATGTCCAATTGTTCATGTCACCATAGCTTAAGGAATGGTGGGAATAGCAGTGGTGATGAATAGTCACTTGAAGTGTCTGGGCTCTACCACTTTTCAAACTTATGCATGGGGTTAGCTTCCTTCCTTGTTTTGTTGTGACTTGATGTGCTTTTTTGCCAGATTTTACTATTTTTTTCTCAGTTCATTTTAGTAGGCATTGGAGGATGGAAATTCTGTGATTTGACTGTATGCCACCATATTTTTCTCCCTGGCAGCTGACAGCATAATTCCATAGTGCCAGTCTGGATTTCTCTTTTGTTCTCTAGGTCCATATAACCAAAAGAGTCACTGACACCTCTCTTCTCTGTTTTGGCAATCACTGTCCTTATTGTACCACCCTTTCCTGCCTGACCTTTCCCATACAGAGAAACCTTGATTTCATGGAGGAAATGAGAAATGATCTGAGTAATACTGTTCACAATCCTCTTGGTTATTGATTGGCTTAAGGGTGGGCAGGTGAGTGAGGCTAATGTGATGCATGAGGAATTCTGCTATAGAGACGTTCACCTTCATGAACAAAATGATAGGGACTCACAGGAAGAAAACATTTACTTCCCTTTCCCTTCTTTCTGCCTTGGATTGGATGCATTGAACAGTATATGTGACCATACGGAAAAAAGCCAAGAGAATTATGGAGATGTCAGCAATGACATTTTAAATCACAGAACCAACTCCAACACTGTCTTCATCTAGACCTTTTGTTTTATGAAAGTTTAAGGCCCGTTTGTTTAAACTACCCCAATTGGGTATTCTGTGGGCATCGGCATTGGTAATCAGCAGCCAAAAAAAAATCTAACTGTGAATATTTATTGTACACACCTCAAAATGAACATAAGTGAACTCATGATCCTCTCCACTGAACTTGATTCTCTTCCAGTCTCTTCCACCTTAGTATTTTTACACCATCCACCCAGTTGTCTAAGTCAAAAGACATGAATTTTCCTTAAGTACCCTCTACATACACCAATATCCTATCACCAAATGTTGTCAATACTGTCTCAAATGTCTCCTGAATATTTCCATATATACTAGTACCACTCCAGCCCAATCCAGCAGCAACTACTGACTGAATTTTTGAAAATGGTTCTTACCACATACCCTCTGGCCCACTTCCAATGCATCTCCAAAACCAGCAATAGTGATGTTTTTAAAGGAACATATCTGATCAAGTCCATTTACTTACCTAATATTCTCAGTGATTTCCCATTTAACTTGGAGTTAAGTCCAAACTCTCTCTAGGGAGTATAAGACTTAAAGGGTTGTGAAACTGACCTATGTCTCCAGGTTCATCTCAGCCTTGGTCCTTCTCAGGCTCCAGACTGGCATTACTGGATTTCTTTTACCTCCTCAAACATTTTAAGCTCTTTCTCATGTCATGAATACATATATGTATGTATATTTATCTATATAATTTATTATATAATTATATCACATGTTCTATGTAATATATGCTATATATTATATAATACACAATTGAATTATATATAAAATATTATAATATCATGTATTATATAATATATGTAATTCCCTCAGCCTCTTACTTTTTTCTCCCAGTCTTTGCCTCAGTTACTCTTCCTTATCATTCAAGTCTCAGCTAAAGTGTATTTTCCTTAGTGAGACTTCCATGGACCCATGACATTAGGTCAAATACCTCACTGAATGCTACCACAGCACCAAGTTCCATTTAAGCGCATATAACTTCTAATTACTTACTTTGTTTTCCTCCTTGACTGGAAGCTCCTGAGCATAGGAGCCTGTGTCTGCTTTGAAACAAAACCTTCATCTTCCCACCAACAAATCTTTAAACCTATATTAATTCTGTACCCAACTTCTTCCTCTTGTTAAAAGGGAGAAAATGTCTCGCCTATCCTGTCACTTGTACATTGGATCTCATTCCCCCTCACCTTCTCAAACACTTCAAACATGACTTCTCCCCTCCCTGCAACAAAGACACTTTTCAGAATCATTAATTTCTCCCTCTCCTCTGGGTCATTAACAAAGGCATCTAAACATGTTCCAGTAGATCCCATCTTTAAAAGAAGGGAAAGAAAACTCACCTGACTCTACATCTGCCTTCTGCTACTTTACTACTTCTCTACTTTCCTTTATAGACAATTTCACACTGAAGATACAGGAAAAACTTTGAGACTTAGACAATACTGAATGTTCATGAGAATATGGAGAAAAGGCACAATGATTTTAGAGAGTAGAATTTAGAATAATCCAGCAAAGTCAAAGAGACATGTAAGCTATGATCCAGCAAATTCTTTTAGGTGTATATCATAAGGCAAAGCTTTTTAATGGCACAAGTGAATGTGTTGTGAAATTAATTTAGTATGTTGTGACTACCATTAAACAAATTAATTGGAAGAAAACAGAATAGAAAGTATCATATTGCATTGCAGGTAGTAATGGCAAGTAATGATAAGTATTGCTTCATGAAAATTTCATTTATATATATGTGAATGTGCTTATATGTGTATAAGTATGTGTATGTATGCTTGTGTTTTAAGACACAATACAAAATGCATTTCTTTATGGGGTTCTGTCAAAAAGTTGGCAAAACACTGTCTTAGAGAATCTCTTGAATGTGTGCCAAAGGAGATCTGTACAAGAGTGTTCACTGCCGTGTTTATTCAAGCTCTAGGAAAGAGGTTGACTGGCTTGTAGAGAGAGAGCCCCCCTATAATTCACCTAATCACTAAGAGACTTCTGTACAGTAGTGGCTGTTTGGTGAGGATTCACATGTGACACAAAGAAACTAAAACCTTTGGGGAAAATTGAATGGGAACTATCATTTATGTCACTCTACCCCCTGACTATGTAACATAGGTGGGACCACAGAGTCTCTCTCCATACTTTGAGGTTTTATTGATGAAGAAATGTCAGTATACTTTTTAAGTGCTTTATCAGAGGTTCTCAATATGCATGGAATGCTATTGGGAGACCCTGCAGCTTAATTGGAATCCCTAGTTTCCATACAAATGCAGAGATCCCTAAATGGCAGAGGCCAGGTAATGGCACTTAACCATCCAAGGAATGTGGATGTGGTGACCATAATGGGCAGCAAGGTGAAGGGTAGTAGTGAGAATGGCTTGATATTAGAGGTCACTGGCTCTAGTCAATTAATCATAGAGTCTGGACAATAATTTACTTCAAATTGCTGGACAATCTTGTGGGATTTGGGAAATTCTTTCTGGCTGCCACATCCCCTATGAGCAGAACAAGATTGAATCTCAATATTGTTTCTCTAACCCACTGAGTAATAGCAATTTGCCAAAAAAAGCTAAGTCACTAGATTGTCCACTCTTCTACCAAGATACCAAATCAAAAGGAAATCACATGCCTATGGAAATATCGGAAATTTTGTGTTACTGACAAAGTATTAAAAACGGAGAGGGAGAAGTTCCCATTGTGCCACAGCAATAACGAACCCAACTAGTATCCATGAGGATGTGGGTTCCATCCCTGGCCCCATTCAGTGGGTTAAGGATCTGGCATTACCATTAGCTGTGGTGTAGGTCACAGATGTGGCTCAGATCCTGCATTGCTGTGGCTGTGGTGTAGGCTGGCATCTGCAGCTCCAATTAGACCCCTAGCCTGGGAACTTACATATGCCATAGGTGCAGTCCTAAAAAGACAAAAAAAAAAAAAAAAAGAAGAGGGAGTGATGTATCATATTTCCACTTCAATTTTAGACATTATAAGAGATGGATTGTCCTTGGAGTGTGACTGTGTATTGTTATAAATATAATCAGGTGGTGACTCTACAGCGGTTGCCATTCCAGATGTGACCTTTTTACAGAAGTAAATCAATAATATTTTCTAGATTCCAGTAAGCAGAGAACACTAAAAGTAGTTTGATTTTCCTAATGAAAAAAGTTCTATACATTTACTGTCCTGTCCAGAGATGTATTATATCTACAAGTCAGAGCTCCAATTTGTCTTTGGAGATTTTAACTGCACCACAATCCAATGGGAATTATGCTAGCCTACTTTTGATGACATCATGCTGATAGGACCTAGAGAAGGAGCAAGTACCCTAGAAATATTGGAAAGACATTCGGGGTTATCTAGAAGGCTTTCAGTCAAATCCTTTGGAGTTATAGGAGCCTGCTACTTCTATGAAATTGCTAAGGAGCCAGTGGCTTGAGACATGTCAAGATAGTTCCTCCAATGTGGAGGACGAGTTGCTTCAATTTTCATCCCCTACCAGAAATGAGGCACAACACTTGGTGGGACAATTTGGGTATTGAAGATAAAATTTTTCATGTTTGGGTGTCCTACTGCAAGTCATTTTGTAGGTGACAAGAAAAATAGCCAGTACCAAATAGGACCCAGAAAAAATGAAGTTCTCCAATTTCTCAGGCTGCAGTTCAAGTAGCTCTGCCACAAAGCCTTTATGACCCAGAAAATCCAATGATGTTTGAAGTGTCTGTAATAGATCATGATGCCATATAGAGCCTGCAGTAATCCCTGATAAAAGAATCAAATCAGTGGACCCCCAGGGTTGAAGCAAATTCATGCCTCCATGGGCAAGTAGTTGCTATCCTTTTTGAGAAACTGTAGCTTGCTACTGACCGTGGTAGAGACTGCCATGATAAACCAGATGATCATATGACCTGAGCTGTCCTTCATGCACTGGGTATTGACTAATCCACGAAACCGTAAAACGTAGTGTACATAGTAGAATTCCATCATCAAAGGGAAATGGTATATGCAAAATAGGGCTTTTATTCCTTCCTGGCACCTTTTCTGCAACATGCACATAGGGGTTCATTGGAGGTTTCTTACCACCTGGCAACTGGGGAGAAAGACTCTGTAATCTGGCTTAAAAAATTGTTCTATAGGATGTGCTACATCTTATTGTCTTCCCATTTTCCCAAGAAGTATAGAGAACTGAAGTCAGGTTTTACACTCATGTATGAGGCTGTGGTTAGTGATTGAGGGATGGAATAAGACTGGCAGTCTGGTGACAAGATTGAGGGGGAGGCATGTGAATGGGCACAGAATTTGAGAATATTTAGGTCCCATGTGAATGCTCACCAAAGGGCCACCACTGTGCAGAAGGCTCATAACAATTGGATGAATTATAGGGGGCTCTCTGGGCTCTCAGCCTCTTTCCTCCATGAAATGAAGGGATCTCCTATGGAAAATGTGGGGCAGTAAAGTGTTGTTGGATAGGACAGGGACAGTGGTTGCCACAACAGGGAAGGGTGATGTCAGTGACTCTTTTGGTTATATGGATCTAGAGAACAAAAGAGAAACCCAGACTGGCACCTGTCAACTGCCAAGGAAAAACAAGCTGACATAGGTTTATGTGAAATTTTTTAGGAAGCAAACACAGAAGAAAGACCTTGTTTTGTTCTAAAAAGAAGACCATTAGTAGAAAAATTTCAAGAATTTTCACAGTTAAAATTTGTATACAGTCAAAATTTCTGGGAAAAATGGTAGAAATGTGTTACCAAGAAAGTTAAGGTCAGGTGTTCAAAATGGGAGAGAATAATCAACTCTGTGTTAAATGCTGTTGAGAGATCAATGAGATGAGGACTTTAAATGGTAGCATTGAGTTTAGTAATTTGTTGGTCATTGGTGATCTTAGCAAGAGCAAATTTAGAAGTGGTGGAGGCCCAAAGCAGACTGGAGGAGGTTGAGAAGCACTTGAATAATGAGGAAATAAGGACACTGCCATATAAAAAATTCTTTCAATACATTTACTTTGAAGATACAGCAATACAAGGGGATAATCAATATTCAAGATACTGAGAATGCTGGGAATGCAAAGAAAGTACAAATAGTGGGTCAGGTTTAGTAAAAGGAGAGTTTGGTGCAAATAGACTTAGCCTTATAGATCTGGTGTGGGAAAACTGAGGTTGTTCCAGATGAGAGCGTCTGTTTTCTCTGTGAAGATGGCGAAGTCATTTGCTGAGTGTGAGAGAATAGGAGGTGGAATGAGAGATTTGATGATAATGGAGGAGTAAATTCACAAGAAAACTATAAGAGTCTGGAGTAGTTTAAATGCTTCTTTTGTCACCATTTATCTATAGTGATAGCAATGTGCCACATTTTGTGACTTTCTCTCTCTCTCTCTTTTTTTTTTGTCTTTTGTCTTTTTAGGGCCACACCTGCAGCATATATGGATGTTCCCAGGCTAGGGTCTAATCGGAACTGTTGCCGCCAGCCTAAGCCACAGCCACAGCAACGCAGGATCCGAGCCGAATCTGTGACCTATACCACAGCTCATGGCAACGCTGGATCCTTAACCCACTGAGCGAGGCCAGGGATCGAACCCACAACCTCATGGTTCCTGGTCGGATTCATTTCCGCTGCGCCATGATGAGAACTCCTTGTGACTTTCTTTAGCTGTGCTTGGGAACCAAGTGCAAGCAGGGAGAGGACACAGATATTGATGGTTGGGATTATTCAAATGCTTACAAAGAATATTCAATGGGGAAAGGGAATTTGGGGGTTATTTGCAAGACAGTCATTGACAATGTGAACCATAGATTCTAATTTCGGTAAGGAAAAAAGGACACAGAAAGAGGAAAAAGAAAGCGAGAAAGTAGATCTGTCAGTTCTATCAATCTCGATGAAGTCTAAGAAGTGAAAGCTGTGGAGTATCCAACTCTAAGTAGATAAGATTTTGGTCAGAGTAGGGAGTTCAAATAGCACATTTCTGAGGTAGAGAAACTTCAGTTTATGATAAAATCTAGAATGTGGGAGTTCCCGTCGTGGCGCAGTGGTTGACGAATCCGACTAAGAACCATGAGGTTGCGGGTTCGATCCCTGCCCTTGCTCAGTGGGTTGAGGATTCGGTGTTGCCATGAGCTGTGGTGTGGGTCGCAGATGCAGCTCGGATCCCGGGTTGCTGTGGCTGTGGCGTAGCCCGGTGGCCACAGCTCCGATTGGACCCCTAGCCTGGGAACCTCCATATGCTGCGGGAGTGGCTCTAAAAGAAAAATAAAAATCTAGAATGTGATTATAGGCATAAGGAACTGAGATGAGTGGAGGAAACGGACATTAGAGATGAGACCACAGAAAGGAGACCAGGTTGTTGGATAGGATGAATATTAAATTTATCCAGATGATGGCAAGAGATGAAATAAAGATGTCTGTGAGGCAAGTGCCAAGGTTATACATGTATGAAGGGATGTGTCTAATAGGTTTGCAGGTGACAGTGATGAAGAGTGTTAGAGTCAAATGGCAGAAGCCTCAAAGAAGCAAGGTCCTATTCATGACAGAGAGGGGGTATTGGTTGGCAGTAGTACTGTGGAATCATAGGATACTATATTTATGTCTCCACCCTGATATATGTGAGGAATCTAAGAATGAGCAGCCTCATGGCAGAGGGCTGCTGTATAAGTAGGATGACTAGGTATAGAAGGTTGAGTGAAGGCAGGAAAAGAAAAGAACATTCAGAGAAGTTGAGAATGTAGGAGAGTCTGCGTATCACAGTGCAGATGTTCTGGGGTGGGGGCATGTTGTACGGATCTGAGAGAACAAGGAGAAGGGGCAGAGTGCATTATATGAAGGGAGAGGAAGCCAGAACATTAGAGAGAGAGAGAAATTGAGAAAATGCATTTATCTGGGCAGTGACCAAGGAACGCAGGAATTATAGGCAGGAATTAAGTGATTAGATTGTCAAGATAGTAAGTCCTAAACGTAGATTAATGGAGGAGTTCTCATCGTGGCTCAGCGGAAATGAATCTGACTAGCATCCATGAGGACACAGGTTTGATCTCTGGCCTCACTCAGTGGGTTAAAGATCTGGTGTTGCCATGAGCTCTGGTGTAGGTAGCAGATGCAGCTCAGATCTGGCATTGCTGTGGCTGTGGTGTAGGCCAGTGGCTATAGCTCCGATTCGACCCCTAGCCTGGGAACCTCTATATGCTGCAGGTGCAGCCCTAAAAAGATTTGAAAAAATACGGGAGTTCCCATCGTGGCGCAGTGGTTAACGAATCCGACTAGGAACCATGAGGTTGCGGGTTCGGTCCCTGCCCTTGCTCAGTGGGTTAACGATCCGGCGTTGCCGTGAGCTGTGGTGTAGGTTGCAGACTCGGCTCGGATCCCGCGTTGCGGTGGCTCTGGCGTAGGCCGGTGGCTACAGCTCCGATTCAACCCCTAGCCTGGGAACCTCCATATGCCGTGGGAGCGGCCCAAGAAATAGCAACAACAACAACAACAACAACAATAACAACAACAAAAGACAAAAAATAAATAAATAAATAAATAAAAAGATTTGAAAAAATAGATTAATGGATACTAACATCATCATAATTCTGTTGCAGTTTGTGGAGGAGCCGCAAAGCCAGCATAATGGACCATGTGTTTCTGGCCCTAGAAGCTTCAAGGACCATAATGCTAAAACTGTAGATGCAGTGGTATTGTCTAGTGCACTGACTCTGGAGTAATAGAAAGGATGCTATATGGTCAGGTACAGTGTCTAATTGATGGAGTGCTTCCGTGGGTGGGGATCAGTGTTGGCAAGTGCATGGTCCTGGGAATTGGGTGTGGGGGTAAGTACAGTGGTGGAAATGTTACAAGGAGTTAATTTAGGTTCAGAGAGTTTAAATAACCAAGGACACAGCTGGCAAGTGGCAGAGCTGAGATCCAAAATAAGATCTCTGCTTGTGAATCTATAATTATTTCAAAATAAAAAGTTAGAAAATCAGATATATGCAATTCCGAACCACTGTACCGACTCTTCAGACAGAAAGGGATACCTACAAAAGAAAGATATCAAACTAATGTAATTTCATTCCCAAATCTGAATCCTAGAAGATAGTGGACCAATTCCTGGCATTGGCTAGAGACAATAGATTCTTTCAAAACAAAATCAAAATTGATATATCATCAACAGGAGTTAAATCACCAGGAAAATCCAATTCTCAAGGACAGGGACTTGTATACAACTTAACCTATCACCACAGGGAGTCCTAGCTTCTTTGGAAATCCCTAGGTTCCCGGAGAAAGATGCCAGCACTAGCCAGAGATGGGCTGATGAAGCCATACAGCTCCTTGGGGTCAGTTATCCTCAGTGTTCCTCCCAGGACTATCCCTGAAGGACAAGAACAAGGGAAATATGCCAGGATGTGGAACCTAGGGCAACCAGATTTGCTGACAAGGGAACTATTCCCTTTCCAAGGATATAATCCAATAACTGATGACCATGAGAGTCACTGTTCCATCACTTACATGCCCTGCTGAATACAATATATGCATGAATAGATGATATTGAACTAAAGGTCTTCCTTCCTTCCTTTCAATTACAGTTTTGTTGTGGTTGCACCATTTTTTTTCTTCCATTTCAATTAGCCAATCTTCCAAGTCTCTATCCTAGGAATTTGGTTTATTCTTGGCATAATTCTTATGGTATTGAAATGATTGTTAGAGGACCCAGGGTTCCATTAGGAATCTTTTCCCAGACCACTGTCAACACTCCCTATAAAGTTATAAATGGGGAAACATATGCAGGGGGAAATGACAAATGAAAACTAAGATGCAACTCCAAATGCCTGCTAGCTAGATGACACATACTCCTGTAATGGTAGGATCCCAGCTCTACCTTAAAGTATTCCCCAGTTATTTATCCTGTTAAGCTTCCCCCTCATGCTCCCTCCCGATCATTCACTTCTCCAAATATTAACCAATATTCTGTCAACATTTTAGATGAGTTTTGCCTGTTTTTGAACTTTATATAAATTGAATTAATAGTATAATAGTCTTTTGTTTCTGGCTTCTTTTGCTAAGCATTGTAAGATTCAATCCTGTTGTGTCTAACAGCAATTCATTTATTGTCATTATTAAGGAGTTTTCCATCTTGTAATGAACATTTTTTGGTTTAAATTGAGAAAAATTTCAAAGTAAGGAGGTCTCTAAAAATCATTAATATGGGAGGGGAAGAAAGTGCTTCTGATTTGATAGGGTAACCCTAGGATTAATTATTTAAATCCTTAGCCACACAGAGATATAAATTGCAACATTATTACCCAGGCAAAATTTATCAAATAAGACAACCAATCAGAATTACATGTTTCTTTTTGAGGTTATTTTCACAGGATATGGCAACAATTTTTCAAGTTTTTGGAAACTTAGAAGATCCTGTTGTACAATTGATATTTACAAGGATAGATTTATACGGAGAATATAACACTTGTTAACAGCTAGTCTGTATTTTGCATAAAGAAACAAAAGTTATATTGTTGTGAATGTCTTCAGCCTAAAAACACCTTATCAAATCAGATTCTTTTATTTTTTTGATTTTTATTTCTTCCATTACAGTTGATTTACACTGTTCTGTCAATTTTTACAGTACAGCAAAGTGACCCAGTTTTATATATATATAAACATTCTTTTTCTCATGTTATCCTCCATTATGTTCAATCACAAGTGACTAGATGTAGTTCTCTGTGCTATGCAGAAGGATCTCATTGCTTATCCACTCCAAATGCAATAGTTTGCATCTATTAACCCCAAACTCCCAGTCTATCCCACTCCCTCCACCTCCCCCTTGGCAACCACAAGCCTCTTCTCCAAGTCCATGCATTTCCTTTCTATGGAAATGTTCCTTTGTGCTATGCATTAGATTCCAGATATAAGTGATATCATATGGTATTTGTCTTTCTCATTCCGGCTTCAATTAGTATGAGAGTCTCTAGTTCCTTCCATGTTGCTGCAAAAGGCATTATTTTGTTCTTTTTATGGCTGAGTAGTATTCCATTGTGTTTATATACCACCTCTTCTTAATCCATTCAACTGTCTATGGACATTTAAGTTGTTTCCATGTCTTGGCTATTGTGAATAGTGCTGCAATGAATATATGGGTGCATGTGTCTTTTTCTTTTTTTATAATGATATTTATTTTTTCCATTATAGCTGATTAACAGTGTTCTGTCAATTTTCTACTGCACAGCAAGGTGACCCAGTCACACATACATGTATACATTCTTTATTCTCACATTATCATTCTCCATCACAAGTGACTAGATATAGTTCCCAGTGCTATACAGCAGGATCCCATTGCTTATCCACTTCAAAGGCAATAGTTTGCATCTATTAACCCCAAATTCCCAGACCCTCCCACCCCCGGAAACCACAATTCTTTTCTCCATGTCCATGATTTTATTTTTTGTGGAAAGGTTCATTTTTGCCATATATTTGATTCCAGATATAAGTGAAATCATATGGTATTTGTTTTTCTCTTTCTGACTTACTTCACTTAGAATGAGAGCCTCTAGTTCCATCCATGTTGCTGCAAATGGCATTATTTTGTTCTTTTTATGGCTGAGTAGTATTCCATTGTGTATATATACCACCTCTTTTTAAAACAGTCATCTGTCTATGGACATTTAGGTTGTTTCCAAGTCTTGACTATTGTGAATAGTGCTGCAATGAACATGTGGGGGCATGTGTCTTTTTCAAGGAAAGTTTTGTCCAGATATATGCCCAGGAGTGGGATTGCTAGGTCATATGGTAGTTATATATTTAGTTTTCTGAGGTACCTCCATACTGTTTTCCATGGTGGTTGTACCAATTTACATTCCCTTCAACAATGCAGGAGGGTCCCCTTTTCTCCACACCCTCTCTAGCATTTGGTATTTGTTGACTTGTTAATGATAGCCATTCTGACTGGTGTGAGGTGGTACCTCATAGTAGTTTTGATTTGCATTTCTCTAATAATCAGGTATGTTGAGCATTTTGTCATATGTTTTTTGGCCATCTGTATATCTTCTTTGGAGAAATGTCTATTCAGGTCTTCTGCCCATTTTTCAATTGGCTTGTTGGTTTTTTTGCTATTGAGTTGTATAAGTTGCTTGCATATTCTAGCAATTAAGCCCTTGTCAGTTGCATCATTTGAAAGTATTTTCTCCCATTTTGTAAGTTGTCTTTTTCTTTATGGTTTCCTTTGCTGTGCAAAAGTTTGTCAGTTTGATTAGGTCCCATTGATTTATTTTTACATTTATTTCTGTTGCTTTGGGAGACTAACTGGAGAAAACCTTTGTAAGGTTGATATCAGAGAATGTTTTGCCTATGTTCTCTTCTAGGAGTTAGATGGTGTCTTGTCTGATGGTTAAGTATTTAAGCCATTTTGAGTTTATTTTTGTGCATGGTGTGAGGGTGTCTTCCAGTTTCATTGATTTGCATGCAGTTGTCCAGGTTTCCCAGCAATATGTGCTGAAAAGACTGTCTTTTCCCCATTTTATATTCTTGGCTCCTTTGTCAAATGTTAATTGACCATAGGTGTCTGGGTTTATTTCTGGGTTCTCTATTCTTTTCCATTGGCCTGTATGTCTGTTTTGGTACCAGTGCCACCCTCTCTTGATGACTGTGGCTTTGTAATACTGCCTGCAGTCTGGGAGAGTTATGCCTCCTGCTTGGTTTTTGTTTCTCAGGATTGCATTGGCAATTCTGGGTCTTTTGTGGTTCCATATAAATGTTTGGATTGTTTGTTCTAGTTCTGTGAAAAATGTCATGGATAATTTGATAGGGATTGCATTGAATCTGTAGGTTGCTTTGGGTAATATGGCCATTTTTACAGTATTAATTTTTTCCAACCCAGGAGCATAGAATATCTTTCCATTTCTTTATATCTTCTTTAATTTCCTTGATTAATGTTTTATAGTTCTCGGCATATAAGTCTTTCACCTCCTTGGTAGCTTTATTCCTAGGTATTTGATTTTATAGGGTGTGACTTTAAAGGCATTGTATTTTTTTGTCTTCCTTTTCTAATGTTTCATTGTTAGTATACAGAAATGCGACTGATTTCTGAATGTTAATCTTGTATCCTTTTGCCGAATCTGCTGATCAGTTCAAGTAATTTTTGTGTGGAGTCCTTAGGGTTTTCTATATATAGTATCATGTCATCTGCATAGAGTGACAATTTTACCTCTTCTCTTCCAATTTGGATAACTTTTATTTCTTTTGTTTGTCTGTTTGCTGTGGCTAGGACTTCCAATTCTATGTTGAACAACAGTGGTGAGTGTGGGCATCCCTGTTTTCTTCCAGATTTTAGTGGGAAGGCTTTCAGCTTTTCTCCGTTGAGTATTATATTTGCTGTGGGTTTGTAATAAATGGCTTTTTATTATGTTAAGGTATATTCCCTCTGTACCTACTTTGGTAAGAGTTTTTAATTGCGAATGGATGTTGGACTTTGTCAAATGCTTTTTCTGCATCTCCTGAGATGATCATATGGTTTTAACTTTTCTTTTGTTAATGTGGTGTATAACATTGATTGATTTGTGTATGTTGAACCATCCTTGTGAACCTGGGATGAATACCACCTGGTTGTGGTATATGATCTTTTTTGATATGTTGTTGAATTTGGTTGGCTAAAATTGTGTTGAAAATTTTTGCATCTATATTCGTCAAAGATATTGGCCTATATTTTTCTTTTTTGGTGGTATCTTTGTCTGGTTTTGGAATTAGGGTGATGGTGGCATCATAGAATGTCTTTAGGAGTGTTCCTTCTTCTTTAACCTTTTGAAGTTTAAGGAGGATGGGTATAAATTCCACTTTTCATGTTTGGTAGAATTTTCCTGTGAAGCCATCAGGTCCTGGACTTTTCTTTGCAGGGAGTGTTTTTTATTACATATTCGATTTCATTTCTAGTGATTGGTCTATTCCCAGTTGATCTATTTCTTATTGATTCAGTTTTGGTGGGCTGTAAGTCTCTAGAAAGTTGTCCATTTCTTCTAGGCTGTCAAATTTGTTGGCATATAATTGTTCATAGTATTCTGATTTTTTTCTTTGTATTCCTACAGTATGGATTGAGATTTCTTTTTTTTTTTTCTTCTTATTTTGCTTATTTGGGTTCTTTCTCTCCTCTTCTTGGTGAGTCTGGCCAGAGGTTTGTCAATTTTGTTTCCCTTGTCCAAGAACCAGCTCTTGGTTTTAATGATTTTTTCTATTTTTTTTTTTGGATCTCTATTTTATTGATTCCTCTCTGATCTTTATGATTTCTTTCCTTCTGCTGACTTTAGGTTTTGTTCATTCTTATTTTTCTAATTCATTTAGGTGGTGGGTTAAGTTGTCGATTTGAGATTTTTCTTCTTTTTTGAGGAAGGCCTGTATTGCTCTGAACTTCCCTCTAAGCACTGCTTTTGCACCATCTCATAGATTTTGAATGGTTCTTTTTTCATTATCATGTCTTGATGAATTTTTTAATTTCCTTTTTGACTTCCTCATTGACCTATTGTTTTTTTGTTTGTTTGTTTTTTGTTTTTTGTCTTTTTGCCATTTCTTGGGCCACTCCCACAGCATATGGAGGTTCCCAGGCTAGGGGTCTAATCAGAACTGTAGCCACCAGCCTACACCAGAGCCACAGCAATGTGGGAATCCAAGCCGCATCTGCAACCTACACCACAGCTCATGGCAACGCTGAATCCCTAACCCACTGAGCAAGGCCAGGGATCGAACCCACAACCTCATGGTTCCTAGTCGGATTCGTTATCCACTGAGCCACGACGGGAACTCCTGACCTATTGTTTTTTTAGTAGCATGTTATTTAGTCTCCATGTAGTCAGTTTTTTCTCATTTCTTTTCCTGTGGTTGATTTCTAGTTTCATGCCATTGTGGTCAGAGAAGATACTTGAAATTATTTCTATACTTGAGTTTGTCAAGGTTAGTTTTGTGCCACAGTATGTGGCCAATTCTTAAGTATATCCCATGTGCACTTGGAAAGAATGTATATTCTGATTTTTTTGGATGCAATGTCCTGAAAATGTCTATTAATTCTAGCATTTCTATTGTGTCCTTTAGGATCTCTGTTGCCTTATTGATTTTCTGTCTAGAGGATCTGTCCATTGATGTGAGGGTGGTGTTAAAGTCTCCTACTATGATTGTATTCCCATCAATTTCTCCTCTTATGTCTGTTAGTATTTGTTTTATGTATCTGGGTGCTCCTATATTAGGGGCATAGATATTGACAATTATAATATCCTCTTCTTCAATGGATCCTTTTATCATTAAATAGTGTCCTTCTTTGTCTTTCTTTATGGCCTTCATTTTAAAATCTATTTTGTCTGATATGAGTATTGCAACTCCAGCTTTCCTGTCTTTTCCATTGACATGAAATATCTTTTCCCATCCCCTCACTTTCAATCTATATGTGTCCTTTGCACTAAGGTGAGTCTCTTGTAGACAGCAGATAGTAGGTTTTTCCTTTTTTATCCAATCTGCCACTCTGTGTCTTTTGATTGGAGCATTCAGTCCATTGACACTTATGGTAATTATTGATAGATATGTATTTATTTCCACTTTAAACTTTGTTTTACAGTTGATTCTATGTTTCTCCTTTTTCCTTTCTCTTTTTGTTTGGATGATTTCTTTTTATTTTATGCTTGTGTCCTCTGTTTAATTTTTGTGGATATTGTAATGTTTGGTTTTGATTTGTGGTTGCCCTGTTTTTCAAGTTTTTTTTTGTCTTTTTGTCTTTTTTTCTAGGGCTGCACCCATGGCATATGGAGGTTCCCAGGCTAGGGGTCAAATCAGAGTTGTAGCCACCAGCCTATGCCAGAGCCACAGCAACGTGGGATCTGTGCTGTGTCTGTGACCTACACCACGGCTCAGGGCAATACCAGATCCTTAACCCACTGACCAAGGACAGGGATCAAACACACAACCTCACGGTTCCTAGTCAGATTCGTTAACTACTGTGCCACAACAGGAACTCCGTTTTTTTTCAAGTAAGTTAACCCCCTCCTGTATCTGATTGCTTTAGCCTGATAGTCATATAGGCTCAAACACATTATTAAGAAGAAAGAGTCTATATAGTCTTACTTTCATTTGCCACATTTTATGATTTTGAAGTCCTTTTTTAAACATCTTCATGTTTGTCCTTTTGCTGTTCCTTATGTTTATCATCACTTTTACAACAGTTTTTTTTCCTTTTAGATCTATGTACTGACTTATTTAAGTGATTGCTTTCTGATTGTGATTTCCTCCATCCTATTTCTTCTTTTTTATTTAGGGAAGCCCCACTCAGTATTTCTTTTAGAATGGGTTTAGTATTGCTATACTCTTTTAGCTTTTGTTTTTTGGAGAAATTTTTTTACTTTTCCTTCATTTTAAATGATATTCTTCCTGGGTAGAGTATTCTAGGCTGCCAAATTTTCCCTTCTAGAAATTTGAATATATCTTGCTACTCTCTTCTGGCCTGTAGTGTTTCTGTAGAGATATTAGCTGATAGCCTTGTGGGTGGTTCCCTTATAATTAACACTTTGTTTTTCTCTTGCTGCCTTTAGAATCCTTTCTTTAACTTTTGCCATTTTTTTATTTTAATATGTCTTGGTGTGGGCCTGTTTGGGGCCCTCTGTGATTCCTGTATCTTGATATCAGTTTCCTTTAGACTTGGAACGTTTTCAGCCATAATTTCTTGAAAATATATTTTCAATCCCCTTTTCTTTTCCTTCTCCTTCTGGAATCCCTTGTATGCACAGATTGGCCACTTTATATTGTCCCATTGATCTCTTATGTTGCTTTCATGTTTTTTCATTTGGATTTCTGTCTGCTGTCCTGATTGGGTGATTTCCATTATCCTATCTTTGAAATCACTAATTCTTTCCTCTGCATTATTAATTCTGTTCCTTAGTTCCTTTAACTCAGTAAGCATCTCTGCAAATGAATTTTCTAATTTTTCCATGTTCCTCCTTATATTTTCTAGTTCCTTTCTAAAGGAACCTGCATTACTATTTATATTTGCTCTCAATTCCTTCATATTCACCCTTAATTCCTTCAGTGTTTTCATTTTCTACTTTTTGAACTCAGTGTGTATGAGACTGCAGTGTCTATTAGTTTCACCGTTTGCTGCTTCAGGTGACTTCTGTTCTTTTAACTGGTAATGGTTCATGAGCTTCTTCATTTTGCTTATATTTTTCTTTTTCTGTGAGTTTAGGGAAAGCAGCTACTGTAGTCTTGGAGGGCTATTTCTATGCAAGAACGTCCCTTTGTATTTTGTGGGGGGTTACTATTTACTTTTTGGTGTGGGAGTTTGGATATTTGCTCTTTCTTCAGTGTGAGCATGCTATTATCCCCTTTATAAGGTACAGAGTGTATTTCTAGGGAGGAGGAGGCAATGGGCAGGGCTAGTATTCAGTGCCTGGTTGCTGGGCTCTTGACAGTAGCAAGGACCTCCAGAACCTGAGTCACAGTGCTCAGCCCCTGCCCAAGCATCTGTGGCTGTGGTGTTCAGGGTGGTGGTGCAGATGATTTGTGCAGCTCTCACTTTGCTTTGCCCTCTTCAGTCCAGCTTCTGCTCTTTTCTTGGCGACTTTTGAGGTCCCTCCGTCTTGGCTGATCTCCCTGTCAATAAGGTGGCTTCCCAGGTTGTGCATTCCTTTTCTCTTTAACAGCTCCCCTCTGGAGTGCTAGTCCTGTTTGTTTCCCCCTCTCTCTCTCACTCTCTTTCCTTTGTTCTATCCAGTTATGTGGAGGATTTCTTGACCTTTTTGGAGGTCTATGTTCTTCTGCCAGCATTCAGTAGATATTCTGTGTGAATCATTCTACATGCAGATGTCTTATTTTGATGTGTTTGTGGGAGAAAGTGAGTGTGACGTCTTCCTCCTCTGCCATCTTGATCCTCTCCCCCACCTCAGATTCTTTTAAATAGATTGGAATGAAGAATGGTAACTCAGTAGCTACAGAGGGAAGAAACAACTACAAAATCTATTTCTTTTTTTAAATGATAGTTTACTTACAATGTTGTTACATTTCTTTCTAAGAATCTTCAAAAATAATTTTTATTGTAAAATAAAACAGATATAGAAAAGAAAATGGATCAAATGTATGGCTTAATGTATTATTCTAAGGTGAAAATCACTGGGGTATGAAAGAGGACTTTGCCAGTCACAAAGGAGCCCCTTCCATGCTCCACATCCCAAACAACCTCCTATCCTAAATAAGAAACCACTATCCTGCCTTTTAGATAATTAATTCCTTCTATTTTTTGTAGTTTTATCACCTAAATGTGAATCCCTAGGCACCGTAGTTGAATATTGCCCATAAATCTATCGAACTTGCCTGCATATTTTTCACTTATTTGTCATATTTATACTAATAATTCTACCAATAAAAGTACTGGAGATATTAAAGTTTTGTGTTATTTATTTTTCATTACTCAATGAATTTATTACATTTATAGTTGTACAATGATTATCACAACCCAATTTTAAAGGATTTCCATACCATAAACTCAGTGCATCCCTCCACCCCCCAATTTGTCTCCTTTGGAAACCATAACTTTTTCAAAGTCGGTGAGTCAGTGTCTGTTCTGCAAAGAAGTTCATTCTGGCCTTTTTTTCAGATTCCACATGTCAGTGATAGCATTTGATGTTCATGTCTCATTGTCTGACTGACTTCGCTTCGCATGATAATTTCTAGGTCCATCCATGTTGCTAAAAATGCCATTATTTCTTTCCTTTTAATGGCTGAGTAATATTCCATTGTGCATATGTACCACATCTTCTTGATCCATTCCTCTGTCCATGGACATTTTGGTTGTTTCCATGTCTTGGCTATTGCAAAGAGTGCTGCAATGAACATTGGAGTACATGTGTCTTTTCTATTCATGGTTTTCTCTGGATAGATGCCCAGGAGTGGGATTGCTGGATCAAATGGTAGTTCTATTTTCAGTTTTCTGAGGAATCTCCATACAGTTTTCCATAGTGGTTGCACCAATTTACATTCCCACCAGCAGTGTACTAGGGTTCCTTTTTCTCCACACCCTCTCCAGCACTTATTGTTTGTAGACTTTTGGATGATGGCCATTCTGGCTGGTGTAAGGTGGTACCTCAGAGTGTTTTTGATTTGCATTTCTCTAATAATCAGTGATGTTGAACATCTTTTCATGTGTTTCTTGGCCATCTGTATGTCTTCTTTGGAGAACTGTGTGTTTAGATCTTCTGCTCATCTTTTGATGGGGTTGTTTGTTTTTTTTTGGTATGGAGCTGCAGAAGGTGTTTATAAATTTTGGAGATGAATCCCTTGTCAGTTCATTTATTTGCGAAGATGTTCTCCCATTCTGTGGGTTGCCTTTTCATTTTGTTTAGGGTTTCCTTTGCTGTGCAGAAACTTTTCAGTTTGATTAGGTCCCATTTGTTTATTTTTGTTTTTATTGTCAATATTCTAAGAGGTGGACCTGAGAAGATGTTGCTGTCGTTTATGTCAGAGAGTATTTGGCCTATGTTTTCCTCTAAGAGTTTTATAGCGTCTGGTCTTATATCTAGGTCTTTAATCCATTTTGAGTTGATTTTTGTGGATGGTGTTAGGGAGTGTTCTAATTTCATTCTTTTCTATGTGGCTGTCCAGTTTCCCCAGCACCACTTATTGAACAAGCTGTCCTTTCTCCATTGTATATCCTTGCCTCCTTTGTCATAGATTAGTTGGCTGTAGGTGCGTGGGTTGAATTCTGGGCTTTCTATCCTGTTCCCCTGATCTATTTCCTATCTTTGTGCCAGTACCATGCGGTTTTGATGATTGTTGCTTTGTAGTAGAGTCTGAAGTCCGGGAGCCTGATTCCTCCAGCTCCATTTTTCTTTCTCAGGATGGCTATGGCTATTCTGGGTCTTTTGTGCTTCCAAACAAACTTTAAACTATTTTGTTTGAGTTCTGTGAAAACTATCCTTAGTAATTTGATAGGGATTGCATTGAATCTGTAGATTGCCTTGTATAGTATAGTCATTTTGATAATGCTGACTCTTCCAATCCAAGAGCATGGTATGTCTTTCCATCTGTTTGTGTCATCTTTGATTTCTTTCATCAGTGTCTTATGGTTTTCAGAGTACAGGTCTTTTGTCTCTTTAGGTAGGTTTACTCCTAGGTATTTTATTCTTTTGGATGCAATGGTAAACAGGATTGCTTCCTTAATTTCTTTTTCTGCTTTTTCATTGTGAGTGTATAGAAATGCCGTCGATTTCTGGGTATTAATTTTGTATCCTGTGACTTTACCAAATTCATGGGTGAGCTCTAACAGTTTTCTGGTAGAGTCTTTAGGATTCTCTCAGTATAGTATCATGTCATCTGCAAATAGGGATAATTTGACTTCTTCCTTTCCAATTTGGATTCCTTTCATTTCTTTTACTTCTCTGATTGCCGCGCCTAGGACTTCTAAAACTATGTTGTAGAGTAGTGGCAAGGGTGGACATCTTTGTCTTGTTCCTGATCTCAGCAGGAATGCTTTCAGCTTTTCACCAGCTCTGGGTTTGTCATATATGGCCTTTATCATGTTGAGGTAGGTTCCCTCTATGCCCTCTTTCTGAAGGGTTTTAATCAGAAATGGGTGTTGGATTTTGTCAAAGGCTTTTTCTATGTCTATTGAGAAGATCTTATGGTTTTTATTCTTCAGTTTGTTAATGTGGTGTATCACACTGATGGATTTGCGGATATTGAAGAACCCTTGCATCCCTGGGATAAATCCCACTTGATCCTGATGTACAATTCTTTTAATGTATTGTTAGATGCGGTTTGCTAGTATTTTGTTGAAGGTTTTTGCATCTATGTTCATCAGTGAAATTGGCCTGTAGTTTTCTTATTTTTGTGGTATCTTTGTCTGGTTTTGGTATCAGGGTGATGGTGGCCTCATGGAATGAGTTTGGGAGTATCCCTTCCTCTGCAATTTTTTGAAATAGTTTCAGAAGGATAGGTGTTAGCTCTTCTCTAAATGTTTGATATAATTCACCTGTGAAGCCCTCTGGTCTTGGACTTTTGTTTGTTGGAAGTTTTTCAATCACAGTCCAATTTCAGTGCTTGTGACTGGTCCATTCATCTTTTCTATTTCATCTTGGTTTAGTCTTGGAAGATTGTACTTTTCTAAGAATTTGCCCATTTCTTCTAGGTTTTCCATTTTATTGGTACATAGTTGCATTGAGTAGTCTCTTATGACCCTTTGTATTTCTGTGATATCTGTTGTTACTTCTCCTTTTTCATTTCTAATTTTATTGATTTGAGTCCTCTCTCTTTTTTGCTTGATAAGTCTGGCTAAGGGTTTAGCAATTTTGTTGATCTTTTCAAAGAACCAGCTTTTCGTTTCATTGATCTTTTCTATGGTTCTCTTCATTTCTATTTCACTGATTTCTGCTCTGATCTTTATGATTTCTTTCCTTCTACTATAAGCCTTGTCTGTTCTTCTCTCTCTAGCTGCTTTAGATGTAAAGTTAGCTTGTTTATTTGAGCTTTTTCTTGTTTCCTGAGGTGGGCTTGTATTGCTATAAACTTTCCACTTAGAACGGCTTTTGCTGCATTGCATAGGTTTTGGAGTGTCGTATCTTCGTTGTCACTTGCTGCTAGGTATTTTTTAATTTCCTCTTTGTTTTCTTCAGTGATCCATTGGTTGTTTAGTAGCATGCTGTTTAGTCTCTACGTGTTTGTGTTTTTTGCAGTTTTTTTCTTGTTGTTTATTTCTAGTTGTATAGTGTTGTGCTCAGAAAAGATGCTTGATATGATTCCAATTTTCTTATAGTTACCAAGGTTGGACTTGTAGCCCAGGATGTGATGAATCTTAGAGAATGTTCCATGTGCACTTGAGAAGAATGTGTATTGTGCTGCTTTTGGATGGAATGTCCTATAAATATCTATTAAGTCCATCTGGTTTAATGCATCATTCAGGGCCTGTGTTTCCTTATTGATTTTCTGTCTGGATGATCTGTCCATTGCTGTAAGTGGGGTGTTAAAGTCCCCCAGAATGATTGTGTTATTGTTGATTTGTCCTTTCAAGGTTATTAGCACTTGCTTTGCATATTGTGGTGACTCTATGTTGGGTGCATAGATATTTAAAATTGTTATATCTTCTTCTTGGATTGATCCTTTGATCACTATGTGACGACCTTCTTTGTCCCTTAAAATAGTCTTCATTTTAAAGTCTATTTTGTCTGATATGAGTATTGCTACTCCAGCTTTCTTTTGATTCCCATTTGCATGGAATATTTTCTTCCATCCTCTCACTTTCAATTTGTATGTGTCCCTAGAAGTGAAGTGGGCCTCTTGAAGACAGCATAGATATGGGTCTTGCTTTTTATCCATTCAGCCAGTCTATGTCTTTTGGTTGCGGCATTTAGTCCATTCACATTTAAGGTAATTATTGTTATGTATGACCTTATTGACATTTTATTAATTGCTTTGGATTTGTTTTTGTTGTTGTTGCTCTTTTTTCTTTCCTTCGTCTCTTGTTCTCTCCTATTCTGGTTTGATGACTAACTTTGGTGATGTATTTGAGTTGATTTTTCCTTGTGTATCAATTGTAGATTTTTGGTTTGCAGTTATTCTAAAGTTTTGATATAAGAGTCTATATGTATATGAGATTGTTTTAAGTTGTTGTTCGCTTAATTTCACGTGCATCTCCAGTGTCTTGCATTTGTACCCACCTCTTCTCATGATTTCTGATTTTGGTTGGATAATTGTGCATGGATGATTTTCTATCTTTACTGTGTATATACCTTTCCTGGAGAGCCTTGTCATTTGTGGAATTTTTGTTTCTGCTTGTGGCCTTTTCTTTTCTGCCTAGAGAAGGTCCTTTAGTATTTGTTGGAAGGCTGGTTTAGTGTTGCTGAATTCTCTCAGCTTTTGCTTATCTGTGAAGGTTTTGATGTCTCCTTCAAATCTGAATGAGAGCCTTGCTGGGTAAAGTCATCTTGGTTGGAGGTTTTTCCTTTCATCACGTGAAGTATATCATGCCACTCCCTTCTGGCCTGCAGAGTTTCTGCTGAAAAATCTGCCAGGATAGCCTTATCAGGGTTCCCTTGTATGTTACTTGTTTCTTGTCCCTAGCTGCTTTCAAGATTTTCTCTTTGTCTTTAATTTTGGTCGGTTTGATTAACATGTGTCTCGGTGTGTTCCTCCTTGGGTTTATTTTGTATGGTACTCGTTGTGCTTCCTGGATTTGAGTGAGTGGTTCCTTTCCCATGTTAGGGAAGTGTTTGGCTGTTATCTCTTGGAATATTTTTTCTGTCCCCTTCTCTCTCGCTTCTCCTTCTGGCACCCCTCTAATACGGATGTTGGCGTGTTTCACATTGTCCCAGAGTTCTCTGAGACTCTCTTCATTTGTTTTCAATCCTTTTTCTCTTTTCTGTTCCACATCCGTAATTTCCACTAATCTGTCCTCCACCTCGCTTATTTGTTCTTCTGCCTCCTGTATTCTGCTGTTAGCTTCTTCTAGTGAGTTTTTTATTTCAGTTATTGTATTTTGCATCTCTTCTTGTTTAAGTTTTATATCTTGCATCTCTTTGGTCACTGTGTCCTGTAAGTTATCCATCTTTGCCTCCAGTTTATTTCCAATGTCTTGCATCATCTTCAGCATCAACAGGCTAAAGTCTTTTTCCTAGAGGCTGAGAATCTCCTCATTGCTTAGCTGACTTTCTGGGGCTTTTCCTTTCTCCCTCATCTGAGTTATATAGTTCTCTGTCTTTTCATTTTTATAGGTTTTTGGTGTGGTGTCCTTTTTACAGATAATAGAGTTGTAGCCTCTCTTACTTCTGGTGTCTGCCCCCCTTGTGGCTGAAGTCGGTATTGGGGGCTTGCTGTAGGCTTCCTGATGGGAGGGGCTGATGCCTGCTCACTGGTGGGTGGAGCTGATTCCAGTCCCTCTGGTGGGTGGGGCTTAGTCTCTGGACGGGATTAGAGGCAGCTGTGTGCCTGAGGGGTCTTTAGGTAGCCTGTTTACTGAGGGGTGGAGCTGTGATCCCACCAGGATTGTTGTTTGCCCTGAGGCCTCTCAGGCTGACTGACAGGTGGGGCCAGATTTTCCCAAAATGGCCACCTCCAGAGAAAGGCAGTTGCTGAATATTCCCAAGAGCTTTGCTATCAATGTCCTTTCCTCACAACAAGCCACATTCACCCCTGTTTTCCCAGGATGTCCTCCAAGAACTGCAGTCAGGTTTGGCCCAGATTCCTATGGAGACTTTGCTTTGCCCTGGGACCCAGTGCGTGTGAAAGTCTGTGTGCACCTTTTAAGAATGGAGTCTCTGTTTCCCCTAGACCTGTGGAGCTCCTGGGCACAAGCCCCACTGGCCTTCATTGCCAGGGGCTCCAGGGGCTCTTTCTCCCAGTGCTAGATCCCCACACGTGAGAGTTTGATGTGCGGCTCAGAACTCTCACTCCTGTAGGTGAGTCTCTGTGAACCAGTTAGTTTCCAGTCTGCAGGGCTTCCCACCCAGGAGGTATGGGGTTGTTTATATCATGAAAGAGCCCCTCCTACCTCTTGATGTGGTCTCCTCTTTTTCTTCTGGAGTAGGATATCTTTTTTAAGGTTTCCAGTCCATTTGGGTGGAGATTGCTCAGCCTTTAGTTGTGAATTTTGTTGTTTTTAGGAGAGAAGTTGAGCTCCAGTCCTTCTATTCTGCCATCTTAATCCCATCTCCCCACTGGTTTTCAAACTAACAAAAGGGGCTCATCATCCTGTTTTTTGACCCCAGGACCTGTGTACTTAATATGTGGCTCAAACCACTCATGCCTCAGGGAGGATACCCAAGCCTGTGATGTCCGCCTTTTCATCTGGGTCCTCCACTAGGGGTGCAGGTCCCAACTTCAGCAGTTCTCTCTTCCTGCCAGAATGCAGTCGAATCTTACTGTAGAGCCTTGGCTGTAGAATAGCAATTTTGTTAGTCAGTTTTAGTGAGAGTTGTTCTACATGTAATAGTTTTGATGTATATGTGAGGGGAGGGGGCTTTACCTCTGCCATCTTGATCCCACCTCCCTATGTCACTATGTTTAAAGTGGGTATACTGTTGGGCTCTTTTTTTTAAAATCCTATCTTAGAATCTTTTTTAACTGTCGTATCTAGACTATTTATATTTAAACTAATAATTGAAATATCAGGGTTTAAATCCAATATTTTAATATTTGTCTCTGTTTGTTACTTCTGTTTATCATTCCTCTGTTTCTTTTTCCTTGCCTTCTTGTGGTTTACTTCAACATTTTTATGATTATACCTTAAAGTATTTGTAGGGGTTTTGAATATATAATTTTGAAGGATTTTTTTTGGGGTTGCTCTTGGTACTAGTATATACATTTGATATACAGTGATATACACATATCACCACTTGCCGATATTGTTGTTTTACCACTTATAGTGAAATATAGAAAACTTAGTTTTATTCAGGACACTTAACTTCCCAGCTGTGTGTGTGTGGTAAAATAGACATAATGTTAAATGGTTGGTTTTAACCATTTTTAAGTATACAATTCAATGGCATTAGGTATATTGACAATGTTATGCTGCCATCACCACTATCTATTTCTAAAATTTTTTATCATCTCAAGCAGAAACTCTGTAACCACTCTTCCTAGCTGCAGCAACCAGTATTGTTCCCTGGCTATATCAATTTAATAATTCTAGGTACATCACCCAAGTTGAGTCATTCAGTATTTGCAATTTTGTGTCACATTTCATTTAGCATAATGTCTTTAATGTTCATTCCTACAGCAACTTCTATTAGAGATTCACTCCTTTTAATGGATGAATATTATTTCATTGTGTATATATACACATCACATTTTGTTTATTTATTCATCTATTGATGGGTATGACTTCTCCCCTTCTCACCTTTTAGCTATGCTGAATAATGTAGTAAACACCAACATATAAGCATCTGTTCAAATCCCTGTTTTCAATTCCTTTGCTTATATATCTAGAAGTGAAATTACTGAATCATGTGGTAATTCTATGCTTAGTTTTTTGAGGAATAATCAAGTTGTTTTCTATAGCAGCTGCACTATTTTACATTCCCACCAGCAATTCACAAAGGTTTCAATTTATGTAATGTTTGCTAACATTTGTTATTTTCCATATCTTTTGATAATAGCCATTTTAATAAGTGTGAATTAGTATCTCATTGTAGTCTTAACTTGCATTTCTCTAATGGTGTTTAGCACTTTTATTGGCAATCTGTATATCTTCTTTGGAGAAATGTCTATTCAAATACTTTACCCAATTTTGACTTGGATTTTGACTTCCTTTGTTGTTGAGTTATAGGAGCTCTTTATTTTTTTTCTTTTTAGGGCCACACCCACAGCATATGGAACTTCCAAGGCTAGGGGTTGAATCAGCGCTATAGCTGCTGGCCTATGCCACAGCCACAGCAATGCCAGATCCGAGCCATGTCTGCAACCTACACCACAACTCATGACAACACTGCATCCTTAACCCACAGAGCAAGGCCAGGGATCAAACCTGCAACCTCATGGTTACTAGTCAGATTTGTTTCCACTGTGCCATGATAGGAACTCCAGGAGCTTATTTTATATTCTGGATGTTAACACCTTTTTGAAGGAAAAAAAGTTTAATTTGATGAAATCTAATTTATCTTTTACTCTCTGTTTTCTAAGAATTTTATAGTTTTAGCTCTCATGTTTAGGAGTTAATTTTGAGTCAATTTTTGTATGGTATAATGTTTAAGTTTTTTTTTTCTTTTGTTACTTGTGTGTGGACATCTAATTTTCCCAGTAACATTTGTTGAAGGGTCCTATCCCCATATAAACTGTCTTAGTGCTCTTGTCAAAATTTATTTATTTATTTATTTATTTATTTATTTATTTATTTATTTATTTATTCCTGGGCCCTCTATTTGGTTTCACTGGTGTATATGTCTGATGTAATTCCAGTATCACATTGTTTTGATTGTTATAGCTTTGCAATAAGTTTTGAAATCAGAAAGTCTGGATCCATTAACTTTGTCCTTTTTCAGTTTTTATTTGCTATTCAAAGTCCACTGAGATTCCACATGCTCTTTGGGATTTTTTTTCTATTGCTGAAAAAACGTGATTGAGACTTTGGGTAGTATTGTCATCATAAAGGTATAAAGTCTTCCCTTCTATGAATACAGATGTCTTTCCGTTTATTTATGTTTAATGTCTTTCAGCAATGTTTGTAGTTTTCAATGTTTGCTTTTTTCTCTTTTGGTTAAGTTTATTTTTAAGTATCTTATTATTTTTAATGTTATTTTAAATGAAATTGATTACATAATTCCCTTTTCAGATTGTTCACTGTAAGTGTATAGAAATACTACTGACATGTGTGTACTGATTTCGTATCCTGCTTGCTGAATTTGTTTATTTACTTGAAGAGGGTTTTTTTTGGAGTCTTCATGGCTTTCTACATATAAAATCATGTTGTATGCAGCAGATAATTTGCTGTATCATTTCTAATTTGGATGCCTTTAATTTACTTTTCTTGCCTAATTCCTTCAGATAAAACTTTTTATTTTTTCATCTTTTTAGGGCTGCACCTGCAGCATATGGAAGTTCCCAAGTTAAGGGTCAAATTGGAGCTGCAGCTGCTGGCCTATGCCACAGCCACAGCAAATGTGGGATCCAAGCCATGTCTGTGACCACAGCTCATGACAATGCTGGATCCCTGACCCACTGAGCAAGGCCAGGGATCAAACCCATGTCCTCATGGGTACTAGTCAGATTTGTTTCTGTTGAACCACCATGGGAACTCCTCCTCCAGCTAAAACTTTTAACACTATCAGTGCAAATCAGTGGTGAAACAAGCATCCTTGTCTTGTTCTTTAACTTACACTAAAAATGTTCAGTCTTTTACCATTAGGTAGGATGTTAGCTGTGGGTTTTTCATATATGGCTTTTATTTTGTTAAAGAAGTTTCCAGGAGTTCCCGTCGTGGCACAGTGGTTAACGAATCCGACTAGGAACCATGAGGTTGCGGGTTTGGTCCCTGCCCTTGCTCAGTGGGTTAACGATCCGGCGTTGCCGTTAGCTGTGGTGTAGGTTGCAGACGCGGCTCGGATCCCGTGTTGCTGTGGCTCTGGCATAGGCTGGTGGCTACAGCTCTGATTAGACCCCTAGCCTGGGAACCTCCACGTGCCACGGGAGTAGCCCAAGAAATAGCAAAAAGACATTAAAAAAAAGAAGTTTCCTTCTATTCCTAGTTGTTGGGTCTTTTTTAATATCATAAATCAGTGTTGAATTTTTTGTCAAATTATTTTTCTGTATCATTTGAGATGATCTTGTGGCTTTCCTCCTTTATTCGCTCAATGTGGTATATCACACTGATTCATTTTTGTATATTGAACTATCCTTGCATTATAGAAATAAATCCTACTTGGTCATGATGTATAATCCCTTTAATATGTTGCTAAATTTAATTTTTTTATTATTTTTGATGATTTTTTGGCTGCAACTATGGTATATGGAAGTTCCCAGGCCAGGGATTGAACCCATGCCACTGTGGTAACCAGAGCCACAGCAGTGACAACACTAGATCCTTAACACTATGTGTCACAAGAAAAGTCCATTTTGAGGATTTTAAGATCAATATTCATAAGTGATAGCATTCTAAAGTTTTCTTGTGGTGTCTTTTTTCTGGCTTTGGCATCAAAGTAATAATGGCTTTGTAAAATGAGTTATGAAGTATTCTCTCCTCTTCAATTTTTTCGAAGGGTTTGAGAAGGACTGGTGTTAATTCTTCCCTAAATGTTTGGTAGAATTCACCAGTGAAGGGGGAGTTCCCGTCATGGCTCAGTGGAAACGAACCTGACTAATATTTGTGAGGATGTGCGTTCAATCCCTGGCCTCATTCAGTGGGCTAAGGATCCAGCATTGCTATGAGCTGTGTTTGGCTGCTACAGCTCCAATTCAACCCCTAGCCTGGGAACTTCCATATGCTGATGGTGTGGCCTAAAAAGACAAAAAAAAAATTCACCAGTGAAGGCATCTGATCTAGCACTTTTCGTTGTTGGGATTTTTTAAAATTATTGATTAATTTCCTTACCAATGATAGCTCCATTTAGATTTTTCTACTCCTTTATGATTCAGTTTTAGTAGATTGTTTTTTCCTAGGGTTTTTATCATGTCACTGGAACTATCTAATTTGTTGGTATACAACTCTTCTCTTGTAATCCTTTTTATTTCTATAATATTGGTCATGAGATTATAGTAATTTGATCTTCTCTCTCTCTCTCTTTTTTTTTAATGTCCACACACATGGAATATTGAAGTTTTTGGACCAGGGATTGAATCCAAGCCACAGCTGTGGCAACACTGGATCCTTTAACCCACTGTGCCAGGCTAGGAATTGAACCACACCTCTGCAGCAACCCAATATGCTGCTGTTAGATTCTTAACCCACTGCACCACAGTGGGAACTCCAAGTCTTCTCTCTTTTTTGACTGGTTAGATTAGATTGACTAATCTAGCTAACAGTTTGTAAATTGTGTTGATCTTTTCAAAGAACCACCATTGTTTTTAGTTAATTTTCTCTATTGTTAAATTTCTCTATTGTTTTCTGTTCTCTATTTTATTTGTCTCCACTTTATTTCCTTTCTTCTGATAGATTTGGAGATTTTATTGCTCTTCTTTTTCTGGATACTTATGATGTAAAGTTAGGTTATTAATTTGAGTATTTTTTACTTAAAGCATTTATAAGAGAAATTTCCTGCATTGTTTTTGCTGCATCTCATAAATTTTGGCATGTTGCAGTTTTTTAATTTATTTTTTCCTAATTTTCCTTGTGATTTTCATATTTGATTCACTGGCTATTAAAGAATGCTATTTAATTTTCACATATTTGTGAACTTTCCAGTTTTTCTATTTTTATAGCTAGGTGACTCCATTATGATTGGAAAAGATAGTTTCTATGATTTCAGTCTCTTAAAATTTATTGATACTGTTTTTATCATCTAACATATTGTCTGTTCTGGGAAAGTGTTCCATATGCACTTGAAAAAAAAAGTGTATGTTCTCTTGTTAGTGGATGGAGTGTTCTGTATGAGTCTGTTAGGTCCAATCACTTTATAGTGTTTTTCAAGTCCTCTATGACTTTATTGCTCTTCTTTTTCTTCTATTCATCTCCCCAATTTTAAAGAATAATTAAACATTTCCTCTCCAAACATTAAGCACCACATTAGATGATGTTATATCTTGTGATTTTACTGTAAAATAAGATGCTCATTAGGCAAAGGATAGTCTGTGAGGTTTACTTCTAGTTTTACCCATTCTATTGTTCTTAACAATTTATAGGACACAGCCTTCCTCTTTTATTGTTTATTTATTTTCAAAAAGCTTATGTTAGTCATTATCTAAGGATAGGTTTCTGAGTGACAAATTGTATTATTTTCTCTTAGAGAATACATTTCCCCTTCCTTCTTTAACGTTATTCTCAGCAGATATAGTACTAGATGTTAATAGGTATATTCTTTCAGCATTTGAAAAATATTCTGTCACTTGTTTCTGTCCTCCATAGTTTCAGATAAGAAACCCACTGTCATTCAAATTGATGTCTCACTCTAGATAATGCATCATTCTCTCTTGCTGCTTTTATAATTTATTTTTTCTTCTCAGAAATAACTATAATGTGTCTTAGTGTGAATTTCATTGGAATTTGCATAACTTCTTGAATCTCTGTAATTTATCTTGTCAAATTCGGAAAGTTTTCAGTCATTATTTCCTTGAAAGTATTTTCAATTCAATTTTCTTTATCCTCTCTTTTAGGGCTCACTTCTTGCAAATTTGCTTAACTGGTTTATTTTAATAGTATCATTGGAGATTTATTAAAATTTTCAGGATCACATCATTTGCAAATAGAAATAGTTTTATTTCTTGCTTTGCACTCTAGATGAGTTTTATTTATTTCATTGCTCTCTCTATGACTTATTTCACTTAGCATAATACCCTCTAGGTACACCTATGCTATCCAAATAACAACAATTCATTCTCCTTTATGGCTGAATAATACTCCATTGTGCGTGTGTGTGTGTGTGTGTGTGTGTGTGTGTGTGTGTGTTTGTATAATGTCACATCTTTATCCATTCATTGAGTGATGGACACTTAAGTTTCTTCCATACCTTGCCTATTGTAAACAATGCTGCACTCAACATAAACATATTTTTGAAATAGGTTTTTTTTTTTCCTTTGGAAAAATACTCAAAGAATATCTTCTGGATCATATGGTAGTTCTATTTTTTATTTTTATTTTTTGAGGAATCACCACATTGTTTATCATAGTGGCTGTGTAAATATACATTTCCACCAATAGTGTAGCAGGGTTCCCTTTTCCTGAAGACACACATCTAAAAAAACAATGCTAAGACCTATGTCAAAGAATATGCTGACCTGTTTTTATTCTCAATTTTTTAAGGTTTCAGGCCTTACATTTAAGTCTTTAGTTAATTTTGTATTTTTTAAAGCTTTATTGAAGTTTAGCTAATTTACAATTTGTGATAATTTATGCTGTATAACAAAGTGGCCTAGTCATATACATTGATATATAGTGTAATAAAACAGTCCAGTTTCATTCTTTTACATGTGGCTGTCTAGATATCCCAACAACATTTTTTTTTGTCTTTTTGTTGTTGTTGTTGTTGTTGCTATTTCTTGGGCCGCTCCCGCGGCATATGGAGGTTCCCAGGCCAGGGGTCCAATCGGAGCTGCAGCCACTGGCCTACGCCAGAGCCACAGCAATGCCAGATCCGAGCCGCGTCTGCAACCTACACCACAGCTCACGGCAATGCCAGATCGTTAACCCACTGAGCAAGGGCAGGGACCGAACCCGCAACCTCATGGTTCCTAGTCGGATTCGTTAACCACTGCGCCATGATGGGAACTCCCCAACAACATTTATTTAAGAGGCTGTCTTTTTCCATTGTATGTTATCACCTCATTTGTGTATATTAAGTGATCATTTAAATGTGGGGTTTTCTTCCGGGTTCTCTATTTTGTTATATTGGTCTATGTGTCTGTTTCTGTACCACTACCATACTGTTTTGATTATTGTAGCTCAAAATCAGGGAGCTTGATAACTCCAGCTTTGTTCTTTCTCAAATTTGTTTTGGCTATTTGGAAGTTTTTGTGTTTCCATACGAATTTTAGAATTATTTTTTCTAGTTCTATAAAAATTGCCACTGGTATTTTGATAGAAATTGCATTGAATCTGTAGATTGCCTTAGGTAGTATGGTCATTTAAAAATATTAGGAGTTCCCACCATGGAGCAGTGAAAACGAATCCGACTAGGAATGATGAGGTTGCAGGTTCAATCCCTGGCCTCACTCAGTGAGTTAAGGATCCAGCATTGACATGAGCTGTGGAGTAGGTCACAGATGTGGCTCGGATCTGGCGTTGCTGCAGCTGTGGTGTAGGCCAGCGGCTGCAGCTCTGATTTGACCCCTGGCCTGGGAAGCTCTATATGCTGTGAGTGCGCCCCCCCCCAAAAAAAGCCAAAAAAATATTAATTTTTCCAGTGCATGAGCATGGATTATCTTTCCATTGTTTTGTGTCACCTTCTATTTCTTTAATAAATGGCTTATAGTTTTCTGAATACAGGTTTTTTACCTCCTTTGTTGGATTTATTCTTAAGTGTTATATTCCTTTTAACAAAATTGTAGATGGGATTGCCATCTTAGTTTCTCTTTCTGATGGTTTATTGCTAGTGTATAGAAATGAAACAAATTTTGGTATATTAATTTTTTATCCTGAAATTTACTGAATTCATTTATTACTTCTAATAGCTTTTTGGATCATCTTTAGTATTTTCTATATATAGTATCATGTCATCTGCAAACAGTGACAGTTTTTCTTCTTCCTTTTCAATTTAGATTCCCTATTTTCCTTTTTCTCCTCTGATTGCTGTGGTTAGGACTTCCAATACTATGTTGAATAAAAGTGTCGAGAGTGGGCATCCTTGTCTTGTTCCTGATGTTAGGGGAAATTCTTCAGCTTTTCACCATTGAGCATAATGTTATCTATGGGTTTGTCATGTACGACCTTTATTATGTTGAGGTATGTTTTCTCTATACCCACTTTGTTAAAAATTGTTATAAATGAATGTTGAATTCTGTCGAAAAAATTTTTCATAGCTTTGATGATCATATGATTTTTATTCTTCAATTTGTTAATGTAGTGTATCACATTGATGGATTTGGAGATATTGAACCATTCTTGCATCCCTGGAATAAATCTCACTTGATCATGGTGTATGATTTTTTTAAATGTATTGTTGAATTCAGTTTGCTATTATTTTCGAGGACTTTTCCATGCATGTTCATCAGTGATATTAACCTGTAATTTTGTGTGTGCAGTATATTTGCTTGATTTGAAGATCAGGCTTATTGATGATGGCCTCATAGAATGAGTTTAGAAGCATTCCTTCCTCTGCAACTTTTTGGCATGGTTTGAGTAATATAGGTGTTAACTCTAAATTTTTGGTAGAATTCACTTGTGAAAAATCTGCTCCTGGACTTTTGTTTGTTGTGAGTTGTTTTATTACTGAATCAATTTCATTACTAGTAATTCATCCTTCCTTCCTTCCTTCCTTCCTTCCTTCCTTCCTTCCTTCCTTCCTTCCTTCCTTCCTTCCTTCCTTCCTTCTTTCTTTTCTTTCTTTCTTTCTTTCTTTCTTTCTTTCTTCTTCTCTCTCTCTCTCTCTCTCTCTCTCTCTCTCTCTCTCTCTCTCTCTCTCTCTCTTCTTCTTCTTTCCTTCTTTCTTTCTCCCTCCCTCTCTCTCTCTCTCTCTTTCTTTTTTGTCTTTTTAGGGCCGCACCCATGGCATATGGAGTTTCCCAGGCTAGGGGTCGAATCAGAGCTACAGCTGCTGGCTTACGCCACAGCTGCAGCAACGCCAGATCCAAGCCACATCTGCGACCTACACCACAGTTCACAGCAATGTTGAATCTTTAACCCACTGAGTGAAGCCAGGGATTGAACCCTCAACCTTATGGTTCCTAGTTGGATTCATTTCTGCTGCACCAAGATGAGAACTCATTGTTCAGATTTTTAATTTCTTTTTGTTCAGTCTTGGGAGACTGTAAATTTGTAGAAATTTGTCCCTTTCTTTGAGGTTGCTCATTTTCTTGGTGTACAATAGTTCATAGGAGGAGTTCCCGTCGTGGCACAGTGGTTAACGAATCCGACTAGGAACCATGAGGTTGCGGGTTTGGTCCCTGGCCTTGCTCAGTGGGTTAAGGATCCGGCGTTGCCGTGAGCTGTGGTGTAGGTTGCAAATGCGGCTCGGATCCTGCGTTGCTGTGGCTCTGGCGTAGGCTGGCAGCTGCAGCTCCGACTGGACCCCTAGCCTGGGAACCTCCACATGCCGTGGGAGCAGCCCAAGAAATGGCAAAAAGACAAAAATAAATAAATAAATAAATAAATAATAAAAAATAAAAACAATAGTTCATAGGAGTCTTATGATCCTTTGTATTTCTGTTGTGTCAGTTATAAATTTTTCATTTCTGATTTTTTTGATTTGGACCCTCTCTCTTTTTTTCTTAATGAGTTTGGCTAGAGATTTATCAATTTTGTTTATCTTTCCAAAAAACCAGGTATTTGTTTCATTTTTATTTCTGTTCTCATCTTTATCATTTTGTTTGTTCTTCTCTTTCTGCTTAAGTATAAGGCCAATTTTGTTGTTTGAGATTTTTCTTGTTCCCTGAGATTGACTTGTATGGCTATAAACTTCCCCCTTAGAACTGCTTTTGCTGTGTCATAAGAAATTTTGAATATTTGTGCTTCCATTTTCACTTGTCTCCAGCTTTTTAAATTTCCTCTTTTTTTTTCTTTAGTGACCCATTTTTTTCCAGTACCGCCTTGTTTGTATTCCATTTTTTAGTTTTTTTGCAGTTTTTTTCATGTTATTGATTTCTAGCCATAGCATTGTAGTGAGAAATGAACCTTCATATGATTTCAGTCTTCTTAAATATATTAAGACTTGTTTTGTTGCCTAACATGTGATCTATCCTAGAGAACATTCCATGAGCACTTGAAAAGAATGTGTATTCTGCTGCTTTCAGATGGAATGTCCTGTGTGGACCAATTCCATCTGGTATAATGTGTCATTTAAGCCCAAATTTTCCTTATTAATTTCCTAAGTTGATGATTGGTCTATTGACGTAAATGGTTTGTTAAAATTCCCTACCATTATTGTATTAATCTAAATCTTCCTTTATGTTTGTTAGCGTTTGCTTTATACATTTGTGTGTTCGTATATTGGGTACACATATATATTTACCATTGTTATAGCTTTTTTTGAATTGATCCCTTGATCATTATATAATGTCATTCTTTGTCTCTTTGTTACAATCTTTGTTACAATCTTTGTTTTAAATTATTTGTCTGATATAAGTATTGCTTCCCCAGCTTTCTTTTCATTTCAATTTGCATAAAATAGCCTTTTCCATCCCCTCACTTTATTTTATTTTATTTTATTTTGTTTTTAGGGCCTCACTTGTGGCATATGGATGTTCCCAGGCTAGGCGTAGAATCAGAGATACAGCTGCTGGCCTGTGCCACAGCCACAGCAACACAGGATCCAAGCTACATATGAGAATTACATCACAGCTCATGGCAATGCTGGGTCTCTAACCCACAGAGCAAGGCTAGGCATCAAACCTGCATCCTCATGGATACTAGCTGGACTCGTTATCACTGAGCCACAACAGGAAATCTTTCATCTCCTCCCTTTTAGTCTGAATGTGTTTTTAGATCTGAAGTGACTCTTGTAGGCAGCATGTATATGGGTCTTGGTTCTTTTTTTCTTCTTTTTTTTTAACCCATTTATACACAAAGTCTTTTAATTGGAGAATTTAGTCCAATTACATTTAAAGTGATTATTGATTGGTATTATTAATTGTGATTTTGTTAATTGTTTTGCAGTTGTTTTGTATTTCTTTTTTGTTTCTTTCTTCTTCTTTTCCTCTCTTCCATGGTGATTTGATGGTTAGCTTATTGTTATGTTTGGATTACTTTCTCCTTTGTGTGTGTATTTATTATAGATATTACTAGGAGGTTCATGTTTATTTTAAGTGGCTGATTCTTTACATTTGAAAGCATCCTAACAACACTGATTTTGTTTTCCCTACTCATGTTTAATTTTTTGACATATTTTATGTCTTTTTGGTATGTATCCCTTAACTACTTATAGATGATTTTTCTATTTTGTTTTTTAATCTTCCTCCTAGCTTTATATGTGGTTGATCTTCTACTTTATTGTATACTTGCCTTTACATTGAGATTTTTATTTTGTAATTTTCATATGTCTAGTTGTGTTCTTTTCTTATACTTTGAAAGTTTCCTTTAACACTTTTTGTACAGCCAGTTTGGTGGCACTGAACACTTTAGCTTTTGTTTGTATGTGAAACTCTTGATGTTTCCTCCAAATCTGAATGAGAGGCTTTCTGGGTAAAGTAGTTTTCATTGTAGTTTGTTTCCTTTTATCACTTTGAATATATTATGCCACTCCCTTATGGCCTGAAAGGTTTATGCTGATAAGTCAGTTGCTAGTCTTATGGGAGTTCCCTTGTATATACTAGTTGCTTTTCTCTTGGTATTTTAAGATTCTTTCTCTAATTTTTGCCATTTTAATTACAATGTCTCTTGGTGCAGACCTCTTTCAATTCATTTTTTGGGGGACATTCTGTGACTCTTGGACCTAGATATCTGTTTCCTCTCCCAGCTTAAGAATGTTTTCAACTATTATTTCTTCAAATATGTTCTCTGAGTGTTTTTTTATATCTTCTACTTCTGGGACACCTATATTTTTTATGTTAGTGCACTCGATGTCCTAGAGATCTCTTAAACTGTCTTCATGGATTTTTTTTCCTTTTGTCTTTTTAGGGCCACACCCATGGCATATGGAGGTTCCCAGGTTAGGGGTCTAATTGGAGATGTTGCTGCCAGCCTATGCCAGAGCCACAGCAATGCCAGATCTGAGGTGCATCTGTGACCTACACCATAGCTCATGGCAATGCTGGATCCTTAACCCACTGAACAAGGCCAGGGATCGAACCTTCAACCTCATGGTTCCTAGTTGGATTTGTTTCCACTGCGCCATGATGGGAACTCCAAATTGTCTTCATTTTTAAAATTTGTTTTTCTTCTTTTCCTTTCAGCTAGGGTGAATTCCACTATTCCGTCTTCCAGTTCACAGATTCATTCCTCTGTATCATCTATTCTGATGTTGATTCCTTATAGTGCATTTTTTTCTTTCAGTTATTGTTTTCTCCAGCTCTGTTTGTTTCATCTTTATATTTCCTCTTTGTTAAATTTCTCATGGTGTCCACCCATTCTTCTCCTTCGTTTAGCATCTTTATGGTCAATACCTTGAACTATTAATAGGGTAGATTGCTTATCTCCATTTTATTTAGTTCTTCTGGGCTTATATTTTTCTTCCTTTTGGAAGATATTCCTGTCCTCCCACTTTGCCTAGTTCTCTGTATTTATTTCTATGTACTAGGTAGGTTGTTTACACTTTCCAATGTTGGCAAAATGACCTTATTTGGGAGACATCCAGTAGGACCCAGTAACATAATCACCCCTATCATCAGAACTATATGATCTAGGAGTGCACCCTATTTTTAACAGAATCTACAAAGTTTTGGTCATTCTTTCTTTAAATATTTATCCTGTCCCTTTCTCTCCTCTCCTTCTGCTGTTCCAATTAAGTACATATTGGTATGCTTGATGGTTCATTTTTCTCCGTTTAAAAAAAATTCTGTTTCTCTTTCTCAGACTAGAAAATTTCAATTGAACTATGTTGTAGTTCAGGGATTCTTCTACCAGCTTAGATTTGGTTTTTAGCCCTTATACTTGATTCTTGTTTTGCTTGTCTTATCATTCATCTCTATTTCTGTTCATTTTTATATATTACTAATCTTATTAGATATTTGTTTTAGGGAAGACATTGTTTTCATAATTTCCTTTAATTATTTAAACATGAGGAGTTCCCGTGGTGGCTCAGTGGAAATGAATCTGACTAGCATCCATGAGGATGCAGGTTTGATCCCTGGCCTCGCTCAGTGGGTTAAGGATCCAGCATTGCCATGAGCTGTGGTGTAGGTTGCAGATGTGGCTTGGATCCTGTGTTGCTGTGGCTATGGTATAGGCCAGCAGTTGTATCTCTGATTTGACCCCTAGCCTGGGAACTTCCATATGCCATGGGTACAGCCCTAAAAAGACTAAAAATAATAATAAACATGATATCCTTTTTTTCATTAACTATTTTTTTGGTCTTTTGTGTTTTTTGAGGGCTGCATCCATGGCATATGGAGGTTCTAAGGCTAGGGGTCAAATCGAATCTATAGCCACTGGCCTATGCCACAGCCATAGCAATGCCAGATCAGAGCCACATCTGTGACCTGCACCATAGCTCACAGCAATGCTGGATCCTTAACCCACTGAACAAGGCCAGGGATCAAACCTGCAACCTTATGGATCCTAGTTGGATTTGTTTCCACTGCACCACAATGGGAACTCCTTCTTTAACTATTCATTGCAGATCATTTAATGTCTTTGTCTTGTAAATCCATAATATGAACTTTCACAGGGAGTAGATTTTTTCATTACTTTTTTCTGTATATGAGCCATAGTTTCCTGTTTCTTTGCTTGCCTTGTAATTTTATGTGGAACAATCATCATTTTATATAGTAGAATGTGTCAAATTTGGAAATCAGTTCCCACTCATACCCCAGGGTTGCTGTTGTTACTTTGTTATTTATGTCATTTTTTTGAGGACTTTCTTGGGGAAATTCTTTAAAATTTGAATTTTTCATTGTATGCAGCCACAGAAGTCTCTGCTTGATTAGCCTAGTAATCATCTAAAGACTGTACAGAGATTTCCTTAAACATTTTCAATAAATTAATTTTCCAACTTTTCCTTAGAGGTTTTTGTGTGTGTTTAGGGGATGTATAAAATTTTCTGGTATACAGTTTACAACTCTGCATTTGTCTTAACTTCCCTCTTGTGAAGAGCCTCAATATCAGCCAAAAGTGAAAGATTCAGACCACTTTTACATGTTTTCTGGATCATGTTTTATGTGTCAAGTTGAAACAGTCTTTGTGTGGTACTAAATAACAAATGTTTGCTATTTTTAAAAAACAATTTATAGTTGTATGATTACATTTAAGTCCAGTGTGATAGTTAATTTTTTATGTCAACTTGGCTGGTTCACAGTGCTCAGATATGTGGTCATATATTATTTTAGATGTTTTTACAAGGATGTTTTTGGATGAGATTAACATTTAAAATGAGTGGATTTTATTCTTTTCTTTTTCTTTCTTTCTTTTTTTTTTCTGCAGCCATGGCATATGAAAGTTCCTGGGTCCAGGGGTCAAATCTGAGTCACAGCTGGTGATATACATTGCTGTGGCAATACTGGATCCTTAACCAACTGTGCCGGGCTGGGAATCAAATTGCTGTCACCACAAAGACAAGCTGGACCATTACTCCCTGCACCACAGCAGGAACTCCTAAAATCAGTTGATTTTGAGTAAAGTAAATTGCCCTCTATAATGTAAATAAGCCTCATCCAATCATTTGATGGCCTGAATAGAACAAAAGAAGACCTCCTGCTATCAAGAGAGAATTCTGCAGCAGATGATTTTCAGACTTGAACACCAACTCTGCTTTGGGTCTACAGCCTGCTAGCCTACCTTGAAGATTTTGGTCTTGAATAATTGTGTGGGCCAATTCCCTAAAATAAACCTTTCTAAGTATCTCCTATTGCTTCTGTTTTTCTAGATAACTCTGGTTATTAAATCTAGGCACCATTAAAAGTATAATACACTCATTAACTTGACAACTTCTGCTAAAAAAATGGACCAATTCTTCCATTTCTTCTAAATGGACCACTTCTTTGAAATTCACAAGCTACCAACGTTCAACCAAGATGAAATAGACAATGTATGTATGTATGATTTCAATTCTTTTAAATTTGTTGAGGCTTAAGGTCCAAGATATGCTCTGTTCTGATATATTTTCTGTTGGTGCTTGAAAATAATGCATTCTGCTATTGTTTGGCAATTGATAATTGACAACTATATCTTCTTGGTTGATGATATTATTTAGTTCTTCCATACTGTTGTTGAATTTCTGTCTAATTGTGCTATTAGGTGTTGAAAGAGGGATGTTAAATTTTCAACTATTAACTGTGGGTTTTTCTACATTCCTTTTCAGTTCTATTAGTGTTTGCTTCACATATTTTGAAGCTCTTTTTGGTGTAGAGGCCAAAAAATAAAAAGCAGAAGGTGTATAGGGACCAAGAAAAGACTTGAAATGTGGATTATTTCCTTTCCCCTTCTTTCTATTTTCTCTTAGAGCAAATTCCTAGATGGACTTGTCTATTCAAATGGTACATACTTCTTCATTTCACCTTTTCCACAACTTATTGAAGTTAATATCTTGTCCTCACTTCTCTTTGAATCACAATTGTCATTGTCATCAATGACTTTCACAATGCCAAAGCAATTGTAAATTCTGAGTCCTCATTTTACTCAACAATTTGACATAGTTGATCACTTCTTTTTTCTGGAATACATACTTCACTTGTCTTCTCAGGCTCAATACTCTTTTTTTAAAAAATAATACCTGTTTTTTATTAAATGAAAGATCCTTTAAGTTCTTTTTTTCATGTGCACAATGTATAATTTCATTTTAATCAAAGGCTGTACAGTTTGAAAACTCTGAGTTTTGTTGTAACACAGAAAGTTACAATGGGGAGTGGGAAATGTATGAGTTAAAAATTGGATACCAGGTTGGCACAGGATAAATGCTCATTGTTACCTTAAATATAAAGGATGTGCTCTTAAAAAAAAAAAAGAAAATACCATTTGAGAAATTAATAGGCTATTAGTTCAAATTAGCTTAATTTGAAAATGATTCTCCTCAAAGATCACCTCAACAAGATAGACCCTGATCCTAGATTCCTTCTCAGTAAAGGATGGACAGTCTCATCTACCATCTAAGCTGAGAAGAGTAGCATATTGAACATACTTCGGTGGTGAGTAGTAATCACTTATTTGACCTAAGCTTTACTGCTTTCACTGCTGTCATTAATATTGTCAGTGAGCAAGAATATTCTTTGAATTTCCACAAAAATGAGTGTCACTTTTTTGCACAGGGGCCAACTCTTATTCCATGGATTTGTGTGCAGAATCCATCTACTTACAGTGCTAGCTAGCACTGACACAGTACTTGCTGCATGCCAGACATTGTCCTAAGCAATTTACATTCATTAACACATTTGATTTTCATAACAACCCATTTAATTTTTCACAGGATTAAACTGAGGCGATAAGAAGTAAAATCAGTTGCTCAAAGTCAACTGAGCTAGCATTCAGTGAGCTGCCATTCTGACTCCAGAACTGGTGCTCTTATGATACTACACAACTAGAGTTCATGTTGTGGCTCAGCAGATTAAAAATATGACATAGTGTCCATGAGAATGTGGGTGGATTAAGGATCCAGCGTTGCTGAAAAATGTGGTGTAGGTCGCAGATGCAGCTCAGATCTGGCATTGCTGTGGCTGTGGCATAGGCTGACAGCTGTAGCTCTGATTCGACCCCTAGCCTGGGAACTTCTATATGCTGCAGGTGCAGCCATAAAGAAAATATATATATATATACTACACTGCACTGCCTCACCAAAATACAGGCTCAAGAGGATCTTGCTAAATGCCTTTCTAAAAATAATGATTTTTATTTTTTCCATTATACCTGGTTTACAGTATTCCATCAATTATCTACTGTACAGTAAGGTCACACAGTGCCCAAGTCACGCATACATGTATACATTTTTTTTCTCTCACATATAAGTGACTAGATATAGTTCCCAGTGCTACACAGCAGGATCTCATTGCTTATCCATTCCAAAGGCAATAGTTTGCATATATTAACCCCAAATTCCCAATCCATCCCATTCTCTACCTCTCTCCCTCAGCAACAAGTCTGTTCTCCATGTCCATGATTTTCTTTTCTGTGAAAAGGTTCATTTGTGCCATATATTATATTCCAGATATAAGGGGTATCATGTGATATTTTTCATTATCTTTCTGACATACTTCACTTAGTATGAGAGTCTCTAGTTCCACCCATGTTGCTGCAAATAGCATTCTTTTGGTTTTTTCGTGGCCTAGTAGTATTCCATTGTATATATACACCACATCTTCCTAATCCAGTCATCTGTCAATGGACATTTAGGTTGTTTTCATGTCTTAGCTATTATGAATAGTGCTGCAATGAACCTGTGGGTGCATATTTCTTTTTCAAGGAAAGTTTTGAATGGATATATGCCCAAGAGTGGGATTGCTGGGTCAAATGTTAGTTCTATGTATAGTTTTTTAAGGTACCTCCATACTGTTTTCCATAGTGGTTGTACCAATTTACATTCCCACCAACAGTGTAGGAGGGTCCCCTTTTCTCCACACCCTCTTAAGCATTTGCTATTTGTTGACTTATTAATGATGGCCAATCTGACTGGTGTGAGGTGTTATCTCATGGTAGTTTTGAGTTGCATTTCTCTAATAATGATGTTGAGAATTTTTTCATGTGTTTGTTGGCCATCTGTATACCTTCTTTGAAGAAATGTCTATTCAGATCTTTTGCCCATTTTTCAATTGGCTTATTGGCTTCTTTGCTATTGAGATGTACACTTATAAGTTCTTTGTATATTTTAGAGATGAAGCCCTTGTCTTTTGCATAATTTGAAACTATTTTCTCCCACTCTGTAAGTTGTCTTTTTTTATGGTTTCCTTTGCTGTGCAAAAGCTTGTCAGTTTGATTAGGTCCCATTGGTTTATTGTCGCTTTTTTTTCTGTTGCTTTGGGAGACTGATGGGAGCAAACATTTTTAAGATTGATATCAGAAAATGTTTTGTCTATATTCTCTTCTAGGAGTCTTATGGTGTCTTGTCTGATGGTTAAGTATTTAATCCATTTTGAGTTTATTTTTGTGTATGGTGTGAGGGTGTGTTCCAGTTTCACTGATTTACATGCAGCTGCCCAATTTTCCCAGAATCACTTAATGAAAAGACTGTCTTTTTCCCATTTTATATTCTTTTTGTTGTTCTTATTGTTGTTGCTGTTCATCTGCTTTTTAATATAGTTGATTTACATTGTTCTGTCAATTTATGCTATACAGCAGCATGACCCAGTCACATTCTTTTTTTTCCACACTATCCTCCATCATGTTCTATCACAGGTGAGCAGATATAGTTCCTTGGGCTATACAGGAGAATTTCATTGCTTATCCACTCCAAATGCAAGAGTTTGCAGCTACTAACCCCACAGTCCCATTTCCTCCCACCCTCTAACCCTCCCTCTTGGCAACCACAAGTCTGTTCTCCATGTCCATGAATTTGTTTCTTTTCTGTAGATAGGTTCATTTGTGCCATATATTAGACTCCAGATATTAGTGATATCATATGGTATTTGTCTCTCCTTTTCTGACTTACTTCACTTAGTATGAGAGTCTGTAGTTCCATCCATGTTGCTGCAAATGGCATTAATTTGTTCTTTCTTATGGTTGAGTAGTATTCCATCACGTGTATTTACCACATCTTCTTAACCCATTCATCCCTCAATGGACATTTAGGTTGTTTCCATGTCTTGGCTATTGTGGATAGTGCTGCAGTGAACATAGGGATGCATGTATCATTTATAATGAATGCTTTGTCCAGATATATGACTAGGAGTGGGATTGCTAGATCATATGGAAGTTTTATATTTAGATTTTTGAGACACCTCCATACTGTTTTCCATTGTGGTTGTACCAGCTTAGGTTCCCACCAAGAGTGTAAGAGGGTTCCCTTTTCTCCACAGCCCCTCCAGCACCTGTTATTTGTGGACTTATTAATGACGGCCGTTCTGAATGGTGTGAGGAGGTACCTCGTGGTAGTTTTGATTTGCATTTCTCTAATCATCAGGGGTGTTGAGCATTTTTTCATGTGTTTGCTGGCCATCTGTATATCGTCCTTGGAGAACAGTCTATTCAGGTCTTTTGCCAATTTTTCCATTGGGTGATTGGCTTTTTTTGCTGTTGAGTTGTATAAGTTGCTTATATATTCTAGAGATTAAGCCCTTGTCCATTGCTTCGTTTGAAACTATTTTCTCCCATTCTGTAAGTTGTCTTTTTGTTTTCTTTTGGGTTTCCTTGGCTGTGCAAAAGCTTGTCACTTTGATTAGGTCCCATGGGTTTATTTTTGCTCTAATTTCTATTGCTTTGGGAGACTGACCTGAGAAAATATTCATGATGTTGATGTCAGAGAGTGTTTTGCCTATGTTTTCTTCTAGGAGTTTGATGATGTCCTGTCTTATATTTAGGTCTTTCAGCCACTTTGAGTTTATTTTTGTGCATGGTGTGAGGGTGTGTTCTAGTCTCATTGCTTTGCATGCAGCTGTCCAGGTTTCCCAGCAATGCTTGCTGAATAGACTTTCTTTTTCCCATTTGATGTTCTTGCCTCCCTTGTCAAAGATTAATTGACCATAGGTGTCAGGGTTTATTTCTGGGTTCTCTCTTCTGTTCCATTGGTCTGTCTGTCTGTTTTGATACCAGTACCACCCTGTTTTGATGACTGTGGCTTTGTAATATTTCTTGAAGTCTGGGAGAGTGATGCCTCCTGCTTGGTTTTTGTTTCTCAGGATTGCTTTGGCAATTCTGGGTCTTTCGTTGTTCCATATAAGTTTTTGGATTGTTTGTTCTAGTTCTGTGAAAAATGTCCTGGGTAATTGGATAGGGATTGCATTGAATCTGTAGATTGCTTTGGGTAGTATGGCCATTTTTACAATATTGATTTTCCCAATCCAAGAACATGGAATATCTTTCCATTTCTTTACATCTTCTTTGATTTCTTTGATTATAGTTTTATAGTTCTAGGCATATAAGTCCTTTACCTCCTTGGTCAGGTGTATTCCGAGGTATTTGATTTTTTGAGGTGCAATTTTAAAAGGTATTGTATTTTTGTATTCCTTTTCTAATATTTCATTGCTGGTATACAGAAACACGACTGACTTCTGAATGTTAATCTTATAGCCTGCTACTTTGCTGAATTTATGAATCAGTTCAAGTAGTTTTGGGGTTGAGTCCTTAGGGTTTTCTATGTATAGTATCATGTCATCTGCATACAGTGACAGTTTTATCTCTTCTCTTCCTATATGGATGCCTTTTATTTCTTTTGTTTGTCTAATTGCTGTGGCGAGAACTTCCAAAACTATGTTGAAGAGCAGTGGTGAGAGTGGGCATCCCTGTCTTGTTCCAGATTTGAGTGAGAAGGCTTTCAGTTTTTCCCCATTGAGTATTATATTTGCTGTGGGTTTGTCATAAATGGCTTTGGTTATGCTCAGGAATGTTCCCTCTATACCCACTTTGTCGAGGGTCTTGATCATGAATGGATGTTGGACTTTGTCAAATGCTTTTTCTGCATCTATTGAGATGATCATATGATTTTTGACTTTTGTTAATGTGGTGTATGATGCTGATTGATTTGCGTATGTTGAACCATCCTTGTGAAATTTGGATTAACCCTACCTGGTCATGGTGTATGATTTTTTTGATATGTTGTTGGATTCATTTGGCTAAGATTTTGTTGAGAATTTTTGCATCTATATTCATCAAAGATATTGGCCGATAGTTTTCTTTTTTGGTGTTATCTTCATCCAGTTTTGGAATGAGGGTGATGGTGGCATCATAGAATGTCTTTGGGAGTATTCCTTCTTCTTCCACCTTTTGAAAGAGTTTAAGGAGGATGGGCATCAGTTCCTCTTTATATGTTTGATAGAATTCGCCTGTGAAGCCATCTGGTCCTGGACTTTTATTTGTAGGGACTGTTTTTATAATGTATTCAATTTCATTTCTAGTGATTGGTCTGTTCAGTTGGTCTGTTTCTTCTTGATTCAGTTTTGTCAGGCTGTAAGATTCTAGAAAATTGTCCATTTCTTCCAGATTGTCAAATTTGTTGGCATATATTTGTTCATAGTATTCTCTTATGGTTTTTTGTATTTCTGCAGTATCTGTTGTGATTTCTCCTTTTTCATTTATAATTTTGGTTATTTGAGTTCTGTCTCTCCTCCATATACCTTTTCTAATGTTTCATTGTTAGTAGACAGAAATGCGACTGATTTTTGAATGTTAATCTTATATCCTGCTACTTTGCTGAATTTGTTGATCAGTTCAAGCAGTTTTGGGGTTGAGTCCTTAGGGTTTTCTATATATAGTATCATGTCATCTGCATAGAGTGACAGTTTTAACTCTTCTCTTCCTGTTTGGATGCATTTTATTTCTTTTGTTTGTCTGATTGCTGTGGCTAGGACTTCCAGTACTATGTTGAATAACAGTGGTGAGAGTGGGCATCCCTGTCTTGTTCCAGGTTTTATTTGGAAGGCTTTCAGCTCTTCTCCATTGACTATTATATTTGCTGTGGGTTTATCATAAATGGCTTTTTATTATGTTAAGGTATGTTCCCTCTATACCCACTTTGGTAAGAGTTTTTATCATGAATGGCTGTTGGACTTTTTCAAATGCTTTTTCTGCATCTCTTGAGATGATCATGTGGTTTTAATTTTTGTTTTGTTAATGGGGTGTGTGACATTGATTGATTTGCATATGTTGAACCATCCTTGTGAACCTGGGATGAATCCCACCTGGTGGTGGTATATGATATTTTTGATATGTTATTGGATTTGGTTGGCCAAAATTTTGTTGAGAATTTTTGTGTCTATATTCATCAAAAATATTGGCCTATAGTTTTCTTTTTTAGTGGTGTCTTTGTCTGATTTGGGAATTAGGGTGATGGTGGCATCATAGAATGTCTTTAGGAGTGTTCCTTCTTCTTCAACCTTTTGGAAAAGTTTAAGGAGGATGGGTAGGAGTTCCTCTTTGTATGTTTGATAGAATTTGCCTGTGAAGCCATCTGGTCCTGGGCTTTTATTTGTATGGAGTGTTTTTATGATGTATTCGATTTCATTTCTAGTGATCAATCTGTTCAGTTGTTCTATTTCTTTTTGATTCAGTTTTGGTGGGCTGTAAGTCTCTAGAAAGTTGTCCATTTCTTCTTAGGTTGTCAAATTTCTTGGCATACAACTGTTCATAGTATTCTCTTATGGTTTTTTGTATTTCTTCAGTATCCATTGTGATTTCTCCTTTTTCATTTCTTATTTTGTTTGTTTGTTTTTTTTTTCTCTCCTCTTCTTGGTGAGTCTGGCCAGAGGATTGTCAATTTTGTTTACCTTTTCAAAGAACTAGCTCTTGGTTTTATTGATTTTTCTATTCTTTTTGAATCTCTATTTTATTGATTTCCTCTCTGATCTTTATGATTTCCTTCTTTCTGCTGACTTTAGGTTTTTATTTATTCTTCTTTTTCTAATTCATTTAGGTTTAGGGTCAAGTTGTAAATTTGAGATTTTTCTTCTTTTTTGAGGAAGGCCTGTATTGCTATGAATTTCCTTCTGAGCACTGTTTTTGTGGCATCCTATAGATTTTGAGTGGTTGTGTCTTCGTTATCATTTGTCTTGAGGTATTTTTTAATTTAATTTTTGATTTCCTCTTTAACCCATTGGTTTTTTTTTAGTAGCTTTTTTTTTTTTTTAGTCTCCATGTAGTTAGTTTTTTCTCATTTCTTTTCTTGTGGTTGATTTCTAGTTTCATGCCATTGTGGTCAGAGAAGATACTTGAAATTATTTCTATATTCTTAAATTTGTTGAGTTTAGCTTTGTGTCTCAGGATCTGTTCAATCCTTGAGAATGTTCCATGTGCACTTGAAAAGAATGTATATTCTGATTGTTTTTTGGATGTAATGTCCTGAAAATGTCTATTAATTCTAGCATTTCTATTGTGTCCTTTAGGATCTCTGTTGCCTTATTGATTTTCTGTCTAGAGGATCTGTCCATTGATGTGAGGGTGGTGTTAAAGTCTCCTACTATGATTGTATTCCCATCAATTTCTCCTCTTATGTCTGTTAGTATTTGTTTTATGTATCTGGGTGCTCCTATATTAGGGGCATAGATATTGACAATTATAATATCCTCTTCTTCAATGGATCCTTTTATCATTAAATAGTGTCCTTCTTTGTCTTTCTTTATGGCCTTCATTTTAAAATCTATTTTGTCTGATATGAGTATTGCAACTCCAGCTTTCCTGTCTTTTCCATTGACATGAAATATCTTTTCCCATCCCCTCACTTTCAATCTATATGTGTCCTTTGCACTAAGGTGAGTCTCTTGTAGACAGCAGATAGTAGGTTTTTCCTTTTTTATCCAATCTGCCACTCTGTGTCTTTTGATTGGAGCATTCAGTCCATTGACACTTATGGTAATTATTGATAGATATTTATTTATTTCCACTTTAAACTTTGTTTTACAGTTGATTCTCTTTTCTCCTTTTTTTCTTTTTTTGGTAGGATGATTTCCATTTATTTTATTGGCTTGAGTACTTTTCTTAGTTTTTGTGAATGAATGTTGTTTTGATTCGTGGTTGCCCTATTTTTTGTTTTTGTTTTTGTTTTCTTTTTAGGGCCACACCCACAGCATATGGAGGTTCCCAGGCTAGCAGTCTAATCAGAGCAGTAGCTGCCAGCCTACACCACAGCCACAGCAATGTGGGATCTGAGCCGTGCCTGTGACCTACACCACAGCTAATGGCAACGTGGGATCCTTAACCCACTGAGCAAGACCGGGGATCAAACCTGCAAACTCATGGTTCCTAGTCACATTCATTAACCACTGAGCCACAATGGAAACTCCCACCCTGTTTTTTATGTATGTTAACCCCCTCCTGTATCTGATTGCTTTAGCCTGATAGTCCTATTGGCTCAAACATATTACTTAAAAAAAAAAGAATCTAGGAGTTCCTGTCGTGATGCAGTGTTTAACGAATCCCACTAAGAACCATGAGGTTGCAGGTTTGATGTCTGGCCTTGCTCAGTGGGTTAAGGATCTGGTGTTGCCATGAGCTGTGGTGTAGGTTGCAGACGCGGCTCAGATCCCGCGTTGCTGTGGCTCTGGTGTAGGCCGGTGGCTACAGCTCCGATTAGACACCTAGCCTGGGAACCTCCATATGCTGTGGGAGTGGCCCTAGAAAAGGCAAAAAGCCAAAAATAAAAATAAAAAAGAATCTATATTTTCTTACTTTCCTTCCCCATATTCTATGATTTTGAAGTCCTATTTTTACACCTTCATGTTTGTCCTTTTGCTCTTCCTTGTGTTTACCATCAGTGTTACAGTAGGTTTTAATTTTTTTTCCCTCTTTTAGGTATTCTGGCTTATTTATGTGATTGCTTTCCAATTGTGGTTTCCTCCATCCTATTTATTCTTGCATATTTTTTTACTTAGAGAAGCCCTTTTGGTATTTCTTTTAGAATGGGTTTAGTATTGCTGTACTCTCTTAGCTTTTGTTTGTTGGAGGAATTCTTTATTTCTCCTTCTATTTTAAATGATATTCTTGCTGGATAGTTTTCTAAGCTGCAAGATTTTTCCTTTCAGATCTTTAAATATATCTTGCCACTCCCTTCTGGCCTGTAGTGTTTCTGTAGATAAATCAGCTAATAGCCTTGTGGGGGTTCCCTTATAATTAATGCTTTGCTTTTCTCTTGTTGATTTTAGAATCCTCTCTTTAACTTTTGCCATTTTTATTATATGTCTTGGTGTGGGCCTGTTTGTGTTCATCTTGTTTGGGGCCCTCTGTGCTTTCTGTATCTTGATATCAGTTTCTTTTAGACTTGGAATATTTTCAGCAATAAATTCTTGAGCATATATTTTCAATCCCCTTTTCTTTTTCTTCTCCTTCTGGAATTCCTATTATGCATAGATTGGCCCACTTTATATTATCCCATAGATCTCTTATATTGCTTTCATGTTTCTTCATTTGCTTTTCTGTCTGCTGTCCTGATTGGGTGATTTCCATTATTCTACCTTCCACATCACTAATTCATTCCTCTGCATTATTCATTCTGCTCTTTAGTGCCTTTAGCTCAGTTTGCATCTCCACAAATGAATTTTCTAATTTTTCTTGGCTCCTCCTCATATTTTCTAATTCCTTTCTAAAGGAATCTGCATTACTGTTCATATCTGCTCTTAATTCCTTGATGTTCAGTGTTAACTCCATCAGTATTTTCACTATCTCCCTTTGAACTCACTGTCTGTTAGACTGCAGGGGTCTGTTTCACTATTTGCTGCTTCATGTGAATTCTATTCCTTTAACTCTGAATGGTTTCTGAGCTGCTTCATCTTGCTTATGTTTTTCTTTTTCTGTGAGTTTGGGGAACCCAAACTGTAGTCTTGGAGGGCTACTTCTAGGCTACTTCTAGGCAACATCGCCACGTTGTATCTTGTGGGTGGTTACTATTTATTTTTGGCATAGGAGTTTGAATATTTGCTGTCTCTTTCTTTGGTGTGAGCAGGCTGTTATCCTCAGGGTGCTAAATATATTTCTAGGGAGAAGGACGAAATGGGTAGGGCTAGTAGTCAGTGGCTGGTTGCTGTGCTCTTAACAGCAACAGGGACCTGCAGGAAGGTTTTGCAGGCTATTTTTAGTTGCAGGACCCTGGGAAGTGGTAATGAGCCTAGGCAGATTTATAAGGTTCCCAGAGCATTTTGCAGTGGCAGCAGCAGGATGGGTGAGTTCCCAGGGGAGTGAGAGCAACAACAGGTAGTGTTCAATTGCAATGCCCTCCTCTGAGGTGATTGGAGCTACAATTGGTGCCTGTCCCACTTAGCCACGCAGGAGGTACTGCACCATCTACTCCTAGTTGTAGGGTCTTGGGAAGGGATAGTGAACAAGCATCTGAGTGCTTCTCAGAGCATTTGGCAGTGGAAGCTGCAGGGCAGATGTTTTCACAGGGGGATGAGAGCAATAACGTGTGGTGCTTAGTTGCAGTGCCCTTTTTTTGCCAACCCCTGAGGTGACTGGTGATGCAGGTGGAGCCCACTCACAGGCCCCCAGTGGTGGCAGGCCACATCCCCCTCTGGCCTCTGAGATGACTACCATTGTCTGTCCCTGCAGTCTCTAGATCAGGCAAGAGGAACCACATTGCACTTAACTCCCTGCTGCCCTTAGACCACACAAGAGGTGCTCAGCCACCCATGGCCTATACAAGAAGTGCCCCATCTCCGGTAGCCCAAGCAAGTGGCTTCTCACCACCCGTAGCCTGCACAAGAGGAACCCTGCCCTCTGAGAACCTGTGTGTGTGCATGCTCAGGGAGATTCCTATGGTGGTCTGCCCCTCTTCTTCTCACCCTCCCCAACAATGATGCCTTGCTTCTGTTGGCCCAGACCTTCTCCTGGGTTCCCTCTGCCATGACATTCCACTCCCCAGCCTGTAGCACATCCTTCCTGTACCCGTGGCACAGCACTCCTTAGCCTCTCAGGCTGTACCCACACAGACATCCCCAGTCCTTTCCCCAGGACTGACTTCTGGAGCCTAAGTATCAGTGCCCAGCCCCAACCAGAGCATCTCAGGTTGTGGTGTCTGGGGCAGTGGTGCAGATGATCTGTGTGGCTCTCACTCTACTTTGCCCTCCTCAGTCCAGCTGCTACGCTTTTCTTGGTGACTCTGAGGTCCCTCCATCTAGGCTGATCTCCCCACCAGTAAGATGGCTTCCCAGGATGTGGGTTCCTTTTCTCTTTCACAGCTACCTCTCAGGAATGCTAGTCCCCTCCTGATTCCTTTTCTCTCTCTCTCTTTTTTTCTTTTGTTCTACCCAGTTATGTCAAGAGTTTCTTGCCCTTTTTGGAGGTTTAAGTTCTTCTGCCAGCATTCAGTAGATATTCTATGTGTGTCATTTTACATGTTTTTTTTTGTTTTGTTTTGTTTTTGTCTTTTTGCCATTTCTTGGGCCGCTCCCATGGCATATGGAGGTTCCCAGGCTAGGGGTCGAATCGGAGCTGTAGCCACCGGCCTACACCACAGCCACAGCAACGCGGGATCCGAGCCACATCTGTGACCCACACCACAGCTCATGGCAATGCCAGATTGTTAACCCACTGAGCAAGGGCAGGGATCGAACCCGCAACCTCATGGTTCCTAGTCAGATTCTTTAACCATGCGCCACAACGGGAACTCTATTTTTTGTTGTTGTTGTTGTTTTTTAATGTGTTTGTGAGAGAAGGTGAGAGTGACGTCTTACTCATCTGCCATCTTGATCCTGTGGCAAGATTCTTTAAATTTTATACTGCTTTACAATTTTAAAAAGTTTAACACACATGATTTCATATAATCCCATAATAACCTCTTTTTATACCTGACTTCTATGTTGCAGGGCATCATACACTTATGATTTTTATTTTATCTCATTTTCTGTGTTTTTACCTTGTTCAACCTCATCTCCTCAACCTCTAAGCATTCCAGCACCTCAGGGCTTATTCTCTGTTTCTCTTTTCTATCTACAGTCTTTTCCTTATACATTTTATTCAGCCTCATAGCTTTAAAAACAATCTATATCTATAACTCAAAATGTATTATCTCTAGGGGTAACTTCTTTTCTGAACTTCAGAATTTTATGTCCTTTTCTTTACATGAAATTTCCACCTGAATTCTTAACAAGAATCTCTAACTTAACATGTCAAAAAAAGAATTTCTAAACCCCTCCCTTCTTCCAACATCCAACTAATCACTCAACAAGTCCTATCATTTCTACCTTCTGCCACCTCCTCTGCTACCATGTAGTCAAGGTTCCCATTATCTTTCTCCTGGACCATTATAGAAGCACCCTAGATTATCTCTCTCCCTTGGCTCTAACCCCCACTCTATCTTATTTTTCACATGGCAACCGGAGTGATTTTTTTGATGATTTAAAATCAGATGTCATTATTACCTTTATCAACCCCTCCAATGTCTTCCCATTTCAGAGTAAAAGCCAATGTTCTTATAATGGCCTTCAAGACGTCACTTGTTCTGACCCCTGTCCTATTATGTCTCTGACCTATTCTATACCCTCCTTTTCCCTCACGCTTCTCATATCACTGATCTTCATGTGGTTCCACCAACATTTCATGCTTGTTCCTGACTCAGAGACTTTGCTGTTGCTTCCTGGAATGCTCTTCCCTCATTTCAGTCAAAGCTAAATGGCAGAGCTTCCTCAGAGGAGTGTTCCTTGGCCATTAAGTTTAAGTAAACTTTACTGTTGCTTTCTGTACCCCTATCCTGATGTACTATTCTTTATATCACTGAGCATTAACTATTTGATATTTCTTTGCTTATTTGTTCATTATCTCCCCCAACCCAATTAGAATGTCAACTCTACAGGAGTAGAACTTTGTCTTGTCCACCATGGTGTCCCCAGTTCTTGGAACCATATTTAGTAAACATGTCCTGAGTGAATGAATGACTTGTTAGAATATCAGTAGTGTCCCAGATAAGTTTTTTCACTGCTGTGTAATTATCTCCTAAAAGAACTTAAGCAAAATTTGCTTCATTTAATAGTTCTTTCTGTGTGTTGCCTGTTCTCTTGATTTTAAAAATCTCAGAAAAACAAATCTTTTATTTGAACTCTGTGCTCTAACACAAGTGTAGTTCTTATCCCCTCACCAACAACCTAAGAGGAGTGGGACCATCCCTATAAAGTGAGAGAAGGGCTGGTACCTCATATACTCCATGTTGTGGAGTACAATTGGCAAATGGAAGTATTTACAATGGAGGTTTTTTTTTCCAAAAATCTATTAAGTTTTAAAGAAGAGAAAAAATCAGCTTTGAAACTTATAAAAAGCTAAGTTAAGCTAAGATTTTAAAAATGAAGCTAAGATTAAAAAATGAACCACCAAGGGGTTAATATAAAAACATTAAACTACCTGTATTCTGGATGGTATTTGTAATGCTGTTGGCCAATCCCTGAATTCTAGTTTAATCCCAGATACAGGCATAGATTTTTTTCCTCTCCTGACTGCTATTCTATACTTGATGTTTAGAAAGGGCAGATGGATGTCCACAATTTCGAGTCAGTATTGGGGTTCTTGGACTAAGGTTGAAGAAACACATGAACTTGGAATCAGAAGAAAAGAAGACAAAATGCATAATTACCATGCAATATGCACAAGTACTCTACTTATACTTTTGTGTTTGTTTATTATTTGTAAGTCATGGTAGTCCTCTCAGGGTCAAAAATGAAATTACTAATGTACCATGATTTCTGCCTTATGACACATGTGGAATCTAGCAAAAGCTTTGAATATTTTTAGTGTAAGAGTACAGAGTAAAACCTTAAATTTGTTAAGAAGATATGCATCTTTCTCTCTCTCAATATCTCACTATCTCTGCTAGAATTGAACCATCTTGCTTATTGAAAAAGGATTTAAAAAAAGAAGACAGTATGTTAGAAGTCAATTGAGCTGAAGCCAGTGGAGCCTTCTCATGCTGTATCTCTGATGGTGTTGCATAGCCATTCATAATAATCTGCCTAAAACTGCTTGTTATGTACAGTGTGTGCTATATCGTGAAAATCTGAATCACCAAACTCTTCTTTACTTAAAGGAGCCAGGTTCCTTTTAGGGTAGTTATTGGAATAGCAAGAAAGTAAAATGGAATATCTTGTTGTTCTCAAATTTAGGATACCCTCAGAGATGGCTGAGGTAGTTTGGGAAATGAGAAAACAGGACAACCTAGGAAGGACACCAATTGGAAAAAGGAGATCATTCAAAAAAATATAAATAAAAATACTTTTATGGTACATAAAATATATACTCTTTCTAATACAGAAAATAATTACTATAATTGTAATTATAGTCAGTTGGTACAACTTGACTCTGCCAAAAAAGATATGAGTTCATAATGATAATAAAAGTTAGAGGAAAAATAAGGAATGGTAAGTCATTGTAATAATTATGTAGTATAAATATATTTTTATCTTTTCTTAAGTGATTTAAAAGAAACTTGCAGAAAACAGTAATCATGAAACTCTATTGTTAGGTTGAGTACATATAAACATGTATATATAGGACAAACTAGCAAAAAAAAGGAGGAAGAAATGGAGTAATATTGGAACAAAATTTTATTAGAACTAAGTACTTTTAAAATTTTATTCTTTACCTATGTAAAGAGACAAAAGACCTGTACTCTGAAAACCATAAGACACTGATGAAAGAAATCAAAGATGACACAAACAGATGGAAAGACATACCATGCTCTTGGATTGGAAGAGTCAGCATTATCAAAATGACTATACTATACAAGGCAATCTACAGATTCAATGCAATCCCTATCAAATTACTAAGGATAGTTTTCACAGAACTCAAACAAAATAGTTTAAAGTTTGTTTGGAAGCACAAAAGACCCAGAATAGCCATAGCCATCCTGAGAAAGAAAAATGGAGCTGGAGGAATCAGGCTCCCGGACTTCAGACTCTACTACAAAGCAACAATCATCAAAACCGCATGGTACTGGCACAAAGATAGGAAATAGATCAGGGGAACAGGATAGAAAGCCCAGAATTCAACCCACGCACCTACAGCCAACTAATCTATGACAAAGGAGGCAAGGATATACAATGGAGAAAGGACAGCTTGTTCAATAAGTGGTGCTGGGGAAACTGGACAGCCACATAGAAAAGAATGAAATTAGAACACTCCCTAACACCATCCACAAAAATCAACTCAAAATGGATTAAAGACCTAGATATAAGACCAGACGCTATAAAACTCTTAGAGGAAAACATAGGCCAAATACTCTCTGACATAAACGACAGCAACATCTTCTCAGGTCCACCTCTTAGAATATTGACAATAAAAACAAAAATAAACAAATGGGACCTAATCAAACTGAAAAGTTTCTGCACAGCAAAGGAAACCCTAAACAAAATGAAAAGGCAACCCACAGAATGGGAGAACATCTTCGCAAATAAATGAACTGACAAGGGATTCATCTCCAAAATTTATAAACACCTTCTGCAGCTCCATACCAAAAAAAAACAAACAACCCCATCAAAAGATGAGCAGAAGATCTAAACACACAGTTCTCCAAAGAAGACATACAGATGGCCAAGAAACACATGAAAAGATGTTCAACATCACTGATTATTAGAGAAATGCAAATCAAAAACACTCTGAGGTACCACCTTACACCAGCCAGAATGGCCATCATCCAAAAGTCTACAAACAATAAGTGCTGGAGAGGGTGTGGAGAAAAAGGAACCCTAGTACACTGCTGGTGGGAATGTAAATTGGTGCAACCACTATGGAAAACTGTATGGAGATTCCTCAGAAAACTGAAAATAGAACTACCATTTGATCCAGCAATCCCACTCCTGGGCATCTATCCAGAGAAAACCATGAATAGAAAAGACACATGTACTCCAATGTTCATTGCAGCACTCTTTGCAATAGCCAAGACATGGAAACAACCAAAATGTCCATGGACAGAGGAATGGATCAAGAAGATGTGGTACATATGCACAATGGAATATTACTCAGCCATTAAAAGGAAAGAAATAATGGCATTTTTAGCAACATGGATGGACCTAGAAATTATCATGCGAAGCGAAGTCAGTCAGACAATGAGACATGAACATCAAATGCTATCACTGACATGTGGAATCTGAAAAAAAGGCCAGAATGAACTTCTTTGCAGAACAGACACTGACTCACCGACTTTGAAAAAGTTATGGTTTCCAAAGGAGACAAATTGGGGGGTGGAGGGATGCACTGAGGGTTTGAGATAGACATGCTGTAAAATTTGGTTGTGATGATTGTTAAACACCTATAAATGTAATAAAATTCATTAAGTATTTAAAAAATAAATATAGTTGATAGACAATGTTGTGTTAGTTTCAAGTGTAAAGTGATTAAGTTATATATTAATATATTCAGTTATATATATATATCTATCTATCATCTATCTCTATTCTTTTTTCCCCTTTTTACAGCTACACTTGTGGCATATGGAAGTTCCCAGGCTAGGAGTCAAATCAGATCTGCAGCTGCAGGCCTGTGCCACAGCCATGGCAACACCGTTTCTGAGCCACATCTGTGACTTATGCCACATCCTTAACCCACTGGGTGAGGCCAGAGATGGAACCCCATCCTTATGGAGATGTCAGATTATCAACTCACTGAGCCACAATGGGAACTTCCTATATTCTTTTCTAAAATACTCTTCCATTATAGGTTATTACAAGATATTGAGTGTAGTTCCCTGTGCTATAGAGTAGGTCCTTGCTGGTTTTCTGTTTTATATGTAGCATGTTTATATTTTAATCCCAGTCTCCTAATTTACCCCTCCCCTCCCTCCCCAATGGTAACCATAAGTTTGTTTTCTACATCTATGTGTCTATTTCAATTTTGTAAATAAGCTCATTTGCATCATTTTTTAAGTTTCCAGTATAACCATTACTCTATGATATTTGTTTTTTTCTGTCTGGTTTACTTACTTAGTAAAATAATCTCTAGGTCCATCTGTGTTGTTTCAAATGGGATTATTTATTTTTTATGGCTGACTAATATTCCACTGTATGTATGTATATATATATATATATATCACATCCTCTTTATCTCTTCATCTGTGAAAGGACATTTAGGTTGCTTCTGTGTCTTGGATATTATAAATATTGCTGCTATAAACACTGGGGTGCATGTATCTTTTTGAATTATAGTTTTATTTGGTTATATGCTCAAGAGTAGGGTCATAGGATCATATGGTAACTATTTTAAGTTCTTTAAAGAACCTCCATACTATTCTCCATAGTAACTGTACCAATTTCCCTAGAGTGTAGGAGGGTTCCCTTTTCTCCACATTTTCTCCAGCATTTATTATTTGCAGACATTTTGACGATGGCCATTCTGACTGATGTGAGGTAATACTTTATTGTAGTTTTTATTTGCATTTCTCTAATAATTAGTGATGTTGAACATCTTTTCCTGTGCCTTTTGGCCACATGCATGTCTTCTTTGCAGAAATGCCCATTTTTTTTATTGTGTCATTTGGTTTTTTTTTTTTAATATTTAGCTGTGCAAGCTGTTTTTATATTTTGGAGATTAATCCCTTGCCAATCACATTTGTAAATATTGTCTTCCATTCTCTAGGTTGTCTTTTTGTTTTGTTTATAGTTTCCTTTGCTATGAAAAAGTAAATTAGGTCCCATTTGTTTATTTTTGTTTTTATTTCTATTATTCTTGGAGACATACCCAAAAAGATATTGCTGTGATTTATGTCAAATAGTGTTCTGCCTGTTTTCTTCTGGAAGTTTTACAGTATCGCACTTTATTTTATTTTATTTTATTTTATTTTTTGTCTTTTTGTCCTTTAGGGCCACACCCGTGGCATGTGGAGGTTCCCAGGCTAGGGATCTAATCAGAGCTGTAGCTGCCAGCCTATGCCTGAGCCACAGCAATGCCAGATCCGAAACATGTCTGTGACCTACAACACATCTCATGGCAATGCTGGATCCTTAACCCACTGAGTGAGGCCAAGGATTGAACCCGCAACCTCATGGTTCCTAGATGGGAACTCCAGTATCCCATCTTACAATTAGGTTTTTAATCCATTTGAGTTTATTTTGTGTGTGGTGTTAGAGAATGTTCTAATTTCATTCTTTTAAATGTAGCTGTCCAGTGTACCCAGTGCCACTTATTGAAGAGACTGTCTTTTCTCCATTTTATATTTTTGTCTCCTTTGTCATAGATTAATTGACCATAGGTGTGTGGGTTTATTTCCAGACTCTCTATCCTGTTCTACTGAACTATATTTCTGCTTTTATGCCACTACCATATTGTTTGGATGACTGAAGCTTTGTAATATAGTCGGAAGTCAGGGAGCTTGATTCCTCCAGGGCCACTTTTCTTTCTCAAGGATGCTTTGACTATTTGGAGTCTTTTGTATTTCCATACAACTTAAATTTTTTTCTGTGGTCCTTGAAAAATGCCATTGATAATTTGATAGAAATAGCATTGAATCTGTAGATTGCCTTGGGTAGTATAGTCATTTTGGCAATACTGATTCTTCCAATCCAAGAGCATGATATATCTTTCCATTTGTTGGTGTCATCTTTGATTTCTTTCATTAGCATCTTATAGTTTTCAGAGTACAGGTCTTTTGTCTCTTTAGGTGGATTTATTCTTAGGTGTTTTATTCTTTTAAATGGGATTGTTTCCTTAATGTCTCCTTCTGCTCTTTGTTAGTATATAGAAGTGCAAGAGATTTCTGTGTATTAATTTTGTATCCTGAAACTCTACTAAATTCATCAATGATCTTTATTTGTTTTCTGATAGCATCTTTAGGATTTTCTATGTATAATATCATGACATCTGCAAACAGTGACAGCTTTACTCCTTATTTTCCAATTTGGATTCTTCTTATTTCTTTTTGTTCTCTGATTGCTATGGTGAGGGCTACCAAGACTATGACTATGTTGAATAAAAGTGTCAAGAGTGGACATCTTTGTCGTATTTCTGATCTTAGAGGTAATCCTTCCAGCTTTCACCATTGAGTATAATGTTAGCTGTGGGTTTGTCATATATGGTCTTTATTATGTTGAGGTAATTCTCCTCTATGGCCACTTTTGGGGGAGCTTTTATCATAAATGGATGTTGAATTTTGTCAAAGGTTTTTTTCTGCATCTATTAAAATGATCATATGGCTTTTATTCTTCAATTTGTTAATGTGGTATATCACACTGATTGATTTGCAGATATTGAAAAATTCTTGCCTTGTTAGGATAAATCCCACTTGATCATGTGATGCTTTTAATGTATTGTTGGATTTGGTCTGATAGTATTTTGTTCAGGATTTTTGCATCAGTGATATTGGCCTGTAAAATTCTTTTTTTGCTGTATATTTGTCTGGTTTTGGTATCAGAGTGATGGTGGTCTCATAGGATGAGTTCAAAAGTATTCCTTCCTCTGCAATTTTTGGGCAAGACTTTCAGAGAGATAGGTGTTAATTATTCTCTAAATGTTTGATAGAATTCACTTGTGAAGCCATCTGGTCCTGGATTTTTGTTTTCTGTGGTAGTGATTGTAACTTCTCATTTGTCATTTCTAATTTTATTGATTTGGGCCCTCTCCCCTCCTTTTTTTGATGAGTCTAACTAAAGGTTTTTCAATTTTCTTTGTGTTTTCGAATAGCCAGCTTTTAGTTTCATTGATATTTTTATTAGTAGAGTTGGTTTACAGTGTTTGATCTTTTCAATTGTTTTTTTCAGCCTTTTATTTCTTTTTTCTCTGACCTTTATGATTTCTTTCCTTCTACTAACTTTTGGTTTTGTTTGTTCTTCCTCTAGTTGCTTTACCTGTAAGGTTAGGTTGGTTTTGTTTTTTGTTTTTTTAAATTTTTCTTGTTTCCTGAGGTAAGCTTGTATTGCTATAAACTTATCTCTTAGTACTGCTTTTGCTGCATTTCATAGGTTTTAGATCACTGTGTTTTCATTTTAATTTGTCACTGGGTATTTTTTATTTCATCTTTGTCTTTTTAAGTGATCCATTATTTGGTAACATATCATTTAGCCTCTGCATATTCGTGTTTTTTTGCAGTTTTTTTCTTGTGGTTGATTTCTAATCTCATAGGTTAGAAAAGATGTGTGATACAATTTAAATTTTGTTAAATTTACTGAGGCTTGCTTTGTGGCTTGGCTAGTGGTCTTTCCTGGAGAATCATCCATGTGTACTTGAAAGGAATGTGTATTCTGTTGCTTTCAGATAACATGCTCTATGAATGTCAATTAAGTCCATCTGGTCTAAGGCATCATTTAAGGCTTATATTTCCTTATTGATTTCCTGTCTGGACAATCTGCCCATTGGTGTAAGTGGGGCGGTAAATTCCCTCATCATTGTGTTGTAATTTTCTCCTTTTATGTCTGTTAGTATTGGTTTATATATCTAGTTGCTCCTATTTTGGGTGCATATATACTTATAATTATTATATATTCTTGGATTGATCCTTTGATAATTATGTAGTATCTTTCATCTCTTGTAACATTCTTTATTTTAATGCCCATTTTGTCTGATAAGGGTATTGATACTCCAGCTTTTTTTCAACTTCCATTTTCATGGAATACCGTTTCCATCCCCTCACTTTCAGTCTGTATGTTTCTCTATATCTGAAATGGGTCTATTGTAGATAGCATATACATGGATCTTGTTATTGGATCCATTCAGCCAGTCTATATCTTTTGGTTGGAGCACTTAATCTGATTACATTTAAGGTAATTATCAATATGTACATTCTTATTGCCACTTCATGAATTGTTTTGGATTTTTGGGGGTAACTATTTTGCCTTCCTTTCCCCTTTTGTTCTCTTTCTCTTGTGATTTGATGACTTTCTTTAATGTTGTGTTTGGACTACTTTTGCTTTTTTGTGCATATCCATTTTTGTGTTTACCATGAGGTTTTGATATAGCAGTCTCTCTATATATAAACTTGTTTTAAATTGCTGATATCTTAATTTCAAATGCATTTCAAATATCTTGCATATGGTCCCCTCCTCCTCTCTTGATTATTGGTTTAGATATCATATATTTGTGTGGATCCTTTCCTACTTTTACTGTATGTTTTCCTTTACTGGTGAGCTTTCCCATTAATTATTTTCTTGGTTCTAGTTGTGGCCTTTAATTTTCCACCAAGAGAAGTTCCTTTAGCATGTAAAACTAGTTTTGTGATATTGATTTCTCTCAGCTTTTTCTTATCTGCAATGTATGGGATTTGATTATATTACCAATGCACCTTGCCTACTGTCTAGTTGTGATTTCTTCTTTGTCTTTGGATGTAGACTATCTTTTTTGGTAAGTTCCAGTCTTTTTTTTTCTGAAATTTTATTTTTATTTTTTACAGAATAAAATACATACATTTAAACACAGTTACATTCACACAGATTATTATATCATGGATCTTAAGAAACATATTAAGTGACTACCTCTGGTGAAGTGGAATGGAAAATATGCTGAGATAAAAAGGAAATTTATTCTATACATTATCCCATTTTGTATGGCTTTCATCCTTACTATTTAGTATTATCTATTACATTTCAATTTTTCATTAAAAATTAGCATTATATTAAAATTGTTATATTATGCAACTAAAATTTATAAAGAAGAATGCCTTATATATAATTAAATTTTTTATATAGCATAATAAAAAGAATAACTTGACTGGTAAGAATAACAAAAATAAAACATCCTCTGAAAATAAGTAAAATATAAAATGTATAAATTGGTTAAAAAACAGTGCAACTATATAAATATGTTCTCACAATTTGTTACATCTTATTTATTCTTCAATACAGGCGTTACACCATTCTAGGTGATGTGATAACCAAGACATTATAGACCTCACATTGTACCATGGAGAGAAATGGTTATTAACAATACAATTGTAGAACTGTATTATTTAATTGTACAGTGGCATTGTTTAATTATAATTATCATAAATTCCTTGATGGAAAGGAAATCAGAATCAGATCTAAGAAGACTTCAGCATTCCAAGAATGATGTCAAATGACCCCCTTTATGGTGGATTATGTACTTATTTACTATGAGATAATATTTCTTCTCCAGAGATGACTTGTTTATGCATCAATTGTAGATTTTTGGTTTGCAGTTATTCTAAAGTTTTGATATAAGAGTCTATATGTATATGAGATTGTTTTAAGTTGTTGTTCGCTTAATTTCACGTGCATCTCCAGTGTCTTGCATTTGTACCCACCTCTTCTCATGATTTCTGATTTTGGTTGGATAATTGTGCATGGATGATTTTCTATCTTTACTGTGTATATACCTTTCCTGGAGAGCCTTGTCATTTGTGGAATTTTTGTTTCTGCTTGTGGCCTTTTCTTTTCTGCCTAGAGAAGGTCCTTTAGTATTTGTTGGAAGGCTGGTTTAGTGTTGCTGAATTCTCTCAGCTTTTGCTTATCTGTGAAGGTTTTGATGTCTCCTTCAAATCTGAATGAGAGCCTTGCTGGGTAAAGTCATCTTGGTTGGAGGTTTTTCCTTTCATCACGTGAAGTATATCATGCCACTCCCTTCTGGCCTGCAGAGTTTCTGCTGAAAAATCTGCCAGGATAGCCTTATCAGGGTTCCCTTGTATGTTACTTGTTTCTTGTCCCTAGCTGCTTTCAAGATTTTCTCTTTGTCTTTAATTTTGGTCGGTTTGATTAACATGTGTCTCGGTGTGTTCCTCCTTGGGTTTATTTTGTATGGTACTCGTTGTGCTTCCTGGATTTGAGTGAGTGGTTCCTTTCCCATGTTAGGGAAGTGTTTGGCTGTTATCTCTTGGAATATTTTTTCTGTCCCCTTCTCTCTCGCTTCTCCTTCTGGCACCCCTCTAATACGGATGTTGGCGTGTTTCACATTGTCCCAGAGTTCTCTGAGACTCTCTTCATTTGTTTTCAATCCTTTTTCTCTTTTCTGTTCCACATCCGTAATTTCCACTAATCTGTCCTCCACCTCGCTTATTTGTTCTTCTGCCTCCTGTATTCTGCTGTTAGCTTCTTCTAGTGAGTTTTTTATTTCAGTTATTGTATTTTGCATCTCTTCTTGTTTAAGTTTTATATCTTGCATCTCTTTGGTCACTGTGTCCTGTAAGTTATCCATCTTTGCCTCCAGTTTATTTCCAATGTCTTGCATCATCTTCAGCATCAACAGGCTAAAGTCTTTTTCCTAGAGGCTGAGAATCTCCTCATTGCTTAGCTGACTTTCTGGGGCTTTTCCTTTCTCCCTCATCTGAGTTATATAGTTCTCTGTCTTTTCATTTTTATAGGTTTTTGGTGTGGTGTCCTTTTTACAGATAATAGAGTTGTAGCCTCTCTTACTTCTGGTGTCTGCCCCCCTTGTGGCTGAAGTCGGTATTGGGGGCTTGCTGTAGGCTTCCTGATGGGAGGGGCTGATGCCTGCTCACTGGTGGGTGGAGCTGATTCCAGTCCCTCTGGTGGGTGGGGCTTAGTCTCTGGACGGGATTAGAGGCAGCTGTGTGCCTGAGGGGTCTTTAGGTAGCCTGTTTACTGAGGGGTGGAGCTGTGATCCCACCAGGATTGTTGTTTGCCCTGAGGCCTCTCAGGCTGACTGACAGGTGGGGCCAGATTTTCCCAAAATGGCCACCTCCAGAGAAAGGCAGTTGCTGAATATTCCCAAGAGCTTTGCTTTCAATGTCCTTTCCTCACAACAAGCCACATTCACCCCTGTTTTCCCAGGATGTCCTCCAAGAACTGCAGTCAGGTTTGGCCCAGATTCCTATGGAGACTTTGCTTTGCCCTGGGACCCAGTGCGTGTGAAAGTCTGTGTGCACCTTTTAAGAATGGAGTCTCTGTTTCCCCTAGACCTGTGGAGCTCCTGGGCACAAGCCCCACTGGCCTTCATTGCCAGGGGCTCCAGGGGCTCTTTCTCCCAGTGCTAGATCCCCACACGTGAGAGTTTGATGTGCGGCTCAGAACTCTCACTCCTGTAGGTGAGTCTCTGTGAACCAGTTAGTTTCCAGTCTGCAGGGCTTCCCACCCAGGAGGTATGGGGTTGTTTATATCATGAAAGAGCCCCTCCTACCTCTTGATGTGGTCTCCTCTTTTTCTTCTGGAGTAGGATATCTTTTTTAAGGTTTCCAGTCCATTTGGGTGGAGATTGCTCAGCCTTTAGTTGTGAATTTTGTTGTTTTTAGGAGAGAAGTTGAGCTCCAGTCCTTCTATCCCGCCATCTTAATCCCATCCTCTCTGGGGGCTTTACTCTTAACAGCTTGAACCTGCAGCCCTTCTATTCCTCCTTCCTGCTTAGCCTAGTTTTGCTTGCTCACAGAATCCTGTAGCAGATGCGTCACACCAGCTCTTTAGTACAGAGTGGCTGTGCTGGGACACAGTGGACTGAGAGCAGCACAGGACACTACAATCAACATGGTGGCAGCCGGCTATCGATACCTGAAGGTTATAGATGAGACCATGGCCCAGCTGCATGATATGAAGAATCAGCACCTGGCCAAGAATTCAGAGGTGAATGACAAGATCCACGAGATGGAGGAGATTCGTAAGAAACTGGGGGGGGGGGGCGTCAACAAGTGAGTGTGTTCAGGCCTGGGCTTGGGGGAAGTACACAGTACAGGCAGCCTGCTAGATTTGAGTCTCTCCTGTCTCCCTGGATCTTCTTAGGGAAATGACCCATTTACAGAAGGAAGTGACAGCCATTGAGACCAAGCTTGAACAGAAGCGCAGTGACCGCCACAACCTGCTACAGGCCTGCAAGATGCAGGACATCAAGTTGCCACTGTCTAAAGGCACCATGGACGATATTAGTCAGGAGGAAGTGAGTGTCATGGCTGGTGGTGGGGGTAGGCTGCGAACAACATAACAAGGGATGGGGGATGAAGGTAGCCAGGGAGGGCAGGTAAGAGAAGGATGGTGGGCGGGGTGGTGAGGGACAAAAGGAGAGGCACAGGGGAGATGAGGCAGGGTGAGGCTGTGAGGGCCGGATGGGGTGAAAGGTAGTGTAGCCTTGGTGTGAGAGGGAAGTTGAATTGGGGTAGGGCTGTATGTCAGTGGGTGGTGAGGGAGGTAAGCCCAGAGACGAGGAAATCATTCATTAGCCTTAGGGACTTGAGCTAAGTTAATTCCAGCAGGTGATGGATATTGGTAGAAGTGGGAATTGAGGGACATTAGCCAAGAGGAAAGGAAGATGGAAGCTGAGGGCCCTGAGGGCTGGTGGTTTAGCTGCAGTGAGTGAAGTTGGCCAGGAGAGGGTTGGGTAAGGGACATCAGCAATGCAGAGGTGACCAAGCTTAGTTATGGGAAAGGTAGCAACACCAGCCAATAGAAGAGCCAAGGCATTTTATCCACTGGAAGTGAAGCTTGGTAGCAAGGAGGTGGGAATGTTAACTGAGAGGAGGTTTGCGGACATCTTGTCCTTAACTTGAACATGTATCTCAGTCCCACATCTTTCTCCCTCCTTTCTTTCCAAATAGCATTTCTGTTTAATTCAGTAAAATCTTTCAAACACTGGCAGCGTGCCAGGCATCATGGTAGCATGTGCTATAAGTGCTCCTAATGCTAAGCACAGCCCTGCCAGGCAGGCATTAGCCCACAGTACAGATGAGGGTTCGTGTGTCTAAATGACGCTTCTGGTGTCGAGACCCGATGGTGTGGCTTGCCCATGGTCACACCGTTAGTCAGCGGTAGAGCCCAGTTTTGAACTTGGGTCTTTGTGCCTTCAAAGCTGCTCTTCCTTCTGCCACAAGTGCTTTCTAATAAGGTGCTTCTCAAAGACATAGAAGGATGCGGAAGAGCCCCCAGCCCCCTCTATTGGAGCACTCTCATGGCCAGTCGGCTCCATTCGACTCTCCCTCTCGTCATTGCAGGGTAGCTCCCAGGGGGAGGATTCAGTGAGTGGCTCCCAACGAACTTCCAATATCTACGCGCGAGAGGCCCTCATCGAGATTGACTATGGTGACCTGTGTGAGGATCTGAAGGTAAGATCTTCCCAGCTGTCCATCAAGGGTCAGCCCATCTAGGGGTCCTGTGGAGTTAGACCATGGCTGGAAAGAGGGGTGAGCTGGCAAGGGAGGGCGGGTGGAATTGTGATCCAGGGTCTCCCCCCATGTGCACACACAGGCACAGGCACGTCTTTCACCCCCACTCCCAGTTGTCCCCGTCCCTGCCTGCTGCCGGCCTTCCCCTTCCACTTGTATACACTCTCAGCCCAGATACACGGAGAAAGGGCTCCTGTACAGTGAACAGATAGACCTCGAGTGTTCCTTAGGGCTCTGTCCCGGGTGGCACGCTTTCCTTCTCACGTGGCATTCTCTCATCCTGAGTGTCTCCTCCACTCCCCTGTCTTCAGCTGCCATCTCTACGCTAGTCTGGCACACATCTCAGACCTCAGCCTTCCTCCCCAAATCTGCCTCCTCTCCTCAGTGCCAGCCACAGGTTCAAACCAGAAATCTGAGCCCGGTTCTTGACTCCCTCTCCCACTGTGCATATTCACTGAATTACCAAGCCCTCTTGACTCTCCCTCCTAAATATCTATTGAATCCGACTTTATTCTGTTTCCACTGTGTCTCTAGTGCAGGCTGCTTTCACCTCTCACATGGGCTATTGCAGGAGCCCCCTAAATAGTTTTGGGTGCTTTCCAACCCATCATTATAGTCATGGGAACTTGATTTTTTTCAAACTTTTTATTATGGAAATTTTCAAACACATACAGAAGTAGAGAGAATGATACAATGAAGCGAACCCTGGGTACCTACCCATCACCCATCTTCAACAATTGGCCACATATGGTTAATCTCATTTTTTTTACCATTCCCTCTCCCCATTGGCATTCCAGATATTATTTCATTCATAATTATCTCAGTATATAACTCTAGAATAAAAAGACTACCCCAAAATAATACTAACTCATTAATATCATTTAATAGTCATTAAATGTTCCAATTTCCATGAAAGTCACATCAATCTTTTCTTTTTCCAGTTTTTGTATTTAATCAGGATTCATATGACATCAATATGTTACAATGTTATAATTGGTTAATGTATTATTTGTGGTCTATAGCATTTTCCTATACTTCTGTATTTTTTCCTGTTTATTAATGGGAAAATACTGAGTCATTTGTCCTATAGTGTTTTATACGTTCTGAATTTGGCTGATTATGTCCCATGATATTATTTTATATGTTCTTCCATCCCCTGGATTTCTTGTAAACTGGTAGTAGAATCTGAGGTTTGGTTGAATTCAGGCTCATTTTTTTGTGGCAAGAGTATATCATAGATGTGTACTTGTGAACCATCTTTTTCATCTCATCAGTTGACACCTTATGTCAGGTACCTTTCTCTGTAATGTTAAAATTGATAAATATCCAACATTACGCATTAAATATTCTTACCCAAAACTCAAACAGATCAAGATTGCATCTGTTATAAAAAAAAAAAAAAACTGATGCCAGAGAAACATGTCACATGTCAAGCAAAAGCACAGAGATTCAGTTAGTCAAATGTAGAATATGAAAAACTCCAAAAGACAAAAGGCCTGGTCTCTTCCATAAGTAAACAGAAAGATAAAATAATAAAGAGGGAGGGGTAGTTATTACAGATGAAAAGAGACATTTCAGCCAGTTGGAATGGCAGACATCACTTGAATCAATTGCGAAGAAAAGAGAGAGAGGGAACTTATAGACTAAATGAGAATTACAAGACGTATACAACTTATTTGGAACCTGATTTTAAAAAAGATAAAAAAATTTTATGCAACAGTCAGGACAGTTTGAACATTGACCAGATACTTTATGATATTAAGGAATTGCTATTAATATTATTTGTACAAAAATGGTATTGTAGGGTTTTTTTTGTTTAAAATTCCTTATCTTGGCATTCCCATCCTGGCTCAGTGGTATTGAACCTAACTATTATCTGTGAGGACTCAGGCTCGACCCCTGGCCCCACTCAGTGGGTTAAGGATCTGGCATTGCCATGAGCTGTGGTGTAGGTCATAGACATGGCTCAGATCCCGCCTTGCTGTGGCTGTGGCTGTGGCTGTGGCTGTGGCATAGGCTGGCTGCTGCAGCTCTGATTGGACCCCTAGCCTGGAAACTTCCATATGCCATGGGTGCGGCCCTTTTTAGACAAAAATAAATGAATAAATAAAAGTCCTTATCTTTTACAACAGTGGTTCTCAATTGGAGAGGGAAGAGGGTTTTTCCCCAATAGAACATCTGGCAATGTCTGAATTTTCTTGTCACAACTGGGTTGGGGGTTACTATCAGCATCTAATGGGTACACATGAGGAATGCTGCTAAACATCCTAAAGAGCGCAAGACAGAAAAACACAAAAACCAATTCGTCTGGCCCAAATGTCAATAGTGCCGAGATTTGGAAAGTCTGTTTTAGAGATACATTGTGAAGTATTAGTGGTTAAAATGATATATCTAAGCTTTGCTTTTAAAATAATTGAGTATAAAAAGGGAGCTGGGGATTGTAAATGTCATAGTATTAGCTATGAGTTGATAAATATTTTTTCTAGCTTCACTGAGATATAATTGACATATAACATTGTGTAAGTTTTGTATGTTTGGGGGGCTTTTTTGGCCACACCCATGGCATGTGGAAGTTCCTGGGCCAGGGATCACTGGCATTACAGAAGCAACCCAAGCCACTCTACTGACAGCATTGGATCCTTAAACTGATGTATCACAAGGGAACTCCAAAATTGTGTAGGCTTAAAGAGTACAATATGATGATTTGATACATGTATATATTGTGAAATGTTTACGACAGTAAGGTTAGTTAACATCCTTTACCTCACATAACTATCATTTCGTTGTTGTTATGGTGAGCACATAAAAGCTCTACTCTCATAACAACTTTCAAGTATACAACACAGTATTGCTAACTGTAGTCACCACTGTATATTAGATCCCCAAAATTTATGCATCTTATAATAGAACGTTTGTACCATTTGACCGAAATCTCCCTATTTCCCTCAACACTCAGGCCTTGGAAACCTCCCATCTACTCTTTGTTTCTATGTGTTTAATGTTTATAGAGTTCACATATAAGTGATAACATACAGTATGTATGTTTCTCTGACTTATTACTTGTTTAGGTTAGTGTAATGCCCTCAAAGTCCACCCATGTTGTCACAAATGGCAGAATTGTCTTCTTTTTAAGACTGAATATTATTCTATTGTATATATACCATTTTCTTTATTCATTCATTGACGGCCACTTAAGTTATTTCCATGTCTTGGCTATTGTGAATAATGCTTCAATAAGCATGGGAGCACAGATATCCCTTGAAGATACTGATATCATTTCCTTTGGACTCCCAGAGTGGAATTGCTGGATCATATGGTAGTTCTAATTTTAATTCTTTTAGGAAACTATATTGTTCCCCCTTTTGATTGTATCAGTTTACATTCCCAATGCCCAAGGGTTCCTTTTCCTCCACATCCTGCCCAACACCTGTCTCTTGTCTTTTTTTTTTTTGTCTTTTTGCCTTTTCTAGGGCCGCTTCCCACGGCATATGGAGGTTCCCAGGCTAGGGGTCGAATCGGAGCTGTAGCCGCTGGCCTACACCACAGCCACAGCAATGCAGGATCCGAGCCACATCTGTGACCTACACCACAGCTCACGGCAAGGCCGGATCCTTAACCCGCTGAGCAAGGCCAGGGATTGAACCCGCAACCTCATGGTTCCTAGTCGGATTCGTTAACCACTGTGCCATGACGGGAACTCCATCTTGTCTTTTTGATAATAGCCAGTCTAAAAGGAGTGAAGTGATATTTCATTATGGTTTTGATTTGTGTTTGCTTGATGATTAGTGATGTTAAGCATCTTTTTAAGCACCTCTTAATCATTTGTATGTCTTCTTTGGAAAAATGTCTATGAAGGCTCCCTGCCCATTAAAAAATCCAATTATGTGGGGTTTTTCATTATTTAGTTGTATGAGTTTTTATATATTTTGAATATTAAACCCTTATCGGATAGATGGTTTGCAAATATTTTCTCTCATTCCATAGACTGCCTTTTCATTTTGCTGATTTGTTTTTGTTTGTTTGTTTTTTGGAGGGTTAATTTTTGTTTTTGTTTTCTTTGCAGAGCCTTTTAGGTTGATGTAGTCTAATTTGTTTATTTTTGCTTTTTCTGTCTTTGCTTTTGGTGTCATATCCAAAAACTCATTGCCAACGTCAATGTTAAGGGACTATTTCCTTATGTTTTTCACTAGGAGTTTTAAGTTTCAGGTCTGATATTTAAGTCTTTCATCCACTACAAGAAGATGTGGTACATATATGGAATACTACTCAGCTGTAAAAAAGAAAAATATAATGCCATTTGCAGCAACATGATGGAACTAGAGATTCTCATACTAAGTCAGAAAGGGAAAGACAAATACCATGTGATATCACATATGTGGAATCTAAAATATGGCACAAATGAACCTATCTATAAAACAGAAACCAACTCATGGACATGGAGAACAGACTTGTGGATGCTGAAGGGGAGGGGAGTGGAAGTGGGATGGAATGGGAGTTTGCGGTAAGTAGATGCAAACTATTACATTTAGAATAAGCAATACGGTCCTACTCTGTAGCACAGGGAACTATATCCAATTTCTTGGGACAGACCATGATGGAAGATAATAAAAGAAAAGATATATATATATAGAGAGAGAGAGAGAGAAAGAGAGAGAGCTGGGTCACTCTGCTGTATGGCCAAAATTGACAAAACAATGTAAATCAACTATATTTTAATAAAGTTTTTTAAAGAAAAAGAAAAAATAAGACTAGTAACCATCTACTATCATACATTATCACAATATTATTGACTACATTCCTTATGCTGTATATATTACATCCTCATGACTTACTAATTTTATAAATGGAATTTTATACCCCTTTATCCCCTTCAGCTATTTTGCCCAACCCCACCACCCTTCCTCTGGAAACAACCAGTTTGTGCCCCATATCTATAAGTATGTTTTGGCTTGGCTTGGTTTGGTTTGTCTTGCTTTTTAGGCTTCACATATAAATGAGAATATACAGTATTTGTCTTTCTCTGTCTGACTTATTTCACTTAGCATAAGACCCTCTAGTTCCATCCATGTTGTCACATGGCAAGACTTCATTCTTTCTCATGGTCGAGTAATATTCTATTGTATATAAACCACATCTTCTTTATCTATTCCTGTATTTGGGTTGCCTCCACATTTGGTTATTGTAATTAATGCTGCAATGAACATAGGGGTACATCTATCTATCTATCTATCTATCTATCTATCTATCTATCTATCTATATACACACACACATACATAGGTATATATTTATAAAATAAAGAATTGACTCATAATTATGGAAGCTGAGAAGTTCCACAGTCTGCAAGATGGAGACCCAGGATGCCAGTGGTATAATTCCAGTCGAGTCTGAAGGCCTGAGAACCAGGAGCACCAATGGTGTATAAAGTTGCAGTCTGAGGGGAAAATACCAATGTCTTAGTTCAACAAAGTACAAGGAGACAATTTTCATGTCATCTGCCTTTTTGTTCTATTCAGATGTTTAATAGATTGGATAATGCCCACTCACATGGAGAAGGGCAATCTGCTTTATTCAGTCTACCAATTCAAATGCTAATTTCCCAGAAACACCCTCATAGAGGCAACCAAAAATAATGTTTAACCAAACATGTGACACTTTCTGACTCAATCAAGTTGACACATAAAATTAATCATCACAGTATCTTTCAGATCCAAAATTTCTATTTGGCTCTCCTAAAAAAATATCTATCTTTTTGTTGGTATTCTCATTTTGTTCTTACATCATTTTCATGATTTAGTTTAGTTGTCTGTCCATGTTCTCTTTTAGCTTGTTGAGCATCTCTGGGACAGATGTTTCAAATTCTTAGTCAAGTGAAACAGAGGCCTGCATTTCTTTAAGGTCAATTTCTGGATTTTTTTGAATGGGTTATATTTCCCTGTTTCTTTGAATACTTGTGAACTTTTGTTGAAATTTGGGCATTGTGAAAAAACAGCCACCTCTCCCAGTCTTTACTGACTGGCTTAATCAGGGAAAGTCTTTCACTAATTAGTATGGTGCAAAGGCTTTGGGTCCTTTCAAACTTCTAGAAATGCTTTTATTCCAATTCCCAGTATATATAGGGGCTTTTTAAAAAATTACTTAATGAATTTTATTACATTTATAGGTGTACAACAATCATCACAACCAAATTTTACAGCATGTCCATTCCAAATCCTCAGTGCATCCCCTCACCCCTAAATTTGTCTCATTTGGAAACCATAAGTTTTTCAAGGTCTGTGAGTCAGTACCCGTTCTGCAAAGAAACATTGTGTCCTTTTTTTAGATTCCACATGTAAGTAATAGCATTTGATGTTGAAGTCTCATTGTCTGACTGACTTCACTTAGCATGATAATTTTTAGGTCCATATATAGGGGCTTTTAAATTCTTCATTTCTCTAAGATCTCACCCTTGCTTTTTCTAGTAACCTTGGATTTCTATTGTATTCTTCTGCTCATAATTTCTGTACTCCAGGTGCTTACAGGTCTGCAGATCTTTTGCAGCTCTAACACACCAGGGCCACTTGCCACTGCTTTTCAGTGGCCTCAATTCTCATATCCAAACTATGTATCCATTCCCATCAGTGCTCCAAGTCAGACAAGACAAAAACCAATCCCTTGGGAAACCCTCCAATAAATCAGAATATTTCAAGCAAATTTATATTCCCTTTCTGCCTTGAGTAAGTAACTGGAAATGGGCGGCCCCCTCTGACCACACTGTATTATACTGGAGACGAGGTTGGGTTTGGGTAAGCAAAATGACATGAAATTTTCTATCATTTTGAATTCAGTTTGTTAAAAATTCAGTTGCTGCAGCTTATTAACTGGCTTTTAGAGTTCTCATAAAGCTATTTAGGTCCATATATTGTTCTATATTCATGTCTCTGTGGGGGATTTAGGGTCTGAGCATTTTGCTTAGGTCATTCCCTTTGCCCATTTTTAAAAAATGAAGTATAGTTAGTTAATTTACAATGTTGTGTTAGTTTCAGGTGTACAACAAAGTGATTCATTTATATTTTTCAGATTATTCTCCATTATAAGTTGATACATGATATTGAATATAGTTCCCTGCATTACACAGTAAATCTTTGTTGCTTATCTAGTTTATATATAATAGTTTGTAACTATCACTCTCATACTCCCAATATATCTCCCCCCCATCCATTTCCCCTTTGGTAACCATAAGTTTATTTTTCATGTCTGTGAATCTGTTTCTATTTTGTATATAGAATTATTTGTATTATTTTTAGATTCCATGTATAAGTGATATCATATAATATTTGTCTCTGACTTACTACATGATGATATTCTGTAGGTCCATCTATGTTACTGCAAAGGGCAATACTTCATTCTTTTTTATGGCCTATATTCTAGTGTGTGTGTGTGTGTGTGTGTGTGTGTGTGTGTGTGTGTGTGTGTACCTCATCTTCTTACTGTGTCCATGCCTTGGCTATTGTAAATAGTGCTTCTATGAAAACTGGGGTGCATGAATCTTTTTAAATTAGAATTTTCATCTTTTCTGGATATAGGCCCAGGAGTGGGATTGCTGGATCATATGGTAGCTCTATTTTTAGTGTTTTAAGGAAACTCCATACTGTTTTTTCCCATAGTGGTTGCACCAGTTTACATTCCCAGCAACAGTATAGGAAGGCTCCGTTTTCTTCATACCACTGCCAGAATTTATTATTTGTAGACTTTTTGATGATGACTATTCTGACCAGTGTTATATGACACTTCATTGTGGTTTTGATTTACATTTCTCTAATAATTAGTGATACTGGGCATCTTTTCATGTGCCTGTTGCCCATCTCTTTGCCTTATTTGGAGAAATGTCATTTTAGGTCTTCTGCCCTTTTTTTAGTGATTGTTTGGGGTTTTTTTGATATTAAGTTGTATGAGCTGCTTATATATTTTGGATATTAACCCCCTGTCAGTATATTATTTGCAAACATTTTCTCCCATTCCATAGGCTTTTTGTTTTGTTGAAGTTTTCCTCTGCTGTGCAAAAGCTTTTAAGTTTGATCAGGTCCGATTTGTTTATTTTTGCTTTTATTTCTTTTGCCTTGGGAGGATGATCTAAGAAGACATTGCTATGATTTATGTCTGAGAATGTTTTGCATATATTTTCTTCTCAGAGTTTTATGGTATCATGTCTTATATTTAGGTCTTTAAACCATTTTGAGCTTATTTTTGCATATGGTGTGAGGGAGTGCTCTAATTGATTTTTTTAATGATGGTTTTTATTTTTTCCATTATAGCTGGTTTACAGTGTTCTGTAAATTTTATACTATACAGCAAGGTGACCCAGTCACACATACATATATACATACTTTTTCTCACATTATCTTCCATCATACTCCATCACAAGTGACTAGATAGAGTTCCCAGTGCTACACAGCAGAATCTCATTGTTTATCCATTCCAAACGCTATAGTTTGCATCTATCAATCCCAAATTCCTAGTCCATCCCACTCTCTTCCCCTCCCCCTTGGCAACCACAAGTCTGTTCTCCATGTCCATGATTTTCTTTTTTGTGGAAAGGTTCACTTGTACCGTATATTAGATTCCAGATATATGTGATATCATATGGTATTTGTCTTTCTCTTTCTGACTTACCTTACTCAGTATGAGAGTCTCTAGTTTCATCCATGTTGCTGCAAATGGCATTATATTGTTCTTTTGATGGCTGAGTAGTATTCCATTGTGTATATGTACAACATCTTCTTAATCCAGTCATCTGTCGATAGACATTTGGGTTGTTTCCATGTCTTGGCTATTGTGAATAGTGCTGCAATGAACATGTGGGGGCATGTGTCTTTTTCAAGGAAAGTTTTGTCCAGATATATGTAGAAGAGTGGGATTGCTGGGTCACATGGTAGTTCTATGTATAGTTTTCTAAGGTACTTCCATATACTATTTTCTATAGTGGTTGTACCAATTTACATTCCCACCAACAGTGCAGGAGGGTTCCCTTTTCTCCACACCCTCTCCAGCATTTGTTGTTTGTGGACTTATTAATGATGGCCATTCTGACTGGTGTGAGGTGGTACCTCATAGTAGTTTTGATTTGCATTTCTCTAATAATCAGGGATGTTGAACATTTTGTCATGTGTTTGCTGGCCATCTGTATATCTTCTTTGGAGAAATGTCTATTCAGGTCTTTTGCCCATTTTTCCATTGATTGATTGGCTTTTTTGCTGTTGGGTTGTATAAGTTGTTTGTATACTTTAGAGATTAAGTCCTTGTCTGTTGCATCATTTGAAACTATTTTCTCCCATTCTGTAAGTTGTCTTTTTGTTTTTTGGTTTTTTTTATGGTTTCCTTTGCTGTGCAAAAGTTTGTCAGTTTTGATTAGGTCCCATTGATTTATTGTTGCTTTTATTTCTGTTGCTTTGGGAGACTGACCTGAGAAAACATTTGTAAGGTTGATGTCAGAGAATGTTTTGCCTATATTCTCTTCTAAGAGTTTGATGGTGTCTTGTCTTACATTTCGGTCTTTAAGCTATTTTGAATTTATTTTTGTGTATGGTGTGAGGGAGTGTCCAGTTGCATTGATTTACCTGTGGCTGTCCAGTTTCCCTAGCATCACTTGCTGAAAAGACTGCTTTTTCCCATTTTATATTCTTGCCTCCTTTGTCAAAGATTAATTGACTGTAGGTGTCTGGGTTCTTTTCTGGGTTCTCTATTCTGTTCGATTGGTCTGTATGTCTGTTTTGGTACCAGTACGACACTGTCATAATTACCGCAAATTTGTAATATTGCCTGAAGTCTGGGAGAGTTGTGCCTCCTGCTTGGTTTTTGTTCCTCAGAATTGCTTTGGCAATTCTGGGTCTTTTTTGGTTCCATATAAATTTTTGGATTGTTCTAGTTCTGTGAAAAATGTCATGGGTAATTTGATAAGGATTGCATTGGGTAGTATGGCCATTTTTACAATATTGGTTTTTCCAACTGAAGAGCGTGGAATATCTTTCCATTTCTTTACATCTTCTTTAATTTCCTTGATTAATGTTTTATAGTTCTCGGCATGTAAGTCCTAAGTACATTGTTTGTTTTGGTGCTAAGGTAAATGTTACTGTATTATTGTATTATTTTCAAATTCAGGTTGCTTGATGCTGGAATATAAGAAAGCAATTGACTTTTACTTATTTTGTTGTTGTTATTATTATTCTTTTTTGCTTTTTAGGGCCACACTTGTGGCATATCAAAGTTCCCAGGCTAAGGTCAAATCAGAACTGCAGCTGCCACAATTGACTTTTATATGTTAACTTTGCTGTAAGTATTTATTAATTCCAGAAGGGTTTTTAATTGATTCTTTGGAATTTAATACATATATAATCACGTAATCTAAAAACAAAGACAGTTTTATTTCTTCCTTCCAAATCTGTATTCTTTTAATAAACTTTTGTCTTATTCATTTAGCTAGGACTTCCAGTTTGATGTTGAATGAGAGTGATGAGAGTGGATATCCTTTCCCAGTTCCTGATCTCAGTGGGAAAGCATCCAGCTTCTCTCCATTTAGTGTGTTGTTAGCTGTAGGTTTTGTGTAAATATTCTTTGTCAAGTTGAAGTTCCTTTCTAGCCCTAGTTTGCTAAAAAAAAAATTTTAATCATGAATAGGTGTTGGTCTTTGTTAAGTGCTCTTCCTGAACCTATTGATATGATCCTGTGATTTTGTTCTCTACTTTTTGATGTGATTAATTACACTGACTGATTTTTGAAAGTTGAACCAGACTTGCATACCTGGAATAAATCCCACTTGGGCATTGTGTACAGTTCTCTTTATATATTACTCGATTCTATTTTCTAATATGTTGTTGAGAATTTTACGTCTGTGTTTATTATAGATATTGGTCTGGAGTTTTCCTTTCTTGTAATGTCTTTGTCTGGTTTTAATATTAGGTTAATGATGGCAACATAGAATGATTCCAGAAGTATTCCTATTGCTTCTATTTTCTGGAATAAATTGTAGTTAATTGGTATAATTTCTTCCTTAAATATTTGGGTAGAATTCACCAGTGCACCTGTCCAGACATGGTGCTTTCTGTTTTAGAAGGTTTTTAAGTATTGATTCAATTTCCTTAATCAACATACGTCTATTCAGATTGTTTCTCCTCATGCATGATTTTTAATAGATTGTGTCTTTCATTAATTGGTCCATCTCACCTTGGTTATCAAATTTGTGAGCATAGAGTTATTCATAACATTCCTTTATTATCCTTTTAATGTCCATGGGATCAGTTAATGATGGCCTCTCTTCCATTTCTGATATTAGTAATTGAGATATAGGTAATTAATAATGTCTTGACTCATTTTTTTCTTAGTTAACCTGGCTAGAGGTGAATCTATTGATCTTTTCAAAAAATTGGTGTTTACTTCTTCATTATTCCGTGTTGAGTTCCTATTTTCAATTAATGGATATCTACTCAACTTTTTATTTCTTTGTTTCTACTTACATTGGGTTTTGTTTGTTCTGCTTTTACTAGTTTCCTAAGGTGGAAGGTTAGATTAGTGATTTTAGAGCTTTCTTTTCTCCAATATAGTCATTCAGTGCTATAAACTCCATCTATGCACTGCTTTTGCCACACTCCACAAATTTTGGTAAGATGTGTTTTAATAGTCATTTGAAGTATTTTAAAATTTCTCTTGTGACTTCTCTGACCTATGTGTTTTTCATAAATATGTTGTTTAATATCTAAGTATTTTGGGGTTTTCCTGCTGTTTCTATTAATTCCATTGTGATCTAGGGCATACTTAGTAGGATCTCATTTCTTTTAAATTTGTCAAGGTGTATTATGGCCCAGAATGTGGTCTGTCTTTTGAATGTTCATTTTGAGCTTGAGAAGGATGTGTATTCTCCTGTTGTTGGAAGAAATATTCTATAGATGTCAATTAGACTCAGTTGATTGATGGTGCCATTCAGTTGAACTGTGTTCTCACAAATTTTCTGTCTGTTGGATCTATCAATTACTTTTTTTTGGATCTATCAATTACTTATAGAGGATTGTTGAAGTCTCTAGTTATAATTGTGGATGCATCTTTTCCTCCTTATAGTTCCATCAAATTTAGCTTTACATATTTTGATGCTACATTGTTAGGCACACATACATTAAGGATTGTTATATCTTCTTGGAGGACTGACACCTTTTTCACTGTGTGATATCCCTCTTTATCCCTGATAATTTTTTGTTCTGAAGTTTGCTCCATATGAAATTAATATAGTGATACCATCTTTCTTTTGATTAGTAGTAATAGGCTACATCTTTCTCCATCCCTAAACTTGTATACTCTGTGTCTTTATATTTAAAGTAGTTTCCTTGTAGTCAATACTTACTTGTATCCTGGTTTTTTTTTGTCTTTTTTGTTGTTGTTGTTGTTGTTGTTGTTGTTGCTATTTCTTGGGCTGCTCCCACGGCATATGGAGGTTCCCAGGCTAGGGGTTGAATCGGAGCTGTAGCCACCGGCCTACGCCAGAGCCACAGCAACGCGGGATCCAAGCCGCGTCTGCAACCTACACCACAGCTCACGGCAACGCCGGATCGTTAACCCACTGAGCAAGAGCAGGGACCAAACCCGCAACCTCATGGTTCCTAGTCGGATTCGTTAACCACTGCGCCACGACGGGAACTCCCCCAAGATTTTTTTTTTTTTGGTCTTTTTTGTATTCTGTTTTTTGATCCATATTTAGTCTGTCTTTTAATAGGTAAATTTAGATGATTGGTGTTTAAATTAATTATTGATATAGTTGTATTAATAACTACTATATATTATTGTTTTCTATTGTTGCCCTTGTATTTCTTTTTTATTGTCCTCCACTCTTTTAATGATTTCTCTGTTTTTTTATTTTAATGGCCACATCCAGAGTATATGGAAGTTCTTGGGCCAGGGATTGAATCTGAACCACAGCTGTGACCCGCAGAGCCTTTAACCCAGTGTACCAAGCCAGGGATCAAACCCACACCTCCACAGCAACCTGAGATGCTGCAGTGACCCAAGCCTCTGCAGTCAGATTATTAATCCACTTGCACCACAGTGGGAACTCCTGACTTCTCTGGTTTTAACTGAGCTTTTTAAACAATTCCATCTTTTTCTTCTCTCAGCATATCAATTACACTTCTTTTAAAAACTTTTTTAGTGGATGCCCTTTAGTATGCAATATACATTTACAACTGATCCAAGTCCTTCTTCAAATAACACTACACCACTTCCTAAGTAGCTCAATTACCTTATAAGAGAGTATTTACAATACTCCACTCCCATCCTTTCTAACGTTGTTATTCATTTCACTTATCCATAAGCTACAATCAGCAAATATACTGATTCTATTACTATGTTGAACAAACTGTTATCTGTTAGATAAGAATAAGAAAAATGAAAAGATTTTATTTTACCAACATTTATTCCTTCTCTAACAATCTTTATTGCATCCAAATTTTTATATCATTTTACTTTTCTGTGAAGAATTTCATTTAACATTTCTTGCAAGGAGGTCTACTGGTGACAGATTCCCTCAAATTTTGTATTAGAAAGTCTGTATTTCTCTTTCATTCTTTCCACTACATTGGTTGTTCTTATATTTTAACACTTTAAGTCTCTTCCTGCTTGCATTGTTTCTGAAGTGAAGCCTGATAATTTTTTTCCTTGTTCATCTATAGGTAAGGTTCCCGCACACACACCCATGGCTTCCTTGTTCATCTATAGGTAAGGTTCCCGCACACACACCCATGGCTTTCTTCAAGACTTTTTTTTTGTCTTTTTATCTAATTGTTCTTTTCTAGGGCCACTCCTGTGGCATATGGAAGGCAGCTCCCAGGCTAGGGGTCTAATCAGAGCTGTAGCTGCCAGCCTATGCCAGAGCCACAGCAATGCCAGATCCGAGCCGCATCTGTGACCTACACCATGGCTCATGGCAACGCTGGATCCTTAACCTACTGAGCAAGGCCAGGGATTGAACCCACAACCTCATGGTTCCTAGTCGGATTCCTTAACCACTGACCCATGATGGGAACTCCCTCAAGACTTTTTTTGTCTTTGATTTTCTGTAACTTGAAATATGATATATCTGATGTTTTGTTTGGTTAGGGTGTGTGTGTGTGTTTACACTTCATGGCATTTTCTGAGCTTTCTAGATCTGTGGTTTGGTGTCTGACACTAATTTTGGGAAATTCTCAATCATTACTGCTTCAAATATATCTTCTGTATCTTTCTTCTCCTTCTGTATCCCCATTACACATTCGTCTATATCTAATTGTTCCACAGTTCTTGCGTGAGATTTTATGGCTTTATCTTGCATTTCAGTTTTGGAAATTTCCATTAACATTTCTTAAAACTTATAAATTCTTTTTTTCAGCCATGTCTAGTCTACTGATGAGACCATCAAAGGCATTCTTTATTTCTGGGTGTTTGATTTATTGCATTTCCTTTTGGTGCTTTCTTAGACTTTCCATCTCTCTGATCGAACCTATCTGTTCTTGCACATCGACCACTTTTTTCATTAAAGCTCTTAGCGTATTAATCATAGTTATTTTAATTTCCATTCTGATAATTCCAACACATCTGTTATATCTGATTCTGGTTCTGACGTTTGCTCTGCCTCTTCGAAGTGTGCTGCTTCTTTTTTTTTTTTTTTTTTTTTTAGGGCCACATCATGGCATATGGTTTCCAGGCTAGGGCTTGAATCAGAGTTGTAGCTGCTGGCCTACACCACAACCACAGCAACATGGGATCCAAGCTGCATCTGTGACCTACACCACAGCTCACAGCAACTCCGGATCCTCAACCCACTGAGTGAGGCCAGGGATCAAACCTGCATCCTCATGGATGCCAGTCAGATTTGTTTCCACTGAGCCATGATGGGAACTCCTGCTTCTGTCTTTTCATATGCCTTGTAATTTTTTCTTGAAAGCCAGACATAGTGTACTGAGTAAAATGAACTGAGATAAATGGGCCTTTAGTGTGAGGTATTGCTTTTACCTGGCTAGGGGCTAGCCTGTGCTTACAGAGTTTCCTAGAGCTGTAGGTGTCAAAGGCTAAAATTTCCTCTGGTGTCCTTGTTTTGTCTCCCTTGTTGTCTTTGGGTTTCCCTTGAGATCTCTTCTTAAATAACATCTGAGATGCACAGTTCTTTCAGCTGTAATCCTCTATTATTTATACATAAGCCCTATTCAGCTAAGGTGCCAGGGGAGGGGAATTGTTCTCTAGTCCTGTGATGATATCCTTATGCTGGTCCCTAGGTTGTGAATTTCAAACTTGCTTCTCAGTTTTTTCCCTGTTAGGCGAGACAGGAGGGCCACCAGTTCAGCTGGTGTCTGATAAATTGCCAGTAAGTTAGACTGTGGTAAAATCATTCACTCTAAGAGCAGGCCTTGTTTAGGAGAACACAATACTTTGGGCTAATTTCGCATGTCCACTGCCCCTACCAAATGCAAAAGAGAATTTCCCCTGCCCTTCACTATGAGAACCTGGTAGAGTGCCTGGAAGTAAAACTCAGAAAACTGTCAGAAGCCACTAACACTAAGCTTTCTTGGAACTTGTAACTTTCAAGTTTTCCCACACTGAACCACTAGTAATTCATCAGTTATGCTTTAGGTTTTTCCACTGTGGAACTGTATCCTACAAAGATTTTTGCCCCTGAACATCTGCTACATTAAGCTGTGCTTCTCTTTTCTTGTCAGGCTATCTCTTTAATTTGTGGAGGCAGACGTTTTCCCTATGGCCACAGTTCACTAAGGGTTGTTGATTTTCAATTTGTTCAGCCTTTTTATTGCTATGTGTATGCAGTGACAAATTCCAAACTTCTTATATGCCATACCAGAAACCGAGAGTATCCCATTCTTTGTCTTAAATGCTGCACTCTGAGACATTTTCTTGACTTTATATTCTATTAAGCTTTTTATTTTAGTAATTGTTTTAAATTCCTAAGCACTCTTATTTATTCTCTGAAGGTACTTTTTCCACAGCATCCTTTTCTTCTCTGGATGTGTCCTTGATAGAATTTTACTGGAGTTTTAAAGGTAACAGAAGAAAATTACTAGACCAGAAAGAAAATACTTAAATGTATATCAGATATTACCTCTTCAAGACTGTCAGCCATGCCCTTCCTTACAAGATGTCTCTCTCTTTAGCCTCCTTGTCTGATATCATGTGTGGGAAAGATTATTATGAACCAACTGGTTGGGTTTTAGCCATATGCTCCCACCTGGAGTCTAGATCTCCAGCTCTTACCCTGACATCAGAGAGAGGAGGTCAATGTTCTGTCCCCCGCTCCCAAGCCAACCATATTTCCTGCTCCAGCACAACACTCCCTATATACATTTTCTTTCCAGGACATTCTCACAGCTAATACCCACAGTGGTGACCTGGTCCCTGTGACCCACACAAGGCAATCACAATAGTCAGCAGCACATTTCACAGGGTGGAGTCAACAGCAATCCAAGCCTGTGCATTTCCAGGATGTGTTCTTAGCCTTCCTTGCAGCTAGAGATGCTATGTGTCCCAGTTATGGGAGCCTCCATAAAAGACTTTTGCTTTCTTGAGACACACAGAGCCGATATTGTCCTCTACCTTCTTCTTTCTGTCTTGAATATAGTTGTGCTGCCTGGAGCTGTGACAGCAATCTTGTGACCACGAGGTGATGAGCATTAGGACTCCACACATTAAAAAAGAAAAAGTAAGAAAGAACCTGGTTCCTCGATGGCATTATTGAGCAGCTGAACCCATGCTACACTTCTGTAAATAAATGAATCAATAATGATTATTAACCACGGTCAGTTGGATTTTTTTGTTACTTGTAGCAGAAAGAATTTTTAAATCAAGGACCACCATATATCTATATAATATTCTTATGCTACTATTTCTTAACATAGCAATTTGAGACATTATCCCTCAATATCTCATTATGGTATATGAGGATTTTATCCCTCTTCACACACACATTCTCATTTTCCCTCCCTTCACTCTTCCAATATGTTTATATCCCAAATCCTAGCAAATCAATAGTTGCTACTAAGCCAAGAAATGTACTGGGAGTTCCCACTGTGGTGCAGTGTGTTAAAAACCTGACTGCAGTGGCTCAGGTTGCTGAGAAGGCACAGGTTCAATCCCCAACCTGGTGCAGTGTGTTAAAGGATCCGGTGTTGCCACACCTGTGGCATAGATCACAGCTGCAGCTTGGATTCAATCTCTGCCCCAGGAACTTCCATATGCTGCAGGTGCAGCCAAAGAAAGAGAGAGAGAGAGAGAGAGGGAGGGAGAAAAGAAAGAAAGAAAGAAAGAAAGAAAGAAAGAAAGAAAGAAAGAAAGAAAGAAAGAAAGAAAGAAAGAAAGAAAGAAAGAAAGAAAGAAAGAGAAAAAGAAAGAGAAAAAGAAAGAGAAAAAGAAAGAAAGCAAACAGGAAGAAAGAAAGGAAGGTAGGAAGAGAAATGTACTATATTTAATTGGATTTGTGTGTGTGTGTTCTGAATTTAATAATTTCTTGGTTTTTTTTTTTTTTTTTTTGCTTGGAACAAGCCCAGCCTTAGTTTTTGCCATTTGTTTAATCATTTCATTCATAAACCTATTAGCATATTTCCCCACAAATATTCCAGCCTCTCAGCCCTTTGATTTAAGATGAAACCAGTGAAAAGTTGATTGGTTGGCAGCCTGTGGGAGGGGCATGGGTTTGTCAGGCCACTACTAAATTTCCCCTTAAGGTGACTGGAGGACCTCTACATCCAGAAAGTGGAGGCTTTGCTCTGAGCCTGTTCGATTTCTTTGGGGATCTTTCTGTAGTCTGCTTGAGTGTAGACATCTTGTGATTTCTACTCATGAGCACAGGGAAGGTTAGAGGGAGAGTGGAAGAGTCAACTCTTCCAACAAATACTTTCAATTCTCCCCCTGTTGGGGGCTGTACATCTTACTCCCACTGTCAGGATACATCTTCTGCACCAGAGCCTCACCAGAATTTTGCAGGATAGACCAGCGTGCTCCTTGTGGATTCCCTCCCATGTGTGGACCATGCCTCACCTTTCCCTGCCCTGCTTTCTCACTATGGCCCCTCCAGCCCCTTTTCTGCTTGCCAGAAAGTTGTTAAAATATCCCCAAATTGATGGAACATCCTCCAGTTTTCTTTGGAGATGTTGGTTTATACACTTGATGCCTTTACTCTTATTTCATGAGGTCTCAGGAATTAGAAGAGACAGATACATTTCACCATCTCAAATGGAAGTAGAATCTGGATTTTTAAGTGTCCCAGGTTATCTGGATATGCCCCAAGCATGCAAACCAACATCTGTGAACCACTAGCAATGGAAAAAGCCCAGTTTGGGAAATCTGATAGATTTGCATTTGAATTCTGACTTGCTGACCTCCTTACTCAAACCACATCCATGAGCCTCAATTTTCTCCTCTGCAAAATGGGGATAATAGTGTTTACCTGGTAGAATTCTGGGAACATTTTCTTACCTACAGTATGTAAAGCATCCAACACGGGGCTTGACAGGCAGTAGGTGCTCAAACAAAATGAGAGTGACCACTTTTTAATGGGAGCAAGTGGGAAGTGTGATTGGAAAAATTTGAATCAGGTTTTAAGAGGGTGTCAGACACCAAAATTTAATCTTGTGACACAGAGGAACCCTGGCAGGCTTGTCATCAAGGGAGTGGCTTGATCTCCAAAAATTTGTCAGATCGTTCCCTCAGTCTAATGTAGGGAGGAAGGAAGAAGCCATTGGTTCAGCAGCTCTTGGGTTAAAATCTTTGTCTGCATCTGAGTTATTTGTAACCGTTGCCATAGCAACAGGTTTAGCGAGCAAGCCTGTGCTGCTAGCTCTTGGCAGTAGGGAGGGGAGGGCAGTGGGAGAAGATGGAAGATTTGGAGGGAAGGTGACCAGTGCCCAGCTTTCCTCTGATTTGCCTGAAGCGTTCAGCTGGAGAAGAGGATTAGCATCCTCCAGGCAGAACCATTGGATGTTGGAGACTCTCCTGCCAAATGTCCTGATATTACAGATGTGAAAATAGGCCCAGAGAGTCCAGCAGATGGCTTAAGGCCACACAGTAAGTAAGGGATGGAGAGAGGGCTAGATTTTTTTTAAAAAGGATTCGAGGTCATAGAACTGAAGCATAACAAACCTGAAGAGTATCGTTGAAAACACTTCATACACCTCCCCACCAAAACACATATGCTTCTATTGTTACTGTTGTTCATATAGGAAACCTGGAACCCAAGGTGTGTTAGAACTGACTCGAAGTCGCACTGCAGCTCAGGTGATGACTCGAAATCAGAACCCAGAGGCTTCAGTCAAGGTATTTCCTGAGGAAGCGGCAGTCTGGGGTTCACCATTCAGAGAAGTCCCTCACTGCTGACTCAAGGTAGGGCCTCCCAGGTTAAAATGGGCTTGACTGCCTTGGACTTTGATACCCTCAAACCCAACACACGTATGTTCAAGTCATATCCCCTCCCCACACACGTCCTTCTTCTGTAAGTATGTGTTTCCCACTGCTAATGGCAATGCTGCTGCGCAAATGGCAGCCCAGCCCCATCCCACGCTGGACCAAACACTACCTGCCCCACGTCTCCCCCTCCAGATCACCCACAAGGCTGAGCACCTCCTAGACATTCTTTTATGTGATTCACTCCTTACAATGATCATTCTCTGTCTCTTAATTTAGCAGGCACCAAAAAGACCAGAGGAAGATAAAGTGACCGGCCCGAGGTCACACGGCGAGTCTCACCTGAATCCCTCCTCCTTCAGAAAGGTGTTTCTGCCCCTGCTATCCCACACTGCATTCTCAGCCCTGAGTTCCTCGTGCCATGACTGTTGCCTCAATCATCCCCTGGCACTTGAACAATACGCTTCCTCTGTGTTCTCTGCTTTACCTGCAGCCCAAACTCTCCTTCTCTCCTCGTCGCCAATCTCTCCCCAAGTCCTGTGGATTCTCCTTTCTGTCTCCCAAGTTCTCCACCCTCTTTCCTCATCCTCTGCCACTGCCCTGCTCCAGCCTCAACACCTCTCACATGAACAGCCCCAAGTCTACTCCCTGGCTTCCTGCTTCCAAACTGCCATCTTTAACCTACAATTCTGCACACTGGCAGTGAGAAGACATTGGCATGGAAGTCAACACATTGGCTTCCTTCTGGGACACCCCATCCCCCCCCCACAGGGATAAAGTTCTAGTAACTTGTTGGGCAATTAAGGCCACCTCCAGTTCTGGACCCTGCCAAGCCTCTCCAGCCTCACCTCTTGCCACCCTGGCTGGCCTCACACACTGTGTTCTGGCCACTAACTCACTACAAGTTTGTTAAAAGTACAAGTTTAACTAACATTGTTAGCTCCTACAGTGTCCCAGGCTCTCCCCTAGGTGTCTTTGCAATGTCTCCTGCATGGAGGGCTCCTCACACTGACCCTCCAAACCTAATGAACTCATCTCAAGTGTCACTGCAGCCAAGTAGCCTACCTTGATTCCCAAGTGGATTTTCTCAGGTCCTCTAAGCTCCCACAGCCCCAGAGGTCCCTCCGCCTTGCCCCCCCCCCACCTCCGTGGAACTGCTGTCTGGAGTTCTTTCTCTTACATACCAGAAGCTCCCTGGGGGCAGCCCATTATCCCCAGCAAAGCCCAGTCTCTGGCTGGTCACAGAGGAAGGGTCAGCGAGTAGTCATCACATGCATTCAGCTGCATTTGCGGCTGAATGACGAACGAAATTGGGGTTCAGCTCTGTGGTTGTGCACTTCTTCCCCAAAGGGCTTGCGTGACATCCTTCTTTTCTAGCAGGTTCCTCTCAGCTCTGGGGGCGTGGCCTCTCTGGGAGGGGCGTGGCTTGGTTCGCCAGCTGGCTGGTGAGGCCACACCAGTCCAGCAAGCAGGGAGGAGAGGCTTGGTGGGAGAGAAGGGGTGCGGTGTGGATAGAAAGTGAGGGCGCCCACCCAGGTAAGTGCTATTATTTCCCCTCCCCCTTATAGGTAAGGAAAGTGAGGCACAGGGAGGCAGGTGACTTGCCAAAGCCACATAGCTAAGTACAGCAGCGGTGGGACTCCAATTCTGATCAACTCCAAGGCACTTTCCACGTTGTCCCCAACATCAGCAGTTTCTGGTAGTTAACGGTGGAGTCGTGCCCAAGCCAGAGTCTTAGAGAAACAATTGTCAAGGCAGAAAAGAGAGAAGAAATTATATCCTGAATGTCTATTGTGACCTTGCGCTGTGGTGACACCAAGACCTATGGTGGGGGGGGGGGGCATGGGGAGGTGAGGAGAGAGAGCTGGGGGTGGAGCTTGAACCTTTTTTGAGCTTCTGTTACTTGCTCAGGTCATAACCTCTTACCATTCAAAGCAGCCCCTTAATGTGGAAACAACTAATATCCCGGTTCATCTCTGAAGAACTGGAGGCTCCCAGAGAAGAAGTGACTTACATAAGTTTAGACAACCTAATGGGCAGCAAGGGCAGGACTGGCATAGGAATGTCAGGCTCCACAATGAAAGCGGAGGAGCAGAGCTCAGAAGCCGAGTGCACCGTGGCCTCAGCAAGGGGCTGGGATAAGAGTGGCCAGGTTGACAGGGGCCTGGTGGGGGCTGTGCTCTGAAAGGGAGGTTGGAGAGTGGCCTTAGAAGGCCTGGAGCTAGAATGCTGGGCCCAGACTGGGCCCTTTCTATTTAAAAATATATATGTTAATATATCATATATTAATACAAAGAGAAAAATATATATATATTCTCTATCTCTCTCACCCTCTATTCAGAAGTCCCCCCAAAAAATAAACATCCCTCGCTCCAACAGTAATACAGCCTCATTGATGAAAATTTGAGGAGAAGAAATACATCCTAGTGCACAAACAAAATCAATGTTAGAATCTTGGTGCCTTTAAGTTGTATTCTAGGCCTAAAAAAACATACTTGAGATAATGCGGTATATTCAGTTATATATTTCCATTTTTACATAAACATGTCCTCATTATAAACATTCTAATGGCCTCCTAATAGTCCATTGCGTGGATATACTTAACGAATTCCTTTCTGCATGGGTTTTGGCATAGCTTTTAGTACTTTTCTTTCTTCCTTTAGAATTGTTTGGTCAGCAATGGAACAGAGTAGAGAATCCGGAAATAAACCCTGACACCTATGGTCAATTAATCTTTGACAAGGGAGGCAAGAACATCAAATGGGAAAAAGAAAGTCTATTCAGCAAGCATTGCTGGGAAACCTGGACAGCTGCATGCAAAGCAATGAGACTAGAACACACCCTCATACCATGCACACAAATAAACTCCAAATGGCTGAAAGACTTAAATATACGACAGGACACCATCAAACTCCTAGAAGAAAACATAGGCAAAACACTCTCTGACATCAACAGCATGAATATGTTCTCAGGTCAGTCTCCCAAAGCAATAGAAATTAGAGCAAAAATAAACCCATGGGACCTAATCAAAGTGACAAGCTTTTGCACAGAAAGGAAACCAACAAGAAAACAAAAAGACAACTTTCAGAATGGGAGAAAATAGTTTCAAATGATGCAACCGACAAGGGCTTAATCTCTAGAATATATAAACAACTTATACAACCCAACAGCAAAAAAGCCAATCAATCAATGGAAAAATGGACAAAAGACCTGAATAGACATTTCTCCAAAGAAGATATACAGATGGCCAACAAGCACATGAAAAAATGCTCAACATCGCTGATTATAAGAGAAATGCAAATCAAAACTACCATGAGATACTACCTCCCACCAGTCAGAATGGCCATCATTAATAAGTCCACAAATAACAAGGGCTGGAGGGGCTGTGGAGAAAAGGGAACCCTCCTGCACTGCTGGTGGGAATGTCAACTGGTATAGCCACTATGGAGAACAGTTTGGAGATACCTTAGAAATCTATACGTAGAACTTCCATATGACCCCGCAATCCCACTCTTGGGCATCTATCCGGACAAAACTCTACTTAAAAGAGACACATGCACCCGCATGTTCATTGTAGCACTATTCACAATAGCCAGGACATGGAAACAACCCAAATGTCCATCGACAGATGATTGGATTCGGAAGAAGTGGTATATATACACAATGGAATACTACTCAGCCATAAAAAAGAATGACATAATGCTATTTGCAGCAACATGGATGGAACTAGAGAATCTCATACTGAGTGAAATGAGCCAGAAAGACAAAGACAAATACCATATGATATCACTTATAACTGGAATCTAATATCCAGCACAAATGAACATCTCCTCAGAAAAGAAAATCATGGACTTGGAGAAAAGACTTGTGGCTGCCTGATGGGAGGGGGAGGGAGTGGGAGGGATCGGGAGCTTGGGCTTATCAGACACAACTTAGAATAGATTTACAAGGAGATCCTGCTGAATAGCATTGAGAACTTTGTCTAGATACTCATGTTGCAACAGAACAAAGGGTGGGGGGAAAAATGTAATTGTAATGTATACATGTAAGGATAACTTGATCCCCTTGCTGTACAGTGGGAAAATAAAAATAAAAAAAATAAAATAAAAAATAAATAAATAAAAAAGAATTGTTTGGTCAGGGTTGAGGTTTGGTTTTCTCTGTGTCTTATTTTGAGAGATAGCATAGAGATCGTTGTTTGAGTGAAGTTAGGAAAAGCAGGGTAGGCTTGTTTGAAGCAGTATTTGAGGGAAACTTTGTAATATTTTAGACATGCACAGTGTAAATCCTTCAAGTGTCACTTGAAGGTATATAGAGAAAAATAAGTCTCTTTCTCACCCCACCCTCAGTTCCCCAGGTTCTCCACTGGGAATCTCCACTGTTAGCACTTCCCTGTGTGTCCTTTGTGTACATATTCTAAGCCTATACAAATGTATGTGCATAGCTATGTTTTTATTTATTTCTCAGGGCTGCACCTGTGGCATACGGAGGTTCCCAGGCTAGGTAGGGGTCGAATCAGCTGCAGCTGCCAGCCTACACCACAACTACAGACACAGGGTATCCGAGCCTCATCTTCTACCTACACCACAGCTCACGGCAACGCCAGATCCTTAACCCACTGAGCAAGGCCGGGAATTGAACCCACATCCTCACGGATACTAGTCAGGTTTGTTACCGCTGAGCCACCACGGAAACTCTTATTTTTATTTTTTAACAGCTTTATTGAGATATAGTTTACAAACTAGACAGTTCACCCATTTAGAGTGTATAATTCAATGGTATCTTGAATTGTATAAACCGTAACCACAGTCAACTTTAGAATATTTTCATTACCCCCTAAAATATTCTACCTATTTGCTGCCAACCCAAAGCCCCCATCTCCCCATCTGTAGTAAGCCACTAATCTGCTTTCTGTCTCTGTAGATTTACCTGTTCTGAACATTTCATATAAATGGGATCATATAGTATGTGGCCTTCTGCAACAAACATCTTTCACTTAGCATAATGTTTACAAGATTTATCCATGTATGTATCAATACTTCATTCCTTTTTTATATATGTAGACTTTATTTTTTTGAGCAGTTTTAGGTTTACACAAAAACTGGGTGGAAAGTACAGAGAGTTTCCATATACACCCTCACCCAACCCAATCTTCCTTATTATTAACATCTTGCATTAGTGTGGTACATTTGTTACAATCAATGAACCAATAATAATACATTATTGTTTTTTTCTTTCCAGCTTTATTGAGATTCGATTGACTGATGCACTTTTTTTTCTTTTCTAGCCAATCCCATGGCATATGGAAGTACCTGGCCCAGGGGTTGAATTCGAGCCAGAGTTGTGACCTCTGCCACAGCTGCAACCTCTGTCACAGCTGCAGCAATGCTGAATCCCTAACCCACTGTGCCAGGCTGGCAGTCAAACTGGTACCTCTACAAAGAAAAGCCAGGTCATTAACCTAGCTGCACCACAGCAGGGACTCTGACTGATGCATTTTTGGGGGGCTGCACCCATGGCCTGTAGAAGTTATCAGCCAGGGATCGAACCCTCACCACACTAGCAACCTGAGCCGCAGCAGTGACAAAGCCGGACTCTTAACCTGCTCCACCACCAGATCTTTAACCTACACCCCTGCTGCATTATTATTAACTAAAGTCCATTGTTTGCATTAGGATTCACTCACTGTGTTGTACTTTCTATGGGTTTTGACAAATATATAATTATATGTATCCGCCAGTACAGTACCATACAGTATAGTCTCAGTGCCCTAAAATTCCCCTATTCTGGGAGTTCTGCGGTGGTCTAGTGGTTGAAGCTTGGCACTTTCACTGCTGTGTTCTGGATTTGATCCTTGGTCTGGGAACTGAGATCCCACACCATGCTGCTGCATGCGGTGGCCAAAAAAATTATCCCCTTTTCCACCCATTCATCCTTTCCTTTCTCTCCCTGAACCCCTGGAAACCACTGATCTCTTTACTGCCTCCATCCTTTTGTCTCATCCAGAATCTCATATATTTGGGGTCATACATACGTGGTCTTTTCACATTGGCTTCTTTCACTTAGTAACATGTATTTAAGTTTCCTCTGAAAATTCATGGCTTGGTAGCTCACTTCTTTCTATCACTGAGTAATATTTCATTGTCTGGATGCACCACAGTTTGTTTATTCAATCACAAACTACAGGACATTTTGGTTGTTTCCAAGTCTTGGCAAATATGAATAAAGTTGCTGTATACACTTGTATGCAAGTTTTTGTGTTGACATAAGTTTTCGACTCATTTGGGTAAATACTAGGGAGCATGATTGTTGGATTGTTATAGAATATGTTTAGAATATGTTTAGATTTGGAGTTCCCATCGTGGCGCAGTGGTTAACGAATCCGACTAGGAACCATGAGGTTGCAGGTTCGATCCCTGGCCTTGTTCAGTGGGTTAAGGATCCAGCGTTGCCGTGAGCTGTGGCATAGGTCACAGGCGAGGCTCGGATGCTGCGTTGCTCTGGCTCTGGTGTAGGCCAGTGGCTACAGCTCTGATTCGACCCCTAGCCTGGGAACCTCCATGTGCCATGGGAGTGACCCTAGAAAAGGCAAAAAGACACACAAATAAATAAATAAATAAAAAAGAATATATTTAGATTTGTAAGAATCTGCCAAACTGTCTTCCAAGGTGGCTGTACCATATTGTGATCCCACCAGCAATGAATGAAAGAGTTCCTGTTGCTCCACCTCCTTGCTAGCATTTGATTTTGGATTTTAGACATTCTCCTAAATGTGTGGTGGTATCTTGTTTTAATTTGCATTTACTTCATGACATAGATATTGAACTTTTTTGTGTGCTCATGTACTATCTGAATATCTTCTTTGGTGAAGTATCTTTTGAAATCTTTTGCCAATTTTTAAATTGGATTGTTGGTTTTCTTGTTTTTTAGTTTTAGGAGTGTTTTTTTTTTTTTTTAGGAGTTCTTTGTATATTCTGGATACCAGCCTCTTACCAGATATATGTTTTGCAAATATTTTCACCTATTCTCTGGCTTTCCTTTTCTTTTTTTTTTTTTTTTTACTTTTTAATTTATTTAGAGCAGTTTTAGGTTTATAGAAAACTTTAATAGAAAGTACAGAGAGTTATACTTCCTTTCCTCCAAATATAGGTTTGCCTATTAACTAACATTTTGCATTGGTGTGGTACATTTGTTAAAATTGATGTATTGGTACATTCTTATTAACTAAACTCCATAGTTTACATTATAGTTCACTCTTTGTATTGTACAGCTCTATGAATTTTGATAAATGAATAAAATCATGTATCTACCACTATAGTATCATATAGAATAGTTTCACTGCCTTAAAAATCTGTGCTCCACCTGTTCATCCATCCACACCATTTCCCAACCCCTGACAACTACTAATTGTTTTACTGTCTCCATAGTTTTGTCTTTTCCAGAATGTCATATAGGTGGAATCATACAATATGTCTGGCTTGACTTTTCATTCTTTTTATAGTGTCTTCCACCAATAATGAAGCCAAATTTATTGATTTTTTTTTCATGGATTGTGCTTTTGGTGTTGTTTTTAGTCATTGCCAAACTCAATGTCACACAGATTTTTCTCCTATGTTATCTTCTAGGAATTTTATAGTTTTGCGTTTTATATGTAGGCATGTTATCCATTTAGAGTTAATTTTTGTGAAGGGTGTAAGGCCTGTTCTAGACTAATGTTTTTCCAGTTGTTTCAGCACCATTTTTTGAAAAGACTAAACTTTATCCATTGAGTTGCCTTTTCTCCTTTGTCAAAGATTAGTTGGATATATTTGAGAGGACCTAATTCTGGGCTCTCTATCTGGTTCCATCGACGTATTCACCTATTCTCTCACCAATACCGTATTTGTCTTGATTACTGTAGCTTTATAGTAAGTCACAAAGTTAGCTAGTGTCACCCCTCAGACTTTCTCTCCATAAATATTGTGTTGGCTATTCTGGGTCTTTTGCATTCACAGATAAACTTTAGAATCACTTTGTTGATATCTGCAAAACAATTTGGATTTTTATCAGAATTGCATTGTCTATAGATAAAATTGGGAATAAATCCAATGAAAAAAATTGAAGGAAGACAAAAATAAGTGGAAATATATTTTAAACTCATGGATTAGAAATTTTGATGTCATTACAATATCCATACTACCCAAAGTAGTCTTCAACTTAAATGCAATCCCCATCAAATGCCAATGGCATTTTTCACAAAAATAAGAGGAACATTCTAAAATTTATATGGAACCACAGAAGACCCCAAATAGCCAAAGCAATCTAGAGAAGTAACAACAAATCTGGAGGCATCACACTTCCTGATTTCAAATTATATTATAAAGCTATATCCTCAAAGTCCACTCATATAAGTAATAAAAACAGTATGGTACTATTTTATTGGAGTATGGTTGACTTACAGTGTTGTATTAGTTTCAGGTGTACAGCAAAGTGAATCAGTATATATATTGGTATATAATCAGTATATAATCAGTATATTCTTTTTTCCCAGATGAGTTATCACAAACTATTTTTTTTCAGGTTTCCATCAAAATTTTCTTTGTAGGAGTTCCCATCATGGCACAGCAGAAACGAATCTGACTAGGAACCATGAGGTTGTGGGTTCTATCCCTGGTCTCACTCAGTAAGTTAAAAATCTGGCGTTGCCCTGAGCTGTGGTGTAGGTCGCAGATGCAGCGTAGATCCTGCATTGCTGTGGCTGTGGTGTAGGCCGGTGGCTGCAGCTCCAATTAGACCCGTAGCCTGGGAACCTTCATATGTCACAGGTGTGGCCCTAAAAAAACAAAAGACAAAAAAAATCATTTTATATATATATACATTATATATGTAATGATTTTTTTTTCATCGTAGCTGGTTTACAGTGTTCTGTCAATTTTCTACCATATGGCATGGTGACCCAGTTACAGATACATGTATAGATTCTTTTTTCTCACATTATCACAAACTATTGAGTAGATTTTGCTGTGCTTTACAGTAGGCTCTTGTTGATTATCTATTTTATACAGTAATGTGTGTATGTTTTTCCCATCCTCCTAATTCCTCCCGCTCCTCCCATGTTTCCCCTATGGTAACCATAAGTTTGCTTTTGAAGTCTGTGAGTTTGTTTCTGTTTTATAAATAAGTTCTTTTGTATCATTTTTATTAGATTTTACATATAAGTGATATTATATGATATTTATCTTTGTCTTACTTCATTCAGTATAATGATCTCTAGGTCCATCCATGTTCCCACAAATGGCATTATTTCATTCTTTTTTGTTTGTTTTGGTCTTTTTTAAGGCCATACCCACGGCATATGGAGGTTCCCAGGCTAGGGGTTGAATTGGAGCTGTAGCCACCGGCCTATGCCAGAGCCACAGCAACACGGGATCCGAGCCGCGTCTGCAACCTACACCACAGCTCACGGCAATGCCAGATCTTTAACCCACTGAGCAAGGCCAGGGATTGAACCTGCATCCTCATACTAGTCAATTTCATTTCCGCTAAGCCATGATGGAAACTTCTGTTTCATTCTTTTTTGAATGCCAAAAATACTCAATAGAGAAAGAATAGTCTCTTCAATAAATGTTATTGGGAAAACTGGATATCAATATGTACAAGAATGAAGCTAGACCCCTATCTTACACCATGCACAAAAGATAACTTGAAATGGGTTAAAGACTTAAACTTAAGACCTAAAACCCTAAAATTCCTAGAAGAAAACATAGAGGATATGCTCCTTGACATTCATCTTGGCAGTGATTTCAAGGATATGACACCAAAAGCATAGGCAATAACAGAAATTATAAACAGGTCAGACCACATTAAACTAAAAGGCTCTGCACAGCAAAAGAAAGATCAATGAAATAAAAAGGCAGCCCCCAGAATGGGAGAAATTATTTGCAAGCCATCTATCTGATGAAAGGTTAACATCTAAAATATCTAAGAAACTCATATAACTCAATAGCAAAATAATAATAATAATAATCCAATTGGGGGTTGTTTTTTGTTTTATTTCCCCAATAACCCAATTTTTTGAATGGACAAAGAAACTGAATAGACATTTTTCCAATGAAGACATATAAATGGCCAACAGATAATATGGAAAGGTGTTCAACATAGCTGATTGTCAGGGAAATGCAAATCAAAACCACAGTGAGCTAACACTTCACACCTGTATGACTGGCTATTATCAAAAACACAAGAGTTGACGAGGGTGTAGAGAAAAGGGAACCACTGTATACTCTTTGTGGCAATGTAAATTGGTACATCCATTATGGAAAACATAGGTTTCTCAACAAATTAAAAATTGAATTATTATATGACCCAGCAACCTCACCTCTGGGTAAAGGAAATGAAATCATTATCTCAGTGTGATATCTGCACCCACATGTTCATTGCAGCATTATTTACAAATGGTTGTGACAGTAGAACAGAGTAGAACAGTGATTGTTAGGGACTAGATGGTGGGAGAGGATGAGGAGATGCTTGTCAAAGATTACAAACTTTTAGTTATAGGACAAATAAGTTCTGAAGATCTAATGTACAGCGTTATGACTATGACTATAGTTAATAATACTGTATTGTATACTTGAAATTTGTTAAGAGGGTAGAACCTAAGTGTTCTCACCACAAAAAATAATGGTAACATTTTTTTAAAAGCATAAAGATGTTGAGATGAGGAAATTATCCTCGACTGTCTGTGTGGGCTCAATGTGATCACAAAGGTCCTTATGAGAGAAAGGGAAGAGGATCAGAGAAGACAGAGATGGCAATGCGATGACAGAACTGGGGTCAAAGAAGGAAATAGTGGAAGCAGAGGTCATAGAAGTTTGAAGTTGCTATACTGCTGGCTTTGAAAAGGGAGGAAGAGGCCACAAGCCAAGAAATATATTTACCTCCAGAGCCTCCAAAGGACCGTAGCCTTTGATTTTAGTACCTTAAGACCTATATCAGACTTCTGACTTCCATAACTGTAAGATAATAAATTTATGTTGTCTTAAGCCCCTAAGTCTATGGTAATCTGTGATAGCAACAATAGAAAATTAATACATTATAGTTCAATATAAATATATAAAATGTATGTAAATATTCATATAAAGTAAATTTATATAAAAATATAAAAAGATGTACACTAAGAAGTGTCACCCACCCACTGATACCATCCATTCATTCTACCTCGAGCCATATAAATAGCCATTTTTATTCATTTTGTGTTTATTCATCCAGTGTTTCTTTATGTAAATAGAAGCAAATATGAATATTTGTCCCTATTCCCTCTTTTATCATACAAATAGTAACATATTATACATACTGTACTAGACTTCCCTTTTTTTAATGAAAGATAAGTAAATTAAATATAGTTAATAATACTGTATTGTTTATTTGAAAGATAAATTAACTATAATAATACTTTATGGTTTATTTGAAAGCTGCTAAGAAAGTAGATCTTAGAATTTCTCACTACCAGAAAAAATTTAGGGAATTCCCATTGTGCCTCAGTGGTAACAAACCTGACTAGTATCCATGAGGATTCATGTTTGATCCCTGGCCTTGCTCAGAGGGTTAAGGATCCCATGTTGCCATGAGCTGTGGTGTAGGTCGCAGACATGGCTCAGATCCTGCATTGCTGTGGCTGTGGCATAGGCTGGCAGCTGTAGTTCCAATTCAGCCCCTAGGCTGGGAGCTTCCACATGCCATGAGTGCGGCAAGAAGAAGAAGAAGAAAATTTATAACCATGTGTGGTAATGGATATTAATTGGACTTATTGTGGTGATTATTTCACAATATATACTTATATAGATTTATTATGTTGTAGACCTGAAATTAATAAAATGTTATATGTCAGTTACATCTCAATAAAAAAAATAAAAAATAAAATTAATAACAGATAGATAAACTTAACCGTATAAAATTTTAAACATTCCTTTAGGGAATGACACTATTAGAAAAGTCAAAGAATGGAGTTCCTGTCATGGTGCAGCAGAAATAAATCTGACTAGGAACCATGAGGTTGCGGGTTCGATCCCTGGCCTCTCTCAGTGGGTTAAGGATCCGGTGTTGCTGTGGGCTGTGGTGTAGGTTGCAGACGCGGCTCAGATCTGGTGTTGCTGTGGCTGCGGCATAGGCTGGTAGCAACAGCTCCGATTAGACCCCTAGCCTGGGAACCTCCATATGCCGCGGGTGCGGCCCTAAAAAGACAAAAGACAGAAAAAAAAAGAAAGAAAAATCAAAGAATGAACTTGGGAAAAACTTGCATGCAACCCATAAAACAATGAAAAGTTGATAACCATCAATAGGAAATTGTTCAAATAAATTGTTACATTAATATAATGGTATAATATGCAGGCCTTCAAATGCATGTAAAAGGCAGAGAGGAAATTAGAATTGGATGATGGTGAAAAACACCTTCAACATGAGGGAGGTGGAGACAAGATGGTAGAGTCAAAGGACTTGAGCTCACCTCCTTTCACAAAAACATCAAAATCACAACTAACGCTGAGCAATCATTGACAAAAAAGACTGGAAACTACCAAAGATATTTTACATCCAAAGACAATGAAGAAGCCAACACAAGGTGGTAGGAGGGATGCTTTCACAACAATCAAATTCCATACTTGGTGGGTAAGTGACCCACAAACTGGAAAATAATTATATCTACAGTTTCTCCCACAAGAGTGAGAGTTCTGAGCCCTGTGTTAGGCTCCCTAGCCTGGGGTTCTGGCATCATGAGGAAGAGGCCCCCAGAGCACTTGGCTTTAAAAGCCAGCACGGCTTGAGTGAAGGAGCTCCACAGGACTGCAGGAAACAGAGACTCCACTCTTGAAAGGCATACACAAGTTTTCACATTGACCAGGACCCAGAGAAAAGGAGTGGATCCTTAGGAGCCTGGGAAAGATGTTCCTGCTGGTCTTGGAGGGTCTCTTAGGAGGCAGGTGGCAGCTGTAGCTCACTCAGGGAACAAGGACACTGCTGGCAGAGGCCACAAGGAATATTCATTGGCATGACCTCTCCTTGAGGTTGACATTTTGGTACTGAGGCCTGGCCCCACCCAATAGCCTGCAGGCTCCAGTGCTGGGATGCATCACACCAAAAAACCAACAGGGTGGGAACACAGCCCACTCATCAACAGACAGGCTGCATAGTCTTCTGGAGACTACAGCCACCTCTAAATATACCCTTTAAAGGTCTTGCCAACCAGATGGCCAAGACCCATCTCCATATACCAGAAGGGAGGCACAAGTTCCTCCCACCAAGAAACCATCACGAGTCCCTAGACAAGCCTCATCCACCAGGAGCAAACACCAGAAGCAAGAAAACTGCAATCCTGCAGCCTGAGGAGTGGAGATTTCAAACACGGAATGTTAGACAATATAAGATGGCAGATGTAATCATACAATATCTACAATTTTTTGCCTGATATCTTTTTTTTGGCCACACCAATGGCATGTGGAGGTTCTCAGGCCAGGGATCAGACCTGTGCTGCAGTGGGAACCCAGGCCACTGCATTGATAGTGCCAGATCCTTGAACCACTGCACCACAAGAGAATTCCTTGCCTGTTATCTTTGACCTAGTAAAATTATTTTGAGATCTGTTTATGTTGTTTGGTGCATCAATAGTGCATTCCTTTTTGTTGGTGAGTAGTGTCCCATTGTATGGAAAAACCACAGTTTGTTTGTGCATTCACGTATTGACAGACATTTGGGTAATTACCAGTATTTGGCTAGTACAAATAAAGCTGCTCTGAATATTCACATAAAAAATCAGGTGACAGAGAAATATGTTCCAGACAAAAGAATAATATAAAATCCCAGAAGAACAACCAAGTGAAGTGGAGATAGACAATCTATCTGAAAGAGAATTCAGAGTAATGATGGTAAAGATGATCCAAGATCTCAGACCAAGAAGATACAAAAAATGTTTAACAAAGAGCTAGAAGATTTAATGAATGAACAGCATTGAACAACACAGTAACTGAAGTGAAAAATACACTAGAAGGAAGGCAGCTATGCTCACCAATGCAAAAATACACTAGAAGTAATCAATAGCAGAATAAATGAGGCAGAAGTATGGATAAGTGAGATGAAAGACAGAATGGTAGTGTGGAAATCACTACCACAAAACAGAATGGGGGAAAAAAAGAATGAAAAGAAATAGGACAGTTTGGGAAACTCTGGGACAACATTACACATACCAACATTTGCATTATAGGGGTCCCAGAAAGAGGAAAGAAAGAAAGGGTCTGAGAAAATATTTGAAGAGATAAATAGCTGAAAACTCCCCTAACATGGTAAACAAATTACTCACTCAAGTCCAGGAAATGCAGAAAGTCTCAAATAGGATAAACTCAAGGAGAAACATGTCATGGCACATATTAATCAAAGCGACAAAAAATAAAGACAGAGAAAATATTAAAAGCAACAAGGGAAAAGCAAAAAACAACATACAAGGGAACGCCCATAAAGGTATCAGCTGATTTTGCAGCAGAAATTCTGCAAGTCAGAAGGGAGTGGCACGATGTATTTAAAGAATGAAAGGAAAAAACCTACAAGCAAGATACTCTACCTAGAAAGCTCTCATTCAAATTTAACAGAAAAATCAAAAGTTTTACAGACAAGCAACAGCTAAGAGAATTCAGCATCACCAAAGCAGCTTTACAACAGATGCTAAAGGAACTTCTCTAGTTGGAAAAGGACACAACTAGAAACAAGAATCTGAAAGAGAATAGCTATGTATACATGTATGACTGAATCATTTTTTTGTACAACAGAAATTATAACAATCATAAATAAACTATACTTCAATAAAACTTTAAAAAATTATGAATGGGAAAGCTCACTGGTAAATCAAACATACAGTAAATGTAGGAAACCATCCACACACAAATATGGTATCAAAGCCAGAAATTATGAAAAAAAAAGAGAATACAAATGCAGGATATTGGAAATACATTTGAAATTAAGAGATGAACAACTTAAAACATTTCATATATATATTATATATATATTTCATATATATATTATATATATATAGACTGTTATATCAAAACCTCATGGTAACCACAAACCAAGAATCTATAATAGATACACAAAAAAAATTAAAAAGGAATCCAAACACAACACTAAAGATAGTATCAAATCAGAAGAGAACAAAAGAGGAGGGGAAGACAAAAGGCAAATGAAAACAAATCCAAAACAATTGACAAAATGGCAATAAGAACATACACAAAAGACTCCAAATAGTCAAAGCCATCTTGAGAAAGAAAAATGGCCTTGGAGGAAACAGGCTCCCTGACTTCAGACTATACTACAAAGCTACACCATCAAAAAATATGGTACTGGCACAAAAACAGAAATATAGACCAACAGAATGGGATAGAAAGCCCAGAGAGAAACCCATGCACCCATGGTCAATCAATCTGTGACAAAGGAGGCAAAAATATACAATGAAGAAAAGACAGTTTCATCAATAAATGGTGCTGTGAGAGTTCTCTTGTTGTGCAGCGAGTTATGGATCCAGCATTGTCACCACAGTGGCTTGGGTCACTGCTATGGTGTGGGTTTGATCCTTGGCCCGGGAATTTCCACATGCTGCTGAGAAGACTGAAAGCTACATGTAAAGAATAAAATTAGAACATTCTCTAACACTATACACAAAATAAAACTCAAAACGGATTACAGACCTAAATGTAAGACTGGAATCTATAAAACTTTTAAAGGAAAACATAAGAAGAACACTATTTGACATAAATCATAGCAGTAACTTGTGGATTCACCTCCTAGAGTAATGAAAATAAAAACAAAAATAAATGGGACCTAATTAAACTTAAAAGTTTTTGTATAACAAATGGAACCATAAATAAAACAAAAAGACAACTCACAGAATGGGAGAAAATAAATGACGTGACCAACAAAGGATTAATTTCCAAAATATACAAACAGCTCGTGCAGCTCAATATCAAAAAAAAAAAAAAAAAAAACCAAAAAGCCAGGAGTTCCCCTCGTGGCACAGTGGTTAACGAATCCGACTAGGAACCATGAGGTTGCGGGTTCGGTCCCTGCCCTTGCTCAGTGGGTTAACGATCCGGCGTTGCCGTGAGCTGTGGTGTAGGTTGCAGGCACGGCTAGGATCCTGCTTTGCTGTGGCTCTGGCGTAGGCCGGGGCCTACAGCTCCAATTAAACGCCTAGCCTGGGAACCTCCATATGCCGCGGGAGCAGCCCAAAGAAATGGCAAAAAGACAAAAAAAAAAAAAAAAAAAAAAAAACAAAACAAAAAAACCCAATCAAAAAAATGGTCAGAATATCATAACTGCGAATAGTGTTACCTGAGGCTAAAGGAAAGCCTCAGTACATCTTGTCCCCATTTCGGTACATTCTTCAAAGTTGACATGGAAATTGTTTTAGACTTCAACCTGCATGTCCTCTTTGCTCATAGGAGAGATTAAGAGGGGAGTGGGTTAGGACATGGCCTGGCCTCCAGGGGTACTAGGTTTTAGACTGTTACTGAACACCTTCCTTTGTTTTCTTTACTCTCTTCTTTATTGGGTGTTTTCTGTGTGGGGGTTTGCATTCAAGACTCCTTTGTATGTTGTGTACTTGAAGAATGCCCTGAAAAATATTTTTTAAAAGATCAGAAGGTCTAAATAGACATTTCTCCAAAGAAGAAATATAGATGGCCAATAGGCACATGAAAAGATGCTCAACATTGCTAATTATTAGAGAAATGCAATAAGGTACCACCTCACACCAGTCAGAATGGCCATCAATAATAAGTCAACAAATAACAAATGCTAGAGAGGGTGTGGAGAAAAGGGAACCCTCCTATACTGTTGGCAAGAATGTAAATTGGTACAACTGCTATGGAGAACAGTATAGATGTTTCATAAAAACCTAAAAATAGAACAACCATATGATAACGGCAATCCCACTCTTGGGCATATATCCAGAGAGAACAACAATTCAAAATAATTAGCACACCCCAATGTTCATAGCAGCACTATTTACAACAGCTAAGACATAGAAGAAATCCAAACATCCATTTACAGATGAATGAAGAAAAAAGATGTGGTTCATATATACAATGGAATATTACCTAGCCATCAGAAAGAATGAAATAATGTCATTTGCAGCAACATGGGTGGACCTAGAGATTGTCATACTAAGTAAAGGCAGACAAAGACAAATATCATATGATATTTATATGTGGAATCTAAAAAATGATACAAATGAACTTTCCTACAAAACAGAAATAGATTCACAGACTTTTAAAACAAACTATGGGAGTTCCCATCATGGCTCAGTGGAAACGAGTCTGAATAGTATCTACAAGGACGCAGGTTTGATCCCTGGCCTCACTCTGTGGGTTAAGGATCCTGCATTGCCATGAGCTGTGGTGTAGGTTGTAGATGTGGCTCGGATCTGGCATTGCTGTGGCTGTGGGATAGGCCAGCAGCAGAGCTCCAGTTTGACCCCTAGCCTGGGAACCTCGATATGCTGAGGGTGCAGCCCTAAAAAGAGAGAAATAAATAAATAAATAAATAAATAAATAAGTAAGTAAGTAAAACTTACGATTACCAAAGGAGAAAGGTGAGGGGGGATGAGTTTTGGATTTACCTATATATACTACCATATGTAAAATAGATAATCAACAAAGTCCTACTGTATAGCACAGAGAACCCTACTCAATATTCTATAATAACCTATAGGAAAAAGAATGGATATATGTATGTATAACTGAATCACTTTGCTATACAACTGAAACTAACACAACACTATAAATCAGCTATACACCAATATAACATTTAAAAATTCTTTTTAATTTAAAAAATAAATTTAGCCTAAAAAAGCTTTTTTTCCTTTTTTTTTTTCCTTTCTTTTCTTTAGGGCTGCATCGCAGCTTATGGAAGTTCCCAGGGTAGGGGTTGAATTGGAGCTGCAGCTGCTGGTCTATGCCACAGCCACAGTAACACCAGATCCGAGCTGGGTCTGTGCCTTATGCCGCAGCTCACAGCAATGCTGGATCCTTAACTCACTGAACAGGGCCAGGGATTGAACCCTCATCCTCATGGATACTAATTGGGTTCATTACTGCTGAGCCACAACGGGAACTCCTAACAAAGCTTTTAAAAAAAAAAAGTATGGATGACCTATTTCTGCTTTGCTTGTGTAATTAAAAATTTTAAAAGGGAAGTGGTAATGAGCTCCTGCTGTGTAGCGCTGGGAACTATGTCTAGTCACTTATGATGGAGCATGATAATCTGAGAAACAAGAATCTATACATGTATGTGTAACTGGGTCACCAGGCTGTACAGTAGAAAAAAAATAATGTATTTGGGAAATAAAAAAAAATTTTTAAAGGGGCAAAGAACAAGAAGAACATAAACCTATATACATTTGAAAAGATGTCAAATATGTGATATTAAGTGAAAAAGGCACTTGCAAAGGAGTATATATGGTAACACCCTGTTTTGATTAAAATTTCCTGCTATTAGCAGAGAAAATATATGAATAATGTATATCAAACTATTGAAAATAGTTAATTGGGGATTTGAGATTATGAGGGACCTTTCACTTTGTACATTAAATGTGTACGTTATTCAAATTTTTATAATATGAATATCACTTTATAATCAGAAGAAAAATTGAAAATGTATATATATATTTGCTTTTTAGGGCCACACCCGCAGCATATGGAGGTTCCCAAGCTAGGGGTCCAATTGGAGCTACAGCTGCCAGCCTATGCCACAGGCATAGCAATGCAGGATCTCAGCTGCATCTGCGACAGCTCATGGTAACATCAGATCCTTAACCCACTATAGAGAGGCCGGGATCAAACCCACAACCTCATGGTTCCTAGTCAGATTTGTTTCCGCTGCGCCACGATGGGAGCTACAAAAATGTATATTTTTAAACATTCTAAACTTCACATCCTTTACTAGTCAGGGTCCTTGAATGGAAACATCAGGAATGGCTTTGGTTAACTGTAGAGAAAATGAAATTACTGGAAAGTGTGGCAGAGCCATTTACTGTTTGCCTGAATATCCATGTGCTCCCCCACATTTCCAGTCCTCTTAGCATTAGATGGGACCATGTGACTAGTTCTGGCCAATAGGCTGTGCATTTAAGAACTAGTGCTCAATCCTGCTCTCTCTTCCTCTTTTTTTTTTTTTCCGACTTTTTGCCTTTTCTAGGGCACAGCATATGGAAGTTCCCAGGCTAGGGGTCTAATCGGAGCTGTAGCCGATGGCCTAAGCCAGAGCCACAGCAATGCGGGATCTGAGCCCCGTCTGCGACCTACGCCACAGCTCACAGCAATGCCAGATCCTTAACCCACTGAGCAACAAGGCCAGGGATCGAACCCACAACCTCATGGTTCCTAGTCGGATTCGTTAACCACTGAGCCACGACGGGAACTCCCTGCTCTCTCTTCTTCTGATATGGCAACCAGGGAGCCTCAGGTGCTAGATGAGACAGTCACAAGGTGTCAGCCTGTGTTCCTGAGTTACCTCTTGGAAAGGAGCTGTCTTGAAAAGCCACTGGACTGGCAGTAGATTTTACATGAGCAAGAAATAAACTTGTACGTATTAAGTCATTGAGACTTGGGGGTTATTTAATATCAAAGCATAAGCCACCCTACCATGATTAACAGAAAAGGGCATAAGATAATCCATGGATCCATGAGAGGCCTGGAGAACCAGGCAGGGTCAGGAACCAAGTGGCATGATATGACACAGCAAAGATTTGCTGCTGGAATTATTTGATAGGATGACACTGTTGCCTTCACTGCCAACAACTGATATTACTACTGACCGATCTTTTAACTCCTTGACTTAATTGAAACTTGCCTCACTCCCTGAAAAACAGAAATCTACTCAATCTGCCATCTTCTAGCCAATAATGTCCTCAGGCACATGTCTTGTTGTCCTTCCATCACAGCCCCAACCCTGGATGAATACAATTATCCACTTTCTCTATGTCAATCCTAGGCCAATATAATTGCTCAGACAGGAGCCCCTAAAGAGTCATGGACCCCAAACCTCTACTAGGTCCATTAGGCTGTATGGCAATTCTGTTTCCCTGCCAAGTTCTCCAAGACTCCATGGGCAGTTTTGCTAAATACCCATTTCCTCAGCCCTCCTACATTTTCTCCTCTCTTTCCCCCTCATTTCACCTTCTACCACACTTAAAACAGAAAACTCCAAACAGCAATGTTTTCAACTCCTTGCCACAAACTACCTGCAAATTCATTAGCATCCCCACCTGACCTATCCTTGACCTTTCCCTGATGTCACAGGTGCCCTTTTTCTTGTTGACTAGTTTTTCCACTGGAGTTCTATGCCCCCATTCCCTTCTACATTCTCAGGAAACGTGATCCCTCCTGTACCTTCAGCCTTTCTCTTTATTAGACTTGGCCTTTAAACATATTCAAGTATCTCGAATTTGAAAAAAAATCTTTGCTTCTTATAAGGTCAAAATTAAATTTACCATGTGACCTAGCAATTCCACTCCTAGGTGTCTACACAAGAGAAATGGAAACATATGTCCACACAAAGACTTGTACTTGAATGTTCATAGCAACATTACTCAGAAAACCAAAAGTTGGAAACAACCCAAATGTCATTCAGCTGGTGAATGCATTTAAACAAAATGTGGTATATACAATTCAATAATAAAAAGCAACAAAGTACTGATACATAATACACCATGAACAAATCTCAGAAATATTATGCTCAGTGAAAGAAGCCAAATTCGAAAGAACACATACTGTATGGGGTCATTTATATGAAATTACTCCCCGCCCCCCAAAAAAGGGCAAATCTAGAGGGACAGGAAATAGTGTTTTTCTGGGACTGGGAGCAGGTTAGGGAGAGACTGTAAATGGACACAAGGGATCTTGTTGGAATGAAATGTTCTAAAAGTGAATTGTAGCAATGTTGGTACAACTCTGTAAACAAGCTAAAATTCATTAAATTGTAAACTTAAAGCTGGTGGATTTTAAGCTGTATGATTATACTTCAGTAAGGACGTTTAAAAACAAAAACATTTACTTATCCACTTATCACTCTCTAGCTTCTGCCCTAAATCTCTATCTCTGTCACGGAAATCAGCTTGAGGACATGGATTGCACCCTTATCCATGCTTCCTGTTCACTCTTTTTCTTATTTATTTTCTCTGGTCACTTCTTAGCTCTTGCATTTTGCCTTCCACTCCTTCCTTCTTAACTCATTGTAATTAGACATCCACCCCAACCACTCCATGTTCTCTGCAAAAGTACCAGTGATCATATCGCTAAATCTCGTTGTTGGATTTCAGACTTTGTTTTGTATAATATTTGGCATGTTGACCCCTCCTTCCATTTGGAAGATGATTTGGTTTCTGTGACATCACACTCTCCTGGTTCTACTCTTTAATCTTAGGCCACTACTTCTTGGTCCCTTTTGTGGGCCCCTCTTCCTCTGCCCTTTTTTAAAAGTTTGTGTCTGATAATATTATGTCCAAGGCTAAGAGAGCAGATCTTAAAAGTCCTAATCACGAGAGAAAAATTTGAAATTATGTGTGGTGATGAATGTTAACTAGACTTATTGTGATAGTTTCACAATATGTACATATATCAAATCATTATGTTGTATACCTGAAATTAATATTGTAATATGTCAATTATATCTCAATTTTATAAAAGAAAAAAAATCATGGAGAACTGTACTGAGTTTCTGATTTTTTTAAAGGACTGCACCCGCAGCATATGGACGATCCCAGGCTAGGGGTTGAATCAGAGCTACAACTGCCGGCCTATGCTACAGCCACAGGAATGTGGGATCCAAGCCACATCTGTGACCTACACCACAGCCTCACAGCAACACCAGATCCTTAACCCACTGAGTGAAGCCAGGGATCGAACCCACGTTCTCATGGATACTAGTTGGATTCATTTCTGCTGTGCCACAATGGGAGGTTCTTTAAAAAACTAAAAATACAGTTACTATATGATTCAGTAATCACACTCTTGGGCACATAACCAGAGAAAACAACAATTCAAAATAATACATGCACCACAATGTTCATAGCAGTATTATTTACAATAACCAAGACATGAAAGCAACATAAATGTCCATCAACAAATGAATGGATAAAGAAGACATGGTACATATATACAATGGAATATTACTCAGGCATAAAAAAGAATGAAATAATGCCATTTGCAGCAACATGGATGGATCTAGATTATCATACTAAGTGAAGTAAATCAGACAGAAAGACAAATATCATATGATATTGCTTATATGTGGAATCTAGAAAAATGATACAAATGAACTTATTTACAAAACAGAAATAGACTCACAGACATAGAACTCCTCCCCCTTTCTCCTTTGGTAACTTGGTAATGTGTGTATGTCGGGAATTAACATACACACATTATACATATAAAATAAAAAAATTAAAATTAAAAAAAAAACAGGAGTTCCCGATGTGGCGCAGTGGTTAACGAATCTGACTAGGAACCATGAGGTTGCAGGTTCAGTCCCTGCCCTTGCTCAGTGGGTTAACGATCCGGCGTTGCCGTGAGCTGTGGTGTAGGTTGCAGACACGACTCGGATCCCGTGTTGTTGTGGCTCTGGCGTAGGCTGGTGGCTATGGCTCCGATTAGACCCCTAGCCTGGAAATCTCCATATGCTGCGGAAGTGGCCCAAGAAATAACATAAATAAATAAATAAATAAATAAATAAATAAATAAATAAAATATATAAACTGGGTGTTCTTTTGTGGCTCGGTGGTAACAAACCTGACTAGTATCCATGAGGATATGGCGTCAATCCCTGGCCTCGCTCAGTGGGTTAAGAATCCAGTGTTGCCATGAGCTGTGGTGTAAGCAGGCTGCTAGAGCTCCAACTCAACCCCTAGCCAGGGAACTTCCATATGCCATGCATGTGGCCCTAAAAATATAAGAAAATGAATTATCTGCTAGAGACCAGCTATTCTTGAGAACAAGATGGATGACAAACTTTTCTCCAAACTTACGCTTACAAAAATGCCTTGGTCCAAAATAAGGCTATTAATTCATATGTAATAGCTGCTGAACCCTTTTCCAAAAGGACATTACTCCAAATCTTACTACCTAGTATCTATAGCTCCAACTCCAAGAATTTTGCAGTGATAGCCTTTCCTCTCCATCTACCTTGCAACTCCTTCTGGATATGCTACAAGCTATGAACTAGATGGTATATCAAACCATAATTCCCACACTATATTATACAATGGGGCAAAGATGCAGAAAGGGGATGGAAATAAATTACACACACACAGCAAGGAAGGAAATTAGGAGAATGGTTATAGTCTTTGTTACTGAAACTAGTCCAGAGGCCATACCTGGGTTTCTGACTTCCCATTCTCTCTCTTGAATCCATGTACACCCCTTCCCTTTAACTAGCACCTTAGCTGTTCATGCTTATTTGCTTGGTAGGGTTAGTCCCTTGGTGGTCCTGCATGTATATTGCTACTGTATTCCTTGGATAATCTTTATCACTGGATATGATATTGATAAAGACACCAAGACGATTACCAGGGACTCAAATACAGAAGGAAGATTAAGCCCTGCTCCAATGGGTCCAGCAATCTTGAGCATGCCTTATAGGAGTAAGTTGTGCATCGGGCTCCTAAGAGACCCTAGAAGTTGCCTCCACAATGATTGTGTACAATCTGAGCTCCTGGAGGTCCTACCTCTATTGGCTTGCTGTAATCTGCATTGAACTTTTGCCACTGGACATGGCAGTGCTAGGGTCACCCAGTGAACCCCTGGGATCCAGACATGCTCTTCCCTACCCCATTTTGTAGCAGACTCCCTATTTCTCCTTGATAATTGAGATCACTCATCCCAGCCGCATAGTAAACATCCCTTTTTTCGCCTATTGGTTCAATGTCATGAGGAGCTCCAAATGGCCAGGTGGAAGTTTCAACATTCTGTGGGTGAAATTTTTGCAATAGTTTAACTAAGTGAAGTGATGAGAAGTGTCAACATCAAAGATCTTGATGTAGGACAGGTGGCTGGGCCAGCCCAAGCAGGAGCAAGGGAAGCTCAGAGGCTGACAGTGGTGGGGGTGCCCTTTTGGTTATTTCCCAGTTACTCCCCCAGACCCAATCTCCACCCATATCCATCCTGCTTTGTGGCTAAGGACACTTATGTCTTTGCTAATTTATCTTTAGTTTACCCATTGAGTATGCCATCTGTTTTTCGATGGCATTAAGATTGACAAAGAGAGTGAGTGAGATTGAAAAGGGGAATGAGTGAATCTGTGAGTAAAGGAAAGAGTGGGTGAATGTAATGTGAGTAAATGCATGAATTAATTAGTAAATAAGTATGAATGAAGGAACGACTGAATAAGTTGATCAGTAACATTTTCCTATTTATTCTGCTAAGGGAAGTAGAGACCATACTCACTTTCCTCTGTAATCACCACAGAGAAGGGAAGGGCAATGGGAGGACAGTGTGAAGGGCAGGCTGCCCCCAGGGGAGAGCATCTCAGGTCCTGCAGGCCAGAGTGCCAACCTTGCTTCAAACCTCATCTTGTGGTATTGGAAGTCCTTACTGGCTACAGCAGAATCACTATGTGAGCTATCAAGAATACAGAATCTAAGACCCTACCCTCCTGGAATTGCTTCTCTAACTTGAGGAGGGATCCAGGAATCTGTGTTTTTAACCCATTTGTGGGTGAACTTGATGTGCAGTCAGATTGGATAACCACTGGTCTGGGCTACACACCTTCTCTGAGAGGAGTGGATAGGCCCAGGGAAATCACTTATATCATGTGCCACCCTCACCAAACTGTTTAGCCTAATTTGACCCTGCTGTTCCAGAGAGACAGTGTGGAATGTGGAGAGGAGAGAGAGACAGACACAGACCTGGGTTCAAATCCCAGCTTTGATCTTCTCCTAAGGTGGGTCAGCAGGCAAATCCCTCACTTACTCTGTTTGACTTTTCCCATCTGTATAATGGGGACATGCAATCTATGGCAAGGACCATTGGGAGAATTGGAGAAAATTCCTCCCTGAAAATCACTGGTATCGAGTAATGAAGACTTGATGATAATTGCAATCATTAGCATTATTGAGCACTTACTAAAATCCAAGTATGGTCCCTAATGCTTTACATCAACAATCTCATTGAATCCCCACACACATTATTTATGAAAGATGAGCTATTATCATTCCTGTGCTACAGATGAGGAGACTGAGGTTTAAAGAGTGTGAATAACTTGTCCAGGGGCCCCAGGCAGCAACAGAGAACTGGGCCCACAAACGGCATCTGAGTCCTTGGAGCCTGCACTGTTAAACACTAAGCTATAAATGGCAGGTCCTTCCCCTTAAAGGTTAAAACAGAAGGTAGAGCCAATTAAAAGGCAAAGAGCTCTGAAGGGGGAAGCCAAGAGAATGTATGCAAGCAGGCGCCTCAGAGAGTGTAGGAGCTCAGTTTGCCCCTAAGCTTCCTGACAGCTGTAGCAGGAAGAAGTAGGGTAGCAAAATTCCCTAGTTTCAATTTTCTGGATAAAAGGCTGCACATAGATATGTCTAAACGGACATTTGTCTCGGACTAAAATTCCAGAGGACTTATCTTGTGGCCAGCTCAGCAAACATCTGGGACCAGAAATTCATTTGTAATTTCATGAGACATTAAAGAGCCTTATTTATACACATGATTGAGCATCTCCCTCTGAAGACAGAGGGATATGTGAAATTCTATCCCAACTCTCCACAGCACTTTTGCCAAACCTCTTTTCTCCTCAGCCCTCTCACACCTCCACCTGCATCGAAAGTAAGACACCAAACAAAAATTTCCTCCTACTGCATCGAAAGTAAGACACCAAACAAAAATTTCCTCAATTCCTTGCCATAAACTACTTACAAGTTCATGAACATCCCCACTTGTTCTCTCTTACTCCTTCCCCCATCACAGTGAAAGAGTTGCCCTTTTTCCTACTGACTTATCCTTCAAACAGTGTTTTGTGTCCTATTGCCTGCTATCTTATCAGGAAACCTGATCAGTGAATTACCTCTCTCCCTCCTGTATTTTCAGCCTCTAATTTTTCTTCTGACTCAGCCTTTAAACATGTTTGAGTTTCTTACATCTTAAAAAAAACCAAAAAACAAAAACTGTGCCAAGACATAGAGTCCACCACCATGATGGCAGAGTAAGGGCAGAGTAAGGAACTCCATGGACCCACTTCCCAGCATACAAGCAATATCAATGAAAATAATTTTTAAAAAGCAACCATTTTAAATCTCTGAAAATTGTTCTAAAGGCATACACCAAACGAAGCATTTATTTTAAAAATCTATTAAAACTTGGTAAGAACAATAACAATCTATGGCTTTCAAAGCCATGACCCACTCCCTCTCCCCCTTCCCCCAATCAGATTGAAGGAAGCTCCACTGTGGGTGGGTGTGACCAAAAAATGACGCTGCTGCTCTCATCAGAATCCAGCCAACTATTACTATATCTCACTTAGAGGAGCAGGCCACAGCACTTCTCATCCCTTCCAACACCGCGTTGAAGAGATGAGCACAGTCAAGAGGCAGGGGGTTCCCTTCTTCTACGTAGCTGTACCTAGTGCAGAGGCTCTACCCCAGGCATGACAGGCCAAGAATACAGATGACCCATTCAACCTTAACCAAGCTCACTAATAGGGCAAAGGTTCCACACTGAGAGAAGCAAGTTGAGAAGACAAAGGTCTACTGACCAGTTCAGCACTGATTTGTGGCTGTCCATAGGAAAAAAGCTCCAGAGCTCTCTCCAAAGGAACTGACTTTATTTGAAACAGAGTATGGGGAAGTTCAAGCTTAAGAACACTCCTGAAAATAATAGTTTCTCTTAATTAAGAGTAGCAAGCTAAATCATAGGCCAGTTAGTTCGCCAAAAAGAACCAGGGAAATATATGCTGGAATCATAACAAAACTCAAAGTCTCACCTCAAAAAATATCCATACACAAAACTGACTGGAACAGAATGTGGAGCAAATTATATTCCAGGACATTACAAAAATACTAGAGCAATCAGCCAATAATTAGTAGAGACTGACAACTGTGTGTGATATAAAACGAGATATTTTAACAGAGAGATCAGGGGAAGAGATAGTCAAAATGAACCCTGCTAAAACCACTGTCATCCCATGGTAACTGTGCACATGCCCAAGGCTGAGAAGCCTAAGGAGCAACACCAGAGTTTTATGCTGTAGGGAAATAGCCTTCATTAAAGTAGTTTAGCCAAGTCACTAAAAAATAAATGTAAAAAAAGTAGGGACTTGAACAGATATTTGTAGCCAATATTCATAGCAGCATTATTCAAAACAGCCAGAAGCTGTGAACAACCCAAATGTCCATTAACAGAAGAATGGATAAACAAAATGTGGTATATACAATGGAATATTATTCAGCTCTAAAAGGGAATGAGATTCTGATACGTACTACGACATGGATGAAGCTTGAAAACATGCTAAGTGAAATAAGCCAGACACAAAATGATAAATATTGTACAGTTCCACTTATATGAGATGCCTAGAGTAGTCAAATTAAAAAAACAGAAAGTATAATGGTGGTTACTAGGGGATGAGTGGGAGAGGGGCATGGGGAGTTGTTTAATGGGTACAGAATTTTAGTTTGGGATGATAAAAAAGTTCTGGAGTCAGATAAGATGATGTTTGCACAACAATGTGAATATACTTAATCCTACTGAATTATACACTTAAAATGACTTAAGTGGTGAGGTGTAAGTTATGTACTATATTTTACCACAATTTTTTAAATGGGCAAAGGCTTTGAATATGTATTTCGCCAAAGATGTACAAATGGCCAATAAGCATATAAAAAGATGCTCAAAATCATTAACTATTAGGACAATATAATTTTGTAGTAAGTTTTAAAATATGGGAGTGTAGTCCTCCAAATTTGTTCTTCTTTGCAAATGTTTTGATTTTTCTGTGTCCTTTGTGTTTCCATAAGAATTTTACAATAATTTTGTCATTTTTGCAAAAAAAAAAAAAGCAACTGGGATTTTAATAAGGGTTACAATGAATCTGTAGATGGATTTGGGGAGTTTGCCATCTTAATGATCTTAAAGCTTCTAATCTATGAACATGGTATGTCTTTCCATTTATTAGATCTGCTTAACTTCTCTCAACAATGTTTCATAGATTTCACTGTACAAGTTTTGCTCTCTTTTCCTTTTTACTGCTGCGCCTGTAGCATATGGAAGTTCCCCAGCCAGGGCTCGAATCGGAGCTGCAGCTGGGACCTATGCTACAGCCATGGCAACACCGGATCTTTAACCCACTGAACCAGGCTAGGGATCAAAAATGCATCCTCACAAAGACAACATCAGGTCCTTAATCCACTGAGCCACAACAGAACTCCAAATTTTCTCCTTGTTAGCTTTGTTCCTATTTTATTCTTTCTTTCTTTCTTTTTTTTTTTTTTTTGTCTTTTTAGGGCCATACCCACAGCATATAGATGTTCCTAGGCTAGGGGTTGAATTGGAACTGTACCTGCTGGCCTAAACCAGAGCCATAGCAATGCCAGATCCTTAACCCACTGAGCAAGGCTAGGGATCGAACCTGCATCCTCATGGATGCTAGTCAGATTCGTTTCTGCTGAGCCACAACTGGAATTCCCTTATTTTATTCTTTTTGATCATGTTGTAAATGTAATTTTACAATTACTCTCCTTTTTGAATTGTTCATTGTTAGTGAATAAGAAATAGAATTGATTTTTGTTCTTGTATCTGCAACCATGCCGAAATACATTATCTATAATAATTTTTATTGATTCCTTAGGATTTTCTATATGTCAGATCATATCTTTTGTGAATAGAGATGTTCCTTCCTTTTCTTTTTTCTTTTTTTTTTCTTTTTTTGTCTTTTCTAAGGCCGAACCCGCGGCACATTGCGGTTCCCAAGCTAGGGGTCCAATGGGAGCTACAGCTGCCAGCCTACACCAGAGCCACAGCAACGCAAGATCCAAGCCAAGTCTGCGACCTACACCACAGCTCAGGGCAACACCAGATCCTTAACCCACTGAGTGAGGCCAGGGATTGAACCCATAACCTCACAGTTCCTAGTCAGAGTCGTTTACCACTGAGCCACAACAGGAACTCCTATCCATTCATCTTAATGGATACTGAGGTTGTTCAATATCTTGGCTATTATGAATAATTAACAGGGGTGTACAGATATCTCTTAAAGGCAGTAATTTCATTTCCTTCAAATATATAACCAAAAGTGGGATTGCTGGATGATATGGTAGTTCGATTTTTTTTTTTTTTTTGTCTTTTTGCTATTTCTTGGGCTGCTCCGGCAGCATATGGAGGTTCCCAGGCTAGGTGTCGAATCGGAGCTGTAGCCACCGGCCTACGCCAGAGCCACAGCACCGCAGGATCCAAGCCACGACTGCAACCTACACCACAGCTCACGGCAACGCTGAATCGTTAACCCACCAAGCAAGGGCAGGGACCAAACCCAAAACCTCATGGTTCCTAGTCGGATTTGTCAACCACTGCGCCACGACGGGAACTCTGGTAGTTCGATTTTAAAATTTTTTAAAAATTCTGTTGTCCATAGTGGCTGCACCAACTTACACTTTTAGCAACAGTGAATGTGTTCCCTTTTCTCCATATTTTTGCCAACACTTGTTATCTCTTGTCTTTTTGATAGTAGCCATTAAAACAGGTATGAGGCAGATTTGATTTGCATTTCCGTGATGATCAGTTGTGCACGTTTCTTAAATCTGTTAGTCATTTGCGTGTCTTCTTTGGAAAAATGTCTATTCAGATCCTCTGACCATTTTTTTTTCTTCTTTGGGGCCACACCCATGGCATATGGAGGTTCCAGGCTCGGGGTCAAATCGGAGCTGTAGCTGCTGGCCTATACCACAGGCACAGCAATGCCAGATCCGAGCCACGTCTGCGACCTACACCACAGCTCACCGCAACACTGGATCCCAGACCCACTGAGCCAGGCCAGGGATCAAACCTGCGTCCTGATGGATCCTAGTCAGATTTGTTTCCACTGCGACACAGTAGGAACTCCCCCTGACCATTTTTAAAATAAGATTATTATTATATTAAGTTGTATGAGTTCCCAATATAATTTCTTAATTACTCAATGAGTTTTGTTACATTTATAGTTGTATAACGATCGCCACAACCCAATTTTATAGCATTTCCATCCCAAAACCCCAGCACATCCCCCCACCCCCCAACCTGTCTCATTTTCCCTATATATTTTGGATATTAACTTGTTATCAGGTAGGTGGTTTGAATTTTTTTTCTCCCATTTGGTAGGTTGCCTTTTCATTTTATTGATAGCTTTCTTTGCTATACAGACACTTCTAAGCTTGATATAGTCTCACTTGTTTGTTTTTGTTTTTATTCCATGTGCTATTGGTGACACATCAAAAAATCATTGCCAAGAATACTGTCAAGGAGATTTTTCCCAATGCTTTCTTCTAGGAGTTTTATGGTTTCAGGTCTTACATTTAAATCCTTAATCCATTTCAAGTTAATTTTTTTTTGTCTTTTTGCTATTTCTTGGGCTGCTCCCGCGGCATATGGAGGTTCCCAGGCTAGGGGTCCAATCGGAGCTGTAGCCGCCAGCCTATGCCAGAGCCACAGCAACATGGGATCCAAGCCACGTCTGCAACCTACACCACAGCTCACGGCAACACCGGATCCTTAACCCACTGAGCAAGGCCAGGGATCGAACCCGCAACCTCATAGTTCCTAGTCAGATTCGCTAACCACTGAGCCATGACGGGAACTCCTCAAGTTAATTTTTGAGTGGTATAAGATAGGGTTTCAACATCATTCTTTTGAATGTGAATATCCAGTTTCCACAACCCCATTTATTGAAGCGTTTCCCTCTTGAGTATTCATGGCACTCCTGTCAAAGAATTAGTTGACTGTGTATATGTTGTATATTTCTGGGCTTTTTATTTTGTTCCATTGGTCTATGTATCTGTCTATATCCCAGTACCATGCTGTTTTCATTACTACAGCTTTTAAAATAGTTTGATCACAAAGTGTGATGCCTCTAGCTTTATTCTTCCTCAAGATTGCTTCAGATATTCAGGGGCTTTTATGGTTCCATGTAAATATTAAAATTATTTTTTTCTATTTCTGTGAAAAACGCCTTTGGAATTTGGTAGAGATTGAATTGAACCTTAGATTAATTTATGTAGTATAGACATTTTAGAAATACTAATTCTTCCAGTCCATGAGCATAGAATATCTTTCTATTTATTTGTATCTTAAATTTCTTTCATCAATATCCTGTAATTTTTAGTGTACAGATCTTTTACCACCTTGGTTAAATTTATTCCTGAGTGGTTTTTTGATGCTATTGTGAATGGAATTTTTTTTCTTCTTCAGGTATTTTGTTGCTTCTGTATAGAAATGCAACTGATTATTGTATGTTGATTTTGTATCCTGCAATGTTACTAAATTCATTTTATATATATGAATTTTTTATATATATTCATTTTATATATATGAATATAAATATATATTTGCTTTTTAGGGCCGCACCTTCAGCAATGGAGGTTCCCAGGCTAGGGGTCAAATCAAAGCTGCAGCTGCTGGCCTTCACCACAGCCATAGCAACAGGGAATCTGAGCTGCACCTGTGCCCTAAGCCACAGCTCACAGCAATGCCGGATCCTTAACCCACTGAGCAAGGTCAGGGATTGAACCAGCATATTCTTGGATACTATTTGGGTTTATTACTGCAGAGCCACAATGGGAACTCCATATTTATTTGTTCTAATAGTTTTTGGTGCAATATTCAGTTTTTTCTGCATATCAGATCATATCATCTGCAAGCAGAGACAATTTTACTTCTTCCTTTCTGATTTGAATGCTTTTCAATTCTTCTTGCCCAGTTGCTGTGTTAGGACTTTTAGTACTATGTTGAATAGGAATGGTGAAAGTGAGCACCCTTGTCTTGGTTATGATCTTAGAGGAAAAGCTTTCAACTTTTCAACATTGACTATGATGTAAGCTGTGGGATTCTCATATATGGTCTTTATTATGATGTGGTACATGCCTTCCATACCCAAATTGTTGATATTATTTATCATGAAAGGATGTTATATTCTGTCAAATGTTTTTACTTCATCTATTGAGATGATAATATGATTTTTATCTTCATTCTATTAAGTGGTATATCACACTTATTTATTTGCATATCCCACGTTTGCATCCCAGGGGTAGTCCTTTTAATGTGCTGTTCAATTCAGTTTGCCGGTTTTTTGTTAAGGATATTTTCATCTATGTTTATCAAGGATATTGACCTGTGGTTTTCTTTCCTTGCACTGGCCTTATCTGGCTTTGGTATCAGGGTAATGCTGACCTCATAAATTGCATTTGGGGGTGTTCTCTCCTCTTTAAATTTTTGGAAGAGCTTAAGAAGGATTGGCATTAATTCTTCTTTAAATGTTTGGTAGATTTACCATTGAGACTATCTCGTCCCAGGATTTTTTATGTTGGGAGATTTTTGATTACTGATTCAATCTCTTTACTCATTATTGGTCAGTTCCGATTTTCTATTTCTTCATGATTCAGTCTTGCTAATTTCTATGTATCTAGGAATTTATTCATTTATTCTAGGTTATCCGATTTGTTGGCATATAGTTGCTCATAGTTGTCTCATGATCTTATGCATTTCTGTGGTATTAGTTGTACTGACTCTTCTTTCATTTCTGATTTTATTTATTTGAGTCTTCTCTCCTTTTTCCTAATTAGCCTAGCTTAAGTTTTGTAAATTTTTTTCATTTTCAAAAAACTTCTCATAGTTTTGTTGATCTTTTCTACTGTTTTTCTAATCTCTACTTCTTTTATTTCTGTTTTGATCTCTATTTCCTTCCTCCTACTAAATTTGGGCTCAGTTTGTTCTTCTTTTTCTAATTCCTTCAAGTGTAAAGTTAGGAGAGATCTTTCTTTTTTTCTTAATGTAGATATTTATTGCTATAAAACTTCTTCTTAGAACTGCTTTTACTGCATTCCATGAGGTTTTGTGTATCATTTATCATTTCTTTCAATATATATTTTTCTTTTTCTTTTCTTTTTATGAGAGTATAGTTGATTTGCAGAGTTGTGTCAATTTGTGCTGTACAGAATAGTAACCCAGTCATACATATATACACATTCTTTTTTTTAATATATAATGATTTTTATTTTTTTCATTATAGCTAGTTTACAATGTCCTGTCAATTTTCTACTGTAAAGCATGATGACCCAGTTACACATACATGTATAGATTCTTCTTTCTTTTTCAGGGAGTTTGGTGTTGGTAGATGCAAACTATTACATTTAGAATGGATAAGCAGTGAAGTCCTAATGTGCAGCACAGGGAGCTATATCCAATCTCTTGGGATAGAACATGATGGAAGATAGTTCGTTTCCATATTTTTTTTTCCAAACTCAGATTCATCTTTATTTTTTTTTATTTTCCCACTGTACAGCAAGGGGATCAAGTTATCCTTACATGTATACATTACAATTACATTTTTCCCCCACCCTTTGTTCTGTTGCAACATGAGTAGCCAGACAAAGTTCTCAATGCTACTCATCTCCTTGTAAATCTATCCTAAATTGTGTCTGATAAGGATCTCCTTGTAAATCTATCCTAAATTGTGTCTGATAAGCCCAAACTCCAGATCCCTCCCACTCCCTCCCCCTCCCATCAGGCAGCCACAAGTCTTTTCTCCAAGTCCATGATTTTCTTTTCTGTGGAGATGTTCATTTGTGCTGGATATTAGATTCCAGTTATAAGTGATATCATATGGTATTTGTCTTTGTCTTTCTGGCTCATTTCACTCAGTATGAGAGTCTCTAGTTCCATCCATGTTGCTGCAAATGGCATTATGTCATTCTTTTTTATGGCTGAGTAGTATTCCATTGTGTATATATACCACATCTTCCGAATCCAATCATCTGTTGATGGACATTTGGGTTGTTTCCATGTCCTGGCTATTGTGAATAGTGCTGGAGGGGCTGTGGAGAAAAGTGAACCCTCCTGCACTGTTGGTGGGAATGTAAACTGGTACAGCCACTATGGAAAACAGTTTGGAGATACCTTAGAAATCTATACATAGACCTTCCATATGACCCCGCAATCCCACTCTTGGGCATCTATCCGGACAAAACTCTACTTAAAAGAGACACATGCACCCGTTTCCATATATCTTTAACTTTTCTTTTGATTTTCTTGGATCCATTTTCAGGAGTGTGCTTAATTTCCACACATTTGTGAATTTTCCAATTTTCTTTGTTATTGGTTTCTAGTTTCATAACATTGTGGTCATAAAAGACAACTGGTATGATTTCAATCTTCTCAAATTTGTGAACGCTTGTTTTGTGAACAAATATATAATCGTAGTGTAGGCCCTGACAATTGTTGAGGTTCCCCCCCACCCGCTTTTCATAATGCAAGTGCCAGGCTTAAGCTTTGATTGCCGAGGGGTCAACCTCAAAGAGGCATCCACTTCAAAGATGGCCATCTCAAATAAACACAGTTGCCAGCCACATGACTAGATAAAGAGCCAGGCTACCTCCCCATGGAGGTTGTCCCTTTATTTTAGAGATCTTCATTGACTTCAATAATTGACTATTTGGGTTACTTTTTTTTCTTTTCTCACACTTTAAATTCTTGCTCTTATGTTTTAAATTCACCAGTAGTGAGCCTGTGAAACCTTGGGCATCCACCCTTGGCCCCAAAGAAACAGAACCCAGGACCCATGTGCTTGTGTGTGCTCTCTCTCTCTCTCTCTCCATGCTCTGAGACCTCACTGCGTTGCCCCAGGTGTGCTGTGTAATTTCCAGGTCTTATAAGTGATAAACCTCTATTTTTCCAGTGTTTCCTGATGGGTTTTTTGTGTGGTTGATTGGTTTGAGTTTTGTTTGTTTTTGTTTTTGTTTTTGTTTTGCTTTTTAGGGCCACATTCATGGCATATGGAAGTTCCCAGGCTAGGGGTCAAATTGGAGCTGCAGCTGCTGACCCACACCACAGCCACAGCAACATGGGATCTGAGCCACATCTGTGACCTACACCATAGCACAGGGCAATGCTGGATCCTTAACCCACTGAGCAAGGCCAAGAATCAAACCCACATCCCCATGGATACTAGTTGGGTTTGTTACTGCTGAGCCATGACAGGAATTCCCCTGATGGTTATTGTTGAAAGATTTCTTACAATCATAATAAAAACCACATGGTTGATCCAACCACACTGGTTATTGATAGGCTGATATCAGCCAAAACAATAATCTATCCAGGGGAATGTTCTGTGTGAACTTAAGAAGAATGTGTATTCTGCAACTGTTGAGGGGAAGATTCTATATATATTTTTAGGCTCACGTGGTATAAAATATAGTCCAAGTCAGTGTCTCATTACTGATTTTCTGTCTGGACGATCTTTCCATTGCCGAAAGTGGGGTATTCAAATCCATTACTATTATTGTGCTGGTGTATATTTCTCCCTTTAGATGTATTAGTATTTGTTTAATATATTTAAATGCTTTGATTTGAGGTGCATATATATTTACAGCTGTTAAATCCTCTTGATGAATTGACTCCTTTATCATTATATAATGATATCGTCTCTTGTTACACCTTTTGAGTTAGTCTATTTTATTTGAAATAAATATAGCTACCCTATGCTCTCTTGGTTTCTATTTGCATGAAGTATCTTTTTTTCCATCCCTTCACTTTAAGCCTATGTGTGTCCTTAAAGCTGAAGTGAGTCTCCTATAAGCAGCATAGAGTTTGGTCTTCCTTTTAATCTATTCAGTTACAGTGCCTTTTGATTGGAGAACTTAATCTATTTACATTTACAGCAATTAAATGTAAATCAGTTTACCGATGACATCTTATTTTTTTCTGGCAGTTTTATAGTCCCTTTGTTCCTTTCTTCTTCTCTTGCTCTCTTCCTCTGTGAATTAATGATTTCCATATTGGTATGCTTTGATTCCTTTTGTCATCCGTGCATCTACTGTGGATTTTTGCTTTGTGATTACCGTAAGGCTTACATAAAACATCTTATAGTTATGAGTTTATTTTTAGCTGATAACTTCAATCATTTATAAGAACACTACCCTTTAACTTTTCCCTCCCACATTTTATGTTTTTTGAGACCAACTTTTACTTTTTATATTGTGTATCTATTGACAAATTATTATAACTATAGTTATTTTTAATACTTTCATCCCTTAATCTTTATACTAGAGAGAAATGATTATCATATCACCATATTTCTTTTTTTAAGATTTTCATTTTTTCTATTATAGTTGATTTACAATGTTCTGTCAATTTCTGCTGTACAGCAAAGTAACCCAGTTCTTTTTCTCACATTATCCTCGATCACATTTCATCACAAGTGATTAAGTAGATTTCTCTGTGCTATACAGCGGGACCTCATTGCTTATTCACTACAAATGCAATAGTTTGCATCTATTAACCCCAGACTCCCAGTCCCTCCCATTCCCCTCCTCTCCCTCTTGGCAACCTCAAGTCTGTTTTCCAAGTCCATGAGTTTCTTTTCTGTGGAAAGGTTCATTTGTGCCATATATTAGATTCCAGATATAAGTGATATCATATGGTATTTGTCTTTCTCTTTCTGACTTACTTCACTTTGTATGAGAGTCTCTAGTTCCATCCATGTTGCTGCAAATGGCATTTTTTCTTTTTTATGGATGACTAGTATTCCATTAACATCACCATATTTCAATATTCGAATATTCTGAATTTGAATGTATTCTTTTACCCATGTATTTGATGTATCTATACATTTTCATGTTACTGATTAACATCCTTACGTTTCAGCTTGAAGAATCCCCTTTCAATATTTCTTGTAAGGCAGGCCTAGTAGTGATGAACTCTCCTAGTTTTTGTTTACCTGGGAAAGTATTTATCTCTTCCTCAATTCTGAAGGAGGGCTTTGTCAGGGAAAGTATTCTTGGTTGGCAGTTTTTTTCTTTAAATACTTCAAATATATTATCCCACTCTCTTCTGGCCTGTGAGTTTGCTCCTGAGGAATCTACTAATAAGTGTTATGGGGGCTCTCTTTTATATGAAGAATTTTTTCTCATGCTTCTTTTAAAATTCTCTCTTTTATTTTAAACAGTTTCATTATAATATGTCTTTTAAAAGATCTTATGTTTTCTTTATTTTTTCCCCCGTACCCATGGCATATGGAAGTTCCCAGGCCAGGGACTCAATCCAAGCCACTGTTGGGACCTATGCCAATCCTTAACCCACTGCACTGGGCCAAGGATCAAACACATGCCACTACAAAGACAATGCCTAATCCTTAACCCACTGTGCTACAGCAAGAACTCCAAGAAGATCTTTCTGAGTTGAAATTTGGGGGTGGGGTACCTATGAAACTTTATGAATTTGGATGACCAAATCTCTTGGAATGTTCTTGGCCATTATTTCTTTTAATAAGCTTTCTGACCCTTTATCACTCTCCTCTTCAGGGACTCTAAATATATATAGATTGTTTCTCTTAATGATATCCCATAGTTCCCATAGGCTTTCTTCTTCTTTTTCATTGGTTTTTTTCTCATTCTTTTCTGACTGGATAATTTCATATGACTTTGTCTTCTGCATCACAGATTCCTTCTTCTGCCTTATTAAGTCCACTGTTGATGTTCTTTTGCATTTTTAACTTTATTCATTGTATTCTTCAGATCCAGAACTTTTATTTGGTTCTTTTCTATGATTTCTATCTCTCAAACTTCTCTTTTTGTTCATGTATTGTTTTCCTTATTTCAATGACTTGTCTTTCTGTGTAGTTTTTGTTGTTGTTTGTTTGTTTGTTTTTAGTTCACTGAGCTTCCTTAAAACAACTATTTTGAATTTTTTATTGGGAAAATCACAGATCTCCATTTCTTTGGGTTCAGTTACTGGAAAAAATATTGTTCCTTTTATGGTGTCATGTTTTCTTAATTTTTCATGCTTCTTGAAGTCTTGTATTACTGTCTTTGTATTTGAAGAAACAGAACAACCTTCATTCTTTACTGACTTACTTCCAAAAAGTAATACTTTTATCATTCCTGTTAGAGATTCTTTCTCAAACCTATTCTATGGATATGCCTACTCTACACTTCTTGTTTCTTCTTGGAGGGAGATTCCTAAGATTCTATGCCTTCTCTTAATCCTGCAAAGTCCATCTAAGAATGGACTGCTTCCGGAGTTCCCATCGTGGTGCAATGGTTAACGAATCCGACTAGGAACCATGAGCTTGCAGGTTCGATCCCTGGCCTTGCTCAGTGGGTTAATGATCCGGCGTTGCCGTGAGCTGTGGTGTAGGCTGCAGACGTGGCTCGGATCCCGCGTTGCTGTGACTCTGGCGTAGGCAGGTGGCTACAGCTCCGATTCGACCCCTAGCCTGGGAACCTCCATATGCCACGGGAGCGGCCCAAGAAATAGCAAAAAGATTAAAAAAAAAAAAAAAGAATGGACTGCTTCCAATTTGCTCTTCCTAATGCAGTGTTGAATGCTCAAGTTTGTGTAATTTCTCCCAGTCCTATAGAGTCAGGCTAGCTTTCTGCTCATGCTCACAACCTGTCAAAAAGGCTAACTCTGATCACTCTCAGAAGTGTGCACAGGGAGCTGGCTAGAGGGTGGAGAAGTGTATAGGCAAAATGCATGGAGCACTGGCGGTACCTGAGGCCAGTTAGGGGAGGATCCATAGGCAAGGCATCTCCAGCAACTCATAGGCTGACTTTCTGTTGTCCACGACATGGTTTATAGTATCCCTATCCCTTTGATGCCCTCTGAGGGTCCTAGCTGCTGTTCTCCCAGCTGCTCCCTATACCCCAGTCATGATGCAGTACCTCATTATTCTGGATAGGATGAGAAAGAAATGTATCTCTTTGGCACTAACACAGTTGGGAAAGCCAGACCCTCATTCACTTGCTCTCGCTTTCCCTATGGGAGAAATCATGACCAAGATCTCTCTTGGCACTGAGCTGCACCATCTTGGGGAAGAGGTGATGTGGGTAAAGTAAAACTGTTCCTATTACCCTTTTAATGCATCCATTATTGGGCTTTTTTAAATTTTCATTTTCATTTTTATTTTTTGCTCCGCTGGTATACTAGAACTTCACTTGACTCCAGACTCCCACAAACATTCTTCACCCATAGGTAATTGCCAAAAATCAGTGTTCTTTGGGGGGAATATGGTAGAAAACATCTATTTTGACATTTTTATTATGTCACTCCATTCTTTTTATTATTTAAATTTTGAATGCAATTCACCTAGTGATGTCATCTGCACCAGTAATATAGGCTTTTCTTTGTGGGAAGTTTTTTTAATCACTAATTAAATCTCTTTACTTGTCACAGGTTTAGTCATATTTTCTCTCTTTTCTCAAATCAGTTTCAATAGCTTGTTTTTATAAATATTTGTCAATTTTATACAGATAATTAAATTTGTTGTCATTTGTCATAGTATTCACCTATTACAATCCTTTTTATTTCTTTAAGGTTGCTAATGGTGTCCCCCTCTTTCATTCTTGAAATTCCTGTAATTTACTTTTTTATTAGTAATTTGCGTCTTCTCTCTTTTTTCTGTATCAGTCCAGCTAAAGATTTGTCAGTATTGTTGGACTTTTCAAAGAACCAATTTTTGGTTTTGTTGATATTCTCTATTATTTTTCTTTTTTAAAAAATAAATTGAAATTGTTATTAAAGACTCACTGTGAATAAAAGCAGTCCCCTGATGCACCTCTTCCCACTCTGAGACCTCCCCAGAGGCAATGGCTTTCAATTATTGTAGATTTTTTTTTATCCCCTAGTATTTACCACAGTGTTTTTTTTAATGTACTTTTATTTGATTTATCAATATTAGACATTTCTCTCTTGACTTTATCATGGTGGATGAGAATTTAGCCCTATTATAATTACCCTTACTTTCTCCTTAACCTCTCTTTGTGGTTATAACATGATATTTGGATAAATCATGAGGGATTGAGTATGCTATTATAACTATGTAAATATTATTCACAGTTGCATCAAGTGTTGTCCTAGTATTATTATTATTTTTGTAACTATTTTTTCTGGATTTATTACCTTATTTTTCATTTATTTAGTGTTTTGTGTACCTAGCCTAGTGTACTTTGAAGTCTGTAAAATATCTTATCACCTATTATTTTCCAAATCTTAAATGTAACAATTCCACTTTTTCCCTTGCCAGTCTTGCTTCTGCAGACCTCAGCATTTCTGCTCTTGCTTGAATTAGCTGCTCTGGAGGTCTGTTGACTCTCACACTGGAAGTTCTTTTTGCTGCTTTCCATGTTGATTTTGTTTCTTGTTCCATACAGCCTCCTTGGTTTACTTTCCTTTTTCAGCACAATCTCTAGTTTCCTAGGAATGGGTGCATGAGAAATAAACTTTAGTTTTTATCATTATATATGTGAAAATGCCCTTTTCAATCCTAATACTTGGTAGATAGTTTGGGTGTAGGATCCTAAATTAAAAACAAAAACAAACAAACAAAAAAATCCAGTTTCACTTGAAAGACTTGCTGTTGTGCTCCAGCATCTAATATTGCTGTTGGGAAATGAAGGGCCATTCTGATTTCTTCCATCATGTCTGACCTGTTTTTTTCCTTCTTTAAAGCTTCTAGGGTCTTTTCATGTCTCCACTATTCTGAAGTTTTACAGGGACTGCATATCACTTGTGACTCTTTTTCATTCATTATGGGTGGGCCCTTTTAATCTTCAGACTCATATTATTTAGTTCTGAAAAAATGTCTTATATCTTTTGATAATTTCCCCCAAATTTACTCGGTTCTTTTCTTGAACTCCTAGTTAGTTAGATGTTAGATCTTGTAGACTGATCCTATGAAGTTTATTATCTTTTTCAATTCTTTTTATCTGTTTGTCCTTTTGGTTTGCTTTCTGGGAGATTTCTTTTTCTCATCCAAGCTATTAAAACAGTTTTTTTTAGTTTTATTACAGTTGATTTACATTGCTCTGTCAATTTTTGCTGTACAGCAAAGTGACCCAGTCATACATCTATACACACTCTCTTCCTCATATATATATATATTTTTTGCCTTTTCTAGGGCCGCTCCCACGGTATATGGAGGTTCCCAGGCCAGGGCTCCAATTGGAGCTGCAGCCTTCAGCCTACACCAGAGCCACAGCAACGCCAGATCTGAGCCATGTCTGCGACCTACACCACAGCAATGCTGGATCCTTAACCCACTGAGCAAGGCCAGGGATCGAACCCGCAACCTCATGGTTCCTAATCAGATTTGTTAACCACTGAGCCATGATGGGAACTCCTCTCATATTTTCTTTCATCATGATCCATCACAAGTGGTTGGATATAGTTCCCTGTGCTGTATAGCAGGATGTCATTGCCTATCCATTTTTAATGTAACAGTTTGCATCTATATTCTCTATTATTTTTCTAGTCTCTATCTAATTTATTTCCATTTTAGTTTTTTTTTTTTTTTTTGCTTATTTTTTTGTCCTTTGTCTTTTTTAGGGCCACACCTGCAGCATGTGGAGGCTCCCAGGCTAGGAGTCTAATCAGAGCTGTAGCTGCCGGCCTGCACCACAGCCACAGCAATGCCAGATCCAAGCCACGTCTGTGACTTGCACCACAGCTCATGGCAATGCCGGATCTCCAACCCACTGAGCGATGCCAGGGATCAAACCCGCAACCCCATGGATCCTAGTCAGATTCGTTTCCGCTGTGCCACAATAGAAACTCCTCCATTTTAGTTTTTATTATATTCTTTCTCTACTTGCTTTGGGTTTAGTTTGCCCTTCTTTACTTAGGTGAAAGTTTAGGTTATTGACTTGAAATCTTTCTTCATTTTTAAAGTAGGTGCACAGTTACAAATTTCCCTGTAAGCATTACTTCAGCCACATCCCATATGTTTTGCTATGTTGTGATTTTTTCTTTTTTCTTTTTAGGGCTACAGCTGTGGCATATGGAAGTTCCCAGGCTAGGGGTTGAATTGGAGTTTTAGCTGAGGCCTATGCCACAGCCACAGCCACAGCAATATGCATCTGTGACCTATGCCACAGCTTACGGCAATTCTGAATCCTTAACCCACTGAGCAAGGCCAGGAATCAAACCCAAATTCTCACGGAGAAAACACTGGATCCTTAACCTGCCAAGCCACAACAGTAACTCCCTGCTATGTTGTATTTTTAATCTCAAAGTATTTTCTAATTTTTGTTGTGATTATTTCTCTATTATTTAGTAGTGCGTTGTTTAATTTCCATATAGTTGTGAAATTCACAGATTTCCTTCTGTTATGATTTTCTACTTTCATCCCTTATGATCAGAGAATATATATTGCATGACTTTGATGCTTTTAAATTTACTGAGCTTGTTTTATAGCCTAATGTATGGTCTATCCTGGAGAAAGTTCCACGTGCATCTGAAAAGAATGTATAGTTTGCTGTTTTTCTAGGGAATAGTCTATAGATGTTCTGTTAGGTTTAGTTAACTTATAGTGTTGTTCAAGTGTTTTATTTCCTTGTTGATCTGCTTAGTTGTTCTATCCATTATTGAATGTGTAGTATTGAAGCTTCCAATTATTCTTTTTCCCTTTAATTCTGTCATTTTCGTCTCATGTATTTTGGGACTCTATTTTTAAGTACATATATATTTATAATTGTTAGAGCTTTCTGATATAACTTTTCTTCATCATAAAATGTCTACCTCTGATAATAATTTATGTCTTAAAATTTATTTTGTCTGATAATCAGATAGCCGTTTCCGTTATGCTTATGGTATGGTACACTTGATGGTTTCCCACAAGCCCATGAGGCTCTATTCTTTTTTCTTTCTCTTCTTCAGAGTAGATAATCTCAGTATACCTATTTTCAAATATGCCAATACGTCCTTTTGGTAACACAAATCTGCTATTAAGTTTCTCTAGGGAATTTTTCATTTTAGTTACTGTGCCATTAAAATGCAAGCATTTCTATGTGGTTCTTTTTTTATATATAGTATCTACCTTTACTGATATTCTCTGATTGATGAGACTTTGTTTTCAAACATACTTTTAATTCTCTAGGCAAGTTTACTTTAGTTCTTTGAATATATTTATAATTGTTGACAAAATCTTTGTCTTATAAGTTCAACACCTGAGATTTCTCAGGTTGATGGCTTTTTTTAAAAAACGTGTTTAGGCCATACTTTCCTATTTCTTTGTGTGTTCCATAATTTTTATTTTAAACTGAGTACTTTAAATAATGTAATATGGTAACTCTGGAAATGAGATTCCCCTCTCCCCAGAGTTTGTTGTAGTTTTTGCTGCTGTTGTTTCTACCTTTTGTTTGTATAGTAACTTTCCTCTACTAATTCTTTAAAGCCTACATTATTTGTCATGTGTAGCCACTGAAGTCTCTTCTCATTTAGCGTAATGGTCAGCTAATGATTGGAACGAGATTTTCTTAAACACACTGAACAAATAAGTGTTCTATTATTGCCAAGGGGATTTGTATGTGTTCAAATATGCCTTTAGCAATCTGGCAGTTTAAAACTCTGACTTAGCCTTTACTTCCTTCTTGTGTAGATTCTCAAGGCCAGCAATAGGTAGCCAATAATGGCTTTCTCAGATATTTCCTGAGCACACTCACAGCCCTGGATATTCACGTTGACTTCTAGATACCTAGAAGTATGTTTGCATTTTTAAAACCTCTCAATGGACATTTAATTTGCTAAATATTTAAGTTTTTTGGCTAACCTCTTATTTGCTGCAACTGGTAACTCATTCTTAGGTATCTACATGTTAAGCAATTGTCACTAATTATTTTCTAGAAAGGATCTCAGAATAGAGCTTTCATCATTGAGTGAGCAAGATAAAATCAAGACAAGTCCTGATATTTGGACTTTTCCAGAGAGTTGCTAAACAAATCAAATAGTGACAGTTGTGTGGGAATGGGGCTTTAGAGGCAAGAGGGAACCTATTGGGAGGATAAACATGTTCTAAAACTAACATATAGTGATTGTTACACACTCAGTAAAGTTACTAAAAATCATTGAATTATACAATTGGAATGGTTGAATTTTATGATATAAAATATAACTCAATAAATATGTTAAAATAGTCTAAGTTAGCCACGAGAAGAAAATACATAGGTGTATAAATTCCAAGATTAGGAAGAAAATGGAATATGGAATGAAAAATCTTTTTTATTTTATTTTATTTTCCCACTGTACAGCAAGGGGATCAAGTTATCCCTACATGTATACAATTACATTTTTCCCCCACCCTTTGTTCTGTTGCAGAAAAATCTTTTTAATTGGTCCACAGCAAAGCAACAACAGGAAAAGAATCATTTAAAAATTGGAATTGAAATGGAGGGAGGACTATAACATCTTGAGGTGTGAAGAAGTAAGGAATTGCTCCAAAAATGATGGAGACACATCAAAAGGACCCAAAAGCAAACTTGAAGGAATTCCCAATGCGCAAATTGGGGACAATTTGAGAAAAAAGTATAAACAAATATCCATGATTTCATCCTGACATAAATAACTTAATAAACAAAAAATTAGGGAAGGGGGAAAGCTCTTCCTTACAGTAGAATTTCAATTAATAAATATATACAGAATGATAGAAATAGGAGGCCACCATTTGTCAAACATCACAGGAACAATTGTTTCAGGCAAAAGTCCTCAAAGGATACTAAAATTAGTGGGTTTATGATGAGAAACAAAATATTAGTCTCAAAGTATCTTTTAACAAGGTATTAATTACAAAGGGAAAATTTTTCAGTAGAGAATCCTTGCAGATGCTGACTTTAACCAAGTGATCATGATAATTAGCTATACGGAAAGCATGTACACCCTAATAGGAATTACTGAGAGGGGCTTACCACATTCTTACCAAATATGTGTAACTTGGATTTAATCATGAGGAAATACCAAACAAATCCAAATTGAGAGATGTTCCACAAATAACTGGCCAGTACTCATTAAAAGTGTCAAAGTCATGATGTACAAAGAGATACTAAGAAACTGTCAAAAACCAGAGGAGATTAAGGAGACATGACCACTAAACAAAATATGGAATCATGGACCTCACATTATTGGGACAGATTAATTTTAATAAGGTCTATAGACTAGTTATATCAATGTTAATTTCCTATTTTCCAAGATTGTATTATGGTTATGTAAGATGTTAGCATTTAGGAAAGCTGGGTAAAATATATTCACAAATTCTTTGTACTAAATTTGCAACTTTTTCACAAATCTAAAATTATTTCAGAATGAACATTTAAATTTTTAAATATAAAAATGAAGAAATGGGCTTGCACTTTAAGCATAATGGATAAGCAGGAGCTCCAAGAGACCTTCTGCAAAAAAACTAGACTCCAGATATGGTACGTTGTGCCTCTAACAAAAGATAGAGGAGCTTTCCAGCAATACCTTGCACTGCTGTTATCAAGCAATATGAGCTGGGCACGGGGTACAGTCAGAAAACCTGCAGTCTTGGTGGAAATGGTCTTGGTGGGAATGTGCAGCAGTCACCCACTAGGCAACAAAGCCACAGAGGCAAGGAGCCTGGCCAGGATAAGAAGTCCAACATTTGTAGAGCCGGAGTGACAAGGACAAGGGAGGGAGTGAATTTCCATAAATCCTGAGTCCTCTATTATCCATTTGTATGGGTAATGATTATTGGGATAGCAAGGAAATAGGAAGCTTGAGTCTGAAACTCCAGCTCAGAGCCAAGCCTGAGGAAGAAAATTTTTCTCAAGTTGGGCCTTGCACAGATTAAATGGAGCATAGTCTCACAAAGATTACCAAATACCAAATCTCGTCCATTTGTAAGAATCAGTAGAAATAAGACAAGAGAGAAAGACATGTATATCCTCAAGGCAATAGATTTGGGAACACTCCAGTATGTAATAGTTATGTATGAAATGTTTAAAGAAATAAAGGATACATTTACAAAGATAAGTGTACAATAAAAATCAATATGAAATGAATAGCCTGAAAGAAAATCAATATGGAGATACCTTAGAAATCTATACATATAACTACCATATGACCCAGCAATCCCACTCCTGAGCATAAATCCAAACAAAAATCTACTGAAAAAAGACACATTCAATGAACACATGTTCATTGCAGCTCTATTCACAATAGCCAAGACATGGAAACAACCCAAATATCCATCAACAGATGATTGGATTAGGAAAATATGGTATATATGTGCAATGGAATACTACTCAGCCATAAAAAAAACAAAAGAGTGCCATTTGCGGCAACATGGATGGAACTAGAGACTCTCATACAAAGTGAAGTAAGTCAGAAAGAGAAAGACAAATACCATATGATATCACTTATATCTGGAATCTAATATAAGGCACAAATGAACCTTTCCACAGAAAAGAAAATCATGGACTTGCAGGATAAACTTGTGTTTGCCAAGGGGGAGGAGGAGAGAGTGGGGTGATTGGGGAGCTTAGGGTTAATAGATACAAACTATTGCCTTTGGAATGGATTAGCAATGAGATTCTGCTGTGTAGCACTGGGAACTATGTCTAGTCACTTATGATGGAGCATGATAATGTGCAAAAATAGAATGTGTACATGTATGTGTAACTGGGTCACCATGCTGTACAGTAGGAAAAAAATTGTATTGGGGAAATAACTATTTAAAAAATAATAATAATAATAAAAGAAAATGAGTTGAACTTCAAGCAATGGAAAATATAATTGTTAAATTAAAAAACTCTACACATGGGTTAAATACCATATTAGAAACAGTTGAAAAGATAATTAGTGAATTTAAAGATAAATGGGAAGAATTTTTTATAATGATTTTTATTTTTTCCATTATAGCTGGTTTACAGTGTTCTGTCAATTTTCTACTGCACAGCAAGGTGACCCAGTTACACATACATGTATACATTCTTTTTTCTCACATTATCATGCCCCATCATAAGTGACTAGACATTGTTTCCAGTGCTATACAGCAGGGTCTCATTGCTTATCCATTCCAAAGGCAATAGTTTGCATCTATTAACCCCAAATTCCCAATCCATCCCACTCCCTCTATGGGAAGAATTTATTCCAAAACAATGTAGAGAGATATAGAAATTAAAATATATTAAAGATAGATTAAAAGACATAGAGAATAAAATGAGAGGATCTAACAAATATTTGAGTCTCAGAAGGATAAAGTAGAAAGACACTGAAGGAGAAACAATTGAAAAAAGTAATTAAAAATAATAAGGATTTCCTGGTTAGGCTAGGCTTTTTAGATCAACTCTCCTACATAAAACTAAAAATGCATAAGATATACACCACACACACACACACACACACACACTATATATAGTATTGTGTGTATATATAGTATATATATACATTTAGTATTGTGCAAGTATATATATGTATATATACATATAATATTGTGCAAGTCTGTATACGTGTATCCATATAAAAATCTTAAAACAATGAAGAGCTGAAAAGATAGTTGGTAAACTGCCAGGCTATATTTTGGGGGAGTGGATGAGGGTAAAGTAAAACCCAAATACAGAGAGGTAAGAGAATATTAGACCATCAGAGAAGTTTTGCCTTGAAGAAATTTGTCCAAAATCATACATAGCTTCCATTCAATGGTGAAGGGGATGGAAGTGAACTCTCAGCTCCTCCTTCTGGGTGGGGGAGATAAATAAAACCCTCCCCACATTAACTGAGGATTCCAAAGATCTGCACTGTCAGGATAAGGGCAAATGAAAATTAAACTCATTTCTTCAACCCCAGGGGGTATAGAGGGGGCCATATTAGTTTGTAAACCTATAATTATATATATATTATATTATACCCAGCTCTTTCTCATTCACAAACAATGGCATATGAAGATATCCTCTCAGAGACAACAAACTTAGTTCATCATCATCACCATCAGACTCTCACTAAAGAAGATCCTATAGGATATACTTCTGAAAGAAAAGAATTGATCCCAAATGGAAGGTCTGAGGTACAAAAAGGAATAAAGTGCAAAGAAAGTGGTAAATATGTGGGAATACATAAGTAAATATTGACCATATTAAAGAGTAATAATAACGTCTAGGAGGATTAAATAATTAAAGTGTCAGACAATAAAATATAGGTTGGGAGGGAATAAAGAGAAAAATCTGGGATGAGGTTTGATGAACTTCAGACTTTGTTCAGATTAATGGTAACCAGTGAAGTAGAAATCAGGATATAACTTCTAAACTAGGAGAGAGAAAAAAAATGGACTAATAAAAATATTCAATCTAAAGGAAATAAAAGGCCGAAAAGGAGAGAAAAAGAAACAGAATGGGCATCTGAAGAGAATGCATAAAATAAATGGAAGATTTAAAATCCAGTACATCAGGAGCCATTTCAAAGTAGATAGATTTAAATGCTCCAGTTAGGAGATAGAGATCACCACACTGTATAAAACAAACAAGCAAACAAAACAAAAAACAAAGTCCCTAACTTTATTTATTTATTTGTCTTTTTGCTATTTCTTTGGGCCGCTCCGCGGCATATGGAGGTTCCCAGGCTAGGGGTCAAATCAGAGCTGTAGCCACTGGCCTACGCCAGAGCCACAGCAATGCGGGATCCGAGCCGCATCTGCAACCTACACCACAGCTCACGGCAATGCTGGATCCCCAACCCACTGAGCGAGGCCAGGGATCGAACCCACAACCTCATGGTTCCTAGTCAGATTCGTTAACCACTGCGCCACGATGGGAACTCCCAAAGTCCCTAACTTTAAAGTTTAACTTTTTTGAAGTCCAAAAGTTCTTAACAAAGTCCTTAAAGCAGTGTCTACCAAAATTTATAGCAAACATCATACTTAGTGGATAATTCATGGAACCATTTCATTTAAGTCAGAAACAGGACAAGAATTCTTTTATCTTCTGTCACAATGTTGTGCTAAAAGGCTTGATTTGTGCAAAAATGCAAGAAGGAAGGAAAGAAATGGAAGGAAGGAAGGAAGTTCCCATCATGGCTCAGCAGTAGTGAGCCTGACTAGTAACCATGAGGATGAGGATGCGGGTTCAATAACGCTGGCCTTGCTCAGTGGATTAAGGATCCAGCATTGTCATGAGCAGTGGTGCAGGTGGCAGACACAGCTCAGATCCCACGTTGCTATGACTGTGGGGTAGGCCAGCAGCTGTAGCTCCAATTCAACCCCTACAGTGAACTTCCAAATGCCACAGGTTCAGCCCTAAAAAGCAAAAAGGAAAGAAGGAAGAAAGGAAGAAAATAAGAATCAGAATATATATGACAAGGTTGTCATTATTATTATTCAATATAATTGTCCACATAGAAAAAATACAAAAAAATCTACAAATTATTAGATCTTATCAGAGATGAAGAGAGTTCTCCAGAGTTGCTGGATAAAGATCAACATATAAAAATAATGGAGTTCCCATCATGGCTCAGCAGAAATGAATCTGACTAGCATCCACGAGAACACAGGTTCGATCCCTGGCCCCGCTCAGTGGGTTAAGGATCCAGCGTTGCTGTGAGCTGTGGTGTAGGTCACAGCTCAGATCCCAAGCTGCTGTGGCTAGGGTATAGTCCTGCAGCTGCAGCTCCAGTTAGACGCCTAGCCTGGGAACCTCCATATGCCATGGGTGTGGCCCTAAAAAAAAGCAAAAAGAAAAAAATATATAAAAATAGCACTCCTATAACCAACAATGACCTCTTTTAAATGAAATTTTTAAAAGAACCAATTCATAGAAAAAAGGAAACAAACCTATTCACAGTATAATGGGGGACAAAATGAGGTATTAGTATATTAGTATATTAGTTTTGTATTGCCACATAAAAATTATCATAAACTTAGAGGCTTAAACCAATATGTATTTATTACCTCAAAGTTTCTGTCAGTCAGGAATCTGGGCACAGCTTAGCTAGATCCTCTGCTCAGGGTCTCAGACCTCAATCAAGATGTTGGTAGGGCCTGTAGTCTTATCTTGGGCTCAGGATCCTCTTCTAAACTTAAATCATTGTTGAAGGAATTCAGTTCCTTGCTGTTGTAGTACTGAGGACCCTATTTTCTTGCCGAGTTTAAGCCAGGGGCTCACTCTCAGTTCCTAGGAGCCAGACTCAGGTCTGAGCTAGAGCCCCTCTCACAGCATAGCAACTGACTTTTTCAAAGCCAGCAAGAGAATCTCACCCCAGCTTGCTATGATGGAGTCTTACATAACATAACATAATCATGGGAGTAACTATCCCATCACCTTTACCATATAATGTAATCTAATTAAGGGCATAACCAATCATATCCCTATCCACACTCAAGAGAAGGTAAATATACAGGGCATGCATACCAGACAATGGATACCTTTGGTGCACCATGTTAGAATTCTGCCCAATCACTTAAGAATAAATATAACAAAAAATGTGCAACACATCTTTGAGAAAAAAATATGAAACATTATCGACTATCAAAAAGAACATACCTGAATGGAGAGCCGTAAAAAGTTACTGTATGAGAGAAGGATCAAGATGGCGGAGGAGTAAGACATTGGTTGCACTCACCTTCTCCCACAAACACATCTACACATAGAAGGATTCACACAGAACATCTACTGAATGCTGGCAGAAGAACTTGCCAAAGCAATCTTGAGAAACAAAAAACAAGCAGGAGGCATAACTCTCCCAGACTTCAGGCAATACTACAAAGCTACAGTAATAAAGACAGTGTGGTACTGGTACCAAAACAAACATGCAGCCCAATAGAACAGAATAGAGACCCCAGAAATAAACCAAGACACCTACAGTCAATTAATCTTTGACAAAGGAGGCAAGAATATAAAATGGGGAAAGTCAGTCTTTTCAGCAAGTGGTGCAGAGAAAACTGAACAGCTGCATGTAAATCAATGAAACTGGAACACACCCTCATACTATGCACAAAAATAAACTCAAAATGGCTTAAAGACTTAAATGTGAGGCAAGACACCATCAAACTCCTAGAAAAGAACATAGGCAAAACATTCTTTGATATCAACCTCACAAACATTTTCTTAGGTCAGTCTTCCAAGGCAACAGAAATAAAAGCAAAAATAAACCAATGGGACCTAATCAAACTGACAAGCTTTTGCACAGCAAAGGAAACCATTAAAAACGAAAACAAAAAGACAAAGTATGGAATGGGAGAAAATAGTTTCAAACACAACTGACAAGGGCTTAATCTCTAAAATATACAAATAACTTATACAACTCAACAGCAAAAAAAAGAAAGAAAGAAAACAAACAAACAAAAAAACAACCCAATTAAAAAATGGGCAAAAGGCATTTTTTCCAGACATTTCCAATCAGACATTTCTCCAAAAAAAGATATACAGATGGCCAACAAGCCTATGAAAAAATGTTCAACATCACGATTATTAGAGAAATGCAAATCGAAATTACTATGAGGTACCACCTCACACCAGTCAGAATGGCCATCAATAACAAGTCAACAAATAACAAATGCTGGAGAGGGTGTAGAGAAAAGGGAACTCTCTTACACTGTTGGTGGGAATATAAATTGGTACAACCACTATGGAAAATAGTATGGAGGTACCTCAGAAAACTAAATATAGAACTACCATATGACCTAGCAATCCCACTCTTGGGCATATATCTTGTCTGGACAAAACTTTCTTTGAAAAAGATACATACACCTGCATGTTCACTGCAGCACTATTCACAATAGCCAAGACAGGGAAATAACCCAAATGTCCGTCAGCAGATGATTGGATTAGGAAGATGTGGTGTATATATACACAATGGAATACTACTCGGCCATAAAAAAGAACAAAATAATGCCATTTGCAGGAACCTGGATGGAACTATAGACTCTCATACTAAGTGAAATAAGTCAAAAAGAGAAAGACAAATACCATATGATATCACTCATATCTGGGATCCAATATACAGCACAAATGAACCTTTCCACAGAAAAGAAGGTCATGGACTTGGAGAACAGACTTGTGGTTGCCAAGGGGGAGGAGGAGGAAGTGAGATGGACTGGGAATCTGGGGTTAATAGATGCAAACGATTGCATTTTGAGTGGAAATGCAATGAGATCCTGCTATATAGCATAGGGAACTATATCCAGTCACTTGTGATGGAACATGATGGACGATAATGTGAAAAAAAGAAGAATATATATATATATATGACTGGGTCACTTTGCTATACAGTAGAAATTGGTGGAACCCTGTAAATCAACTATAATGGAAAAAATAAAAACCATAAGTAAATAAATAGAAAGTCATGGTAAAATAGGAAAAAATAAGTTATTGTATGGTAGAGCTCAGTTCATAAAACTCTTAACTCTCCCCCAATTAATCTCTAAATTAAATTCCCAATCTCAACAGGATTTTTCATGGAATCTGCTAAACTGATTTTAAAACTCATATGAAATAGATTTGTTCAAGAATAATTCATGCAATTCTGGAAAAGATTGAGGAGAGAATGTGGTTCATTTTACCAAACATCAAGATTTATTTTAAAGCTATAGTAATTAGAACAGTGTTAAGTCTGGCTCAGAAATAGACAAACGGATTTTTGGAAGAGAATGGAAAACCCAGAAACAGGTCTGTGGAACTTAGAATATTATAGAGTGGCATTTCAAACACTGGGGAAAAGAACGAATATTCAATAAATATTCAAGACCAATAAATGATTTTGGAGGAACAAATTTTTACATGAAATTATATCTCTGCCTTGTATCTAACACAGAAAACAATGCTAGGTGAACTAAAGCTCTAAATGTGGAAAGCAAAATTTTAAACCTATTATAAGAAAATATAGGAGTTCCAGTCGTGGCGCAGTGGTTAACGAATCCGACTAGGAACCATGAGGTTGCGGGTTCGGTCCCTGGCCTTGCTCAGTGGGTTAACGATCCGGCGTTGCCGTGAGCTGTGGTGTAGGTTGCAGACGCGGCTCGGATCCTGCGTTGCTGTGGCTCTGGCTAGGCCGGTGGCTACAGCTCCGATTGGACCCCTAGCCTGGGAACCTCCATATGCCGCGGGAGCGGCCCAAGAAATAGCAACAACAACAACAATAACAACAACAACAAAAAGACCAAAAAAAAAGAAAGAAGGAAAGAAAATATATGAAAATATAATATGACCTTGGAGTAGGAAAGGTTTTCTTAACTAATTTACAGAAAGCCCAAACTATAAAGGAAAAAATTAGTTTGACTTTATTAAAATTAAAACTTGTGTAAAATAAAAGCACTATTAACAAATTTATAAGACAGGTGCTAGCTTGGGAAAAGATTTGTAACACACATAACAGACAAAAAAAAAGTGGTATAAAGAATTCCTGCAGTGCACATACACAAACAAAAAGACAAAATTAAAGAGAGGAAGAGGCAAAGTATGTGAAAAGGCTATAGAAAAGGAAAACCAAATGAAAAGATATTTAACCTCACTAAATATCAATAAAATAGAAATTAAAACAATGAAAAACCATTTCACATCCATCACATTGGCAAAAATTTTAAGTCTTCTGATACAGGATATGTGGAACGACAGAAACCCTAATGTAATGTTGCTGTAAGTGTAAATTGAGACAATCACTTTAGAGAGAATTTTGACACTCTTTAAAAATATAAAAGGCATATTTACCATATTACCCAGTAATTTCACTTTCAATTATTTTCCCTAGAAAATTCCTCAATGTGTGCACAAGGAGAATGTACTGAGATATTTGCTGCAGCACTGTAATAGTATAAAATTGGACAATGACCTTCAGTAAGTGAATTGATAAATAAAATGTGATATAGTCCTACAATCAAATACTACATAGCAGCTAAAAGAAATGAACAGGATTTATGTATTAACATTTGAGTGAAAAAACAAGTTGCAAAATAATATATATTATAAACATTATGCAATAATATATACTATGTATATGTATATTCTGAAGCCATTTCTGTAAAATTAAAGGTGCACAATGCAATACTTTATTGCTTATAGAGATATAAATGTTTGCAAATAGTATTAAAACATGAACACCGAGTTCACAAAAGCATTTGTATCTGAGTGGAAAGAAGGGAAGAGGATTGAGGATGAGTGGGAGAGGGCACTTCAATTTGAATGCTTAATTGCTGTTATAGCTTTGAAAAACCCAGATTTGGAGTAGATGTGATGAAATGTTAACAATGAAGAAGCCTGGGTATACGGGTATTTGTTATATTATGCTTTGTACTTTTCTGTGTGTTTTATATTATAAAATATGTCACAGAAAGCGAAATTTGGGACTCTTCTCAAATGATGCTGACAGAGAGTGTAACATTTTGGAGCCAATTCCAGGATGTTTGTGCTGAGCAACAACCAAAAGTGTAAAGGGAACAAAAAGAAAGGGAGACGATATGCATAATCACCACACTGTTCCCATGGACACGCTACTCAAGTAAGTATTCTTGTCTGTTTGTAAATCATATCAGTCTTCTCAAAGCTCAAAATGATATGATGAGATGACTAATACACCATTAATATTCTTATTGTTCTAGGAGTACAAAACTCTAAGGCTCTGGGTAGCAAATGTTATAAAATGTCAAATTTATGGGACTATAAAGTATACAAGTACAAAATTATTGAAAACCTTGTATATTATAAAACAAGATTTCTGTAGAGGGAATTTGATAGAATAGAAGCACTCTTATCTGATGCAATTACAGCTATAGTTAGTCAGCTAATGGAAAAAGTAAAGCAGGGAGTCATAGACATGACACATTAATAGAGTAAAATTTTTATTATAATTAAAACATAAATGTATATTCATGTCATAGACATAACACATTAATAGAGTAAATTTTTATTATAATTAAAACATATAGGAGTTCCCGTCGTGGCGCAGTGGTTAACAAATACGACTAGGAACCATGAGGTTGCGGGTTCGGTCCCTGCCCTTGCTCAGTGGGTTAACGATCCGGCGTTGCCGTGAGCTGTGATGTAGGTTGCAGACGCGGCTCGGATCCCGTGTTGCTGTGGCTCTGGCTAGGCCGGTGGCTACAGCTCCGATTCAACCCCTAGCCTGGGAACCTCCATATGCCGCGGGAGCGGCCCAAGAAATAGCAACAACAACAACAACAACAACAACAAAGACAAAAATAAATAAATAAATAAAAAATAAATAAAACATATGAATGTATATTCATTAACACTTTAATAGAGTAAAATTTTTATTATAATTAAAACATATAAATGTATATTCATGTCATAGACATGACACAATAGAGTAAAATTTTTATTATAATTAAAACATATAAATGTATAAATATATATTCATTTAATATCAAGGTCTTTTCTTTGTGTGTACTCCTACTAATTGGCCTTCTCATTTTTCCTGTATAAACCATACTCACTGTTCATTATTGATGTGTTATAGTTTTGATGTCTTTAAAATGGAGCAAGAAGTTAAAGAGGATTCTGAAGAAATCTGAGAGAGAGAATCCTTTCAGAGTTTTAAGAGTAGCTAATGGGGGCAAGAGACAAGATGATGGAGTAGAAGGACTTTGAGCTCACCTCCTCTCTCTAGCACACCAAAATCAACCAACTGCTAAACAATCATTGATTTAAAAGACTGGAACCTGGAGTTCCCATTGTGGTGCAGCAGAAATGAATCCGGCTAATAACCATGAGGTTTCAGGATCAATCCCTGTCCTCACTCAGTGGGTTAAGGATCTGGCATTGCCATGAGCTGTGGTGTAGGTCACAGATGCAGCTTGGATCCTCTGTTGCTGTGGCTGTGGCATAGCCTGGCAGCTGTAGCTCCAATTCTACCCCTAGCCTGGGAACCTCCATATGCCATGGGTGCGGGCCTAAAAAAAAAAGACCAAAAAAAAAAAAGATATTCCACATTCGGAGTTCCCGTCATGGCGCAATGGTTAACGAATCCTACTAGGAACCATGAGGTTGCGGGTTCGGTCCCTGCCCTTGCTCAGTGGGTTAACGATCCGGCGTTGCCGTGAGCTGTGGTGTAGGTTGCAGACGCGGCTCGGGTCCCGCGTTGCTGTGGCTCTGGCGTAGGCAGGTGGCTACAGCTCTGATTTGACCCCTAGCCTGGGAACCTCCATATGCCGCGGGAGCAGCCCAAGAAATAGCAAAAAGACAAAAAAAAAAAAAGATATTCCACATTCAAATACATAAAGAAGAAACCACAAGGGGATGGTAGATGAGGTGCTCTCATGATATAATCAAATCCCATATCCCCAGGTGGGAGATGAACAAACTGGAAAATAACTATCACAGGTTCTCCCACAGGAGTGAGAGTCCTGAGCCCCACATCAGGCCCCCCATATTGGGGTTCCGGCATCAGGAGGAGGAACCCCCAGAGCATTTGGCCTTGAAGGCAATTTGGGCTTGACTGCAGGAGCTCCACAGGACTAGGGAAGACAGAGACTCCACCCTTGGAGGGTGAACACAAGGTCTCACATGCACTGGGACCCAGGACAAAAGCAGTGACTCCATAGGACCCTGGGCCAGACCCACTTACTGGTCTTGAAGGGTCTCTTGAGTAGGCAGGGGGCAGTTGTGGCTCACTCTGGGGACACTGGTAGCAGAGGTATCAAGGAGTATTCATTGGCATGAGTTCTCCTAGAGGCTGACATTTTGACACCAAGTCCTGGCCCCACCCAACAGCCTGTAGGCTTCAGTGCTAGGGTGCCTTGGGTCAAACAACCAACAGGGCAAGAACACTGCCCCACCCATCACCAGACAGCATGCCTAAAGTCTTCCTGAGCCTACATCTGCCTCTAGACACACCTCTTGATGTGGCCTGGCCCACCAGAGGGCTAAGACTCAGCTCCACCCACCAGTGGGCAGGCACCAGCCCCTCCCACCAGGAAGCCTGTGCAAGCCTCTAAACCAGCCTCACCCACCAGGGAACAGACACCATAAGCAAGAAAACTACAACCATGACTCGAAAAGACACATGTACTCCAATGTTCATTGCAGCAATATTTGCAATAGCCAAGACATGGAAACAACCTCAATGTCCATCAACAGAAGAGTGGAACAAGAAGATGTGGTACATGTACACAATGGAATATTACTCAGCCATTAAAAGGAAAGAAATAATGGCATTTTTAGCAACATGGATGGACCTAGAAATTACCATGCTAAGTGAAGTCAGTCAGACGATGAGACACCAACATCAAATGCTATCACTGACAAGTGGAATCTAAAAAAAGGACACAATGAACTTCTTTGCAGAACAGATACTGACTCACAGACTTTTAAAAACTTATGGTTTCCAAAGGAGACAGGGTGGGGAGTGGGGGGATATGCTGGGGGTGTGGGATGGAAATCCTATAAAATTGGATTATGATGATCACTGTACAACTGTAAATATAATAAATTCATTGAGTAATTAAAAAATAAATAAATTTTAAAAAGAAAACTATAATCCTGCAGCCTGCAGAATAGGGTCCACAAACACAGGTAGAACCTACCCTGAGAGCAGCTGATCCTTGGCCCTTGGTTGATGAGAGGGAAGTATATAGCTGGGGCACATAGGACATCCCCTGTAGAGGGCCATTTCTCCAAGGTCCAGAAATGTAACTATCCTTCCCCATACATAAAAATGGAAATAGAAATTTAGATAAAATGAGATGGCAGAGGAATATATTGCAGAGGAAGGAACAATATAAAACCCCAGGCGAGCAACTAAATGAAGTGGACAAAGGCCATCTACCTGATAAACAGTTCAGAGCAAAAATCAAAAAGTTGATCCAAGAACTTGGGAAAAGAATGGGTTCACAGAGTGGGAAGTTACAATAAGTTTTTAACAAAGAATAAGAAAAAATAAAGAATTGGAATTCCCTGGTGGCACAGCAGGTTAAGGATCTAGCATTATCACTGGTGTGGCTCAGGTTGCTGCTGTAGCATGTATTTTCTCCATGGCCTGGGAACTAAATAAATACATAAAAACATCAATTAAGTAAGTAAAGAAAGAAAGAAGGAAGGAAAATAAGGACAGTTTATATGAGACCTCTGGGACAACATCAAATCATTAACATTCACATTATAAGGGTCCCAAAAGGAGAAGAGAGAGAGAAAAAATATTTGAAGAGATAATAGCTGAAAACTTCCCTGATATGGGGAAGGAAACACTCAGTAAAGTCCAGGAAGTACAGAGAGTCCCATACAGGATTAACCCAAGGAGGAACACACCAAGGCATATATTAATCAAATTGACAAAAATTAAAGACAAAGAGAAAGTATTAAAAGAAACAAGAGAAAAGCAACAAATAATATACAAGGGAATCAGCTGATTTTTTCAGCAGAAACTCTGCAGGCCAGAAGGGAGTGGCATGATATAGTTAAACTAATGAAAGGTGAAAACCTACAACTAAGAATACTCTACCCAGCAAGGCTCTCATTAAGATTCAGTGGAAATCAAAAGCTTTACAGGCAAGCAAAAGGTAAGAGACTTCAGCACCACCAAACCACCTTTGCAACAAATACTAAAGGAATTTCCCTAGGTAGGAAAGGCCAAACTAGAAATGTGAACATTGCAAATGGGAAAGGTCACTATTAAAGGTAAACATATAGTAAAGGTAGGAAGTCATCCACACACAAATATGATATAAAAACCAGCAATCATGAGAGGAGGAGAGTACAAATGCAGGATATTTGTGTGTGTGTGTGTGTGTGTGTGTGTGTGTGTGTGTGTGTGTGTGTGTTGTTGTTGTTGTTTTTTCTAGGGCCACTAGCGGCACATGGAGGTTCCCAGGTTAGGGGTCGAATAGGAGCTGTAGCCGCCGGCCTACGCCAGAGCCACAGCAACGCAGGATCCGAGCTGCATCTGTGACCTACACCACAGGTCATGGCAACACCAGATCCTTAACCCACTGAGCGAGGCCAGGGATCGAACCTGCAACCTCATGGTTCCTAGTTGGATTCATTTCCTCTGAGCCACAATAGGAACTCCAAAATGCAGGATATTTGAAATGCATTTTAAATTAAAAGATTAGCAACTTTAATTTAACTTATTATGGTGATCATGTAAGAAGACAAAAGAGAAAAAAATGCATCTCTTTTACTAGAATAATGTTTCTGATTTAAAGTGAAATCAGGCATTTTTTATCAACACGAAGGCAACGTGGCTTCCCGACCCTCTCCTCTATCATGAATACCAACATCTTTGCTTCACTCAATATCAATAATAAATATATTTTCTGATGGAAAAAAAGAGATCAGCAACTTAAAACAATCATATATATACATATATAGACTGCTATATTTAAACTTCATGGTAACTGCAAACCAAAAATCTATAATAGATATATAGACAAGAGTAGCTAATGATGTTGAATGTCTTTTCATATGTTCATGTGCCATTCCTCCTCAGTGAGATCTCTTCATGTATGTTTAATGACACTCTATATAATATATAGTGATTCACTGGCATTGAACTCACATCCAACACCACCATAATTCATGCCTAAACTAAGCTTACCTAATATGCACAATTTCTCTATAAGGCACATCACAGACTTATGCTTAGAAATACTAGAAAGCACCTCAGCACTATTCTTGGGGGCCATTTTAACAGTGAAATCATCAATAAAATCACAAAAAGTGAAAAGCATGACGCTAAATACACCGCAGAAAGGATACTTGTTTACAGTATGATAATTAAAACAAGAAGGCAGGAGTTCCTGTCGTGGCTCAGTGGTTAACGAATCCGACTAGGAACCATGAGGTTGCGGGTTCGATCTCTGGCCTTGCTCAGTGGGTTAAGGATCTGGCGTTGCAGTGAGCTGTGGTGCAGGTTACAGATGCTGCTTAGATCCCGCGTTGCTGTGACTGTGGCGTAGGCCAATGGCTACAGCTCCGATTAGACCCCTAGCCTGGGAACCTCCCATATGCCGCAGGTGTGGCCCTAGAAAAGGCAAAAAGACAAAAAAGAAAAAAAAAAGAAGGCAGAGTGTCACCTTGTTTGACCTCAATTGGAAACATGCACATTAGGCAACTCAAATTTTTTGTCACTCTGTTCAAGTGTATGTCTGCGAATGACTGTGCAGATACTGTGATTATTGATTTTAGGGTTACAAATACATTTTAAAGAGTAAGTGGTAGATGGAATTAAGGTGATGTAGTAGAAGGACTGGAGCTCAACTTCTTTCATAAAAGCAACAAAATTACAACCAAATGCTGAACAACCTTCAACTAAATAGACTGCAAACTGTCAAAAAAGATATCCTACTCCAGAAGACAAAGAGGAGGCCACATCAAGAAGGTAAGAGGGGCAATTATGCAATATATGCAACCCCATACCTGCCAGGTGGGCAGCCCACGGACTGGAAAGTAACGGTATCACAGAGACTAACCTACAGGAGTGAGAGTTCTGAGCCCCATGTCAGGTCCTCACGACTGGGGATCTGGCATTGGGAGAAGGACCCCCCCTGAGCATTTGGCATTGAATGCCAGGGCGGGTTGTGTGCAGGAGCTCCACGGGACTGGGGAAAACATAGACCCCATTCTTGAAAGGCGCACACAGGATTTCATGTGCACTGGGTCTCAGGGAAAAGCAGAGACTCCATAGGAATATGGGTCAGACCTGACTGCAGTTCTTAGAGGATCTCCTGGGAAAACAGGGGGTGACCACGGCTCGTTGTGGGGGGAGGACTTTGGAGGCAAAGCTCTCAGGAATAATCATCGGCGTGTGTTCCTCTAGAGGCGGGCATTTTGGAAAAATCTGGTCCCACCCATCAGCGCTGAGAAACCCCAGGCCAAACAATAATTCAGGTGGGATCACAGCCCTGCCCATTAGCAAACAGGCTGCCTAAGGACCCTCCAGGGACACAGCTGCCTCTAATCTCACCGAGAGACAAAGTCCCACCCACCAGAGGGATAAGAATCAGCTCCGCATACCAGTGGGCAGGCACCAGTCCCTCACATCAGGAAGCCTACAGCAAGCCCCCATACCAACATCAGCCACGAGAGGGGCAGATATCAGAAGCGAGAGAGGCTACAACTCTATTGTCTGAAAAAAGGGCACCACACCAAAAATCTATACAAAATGAAAGGCAGAGAACTATAACTCAGATAAGGGAGAAAGAAAAGAAAAAAAAAAAAACAGAAGAACAGCTAAGTGATTGGGAGATTATCAACCTCCATGAAAAAGACTTTAGACTGATGATAGTGAAGATGATTCAAGACATTGGAAATAAACTGGAAGCAAAGATTGATAAATTCAAGAAACACTGAGCAAGAAATACAAGATGTAAGGATTAAGCAAGCAGAGATGCAAAATACAATAACTGAAATAAAAAATTCATTAGAAGCAACAAACAGCAGAATACAGGAGGCAGAAGAACGAATAAGTGAGGTGGAAGACAGACTAGTGAAAATCACTGATGTGGAATAAAAAAGAGAAAAAAGATTGAAAAGAAATAAAGGCAGTCTAAGAGAGCTCTGGGACAACATGAAACGCACCAACAACCGTATTATAGGGGTGCCAGAAGGAGAAGAGAGAGAGAAAGGGATAGGAAAAATATTTGAAGACATAATAGCCAAAAACTTCCCTAACATAGGAAAGGAATCACTCACTCAAATCCAGAAAGAACAGCAAGTACCATATAAAATAAATCCAAGGAGGAACACCCCGAGACACATATTAATCAAATTGACCAAAATTAAAGACAAAGAGAGAATATTGAAAGCAGCTAGGGAAAAGAAACAAATAATATACAAGGGAACCCTGATAAGGTTATCAGCAGATTTTTCAGCAGAAACTCTGTAGGCCAGAAGGGAGTGGCATGATATACTTAACGTGATGAAAGGAAAAAAACCTCTTACCAAGATCACTCTATTCAGCAAGGCTCTCATTCAGATTTGAAGGAGAAATCAAAAGCTTTACAGACAAGTAAAAGCTAAGAGAGTTCAGCAACACTAAACCATCTTTACAAGAAATACTAAAGGAAATTCTCTAGGTGAAAAGAAAAATACCACAACTGGAAACAAAAATATTACAAATGACAAGGCTCACCAGTAAAGGCAAATATATAGTAAAGGTAGGAAATCATCCACACACAAATATGCTACCAGAGTCAGAAATCATGAGAAGAGGAGGGTACAAATGCAGGACACTGGAGATGCACTTGCAATTAAGGGACCAACAACTTAAAACAGTCATATATAGGATATATATTCATATATATTTTCATTCCTGTATCAAAACAACAGGGTAACTGCAAACCAAAAAATGTACAATAGACACACACACAAATAAGAAAAAGAGGAGTTCCCGTCGTGGCTCAGTGGTTAATGAATCTGACTAGGAACCATGAGGTTGTGGGTTCAATCCTTGGCCTTGCTCAGTGGATTCAGGATCTGGCATTGCCGTGAGCTGTGGTGTAGGTCACAGATGCGGATAGATCCCACATTGCTGTGGCTCTGGCGTAGGCCATCAGCTACAGCTCCAATTAGCCTGGGAACCTCCATGTGCCACAGGTACGGCCCTAGAAAAGCCGAAAACAAAAAATTTAAAAAATAAGAAAAAGAAACTCAAATACAACAATAAAGATAGTCATTAAACCACAAGAGAAAGGAACAAGAGAAGGGAAGAAAAAAAGACCAACAAAAACAAATCCAAAACAGTTAATAAAATGACTGGTTATTATGGTTTCCAGAGGAGACAGTTTGGCGGGCAGGAGGTGGGCTGGGGGTTTGGGGTGGAAATGCTGTAAAATTGGGTTGTGATGATTGTTGTACAACTATAGATGTAATAAAATTCACTGAGTTAAAAAATAAAGAGTAAGTGAATTCACAAATACAGAATCCATGAATAATGAGAATCGACTATATATCCAAGATCACTCCAATCAGAAATTTAGTAAGGACACTACTCGTGGCATGATACCGCTGTCGATGGACTTTTGCTGTACTGTAACTTCTATGAATAATTTCTCAACATTCTCTGTTCCTCTTCATTACACTGTTAAGATTCAATGCTGTGATGGAAACATCTTATAGGAAAAGCCCAAGGCCCTATCTCTTAGTAGGACTCACAATGGGAGATGGTACTCACATAGAAAGGGTATTCTGATGTTAGTACCCATGATGATAAATGCCCATTGAAGTTTACCACTTGTTCAAAATCTGCACACACTCTTCTTTCCATGTTTAAACTTGGTACCCCAAACTGCTCCGACCTAACATAATGCAGCTAAAACTTCTACAACTGAAAACAGGCTCACCCTCTCCTTAAAATAAAGGACATCTCAAAGTCTTATTAGGTAATGCGTCTGACTCCAGTTCCAGGCTCTCTAGGTAATGTTTGCCCCTCCCCTATTTCTAATGCAATACTAATTCAATATTCTGCAACTATGATGTCAATTGTAAAGTTCACCTTCACTTACTAACATCCTTCACATGAAGTAATGGGGAAAAAAAGGAAAGGAAAGAGAAAGGAGATTAGTCAAAATAAAATATTCATGACATCATAATTTATTTTTAATGCAGATGGAGTCTACAATTTTTCTCTTTCTTTTTTTTTTTACAGCCACATCTGCTGCATATGGAAGTTCCTGGGCTAGGGCCAAATCAGAGCTGCAGCTGAGGCCTACACCACAGCCATGGCAACACCAGATCTGAGCCACATCTATGACTCACACCACAGCTTGCAGCAACTCAGATCCTTAACCCACTGAGGAAGGTCAGGGATCAAACCCACATCCTCATGGAGACAGCATCGAGTCTTTAACCCACTAAGCCACAAAGGAAACTCTGAGTCTACAACTCTTTACATCTAGTAAAGATGTGATTTTACACAGAAAATGGTACAAATGGGAGGGGGAGACAGGAATATATTGGAGCACAGTTTTTTATATATTATTGAAATTAAGCTGGAATTAATCCCAACTTAATTATTTAAAGATGTTAATTATAACCCTCAGAGCAATCACTGAGAAAACACCTCAAAATACAGTAAAAGAAACAATAAGAGAATAAAAATGATATACAAGGAAATATCCATTTAACACAAAATAAGACACTAATGGAGGAATGGGGGAACACAGAAGACAAAAGACATACAGAAATAAATAATAAAAAGCTCCTTAAGTGTAAATGGGATTGAACATCCCAATAAAAAAGCAAAGATTGGAGTTCCCGTCGTGGCGCAGTGGTTTAACGAATCCGACTAGAAACCATGAGGTTGCGGGTTCGGTCCCTGCCCTTGCTCAGTGGGTTAACGATCAGGCGTTGCTGTGAGCTGTGGTGTCGGTTGCAGACGCGGCTCGGATCCCGCGTTGCTGTGGCTCTGGCGTAGGCCGGTGGCTACAGCTCCGATTCAACCCCTAGCCTGGGAACCTCCGTATGCCGCGAGAGCAGCCCAAGAAATAGCAAAAAGACAAAAAAAAAAAAAAGCAAAGATTGGCAAAGTGGAAAAAAATATGACTCCAATATGCTGTTTATGAGACAAACATGAATTCAAAGACACACATAGATTAAAAGCATAAGGATAGAAAAAGATATACCAAGGAAACTGTACCCAAAAGAGAGCTACAGCATCTATACTAATAGAAAGCAAAATAGACTTGAAGACAAAAATTGTTACTAGAGACAAGAAAAGACATTTCATAATGATAAAAGTGTCTCTATCAAGAGTATATAACAACATAAATGAAACTAACCACAGTGCCCCCAAAATATATGAAGCAAAAACTGACAAGATTTAAGACAGAAACAGACAATTCAATTTCACTAATTGGAGGCCTTATTCCTCCATTTTCAGAAATAAATAACACAACTATGTAGATTAACAAAGAATTAGAAGACTCAAATTACTATATACAAACACTAGACATAAGAGACATCTGTAGACCATTCCACCACCACCACCAACAAAATACACATTCATCTCAGGTATGCATGGAACATCCTCCATGATATATCACATTCTAAGCTGTAAAAAAGGTAGCTCAATAAATTTAAAATACTAAAATCCACAAAATAGTTCTCTGAACATAATGAAATTAGAAATCAGTAATAAAAGAATGAGGCACTCACAAATATGTGGAAATTAAACAATACACTCTTTTATAACTAATAGTTCAGAGAAGTAACCATAAGGTAAATTACAAATACTTTGGGATGCATGAAAATGAAAATACAACATACCAAAACTTATAGAATGTAGAAAAAGTAGTGCTTATTATAACTTATAATATTGTTATAAATGCCTATATTTTAAAAAGCAGAGAGATCTCAAGTCAATAACATAATCTTCCACCTTAAGAAACTAAGCAGAGAAGAGCAAACTAAACCCAAAGCAAGCAGAAGGAAGAATAGTAACTACAGAGGAAGTAAATGAAGAAATGAAACAGAGACCAGAAAAACAATAGAGAATATCAACAAAGTCAATAATCGGTTCTTTGAAAAGTCCAACAATATTGACAAATCTTTAGCCAGACTGATATAGAAATAAAGAGAGAGCAGACTCAAATTACTAATATCAGAAATGAGAGAGGGGGAGTTCCCATCGTGGTGCAGCAAAAACAAATCTGACTAGGAACCATGAGGTTGCTGGTTCGATCCCTGCCCTTGCTCAGTGGGTTAAGGATCTGGCATTGCCGTGAGCTGTGGTGTAGGTCACAGACGCGGCTCAGATCTCGTCTTGCTGTGGCTGTGGTGTAGGCTGGCAGCTGTAGCTCCAATTAGACCCCTACCCTGGGAACCTCCACATGCCGCGGGTGCAGCCCTAAAAAGCCCAAGGGAGGAGTTCCCGTCGTGGCGCAGTGGTTAACAAATACGACTAGGAACCATGAGGTTGCGGGTTCGGTCCCTGGCCTTGCTCAGTGGGTTAACGATCCGGCGTTGCCGTGAGCTGTGGGGTAGGTTGCAGACGCGGCTCGGATCCCGCGTTGCTGTGGCTCTGGCGTAGGCCGGTGGCTACAGCTCCGATTGGACCCCTAGCCTGGGAACCTCCATATGCCGCGGGAGCGGCCCAAGAAATAGCAACAACAACAACAAAAAAAGAGACAAAAGCCAAAAAAAAAAAAAAAAAAAAGCCCAAGGGAAACAAAAAAAAGAAAGAAATGGAAGAGGGCCCTGCTGATTCTGTGGTATCTGTGTTGAATAAAGAGAAGGGTAGCAGTGCTTCTCAGGTCCTCCGGAGACTTGGATTTAGAGGTGTATGGAAGGGACTCTTTTTTTTTTTTTTTTTTGTCTTTTTGCTATTTCTTGGGCCGCTCCCGCGGCATATGGGAGGTTCCCAGGCTAGGGGTCAAATCGGAGCTGTAGCCACCGGCCTACGCCAGAGCCACAGCAACGCCGGATCCGAGCCACGTCTGCGACCTACACCACAGCTCACTGCAACACCGGATCCTTAACCCACTGAGCAAGGCCAGGGATCGAACCTGCAACCTCATGATTCCTAGTCGGATTCGTTAACCACTGCGCCACGACGGGAACTCCAGGAAGGGACTCTTTGCCCTTATCATCATGATTGGCACTCTGACTGCACTACAGTGGTTCATCTATGACTCTGTGAAGGTCTACTTCAGGCTCCCTCACCCTCCTCCACCTGAGATGCCAGAGTCTCTGAAGAAGAAGCTTGGGTATACTCAGTAGATAGATGAAAGCAAATGTGGACTGAATCTGCTTGTTGATCAGGGTTGAGGAAAATGCAAAAGAAACTTTTATGTATTTGACAGTGTAAGAAATTGTCTATTCCTGATATAATTACTGCAGTACTCTTGCCAAAGGCAAGAGTTTCAAACTTATTGTTGAAATAAACCCAAATGTTAATGAAAAAAAAGAAAAGAAATGAAAGAGGGGACATCATTAGCAAACTTAAAGAAATAAAAATGATTATAGATGAATACAATGGAAACATGCTAACAAATTTAATAATCTATGTAAAGTGGGCAAATTTGTAGAAAAACACAAACTACTGAAATTGACCCAAGAAGAGAAAAAATATGAATTTACCTATAGCAAGTAAAGAAATTTAATTAATGATCAAAACACTTCCCACAAAGAAAGTCTCAGGACAAGACACTTTCACAGGTAAATTATATCAAATGTTTAAAGAAAAATTAACATCAGTCCATATAAACTCTTTCAGAATATAGAAGAGGAGATTACACTTTTTATATGAAGCCTGATACCAAAACCAACAACATCACCAGGAAGGAAAACTACAGATCAATGTTCCTTATAGATATAGATGTGAAAGTCATCAACATAATATTAGCAAACAGAATTTAGAAGCACACAGAAAGGATTATACACCATGACCAAGTGGCATTTAATCCAGGAGTATAAGGCTGGTTTCACATACAAAAATCAAGCAATGTAATATAGCATAATAATAGAATAAAGGACAAAAACCATAAGGTCATCTCAGTGGACAGAGAAAAAGCATTTGCCAAATACAGTATCCTTTCACAATCAAACTCAACAAACTAGGAATAAAGTGTAACTGCTTGAACTTGATAAAGGAAAGCCATTTATGAAAAACCTACATCTAATATCATGCTTAATGGTGAAAGACTGACTATTCCCCTGCTAGGGCCACAAAGAAAACAATGATATCCATTCTTAGCACTTCTATTCAACATTATACTGAAAGTTCTTACAAGTGTAATTAGGCAATAGGAAATAACTTCTTGTAAACGAAGAAGTTAAACTATATATATCACAGATGACATGATCTTGTATATAGAAACTTCTAAGTAATCTACAAAAAATTCATTACAACTAATAATTGAGTTCATCAAGTTCACACTATAAAAGACTCATATATAAAAATCAATTGTGGAGTTCCCATGGTGGCTCAGCAGTAACAAAACTGACTAGCATCCATGAGGATTCGGGTTTGATCTCTGGCCTCACTCAGTGGGTTAAGGATCTGGCATTTCAGTGAGCTGTGGTATAGGTTGCAGATGTGGCTGGGATCCCACGTTGCTGTGGCTGTGGTGTAGGTCAGCAGCTACATCTCCGATTAGACCCCTAGCCTGGGAGCTTCCATATGCCACAGGTGCAGCCCTAAAAAGACAAAAAATAAATAAAAATCAATTGTTTTTCACCGGTAATAATTCAAAGATGAAATCAAGAAAACAATTCCAAGAGTTCCTGGGTGGTTCAGCAGGTTAAGAACCTGACATAGTGTCTGTGAGGATGCAGGTTTGATCCCTGGCCTCACTCAGTGAGTTAAGGATCCAGCGTTGCTGCAAGCTGTGACATAGGCTGCAGATGTGGCTCAGATCTGGTGTCGCTGTGGCTGTAGCATATGCCTGCAGCTGCAGCTCTGATTTGATCTCCTAGCCTGGGAACTTCCATATGCCATGGGTAGGGCCATAAAGAGGAAAAAAAAATTCTAGTTATGAAAGCACCAAAATAATAAAATACTTAAAAATAAATTTAACAAAAGTGCAAGACTTATGCATTGAAAGCTATAGAATATCAATGAAAAAAATTTTAAGACCTAAATAAATGGAGAGAATTCTGTGAAAAAATTTAATAAAGTCAGTTCTCCTAAAATTAGCGAACATATTTAGTGACATTCTTATCAAAATCCCAGCAAGATGTTTTATACATGTAGACAAGATTATTCTAACATTTATGTGGAAAAGCAAAGGAACTGCCATAGATAAAACAATTTTGAAAAAGAAAAATAAAGAGGAAGACCCACTCGATTTCCAAACATATTATATAGCTAAAATAATCAAGACTGTGTGTGAAAGCATAGACACAGAGATAAAGAACCCAAAAATAGGCCCACACAAGTCCAGCCAACTGATTTTGGACAAAGCTCTAAAATAAATTCATTGGAAGAAACGTAGCCTTTTCAACTAGTGGTACTGGAACAATAGGATATCTGTTCGCAAATAGAGGAAACTCAAACTAAACCCCAAACCTTACCCAAAAATTAACTAAAAATGGGAGTTCCCATTATGGCTCAGTGGTAGCAAATCTGACTAGTATCCATGAGGATGTGGGTTTGATCCCTGGCCTCACTCAGTGGATTAAGGATCCAGCTTGGCCATGAGCTGTGGTGTAGGTCACAGACGCGGCTTGGATCTTGCGTTGCTGTTGCTGTGGCTGTGGCATAGGCTGGCAGCTCCAGCTCCAATTCAACCCCTAGCCTGAGACCTTCCATATGCTGCAGGTGCAGGCTTAAAAATAAATAAACAATAAAATTAACTAAAAACAGATCATATATTTAAATTCAAAATTATAATAATCTTAGAAATAAGCATAGGGGAATATCTTCAGAACCTACGACTTGAAGTGTTCTTAGGCTTGACACTAAAAGGGTGATCCATAAAAGAAAAATAATCAACAAATTGGACTTCAGCAAAATTTTGAAACTTTGCTCCACAAAAGACCTTGTTAAGATGATGAAAAGATAAGCTATGTACTAGGAGAATACATTTGCAAACCATATACCTGATAAAGGTCTCCTATCCAAAATTTATAAAGAAATCTCAAAACTCAACTATAAAAAAATACAATCTAATTAGAAAATAGGCAAAAGATATGAAGAGACATTTCACCAAAAAGGACACGTGGACGGCACATAAATATATGAAAAGGATGTTCAACACCATTAGCCCTTAGAGAAATGCAAATTAAGATCATAAAGGGATACTGCTGTACACCTATTAAAACAGCTAAAATAAAAAATAATGGTAAACCCTACTCTGGCAAGGATGTGGAGAAACTGGGTCTTCTATCCATTGCTGGTGAGAATGCAAAATGGTACAGCCACGCTCGAAAATAGTTTTACAGTTTCTTATAAAACTAAACATACAGTTACCATATGACCCAGGAGTTGCACTTTTGGATATTTATCTGAGAAAAATGAAACCTTATGTTCACACAAATACCTGTACACAAATGTTCATAAATCTGTATTCCTAATAGCAAAAATATTGGCAACAACCAAAATATCTTTCAATAAGTGAATGGCTGAGCAAACTATGATAACATACACTTAATGGGATAATACTCAACAATAAAAAAGGAATGAGGAGTGTCCATCGTGGCTCAGTGGTTAACAAACAAACCCGACTAGTATCCACAAGACACAGGTTCAATCCCTGGCTTCGCTCAGGGGATTAAGGATCCAGCATTGCCATGAGCTGCGGTGTAGGTTGCAGACGCGGCTCAGATCCTGCGTTGCTGTGGCTGTGGCATAAGCCTAGCTGTGGCGTAGGCCGGCAGCAACAGTTCCAATTTCCAATTTGACCCCTAGCCTAGGAACCTCCATATGCCATGGCTGCAGCCCTAAGAAGAGCAAAAATAAAAATTAAAAAAATTAAAAGGAATGATATATTGATACATGCAAAACTTTGAATGTACTTCAAGGACATTATACTGAATGAAAAAAAGTCAATCCCTAAATGCCAAACATCATATGATTTCTTTCATATCACATTCTTCAAATGACAAAATTATAGAGATGAAGAACAGATCAGGGGCTACCAAGGGTTAGAGATGGTAGGGGTTGAGGAAGTGATGGATATAATTATACAGGCATCAGAGGATCATTGTGTTTTTGGAACAGTACTGTATGTTGATTACAGTGGAAGTTACACACATGTAGGTACCTTATATACTAATGCCCATTAGGGAAACTGGGTGAAGGGTACATTTGACCTTTTTGTACTCTTTTTAACTTCCTGTGAATCTATACTTAGTTCAAAATAAAGAGTTCTTTAACAAATAAATCAGGTTGCTTACAAATCAAGCTGACCTTCCCTGCAACACTAAGTGCCAAAAGACAATAGATATATGTCAACAGTTTTGAATGGAAATACTTGTGACCCAAGAATTTTATACTTAGCCAAGTTGTCTTTCATATATGAAAGACATAAATACATGTTCAACTTCATTCATTTATTCTACAAGGTATTTTGAGCTCCTATTCTGTAATAGGCAATGTGCGAGGTGTTGGAGATAAAATAGTAAAAATAAAGATATGTTTCCTGCCTTCATGAAGCTCCCCTGCCAAAAGTACTGTGAAATAGGTTTAGAATGAAAAAGCAACTAAACAAAATGAAGAAATACTTTAAAAATGAGATAGATTCCATAAAGGAAACAGAAGTGCTATGATTCAGAATAACATGGGAGAACCTAATTTACAATATGTGTGTGACAAGTACTATTGGTCTCCCAATACAAATCATTCCCAGCCCCTTTATTTGTTGACAGAGACCCCTTATCATTACAGAGGCTGAGAGAGCTAAACACCCACTTACCCAACCTTCCTTGCAACTAAGGGCCAGTTATGTGATCCTGGCCAATGGGACCTGAGAAGTTGGCTGTGAGGCTTCTTGGAGACTTCTCTCCCTGATAAAATGCAAAGGAGAACTTTTTCTTTTCTCTCTCTCTCTCTCTCTCTCTCTCTCTCTCTCTCTCTCTCTCTCTCTCTCTCTCTCTCTCTCTCTTTCGGTCTTTTTAGGGCCACACCTGTGGCATATGGAAGTTCCCAGGCTAGGGGGTCGAATCAGAGCTGCAGCTGTTGGCCTATGCCACAGCCACAGCAACGCGGGATCTGAGCTGCATCTGTGACCTACACCATAGTTCATGGCAATGCCAGATCTTTAAACCGCTAAGCAAGGCCAGGGATCAAACCTGCGTCCTCATGGACACTAGTTGGGTTCATTACCGCTGAGCCACGACAGGAACTCCAAGGAGAATTTTTCTATGCTATTTTTTGACGTGGTTGTATGGGAGTTTGATGTTTGAAGCTACGGCAGCCCCCTGAGGAAATTGGACTGAAAACAAAAGCCAAAAGATTTTCTGCTGTAGGCCACTATTTTCCTAGTCCTTTGGCTAGGGGAACAGGCCTTTCTTGGAGCTTTTTGCGTGTGTGCCTGTTGGCAATTCAGGGTTGGAGGCTCCTGCAGTGCCCTATCCAATCAGGATATACAGAAGACACTAAAGAAACCCAGGGAACTCACCACTGTGTTGCTTTTCAAGTCCCAAGGTCCCTAGGCAGTCTATCATCTCTCCACCTTTCAGAGCCTTCCTATGCTTACTTGTTGTGTTATGTGTATTAGTTATAAGAGGGAGGACTTGGGAGGAATGGGATTATTCCGTCTTTGAAAGAACTGGAAGTCCAGAAATTAGTGTTAAATGTTTCTTTTGGTTGCTCTGTAAGAGTTTGGCCTATATGGAGGCAAAAATAGAGCATGTACACTTGTTAGGGGACTATTGCATTTTTCCAGGACTGATATGGTAACTTGGACTAGAGTGATAGCAGTGGAATCAAATAGACACAGACACATCTGAGATATATGTGGGAAATAGAATTAGATGGACTTGCTATTGGATTGGGTATGAGGAGTAAGGAAAAGAAAAGAATCAATAGAAACTGTTCAACATCTCTAGCATTTTTCTGAGATAGAGGAGACAAGGGCAGAGATGGGCTTCAAGTGGAGGGGTGAGGAAAGAAGCATTTTCATTTTGGACATACTAAATTTGAAACATGTTTCAAATTTAGTCTGTGAGATTTCTTAGCAGAGATTTCATGTAGGCAATTGGATGTATAAATTTAGAGCCTGGAGAAATGGTCTGGGCTAGAGAGTTTAACACGGGAATCTTCAGGTTAAAGCCATGAGACTGGACAAAGTTACTTACAGAGGACGTGTAGAGAGAGAAAAGGACCAGGACCAAGTCCTGAGGCGCTCTAATGCATAGAGGAAGAGAAGTCATAAAAGAAATATGAGAAGAGGAAGCCAGTGATATAAGGAGCAAATCTGCAAGTCTTCTGTGACTGGATTCCCAGAAGCTGAGAAAGAAAAACATTTCAAGAAAGAAGGAATGGTAAACTACCAAATCCTGATGAAAGTAGGATTTAGAAGCTAGCAAGGTGGATATGGCAACATGCCATTGGATATGGCAACATGGAGTCCATTTGTCATAATGACAAGAGAAGTTTCAGTTGAGTTATGAGGGTGGAAGCCCAATTTGAATGGATTGATGAGTAAAAGGAAGTCAAGTGGTAGTAGCAACAAAGAAGTGTATAGACAGCCATTTTGAGAACTATGGCTGTGAAGGAGAAGAGAGATATTCATTCATTCTGCTAGTAGTTACTGAATCACTAATATAGGCTAGGCATTTTTCTAGGCTCTGGGGGTATATCTGTAAACATGGAAGGGTGACACATGCCCTAATGTGGAAAAGTATCTAGATAAAGACTCAAAAGAGGGTTTTTAAGGTTGGATAAACCAGAGTATGTCACTAATCTAATGGAAAAGAATGCTTTAATGCAGAAGAGGGGATAACCCAAAGAGAGAAGTCCTTGAGAAGGCAAAAGACGATAGGCTGAAAAGTATACATCCCCTTCTTGTGAAAATTACTTGAAGATGATCTCCAAACAAATGGTGAAACAAAGTTTAAGAATCGACTTCCAGTTGGAAAAATAATGATTTTTTAAAACATTTTGCTGTGACTTTTTTCAAACATACAGAAAAATTTTAAGAATTATATGGTGAACATTAATATACCCACCACCTAGATTCTATAATTAATATTTAGCTATATTTCTTTTATCACATATCTATCCATCAACCCATATTACTTTTTGATGCATTTCAAAGTAAGTTAGGGATATTAATATACTTTATCCCTAAGTACTTAAGTATGCATAAAAGATAATTATTTTAGCACATGTATTTAAGTTCCTTCCTTTCATAATCCCACTGAAACAGCCCAAGAACTATAAAAATGGGAAAAAGTCTTTATGTGCTAACAATTAATAGATCAGAAACTTTTAAAAACATTTACAAGACAGATAAAAGCAGTCAGTAACCTACAATTCGATTCAGGCAACGTAGAGGCTCCATCTAAGAAGTAAGAGAACTATTCCCCAGAAGCGCTTTGGAGATGTCCTAAGTCAGCATCATGGCCTGGAACAGAGGCAGGACATAAGACAGGTACCAGGGAGAAAACCAACGGACTGAGGTAACCGTTCCAGCATCCCACATGTGAACCAACCAGCTGAAGTCTGACCCCAGCCTTCATTTCCTGCAGATGTCAAGCAAAGTGGGAGGCATCACTTTTTTAGCAATATTCTAAAAAAAGTAGTTTAACCAGTTAGAGAAAGGCTGTTGTGCTCCAACTAGGTTGCGGCTATCACAATAAGCATTGGCACATCAAGAACCATTCCTTGTTGTACTGTGGGCTCCCTATTTTCCATGGGCAATTAGACTTATAATCCAACACAAGAGTTCCAAATCTCAGACAGCAGAAACCTAAGGCAAGAATAGAATGAAAGTTTACTCTCAGGAGAAAATTCAAGTCATGAGAGACATTGGGACATGGTGCTGGCACATAGAATGGCTGTAGGGAAAAAAAAAACTGATCATTTTACAAATTAGTTAGCCTGCCTGGCATATGATCAATTTTTGGTAGCTCATTCCATACCCATCATGTTCCCCAACATAGAAAAATAAATCTATAGAAAATATAAACTTTCTCTTTCCCCTTTGGTCTAGGATGGCATCTATACTAGACAGAGGGAGACTATCTCTAACAGTAATAGATAAATATAGGCCCCTCTTCAGAATGAGCCATCAGAAACAAGTAATGAGCTTGCAAAAAGATTCACCAAATTAAGAGAGGAGATCATTCTGAGGAAATATTTACTTTGATAAAAGGTAACAAATAGGTGACAACTTGAGAAGATTGCAAACTAGTACTTTCAATGAGATTTGAGAGGACATTTCAAATCTGAAGAAGGAACAATTCAAGCTTACTTTCAGATGAAAAATGTAATTACCAAATTTGAAAACACAGTAGAGATAGTAAACAGTACATTGGATCCTGCTGCAAGCCAAGTCAGTTATAAAGACTAAAAAAGTCTTCTATAACCTAAAAAATGAAAAGATGATGATAATACATAAAAAGGAAAAGCAACATGAAATAATTTCATTAGTAAAGAAAGAAATCCTTTAAGAGTACAGAGAGAATAAAATAGGTTAACCACAAAGGGGGGAAAAATCAGGTCACCCTCAGATTTTGTTCTACACCCCAAAATGTGAGAAGACGATTGAGCATTGTCTATGGAGTTTTAGGGGAAACCAAAGTTATGATGCCAGAATTCTATACCCCACCAAGCTATCACTTGTGTATGAAGGCAAAAAAAGAGACAATCCCATATATGCAAGGACTCAGAATTATTTCCTCACATTTATTTTCTCTATGACTAATCCTGCTTTGTAGAGAAACTTCTCTGTGCGCAGACCATGGAAGGTGGCTCCAAACCCCTGGCCACAGCACTCTGGACTAGTGCTGAACATATGACCCAAACTGAGCCAGTCAGGTTATTCTGAGATCTGGAAATGGAACCCTAAGGTACTGGTCAGGGCATTTGAATCAAAAGGCCATTTAAGGTCAGGGCAGGAGTCACCAGCATTGCAGACCCGCATGTTGAAATTATGGTGGAACAGTGAGACTCTGAGAGAGAGAAAGAATTGGATTTGCAGAAAAAAGAAAGAGAATGGAAGTGGGTCCAGAGAGAGAAAGAAAAGAGAAACAATGAATTATTTTCCTGACCTTGATCATCTAAAGAGGCTGACTGTTGTTTTTGTTTTATAAAACCCCTTTTTTGTCATTTTCATGTTTTATTTGTTAATGTTCTTTTGGTTGCAAGTAGCAGAATCAAACTCAGATTAGTTTATGCATGAAAGAGAATGCTTTATAAGATACAGGAGTGTCTAGAGAAATCCAAAGGCAGAAAGAAACTGGGCCTCAGGAAGGAATCAAAAATCTCAAACACCCAGGAAGTCCTCTCTCTCCATCTCTAATCTCTGCTACTCAATACATACTTGTTTCATTCTTCTCTCTCTCACTGCCAATTGATTCTCGCTGCTTCCTGGTCCACAAAGTGGGAAATGATTACAAACAGCTCATGAGTTTCCATCTCCATCGTTTAAGAGAGCTATCAAACTGAGACTGGAATCTCTTAGTCTCAATTTCAAGGGCCCCTCTGAAAGGGCTTATTGTTTCTGTTTATATCAGATGCCCATTCCCAGTCCAATCCTGTGGTCAGAGGAACAGGGTCATGTTTACAAACTTGGTGTCTGGAAGTATCTAGGGTGGGTCCCAAAGTCCTCTAAGAGGTGTTTATAGTAGATTATTTTAATAACAAAGATGAATACATTGGACAATAACAAATGTTGGTGAAGATGTGGAGAAATCAGAATGCTCTTACATTGCTGGTGGGAATGCAAATGGTGCAACTGCTTTGGAAAATCATTTGGCAGTTCCTCAAATAGTGAAACATAGAATTACTATGTGACCCAGTAATTCCACTCCTAGGTATGTATATACTTGAAAGAATTGAGAACATATGTCTACAAGAACGCTCGTACACAAATGTTCATGCATTGTTTGTAATAGCCCCAAAGTGGAAACAACTCAAATGTCCATCAATTGATGAATAGACAAACAAAATATGGTACATTCATACAATTTAATATTATTCAGCCATAAAAAAGAATGAAGTGTTAATATATGCTACAACATGGAAAAATCTTGAAAACATGCTAAGTAAAAAAGCCAACATAAAAGGCTACATATTGTGTGATTTCATTTATATGAGATGTTCAGAAGAGGCAAATGTACAGAGACTAGAAGTGGTTGCCAGAGGCTGGGGAAAGGAGAAATGGGGAGTGATTGCCAAGGGGCATGGGGTTTCTTCATGGGAAGAAGAAAATATTCTAGAACATTCAATACCTAGAATTAGATATTGGTGATGATTATATAAACTTGTGAATACACAAAAAAAGATTAAATTGTATACTTTAAAGGAGTGAATTTTTTGGAATGTGAATAATAATTCAACAATATAATCATATGAGAAAAATAATTAGAGACCATAAAAAAAAATACGTGCTTATTTTTAAAAATCTAAACAATAAAGAACTCCACAAAGTAAAAAGTACAAGCAGTTTTCTGATCACCTCTAAGGGGTAACTATTGTTAATTGGTTGCTGTATATTCTTTCAGACCCTTTGTCATGCGTGTAAGATGTATGTATACTCTCCATAAATAGGTTGGTGAGGGTTTTTTTCTTTTTTGCAAAGATCAAATAGATGGAATCATACTATAGGCTGATATGAAGTTTTCTCTGAACCTTGCATGAATGCTACTTTATGTTAACCAGAAATTGCACTCAGTGTTAGGGGATGGGGTCAGGGTGCTGCTGGACACAGTACACTCTTAGATAGTCTTCTGGGAGTAGGGAAATTATTCCTTGGCTTCCAGTGGGCATCAGCTGCCTGGGTACTACCTTGCCTCTGCAGCCCAAGTGCTTTTCCTCACACAGCTACCCTTGTTTCATCCTTCAAGCAAACACCCTTGGCTCTCTTTGGCTGCAAGTTTCTATCATCTCTAAGTTTGGAACACCTCCTCCCCCAAGATGGCTTAATCTTTTGTAGAAATTTTTGCCTGTTTTTTGATTCAAGGGTTTGGTTTCTTTTGTCTTTCCAATAACATTTGCCTTCCATCTTCCACAGATTCCTCATAATTCTAGGCCTACTGAAAGTACCTCTTCTAGTTTTCAAGGACAATATTTATTTCTTTTAAAAATATATCATTTATATCCTTTCCAAATATTTAGAGTAGGAACAGAATGTTGGAGCATGTGCTTATTCCTCCATCTTGATCTACTCTCCTTCATACTATCTTATGATTTGCCTTTTTCATTTAGCAACATATAGTGGGGTACTAATTAGGGTCCCTTGATTGTAAGCAGCCAAACTTGATTTTTTTCTAACACAAAAACCAAAGGAATTTACTGGAAGAAGAATGAGATAACTCACAGAATTAATGAAAAAACAAAAACAAAAACAGCAACTGAATCTCAGAAAGGACAAGAACCAGGACAACTCAGGATCTAGGTAGTCAGTTCTAATGGACAGGATGCCATTGTCAAGATGGACCTGCTCCAATGATATATTTCCTATCTTGGCGTTATTAAACAAAGGTTCAAGTTCCTGAAAGAGTCTGACTGGCCTAAACTAGATCACATGCTCACCCCTTCACCATGAGAAATAACAGGACTTAAATATTGGTTTCATCAAAAATGTGCATAATTATTGGAGTGGGATACTTCCCCTTAGGAAAAATGAGTTATTACTAAAAGAAGGATGGTGCATAGGCAAAAACAATAGCTGTCCACCACAGGTCACTCTTGTCTACCCAATAGCCACCTTCCTATACATGTAATTTCAAATTACATGCAACCCCTTATATAATGCAACTATTCTATGTCCAACTGAAAGTACACTCTCGTCTTCTTTATAGAGAGTCAACAAAAGCCTCACCAGCTATGACATCTAGATCCAAGTCCAGGATCTCTGTGTGATGTCTTTCCTTCTCCAGTTCCATCCTGATCCTTATAGTGTGCTAAATGATAAAGGTCAATCCATCACTTCTACAAATAGCAATGGAGGAGAGTTAAAAAAATAATTTTAAAACATATATAAATATGTACTTAACATATGTGTAACACATAAAGATATTCAAGGGGAAAATTCATTTCTAGGGAGTTCCTGTCGTGGTTCAGTGGAAATGAATCAGACTAGTATCCATGAGGATGCAGGTTCCATCCCTGGCCTCGCTCAGTGGGTGGGGCATCCTGCATTGCTGTGAGCTGTGGTGTAGGTTACAGACACGGCTCGGATCCCATGTTGCTGTGGCTGTGGCATAGGCCAGCAGCTGCAGCTCCAATTCAACCCCTAGCCTTGGAATGTCCATATGCCATGAGTGCAGTCCTAAAAAGAAAAAAGAGAGAGAGAAAGAAAAAAAGAAAAAAGAGAAGAAAGAAAAAGAAAAGAAAATTCATTTATAAAACTGGTCAGGAGCTTGTGGCTGGTATTTATGACTTCCCTTCCTGACTATCCATTCTAAATTCTTAGCCCTTGGTGGGCCTGCATATATGGAGTTGCTTTAGACTTCCACTAGGTTCTGGACATGGTAGTAGCAGGAAGTGTCCCCAGCAGAACCCCTACAGGTACCATCCATACTTATCCTTGCCCCATTGGGAGGTAGTAACCCTATTTCCCCTTCATAGAGTCAATCATCACAACTTAGTGAATAACTCCCTTTCTTTTTTCTGGCCTGCCTTTCCAGTGGCACAAGAAGCTTGAAATGACAAGGTAGCAGCAGTCAATTATACCTCAGGGGGAGCATTCCTCTCTTCAGTATTAAAACCTCTAAACTGGGAGAGTTAAGAGTCACACAGACAGGAAGCAAAAATTTTATAAGTGATTCATTAAGTGTAATAGTGAGAAAGATCACTCCCTTTTTCATTGATCCCTGGACCCTTATGTTTTGGCTCTGAGATAAAAGCACCATATATTTATCAGTTACTATAGAATGGCAACTCACTCTAACAAGGTGCTACATCCCAACTAGTGCCCTAAATTCCCTTCCCAGTCTATAAGGCCAGTTCTTTTTGGGTCATAAGATATGTGGTAAGACAGTGAACATCAGTTCATTGCCTGGTTTTTCTGCTGTAAGATGAGTCCCTTGATTAGAACGATATTTTGTGTAATGTCATAATGATGAATGAAGTATTCAATAGGCCCAGGGAAATTGAGATTTGTAGAAGCATGCTGAGCAAGGTAGGGAAATCCATTTCCAGAATAATTAGACATTACGGAGACAACAATCACTGCCTGCTGCATGAAGGAAGGGGTCTAATATAATCAACATGTATGAAGCTGGTTTGTCCTCACTAGCCATAACCCCTCATTGGAATCTCATTGCTTGCCATGGTTACTCAGCAAAGAGCTGTCCACCTTTCTGAGGGGAAGTTGGTCCTTTGTTTATGAGTCTGTTGAGCAAGCACTGGAGTGGTTGGGAAGGGAGGTTGACTGAAGTTCACAGGCTGGGTCATCTTGTTCAACAAATTATTGAGAGCCTCTTCTGTAGCTGGGAAATTTGGTGAGTATTATCAAGTCATATAAACAGTCCTAAATTGTGGGACCATTTTGAGAGTTCAGTGTGCATGCTTCTTCCCCAGGTACCTATGCCACTATACCTCTAATCTTGTTCCTTTCCAGTTCCCAATCCTGCAATGAAACCATTTGAAATTGTCCATGATTTAGTGTACATCCCACGCCTCTCTCTCTCATTTCTGGAAAATGAACCAGTTTCATTGTTTGAAGTTCTGCCCACTGATAAGATGTTCCTTTACCACTGTCCTTCAGAGTCATCCCTGAGTGAAACTGTAACACTGTAGCAGTCTACTTCCTTGGTAACAGCAAACATAACATGGAACAATCTGTAAACTAGGCCAAATAGGTTTTTTATTCCTCTATAATCTGACATTAGGTAATTCTTCATGATCCCATTGGTGTGGGATCCAGGGATTGTGAAACACCTGTCCATGCAACTTGCTTGTGCCTCCAGGATCTGCTTGAATGTAATCTTGCATTTACTTCCCCTTCTTTACGGAATACTTGTGGGAGTGCCACATGCTATTGCTTGGTAGATCAGAAAAAAAAATAATGATAGGCAGTTTAGGTTATATGCCTAAGGGTATTGTATGCCTAGGGTCAAGGCATTCAGTCTCCACCAGAGCAAACCAAGATGTGTTACTCAAAAGGAGATAAATGCTTGAGAAAAGGGGCACTGATGTATCTCAACCCCTTAAAGACCTTGGTTGTGATTCCCCATCAAGGTCTTCCATGGGATCCCCATCCTTTGCAGATTAAGCTGTTTGTTTCATAAAGGGCAAAAGTTTAGGTGGATTTTGAATTTCACAGAGGCTACTGTTCCACTCCCCCAGCCAACACCACAGAAGGAAAAAGAGAGGAGGAAGGGAACTTCTTTGGATTCTCCTCATCCTATTGTGAGAATAAGCAGGGCCGGGATTCCTGGAGGAAAATGCAACAAGAAGTTGAGAATGTCCCTGTCACGATACTCCCAGGAGATTCATTCTGTCAAACTAGCTCCCACTCCAGCAATTGCCTTCAGCACTTCATCAAATTTTCTAATTTAATGTTCTTACTGGCTTATAGGGCATCAAGTAATGTTTGCCCCAGGGAAGCAAAATTTTGGATCCTGTAACTCCCTATAGGCACCTGTGTCTCTCCAGGTCATTTGGTTTGTGGCCTCAGTTCTGTGATATATTTATGAAGAGCCATTAATTTGCAGACCGTCCAGCTTTTTACTTATTAGGGCAGGAGTGACATCTTCCCAGCACTCTATATCTCCAAGTCGAAACTGGAAGTTCTTTGGACACTGAAATTTGAATTTCATATATTTTCATGTCATAAAATATTGTTCTTCGTTTGACTTTTTTACCCCTTTAAACATGTAAAAACAATTATTAGTTCACAGACTGTATTTGACCCAGTGGTGGTAATTTGTCAACCCCTGATCTAAGGGGTTTGCTAGTTTATGGATGGTCATATGATATGGGGAAACATCTGCTGGGGGTCTTCCAAGAGAGAGTTCCTCATCCTTAAAGACAGGCATAAAAGATAGTCCAGATTCTTCTTTTTGATGTTTCATGTTCGTATATGATACACAGAACTTTAGCCGCCACCTGGCAACTATGAGGAGACTAGCCTGAAGATAAAGCCAGGAGCCTGAGGATGGCAGAGCAGAAAGATGAAAAGAATCCAAGTCCTTGATGACATTGTTGAGTAGCTAAATTAACAAATGCTGGAGCCATCTTACCTTATTACCTATTACATGAGATAATACAATTTTCTTATCTTTAATTTTTTTTTTTTTTTTGGCTTTTTAGGACTGCCTCTGCGGCATATGGAGGTTCTCAGGCTAGGGTCGAAACGGAGCTACACCTGCCAGCCTACACCACAGCCACAGCAACACGGGATCCGAGCCTCATCTGTGACCTACACAACAGCTCAGGGCAACGCCGCATCCTTAACCCCACTGAGCCAGGCCAGGGTTTGAACCTGGGTCTTCATGGATGCTAGTCAGATTCGTTTCCGCTAAGCCACAATGGTAACTCCTAATTATTGTTTCTTATTGAGTTACATTTTCTGTTAGCAATTCTAACTAAAACAGTAAGTCAACAATTCTAGTTTTTTTGGAGTTCCCTGGTGGTCTAGCAGTTAAGGAACCAGGATTGCCACTGCTATTGTGCTGGTTCCATCCCTGAACCAAGAACTTCCACATGCTGCGGGCAAGGCAAAAAAAAAGACTGTTTGGGTTTTTCTAGTTTTTTTTTTTTATTTCATCACAGAAAAAAATTATGCGCATTGAATGACACTGTTAAGAGAATGAAAACACAGCCACAAAATGGGGGCAAATATTTGCAAATCATATATCTGATAAAGGACTTGAATCTAGAATCTATAACTAGCTCTCGAAATTCAATAATTAAAAAAACAATTAAAATTAAAAGCAGGCAAAATATTTGACCGAACACTTCACCACAAAAGACATATGGACAACAATAAGCACATAAAAAGACACTCAACATTGTTAGTCATTAGGGAAATGAAAATTAAAATCAAAATGAAATACTACTACTCAATATAAAGTACAGAATGGCTAGAATTAAAAAAAAAAAATTTAACCAACCCAATTGCTAGAGTATGTGGAAGAACTGGAACTCTCATACTCTGCTAGCAGAATGTAAAATGATCTAGCCACTTTGGAAAACATTTTAGCAGTTTCTTAAAAAGTTAAACATACATCTGCCATATGATTCAATAGTTCTTTTCCAGGGAATTTAACCAAGGGAAATCAAAGTATATTTTCACACAAAGGCTTGTACCAGAAAGTTTATAGCCACTTTATTTTTTTAATTTTATTGGAATATAGTTGACTTACAAAATTGTGTTAATTTCAGGGGTACAGCAAAGTAAATCAGTTATACATATACATATACCTGTTCTTCTTCAGATTCTTTTCCCACATAGGTTACCACATAGTGCTGAGCTATAGAGTAGGTCACTGTTACCCATCTATTCTATATATAGAGGTATGTGTATACATCAATCTCAACCCCCTAATTTGCGCCCCCCCCACATTTCCGCTTTGGTAAACATAAATTTGGTTTTGAAATCTTTGAGTCTGTTTCTGTTTTGTAAGTTCTATCGTATCATTTTTATTAGATTCCACGTATTAGTGATTCCACATGATATTTGTCTTTCTCTGACTTATTTCACTTACTATGATAATTTCTAGGTCCATCCATGTTTGCTGCAAATGGCATTATTTCATGCTTTTTTATGGTTGAATAATATTCCATTGTATATATATGTACCACATCTTCTTTATCCAATCATCTGTCGATGGACATTTAGGTTGCCTCCATGTCTTGGCTATTGTAAATAGTGCTACAACGAACATTGGGGTGCATGTATCTTTTCAAATTATGGTTTTCTCAGGATAGAAGCCTAGGAATGGGATTGCCAGATCATATGGTAGTTCTCTTTTTAGTTTTTTAAGGAACCTCCATACTATTTTCCATTGCGGCTGCACCAATTTACATTCCCACCAACAGTGTAGAAGGGTTCCTTTTCTCCACACCCTCTCCAGCATTTATTGTTTGTAGACTTTTTGATGATGGCCATTCTAACTGGTGTGAGGTTTTGATTTGCATTTCTTTGATGATTACTGATGTTGAGCATCTTCTCGTGTGTTTTTTGTATAGCCACTTTTTTTTTCTCTTTTTCTTTTTAAGGCTGTACCTGCAGTATATGGAAGTTCCTGGGCTAGAGGTCAAATCAGAGCTGCAGCTGCAGGCCTATGCCACAGCCACAGAAACACCAGATATGAGTCACATCTGCAACCTTCACAGCAGCTTGTGGCAATGCCAGATCCTTAACCCACTGCGCAAGGCCAGGGATCAAACCTGCATCCTCAGAGACAACATCAGGTCCTTAATCCGCTGAGCCACAACGGGAACTCCACACTTTATTTGTAAAAGTCTCCAACTGGAAACAATCCAAAAGTCCAATAACAGGTCAATCGGATAAACAAATTGTGATACATCCATACAATGGAGTTCTACTCAGCAATAAAAATGGATGAACTACAATACAACAGCACAGATGAATCTCAAACTAAAGTGTGCTAAGTAAAAGAAGCCAGATGAAAAAGACTGCTTGCTACATGTCTCCATTTATATAAAGTTGTAGAAATTACAAACTAGTCTATAGTGACAGAAAACAGAGCAACTTGTTGCCTAGGGGTAGGGCAAAAGGGTAGGTGAGGGAAATACGAAGGGGCATAGGAAATTTGGGGTGATGATGGATATATTCATTATATTGATTGTGATAATGGTTTCGTATATACACACATATATGTCAAAACTTATCTCAATTAATTGTACCCTAAATATTTATAATTTATTACATATCGATTAAATCTCAATAAAAATATTAAAATAAAAAACTGCTTACACAAGTGTATATGGGTTTTCTATCACTTTTTACAATTTTTTATTAATGTATAGTTGATTTTATTTTATTTTATTTTAATCCTATTTTTGTGCTTTTAGGGCTGCACCCATGGCATATGGAGGTTCCCAGGCTAGGGGTCGAATTGGAGCTGTAGCTGCTGGCCTACACCAGAGCCACAGCAACTCGGGATCCAAGCCATGTCTGCGACCTACACCACAGCTCAAGGCAACGCCCGATCCTTAACCTACTGAGTTAGGCCAGGGACTGAACCTGCAACCTCATGGTTCCTAGTGGATTTGCTTCCGCTGCACCACGACGGGAACGCCAATGTATAGTTGATTTCAAATGTGCTAATTTCGTTTTCTATCCTTTTTAACTAAAGTTTTTAACTGATATAATTGTGATAGACAAACTATGTCTAAATAATACATTTAACCAACATCCAATACACCCAGTTGCACAATGATGGAAGGAAAACCAGATTACTGAAATTAAAATTAGCATTTGGAAAAGAGAAAAGGAAACAGCACATAGCAGTCAGCTACCAGTCCAAAAATCCAGACTCTACTGGGATAACAAAACTTCCCTTCCTGTGATAGTAGAATAGATCCCTTGATCAACCAATATTTCTACTCCCAAATCTGGGTTTGTCTTGGAAAAGTTTCTCCAGCCTGTTTTCCCCTTGGCCCCACAGAAGATGGCTACTGGGGAGAATTCCTCTTCTTGGGGCTGTATCACTTTAGTGGCCCACTTCTTGTTGGCAGATTCAGTGATTCTGCAAGTATGATCCATGATGCATCTGAATCAGAATCACCTGTTTAAAATGCAGACTCCTTGGCCTCACCCCTGAAGTACTGAATCAGAATTGCTGGAGGCCTAGGAATCTTCACTTCAATAAGAATTCTAGATGATTCTTAGGTATACTGTCACTCTTCTCATGTTACACAAAGTCCAATTTAGGTTTCAATATTATTTCTTCCCATATTGATAATCCCTTCTGAGACTGTCCCAACCTAATATTTCTCAAACTTAGGGTCCATGGCCTTCTTGGGGTCCAAAAGTGTATTCTCAGTTCACAAATTCTTCATAAAATATTTTAATTTTGTGATTTTTCTTTCGATGATAATCTAATTATGATTTTGATTCTAGATATGAATGATTGTCTTATATCCAGGTCCAGCCATTTAATTTTAGTACACATGTTACCACTACTCTTGGTACTAAGGTTGATACTAAAGCATATTGTCTCAGCTGTTAGGTATATAACAGTGTCTATGCCCCTCTGTCCCTAGCTAGTAATATACTAACATACCCCAGTCCTTGTCTCAAAGTGTGGATATAGGGGCTTCTCTCTGACAACTGCAGGGTGACCAGAAAGTATCCCTTTAAGTTCCATGGCTCAGAGTCCTCACACATTGGCTAGATGATTGTTGTACAAGGTCTCGAGGCACAGACAGGATCTTGTATCCATTCTTTTAACAAGAAGGCAATGAGGAAGTGAGGTTTGGGGGTACAGGCGGAGCATCTCTTCATTTATGCAGAGGCTTGGGTGTCAAGATGTCAAAGTACAAGTAAGGTGATATTTCCATTAATGAGACGGATACCCTTGAGACTTAGGCCCTGGCTATGGCTCCAGGTTTGGTTCTCTGGTCCCAAGCAGTCTTTCTCATGGCAATATCCCCTTCTACTTACCTGGCCCTTCTCAGCCACTGACCAGCTATGTAACTATATCCAGTGGCTGGTGTCCATTACCTTATTATTATTATTATTTTTGTCTTTTGAGGGCCGCACCCACAGCATATGGAGGTTCCCAGGCTAGGTGTCTAATCGGAGCTGTTGCTGCAAGCCTACGCCAGAGCCACAGCAACGCCAGATCCGAGCCTCATCTGCGACCTACACCACAGCTCATGGCAATGCTGGATCCTTAACCCACTGAGCGAGGCCAGGGATCCAACCCGCAACCTCATGGTTCCCAGTTGGATTCATTTCAGCTGCGCCACAATGGGAACTCCAAACAAGTGGCCGCACCTGTGGCATATGGAAGTTCCCCAGCTTCCATATGGGGTCAAGCCACAGCCACTGTAGAAGCAACACCGAGTAGTTATGCTGTGAGCCACAGGGGAAGTCCTCCATTACCTTAAAAGTCAGGTAAATGTTTTCATTTTTTCAAGATCTCAGCTTACCCCCAAGAAGGACTTCTTGCCACAATGTGTGTGTCACAATTTGGGCTCTCATAATCTACTACACTATGCTTCCACTGAAAATCTTTTTGCCTCCACAAAGAAAACTCACTCTGCATCCCACATCCCTCTCTGAGAGAAAAAGGAATGGGTCATTTTCTAGAACTGGTTCAAAAATACATGCGTGATAGTTTCATGACATCATCAAAGGCACAGGGGCATCCATTCTTTTTTTCTCTGCCTTCCTCTACTGAGAGATCTTTCCTCCTGGTTGCAAGATGGCTGTAGCAGTTCCAGCATTGCATGCAGACATAGCAACATCCTGTTTAAAAGAGGGGAATTTCCTCCTATACATCTCCCTCTGTGACTGAGGAAAACCATCACCAAAAGTCCCCCAGTAGACTTCCCCTTGGGTCCCTAGACTGGGTCACATAACCATACCTAAACCAGTCACTGGCAAGGAGAATCAGGTCATCAATGATTGGCATTGACTATTCAAGATTCCACCACCACCTCAACACAGGTCTAGGGTATGTCTCATCCCTAAGCACACGACCACTTCAGGATCATGCCAGCAAGGAGGAAGAGGAGAAATGGATGTGGGCAAACACCTGGCCTTGTCTGCTTTACCCACCTACCTCCTTTGACTATTTGGTTCAAAGAATGCTGCACAGAATTCCCAAGGGCTATAGGTGGGTGGGTAGCTTGAAAGGTAGCTGTTTCCATATCCCCATTTGAGTTCACCACCCAACTCCCTTACTCTCTGATGGTTAAGTTTCTGTTTTCTTCAATTTCATACAAAGATGAATCCCTCAAAGGATTTGCTGTTATCTTCTGTTCTGGATGTGGAAAGATTGTTTCCCATCTACACCAGGATATGTGGGGGGAGTTTTCCTAACCAGTTCCTTTATGAGCAATAAGTTATTTTGGTAGATCACTTTATCTGAACTTGTCCCACTTTCTGATTACACTTAGTATACAGTAAAGGGACCCAAGTTTCCTTACTACATGCTAAAAAGTTGCTATCTAATGATGGCTCACAGGGCAGCTTCAAATTTAATAATAGCACCCAGGCCCCTTATCCGGTCATTTCCTTTTTTTTTCTTCTTGTTCATGGTAAAAGGCAGTAGTGGTTAACCAGCCACTATTAAGGATACTAAAGGCAGTTGAACAATGGGTAATTTCCTGGTAGTCTTGCCTCCCTCACCCATTCCAAATCAGAGATCAGTGAACAGCCAAGTGTATTTTCCAAACACCAAAAAGCAGCAGCAAAACCTATGGCAGTGATTCATCCTGGTGGCATTTTAGATGTGTGCTAAGAATGCCTCATATTGGCTTCACTGCATTTTCTGATCAGAGATGAGCATCCCAAATATATTTAATAAAAGGTAGTTAAACCTCTCTAGTTGTGGGCCTCCCCAGGGACAGTGGGGCTCAATCTTGAACCTCTGCACCCTAGCTAACTGAAATACTATTGTCAGGAAACGTAAATCTAGGAAGATTCATATGCTGAGAATTTTAGAGCAGGAATTTCCTAAAGCTTTGGAGCTAAATTGATGCAATCAGAGAATATATTGTGCTGCCTGATTTTGTCCCCAGGTATGTTCAGGTGCATCTCATCAAGGGATCAAAGGCAATGGCTTGCTGAGAAAAGTACTCTAAATTTTCTTCCTCCACCCACCACCACCACCCACTTGCTCCCAGATCACCTAAGTCATCATGCCAGTCTCTAGACAAGGAAGTTATATTCTGAGGACAACACCAATTGCTTTCTCTGCCTTGTACAAGGCACTGAAGCTCCAGATACAGCCCCTACCTCCAACCATTAGGCAGTTCTCCTCTCCAAACTTGCAAGAAAATATGAAGGCCCCGAGGAAATAGAGCCCTTGTCTCTTTCTTTGATCACTTTCCTCAGCTCAGGGTCAGCCCACTCTGCCTTCCTCTACTCTGTCCCCAAATGAGGTAGCAATGACTCACTTGGTGCCACGTGATACCAAGCAGCCCCCAACTGTCAGCCTTTGCTAAGCCTTTTGCTACTCTTTTTGGGTGTGCATTTGAACCCACTTCCTCTGGTTAGGGACTTCCCCATCTTATGATTCTTGGAAGGAGCTGAAGCCTGCCTCCCCCTACAGACTTGAAAGTGCCACATTTATCCTCCTTCGTAGTAAGGGTGTTGGCACATAACCTAGACCAGTCATGCTAGATTTTGTCCTAAGAGAGACAAAGAATCGAGGACCCAAGCAGAGTCTCCAGCACTAGCACTAGCATTCACAAAAAGGTAGAGCTCCTTGCAGGGTGACAATGGTGAAAGCTGCAGACTGAAGTGCTCAGAGGTGCTGCAGTGGGCTCCTTACCAGACCAGTTCTGCGGCGTGGTTTGAGTGTTTGTTCCTGTCTGCAAACCTGCTTCTCTAGCCCATTTGCTGATTCTGGGAGCTGCCCAACATCCTTTTAATGAATTCTTTTCCTGCCTAAACCACTCAGAGTTGAATTCTGTTGCATACAATCAAAGATCTGGACTGACACACAGTTCTATCTCCTTCAGGAATTTGTCCTACTTCCGAGAAGTCCCAAAGGGCTTTTTTTTTTTTTTTTTTTGTCCCCAGGGAGAGTTGAAGGGGATTCTTTGTAGATGTCCAGTCTGTCATGAAAGCTAAAATTAGAAACAAGAGGCTACCCACCACTGTCCCACAATATCTAGTTTAGTTATCAGTGAGCATGTATGTTCTGAGCAATGTTGGAAAGCCCCTTTTAAAGATATTTTGCCCCAGCAAAAACTTTATGATGCTTCTTGAATTAATTAGTTTCATGACATCCTTTATATAGTAGACCTGGTCTTTGTGAATACATTATTTTGAAATGGGGATTTAAAATGTGCATTGGCAGGAACTAAATATTCAAATGTAATGAGTTTAGTTGATTATAAGTGTGTTCCTTTTGAGATGATGCAATAACTGTCTGGTGTTGAGGCTGCTGCTCCAGTGAGCACGAGCAGGAAGGCTTTCAAAGTTTATCTTGATGCTTTTGAAATCTGGTAAGCGATTGGTTCTCCCTTTAAGCTCTGGTATAGAATCTAGCCCTAAATGATAAGGCATTAACATTGCCTTAAAACCTGACCAAAATAGGGCCAGCCCTTGCTAAAACTTTGAATTCAACTCATGTGGGTCTGTCTGGGAAGGCCATGACTCTCATGACTACCAGGACTCACCTTTCCTATTTATCTCCAACTGCTGTGCCCACTCCGGGAGGGTCAAAAGTGGGCTGCATTGGGTGTTGTGTCAAAACTGCCCACAGAGGCTCTAAGCATGTGGGCCTTGCAGAGGATGTATACCAAGTATATATACATGCTGGGAAGGAAATTTGGGGGGAGGTGAAAGAACTGTTCTATATCTTGATTGTGGTGATGGTTATGACTCTAGGCTCTGTCTAAACTCATAGAACTAAGAAGAGGTAAATTTTATTGTATATAAATTAAAAATGAATTTTAAAAGTTTAAAGAATATGAGTGCTATAATATCCATTTTCCATGTGTGAATTGTGGCTGTACAATGGCACAGCCTGCGGGCACATGACCACAGTGGAGGACAGTGTCTCTAGCTAATCTGAAAGTACTGTGTGGCTCTCAGTTCATACTTCAGTAGCCACCTCAAATATGAAATTCTAAGACTTATGAGTGACTGCCCTTTTTAGGGTCAAGAAATCAGATGTGTAAGGAGGGTAATGGGCATGGCTTTTTCAGGCTCCTAAAGGCTGAATCTGTTCTCCTTTTATATTAATATAGTACTATTTATTCCTGGACCCTAAAAACTGACATCTATGTGCATAATGAAAGGCTTAGCAGAATCACTGAATGCTGAAAAATCAATCTGCACTGAACAGTCCATGGTCCTAGAAATAGGACCAACTTTCCCTAAAAGTTACATGGGGTGCCTGGATTCCTATCATTCTTTTGCTTTGTTGGTGAAGCCCTTGTTTCAATCATCTCCAGTTGCCGTACCACAGAACTCTTGGCTGAACTGTCAGGATAGGAGTATCCTAACTCTCAACAGTGTAGAATTTCTTTATATCCACGCCACCACACAGACCAACTGGATCAGAATTTCTGGGGTGTGGAGCCCAGATATCATTATTTTTTAAAACACTTCAGGTGATGTCCATACTTTTGAAAAGGGGACTGGCAGGAACACAGGAAAAAGAATGTATTAGTCAGCTTAGGCTGCCAGAACAAAATACCACAGCCTAGGTGATTTAAACAACAGAAATTTATTTCTCACAAGGAGACTAGAAGTTGAAGATCAAAGTGTCAGCAGGATTGATTTCTCCTGAAGCCTCTCTCCTTGGCTTGCATATGAATGCCCTCTTGCCACTTCTTCACAGGGTCATCTCTCTCTGCGCACTCACATCTGGTGTCTCTTTGTGTGCCCCAATCTCCTCTACCTAGTCAGATTGGATCAGGGCCCACCCTAACAGCCTCATTTTAACTTAATTTCCTCTTTAAAGGCCCTATATCCAAATACAGTCACCTTCTGAGGTACTGGGGATTAGGGCTTCAACGTATGAATGAGGGATACAATTCAGTCCATAACACAGGAGAGGTTCATCTAAAACTCCTCAACTTTTTGTTACCTTAACCTGTTGGGTTTAAAAGCCAAACTGATGATCCTTTGGGAGCGTGGCTGCCTGCATCAGGGGTAGGAAACTAGAGTTCAACAGGGCAATCTAGATTCTACCTTCACAAGACCATTCTCCCAGTACCAACCCCTGTTCCCTCTAGGAGCAGTGTTGGACACTTCCACACTGCCACTTGGTCTACAGAAGGCTCTGAAGTGGATCAGATAGGACATTAATCAAATCAACTCCAAGTTCCCTCCCACATCCTGGGCTATACAGTCTATCCCTATTGTATTTTCCCATCCTAAATTATGTCCAGCCACATTGTCTAATATGGTTCACCAAAAGTTACACATTCAACCTAAATGATAGCATTAAAATATCCAAAATAATGTACAAGTGTCCTAGACTTGAACAATGTGAAATTTCTCCTCTTCCAAAATGCTTTTTTTTTTCTTTTTAGGGCTGCACTTGCGACACATGGAAGCTCCAAGGCTAGAGGTGCAGTTGTCAGCCTACTCCATAGCCACAGCAATGCTAGATCTGAGTTGCATCTGTGATCTACACCTCAGCTTGTGGCAATGCCAGATCCTTAACCCACCAGGCAAGGCCAGGGATTGAACCCACATCCTCATGGGTACTAGTTGGGTTCTTAAACCACTGAGCCACAATGGGAACTCCCTCTTCTGAAATTCTTGATAGGAAAATTAATTTCAGACTTACAAAGAAATTTAAGTCCAAAATAATTTCCTCTCTGATTTCTGTTTCTAATCATTTTCAGCTAGAAGGGTCTCACTCTAAGGTGTGAGGTGAGTGGAGCTTCATTTGACAACTGCAACCTGGGCTATCATCCACTGGGAATAGGTGAAGCTCATGCAGGACCTCTAAAAAAGAATTAATCTGGAGTTCCCTTCATGGCTCAGCGGTAATGAACCCAAATAGGATCCATGAGGTGCGGACCTACGAAGATAAAAAAAAAAAAAAAGAATTAATCCAAGATTCACATATGTCTTACTGTCCAAGAGTTCAAAAAGGTAATTGGACACATAAGATTTTCCCTGTACCAATGGTACATGTACAAACTTTAGAAGAAAATAATGCAAAGAAACAACCAGACAAACCCAGTAAGTGGAACATTCTGCAGAACAATTGGCCTGGTACCTCTGCAAATCAGTATCATTAAAAATGATGTCTGTGGAATTCCCACTGCGGCTCAGTGGAAACAAATCTAATTAGCATCCATAAGGACGCAGATTTAATCCCTGGCCTCGCTCAGTGGGTTAAGGATCCAGCATTACCATGAGCTGTGGTGTAGGTCATAGACCTGGCTTGGATCTGGCATTGCTGTGGCTGTGGTATAGGCCAGTGGCTGCAGCTGTGTTTCGACTCCTAGCCTGGGAATCTCCAAATGCATGGGTGTGGCCCTAAAAAGACAAAAAAAAAGACTTTTTAAATGGTATCTGTGCTAGATTAAAAGAGACTTACGGGACACAGAGACTAGAGGCAATGCATGGTCTGTGTTGGGTACTGCTTTGGATGAAGCAGCTGTAGAGGTCATTTTTAGGTCATTTGGGGAAATATGAATTGGATCTGGGTGTTAGATAAGTTGAAATTTACTAAAATAGCAAAATAGAGGGTGATGACTAAAAAAAAGCAGGCTATAGAATAGTATGTAGTAAGATCTCAGTTTGGTGATAAAATAAAAGCATGTATATGCACACACACACACACACACACACACACACACACACACAGATCCTGCAGGTCCTACAGTGGTGGTTTCTGGGTAATGGAAATTCTACTTATTTAATCATTTATTATATTCCTGTTTGTCTATATTGTCTAGTGTTCTATAATGCATCTACACTGCTTCTATATTAATAAAAAGTTATTTAAAAGAAAAAATTATTAGCCACAAACAAAATTCAGCCCCTGAAGCAATTATCTGAAGCAAAAATATGTTGCCAAAAACTAGTACATAATACTGTCCAGATCCACACTGCCATCAGAAAGCAAAGCATATATCAAAGACAGTGATTATCTGGAGGAAAGAAGAGTAACCACAGAAAATGTGAGAGAAAGAAAGAATCGTCTTGCTTTCTGCCTCAACAGGAGGCAACTTAGAGTGGGTTAGTTGTCTAGGCTAGGGTCTACAATCTCTCAATTTAAACTCTCCTGGGATTTATCAAGAGATTAACAATGGTATTTTTTACCCTATGGGGAGGGTGGAGTTTCATGCATATTTACTGTTTCCTCTCTTGGAGAGTATCATTTGAGACAGTTTCGTTTTCTTGAAAAGTTAAGAGATTTTCTCGGGTAGCACCCCTAGTCCTCAGGTCATCCTTGTTTCTGTTTGAAACTACTTATATTCCCATTTTGAACTCCAGGCCCCTGTCATCCCAGCATTGCCCTGGGGATTGGTTTGGTGTGGTGACCCAGCCTCCAAACACTTGTGAACAGCCATCACCTTCTGAAGTAAGTGTGGCTCTGAATCTGGTTCAGAATCTTGCTATAAAAGCTTCCTATTGCTGTTGAAACAAATTACCACAAACAAAGCAGCTTAAAACACACATGTGTTCTCTTACAGTTCTGGAGGTCAAATGTCCCAAATAGGTCTCACTGGCTGATAATCAAGTGTTACAAGGCTTGTTTTTTTCTGTTTGTAGGTTCCAGGACAGAATCTATTTGGTGTTCATTTGAGCTATTGACAGAATCAGTTCTTTGTAGTTGTTGGACTGAGGTTCCCATTTTCTTGCTGCCTACAAATTGAGGCTAACTACCTTCCTTGGTTTGTAGCCCCTCCTCCACCTTCAAAGTCAGCAACATGGGTCAAGTCCTTCTTGTGTCACATCTCTCGGATCGGATCCACTCTTCTTCCACTTTGAAAGACCCACAGGATTGTGATTAGACCAGGCTCTCTCTGCTGCTAACCCCTAGAGAGCTCCTTTTTGTTGTTGTTGTTGTTGTTAGCTTTCTAGCTCAGCTGTCTATTTTTTTAACTTTAAAAATATTTTATAAAAATGTGGAACAAATGTCTCAAATTCAAACAAACTAATGAGACATAACAAAATGCAATGCATGAAACTTGACTGGATCCTGGTTTTTAAAAATGCTATGCAAAGACATTTTGGGGACAACTAGGGAAATCTTCTTAAGGTTTGGATAATATTATTAAGTGATATTAAAGTTTTATTGTGAGAATATTATTGTTCACTTCCTTAGGTGTGATAAAGGTTTTGTAATTGCCCTTTCAAGATGTGATGTCATATGTCGATTATACTTCAATAAAACTAGGGTTGGGGGAGAAAGAAATTCTGGATCTGGAAAAACATCCACGGTTCAACAATTCTTATCTACTTTCACCTCCCAGAATTGGGTAATTCCAGCAGGAGGTACTGTCTTATTAAAATTAATGTCTATTCCAGACTTAATCTGTTTTTTTAGGGCCACACCCACAGCATATGGAGGTTCCCAGGCTAAGGGTCGAGCTGTGTCTTCGACCTACACCACAGCTCAGCAATGCCAGATCCTTAACCCACTGAGCAAGGCCAGGGATTGAACCTGTTTCCTCATGGATGCTAGTCAGATTTGTTTCCACTGAGCGATGACAGGAGCTCCAACTCAATCTATTTTTGTCTTGCCTCATTTCCCTACTATATGTTTCATTTTCCTTGCTTCCTTCTCTTGGAGTCCTAACCACATACGTGTTCTGAGCTTGTGCCCAAAAAGACAAGTCATTCTCCACCCATAATTTTGTTGCCTTGAAATTCATCTAAAATGCCTGAAGTAGTTTGTAATGATCTTGTTAGTCTCCCTCCTATAAATCCTTTCGAATGTTTCATACCCACTTAATATTATGGCATATAGTAGTTTTCCATTGCTGTTGTAACAAATCACCACAAACTTCAAGGCTTAATAATACAAATTTGTTATCTTACTGTTCTGGAGGTCAGCAGTCAGGTTTGGCTCAACTGGTTTCTCTGCTCTGAGTTTCACAAGGCCATAATCAAGATATTGGCCAGCTGGGCTCTTATCAGAGGCTCTGGAATCTGTTTCCAGGGTCATTCATGTTATTGTTAAAATCTAGTTCTGTACTCTGGTAGACTTGGGGACTGTGTTTCCCTGTTGGCTATTATCTAAGGGCAACCCTTAGTTCCTAAAGACATCTTTTCAGTCCTTGCACATGGGCCCCTACATCCTACCCTTGGAATCCTTCTGAACTCTCCTGCCATATTTCTCCTGCTGTCAGCCAGGCTAGGTTCTCTGCTCTTAAGGGTTCATGATATTAGATTGGGCTTACCCAGAAAATCCAGGATAATCTTCCTATCTTAAAGTCTGTACTCTTATTTACAACTGCAAAGTCCCTTTTGTCATGTAGTATATCATATTCACAAGTTCTAGGGATTATAGCATGAACATCTTTGGAGGAGGCACATTTTGCCTGTACTATGTGGTTTTTTCTCAGCTGCTCTAAATATAGATATTTAAGGTCAGATTTGGAGAAACACCTTTTTATGGGAAACCTGCTCATAGCACTGGAGATCTGGATTCTTGCTGGTAGAGTAATTCCAGTGCATTTTTTCTTCTTTCCCTATGTCTCCTTGGTTTCTTGGGGACCCAGGCAACTTCTCTGACCTAGTAACAATTAAAATATCTCCATTTTCTAGTTATATCTTTAAGGCACTTTAGTTATGAGTGTATCACCTTTTCCCCTTTCATCTCTGCCTATTCTCCAAGGTCACGTTTTCCTAAGAAAATCCCTCTTTCTCCAGCTTAAATAGCATATCTTCTTAGATCTTTTCCTTTCATTCTGTCACTGATTTTGTTCTGACAGTAAGGCCAAAGGTTGTTTTTATTTTTCTAATGTTTTCTTAAGGGAAATTTCAAACATTCACAAAATTAGAACACTAAATGAACCCCTATGAATAATAATGATTCATTTAGCTTCAACAATTATCTTTCTTTCTTTCTTTCTTTCTTTTTTTTTTTTTAGGGCCACATCTGTGGCATATGGAGTTTCCCAGGCTAGGGGTCAAATCAGAATTGTAGCTGCTGGCCTCACCACACCTCACCACAACGCTGGATCCTTAACTCACTGAGCGAGGCCAGGGATTGAACCGAGTCCTCAAGGATACTAGTTGGGTTCGTTAACCACTGAGCCATGACGGGAACTCCAAGCTTCAGCAATTATCAACGCTTTGCCAATTTTTAATTCATGTATCCATACATTTACTTCTGGAATATTAAGCAAATCTCAAACATCATGTCATATCACTCACATATAAATTAGTATGAAGCATTGTTTTGAAAGAAAGCCAGTACCACCTTGATTTTGTGAGTAAATCATACTCCTAGAGAAGATAGTCTTTAAAGTTTTGGGGGGGAGTTCCTGTTGTGGTGCAGTGAAAATGAATCTGACTAGTATCCTTGAGGATGCAGGTTCAATCCCTGGCCTCGCTCAGTGGGTGGGGGATGCAGCATTGCCATGAGCTGTGGTGTAGTTTGCAGATGTGCCGATCTCCTGCATTGCTGTGGCTGTGGCATAGGCTGGCAGCTGTAGCTCTGATTGGACCCCTAGCTTGGGAACTTGCATATGTTGCAGGTGTGGCCCTAAAAAGCAAAAATAAATAAATAACGGTTTTTTGTTTAGCCTTTGGAGTTTTAATAATTTTAAGATATGTTTATCCACCTCGATACAAGAAGATGCTATATCTGATATATGGTAAGGACTCTCATTTCTCTATCTGTACCTTAATAAAAATCACCCATTTTCCTTGGTTAAGCCCATAGTGTGGGTCTTTAAAATCCAAAGTCATGATCATGGCTCATGTCATTAATAAATCCAGTGCCAATCTGAGACCATGTGATGTATGTGTGGTAGGGTGAGTCTAGTAGTCTGTGGATATGCCACAAAAATTCAAGAAGGCGGCTCCTCCAGAGTTTTTCCCTTGCCTCTGGGACAGGATGCAATTCAAATCAAGATGGAGAAACAGCACTGACGGAATGTCACCTACTGAATGTAAAGATATAATCTCACTCCTTAGTATTCACCTGGAATTTAGCTACTTTTGCAATTAAATGCCCCAGCCTATAGTCCTAAGAAATTGAAAAAAGGGAGCAAAAATTTTTTAGCCCTCTGATGCTGTTTTGAAGCTATTTTTAGGTGAACTTTAATGGGTACCAAACTATTCTTTTCTTGATACTCTAATCCCTGTCTCTGCCACAAAAGCACGTACTTTGTTCTTATTAGGGTCCAAGTGGACCCTAATAAGACACCAGCCACAGCTACAGGGTCAAAAGCCAGCCACAGCTATAGGATCAAAAACCTATGAGGCCTGTGAGTTCTAAAGCTGCTATCTATTAGAAGCAGTTGCATACCTGCAGACACCAATCATAATATAAACTTCTGCAAACTCCCAAAGCCAACAAGGTTCATGACCTACCTCTGTGGGGAAAAAAAAAAGCAGCTGCAACACCTGTGCATACCAGCCACCACACTCCCACAAGGAGAACTCCCTCTCTCAAATGTTACTCTAGATCTCAAATACCAGTCATTGTACCTATTTTTCAAGTTTTCTCTCTAAAGTTCCTACAATCACCCTACTCTCTCCCCCAAATCCCGAACTAATTGAGACACATGTACAGGAGACAAAGAGGGATCAAAATGTTAAGATCTACTGTTGACTGGTTTGGAGAAGGGGTCTGTGGTCTAAAGCCTGAATCAGGTTTTCAACTTTTTCATCCCAAGACTAGAGTTTTGCACCTTCCTGAGGGTATAGATGGGTCTGTATAGCAGACCCTCATGTTGCTGAGCTCACCTTGGTGGGGCTGACCACACAGAAGGGCAGAGAGGATGACACAAGCATGCTATGAACAAGGGAGCTCTGAAAAATAGAGAGCAGGATGCCTTCGATGACATTTTGGAATCTCACCCATTAGTCACTGCAGGGAGGAAGTAAGTGAAGGCACAGGTAGTGCAGAGGGTGCTGGGAAACTCCCTTCCCAATACATCCAGAAGGGCAAAAGTTTCCAGCTCAGGTACAGATGGGAACACTAAAAAGGGAAATAACACATAATTAATAGATAGGGTCAAAGGAGAAGCACCAAGAGAAGCACTCCCTCTCCAAAAGGCTAGGGCTTTCTCCAGTGGCTGGCTTTATAGCCTCACTGCATGACCAGACAATCTAGAACACAGTAATATGTAGAAATGGGTGTTCCAGTGTATGGCAGAAACAGTGGAACCTTATGAACCCTGTGAACATCTCTTAAGAGTCTTGCCTGATTACCGTGGCCATCTGGGAGAAAGAAAGAACTTTTTTTTTGTCTTTTTGCTATTTCTTGGGCCGCTCCCACGGCATATGGAGGTTCCCAGGCTAGGGGTCTAATCGGAGCTGTAGCCACCGGCCTACGCCAGAGCCACAGCAACGTGGGATCTGAGCCGCGTCTGCAACCTACACCACAGCTCACGGCAGCAACGCCGGATCGTTAACCCACTGAGCAAGGGCAGGGACCAAACCCGCAACCTCATGGTTCCTAGTCGGATTCGTTAACCACTGTGCCACAATGGGAACTCCGAGAGAAAGAACTTTAAAGAGGATTTAAGCCCAGTTACTGGTGGTGGTTTTTTCTTTTGCCCCAAAAGTTAGAAGACATCAAGTCCAAATGCAAGACAGAGGATAAAAGCTTAAAACAGAGCTTGCAAACTGGTAGCCTGCTAAACAGATATCCAGTCCACAGATGGGTTTGATTTGGCCCATAAGAATTTTTAAAAATATTTTATTAAGGGAGTTCATGTTGTGGCTCAGTGGTTAACGAATCCGCCTAGGAACCATGAGGTTGCAGGTTCGATCCCTGGCCTTGCTCAGGGGGTTAAGGATCTGGCGTTGCCATGAGCTGTGGTGTAGGTCGATGGCTACAGTTCCGATTAGACCCCTAGCCTGGGAACCCCCATATGCCGAGGGAGCAGCCCTAGAAAAGGCAAAAAGACAAAAAAAAGAATTAAAAAAAGATTTTATTAAATTACTCATCAGCATATAAAATTAGTAGAGTTCATGTAAAACTTATGGCTTCCCTGGAAAAGTTGGGAGATTCTGGCCATATGGATGTGTACTTCTGTATGGCAAAATCAGCTGGACAGAGTAGCCACTGCTTCTTTTAGGAAGAGGCACAGTCTCCATGTAGGCTTTTGTGTGCCCTGCCTAGCCCTTGCGTACATTTGAGTTTATGATCTCTGATTTAAACTGAGAAGCACTAGAGATTGTGATATGAAAGACACGCAAATCATCTATCTCTGTGAGTGTTTAATCATGTCAGAGCGAGTATTTGGCAATGTGGAGAGTGCCAGGGAGGTGTGTGCCAAGAATCTGACCATACATCAGGAGGAGGGCTAAGAAGACGTCTGTCTATGTAATAAGGATGGAGAAATTGTTAGGAAAGACAAGAGAAAAGGGGGCCACAGCCCGCAGCATGGAGAAGCAGGCTAGGCTGGAGCAGGTGACAGCGGGAGTCAATTACAGCCAAGTGTTGCTAGGGCAACTCAGGTTCCATGAACAGCCTGGAGGGCCTCTGGCCTTCTCACTGCTAAGGCAGCTGATTTAAGAGGCCAGAGCTCTGAGGTCAGGGAAGCTTATGAGGAAAAAGATAAGGTTGCAGAAGCATTGTCCTGGGTTAGGGCTCAAGTGTTGGCAGTAGATACAGAGGAAGCCACAACATCTCACACAGAGCTACTGGTAGCCACTCTAAATGCCTCTCGGATTGATAAACATTTACATCTCCCCTCTTTAGGGCACACTTTCCCAAACTACAGGATGTAACACATTGGTGGGCTGTGAAGTTGATTTAGTGGGATGAGATCATAAAGGAAAAAAAAAAAAAAAAGCCGAGTACAATTTTTAAAAAAAAGTTGTATTACACACAGTAAATACTGTTTTGTGAAACGCTTCTTTCAGATGTGTGTGCACATGTGCGTAGGTGCGCATGTATTTGTGATGTCAAATATGTTTCTTACTCTGTGAATTGAACTCAGAAAAGTTTAAGAGCTCCTGTCACAGGCTACAGAGTGAGTCACTGAGGCCAGCCAACTGATGTGCCTAATTTGGCATGTCTAGTGGATTTTTTTTTTTTTGCACTTTTGTTTTTGCTTTTGCTGTTGTGAGCAAGAATGGCAGATGTAGGCCAATTATAGCCTTCTAAGGAGGATTCTCTGGTATCAGAAAAAACACAGGTAATGTTGGGCCAGCTGGGAAACAGGTTTTGGGGTGTGGCTTCTCAGGAGAGGCATAACTACACCTGGCTGCTCCTCCCTGGGAGTGGAAGCACCACAAGTGAGTGTGCAAGTGAAGCCAAAAGGAAAGACTGCTTGGCAGTGCTGGATCCAAAATTTATTCTTGTCTGGAACTTTCCAGGGTTTCTAGAGGCAACATCATTCCCACTGTTTTTTTGCACGGCCCATACTGTTGGTACCCTACCCAATGGCCATCCTTCACTTTCTTCCTCCCTAATAACAGCCTCCATTTTTGTGACTATTTAGGGCAACCCTGTGCATCATGGGAGCTGAGATTCTCAAATGAAGATCTGCCTACAAAATGCCAGCCCTTGGGACTTCCCGTCATGGCACAGTGGAAACGAATCCGACTAGGAACCATGAGGTTGCGGATTCGATCCCTGGTCTTGCTCAGTGGGTCAAGGATCCGGCATTGCCGTGAGCTGTGGTGTAAGGTACAGATACGGATCGGATCCCGAGTTGCTGTGGCTGGGGCATGGGCCACCTCCAATTAGACCCCTAGCCTGGGAATCTTCATATGCCGCAGGTGTGGCTCTAAAAAAAGCAAAAAAAAAAAAAGGAAGCAAAATGCCAGCCCCCAATTTTTATAATATTCAAAAGACATAACAACTACTCAGTCAACTTGTTATAAATGTTTCTAAATGAAAGACATAGAAAACAAATTTACAGTTACCTAATGAGGGGAAGGATAAATTAGGAGGCCGGGATTGGCAAATGCACACTATTGTATATAAAATAGATAATCAACAAGGACCTACTGTATAGCACAGGGAAATTTAGTCAATATCTTATAATAGCCTATAATAGAAAAGAATATGAAAAAGAATGTATAAAAATACACGCACACACACATACATATATAGCTGACTCAATTTGCTGTACTCTTGAAACTAACATGACATTGTAAATCAACTATACTTCAATTCTAAAAAGTTTCTAAATGTATAATCTCAATCTCTGCACCTAGTTAGTAACCAACAGTTTACAGATTAGCACCAGTCCAGGGACCATACTGAGACTAATCTGAGACAACTAATCACAGTAATTCTATTTATCTTGCCAAATGATTGGTTTCTGCATGGGCATGAGAAACGATTTCTGGCCATTGAGATAAGAAGGAATGTCTAGGGAGTTCCTGTCGTGGCGCAGTGGTTAATGAATCCGCCTAGGAACCATGAGGTTGCGGGTTCAATCCCTGGCCTTGCTAAGTGGGTTAAGGATCCGGCACTGGTGAGCTGTGGTGTAAGTCGCAGACGCCGCTCAGATCCCAAGTTGCTGTGGCTCTGGTGTAGGCCTGTGGCCACAGCTCCGATTAGACCCCTAGCCTTGGAACCTCCACATTCCGCGGGAGCGGCCCTAGAAAAGGCACAAAGACAAACAATTTAAAAAAAAAAAAAAAAAAGGAATGTCTACAGGAGGATCCTGGGAAAAGTTTTCTCTTGGTCTTAACAAGGGACATGTAACAGTTATGTTCTTTCTTCTTGATATTAGTGTAAGACTACACGATGACTGAGTAGCTGCGCCATCTCAGGATTATAAGATGAAGGACCAAAAGGCTGAGGATAGTAGAATAGGATGGAGGTAAAGTGGGTACTTGATGTTGCTGAGCTGCTGAATCACCTGCTCTTGAATCTCTCCCTCTGTTATTGGGGAGATAATAAAATGGCCTTATTGGTTGATCCACTTTGTGTTGGTTTTGCTGTTAATTGCAATTGAAAGAATTCTAACTGATGCACTTTGCAGGACATCACAGGCTTAACTAGTTTCAGTTCAGAGGCCTAACTGTGCTTACGATATTTTATAGTGAGCTTAGAATTCTTAGAAGAAATTGTACAAATAAAAAATGGTTGAACGAAGATGCAGTTGTATACCTGCCAGACATAGGAGGTGTCATGCCAATTCTGGCATTATTTTTTGTATTTTATCTTTTAATTAACACAAAGTAAATTTGATTTTTTTTGTACATTGCTGTTAATTTTAGCACATGCATAGATTTGTGTAACCACCACTGTAATCAGGATACAGAATGGTCCTATTGCCCCATAAAACTCCATCATGCTTTTGCTTTGAAGTCACATCTTCCCCTTCTTCTAACCACTGATTGTTCTTCATGAGTGTATTTTTGTCCTTTCAAAATGTCATATGGGGTGCAGCAGGTTAAGGATGCAGCATCACTGCAGCTGTGGCACAGGCTGCAACTGCTGCATGGGTTCAATCCCTGACCCAGGAACTTCCACATGCCATGGGTGCAGCCAAAAAAAAAGTCATATAAATGGAAGTATACAGTATGCAATACTTATTTTGAAGTCATCCTCTTTCACTCAGCACAATGCCTTTAGGATTGATTTAAGCTGTTGCAAACAGAGTAGTGGTTACCAGATAAGTGACAAGGGCACTGTGAAATGAGTAAAAGGGGTCAGCTGTATGGTGATGAATGGAAAATAAATTGGTGGTAGTGAGCTGCTGCTGTGTATACAGAAGTAGAAATATATAATGAGGTACACGTGAAACATAATGTTATAAACCAATGTTACCTCAACTTAAAATTTTTTAATATAAATTTTAAAGAGAGAATTATTCCTAATCAGTAAGAAAATACTAAATTCAATAAGAACATGGGCAAGCAACACAAATAAGCTACACATTTGAAAAAGGAATAAGACCACAAATGGCTAAGAAACAAATTAAAAAGTGCTCAACCTTAGCAAAAATCAAAAATATGAAAATGAAAGCAATGACATACCACTTTGTATCAGACTAGCAAAGAAAAAAATGAGTGAATGAACAGTTTTGGTAAGAGCATGGGGGAAAATCCCTCTCATACTCTGGTACTATGAATATAAATTTGTATAATCTCTTTCAGAGGGCAAGTTGAAAAGTCATGCTATCCAATTGTAAGATGTGCATACCCATTGGAGTAATTCCATTTCCATCATTTGTCTTATGAAAGTACATACATGTGCAAATCTATTTACAAGGATGTCATTTTAGCACCCTATAATAATGAAAGCTCAGTAACAATCCAAAGGAGCACCCACCCCGTGCAACTAAATTTTTTAAAAAGGTGAATATTTAAGTATCGACATATTAAGAAACCCATAATCTATTGTTATCTTATCCACGTATTCCTCATGATCCTCAGGAGATTCTTGTAGGATGACTGTTACTTAAATTAGTAAGAGTTCTATAACCCATAAAAAGGGCATAATTCTAATATTGCCTCACAGTGTTGTTTATTCATTCATTCCTTCAAAAAATATTCATTGAACAGATAAAATTGTAAGGCACTGTGCTAGGTGCTAGAGTACAAATATAAACAAAACAGACATAGCCTCTGCTCTAAAGGAGCTCATTGTCCACTATAGGATGTATGTATGCAGAGTGTATGAATGTCTGTGTGTGGTGGTGGTGGGGGGAACAGACATCAAGCACTTAATTGTGCAACTGTCTTGGGTGCCTATGGAGTAATATAGCAGAATATCATGAAAGCGTATTACAGGTTCCCTTGGTCTAGTTTGGGGTTGGGGTGGTGAGGGAAGTTTTCCCAGAAGGGATATTTGAATTTTAAAAAGATAGTGATGGGTCAGACACTTTGTATAAATGCTTCCTCAGGAGATTAGTTTAAAAGAATAAGGCAGATGTATATAAACTGACAGAAAGCATGTCAAGAATACATTAGGAGGAGTTCCCATCATGGCCCAGGGGTTAACGAATCTGACTAGGAACCATGAGGTTGCGGGTTCAATCCCTGGCCTCGCTCAGTGGGTTAAGGATCCGGCGTTGCCCTGAGCTGTGGTGTAGGTCGAAGACGCGGCTCAGATCTGGCACTGCTGTGGCTCTGGTGTAGGCCGGCGGCTACAGCTCCGATTAGACCCTTAGCCTAGGAACCTCAATATGCCGCGGGAGCGGCCCTAGGAAAGGCAAAAAGACCGGAAAAAAAAAAAAAAAAAGAATACACTAGGAGTTCTTATTGTGACTTAGTGGATTAAGAACCTGACATGGTGTCCATGAGGATGTGGGTTCAATCCCTGGCCTCACTCAGTGGGTTAAGGATCTGGCATTATTGCAAGCTGTGGCATACGTCAAAGATGAGGCTCGGATCTGATGGTGTTGTGTCTGTGGCATAGGCCAGCAGCTACAGCTCTGATTTGACTCCTAGCCTGGGAACTTCCATATGTCGCAGGTGTGGCCCTAGAAAAGAAAAAAAGAATATATTACATTGGAGTTCTCTTGAGGCACAGCAGGTTAAGGATCTGGCATTGTCACTGCAGCAGCTTGGGTCGCTGCTGTGGCGCAGGTTTAATCCCTGGCCTGGGAACTTCTGCATGCCCCACACATAGCCAAAAAATAAATATACAACACTTCTAAATAACTCATGGTCAAAAAAGAAATCAAAACCAAAATTATAGACTAGAAATTAATGAGAATGAAAGCACTACATAGTGAGGTCAAACACAGAAAAAATTTATAACCTTAAGGGATTTTAGAAATAAGAAAGACTGAACATGAATAAGCCACACATTTAACATAAGCCATTTCAAAGAAAATAGCAAAACAAACTTAAAGAGAACTAGAAGACATTAATAACTATATAAGCTGAAAATTATTAAGTAGAAAATAGGATGGGGGAAAGTGGTAGAACAGGAAAATAAATCTGAGAAATAGTCCTTTGAAAATATCAACAAAACCTCTATAATCTAGTTAAAACCTCCATAATCTAGTTAAGAGAAAGAAATGCATAAAAATAATAACATAGTTTGATTGGTAGATAGACATATGATAGCTATGTGATAAAGTAAGAATAGCAAAACATTAATGATAAAATCTATGTCGTGGGTATGCAGGTGTTCACTCCTTCTAAATAGAGGTAGTAGTGAGGGGGAAGGGTGGTAAAACATGTCTTTCATGCTTTGCTCCAGGTACCGTACTTCTGTGATGTTTGAATCTTTTACAACCAGAATGATTGATATAGTTGCTTGAAAAATGGAAAATAAACCTATAGTAGGCAGAATCCTAGAATTCCCCCCTCCCCCCAGATGTCCCACACTAATTATTACATTGTGATTCTGATACATTGCCTGGCAAAAGGGATTTTGCAGATGTAATTAAGGTTCTCCTTAAAATAGGGAGATTATTCTGTATTATCCCAGTAGCTTTAATCTAATCACATAAGCCTTTTAAAAGCAGAGAGTTTTCTCAGGCTAGTGGCAAACAGGAAAGTCAGAGAGATTCCAAGCAAAAGAAGGATTGATTCAGAGTGCCACTGCTGGGTGGAAGATGGAAGGGGATAGTGAGGAAAAATGTGAGCAGCCTCTAAAAGCTAAGAGCATGGGGATCTTAGTCCTACAACAGTAAGGAACTAAATCCTGACAATAACTTGAATGAACTTGAAGTGGATCTTCTACAGAGAACCTTAGGTAAAAGCCAAGTCTGGGGGCACCTTGGTTTTGGCATTGTATGATCCTACACAGAGAACTCAACCAAGCCCACCAGGACTTGTGACCTACAGCTGTGAGACAATAAGGTGTTGTTTTTAATGGCTAAATTTGTGGTAATTTATTATGCAACAATATAAAACAAACACAGGAAGGGAGGAATTAGGAGGATGGGAATAACATATACACACTACTGTATAAAATATTTAATTAACAAGCATTTACTGTATAGCACAGGGAAATCTACCTGATAGTTTGTAATAATCTATATGGGAAAGACTATTGAACTGATGATTTACATTCAAAGCCATATATGCACTTAGGAATTTGGTTTTTGATAAAGAGACAGAATAATCTGCTACATAAATGTTTAGGGCCCTATGAAAAATACTAATACATAATTAGTATTACAATGGAAAAATAGTCACCTATTAAACATACCATTGTTAGAACATTTAATGGCTTAGAAAAATGTTTACAAAAAAATTCCAGAAAATTAAAGAACTAAACCTAAATTCTAAAATATTACAAGGAAACACAGAACAATGTTTCTAATCTTGGAGTAGAAAGGTCTTCTTCTTTTTTTTTTTCTTTTGTCCTTTTAGGGCCGCACCTGCACGGCATATGGAGGTTCCAAGGCTAGGGGTCTAATAGGAGTTGTTGCTGCCAGCCTGCGCCAGAGCCACAAGCAACGCCAGATCCGAGCCGTGTCTGCGACCTACACCACAGCTCACGACAACGCTAGATCCTTAACCCACTGAGCAAGGCCAGGGATCAAACCCTCAACCTCATGGTTCCTAGTCAGATCTGTTTCTATTGCGCCATGACGGGAACTCTAAAAGGTCTTCTTATGCAAGATGCAAAATGCAAAAGCCATAAAAGAAACGATTGATAAATTCAAACACATCAACATTTAAAACATCTATACCCAAAAAGACTCCATAAGCAAAGTTTAAAAATAAACTCTGCAAAAAATTTTCCAATACCTGTTAACAAAGACTTATACCCAGACTACATAATTTAATACTAAGTCAAACAATCCAATTGGAAAACAGATAAAAATATGAACAGGCAAAGTCACAAAACAGCACAAGCAAATGGCCAACATATGAAAATATCCCTTAATTTCAATAATAACCAGGTAAACACAAATAATGAGACATTTTTCAACCAGCATGCTGGCACAATATTCAAATGATTGGTTAATACTCAGTATGGTTAAAAATTTAGGGAAATAGTTATTCACTGCTGGGGGAGGTGTAAACTGGGTCTTTCTGTGTGGCAATTTGGCTTTACATATTAAAATCCTAAAACGTTATCTTCGAGCCACCTATTTTACTTCTTCATATTTATCTTATGGAAATATTTTAGCATATGCACAAAAAAACCATATACATGGATTTTCATTGCAGCATTGTTGATAGTTAAGAAAAAAAGCAATGTTAACAGTATAAGATTTAGAAGAATTTATACCTATGAATATATAATAATATCAATAGTTAACTCTAGTACCCTCATTCAGTAGAATGCTACATAAAGGAAATGAGGTAGATTTATATATACTGACATGGAAAGATCTGAAAGACATAGTAAGTGAATAAAGCAATTAGAATAATACAATTTATATTCATATTTTTAAAAAGTAAAAAAACATAACAAAGCTATGTATTTCTACATGGGTATATAAATATAAGAGGAATTTTACATTTATCTGTTTGAGTGTTTTAGAATAATGTATTCATTCAAGTGTAATTAGCAAACTTTTTTTTTTCTTTTTACGGCTGCACTTGTGGCATATGGAAGTTCCTGGGCATTGAAGGTACAGCTGTGGCCTATGCCACAGCCACAACAATATAAGCCACATCGGCGACCTATGCCACAGCCTGTGACAACGCCAGATCCTTAATCCACTGAGCAAGGCCAGGGATTGAATTTACATCCTCATAGAGACAACACTAGGTCCTTAACTCACTGAGCCACAATAGGAGCTCCTATAGTTGAATTCTTAACCTGCTGTGCTATAGCAGGAACTCCTAGGCAACATTTTTTAAATGAAAAAAAGAACAAAAAGTGAAGCTAATTACATGTTAAATTACATGTAATTACACGTTAAAGAAAGGAATGCGTCATGTTGCCATTAAAATTATATTATGGACAAATAGTAAATGATATGACAAATATTCATTAGGTTATTGAATGTTATGATAACATTTTTGTTTAGAACAATAAATACATACACAATGCATAGAAAAAGGCTGAGGACATAAAACCAAAACATTAATAGTGGTCCTCTCTAGGTGGTAGGATTACAAGTTTTTTATCTTTTGGTATTTTCATATATTTTCTAAATAGTCTGCCATAAGAAAAAGAAACAAGAGGTGTGTGGGGGGGTGTTGGTTGAACTAGGACTGTAAAAGGAGTGGAATTGGCAAGAGAAATAAAGGCTACTGCAGACTGAAATTAAAACTAGGATTGTAGGGTATGTGGGATTTTAGAACTAGGAGTTGGGGGACTAGACTTTCCGAGGCCTAGGAATCGACAAAAAAATTTAAAGGTTAGGCGTTAACTAGAATTAATGCAGATGCTGTGAGAGATTGGAATTAAAATCAAAGTCCTTGTTGGACCTACTACATAGCACAGGGAAATCACCCAATACTCTGAGATGGCCTATATGGGAAAAGAATCTAAAAAAGAATGGATATATGTATATGTATAACTGATTCACTTTGTTGTACACCTGAAGTTAATCTAACATTGTAAGTTAACTATACTCCAATAAAATAAAAAAACAAAGTGTACATTAAATTAAAAGTTTTTTTGAAAACTATAATAGCGATACTGGTGAAGGTATAGGAATATCTGAATACACTGGAATTCTAATATATTTCTGGTGGGACTGTTTATTGTTAACTGTTCTAGAGAGCCTATTCTATGTTTGGGGGGAGTGACCTTTTGACCCTAGCTACTTTATTTCTACAAATTTCTCCTTGAGAAGTCTCAGAAATATGCAAATATTTAGTTACATCAAATTTCATGTATTTCTTATAATTAAAAAAGACCTGGAGTTCTCTTGTGGCACAGGGGGTTAAGGATGTGGCATTGTCACTGCAGCAGCTTTGGGTTGCTGCTGTGGGATGGGTTTGATCCCTGGCCCAGGAATTCCTACATGCCACCAGGTGCTTGGCAAAACAAACAAACAAACAAAAAAACCTGGCATTGAGGATTGCTTAAATAAATAATTAACATTATAATAGAATAACATTCACCCATTAAAAATAGCTTGTAAGAATATTTAATGGTCCGAGCTATCTCAAAGGGGCCTCCATAAAGCTGATTATACACAAAATTTTGTGTAAATATATATTTGGCAGGCAGTAGATCCATTCATCAGATTCTCAATTTGGTGCATGAACCACTGCTCTGAAAGTGTTGGAATTAGAACCGGAGGGTACAATTAAAATTTTTATTTCCTCTATGTGTCAGTAGTACATCAGATAGTGATTTTGTCTGTATACTTTAAAATACTGAGTTAATACATACTTTTTGTTAAAACTTCAAGCCTTACCAAAGTATCTAGTTTCGACTCAAAGCTCCCTTCCCTTCTCACCCTCCAATTTCATTTTGCACCCCAGATGAAGCATGGTTAATGGGGTAACTCAACAGATTTTTATTCCTACGCGTTTACAAATGCAGATCCTCTATAAGCTCTTTACCAATCGCACTGTCACCCCAAAAAATACCAAGAAGAAAAAGAGAGACTGCTTACTGAGGGTTCAGTACGTGCCTGAAGTAAGCGTTGTAAGGGTTTGCCCCTGTAAACTCATTGTGGTAGGCGCCCCCGACGTCTCCTGCCCTCCACACTGTGTCCCCACTTGCCCTCTTGACCCCCATTCTTCACTAGGCAGCTGGAGATTAATTTTTAAATGTAAATCAAATCAAATCATATCACCCTTCAGCGGTTTCCACCATGCCTCGAATCAAATCCCAATTCCTTAGCGACACTACTATCCTCTTTGGCTGCGTTTACTGAGCCTGGAGTAGCTCAGGCGCGGTCCGCTGCAGGGAACCCGGCTTCACCGCGGAGGGAGCGCCCTCCCAAGTGGCAGAGGCGGGGCTACTCGAGCGGGGGGCGGAGCCTCAGGCCGAGTGTGAGGAGAGCCAGCGGGGGGAGGCTTTCGGCGGAGGGCGAGCGAGGGGTGCAGGTCTAAAGCAGGGCCGCGGACTCGGCACGCTCCTGCGGGCCCCGCGGAGCTACTGCCGCCGAGGTGAGCGTCTTCCTCCGGGCTGAGGGGCGGGCTCTGTTCGCGCGGCCGTCCTCGGCTCCTCGCAGGGGGTTGTTCCCACGGGACCCTGCGCGGAGACGCGGAGGTGGCGGCCTTGGGGAGCCTGCGGGAGAGGCTGGTGAAGGGGCCCGGCGGCCTGCCTCAGCCCTCCCTCAAACCCCGCCTTCTCTCCCCTCCCCCAGGCCTCGGCCGGCGCCAGTGGAGGGCTCGCCGCATCTTCGGGGGCAGCCCGGGCAGCGGCTGGCAGCGCGGCGAGAGAGCGGCCGACAGTGGGGATGCGAGGTACCGGCATTAGTCTTGGCCAAGTGGCCCTAGAGAGGGAGTAAAGGCCGGGCCTTCGGCGTTTCTCTCAGGGGTTAAAGGAAGGCGGCCTCAGAGAAGGGGGAAGGTGAGGGGCTGACAGGCAGGCTTCGCGGGTAACTACTAGGCGTCGTATATGTATGTTTTGGTATATAAATGGTACTACACACACACGCACACATTCATTTCGGCTAACAGCTTTTTAAAAACTTAATATGTCTTGTAGATTTTCCTATATCAGGGAATCTAAATTTATCTCATTTATAAACAGCTGCATTGTATGATTGTACTACAGTTTATTTAATCATTTCCCCATTGATGTACATTGGCTTGTTTCCCTTTTGGGGGAGGGAGGGGGCTATTACAAGCAATGCTATAATGAATGGGATTGTATATATACATGTATATATATCTATATCATGCACATGTGTATTTCTGTGGGAGAAATTATTAGAAGAGTAATCGCTGGGTCAAAGTGTATATGCACTTTGAATCTTGATAGATTTGTCCAAATTGCCTTCCCCAAAGGCTATACTAATTACACTCTTCAGTGTTGTGCGAGCGTGCCCATTTTTCCACATTTGTGCTAATACGAATTATCAATTTTTGTAATTTTGTCTAAAGGGCAAAAATGGTATGTCATTGTTTTCATTTGCATTTACCTGATTACTAGCGAAGTTGAAATTATTTTTTATTTGTCCGATTGCAAAAGTAAACAGGCAAATATCAATAGTCTTCCTATCTATAAGCAATAAGCATTTTGGAAATTTAATACCAAAAAAAAAAAAACCCTATTCGCAATAGCAAGAAAAACGAATAAAAATACCTAGAAGTAAACCCACAAAACTTTATTGAGGAATATAATGAAAGAACGTTTGCATACATGGTGAAGGAATACCATGCTTCTGGATAAGAAGGCTCAATTTTGTAGTGGTGTCCATTTTTCCTATGTTGATTTACACAATTCATGCAATTTCAATAAATATACCAAGTGTTTGGAACTTAATATGATTCTAAAGTTCATCCAGAAAAAAGATGGCAAAGAATAAACGAGAAAATATTTTAAAGATAAGTAAAGATGGGGGTATTTGTACTACCAGCTATTAAAGTGTACTCTAAAGGAACAATATATAAATTAGAATAGACAGAACAATGCATTAGAATAGGAAAGCCCACAAATCGAGCCAGATTGGAATCCTGGATTTATTGGAGAAATATTGTTGGCTAGAGGTGGAAAAACTGCCATATTAAAAGCTTCAAGCACGCATTTCCCCCCCCCCCCCTTAGAAGCTTGAATTTTCCTTTGAGGGCAGACTCCTTTGTTTGGAGAAAACCACTTTATTGAATCTTTTGGTTGTGCCAAGGTAGAGCCTCAGGAGTTAAAATTAGTGGCTTTGGAGCTAGAACTAACGATATGAGCCTTTAGTTAGATTAAGATGGATTCAGTAGCCTGCAGTGCGGCGAGGGAAGGAGTCTGGATATTATCGGTCTTAAAATTTTTTTTTCCGATCTAATGGGCAGAAATTGTTATGTCATTGTTTTCTTTTGCATTTGCGTGTTTATTGTGAGATTTGAACGTCTTCTATGTGTTAGTCCAAGATAATATGTAATTCCTGGAGGAAGCTAACAATGGGAGATCTACTGCTCCTCTTCCAGAATGGAGTTTGGCTAATTGGTACAGCTCTGCCCGGAAGCGTGAGAATAAACAGGTTGACTTTTTAAATTTTCCTCAAGCACTAGGCTCTAGACACCTTAGATCGGGGGCGGAGGCAGTTTTCAGGACATGGCCGAGATTTGGCGCTGAGCTGTGTCATCGCGAGGTTTGGCAGCCAGCTCTGCAGTGGGTCGGAAACCTCGTGGTAGGCGAGATCCCTGCAGGACGCGAGGTTCCTCCCTTCCCCTGAAAACTCCCAGTCATTTTCGTGGGGGCCCCGCCTCTCTCCTTTTTAGGAGCGTGCCCCAGGTCTCGCGAGATCTCATGTTTCCTACAGGCGAGGCGAGGGCGGCATCCTGCGGTGAATTCGAAGGTCTCGCGGAGACCAAAACGTATTATCGCGATAGTTCTCATGGCGCATGCGAGAGCTCCCGGCGGCAGATTGGCTCCGCCCCTCGATGCTTCGTGAGGTTGTGCGTCATTTGCTTTTTGCTTCGCGTGGGGTGAGAGCGGAGCCGTAGCGACTTCAGCTTTGGTGGGAGGAGGGGTCTGGGAAGGGCTGGGCTCAGGCTGTTCCCGTCGGGTAGAAGCTCTCGCGGGATCGCGCGGAGGCGGCCGCGGCTGGGCTACAGACTGCAGTAACCGCGGAGGCGGCGGCGGCGTCTTCGGCTCGTGCTGTTCCTACCCGGTGAGTTCTCGCGGGAGCGGGGTTACGTACTCGTGGGATCCGTTGGCGGTAGCGGAGGTAGCTCGGGGGTGTGGGGGGGGCAGTGACTAGGGTCGGTCCGCCTGCTGTTAAGATGGCGGCGGAAGCTGATGTCTGTCCGGCCAGTACCCGGGACTGAGGTGTTGGCTGTCCGCGTTTGTGACGCCTCTCAGGTACCCGACGTTAAGGAGGTGACGATTGGCGAAAAGCAGAGGTGCCAATAAGCCTAACCTGAGGCGAAGACCACCTCGCCTCTAGTCGGTTGAGGCGACACCATTTCCCGGGCCTCAGCCGCGTGTGGGCCCGCCTTTACCCCACCAATCGGTCAACGCCTCCGTTGTCGCCGCCGCAGTGGGCGGGTTGGGAAGGGAGGGGGGGCGGGAGTCCTAGAGTTCGTTGGGGAGTGGGGTTGGGGGTTAGATTGGGCAGTGGGGAGAAGGGACCAACCTACGACGACTGGTTCCCTCTCCTTTGCCTTTTTGCGGGCCCGTTTCGGTTCTCTGCTCCTTCAGGGCCTAAATGATTCCTCTAGCTTTTCTTGAGTTGGGGTGGGCTCTACTTCCCCGACTCCCAGGGTCTTCGAACTAAGGTATAGGGAGGGGGTCACGCTTTGGTGCCTTTGACGTATTCCTCCCCCTTCTCCCCTAATTCCATCGTCCCATTGAATCTTTCTGATCTACATGGATATTTGAGGCTTACATTTAAGAGGGAGAGTCAGAGCTTTTCCCGTCACCCTGTACTGCTAAGGAAGAGCTTAGCCCAAGTCCCCTAACCCGTTCTGTTCCCCTCTTCCATTGGTCCCCTTGACACAGGCGTTGACTAGAGACCCTTTTCCGTTCCCTGCCTTTATTCCACCTTCGTGGATGGAGTCACAGCAGCCTTCACGCTTGTATGACCCTGATCCGGAGCACAGGACACTGATTTTCTCCAACTCTGCTGCTCAACCACTCTTAGGTGGCACAATGAATGGATTGGTGGTTGTATGATTGCAGTCTTCATGACCTCTTCGTTTTCAGGGCCGTTAGTCTTCCCTTCCTCATAACACCCAATCCCCCTGAAAAAGGGGAAAAAAAGAACTTTAAAAAAAGGCTGTGGAGGGTATCCCTCCAGTAAACCAACTTTTTGCTTTTCCTTCTCCGCCACACTCCCCCTTAGAAGCTTGAGAGCCATCTCGCTCGCTCTCTCTCTCTTTTTTTTTTTTTTTTTTTTTTTTTGCTGTTAGCCATCTCTTACATGTTTCTCATTTCTTAGTCTTCTATTCCCTGCGGGCCTCCCCCCCCCCCCATGCTCTTATTCTGGGAGCTGAATCCCCTAGAGAGAAAATAGCCTCCCATTAGGCTCCACTGCATTTATTCCTCTCTGTGTGCTAGAAAATAAAATAGCTTTGCTAGATTATTCTTGCCCCTCAATCATTACCCTGTTCTGCTCTCCCCCATTCCACAATTACTATAGCAATTAATTCCCTATCATTTGTTTCCTTTTTAGATTACATATTCAACATTGTTTTCTCTTAGCCCCAGTGTTGCGTAGCTTGAGGAGACACCAGCATTACTCACTCAAGGGAGGCAGCCTGGTATGGTAGAAATACTGTATGTTTTGGGTTCACATCACACTTTCTGACCTTGGGAAAATTACTTTACGTATTCTGTTTTGCATCTTTATAATGGGATAGTAGTTGCTAGAATTAAACAATCTATGAAGTGTTTGCCTTATGATAGACATACAATAAACTGGTTACTTCTTCCTGGTTTTAGGATACATTGGCAGATGCATCTGTGTCATATGGTAGTTTTATGCCCTGGGAAAGAAGAGATTTATGTTCTTTTAACTGGGCCAGCCATCATTTTTAGTTTATTTCTGGGCCAGCCATCATTTTTTTATATTTTCCCCCCTCATAAGCCAAACTTTTTATCTCCAATATTTTACTATGTTTGAAGGTGTTTCCCACCTGTATTAACCTTCTAGTCTAGGAATTTTAATGGAAAATCACCATCCTGGAATGACCACTGGCCATAATGTTTCTGTCAAGAACCACACCCAGATGTTCTGCCTTTTGGAAGGGGTGTTTCATCCCTTGCCTCCTCCCTCTTTTGCTCCTTCAAAGGCAGTCAATGTGTCTTGTCACTCACCTTTTATAAAAGTAATGAAATTTGGTGCCATGCTTTTCACAGTAAGAAAGGGAACTTCTGCTAGCTAGTTCCTAAGTGTTCATACCTCTTTTCCCCTACCTCCTTTCTTTGGTCCCTGAGATCAGTGTGGGGATATGTTATTTGGTCTTACCTGAGCAGGATAATTCCTAACTAAGAGGTTTGGGGTTTTAGAAAGGTTGTTTGGGATACCGAGCTTTTCCAAAGTGAATTACTGATCCTCCTTTAGTACACTACTGCCTGTTGTGTTTTTACCATTTTGTGTTTTCCAACATTCTTACTAAGTAGAAGTATTCAATTTGGATGTAGTTTTCCACTGTTCATATTTTAATTAAATCCACTATTAAAGTGAGTGCTTTTTTTCTTTTTTGTCTTTTTGCTATTTCTTGGGTCGCTCCCTCGGCATATGGAGGTTCCCAGGCTAGGGGTCCAATCAGGAGCTATAGCCACTGGCCTACGCCAGAGCCACAGCAACGCGGGATCCGAGCCACGTCTGCAACCTACACCACAGCTCACGGCAACGCCGGATCGTTAACCCACTGAGCAAGGGCAGGGACCGAACCTGCAACCTCATGGTTCCTAGTCAGATTCGTTAACCACTGCGCCACGACGGGAACTCCCTGAATGCTTTTTTTCTAATTACCTTGGATGGATGATGGGGTTTGAAAAAGGAATATGGTGAAAAGTTTATGTAGGATTAAAATTTTATCATGGGTAACCATCATAATTAACTATATGCAGACATTGGTTTTGTGCTTTATTTAGGGTTTGCTTTATTTAGTTTGAGGTGCTTTGGAGGTAATAGGATTTTCCCCCTTTTTTTTCATTGGAGGACAAGAGATCACTTTCTGTTTGAGATTTTGCCTTGGTGTTCACAATGGGTCAAGCAGTGATCAGAAATTAAATCTCTATTTGAGTTTTGTATTCAAAACTAGAATTAAATCTGGGAATGATAATCTAGGTGTGACCTAAAAGGTTTAATTTATTCTCGGTTGGTCTCTGAGAAGAGAGGAAAGAGTAGCAATACTAGTTAAAAACTTTGTCTAAGGTTCAGTGGCAAAGTTCAGTCTGTTTCCAGGGTATTTGTCATTTGTCCCCCAGTATGGCCAGAAAGCATATGTAGGTGAAAAATGATTTATGTGTGTACTTTTTTTCACAAAAAAATTAAAAATTTAACATTGTCTTAGTGTCACTTCACAGAAAGGATATAAAATTGTCTATTAAATAATCACTATTCCCTATAATTTTATTTCAGTTGAGAGCAGAATTGAGTTTTTTAGGGATGTTGTCGCAAGTGTCAGATTAAAATTGCTTTAGCCTTGGTTCTGAATTCTTGTTACTGCTCAAAGCAGTTCCTAAAAATGCAAATTGATATGTGAGGGCTATTGCTTAAGAAATAACTGATTATGTTTAGCATTGATATAATGGTTAGCTCGATCACACCCTAATAAATGTGTTGTGTATCTCTCCCCCTCCTTTTTTCTTGTAGGTCCTCCAGTAGTCTGACCTGAGTGGGTTAGCACTCCAGAGGAACCAGCAGACCAACTTGGTGTCAGGAAGGTTCAGGAAGCTGTCGGAGCAGTGTTGGGATTTCCCACCAGGATGAGTATGATTGGCTGTGATTTTAGGTTAGTTTTTGTGGATCTTTTTGGGTAGTATTTGTATTTTACTTCCTGGAATGGAGATGGTGGGGGGGGGGTGTATTTCTGTTCTGTAATTGAGCTACTTTGGTTTTTTCCATTATCTGAATCTGATGTGGTACTGACTGTTTCTTGTGTTTAAATGCAGCTCATTACTAAATTAAAATTTAAATGAGTTCTCTCTGTTACATGATTTTTAAAATCACCTTAAGCATAATTCAGAAAATAAAATTGCAAGATATTATGTCTAATTCTTTTTGGAATTTCGAAACATATAAAAATTGGATAATATAAGGATCCCCTGTGTACCCATCATTGGCTGTAACTGTTACCAACTTGCAGCCTTTACTTTTTACCTGTACTCTACTCCAACCCCTCACTCCCTACCCCCTAGATAATTTTGACATAAACCCCTGCTGGCATTTTCTTTCTATTTGCAAAATACTTGTGTATATACTTTTAAATATCACTTCAGAACCATTGCCACAACTCAAAAAATTAACTGATTTTTTAAAATAGCAAATATTTTAAATTTTGTTTGTTCAAATTTTAGTTTGAATCAGGATCCAGAGAAAATCCATTTATCACAAAGGAGGATTGATACCTCTTAAATCTGTTTTAATCTGTAGGTTCCTTCCCTTTTTCTTCTGATTTATTTGTTGAAGAAATTGCCCTAAAGAGTTTCCCCCACATTTGGTGATTACATTCTCAAAGTGGTATCTAACCCATTCTTGCTAAGTTAAAGACCTTGGAGGACCCCCATTATAATGGAACAATGGCAATAATCTCCTCTATCCCAGTTGGAGTTGATACTGCTGGCTTAGGCACTATCCCAAAATAACTAGTCATGGGTTCCTTTTTCTGTGGCAGAGTCTGATTTAATTGATACCTGACTTCAGTTCCATGTCTTGGCCCTGCTTACGGCTCTACATGAAAAGTAGGCCTCCTTGTGGAAGAAGCTAATGTTTCCTAGATAATGACCTGATTGTGCCTTTGGGGGTTTTCACCATGGTTTCAATTTCCTTAGGTGGTTTAGTTATTTTTATACTATCTTATAAAGTTGGTTTTTATTCTTTTGATGTTGGTATCTCAGCTGCTCTGATCCATAACTTCTAAGCTATTAAGACTTAGTGATGAGTTCCTTTGGCTGTAATACAGTTTTTGAAATGGCAATACTAAACAATTTTTGAGAGCTTCCACTTATATCCTGATTTTCCTGCTACCTGTTAAACACAAATACAGTTTTTCTGTTATTTTTTCATTTTATTTCTTCTGAAAATGCTGTTCCCCAGCATAGAGTCCTTTAAGCTGTTCATTTATTTCCTTGTTCAGCATTGGATCCACTGTTAATGTCCCTTCCATGGTCGAAACTGTGAATGGAAGTTAGACATATATGCTCCAGCCAGCCTTTGACTTAAGCACAAGTGGGCAGAGCAGGGCCATTTGTGCCTACCTTTAAAATGAGTGTAATTCCAAGTTGAAGGGCCAGAGAGGATTAGAGGTCATGAATTAAAGTTTCTGAGGTATTTAGATGAAATATGATTATGAATTACCGCTGCAGTGAATCATGATGAGTTCAGGCTTTTCAGTTCTTTGTTCATTAAGGGAGAAATTAGATCCTTAGTTGTAAATTTACTAAGTATAAAAGAAGTGAAATCCATTCATTCGTTCAACAACAAAAAAAATGTGTGCCCATTATGTAAAGTGATTAGATATTTACCTTTATCCTGAATTTTCTCTACTTTGGAAGTTTGAACAAAATTCCTTTAAACCTTCTAATCCTGAGTTTGTGAAACTAGGATAATTGTAGATTTTGGGGACAGACCATTGCACACAGTAGGCATTTCAGTATTTGAATTGTTTCCAGAGTTACAAGTTTACAATGGAAATTCTGTTGCCTTTTTCCCCTTTTGTTTTGTGTTTTCAACCATGGATTCAAAGTATTACTGAAATGCCAAAATCTGTTGCTTTGAAAATATTTGCCCTTCACATTCCATGTTAACCTCTCTTGCAGTTTGACTTAAGTTGTGAAAATGTGATGTGTAGCTGTAACCATATTTGGCTGCTTTACAATGATTTCATTATCTGTAAGGTTGATAGTCACAAGCAGTTGGGTGTTTTGCTGTATTGTTCTCTGACTCGTTTCTTCAATGATGGGTTACCAGATGTTTATATGTTAATGTCAGGGATAACTCAGCTCACAAGATTCTTTGGAAGCGCTCTCATTTGATGTGTCATAGGGGCCGAGTTGCTGAAACTCGATGTACTTGTTGACCAGCTTGGTTATAGAAACACTTTCAGATAGTGAAGGAGTGTTTTTCTATGAGTAAACAAGTGTAGGTTTTGTTTGGGCTGTTAAAACCTGAGCATTTTCAACTTTTAATTCCCTTAAAAAGTTTTAATCATTTGGCTTTAAAAATTACAGTGGTGACATGGATTGGTTTCAGAATGTGATTTTACGGCAAATTGGGATTTCTTTTAGCTTCTTATGAATGTATCTTTAAATGGAGTTTAGTATTGTAGATTGATTCAGTTTGGATTGCTGATTGGACTAGGTGAATGTGAAAATTTTTTCAACTCTAAAATTCTGATTGTATAATCTTAGATGTTGAAAGAAAACAGTTTTTCCTTTTCGGTAATCTTTAAGTAGTGACTAAAAGAGACTAGGAGTAGGGAGATGCAAATTGTTCTGGAATGACTTTTTAGTATAATCATTTAGATTTTAAAGATTGGTAAGTGTGAACATACTGCCATGAATTTATGTACCATCTTTAGCATAACACAGATTTTGAGTCTTTATAATTAGGTTCCAGAGATAATTGGTCTGAAAATACTCGGTATATTGTATTTGGTGGCTCCTTATATTTCGGAACACATTTGGAAGATTGCTTTAATGATTACATTATTTGCTGCAATTATTTGCTTATTTGCCTGTCTTTATATAGTGAGTCGTATGTTCTCCTCATCTTTGCTTTTTTTAAAACTTACTAGTGTAATTCTTTATTTACTGCATTCTGCTGATTGAGTTCGTGTAAATGGACAGATCTTTCAGCACAGTGATTAAGAGCCCAGGCTCCTTGGGTTCAAGTTCTGACTCCATTTCTTTCCAGCTGTGTCATCTTGTGCAAATTATTTGACCTCTGTGTCACAGTTTTTAATCTGTAAAATAGTAATAATAGTGTTACCTACCTCATAGGGTTTTGGAGATGTGTAGCTGAGTTAATGCATGTAAAGTTCTTAGAACAATGGTTCTGAAACTTCAGGGAACATCAGAATCACCTACAAGGCTTGCTAAAACACAGGTTGCTGGGCTCCACCCCCAGTGTATCTGATTCTATAGGTCTGGGAAGGGCCCTGAGATATGCATTTCCAACAAGTTCCAAAGGAGATTCGGTCGGGGAACCAGTGGAATAGAACAGTGCTTGGCACAAAGTGTTAACTTTTTATTCAGAACTATTTCCCAGTCCCTGAGTAAAACGCTTGACTCTCCAGTGCTGATTAGTACCGCCTTCAGCCAGAAGCAGTTTTGAAGCCTTTTGTTACAGTGGTTCTCAAAAAATGTGGTTCCCAGAATCAGCAGAGGCACCATCAGCTGGGAACTTGTCAGAAATGCACATTTTTAAGACTCCACCCCAGTTTTATTTTAAATGTGTGTCTTGGCTTAATTGTGGGGTGTCTTAGACTTTTATTATCACTTTTATTGAGGTATAATTCACATAGAGTTAACCCATTTAAAGTGTACAGAAGTTTTGGAGTTCCCATCATGGCTCAGTGGAAACAAATCCGACTAGTATCCATAAGGACGCAGGTTTGTTCCCTGGCCTCGTTCAGTTGGGTTAAGGATCCGGCATTGCAGTGAGCTATGGTTGTGTAGGTTGCAGCCGTGGCTTGGAACCCAAGTTGCTGTGGCTATGGTGTAAGCCAGCAGGTGCAGCCCCGATTTGACTCCTAGACTGGGAACCTCCATATGCCATGGGTGCAGCCCTAAAAAGACCAAAAAAAAAAAAAAAAAGGTGTACAGCGGTTTTTATTTAGTATGCTCATGGTTGTATGACCATTAATTACTACATCAGTTTTAGAACATTTCAACACCTTAAAGGATAGAAACCCAATGTCTGTTAGTCTGGCCCCTTCTCCTTTCTCCCACCTACCCTAGTGCCTGGCAACCGCTAATCTACTTTATGTCTATAGATTTGCCTATTCTGCATTTCATACAAATGGAGTCTTACCATATATTAGTGGCTTTAATGTGATTAAAATATTTTCCTTTTATTATTAAAAAATACAGATATGAAAAACACTCCCCCCAAAAAATTTATGGATTAATTACTTTAAAGCACTTGTATTACCACTACCCAAGTCAAGAACTAGAATTTTGCTTGTCACCCTAGAAGTCCCTCCATGTGCCCATCCCTATGATAGCATTCTCCCTCCCTCTGGATAGTAACTACTATTCTGACTTTATTGTAGTCACTTCTTTGCATTGTTAGGGTTTTATCATTACAAGTGTGCATCCCTGGACAGTGTAGTTTACTTTGTCCATTTTTTAAAATTTGGTTTGTCTTTAAGTATCTGTAGCTTACCTTTCTTCCTTTTCTTCATACTTTGTCTATTGAAGAACTCAGGCTGTTTGATCTCTAGAGTTTCCTTCCCACGGACTGAATTTTACTGATTGCATACTCATTCAGTACAGTTCAACGTGTTCTTCTGTCCTCAGTATTTCTTGAAAATTGATATCCAGAAGCTTTATAAATTCAGGTTCATTCTCTTCTGCATAGTTATTGGTGGTGTGCTCATGTGTTCATTCTCATTTGTTAGGTTGGAGTGTTGTCTTGGATTTTTTAATTTTTATTTTTTTGATGTCAACAACCATTGCTGCCCAAAGCTTAGATACATTATTAATTCATTGGGAGTTGCAAAATAGTGTTCTAACGCTATCATTTTTTCCTATATTAGCTGGAATAATTTCATAAGTGATATAGTTTACATAAGAAAGGAGGAATAAATGCTCTTTTAAATTTTTTTTCCTGGCAACTTAACTAGTTCTGTCCCTTTGGACAAGTTAACTTAATAACCTATTAATTGCCTTATTTGTGGGGTTATTGAGAAAAAAATAAGGTGTTAGTATACTGTAGATAGTCATTAGATGGTAATTTCTCTCACATACTATTTCACTCAATCTCTCTAGCACCTCAAAGATGGGAAGTAACTGATGATGACCAGTTAGCAAAGCCTGTCTGGACCCTTCAGGTCTGTGCTTAGGGAGGAATGGTATTTGTTCTCTGATCATTTAGGGGCTAAGGCTCTGGCCAGAGACAACTGAATGTTTCACCAGAGTAGCTTTTCACTTTGCCAAGCCTTGGGAGTCACAAGCATACCCTCTGAAAGCTCTTAACCCAGTTCTGTGGTGATGTGCAATACATTGATTGCCTTGATCTCCCACCCTCCAGCTACATGGCCCCCTATTGTTTTAGTTTGTTCAGTTCAAGGTTCTACTGAAGCTTAGTAACATGAGTCTTCCTAATGGTCATAGTATCATAACTATTAACATACTTGAGTAGTACTTTTAACATTTCTTATATAAAATATAGCATATGACACATAGTGCTCAATAATTGGAAACCAGTTTTGTTGTTGTTATGGTTAATTATTTTTTTTTCCCCTCTCACATTGTCTCTTCAGTTCAGTAAGCATTCACTGAGGGCTTCTAAGTGCAAGGAGCTTAAAGACATAAAATGAATGAGATCTAGTCTCTGCCCTTGAGAAACTCTGTCCAATTTAGAACTGTATGTGAGATCATGCTTAAAGTTCCTTTTTCTTTGTGTTATCATTTCTTCTTGTGCTTTGTCTGTACGTGATATAACCCGTCTATTGTTTCTCAAAGCCCTCCTTACCTCTGTATCCCTTTCCAGCCTTTGAGACTGCTGAGTGTGAGAAAGCATGCAGTTGTCTTCTATGAATACAGGGTAATATCAAGAAAAACCTTTGGGCCAAGATTGGATTTCAGAGTGGCACATGCGGTTGACACCGCCATATCAGTTTATGGTCTTTAGATGGACCTACACACACCTGGTCTCCAGTTTCTGTCCTGTTGCTTTAACTGTTTTCCTTTCGCCTTCTTCCTCCCCTTCCCTCCCCTCTACCACCCCCAGGATATTTGCTACATAAAGATAGAGGCTCCTGTACACAGTTAGTGATCTCTCAAATATGTAAAAAGACAGCTATACTTGATATAAAGTAGGATTTGACTGGGCCTGGGGTTTATTGCTAAATTTTCATTCCCATCTATAAAATCATAATCAAAAAGTCTGCTTCATAGGTTGCTGTGAGCACTAAAGTGAGATGTATTGAAAATGTTTAAATTATAGAGTACCCTATAAAGATAAGGCAATTATAATTTACATAAAATAGATACTTAAAAGCTATGTTAACCTGGGGCAAATTGCATCATCATTGAGCCAGTTTCCTCATCCTTTACATGAGAATGATGATATTCATTCAACAAATATTTGAGAATATACTCAGTAGTGCAGATACTGGGAACACAGTTGAGAAACCGGAGAATGGAGGGCAGCGTGGTCTACTAGAGGAGGGAGACTTGTAAATCATAATCAAGGGAATCAGCACAATAACACGAGTGAACAAGATGTGCTATAGCAGTTTATAGGAGGGTGTCAGAGAATGTCGCACAGAATTTTGTTAGGGTTAACAAGATACAAAGTATGCCATCAACTCAAAAATACTATACAAATGAAGTTACTTAAATGTATCCCAGAAGAATCAATAGTTTCTTTGAACTGTTATTTCATTTTCTCATAAGACTTGTACTTTAGATGTGTTTATTTCTTTGAGCTAGGGTTTGTTGTTTTGGTCACACGTGTGGCATGTGGAAGTTCCTGGGCCAGCGGCTGAACCCATGCCACAACGGTGGCCTAGGCTGCTGCAGTGACAGTGCTGGGTCCTTAACCCACTGTGCCACAAGGGAACTCCCTCTTCAAGCTAGATTTTATGAGTCTTTAAGAGTTTTCAATTCCTATAGTAGAGTACCCTGGAAGTAATATTTTGGTCCAAGAGGATTTTTTTTTAACTCACTTTATCCCCATTTTCTAATTTCTAGTTAACTAAATTTAGGGGAAAAAATTAGAAAATGTTCCTGTTTTGGGAAAAGATTCCTGCTCCCGCAATGATACTCAGTTACCATTAGCATTTTGGTTGGTTGGTTCCCATCTTAATGATAAGAGTAAAATTTAAAAAATAAATCCGGTAGAAAATTAGGAGCAGACTTTTTCCAGAATAGGAACTAAAAATTCCCAGGGAGTTCCTGTTGTGGCTCATTGGTAACTGGTATCCATGAGGACACAGGTACAATCCCTTGCCCCACTCAGTGGGTTAAGGATCTGGCATTGCCGTGAGCAGCGGTGTAGGTCACAGGCACGGCTCAGGTCTGGTATGGCTGTGGCGTAGGCCGGCAGCCACAGCTCCCAATTGAATCCCTAGCCTGGGAACTTCCATATGCCGCAGGTGTGGCCCTAAAAAACAAATAAAAGTAATAGAAAAAAATTTTTAAATAAAAGTAAAAATTTCCAGTAACAAGAAAAGATACTCAAACTAAATATCAGAAATGCAATTTAAAATGAGATCTTTTAAAACCATTGGATTGGCAAAAAATATTTTGGTAATATCAAGTCATGGCAAAAATACAGAAGAGTCTGGTCTTGTAATACTGCTCACAAGTGGTGCAAATTAATATGGCTATTTTGGAGGTAATTTTGGCAAATCGCACTATAGTATATACTATGTGGTACTGTTCGTATATTTTTTTTAAACTAGAGTAAACCGATGAGTTTATTTGGGAGGAATGGTCAACTTTTTTGTAATGTTTGCATTTCTGTTTATTAGAAATTGTAAATGTATTGAACAGTACCAAGAATAATATAGCAAAAACCTTTTCCTACCTCCTCCCTCCCCCATTTTTCTTTTTTGCTTTGTTTTGTTTGTTTTTAACGGCTGCAACCTCAGCATATGGAGGTTTTGGGCCAGGGATTGAATCTGAGTCAATGCCACAATGCCAGATCCTTTAACTCACCGTGCCAGGCCTGGGATTGAACCCGCACCTCTGCAGCAACCTGAGCTGCTGCAGTCAGATTCTTAACCTACTGTACCACAGCAGGAACTCCAACTTGATCATTTATAACATTTATTTTTGCCTCAAGTCCTGGGGGGGGGGGTTAATAATACTTTAAACCAGCATTCCCCTCCTCCCTGCAATCATTACCATGAATTGCTTGAATTTTTATACTGTGAGAATGGTATAAATTACTCATGTAAGTAGAAATTCAGATACTATGTGATGTCCACACAACAGTCTGTTATTATATAATATTAAATTTGCATACGATTTTAGAGTTGCAAAATCATTTAATAAGAATGCTTGGGGAATGGAACTTTTTAGCTGTTTTTAAGTAATAAAAATTCATGATTATAGAAGTATACATAACTTATTGTTGAAAAGTACAGATAAGCACAGAAATCTCCCCAAATCCTACCATTCAGAGATAAATACTGTTAACGTGGTGCACAGTATATTCTTCCAAGGCTTTACTTTATGCCTGTGTAGCATAAACATATATATTTTTTAAAAATACTGTTTTTGAAAATTGATACCTTCTACATTTTTATTAGTTTTTAAACATAAAAATGCATATATCATCAGCTATGTCCAACAATTTTTAAGAATTTACCCTATGTGATTTATATATACATTTGCATGTTTAATTTTTTTCTGAAACAAGAATGACACTTCATCCTTAAATCCTTCAGTATGCATGTCTTAAAAAGTACCTACAAAACCACATTACCATTATCACAACTAGGAAATTTGTTCTTTTTCTTAATATTATATGTAGTCCATATTCAGATTTCCTCAGTTCCCAAATTGTCTCTTTTTTTATCTATTTATCCAAACCAATATAGAAATCTTATTTTTAAAATTTGGTTCTCACCTAATATATTTACCTCTGTTCCCTGTCACACTATGTACTTCTATAATGTTTTAATCACTAAATTATATTCTATTGTATGCATGAGTTACAATTTTATAGCCAATTCCCTATGTTCAAACCTTTTAAGTCCTAGTTTTTTGTGATATTAAAAAGTGTTTCCTAGGAGTTCTCTCCTGGTGTGGCACAATGGGATTGGCAGCATCTCTGCAGCGCTGAGATGCAGGTTCAGTCCCTGCCCAGGCACAGTGAGTTAAGGATCTGGTGTTGCCTCAGCTGTGGTGTAGGTTGCAACTGCATCTGATCCCTGGCCTGGGAACTCCGTATGCTGCGGGGCAGCCAAAAAGGAAAAAAACAGAGACAATGCCTCCTAATAGGCATTTGGTAATAAATAAGTGTTGAATAAAGGAAAGAAATATAGGAACATCCTAACAGAAATCTTTGTGACATACATGTGTATTCCCTTAAGAAATTTCCAGGACTGGAATTCAAAATGTAAGACTTTTGATACTTGTTGCTGAATTGCTCTTTAGAAAGACAACCTGTGTTATTCACTGTGATATCTTTAGCATAAAGTCCATGTTACTTTACAGAATGACAACACCTCAGGGTTGATATATTAGTCTAAGAGCATAAACCTGGATATATCCAGTATCATTTCTATAGATAACCTTTCTCACGCCCATAACTGCTGCCACATTTGGCAGGAGTTGGCTTGACTCCTCTCCATCTTAGAGTGCCTTGCAGTCTTTTGACATAATCTGGGGCTCTAGTTCTCTGCTCCTCAAATTTCCTTAGCTACCTTGGTGAGGCCAGCCTTAAAAGGAAGTATAGTCTGGAGAGGTACAGATGTCACTTAAATACAACCTTTTACATAGAGCATTTTAGATTTTTGCTTTTTTAAAAGCAAGGGCAAACTACCTGCATGGGTGAATTCAAATTATCTACCTCTAGCAAAACAAATTACCATTGGCTTTAAAAATGGTAGTCTTCTCCATGTCCAACAAAAGAGCTGAATAAAACTCTTATATTTAGTATTATCCACATCAAACTCCTTATTTTATAGGTGTACATTTAGAAGAAATGACCTGCCCAAAGTAACATGGCTGCTTGGTAGTAGTATTGGCCATTGAAATCAGGTTACTTAGTCTGGTGTGTTTCTCCTATGCTATCTATATCTTTGCTGAAAGTTGAATTTATTTCTAAATGTGCCAGTAGGTGTCATCCATAGAAATGCAAGATAAGTGGCCCCCTTATTTTATTTTCCCCCCCAAATGAGGAAAATTTAAGGGAGTATAAGGGTAAATGAGAAAGTCCAAAGAAAGCTCAGTTTCTTTTGCCCTTTCGTTTATGATTGTTACTTTTCAACTTGAGATCAGCCTGGGGCTCTTTCATGGGACAATTCGATGCTGCATGTTTTCATGCATATTTATCAAGGCTATAAACCTATAGATGGGACTAAATTTTCTGCTTGTAAATCTTTCAATTTAAAGTGATGTTTTCTGGAGTTCCTGACGTGGCGCAGTGGTTAACGAATCCAACTAGGAACCATGAGGTTGCGGGTTCGATCCCTGGCCTTGCTCAGTGGGTTAAGGATCCGGTGTTGCCGTGAGCTGTGGTGCAGGTTGCAGACGCGGCTTGGATCCCGCGTTGCTGTGGCTCTGGCGTAGGCTGGTGACTACAGCTCCGATTGGACCCCTAGCTTGGGAACCTCCATATGCCATGGGAAGCGGCCCTCAAAAAGGCAAAAAGACCAAAAAAAAAAAAGTGATGTTTTCTAAGCTCATCTTCACTTCCCTTCCTTTTATGTTGGAACATACAGCTGGACTCCATTCTCTTTTGTAAATTTTATTTTTAATTTTTAAAAATTTTATTAAAGTATAATTTATTTACAATGTTGTATCAAGTTCCGCTATACAGCAAAGTGACCCAGTCATACAGTCTGTTCTTTTTAATGGTTGCATTGCATCCCAAGCATGGGTCTGCTATAACTTAATCATTCCCTGTTGTTGAGCCTTAGAAGTAGAATTCATTCTGGGTCAAAGGGTGGGTTTAATTACCCATTTAATTTTTTGATAGGTACTGCCAAAATAACCTCCAGTAAGGCTATATTGAATTGTCATTTCCACCACAGTGTTTGTAAATGCCCTTCTCCACCCGTTGATCCTTTTAATTTTAACCAGTCTTATGAGTAAGAAATGCATCTCCTCCCTTTGATTAGCATTTTGAAATTACTAGTAAGATTAGACAAATGTTTATATCCTCTGCAAATTGCAAAGTTCCCCTTTACTTGGTTTTCAGTTGGATTATTTGTCTGAGTTTTGGGAGTTCTTTGTATATTAGAAATATTAACCCTTTTTCCTGTTGCAGATATTTTTTATGTTTATGGTTTGGAATTTTTATGTAGTTGGTTCTTTCATTTATGGTTTCTATGGTGCACATCTTTCATTTTTTTAAAGTTGTATTGTAGTTGATTTACAATGTTGTGCTAATTTCTGCTGTGCAACAAAAGTGATTCAGTTATACATTGGAAGATATTTTCTTTGCCAAGATTGCAAGAATATTTCCCTGAATTATCTTCTAATACTTTTAATAGTTTTTCATTTGTTTTTTGCTTTTTAGTGGTGCACCTGTGGCATATGGAAGTTCTCTGCTAGGGGTCCAGTCAGAATCATAGGTGCTGGCCTCTGCCACAGCCACACCCAATCCAAGCCATGTCAATCTGGATCCCTAACCCACTGAGCGAGGCCAGGGATTGAACCTGCATCCTCGTGGATACTAGTAGGACTTGTTACTGATGAGCCACAACAGGAACTTCCAGCTTGGTTTTTTTTTTTGAGTTGGAGTTTGTGCCAGGTAGAAAACTGGGTTGGTTACTTTTTGCTTTTTAGCTTTTGAGAATAATTCAAGTTGTTCATGTTTAATGCTTTTAACAATTATCTTGAACTGAAGGCATAGTGTTATAGATAATGTTTTAAGGGATCTTAATTACCGTATTTCAATTTTACCTACATTGGAGGCTCACATTGTTTTAAAGTCACAAAGTCAGTTTGTGGCAAGGAACCAGAGTACCTTTGCATACCATTCCTTCATTTTTAGCAAATACCTTTCGAGTTGTAAATTTTTAAAGCAGCAGAATGTTCACTTTGTTTGGTTTATTTAAAGAACATTGGAAAGGACTATGTGCCAGGCTGTATGTGGTGGTGGTAAATTTACTCAGAGCTAGTTCTGTCTGTATATTGGGACATAGTCTTTTTCTAAAGTCTTTGTTTTAAAGCTTTTTTATCAATGAACTAATTTGATCCTCATAACAAACCTGTGAAGTTGGAATTCTCAGCATACTGAAAGGAGTTTGCTGCTATGCTGATAATTGTTATAAATAACTTTTTCTTTTAACCATGTAAAAGGATCTTTGTCTTTAGTCAATTCATTTAAAGTATCTCAAGATAGTTGAGATACACTTAGAATTTCTGAATCTTAAGTGGCATTGCCTAAACGTTATTTAGTAGATTATTTAACCTTTGGAGAACTACAACTGACTGAGAACAAGACCTGGAGCTTCCTAATCTTGTCTACAAAGTTGAGTTTATGTCAGTACTTAAAGCTAACAGTTTGGAGATTAATATATACCTTATGTTCTTATGCAGATAACATGTAGAAAGGCTGGGGGGGGGGACAGCTTTTTTGGCTCTCAGGTGTGTGGGGGTGGGGGTGTGTATGTGAGAGAGAGAAAGGGATCCAGCATAAAATTGTTGCCCTTAGATTAATCTGGAGCTGAAAGAAATAAAACAAATAATTGGCTTACTCTTTGCCAGGCACAATCCTATGAGTTAGTCTCTGCTGTTTTGGGTTTTTGTTTTGTTTTGTTTTGTTTTTGGCTTTTCTAGGGCCGCATCTACGGCATATGGAGGTTCCCAGGCTAGGGGTCCAATTGGAGCTGCAGCTGCCAGCCTATGACAGAGCCACAGCAACGCCAGATCCAGCTTTTGTCTGCAAGCTTACGACACGCCGGATCTTTAACCCACTGAGCGAGACCAGGGATCGAACCCACAACCTCCTGGTTCCTAGTAGGATTCATTAACCACTGAGCCATGACGGGAACTCCCTCTGTTATTTATTTCTAAGAGGTTACTGACTCAGAGAAAGATAGTAACATGTCTGAGATTATACAGCTAGTAAATGGAATTTAAGCCCAGCCTGTCTGACTCCCAGGCCCTTCCATTCTTCTGTTGTTGTCTACTTCATTTTTACTTTCTTCCAGTAGTATTTCTCAGTTTCTGTCTTGAAATTTAAAACAATAATCCACATATATGGTAGCAGGTAAGTACATTACTGAGTTCTCTCCTCCTCTCATATAGGTATATCTTTTGTCAGAATATTTTGTCATTAAAACCTTGCTTTTATTTAGAAACATACTTAATCTAGCTTTTTAATAAAAAGATTTTGCCTTCTCTGCCTTTCTTCAGGACAGAGAACTAGAGGATTTTATCCAAGAATACAGAATTCCCCCTTACATAGGGGAGGTTTAATTTTAGAGATGCTGTGTATTTCTTTATAAGCCTAGGAATATGAGAGAATTGGAGCCGAATAATGCAAAAGAATTGGAATTCTTTTTCTTTGGTTTCCTCTACTGTCTTTATTGTATTTTGATAGTGGTCTGTCATGTGGCTTCAGGGGATATACCATATGCCTCTGTTTCATAAATGAAAGTGAAAGCATTGTAGTGGCTAAGCAAACAGTGTTTTGGAGATATTTCTGTGGGGTGATAGTTCCTAATTTTTTCAGGTCACAGATCTCTTTAAGAAGCCAAAGAAGGCTATCAACTATCTTCTCAGGAAAATATATGTGAAATTTTTCTGTAGAATTTTGGGATTTTTGTAGTGATCCTTCAATATAGAACATGAAGGAATCTAGATATTTCTCCACATATCATTCGTTATAAGAGGATTCCAAATTGCTGTTGTTTGTTCTTACATTTCCTAGGATATATATTTCTAGACCAAAGCACTATGCCCAAAGGTGGAAGCTGGGCTAATTGTTTCACTTTTGCTAAAGGTGTACTCTGCTTTATGCAACTTTAATCTCTAATAATCCACATTTTTTAAAAAGGAAGAGGATTATGGTTGGCCTTATATAAGGATTTATCTTTATATACTATGTTGATCTTATAATTGATTGTGTTTCTGGCTTTGCTTTGACCACTAGGAAGTTGTAATTTAACTGTTTGTTTTTGTGTACTGGCTTTTGTTGCTCATAATACCATTGCTTCTAATCTTCCCTTTTCTCTGATTTACACCTGGCCATCTCATACTATTACAATGCCCTGCATATAGTATATTCATAGCTATTTATTGAGTGAAAGGTACAGATTGAATGAATCTTATAGATTGGTTTTCGCAGTTGAAAATGTCTCCAAAACATGACTTGATTGGATTTTTTTAGCTTTGTTAAACATTTACTGGGTAGTCATTCATTCATTTATTAATCTACTAAGTGACAGCTCCTATGCTGGCAACAGGAATGCAAAGATAAATAGACAAAGTCCCACTCATGCATATCTCACTCTAGTGGGGAAATTGTAAAGAGAGGTGTGTTGATTAAGGGTATATGCAAGATACAGTGGGGACATGAAGGAGTGATGAGTTTTACTCTGGGGGATGGAATAGCTGAAAGGCTTGACAAGGTAAGTGACATTTAGACTGAGCTTTAGGGGATATGCAGGGAGCACCCATTGGCAGAGAGAACAATTTGAGTCAGGGTATCAAAGGTCTTGAATGGTAGGGAAACTGTAAAAAGCTTAACATGGGTAAAGCATGTGGGAAGCCGAGAGGGATATTATGTAATGTCATGGCCCTGATAAGAGGGACTGGGTCCTAGAGGTCTTGGATGATGGTTAGGTAAGGGTCCTAGGGGTCTTGGATGTTGGATGTAGGTAGATTCTGAGTTTGAGGGAGATTGCTCTGGCAGCAGTGTGAGGAGGGAGTGGAGGGATCTAGTAGGATAAAGTCATAATTTAAAATATTTTTAATTTATGAGATCTTCAAACACATAAAAGTTTGAAAATAGTATAATGAATCCCCATGTACCTGTTACCCGGCCTCAACAGTTGTCAACACATGGCTATACTTATTTTATTTATATCCCACTCCCTCATCATCATCATCATCTTATTATTATTATTATTATTTTGCTTTTTTAGGGCTGCACCTGCGGCATACGGAGGTTCCCAGGCTAGGGGCCAAATCGGAGCTACAGCTGCCAGCCTACACCACAGCCACAGCAATGCCAGATCCGAGCTGCGTTTGCGACCTACACCACAGCTCACAGCAACACCAGATCCTTAACCCACTGAGCAAGGCCAGGGATCAAACTCGCAACCTCGTGGTTCCTAGTCAGATTTGTTTCCACTGAGCCACGACAGGAACTCCCCTCCCTCATTATTTTAAAGCAAATTCCTAAATGAATCACAGATTGGCAAAGCATAATTAATATCTAACAGATATTAATTGACTCTCAGGTCTGGCTATGCAGCCAAATCACCTGTGAAATCTTGAAAAAAAGAGAAAGTTCTCACCTCATATCTATTGAGTCAGATAGTTTGTATGGCCAGATATTTTTCGTTTTCAAATTAAGTGTTATTTGATTTTGCACAGCCAGGGTTGAGAACTCCAGATTTAATTTTTAAATACATTTTTTGGGCACTATGCCCACAGTATATGGTAGTTCCCAGGCCAGGGATCAAATCTGTGCCATAGCAGTAACAATGCCAGATCCTTAACCTGCTAGGCCAACAGGGAACTCCCTAAGTAAATTATTTTTAAGATTTTTTTTGTGTGTGTGTCTTTTGTTGTTGTTGTTATTTCTTGGGCCGCTCCCGCGGCATATGGAGGTTCCCAGGCTAGGGGTCTAATCGGAGCTGTAGCCACCGGCCTACGCCAGAGCCACAGCAACGCGGGATCCGAGCCGCGTCTGCAACCTACACCACAGCTCACGGCAATGCCGGATCGTTAACCCACTGAGCAAGGGCAGGGACCGAACCCGCAACCTCATGGTTCCTAGTCGGATTCGTTAACCACTGCGCCACGACTGGAACTCCTATTTTTAAGATATTTTTAAATTACCTCTGACTTTTGACATGTATTTTCCTGAACTCACCGAATGCTACCTGTGGCTCTTCTGGGTGACATTCACCTGTTATTGGGAGGGTTTTGTGTGGTTAAGTTGTTGACAATTCAAGAGAGAGTGTTGGTTTAAAGGCTGATGTCTTAATTTTCTGCTAGAGCTGGACAAGACTGAAAAAATACTTCCATCTTTGAAATTGGATAAGGTGAGATGGAGAATAACCAACCGGTCATTGTTATAATTGATCTTTTGCACCAAATCCAGCCACAATTAAGGAAGGGGATGGGAGAGAAATCATTCTTTATTTTTTACGGCCAGATATGGAAGTTCCTGGGCTAGAGGTTGAATCGAAGCTGCAGCTGCTGGCTTAGGGCCACAGCCACAGCAATGCTGGATCCAAGCCGCATCTGCAACCTGCAGCTTGCAGCAATGCCAGGTTCGTAACCCACTGAGCGAGACCAGGAGTCAAGCCTCACAGACAAACCTATGTTTGGTTCTTAAGCCACTGAGCCACAACAGGAACTCTGAGAAACCATCCTTAAAGGATCGACTAAGATTATTCCAGAGCACCAAAAATGTATAGGCAAGGAGTCTCTTCCTCTCCTCTTTAATAAGCATAACTTTCATGCAGGCATTACTGTTTTTTTTTTTTTCTTTGGGAATGCTAGGAAGGGCTTCTTGGCATGCTGCCATTTCCTCTCTATTGGCAAAACTGATTTACAACTTCAGTGAGCCATATTTTTTTTGCCTTAATTCTTTTGCTGCCAGTGTATCTCACTCTAAGTAATTGGGAGTAATGACCAGAAGGATAATTCCTGGTTCTACAGCTCCCCAGATCTGTAGGGTAGAAGATGTGTAGGAGGCATGGTCTCAGACACCATTCTAACCTCCAAAGTCAGTCAGTGTTGGAGGTTTCACATTCCTCCTCCTCCTCTGTATCTCTTCCCTTATTATGAGTATACTGCGGTAGAGAAAAGCACTAAGAGCGAGCCTGAAAACTTAGATCTGAGGTATAGTGTTTTCAGATTTCGAAGGAGAGACCCTGTCAAGGTATTTCAGTAGACTATTTTCAAATTTGGCTTGACGAGTAAAGGTTATTCCTCAGTTGCTTTATTATTACGTCTTATCATCAGTGTCCAGTAAAATCTAGGTCAGCAATCCTCAGGGCCATGTTTTATGTAGCCGAGGATAAGGATATCAGTGTCCATAGCAGGGGGTAGCAGGGTGGACTGTGCATATAGACATTTTGTGTACTGTGGAGTCGTGGAGCAAATTTAGTTTGAATCTAGGTTCTACCGCTTGCTTGGTATGTGGCTACTCTTGTCCTCAGTAAACCAGGGATGATCTTCACCTCCATGTTAAAAGTATTAGAGGGAATGCATTCTAGTTGGTCAGTAAATGTTATTTGTTGCTATTATGATGGTAAGTGGTTCTTAGAATATTTGTTTGATTGGTATTAATGTAAATAATAGCTGGATGGAAAGGCCTCATAATCAAGTGGTATCCCCTTTAAGAAATCAGTTAATGGTGATGTTTCTGCCTCTAAGCAAATGGTGAATAGTAGGCTGGGTTTCAAGATTCACCTTGCTGTTGCCTGACATAATGGATGCATAGTCTGGGCGTTTCTCACCTGAATTTACTTTGAGAAACTGCAGAGAGACAAAAGGCAAATATAATCAAGTATTATGCTTTGTATTTGTAGGACATTGGAGTTTAGTGTTCTCTAAAGCATTGCTTAAAAACCCCCATAATGCTTTTCCATGATTTCAGTGGGAATTTTAGGCTGGCTTTGATTCATTCACACTCTCATGTATGTGTGCAGCCTTTCTTAATCTACCAATAATAAACCAGTAAATGTTGAATGCTTGCTGTGTGCCATACTTCAAGATTTAAACAGCATAAGGTATAGGAAAGAAACTTCAAGAGCAGACAGCAGCCAATCCAAGGCATTTGTTTAGACAGTATTGTTCTTTTTTTTTTTTTCCTTGTCTTTTTTGCCATTTCTAGAGCCACTTCCGCAGCATATGGAGGTTCCCAGGCTAGGGGCCAAATTGGAGCTGTAGCTGCCGGCCTATGCCAGAGCCAGAGCAACGTGGGATCCGAGCCGCGTCTGCAACCTACACCACAGCTCATGGCAATGCCAGATCTTTAACCCACTGAGCAAGGGCAGGGATCGAACCAGCAACCTCATGGTTCCTAGTCTTGGATTCGTTAACCACTGAGCCACGATGGGAACTCCGACAGTATTGTTCTTAATTTGATGCATGCCCTTTGGCTCAGGGACTACTGTTTTCTATCTTAAAAACTGTATAAAAGAAAAAGTTCTCATTATAGATGAATGTGTGATTATAGCTCTGAAAAGCATGAAGCATAAATAAAACTATGTGTTATCTTGCCACCTAGAGGCAACTACTGATAATGATAATGCTGTATATTTCATCCTTTCCCAGGGTTTTTGTTTGGGGTTGTTTTGTTTTGTTTTGTTTTGTTTGCTTCTTCACCCTGTGGCAGACATTTTCTCATTAATAATCAAGATGTCATAGGTACAGGGTACAGTGTGAACACATAGGGAGGGACACTCAATCAAGTTTTAAGAGCTTAGGAAGAGGATTGTTCTAATTCTGGTTAGTACTATTTCTGCAGGTCAGAATCCATCTGACTGTTCATTATGTGAAGATGAAATAGTAAGAAGCTAAATAGTCCCTTACCTTCAATTTTCTTAGGGATTTTCTTTCCATTATCTCCTCTTCCCCTCCCTTACCTTTTAATGAGACCCTATAATTCTCTGCTTGCACTTATAGTCAGCCTTATCAAAAGAGTGTTCTACACATGCCATCTATATTGCCTCACCCTCTATTGATTTCTTGATTCATTCCCGTCTGGCTTCCTTTCCAACCACCCCACTGAAACTAATGCTTATTGAATTATCTCTAGTCTCAATTTCAATGGACATTTTTCTGGACATACCTCATTTTGACATTTGACCCAATTGATCAGTCTCGCTGTCTTTTGTCTTTCATGATAACACAGTGAACTAGTTTTAGTTCTACCTTACCAGCCTCTCCTTTGCTGGATTCTCCTCTTTTGCCTTGCCTTTAATGTTAGATCAAATAAGTCAAGTTTTGGGTCTCTTTCCTTTATTTTCTGTAAGTGATCATTTCCAGACCCATGGCTTCAAGTACTGTCTATATGCTGACAATCGCAGATTTTATTCTCAGTGCATACTTCTTTCCTGAACTCAGTTCTACAAATATTTGCACACATACTATGTGGAAGATGCTGTGCTAGATACTGAGACTTTTTGTAGAAAGTCAAACCAGTTATATTAATTGATACTTGCAATGCAAGAAATAAAGCCAGGGGTACTATCACAGAAAAATAACAACTAGACTAGTTTTAGGTGGGTTGCCTTGGGAAGCCACTTTGGGCTTTAAGTCAGTTCCTCAAATAGAACTAGCTGTGGGAGGAATGGGAGTGTGGAACAGAAGCATTCCGATAGGAATAGCACCCGAAACAGTCTAGAGTTCAGAAAGAATTTAGAGTACTCCAGAAACTAAACAGAAAGACTGATGTGGTTGTGCAGGAAGATTGAAGAGAGTTCCAGGAGCCAAATCATGCCAGGGCCCTCTCGGTCATGGTTAGAGTTTGGAAATAATTCTAGGGAAACTGTTGAAAGGTTTTAAGGAAGGAAGTAACATGAGCTGATTTATGTTTTAAGAAGATTGCTTTTGCTGCTCTCTGGAGAATGGATTGGATGAACATGAATATGGAAGTGGGGAGATAAGTTTCACAGTTGAGGAAACAGAAGTGCACCATATGCTGATTTGTCCATGCTCATACAGTAAGTGATATATGAGGGATTCTAACTTGGGTTTCCTGATTTGAAGCCTGTATTATGATCTATTGCTTTCTCAAACTTCAATATATGAGTCACCTGAAGATCTTGTTAAAATACAGATTGATTCTTAGGTCTGGGTGGGGCCTGAGATTTGGCATTTTGTATAACTCTCAGGTGATGTCAGTGCTGCTGATCCTTTGACCATACTTTGAAAAGTAAGGCCAATCTACCAGTACATTCACCTGCTGTTGACCCAGATTTGGGAACTACAGTTGTCCTCTGCCCTTAAGCTGATTTCAGTGTTGAAAGTCATTCTAAATTTGATCAACTGGAGGTGATTACGACATGTAGAGATAGCTTGGTACACGGAGTTCTGGTATGACCTAACAAAGGCAGTAGGCCATTTCCAGGCATTTGTTTAGAATTAACTTCATTGCTTTTTTGGCCACACCTGTGGTGTGTGGAAGTTCCCGGGCCAGGGATCAAACCCGCACCACAGCAGCAACTTGGGCCACTGCAGTGATGCTAGATCCTTAACCCACTGTTGAGTGCCACAACAGAACTCCTGGAATTAACTTCTTTTTGTTAGAGGCTTTTTAATGTATGTAATGGAATTTTCACTTATTTAACTTCTAAGCATTAGGTAGAACTCATTCCCTAGTTAGTCTTCCATCATTAGAGAGATTGATAGTATCTCAGCTTTTCTTACAGTATTTTTTTTTTTTTTTGGATAATAGGATCCAACAATGTAGAGGAATCTCACAAATTTGTATTTTCATCTGCAAGCATTTATTGTTGTAATAAAACTAGTAAATAAAGTGAACAGCATGTTACTGAAGCATGGACTTGGGTGTCAGAAAGACCTGGATTTAGATCTTGGGGCCAACATTAACTAGGCAAGGTAATTTTCTCTGAGCTTCAGTTTTCTATCTGTAAATGAGGACAAAACTTGGTTTGAGTGGTGAGGATTATATGAAGCCCCCAGGCAGCATGTCTCAAAAGTATATTCTTTGTGATACTTAAATTGGGCTTGCAGTAGATGCCACCTGAAAAAAACTGGTTCTGTGTCCTGATAAGTTTCCTTTACCCAGGATTTCTTGGAGCTGTTAGTAATGTCAGTGAGCCATGCGACTGTCCTAAAAGAAGAGAAATTTATAACATTTTCCAAATTATTGGAGCATGGCCCTGGTGGAGCAAGGTGCTCCAAAATGCTTAACTTTTGAATTTTCCTAATTGATGTCTCTAAGGCAGTGATATCTATCTTTTTTTAAACTGTAGGTGTTTCTTGCAGTTATAGAAACTTAACTCATGTTAAGTGCAATGTTAACCCAACATGGGGACATGTGCTCCTTTGTTCATCTCTTTTGGCTTGGTTAAAAATTGGGTTCCTGTCATCTGAATCTGTTTATGAATAGTTTGGAAACTGTGGCAATTGAAAAAACCAAAGGCACTTGTTCTCCCAGAACCCTGTCAAGCATAGGCATGGGACCTTAGCTTGACTAGTTAGATACTCACACTTGGGACTTTGCATCTAGAGCCACTGATGCAGATAACCTGAGACCCATTTAGAAGTCATACTGCCACAATCAGTAGCTTTCAGGCACCCAGAGTCTAGTGTTAGCAGAGGCACCCCCAACTAAGCTGTGTCTATGGGAGGTTGTTGGCTGTAGTTGCAGCCTGCTTAGCTTCCTTGGTTCCTCCTATTTTCTGAATGTGGATCTCGCCTTCCTGTTGATTGCATGAGCTATCTTATCAGTTATCCTTCCAGTAAGTAAATCACTTTTTTGCTTTAGTTAGCCTAAGCCTATTGTTCTTAACCCAGTCCCTTGACTGGTACAAAATCATAAGTCAAAATAAGGTTTAGTTAAAGTGAGATACACACTTGTTTGTGTAAGATTTGCCAGTGACTTCATCTACATTTTTTAAACCAGTAAAACCATTGTGAGTTATTGGCACAAGTTGGTGCTCTTGTTTGGTTTTGTTTGTTTGTTTGTTTTTGGCTTTTTATTGTTGGGTTTTGAGAGGTCTTTATTTTTTTATTTTATCTTTTTTCCCACTGTACAGCGTGGCGATCAAGTTATCCTTACATGCATACATTTTTCCCCACCCTTTGTTCTGTTGCAATATGAATATCTAGACATAGTTCTCAATGCTATTCAGCAGGATCTCCTTGTAAATCTATTCTAAGTTGTATCTGATAACCCCAAACTCCATATCCCTCCCACTCCCTCCCTCTCCCATCAGGCAGCCACAAGTCTATTCTCCAACTCCATGATTTTCTTTTCTGTGGAGATGTTCTTGTGTGCTGTGTGGTAGATTCCAGTTATAAGTGATATCATACGGTATTTGTCTTTGTCTTTCTGTCTCATTTTGCTCAGTATAAGAGTCTCTAGTTCCATCCATGTTGCTGCAAGTGGCATTATGTCATTCTTTTTTATGGCTGAGTAGTATTCCATTGTGTATATATACCACATCTTCCGAATCCAATCCTCTGTCGATGGACATTCGGGTTGTTTCCATGTCCTGGCTGTTGTGAATAGTGCTGCAGTGAACATGCGGGTGCGTGTGTCTCTTTTAAGTAGAGTTTTGTCCAGATACAGGCCCAAGAGAGGGATTGCTAGGTCGTATGGTAGTTCTATGTATAGTTTTCTAAGGTACCTCCAAACTGTTCTCCATAGTGGCTGTACCAGTTGACATTCCCACCAGCAGTGCAGGAGGGTTCCCTTTTCTCCACAGCCCCTCCAGCCCTTGTTATTTGTGGACTTATTAATGATGGCCGTTCTGACTGGTGGGAGGTGGTATCTCATGGTAGTTTTGATTTGCATTTCTCTAATCATCAGGGGTGTTGAGCATTTTTTCATGTGTTTGTTGCCCATCTGTATATCGTCCTTGGAGAACAGTCTATTCAGGTCTTTTGCCAATTTTTCCATTGGGTGATTGGCTTTTTTGCTGTTGAGTTGTATAAGTTGCTTATATATTCTGGAGTTTAAGCCCTTGTCCGTTGCTTCATTTGAAACTATTTTCTCCCATTCTGTAAGTTGTCTTTTTGTTTTCTTTTGGGTTTCCTTGGCTGTGCAAAAGCTTGTCACTTTGATTAGGTCCCATGGGTTTATTTTTGCTCTAATTTCTGTTGCTTTGGGAGACTGACCTGAGAAAATATTCATGATGTTGATGTCAGAGAGTGTTTTGCCTATGTTTTCTTCTAGGAGTTTGATGGTGTCCTGTCTTATATTTAGGTCTTTCAGCCATTTTGAGTTTATTTTTGTGCATGGTGTGAGGGTGTGTTCTAGTCTCATTGCTTTGCATGCAGCTGTCCAGGTTTCCCAGCAATGCTTGCTGAATAGACTTTCTTTTTCCCATTTGATGTTCTTGCCTCCTTTGTCAAAGATTAATTGACCATAGGTGTCAGGGTTTATTTCTGGATTCTCTCTTCTGTTCCATTGGTCTGTCTGTCTGTTTTGATACCAGTACCACCCTGTTTTGATGACTGTGGCTTTGTAATATTTCTTGAAGTCTGGGAGAGTGATGCCTCCTGCTTGGTTTTTGTTTCTCAGGATTGCTTTGGCAATTCTGGGTCTTTCGTTGTTCCATATAAGTTTTTGGATTGTTTGTTCTAGTTCTGTGAAAAATGTCATGGATAATTTGATAGGGATTGCATTGAATCTGTAGATCGCTTTGGGTAGTGGGTAGTATGGCCATTTTTACAATATTGATTTTTCCAATCCATGAATATGGAATATCTTTCCATTTCTTTACATCTTCTTTGATTTCTTTGATTAAAGTTTTATAGTTCTCGGCATATAGGTCCTTTAACTCCTTGGTCAGGTGTATTCCGAAGTATTTGATTTTTTGAGGTGTGATTTTAAAAGGTATTGTATTTTTGTGTTCCTTTTCTAATATTTCATTGCTGGTATACAGAAACACGACTGACTTCTGAGTGTTAATCTTATATCCTGCTACTTTGCTGAATTTATTAATTAGTTCAAGTAGTTTTTGGGTTGAGTCCTTAGGGTTTTCTATGTATAGTATCATGTCATCTGCATACAGTGACGGTTTTAACTCTTCTCTTCCTGTTTGGATGCATTTTGTTTCTTTGGTTTGTCTAATTGCTGTGGCTAGGACTTCCAAAACTATGTTGAAGAGCAGTGGTGAGAGTGGGCATCCCTGTCTTGTTCCAGATTTGAGTGAGAAGGCTTTCAGTTTTTCCCCATTGAGGATGATATTTGCTGTGGGTTTCTCATAAATGGCTTTGATTATATTCAGGAATGTTCCCTCTATACCCACTTTGGCGAGGGTCTTGATCATGAATGGATGTTGGACTTTGTCAAAAGCTTTTTCTGCATCTATTGAGATGATCATATGATTTTTGACTTTTCTTTTGTTAATGTGGTGTATGACGTTGATTGATTAGCGTAGGTTGAACCATCCTTGTGAACCTGGGATGAACCCAACCTGGTCATGGTGTATGATTTTTTTGATATGTTGTTGGATTCGGTTGGCTAAGATTTTGTTGAGAATTTTTGCATCTATATTCATCAAAGATATTGGCCGATAGTTTTCTTTTTTGGTGTTATCTTTGTCTGGTTTTGGAAGAGAGTTCTTTATATATTCTAGATAGTATATATAGTTTGCAAATATTTTCTCCTGGTCGATTTTATAGTTTTACGTTTAAGTCCATGATATTTTTTGAGATGTAATTGACATATAACATTATATTAGTTTCAGGTGTACAACATAATGATTCCATATTTGTATTTATTGTGAAATGAATACAATAAGTCACTACACATAGTTAAAAAATTTTTTGTGATAACTTTTAAGATCTACTCTTAGCAACTTTCAAATATACAACACAGTATAACTATACTAATATATTAACTGTAGTCATCATACTGCATATTACATCCACGTGACTCTTCGTGTTATAGACGAATGTTTGTGCCTTTTGACTACCTTCACACATTTCACCCCCAACCCCTGCCTCTGCAGTCTATTTCCTGTACCTATAAGTTCTGTATTTTGGGGTTTAGTGTTTTTGTTTGTTTGAGATTCCACATATAAGTGAGATCATACAGAATTTGTCTTTTCTCTGACTTATTTCACTTAGCATAGTGCTCTCAGGGTCCATTCATGTTATCACAAGTGACAAGATTTCCTTCTCTTTTGTAAGATTGAATAATACACATTTTATATATTTAGTAAATACACACCACATTTTCTTTATTAATCTATCAGTGAACACTTAGTTTGCTTCCATGTCTTAGCTGTTGTAAATAATGCTGCAGTGAATGTGGGAGTGCATATACCTTTTCAAGTTAGCTTTTTCATTCCTTATAGATGAATACCCAGAAGTGAAATTGCTAGATCGTATTTTTAATTTTTTGAGGAACCTTCATTCTGTTTTTCTGTAGTTGCTACACCAGTTTACATTCCCACTGACAGTGCATGAGAGTTCCCTTTTCTGTACATCTTTACCACATGATGCATTTTGAGTTAATTTTTATATAAAGTATGAGACTGAGAACAAAGTTCATCTTTTTACTTGTAAATGTCTACTTGATCTGGCACCACTTGTTGATAAAACTATCCTTTTTTCACCTTTGTCAATCATTTGGGCATATTTGTGTGGATCTATTTATTGGTTCTGTATTCTGGTCCATTGGTATATGTGTCTGTACCTCCTCTGTTACTACATGTATAGTTTTGACTACTGTAGGAGTCGGGGGGGGGGTGTCTTAAAATTGGTTAGAGGGAGTAATTCCCTCCCTCTTCTTTTTCAAAATTGTTTTACCTATTGTAGTTCCTTTGCCTTTACTATGTTGAATATTCTTAGTCCCTGAATATAGTATATCCCTTAGTATTTTTAGGTGTTTGATTTCCAAATCAACATTTCGTTGTTTTTAGCATACAAGTCCTTATATACTTTTGGATTTACAGCTGTGTATTACAGATTATTTTGAGCAATTGTGAACAGTGTTGTACTTTTTCAATTTGGAGTCCACGTGTCCATTGCTGGTATACAGAAATATGATTGATCTGTGTATGTTTATCTTGTATCCTACACCTTTGCTGAGATCACTTGTTCTGGGAGGATTTTTTTGTAGAGTCCTTGGGACTTTACACTTAGATAATTCTTTGTTATCTATAAATAGGGACAGTTTTATTTCTTCCTTTCTGATCTGTGTATGTTACTTTCTCTTCTTACCTTATTTCAGTGACTAGAACACTATGTTGAATAAAAGTGGTGGGACCAGATCTCCTTTCTTTGTTCCTAATTTTGGAGGGAGAGCATTCAGTGATTTGGGTTGTGCTGAGTTGGGGCTGATTTCTACTTCCTGCAGCCTCCCACAACTGATGACAGCCACAATGATGTGACAGCCACTTGCTCCAAGTAATGGGTGTGAGGTTTTGTGAGAAAAAGCAAACCCGACTATGTGTACAAATAGCTCACTTATAGCTTCCACTACATGAATCAGATTGTTGCTAGAATCCTGTTGGCCTCATTTGGAAGTTGTTGGCCGAAGGCATTTTGCTTATTTTCTATTAGGTGCTAAGGTAAATTTTTTTTAAGTAATCTAGAATCATACCCTAAATGTGAATGTTAGAAGGAAAACATCTTTTTTTTTTCTTTAGGGTGATCCCTACAGCAACATTTTAGAATGTATTCTGGATTTTGCACAGACTCTTTCTGAATGCTCATTGATTGAATGGATGCTAGCCATATGGGCAAATGCATGTTATTTCTAAAATACCGAGTATGTTGGACTAGATCTAGACCAAAAGCTGCCTAAATTTATATTTGTGCTTGGTCAGCTGTATAGTATGCCAGCCTTCTTGGAGTAGGAACATTGGCCTCTAGTGACTGCTGTATAACAAATACATTATTAGAAGTAAAGAGCCCTGCAGATCACCTCTACCTCTGCATATGTCCTAGTTGCTAATGGGGGGAGCTTTATTTCTCCCTGTGCCTTGGCCAGAGCATCATAGAGGACCTTAGTAAAATGATTGTGTTCTGTACTCAGGACATTTCTAGTGGGAGTCTTATACTTCATTTTCTAATTAAAAAAAAAATGAAAGTATTTTGTTTCCTTTGTTCTTATGACAATATATTTTTATTGGTTAAAATAGTAGAAGATACAGGAAAAACACAGGTAAAATAATAATATATAATCACTTCAGTTAGAGCTAACATTTTTGATGCATACCCCTTCTAAGCTGTTTTCATTAGACATGGGTTTATACTATTCATTCTGTCTTGTAACCTTTTTATTTCACCATGAAAATCTTTTTTATTATATAATTGTGTGCAGTGTTTTTGATGGTTGTATAATGTTCTATTTTAAACCAGTCTTACTTTGGATGTTTGATCCTTTTTGATTCTTCACTATTGTACATGGTCATGCAGTATGGATTCTTAGGTTCAAATACTTGTAAACATCCTTATGATTTTCTTTGGATAAATTCCCAGAAGGTGGAATTGCTAAGTTTTCCAGAAAACTAAAAAATATAGTGAATTTTTCCATCCCAAGGTGTGTTAAAAACATTTCACTCCCATTTTCAAGTATGAGTTTGAGAAGTTTGGGAGTGGGGGAGCATTTTCATTTTGGCTTAAATTGGTTACAGGCTTATGTAACATGAATGTGGGCCAGTTTTATCTGGAGAGATTCTTTACCCCCCCCCCAACCTCATAGCTGTGCCTCTGAGTTGGCCTGCATCATTAACTCCAATTTTACTTCAAGAATTTGTGTCCTCTTTATTCTGTATTGTCTGTGTACAGGCATGTAGAGATTAAGATTGTACTTTTTAAGTTCTCACTTTTGGGGGATTTTCTTTTCAGATCATAAAACAAAATCGAAAACATGAAAGTAGACAGGACTAAACTGAAAAAGACACCTACTGAGGCCGTAAGTATCCAAAGTTTGCCTATTTTTTCATTTCAGAAAAAAATCTTTGTAGCCATTCACTCATACTGATCTTCCAAATGTATCATCAAAACAGCAACTTGTCTTGAAACAGTTGAATTTTCTTTTGAATTTCTCTTCTTTAAAAACATGAATAAGCTAGTGATCGATGGGTAATGAGCACTAAACAGTTTGTAGCATTATGTCTGGCTGCCGTTCCTCTGCATTGAAAGGCAGTATGTTGTAGTAGGAAGAGCAGACATGGGTTCAGATTCTGTCTGTAGTTGCAGAGTCTTTCTCAATTTTTTTAGAAAATTAAAGCGGTAACACCTTTCTTAGTAAATTTCTTGTGAGGCCAGTGTTTCAGCTCTCTTTATTGCTGATTCTTAATCATACAGTTAAGCTTAACCTTATTAATTTGTGTATCAAGTGGCCGTATCTGTTGATCCTGTGTAGAAATCCCAGCTCCTAATATTCTATTGGCTAGCTTATGGTGCATTCTGAGATTAAGAAAGTATTGCATTGTTATGACATTCCTATAGACCCTATGTGCTTTGGAATTAGACACGGGTTTGAATCTTACTAGATTTTGGTGTCTAAAAGTTTATTAACTCATTTCCTTTGCATTTTATTAACTTGCCTGGTTTCCATAGCTGTAAAATGGGGTTGATAATTTCTCCTTCATTGATGTGAGGCCTTTTGCTTAGCCACAGTATCTGGCACATAATTAACTACTTGATTTTCTAAATAAAGGCTACTTGGTTTTTTAAAAACTGTAACTACCTGGTAAGTATCACCCACGGGTATCGCTATTGATTTTTTTTGCTGTATTTGTTACAGTCTTTAAAAAATGATCGCATGGGCAGTTTTCCTGCCCGTTTTTATTCAGCGTTATACTAATAAGTATGAGAAGTGCTATCTTTCCACATCCTCTCCAGCATTGCAGATTATCTTTACAATTTTTGTTAATTAATGGAGAAAAGGTACTTCCCTGTTCTAATTTGCATGCTTTAATACATATATTTCCACATTTTTTGGCCTTACATCAGTTGTCTGCTAGTGCTGTTTATTTTGTATTTGACGTTGGAACATTACTTTCTTACTGAATTGTGTACATATTGAGTGTATTCATTTTACAAACCTGTTCATTTCCTTTTCATTTTGTTTTTTTGATGTGTTTTGGCATCTAGAATTTTTGACAATTATAATCTCAAATATTTTGGAAACCTAAGAGCAAAAAAAACTTGTTTGAAGTCATTAAACTTCCAGAATAAGTCAACCTTGTAGATAATTGGGGAAATTTCATTTCTTTTTCTCTTACCTAGTGGATTGTTAATGACTTTGTTCTTGGAGTCACACTTATACAAGTTCTTGGCTCATGACATTTGATAGCTACTAAAAAATTACTTAAGAGAAACTCCTAGAAATGAAATTTTTAGATCATTGTGTACATTTTTAAGGTTTGAAGAAGACACTTTCCTCAAGCAGCATGCTCAATTCCCCATGCTGTGGTCAATACTAAATATAATTTTTAAGAAAATTTATTTGCATTTTGGCCCCCTTTATTCATTCCCCCCTTCCCCTCTTGCCTCCCCCACTTCTGGCAACCACCAGTCTGTTCTCTGTCTTTATGAGCGTGGGTTTCATTTCATTTGTTTGTTTGTTTGCTTTCTAGGGCCACATTTGTGGCATATGGAAGTTCCCAGGCTAGGGGTTGAATCAGAGCTGAAGCTGCCAGCCTATGCCACAGCCACAGCAACAGAGCAGCGTGGGATCCAAGCCGTGTCTGTGACCTACACCACAGCTCATGGCAATGCCAGATCCTTAACCCACTGGGCAAGGCCAGAGATTGAACCTGCATCTTCATGGATACTAGTCAGGGTTGTAACCCACTGAGCCGCAATGGGAACTCCATGTTCTTTTTGTTTCTTAAATTCCATATATAAGTAGGATCATATGGTATTTTGTCTTTCTCTGAATTATTTCACTTAGCATAAAATTCTCAAGGTCCATGAATGTTATCACAAATGGCGAGATTTCATTCTTTTTTATGGCTGAACAGTATTCCATTGTATATGTGTACCATATCCATTCTGCTATCGATGGACACTTAGGGTGTTTCCATGTCTTGGCTGTTATAAATAATGCTGCAGTGAACATGGGGGCTTATGTATCCTTTCAAGTTTTCATTTTCTCTAGATGAATACCCAAAAGTGGAATGGCTGGATCATATGGTAGTTCTATTTTTAATTTTTTAAGGAACCTCCATACTGTTTTCCATAGTGACCACACAAGAAAGACATTTGTTGATCACATTATGTATTGGCAGCTGTGCAAAGTATTTTCTTCCCTGGATTTGACATCTTTATTGGAGCAAATCAGTGTAAACCATGGCAATTGGTATGCAGCCATTGAACTGGCAAGTGCTTTCTTTTGCGTTACCATGAGTAAGGAAAATCACATTCAGTTTGCATTTATGTTGCAGGGACAAGACGGTAAAGATACACTTTTGTCCCTGGTGCATTCTGCAAACTGCAAGGCCCAGAGGGATCTTTATACTCCTGATAAAACAACATTGTACTGGTTATGTCAAACTGATACCATTGTGTCACCTCAATCTTGTGACCAGAAAACACAGACACCTTAGATGCCTTAGATATATTCAAAGGTTGAGAGCCTGACACATCAGGACATTTTCTAGGGGTCCAAAGGTCTGGGATGTCGGGATTTCCTTTCTAAAGAGAGAGACAGGTTTCTACATCTTGTACCACACACCATGAAGAAAGAGGAGCAGTGTGTAGGGTGCCTCTTTGAATTTTGGAGCCATCATATATCACATTTAGGCATGTTGTTTTGACCCATTTACTGGATAACTTAAAGTGGTAGTAAGGTTTGGATCTAGAAAAGACTGAAGGGTTCAGGCTATGATGTAAATTGCCCTACTCTGTGGACATTATGACCTAGTAGATCCAGGTGTCTGACCTAAGTGTCAGCCAGAGATGCTATATGATGCCTCTGGCAAGGCCCAGTAGAATCACAGCTAAGACCTAGAGGGTAGAGCTTGATCATGCTGTTCTCTGCCAATAGCTATTTAGGAAAGCAGTGTCTGGCTTGCTACTGGGTCTTGATAAAAAAGACTGCGTGATTATGAGATACCAAATGATTACAGGACAAGATGTTTGTCATGAACTAGGTGCTATCTGGTCCACCGAATCATAAAATTGGATCTTCATATATATAGTTGCAATCCTTTGGAAATTGAAGTGGTGTATTTGATAACAGACCTGAGTAGGTCCAGAATGCACAAGTGAACTGCATGAGCAGATGGATAACTCCCATGTTACCTGTTTCTACTGTTTCACCACCTCTCCCTCAACCTGTGTGACTTCAAGAAGAGGAAGAAAAAGTGCAGGCCTGTTTGTGGAAAGATTTTATACCAAGAATTTTACATGACTTTAATTCCACAGAAATTGGAGGTATCTCTTAATAATGCTTACTTTAAAGAGAGGAAAGGTTTTGGATTTAGCTTTTAAAAAAACCATTTGCTCTTAAGTCCTTATTGTTCCACATTCCATTTGGGGTGCTGAAAATACCCCTAGTTTAAATCTTGGAACATTGCTGGATAAATTGGTTGTATTAGTTCATTTTGCAGAAGATGATACAGAGCTTCGAAGAAGTAGCTTACCAACTACCAAATTCTGAAGCCCATGCTCCTTGTAATAGTCTGCTGTCTTTCAGTGTTTAAGCTCCTATTATATAAGATAGTGCTTTATGTACGTGTAAACATTTGAGCTTCACATTTCCCAGATAGTTCTTAGGTCTTTTTTTCCTGCTAAGAAAACCGTGGCTGAGAGGTTGGATTTGCTTAGTAAACATCAAGCTAAAAACTGAATCCAAATTGTTTGGTTCCAAGTCTAGGCCCATTCCCAGGATACCATACTGCTTTTACAAAGTTAAAGAGCAAGTATAATCACTTGCAGCTGCCATCTTAATATAAACTTCTCTGCCCCAGTCCCTATCCCTTTCCCCTCCCCTCCATTTTCAGAAACTTTACTGTGAACTCTGAATCCACACCTTGTTACCTGACACACAAGCCCTTTCATCAGTAAAAGAGAGCGGGAATATACGGAAATGGAAATCCCAAGAATGGAGTCCTAATTTTACATAGTTCAGAAGCTCTTTGCCGCCTATAATTGTGTGGTTTAATACTGCAGAACAATAAGAATGTGTATGTGTAACTGGGTCACCTTGCTGTACAGTAGAAAATTGACGGAACACTGTAAACCAGCTATAATGGAAAAAATAAAAATCATTATAAAATAAAAAAATAACAATAATACTGCAGAACAAAAAAATAATAATACTGCAGAACAATATAGCCCATACTAATCTTATCTTTGTGAATTAATGAGGGTGTCTCAGTGTTTCTCTAATTAAACATTTCTTATCAGGCATTCTGGTTAACTTTTGGGCCATGATACAGATTCCTTCATTTTGCTTTTATTGATATTTAGCTTTTTCCTTTATTTCTGTTTTCTGTACCCTTCCAAGTAGTTTGTCTACATCTACAAGTTCATCCAGTTAAAAAAAACACGCAGGTTAATTTCGTTACAAGATTTCCATATTAATTTCAAATGATTGGCAAATTTCCACTTAAGTAGTGCATTCTGTCAAAAGTTAAATTGTCGAGTGTGTTGTTATAGGGTTTTTTCCTTGTATTCCTTCTCATTATTTTATGTTTCCCTCAAACTCCAAAACACCCTTTTGTGAATACCTGTTTGTTTTTCTCAGCCTGCAGACTGCAGAGCCTTAATAGACAAACTCAAAGTTTGTAATGATGAGCAACTCCTCTTGGAACTGCAGCAGATCAAAACATGGAACATTGGAAAGGTATATAAACCCATACTCCCAAAAAGATGGGCTCTCTGGACTAAGTACATCATTTTATATGCTCTGATATGGAAAAGAAACCACAATAAGGTAGCCTCGCTCAGCAATTAAGCGTCTATTCTAATATGTGTCTGGCACAGCTCTAGATCAGTAACTTTTAGTTTGTGAATGGTTGCCAAGGAAATTTTGAAAGACAAGAAATGTAAAAGGAATATTTTGCTAGCCGAGGATGAGGAATGTTGTTTATATACATGGTAATAAAGAATCTCAACCACAAAATTTTAGTTTGACAATATGAGTTTGAGATAGTCTCAGGGTTTTTACTTTTAATTTAAAAGGCTCTTCTTTAGTTAACTCTAAAAATGAACACTTTTGAAAAAATTCATTCTGGCAGGGAAAGTCCTTATATTTTTAGACCTCACACTGTTGCCAGAATTCTCTCTCTGAAGACCTAGCTAGGGGTTTTGTGGTATCTCCTGGTGTTAGCACATATGTATCTTTTTTTTTTTTTGTCTTTTTGCCATTTCTTGAGCCGCTTCCTCAGCATATGGAGGTTCCCAGGCTAGGGGTCGAATTGGAGCTGTAGCCGCTGGCCTATGCCACAGCCAGAGCAACGTGGGATCCGAGCCGCGCCTGCGACCTACACCACAGCTCACGGCAACGCTGGATCCTTAACCCACTGAGCAAGGCCAGGGATCGAACCCGCAACCTCATGGTTCCCATTTGGATTTGTTAACCACCGAGCCACGACGGGAACTCCAGCACATATATATCTTGATGGGTATAACAATGAACTCAGGTCCACATGGCTCAAAGTATGATCTTTCTCATAGGTGCCTGTACTGATCTGGGGCTGAAGAGAAGCAAAGGTGCAAAGTGAAATTCTCTAGGCATCATGCTCAGCAATGTAGCAAAGCTCAGCTGTAAAGCACCCACACAGTACTTCTACCTTATTCTTATATCCTCCTCTTTTTTTTTCCCTTCTCCAGTGCGAGTTATATCACTGGGTGGATCTGTTGGACCGCTTCGATGGAATTCTGGCAGATGCCGGACAGACAGTGGAGAATATGTCATGGATGCTCGTGTGCGATAGGCCAGAAAGAGAACAACTGAAAATGCTTCTCTTGGCTGTGTTGAACTTCACAGCCTTGCTCATTGAGTACAGCTTTTCCCGGCATCTGTATAGTTCCATAGAGGTAGGAGAGGTTCAGGCCTATGTGATCTGTTCTTAACTAGAATTGTTCGTGTCCAGAAATAAGGAAATTACTGTTTCTCTCTAATGATTGCTTGTTTCCTTTTCATTATGGAGTTTTGGTGTTTTCAGCGTCAAAGACAATGGTAGCATATTTCTAAAGATACCCTTCACTGGGTTGATGGGAAGGTTCTTTTTACTGTCACCTTCACCTTGTCTTTTAAGATTCAAGAAATTAATGAGAATGTATCGAAGTATCGAAGTATTCTGGATTTTCAGGAATTGATCTCTGTCCCAGGTTTTTAGAGCAGCCCCAAATTACCTTTAAAACATTAGATGTAGTTTAATTTCCTTGACACATTACTTTACTGTACCTACTGCTCTTCTAAGTTTTAGCATGCTGTTTTTCAGTCTCCTCCCCCTCCCCAAAATGTATATTAACAACATACTATATATTCTTTAATCAGGTGGGTGCAGCAATCAGTGAACTTTTGAATTAGTTAAAAATCAGTATAAGAAGAAACTCTTACTTTATCCTAGACTTTTTATCATCATTGATTTAGTGCCCTGTTATTACGTGTTAATTTTTCAAAGTCTTCTTTAAAAGAATCAGAATCAAAACGGGTAGAAAGTAAATGGCTTAAGAAGAGAAATGCCATAACTGAACTAAAGACCTAGCACCTACAGTTTTACATGGGAGGTGGATAAAAAGTCTGTTAAAGATGAAATAGATAAGCTGCAAAAGGAAATCCATAGCCTTTCAGATAATCAGCAACCAGAAATACTTTGCATCATTTCCAACTAAATTATATACTGATTTTAACACAACCAAATGTTTGAGTATGTTGGTGAATTTCAGTTATATTAAAAGGCCAAAATAGTCACTGTCAAGCTTTTGTTACCTACACTGTGTAACATAACAGACATAATTGGTTTTTTGTTTTTTGTTTTGAGTTTTTTTGTTTTGTTTTGTTTTGTCTTTTTGTCTTTTCCAGGGCTGCACCCGCAATATGGAGGTTCCCAGGCTAGGGGTCTAATCAGAGCTGTAGCCGCCAGCCTGTGCCACAGCCACAGCAGCCAAGGATCCAAGCCGCGTCTGCAACCTACACCACAGCTCACAGCAACGCCAGATCCTTAACCCACTGAGCAAGGCCAGGAATCAAACCCAAAACCTCATGGTTCCTAGTCGAATTCGTTAACCACTGAGCCACGACGGGAATTCCCTGTTTGTTTTTGTTTTTTTAATGGCTGCACCCGCTGCATATGGTATTCCTGGGCCAGGAATTGAATCTGAACCACAACTGTTACCTATCCCTGCAGCTGTGGCAGTGATAGATCCTTTAACCCACTGCACTGGGTCAGAGATCCATGGCACTGAACCAAGCTGCTGCAGTTGGATTCTTAACCCAGTGCACCATAATGGGAACTTCCCAGACATAAGTGTCATGACACCTATTGTTATTTTTGGGTTTTTTTGTTTTTTGTTTTGCTGGGTTTTTTTGTTTTGTTTTGTTTTGCTTTTGCTTTTTAGGGCTGCACCTGTGGCATATGGAGGCTCCTAGGCTAGGGGTCTAATCGAAGCTACAGCTGCTGGCCTACCCCACAGCCACAGCAGTGCAGGGTCCAAGCCGCATCTGTGACCTATACCAGAGCTCATGGCAATGCTGGATCCTAGACCCACTGAGCCAGGCCAGGGATCAAACCTGCATTTTCATGGATGCTAGCCAGATTTGTTGCCGCTGTGCCCCAAAGGGAACTCCCTTTTTTTTTTTTTTTTTCTTTTTAGGGCTGCACCTGCTGCATATGGAAGCTCCCAGGCTGGGGTTGAATCAGAGCCACAGCCACAGCAACGCTGGATCCAAGCATCATCTGCAACCTACACTACACGTCACAGCAACACCAGATCCTTAACCCACTGAGCAACACCAGGGATTGAACTAGTCGGATTCATCACCACTGAGCCACAATGGGAACTCCTATTATTTTTACTTTCTATGTGAAGGACCCTGAGCTTTAATTAACTCCAGTTTTATATTTATTGTAAGGATACAGAAGGAGCATAAAATTATCTTAGTCTATACTTTTAGTCTGGTTGGAGACTTAATGTTCTTGAGCTCTACTGTTTATTGAAATACCACATTTGTCTCTTTTGTAATCTGTTTCTTCCAGTGGAGACACCTATACAATTTTGATTTCCCATTCAATTTTTTTTTTTTTTACTTTAGTTGAACTCTTTGGCTTGCTGTTAGATTGTAAGCTTCTTGAGGATAAGGATGCATGTTGTAGGTGCTCAAGTATTTAAATTTTTTTGTATTGTTTAACTTTTGGTAGCTTTATAAATGTTGATAAATCTATTATTCCATTGGCATTTTTAAGTTTTCAAAGTCTTGTATGCCTGATACCATAAACTTGCCCCCCAATTTTTTTTGTGCCCTATAGCATTTGACAACTTTATTGGCTTCCTCTGATATGCAAGTGGTGCTGGCAGTCCTTAACCTTCTGTATGTATTTAGCAAAAGATCAAACTACATCACACGCCTTGGATCTGACAAGAGAACCCCACTGCTAACCCGGCTGCAGCATTTGGCAGAGGTGAGTCATGGATGAAGATTTGGAAGGGCATAAAAGTTGGACTGTATCATTCCTTTTCACGGGTGTTTTCTTAGTGTCAAAATGAATAGGAATTCCTATGTTAACTTTACTGGCTTAGTTGAGTAGAACTATGGGGGCCCATTTAGCTAAGCTCCAAAAAAAAAAAATCCTAGGAAGTTGTCTCAATTATTATGAAGTAGTTTTTTCATGAATCTGTGGCTCACAAAGGAGAATCTCTGTTCAAAAGTAGCCACTTCTCAGAGTTCCCATCATGGCCCAGCAGAGACGAATCCAACTAGGAGCCATGAGGTTGGAGGTTTGATCCCTGGCCTCATTCAGTGGATTAAGGATCCAGCGTTCCCATGAGCTGTGGTGTAGGTCGCAGATGCTGCTTGGATCTGGCGTTGCTTTGGCTGTGGTGTAGGCCGGCAGCTGTAGCTCCGATTAGACCCCTAGCCTGGGAACCTCCATATACCATGGGTGTGTCCCTGAAAAGACCAAAAGAAAAAAAAAAGCCATTTTTCTAAAAAGTTTAGAATCAGATTCTACCTAGAAGGAAATACTGGGTATAATAAAACATCTGGATTTTGAGTCCTGGCCCACCTTATTAGCTCTGAATACCAGTTTTTTCATTGAGAATTTAGTTATATCTACTTGAGTAGTTTCAGAATAAAAACAGGGTTCTTAGTACTGTGCTTAGTAATTGGTCTTCTAGCTCCTCCCTCATATCCTCAGAGTGGTTTCTAAGGGCTACCTGAAATGCCATCTTCCCAAGTCCTAATTTTGCTCCAAATAAAATTTAACTCTCAGTTTTCAGGTTGTCCATTTTTTTTAGGTCGACAGTGAGGAGAAAGGAATGTGAATGGGCAATAATGGGGCAAATGATTTATATAAATATGTAAAAGAAAATAAACCTGAGCAACAGTATTTAAGGTGTTAGAACAAAACTAATAAGCTTCTTACTTAGTTCAAAAGGTGGTGGTCTGCATTTGTTAATAGATCTTTTTTGCATGAGACTTGATATAATAGAAGCTCTCTTTGATTAAATTAGAGCCAGTAGTTGGAGGTGTTTTTTACATGATTAATACATACCATTTTTTAAAAACTAAAATGCAAAAGTCGGTTTCCTTACTTGTCTTTCTAATGTAGGGCCAAGGACTTGACTTGTAGTAAGACTGTTTAGTCTCTTAAATAAACTACAGCTATACTCAGATTTCATTAAAGTGGAGCAACAATATAAAGACTAATTTATAAAGGAACCTTAATACAGAATTAAAATCTTTATAATTTACCCTAAATCTCTTTTCCCTAGTTTGACAGTTTTTGTTTTAGCATCTTGCCTTTTGGTCTTTACAAAATATTCAGCTTAGCTTTTATAAAATAGGAGTTCCCCTTGTGGCTCAGTGGGTTCCAGCATTGCCACGAGCCATGGTATAGGTCACAGACACAGCTTGGATCCTGTGTTGCTGTGGCTGTGGTGTAGGCCGGCAGCTGCACCTCCGATTCAACCCCTAGCCTGGGAACTTCCATATGCCACATAGGCGGCCCTAAAAAGCAAATGATAATAATAATAATCTCCTTTTCAGTTTAAGCCATCATTACACATAGTATTTGTGTGTGTGTGTGTGTGTGTGTGTGTGTGTGTTATAAGGGCCACACCCATGTCACATGGAGGTTCCCAGGTTGGGGTCAAATCAGCTACAGCTGCTGGCTTACACCACAGTCACATCAACACCAGACCTGAGCCGCCTCTGCAACCTCCACCATAGCTCATGGCAATGCCAGATCCTTAACCAACTGAGCGAGGCCAGGAATCGGACATGCATCCTCATGGATGCTAGTCAGATTCGTTTCCGCTGAGCCACGTGGGAACTCCAATACATAGTATTTTAAATTATATAATTATAATACATACAACTGACATAATTGAGTTTGGGGCCAAACACACCTGACTTGGAATGTATATGCCTATCTGGTGGAAGCAAAAGAGTTCCTGCAGCAGACTGCTTCAGTCAATGTGTTTTACAGAAGGCATGGAAAATACAGTTAATCTGTCAAGTTGGTTTAGTGGAGGCCTGCTAATAGCAATATCCAAAAAGTTGAAATGTACAAAAATATCTAAGAAAACACTGGTAAGGAATCAGGGTCATTTTAATGTATCAGATAACAAAATGTCTTAAGTTGTAATGATTTTTAACTTCTTGGTTGTCACAGGAAGAGACATATATGCCTCTAAAATGAAATAGTAAGCTTCATGTTGCTTATGATCCAAACAGAAAGTTGGCTGTTTAAGGGGAAAATGTGTTTAGATCACTTCTTCACACTGTTCATGTGATTTTGGAAATATTTTTAGAGGTAAATAAGGCAACTTTCAGTATCTTTTATGAGGAAGGATTTTCTAAGAAAGACAAGTCTAGAAGCTGTTTTAAAAATTGACAGAGTGGAGTTCCCATCATTGCACAACGATGAAATGAATCCGACTAGGAACCATGAGGTTGCAGGTTCGATCCCTGCCCTCTCTCAGTGAGTTAAGGATCCAGCGTTGCTATGAGCTGTGATGTAGGTTGCAGGCGTGGCTCTGATCCCACATTGTTGTGGCTGTGGTGTAGGCCAGCAGCTGTAGCTCGGATTATACTCCTATTCTGGAAACCTCCATATGCCACCAGTGCAGCCCTAAAAAGCAAATAAATAAAATAAATAAAAATTGATAGATTTCATTATGTGAAAATATTAAAACCTCTGTATGATAAGATAAATATAGATAAAAGCTGTCTTAAACTGGGAAGAATATTTGCTCTATGTACAACAAAGGAATAATAAAATGTGTAAATAGCTCCTACAAATCAATAAAAATGTAAATAATCCAGGGGGAGAATATATAAAAGCATATGAATAGATAATTCACAGGAGTATGGAATATTTCTTTAAAATTGGCCAATTGAACAAGAAAAGATTACACTAGGAATAATCAGGGGAAATGTACATTAAAGTGAGTTTTTTTGTTGTTTGTTTTGTTTTTGTTTTTTGTTTTTTTTTTTTGAGCAAGGCCAGGGATTGAACCTTCAACCTCATGGTTCCTAGTCAGATTTGTTTCCGCTGCACCACGATGGGAACTCTACCACAACTTTATTTTAAAATACTTTTTATTTTTTGGCCACACCCACAGCATATGGAAGTTCCTGGGCCAGGGATCAAATCTGAGCCTCACTGCAACCTACATCACAGTTGCAATAATGCTGGATCCTTAACCCCTGTGCCATAGCAGGAACTTCCCTACAACTTTCTTACAGGTGCTTGATCTTTATGATATCACAAAAGATAGAAAGATTTGGTAGTGACAGTAATAGAAGTATTCTAAAACAATTGTGACAATAGAAGAAACAAAAGGAAAGTAATTATGAAGATGTATAGCCTTTCAAGCTTATTCCCTCTTGCAAATTCACATCATTGGTTTGACTTACCTGTCTATGTGGTACCATAGACAGGTACCTTTTATCCTCATGGTTTTGAGCAAATTCTGTGTTTCTTCACTGTAAGTCCTGGGAATAGCCAAGAAAATAGTGAAAATGGAATGAGAAAGTAATTTTGCTGTTGGGTAATAAACTTTTCTATAAAGCTAAAAGAAATTTAAATAGTGTAATAACAGTGGGAAAGTTTCCAGAAACGGATCCAGTGTGTAAAAATCACTGAGCTAAATCAGTCATTTCTAGCTTTTGATATAAAGTGAGAGACACACAACTATTCCTGTCAATTGAATATTTAGAGTCCATTAAATGTTTATTAATTGGCCAGATTTCAGTATTGTTGTATCAGGGAATAGAAGGCCTAAGGAGAGGGAGAGAGATGGGGAAAGCAGCCAGTCAATGGAGCAGTCAGCATGCACAATTTTTTTCCGTTACATTTGCCATCTTATGTGGGCATGGTTCCTGGCACCCCAAATCAGTGACTGTAGTAACATCAGTGATCACTGATTGCTGATCACAGATCGCCATAACAAATATAATGATGAGAAGGTTTGAAATATTGCAACAATTACCAAAATGTAATGGACATGAATGAAGTGAGTAAATGATGTTGGAAAAATGAAAGGAAAAAAAAACAGTGGACTTGCTCAATGCAGGTTTGCCATAAGCCTTCAATTTGTTTGTTTTGTTTATTTGTTTTTAAAAAAAAACAGCATCTTATAAGCACAGTAAAGCAAAAGCACAATAGAACGAGGTATGCCTGTGCATAGTCTCAATCTTGAGGTAAAAATCAGAGAAATCAAGTAACTTGTTCTGGGTGCTATTAAAGATGAACATAGTAGCTATCTTAAATCTTCCTCTTTTCACTGGTTCCTCCTATTTATATGTATATTTAAAAAGAACAAGCATGAGGGGAGTTCTATTGTGGCTCAGTGGCTAACGAACCTGACTAGCATCCATGAGGACGCAAGTTCAATCCCTGGGTTTGCTCAGTGGATTAAGGATCTGGCATTGCCATGAGCTTTGGTGTAGGTTACAGATGCTGCTCGTATTGGGCGTTGCTGTGGCTCTGGAGCAGGCCGGAGGCTTCAGTTACGATTGGACCCCTAGCCTGGGAACCTCCATATGCGGCCCTAAAAAAAAAGAAAGAAAAGGCATGAGAAAGCAAGAACATCGTTTTTTTTTTCTTGGGGCAGTGTAGCTAAAGGTTTGTCTATTTTTGTTGATTTATTCAAAGAACCAAATTTGGTTTAGCTGGTTTTCTATTTTGTCTCATTTATCTCTGCTCCAATTTTTACTATTTCCTTCTTTCTATTTGCTTTGTGTTTAGTTTGCTGCTCTTTTTCTAGTTCCTTAAGGTGGATGGTTAGGTTACTGATTTGAGATCTTTCTTTTTTAAAGGTAGGCAATTAATAGCTGTAAATTTCCTTCTAAGCACTTTTATCACATAAGTGTATCCTATAAGTTTTGATATGAAGTGCTTTCATCTCAAGGAATTTTTCTTTTGATTTCTTCTTTTACCCATTGGTTGTTAAGAATATATTTTTTAATTTCCATGCGTTTGTGAACTTTCCAGATTTCTTTTTATTATGGCTTTCTAGTTTCTTTCTATTGTCACTGGGTATGATACTTTATAAGATTTTTTCTTTTTAACTTAAAGTTTATTTTGTGGCCTAACATGGTCTATATGGGATATGTACTTGAGAAGAATGTGTATTCTGCTCTTGGGTGGATTGTTCTGTGTATTTATCTGTTATATCTAGTTGATTTAATGCTAAAGTCTTCTATTTTCTTGTTTATCTTTTGTCTAGTTATTAATGTTTTTCCTGTGTATTACAACTAATATTTTCATTATTGAAATGTTGGTTCAAATTAGTACCAACCTTTTTTTTTTTTTTTTTTTTGGTCTTTTAGCCATTTCTTGGGCCGCTCCCGCAGCATATGGAGGTTCCCAGGCTAGGGGTCCAATCGGAGCTGTAGCTGCCGGCCTACGCCAGAGCCACAGCAACGTGGGATCCTAGCCGCGTCTGCAACTTACACCACAGCCCACGGCAACGCCAGATCCTCAGCCCACTGAGCAAGGCCAGGGATCAAACCCGCAATCCCATGGTTCCTAGTTGGATTCATTAACCACTGAGCCACAGTGGGAACACCAATACCAACTTCATTTTAAGAGTAGACAAAAAGAGTTCTTGTCGTGGCATAGCAGAAGTGAATCCAACTAGGAACCATGAGGTTGCAGGTTCAATCCCTGCCCTCTCTCAGTGGGTTAAGAATCTGGAGATGCCATTAGCTGCGGTGTAGGTCACAGAGCTCAGATCTGATGTTGCTGTGGCCGTGGTGTAGGCCAGCAGCTGTAGCTCCGATTGGACCCATAGCTTGGGAACCTCCATATGCCAGGGGTGTGGCCCTAAAACACAAACAAACAAAAAAGTAAATAAAATCTTTGCTCCTGTATAGCACTTTCCTCCCCACCCCCTTCTTAGGGCCACACCTGTGGCATACAGAAGTTCAACGCCAGATGTCCAGCCCAGTGAGCAAAGCCAAGGATCAAACTCACATCCTCATGGATACTAGTCAGATTCATTTCCTCTGTGCCTTAACGGGAACTCCTTTATTGATATTCTTTATTTGATGAGACGTCATTCTCATGGTTTCCATTAGTCGTTTGTATATGATTTTCTTTAGCTCTTTAAGTATATTTAAAATAGTTTGTTTAAAGTCTTTGCTTACTAAATCTAGTTTGTGGACTTTGTCAAGAACAGTTTCTATTAATTTTTTTTCAGTTTTATGGAGATATAATTGAAATGAAACATCATGTAACTATGGTATACAACATGATGATTTGATACATGTTATGAAGTGATTACCACAGTAGGATTAATGAACATCTCCGTCACCTCACAAAATTACCATTTCTTTTTTTGCGATGAGAACATTTGAGATTTACTCTCTTAGCAACTTCGAAGTATATAATACAGTATTGTTAACTATAATTACCACACTGTATTTTAGATCCCTGATCTTTTTCATCATGCAATTGGAAGTTTATACCCTTTGACCAACATCACCCCCTTTCTCCCAACCCCCATCACTTTCCCACAACCAAATACTCTCTATTTCTGTTTCACTGTTTTAGATTCCAGATATAAGTGATACCATGCAGTAATTGTCCTTCTCTGACTTATTTCACTTGCTAGAATATCCTCAAGGTCCATCCATGTTGTTGCAAAAAGCAAGATTTCCTTCTTTGTAATGGCTGAATATTTTATTGTGTGTGTGTATTGCACATCTTCTTTATCCACTCATCCATAAACAGTTGTTTCTGTACCTTGGCTAGTATGAATAATTTTGCGGTGAATATAGGACTGCAAATATATCTTTGTCCTGATTTCCTTTGGATATATAGCCAGAACTGGGGCTGCTAGATCATATGATAGTTGTAGTATTAATTTTTTGAGGAACCTCCATACTGTTTTCTCTAGTGGCTATACCAGTTTATATTCCCACCAGCAGTGCACAAAGGTCCCCTTTTCTCTAATACTCACTAATACTTGTTATGTCTTCTCTTTTTGAAAATAGCCATTCTAACAGGTATGAGGTGATTTCTCATTGTGGTTATGATTTGCATTTCCATGATAACTAGTGGCGATACTGAGTACCATTTTATGTAAGTGTTGGCCATTTGTATGTTAGAAGAATGTCTATCAGTTCCTCTACCCATTTTAAAATCAGATTTTTTTTGTTGTTATGGGGTTGTATGAGTTCTTTAGGAGTTTTATGGTTGCAGGTCTTAATTCATTTCCAGTTCATTTTTCAAATGGCGTAAAATAGGGGTCTAATTTCATTTTTCTCTGTTATCCAGAAAACTGGTTATCCAATTTTCCCAGCACCATTTATTAAAGAAATTATATTTTTCCCATTGATTATTCTTGGTTCTCTTTTAAATATTAGTTGACTGTACATGTGAGGATTTGTTTCTAGGCTCATGATTATGCTCCATTGGTCTACGTGTGTTTTTATGCTAATACCAGCTTCATACTATTGGGGTCTGGAAAGAGTAGGATTTCAGCCCTAAATTTGCAGACTTGTCTTGTGACCTGTCATTATAATCTATCTAGGAGAATGTTCCACATGGGCTTGAGAAGAGTGTGTATTCCTGCTGTTGCATAAAACATATATACACCTAGTAGGTCCATTGGTCTAAAGTATAGTTCAAGTCCAGTGTTTCCTTCTTGATTTTTCTCTCAGTATTATCTATCCATTGTTGAAAGTGGGATATGGACATCTCCTACTATTATTGTATTGTTCTCTATTTCTTCCTTCATATCTATTAGTATATGCTTAATACTTTTTTTTTTTTTTGTCTTTTCAGGGCCACACCCGAGGCATATGGAGGTTCCCAGGCTAGGGGTCCAATTGGAGCTGCAGCCACCGGCCTACACCCCAGCCATAGCAACGCAGGATCTGAACCGCATCTGCAACCTACACCACAGCCCACGGCAACGCCGGATCCTTAACCTGCTGAGCAAGGCTAGGGATTGAACCCGTATCCTCATGGATACTAGTCGGGTTCACTAACTGCTGAGCCATGACGGGAACTACATATCCTTAATACATTTAGATGCTCCCATATTATGGCCATATAATTTAGAATTGTTATGTCCTCTTTGAATTGACCCCTTTATCATTATATGATGACCTTAATTGTCTCCCATTACAGGTTTTGAATCAAAGCCTATTTTGTCTGATATGGATATAGCTACCCCTGCTGTCTTTTGGTTTCCACTTACATAGAACATCTTTCTCCACCCCTTCACTTTGAGACTTCGTGTGTCCTTAAAGTTGAAATGAGTCTTTTTAAGGTAGCATTTAGTTGGGGCTTGTTTTTTGTTTTGTTCCATCTAGCTGCTCTGTGCCTTTTGGTTAGAAAATCAGTCTATCAACATTTGGAGTAGTTATTAATAGGCAGGGACTCAGTAATACTATGTTATTAATTCTTTTTAGGATGTTTTATATTTCCCTAGTCTCTTTCTTTTGCTGCCTTTCTTTGTGAATTAGTCGTTTTTCATAGTAGTATGCTTTGATTCTCTTCTGTTCATTTTTTGTGTACCTAATCTAGGTTTTTGCTTTGTGGTTACCATGAGCCTTACGTAAAACGTCTTAGAGATATAGTAGTCTATTTTAAGGTGTTAACAACTTAACTTTGATCACCAAAAAACTTCACTTTTTTAAACCTTACTTTTTTGCTTTTTTTTTTTTTTTATGGCCGCACATGCGGCATATGGAAGTTCCCAGGCTAGTGGTTGAATCAGAGCTTCAGCTGCTAGCCTACACCATAGCCTCAGCTCACAGAAATGCCAGATCCTTAACCCACTGAGCGAGTCCAGGGATGGAACCCACATCCTCATGGATACTAGTTGGGTTCCTTACTGAAGCACAACATGAACTCCTTAAACTTTGCTTTTGACTCCCCTCCCATCTTATGTTTTTGATGTCAGTTTACCTCTTTTTATATTGTGTATTCATTAACAAATTGTTTTAGCTCTTTTTTAAAAAAATGCTTTTGTTCTTTATCATCCACGGATGGTTGTTTACGACAGTGCTCTGGGGCTTTCAAACAGCTGCTGAGAGTGGCTGCAGTCAGTTCACAGGCATCTGCAGGGTCCAAAGCTGAGACTGAGGTCTCTATGCCTATTATCCAACAAACCGGTGGGCAAGACTTCTCCCAGTTCCCTTGGCATATGGGGCTGAATTCCAAAGGCACTTTTGTCCTTGGATGAATGCCAAATTGGGGGGGGGCAACAAAAGACATCTTATTCAGCCATCTTGCTGATGTCACTCCTCAGGTTGCTATACTGTCACATGTCTTCGCCCCATGATTGTTTTATAGTGTCTTGTTTCTTTGCATGCCTCATTTTGTTATTGAGTAATCAAGGTAATGTGGCACCTCTGGAAATCAGATCCTTGCCCTTTCCTAAGATTTATTGTTATGGTTTGTATTTGTTTAGACTTTCCTGAACTGGTTTCGTATGGTCATTGAAATCTATTCTGTTAGCTTAGTGCTCGGCTAGTGATTTGCCTTAAATTCCTAGAACTGAAAATAAAAATATCTCAGTCTTCTCCTGTGGGTTTTATGTGTATGTTGGCATCTTCAGTATCAGTACTCATTATTGTTGCTATTCCACCATGAAGTTTACAACTCTGGCTTAGCCTTCACACCTGGCTTGCCTAGATCCTAATGTCAGCCAGAGGTGTGGAAATTTAGTGCTTTCTGAGGTCTTTTCTGAAAATGTGCCCAACCTTGGGCATACATGTGGCCTCCTAGAATCTCAGGTTTGGAGCTTTTCAAAGCATCTTACTCCCTAACCTTTCTTCCAAACTTTTCGATTTAACTGTTGTTTATCCCAACTGTATGCCTTTTCCTAGGAAGCAGGGACTAATGTGCTTACTCTTGAATGTTTTGAGCAGATGCCCACCCTACCCCTGGGAGAGTTCTGAATTAGACAAAAATGATTGATTTCTCAAATGCTGTTGAAAATGTAGGCTGGGTTTTAAGCAAGATTGTATGGCTAGGGTTTGAAATTTAGAAGTCAACATTAGTGTACAGTTGAGCTATTCTCCCCCGTTACCTTACCTGATGAGTTTTTTAGACTGTGGTGGCAGAGTACAATAGTAGTAAGCAATGCAGAATCTTCTACTTTGCACTTTGGCTATGCCAAAAAGTGAGGAACTGGAGAGCATGTGATTCCACACTAGTGAGCAAGATGAGCAGGCTGAGCATGGAAAACATAGTAGTACTAATGACCCCATGGATCAGGACTGACTTTTCAGCAAGCATGACTACAGGCATGTAAAATGCATTTAGCTTGCAATAGCTGCTTATGTTCTTCCCAGTAGCATCCTCACGGAACAATAAAATTGATCTCGTTGGAGAAATCACTTTTAGGCAGACCATCTTGCCTTGAGTTTTACTTAAGTCCTTGCTTTTGTTTGCTCCCTCTTTTTGTTTGACTTTAACATTGGATGTCTTCTTAACACTGTGTTCCAAACAACCACATACTCTTAAATATTTTATATACTAATAGGCCTTAAGCAGTGTTTTAATACTGTCTTTTTTTCCTTTTCCAAGAGCTGGGGTGGAAAGGAGAATGGCTTTGGACTTGCAGAGTGTTGCAGAGACTTGCATATGATGGTAAGTAACTCTTTGGGATATGAATGTCTTTTGGCAGAGCTGTGTATGGTCTCTTTCTGACCCTTACTTTATAATGAATATATGGTATTTAAAGTTGCCACTTCACATCAGGACCTTTGAGGAACCTGAGAACAATTGAGACCTAGGATACGTTTTGTAGAAATGCTTGGGTCCTTGGTGTACTGGTGGTAAATGAAAAATCTCAGAAACACAGTATACAGTGTATGATCATACCCATCTCTTGAGTAGGAAATTGAATTTGGCAAATCAGTTTGAAAGTGATGAAAAATCCCAGAAAGTACATTTCCTTGTGTTATCTCACTGGAACTATCAGAACTCTGGGCACTCTGGTATAACTTAAGAATGGCTGCTTGGAGAACAGTTCTGCCATTTGGGTTACTGAGAACTTGAAATGTTCTTGTGCTTTCCAAGTTTTCCCCTCATGCCCTGTCTCACGGTGGTGGCAAACCCATGTTTAGGTTATGAGCTCAGGCCATCCTCCCCTCTGCTTTGATGTGTTACTGTAGAACCATAAAGCACAATTGGGTTATTAACACATAAAGCACAATTGGGTTAATTCCATGCCATGAAGCAACTATATTTCCCAGCAGATGTACTGTTTTGTTTGTCGTGTATAGGACAAATGGCTGCAATGAAATTTAGCATATTTATCTTAGCAAGCCTTTTTTCCTCTGGGAGAATGGTTCTTTTTCTGGTCATAGAAAACTGCAAACTAGAACAAGTTACTTTCCCACCTTAGCTGGTATACTTTCTTTAGTGTGCATTATATGAATGTATACTGGTTGATATGGGAGGTGATATTTGTTTGTTTTAATAATCAAAGCTATATAAATTTTAAAGGGTTTTCAGTTTAGAATTCTAATTCTGAGAAAATAGTTCTTGGGTTGGGTGTTTTTTGTTTGTTTGTTTTTGTCTTTTTAGGGCTGCACCCATGGCATATGGAGGTTCCCAGGCTAGGGGTCTAATTGGATCTGTAGCTGCCAGCCTACGCCAGAGCCACAGCAACACCAGATCTGAGCTGTGTCTGTGACCTACACCACAGCTCACAGCAACACCAGATCCTTAACCCCCTGAGAGAGGGCAGGGATTGAACCTGCAACCTCATGGTTCCTAGTTGGATTCGTTTCCGCTGCACCATGATGGGAACTCCCTAGTTTTTCATCTTAAAGTTTAGTTGAATAATTCTGAGGCTCCTTTTGTGTATCAATCTTGTTTTTGGCCACTTAGGCAAAACAGTATGGTATACTCTGTAGTCTTTTATGGTGTCTATTACTCATCTTGGTCCCAATCTATGTTGAGAAATCATGCATCATTTTATTGATATTTGGTATGTCATGGGATTTTGAAAAGTTTATCTATTTTAAAAGGAAGTAAGGCATACACATATTAAAAATTTTTTCAGTATAAAGAGTGTATAGTAATTCTCCAGCTCCAGAGACACCCACTGCTACTGGTTTCTTTCAAAGATACACTTTAATGGGCCTGCTGGATTGGCAGTCTTTGTTTGTTGTTATTATTGTTGTTGTTGTTGTTTTATTTTGTCTTCTTGCATTTTCTTGAGCCGCTCCCAGGGCATATGGAGGTTCCCAGGCTAGGGGTCTAATCAGAGCTGTAGCCACCGGCCTACGCCAGAGCCACAAGCAATGCAGGATCCAAGCCCTGTCTGCAACCCACACCATAGCTCACAGCAACACCGGATCCTTAACCCACTGAGCAAGGCCAGGGATCAAACCCGCAACCTCATGGTTCCTAGTCGGATTCGTTAACCGCTGTGCCACGACGGGAACTCCCTGGATTGGCAGTCTTAATTTGTTTTTCATGTTGCTTTTTCTAGAGCTAAAGAGGAGTTGTTGTGAGAGTCTGGTTTATATTGACTTGGTATCTACCTGTGCAGAAAAGCAGTTGGATATCATGAGAAATGATGTAGAATGGTATGGGAAGGAATATTTAAAGAATTATGGAGGTGTGTCCATGGGGCAAAGTTTGAGTAAAATATTTCAAAAAGTGGTGATACACACTAAGGTTTCCGTAATACTTTCTTCCAGTCTCGAAGTGGAACATACCTCCTTGTCTTTATCCTTCATCCTTGGATTTTTATTCATTATTGAGGGCAGACTTGACCCTCTTTCCTCTTAAGAATAACTATAGTCAAAATTGATCTCTTGCGAGAAAGAGCAACTGATAACTTGCAAGTAAGGAATATGAAAGCTTTTGGAGCTCTGGGCTCCATCCTCCTGATTTTGTGTTGTTATATCTGAGCTCTGCTAAAACAAGGAGTGAAGGCACTGTAGCTGCTGACTATGCTGCCCATTCTGCTGCCACAATGAGTTGGACAAGTGGCAAGGGCTTTAAGGGAAGATTTGGGACAAGATGGTATCTGATTCTTTCATATGTTTTATATGCAGAAATACCCACCCAGTGCAACTACACTACACTTTGAATTCTATGCAGACCCTGGGGCCGAGGTCAAAATTGAGAAAAGGGTGAGTCTCATTCACACTTGCTCAAATACAGCCTGTGATCTATAGCTGGGATTGACTTCTGTGAGGGAATGATGTTAAGCTACATTGCTGCCCTGCTAAGCTAAATAAACCCAGCAACTTCCCAGAAATGTGTTCAATGTATGCCTGGCTCTGATACCTTTGAATCTCTCTTATGTTGAAATTGCCAAAAGACAGGACTCTATTTATGAAGCACTGTTAATTTTCTCAGTCTCAGTTGAGATTTCCACCATGTAGTACAATAGTCTGGATAGTCATGGCTCAACTTTCTCTACTTTAGCCAACTTGCAAGAAGTCTATATATTGCTTACAGGGTCCTGCTTCAATTATCTGGTCGTTCCATATTCTTTGAGGAGATACAAAATTTCACTTTGGTTTAGAAGTAGGCTAGTGAATAAGATCTTTTTTCTATTACATTACAATGTATGTAATGTAAAATAATAATCGTTCTAGATTAGTGGTGCCCTGAGAACAGCTCTAATAGATATTTAGAGAGAAACCATTTTCATGGATTCATTCTTTGCTGTGAATACGGAACAGAGGCGCTAGGTATTTAGTCAGTGAAGGCTAAAAAAGGGTAAGGAAGAGTATGAAACGTATCTGACTGTGTGCATTATATTTTGATTCTGCTGCTTTCCAAGAAGCTTTCCTGAGAATATAATCTATATGTAATGGATATTTGGGGAGACTCAAAAGATACTTTGATTTTAAAAGCATTAGTTGAGGCTTCAACCTAGGGTGACATTTGTTTTTCAGATAGCTCTTGTAATTGCAGGCAGGGGAAGCTAAGGTATAAAGTGACTCCTAATAATTCTTCTGTCTTTTAAATTTCAGACAACTAGTAATACACTACATTATATTCACATAGAGCAACTTGACAAGGTAAGAGAAATCTTTGACTATTGCTTAGTTTCTTAATATTTGATTCACTTTTTGTTCCTAACTCTTTTTTTCTAATGTAGATTTCAGAAAGTCCTTCTGAAATCATGGAATCTCTTACCAAAATGTATAGCATTCCTAAGGATAAGCAGGTATGATATGTCTTAAAAATATCTAAAGGGTGTAGTTGTTACCCATATAAGATCATTGGTATGCGCTGGGGCTGGGAGATAATGTAGTCGGACCTTGGCCACATTAGCCTCTCGGGCCTTAGTTTCCTCATCTTTTATGAGGCTGATACTTACTTTCTAGGCCCTTATGAGAGTTTGAGGAAAACCAAGCTGCCTTATTCACCATGAGTATCTAATAAGTGGTTGGTAGCTCAACACTTTTGGGTACCAAAAGAGAAAACATTTAGTTTTTTGTTGTTGTTGTTGTTGTTGTTTCTCCTGCTCATTGTAATGGTGGTTAAATATTTAATTTGATTAAAAATTTAAAATCAGAACTCTTGCTAATTATCAAATAGCCTAATGAGTAAGATTTAGCCCTCAGAAAATGTAGTCACCTTTTCCATTGGTTTTCTAATTTAGGTCTTATGTCTCTACAGATGCTATTATTTACACACATACGGCTGGCCCATGGCTTTTCTAATCATAGGAAGCGATTGCAAGCTGTTCAGGCCAGGCTGCATGCAATATCCATATTAGGTAAGCGAATAACACTGTAATTAACAGGCCTTGGTTAGGCAGTTTAGACTTGATTTCCTTTTAATTTCATCTGTCTTTGTTGCTTTAAGGCTTATTGTAATTACCTAGGTGGCAAGTTACATTGTAAAATTGCCAGCATTCCTAGTTTTCACTGTTATTTATCATTCTTGGGCTCCCAAATGATGGATCAGAAAGAGGATATGATGGTTATTGACATATCACATGAGTTTAGTCTTTTTTTTTTTTTTTTTTAATGGCTGCATCCCCAGCATGTGGAAGTTCCCAGGTCAAGGATTGAATCACTTAACCCACTGTGCCAGGCCAGGGATGAAACTCCCTACAGTGACCTGAGCTGCTATGGTTGGATTCTTAACCCCACTGTGCCATAGTGGGAATGCCTTTTTTTTGTTAGTTTGTTTTTTAAATTTAGGGTGTTCAGATACTCATCTTTCCCCTGCACCCTATTTTTCCCTCTTGCCATTTCATCTTCCTCTTCTTTGGGAGTATAGTTTTTTGTTTGTATTTTTTTAGGGCCACACTTCATGGCACATGGAAGTTCCTAGGCTAGGGGTCGAATCGGAGCTACAGCTGCCGGCCTACATCACAGCCACAGCAATGCCAGATCCCAGCCATGACTGCGACCTGCACCATAGCTCACGGCAACGCCAGATCCCTGACCTACTGAGCAAGGCCTGGGATCAAACCCACATTCTCATGGATTCTAGTCAGATTCCTTTCTGCTGTGCCACAATGGGTACTCTTGGGAGTGAAGTTTTGAAATTCATTAAATAGTCAATACTGTGCATTTTACTTTTTCCTGTAAGGTGGTAGGTAGAGCGGAAAGCACATTGGTTTTGGGGTCAGTCCTGGGCTTTCACCCTGACTCAGCAGATTATTAGGCACCTATTTATTCTTTTGGCCTCAGTTTCCTCATTTAATATTGGGACAGTATGTATTTTATAAGCTGATCAGGATTAAATGAAAACCTGTAAAGCACAGGCCCATAGAAGGTATAAAATGGTAGCTGCTGTTAATATTACCATTCTTTATTATGTTATTGTTTTTCTACTCTTTTAAACACTGAATTCCTTGAAGTGAAATTCTACTGTACTATTTATGCTCAGCGTAACTAAATGAATGTGCTCAAATCTCACTAGTTTGCACTTCAGAAGGCTCTGTCCAGTATTACCTCTGTGGGATTCATTGGAAATGGATTTACACACAATCTCAAGTTTTCAACTTTTTTTTTTTTTTTTTTGGTCTTTTTGCCAATTTCTAGGGCCGCTCCCACGGCATATGGAGGTTCCCAGGCTAGGGGTCGAATCGGAGCTGTAGCTGCCAGCCTATGCCAGAGCCACAGCAACACAGGATCCGAGCTGTGTAACCCACTTAGCAAGGGCAGGGATCGAACCCGCAGCCTCATGGTTCCTAGTCGGATTCGTTAACCAGTGCGCCACAACGGGAACTCCATATTCTCAAGTTTTACTCCAGTGTCATACAAGTTTCTCAGTCTGCAATAGTCCATTAAATCTGTTCTTTAGAGCTTATGTGTTTCCAGTGAAAAACAGGAACACATGAGGAGATTAAAATGGAGGTCCATGGCATAATACTTATCAAGTAGTGATGTTATAAAAAATTAACCTTTCATTCTCTTTTCATACTTTCAATCCTGAAAATCCTAGCTTAAGACAATACCATTAATAGAAGAATGTGCTAATTTGGTGGGTATTTAGAGCTTATCACTGTATTTAATCCAGTCCTCTAGAATTCAGTGATTCTGCCCTCCTATGCTGGTGGGAAGGGAATCCTTCCCCAGAACCAGTAGATGCCAAAGGTTTGTCATTGGGCAGTGGCTTGACCACTGCCTTCTTGCCTAAAGTGTTTATTTCTCCTTTTGCAGTGTATTCCAATGCCTTGCAGGAGTCAGCAAACAGTATCTTGTATAATGGGTTGATAGAGGAGTTGGTAGATGTCCTTCAGATAACAGATAAGCAGCTTATGGTGAGTATTAATATTTTCCTGTGTATATCAGGCTTGTTATGTATTTATTTGCCTTTTGGTTTTTCTTAGCAGTTTAGAATGAACCACAAGAGGGAAGTTTAGCCCTTTTACTTCCTCCTCCTCTTTGGATATTTAGCTATAAATTTAACATATGGTGGATTTTCAGTATTATTCTCACCAGACTTTTATCTATCCCAAGCAATTACCAGTAGTAGTAGAATGACTTTTTTTTTTTTTTTGTCTTTTTGCCATTTCTAGGGCCGCTGCCATGGCATATGGAGGTTCCCAGGCTAGGGGTCGAATCGGAGCTGTAGCCACTGGCCTACGCCAGAGCCACAGCAACGTGGGATCCGAGCGGCATCTGCAACCTACACCACAGCTCACGGCAATGCTGGATCTTTAACCCACTGAGCAAGGCCGAACCCGCAACCTCATGGTTCCTAGTCGGATTCATTAACCACTGAGCCATGACGGGAACTCCATAGAATGACTTAAATTTTAGAATAGGTATTAGTAACTGTTTGGTTCAGTCATTTACTTCTTATTTAACACATCTCATGTATATTTAACTTCTGTTTTCATAGGAGATTAAAGCTGCTTCTTTACGAACATTAACATCAATTGTCCACTTGGAAAGAACCCCCAAACTCAGCAGTATTATTGACTGTACTGGAACTGCTTCCTACCATGGATTTTTGCCTGTACTTGTGCGGAACTGTATCCAGGCCATGATTGGTAAGTTTTGGTGGTTATTATCCTAGGTACCAAGAAGAGCCCTACCCTTTTGTTTGGGGTTTTTTTCCTGATTTTGTTTAACATCCTGCCAACTTAACACCAAATTCTGAGTTTGCTCTTTCTCTCCCTCTCCCAAACTTCCCTTGTAGATCCTTCCATGGATCCATACCCTCACCAGTTTGCCACTGCTCTCTTCTCTTTTTTATACCATTTGGCCAGCTATGATGCTGGTGGTGAAGCCTTGGTCTCCTGTGGAATGATGGAAGCCTTATTGAAGGTGCTTTACTTTTTTAAAAAATATATATCTGTGGGGAATCAACTAAGAGAAGGGTATAGAATTAATTGTAAGTTTGAAGTGGTTTACAGTGAGAAGAGTTAGCATAAGAAAGCTTACTCAGAAAATGTTGTACTTAATTTCACAAGTTGGCCTTCTAGTTACCTCATTAACAACTGTGAGCAGCTATTTCCATTATTAAGAATTGATCATAGTCCAGCATGGTATGATAGGAGGCCTTGGGTTCTAATTAAGATGTTGCCACATCTTATCATGACTTTAGTAATAATAGGATTTGCTATGTGCTGGGCACCAGGCACCAGCTCTTTTCTTCCTGAATATTTAATCCTAAAAAGTAATTTATGTCCCTATTACTTCAGGAGGTTGTCTCTCAGAAGTGATAGAGCTATCATTTGACAAGCGCCAAAAATCAAACATATTTTATTCTGCTATACCATGCTGTTTCCCTGAGACCTTTGACTGCATGTTTCCAAAAGAGCACATAATTTACAGCTTTGTCTTTCCATTTTATTGGTTTTACCTTTTCCTCTCCCTGATAGGTCATAAAGTTTCTTGGTGATGAACAGGACCAGATAACATTTGTCACCAGAGCCGTCAGAGTGGTTGATCTCATCACCAACCTGGACATGGCAGCTTTTCAGTCTCATAGTGGACTTTCTATCTTCATTTATAGACTTGAGGTATACAAGAAACAGTTTGCATGTACTTAAATGTAGTGAGAGCTGAGTCTGGGAACTCTTACAATAATCCTAAAGAGCCATCTTATCCCTCTTTTGTTTTTAGAAACTAATTGTATAATCTGCCTGTGACATTGTTTTGTTATAGTTGTTTTAATCTCCAGTATATGTGTAGGATTATCTTACTGTTTTTCCCTTGATCATAGCATGAAGTAGATTTGTGCAGAAAAGAATGTCCCTTTGTGATCAAGCCAAAGATCCAGAGACCCAGTACTACACAAGAAGGAGAAGAAATGGAAACTGATATGGATGGTAATAACAGTTACTAAGTCAGTATTTTTATGCTTGACATCTTCCTGTCATCCAACCCCAATTTTCATTCTTACTGATAAATGCTAAAGTGCCCAACTGACTTGAGCATATATTGTTTGCAGCAAAACAATTTTTTCTCCATAAACGATTTGTGTATTGTTCTCCACAAGGATAACCAGAAAAGGGAGGCACAAGTTGTTGGGAATAGAAATGGAAAGTAAAGCAGGTGGTGGAGCTGCAGTAGAGTTCTGCAGTCACTCCATGGTGTTAATCTGTTTTCTTTCAAGACTTAATAGCTATTTCCTTAAGTATTGGTTCATTACCTTATTCCCTCTAAAATGTAAATTCTATGAGATGAGGATACTGTTTTGTTCACTGTTATAATCTCAGGTAGTGTCTAATATATTGTAGGTGTTTAAATATTTGTTACAGAAAGATAAGGAGAATATGGACTCTAAAATGAGACCCTCTGAAACTATCTGGCTATTTTGAAAAGGAAAGGGGTGAAAAAGTTGTTGGGTAGGGAACCACCTTCAAATTATAATATCAGGAAGAAGACCAGATATTCATAATCATGTTGTTCAATGGTCAAATTTATTTTCATTTTGGGTTTCAATATTTTAATCCTCACATTGATATCATTCATCTCACCTCATAGGAAAAATATTCACAGTCTTTCTTTTGGTCGTGCCTTTTATTCAAAGTAATTTCTTTATCATAACTTTTACTTTAGTTGCAGATGTGACTATGGAAAGTAGTCCTGGCTCATCCATCTCTATGGAGCATCGGCTGGATGTTGAACTAAGAGCATCAAGTTCTAGCAGCACTAGCATCTCCTCTGGCCCTGGCCCTCGTCCAGGTGTGTAGACATGTAGATACACAGCCAGTCACACTGATTGAATTACTAAACTAGTGAAGCAGGGTGCTTTGAGGGAGCGTTAAGTGGTACATTTGAAGGTTTGCCTCTTGAGACTGGGCATGTTACTTTACCATTCCAGCATTCATTTTCTCATATTAGCATTTATTTCATAGTGTTTTATAGTTTTATCAAAATAGCCATGTCTGAGGGCAGGTAATAGTAACTGGCAATCAAAGAGTTAATCTTTTTACTTTGTAATTTTTCTTTTTACTCTAGACTTTTAATTTTAATGTAGTTTTGTGTAGTCCTTGGTGGTTTATTTTTTTCCAGCTTTAAGGCTTAGGTAAGTGTTTGTCCCAACATTCAGAGATAACCACTTGAAATACCTGCTAGTGTTGCTATAGTGTGTATGATTCTCCTAAAAATTATGTACTTGTGGTCTAATGGTGAATCCAGTATAATCCTCTTTCTCCCTTGCCAGGAGTCCAGTGTATTCCACAGCGAGCCGCACTTCTCAAATCAATGTTGAATTTCCTCAAGAAGGCCATTCAAGACCCTGCTTTCTCAGATGGCATACGACATGGTATTTGATTCTAAATACTGTCTGGAAGGGTGACTCTCTCAAAGATTGGTCCTTTTCATACTTTTTAGGAAGAGGCTATGCCACTTGGAATAACTTTTAGTTTAGTGTCACTTTTCCTAGACCTAAGGATATCATAATGATTCACCTGTTTTTTTCCTTTTCAGCTTTTCAATCTGTATTCACTTCCAGCCTGCTATCCCACTCTGTCTCTCATTATCTGTATTCTTTTATTCTTTGACCCACAGTTAAAAGGTTATTTATTGCATGGAAAGGGAATAAATAATAGAATATTAGGAAGAAACAAGTGGGGGCTATTAAATTGGAATCAATATAGATTTTTGTTCACCACTGTGTGGTATATGTAATACATTGATTGCTCCATTATCCCCACTCATCAAACTACTCCCAGACTGATGGTATTCTCCTTGACGTTTGCTTTTCTCTTAGTGATGGATGGTTCTCTGCCTACCTCCCTGAAACACATCATCAGCAACGCAGAATACTATGGCCCATCGCTCTTTCTCCTAGGTAAGTGGAGTTGATGTTTGTATCAAGCTAAAATAACAGAGTTCTTTGTGTGTTTTATACCCTTGCAGGATTTTACTATCCACATTTGTCTACTGTGTGATTATGTATCTTTCTAGTTGGTGATGAAATAGAGAAAGGTCAAAATTGAGTTTCAAATAAATATCCATTTGCAGTGTATTACGAATCATTTGTAATACATAGTATTAGTTTGCATTTGGCTTTTTGTGCCACACTTTCTTTGCAGGTGTGATAAGAAACATCTTTATTCAACAGTTAGTCCCTAACCTTGGTCTAGAAAGTCCAATCAGAATGGTTTTCATTCTCAGAATTGAATGTCAGGAGTTCCCGTTGTGGCTCAGTGAGTTAAGGACCTAATGTTGTCTCCGAGGATGTGGATTCGATCCCTGGCCTAGCTCAGTGGTTAAGGATCCTGCGTTTCTGCAACCTGTGGCTTGGATTGGGTATTGCCTTGGCTGTGGTATTTCTCCTGGCCCAGAAATTTCCATAGGTCACAAGTGCAGTCGTGAAAAAAAAAAAAATGTCACACCCATTAGCTGTACTATAGAAATTGTTTCTCTCTGTAAAAAATGCAGTTTTGGAACCTGTGGGTACTTTGTAGTTATTTGTAGACAATTTGCTTGCATTTTGACATTAGCATTACTTTGAGTACTACTGTTGTTAAAACCTCATTTTTATTGGCATTTATTGAGTGCCATACAAGTTCAAGACAATACACGAGATATATATGCTTCTGGAATTCTCTCTAAAACTGTAAAAGAATTTAGTGAGATGTATAGAATAGAGAAGCCCTCCTTGTACCAGTAGCACACATATTTAATACTTTTGGGGGTGTCTAGAGGAAGTAGTTTTGGATACTGCCAGCACATACTTTGTGTTTTGTGTTTGGCAAAACTCCCTTGCCAAAGCAATTTAGGGTTTTTGTATATTTGAATCCTGTGATCTCACTAAATTAGTTAATAGTTGTTTTGTTGATTTCTTAAAATATTCTGTAAGTCTTGTCATCTACAAATAGTTTTATTTCTTTATGATTTTTATGCTTTTTTTTTTTTAATCTTACTGCCTTGACAAAGATCCTAATACAATGCTTAACAGAAATGGTGAGAATGGGCCTTTTTGTTTTGTTCCTGGGGGAAAAGCACTCAGTATTTCACCATTATGTTTGAGGTTAACAGAAAATTTTTGTGTTGAATGTTTTGTTCCTCTTGACCAGATCAAGGAAGTGTTTCCTTGTGTTACAGCAACTCCATTTTAACATGGAGAGACTTCCTTCCAAGGTTAGTTTCAGGTGGAAAAATTCATAACAATAGTCCTTTTGTATAATAAAAGAAAGATTAATTACACAGTTGGAGAAACCCCAAGTCAAGGGTCAGGGAATGATGGCTCTCTCTTTGGGAGAAAGCCCTAGAACAGAGAAGAACAAGTTCACAGGCCTTTTCTCTAAAGGGGCAGTTTAAGAAGCAACAGGAGGCTACATGTGCTTGTCAGGTAGGGGTGGGGAGCAGGTGCGCTCTCTCAGGATAATTCAGGAAGCACTAAATGAAACCTTTGAGCACATACACAACAAAATGTCGATGGAGATCAAAATTCCTTCTTTAAAGTCTTAATTCATCCTGGTGTTTGAATTAGCCTAACAACCTCCCAGATTTCCTATAAACAAACTTGTATTGGAGAGGGACCAAATTTGCAAAAGAAACCCAGAATAATTAGCAATTATTATTTTAGCTTCATTAATGATAGTGTGGAGCCTTTCAGAAACCCAGGCAAAAGTAGATGGTCAGGAAAAGAAATTAATGGATATCTGAGAATCTCTTAGAGAAGTTTAGTAATATTATTAGCTATTTTAGTTTGTTGTTTTACTTGTTGAACTATTCTGGATACCTTTCCTATATTATTAACCCACATACAACAGGAAGTCCCCTTTTAAGTAAGGCACAAGCTCTACCTTGAAATACCAGTAGGTAATATAATGCTAATCTGTTAACAACGATGGCTTTGTCCCTCATTAAGGGCTTCTAAGGTCTGAGCTGTTTGACTTATATGGTCAGTCAAGAGTTATGCCATTGTCTGGGTAGTCTTTATGAGATGTGTGTTACAGAATTGAAAACACCTCAACTTGTGCTGTTATACCAAAGATGAAGCCCAATATAATAGCTAAAAAGATGGTCTCTTTTGTAGCAGGACTTGATGAAAGAGCTTTCTAGTCAGATCTAAGGTACCCTGGGTATCAAATATCCATAGGACATGGGTGAAGGTATATGGATTAGAAGGGCACAGGTGGTGAAGTATGGAAGACCTTGTTGAGCAGGAGTTGTGTTACTGGAGAACCAGTAGCCCAAGGGCATTGGAGGGTAGAGCTTCTAGTCACCAAATTTTATCAGGGTAGACATGCAAGGGCAAGATAGCCGTTTAAACTTTCAATTGGATAAGCAGTTGAGATCCTGCTGTGTAGCACAGGGAACTGTATCTATCTACTCACTTGATGGAGGATGATGTGAACCAAAGAATGTGTGTGTGTGTGTAACTGGGTCACTTTGCTGTACAGCAGAAATCGACAGAATATTGTAAATCAACTATAATTTTTAAAAAATTAAAAAACTCTCAATTGGTGGGGGAGGCTAGGGAGATCATGAAGAAGTCAGTGAGAAAGTACCTGCTATGATTATGAAGTCCCGCTGCAATAATTACATGCTGAAACTCACCAAATAAAGATTCTGATTCCTCCTGAAGCCCATCTCTGGCGCTTCTACCCCACTTTTTGCTTTTTAGGGCCGTACCCACGGCATATGGACATTCCCAGGCTGGGGGGGGGGGGCAGGGTCTAATCAGAGCTGCTGCTGCCAGCCATAGCCACAGCAACAAAGGATCCGAGCCGCATCTTCCACCTACACCACAGCTCATGGCAGTGACAGATCCTTAGCCCATGAGCGAGGCCAGGGATCAAACCCATATCCTCATGGATCCTAGTCAGGTTCATGACTGAGCCATGACAGGAACTCCCCCAACTTTTATACCCAGCCATGTTCCCTTTAACTTCCCCAATTGCCTTTTCTTCTCTCTTACCTCCTGTCTTATCCTTGCCACATTTTAATCTGTTGATGTATACATATGCTTTGTCCCTAGCCTAGCTAATGCCAATACCAGCATAGTGATTGTGGACTGCTTAACTAGGGAGGATGACAGTCAGTATGAATACTGAAGACCTCCAAGGAGGCAATATTTATCTGTATAAGTGGTTGCCTGGCCTCTGGGGCACCTGGTAACATTGGAGGTTTAGCGGTCAGGTGACATTCTCTGTTACTATTACAAAAAATATTGCCCATCAGTTTGAGGAAGAAAGAAATGTGGGATAATGTAGGGTGAAGTATGGGACTGTCAGATGAGGAGAAATCAGCTCATGGAGCCATGGAGTTGTTTTGAGTGATATGACAGCAGATAGGGGGCAGTTAACATTTGAGGGTATCAGCATTGAGGCCAGGATTATCAGTTATGCTGAAATCATCATCTGGGATTCTGGATTTGTAGAAGGTCCTGGCCTAGCCCCAAAACCTTGAAGGAAAGTTTTATACATTTGAGAAATAATTATAAAAGTGACTGAATTGCTTTGTCTCCAGGAGTTATAGCATAATTTCTTATAGGAAAACTGTGGCCTGAGTGAGGTTACAGCATGGATAAGAAAGAACCCGAAAAGTTTGGCATTGAGCTGGAATGGTAGGATCCCAGACCCAAGCCAGCCAAATGAAGTATTGCCAGGCCAGATGGAACTAGAATGTTCGTAATATTTTCAGACCTGTGGTCTATGGGCCTTGGCATGCTGGAGATTCCCACTTATTATAGGAGCCATTGGCATTGTTATCTCAGATAATGTAGTAGTTTCTCATTCAGTATCTCTGTAATAGAATGGATCCAGAGCTAGCATCCTACTTAAGAATGTTGGTGCTAGAAATAATTCAAGGCGTTCCTATCATGGCTCAGTGGTTAATGAACCCGACTAGCATCCATGAGGACGTGGGTTGGATCCTTGGCCTCGCTCAGTGGGTTAAGGATTTCACGTTGCCATGAGCTGTGGTATAGGTCACAGACTTGGCTCGGATCTGGTGTTGCTTCAACTGTGGCATAGTCTGGCAGCTGTAGCTCCAATTAGACCCCTAGCCTAGGAACTCCATATTGCCATGGGTGCGGCCCTAAAATAAGCAAAAGAAAAAAAAGAATGTTGGTACTGGAAACTAATTTAAGATTTTCCTTTCCTCTTTGGAAGAACCATAAAGTTGTGGATGTGGGACCAGCTAGGCACCAAGATCTCCATTTCTGGCAAAGAGGGTTCTTCAGGTAGTAGACTATCATGTTGAAAAAGGTGTTTGGCAGAAACTTCTCTCATGGCATACAAAATAGTCGGTTTGGGAGGAGGAGGGCTCTTAATTTTCAGTGAATCCCAGTCCATTATCCATTCTCAATACAAGTGCCAGTCTGTGGATTACACCAGAATCAAAAAGAGAATGATCTTTAAGTGAGGAAGGATTTCATCTGGGTATGATAGATTCCCATATGGGGAGTGTCCCCCTTCTGGCTAGAAAAGAGAATAGCAATTCCTAGCAGAATTTTGTTAGGTTGTCAAATGACTTAAAAGGTTGAGAATTCAGAATAACTAAGAAAGTGGGCAAAAGAGAGACCCATTTAGGAGAACATTGTCTTTTTTATAAGTTTAAGAGAGTGTCCTTGAGTAGGCTGTTATGTTTATCTGTTATGCCTGCTGTCTGTGGACAATAAGAAAGATTGGAAGCTCAAGTGATGTCTTGTTTTTACAGCCCATATTCAGACTGAATGAGCAGTAAAATATGTACCCTCATTAGAGTCAGTGTTACTAGGCAGCCCAATGGGAACTAACATTTTGCGATGCCTACAATAGTGGTGTTGTTAGAAGTAGGATGGCAGGAAGGATAAACCAAGAGCAGGCCTGTATAACAATCAGTCTTTGTGAGGACATAGCATTGTGCCAGTGGATTGGGGCAATCACTTACAAATTTGCTAGTCAGAGAAGGGGTGTTTGTTTATTCCTTTCCATGTATTTCTGTTGGCCATGATGCCAATGAGGGCAGTACATAAAGATCACATTAAGAGGCCAGACTGGAGCTCAACTTCTCTCCTAAAAACAACAAAATTCACAACTAAAAGCTGAGCAATCCCCACCCAAATGGACCAGAAAGCTTAAAAAAGATACCCTATTCCGGAAGAAAAAGAGGAGGCCACATCAAGAGGTAGGAGGGGCGATTTCACGGCATAAACAACCCCATACCTCCCGGGTGGGAAGCTACACAAACTGAAAACTAACTGGTTCACAGAGAGAGACTCATCTACAGGAGTGAGAGTTCTGAGCCCCACATCAAACCCTCACGTGCGGGGATCTGGCACTGGGAGAAAGAGCCCCTGAGCATTTGGCATTGAAGGCCAGTGAGGCTTGTGTGCAGGAGCTCCACAGGACTGGGGGAAACGGAGACCCCATTCTTAAAAGGCTCACACGGACTTTCACGTGCACTGGATCCCAGGACAGAGTGAGGTCTCCATAGGAATCTGGGTCAAACCTGACTGCAGTTCTTGGAGGACATCCTGGGAAAACAGGGGTGAATGTGGCTTGTTGTGAGGGAGGGACATTGTAAGCAAAGGTCTCAGGAATATTCAGCAGCTGCCTTTCTCTGGAGGTGGCCATTTTGGGAAAATCTGGCCTCACCTGTCAGTCAGCCTGAGAAGCCCCAGGGCAAACAACAATCCAGGTGGGATCACAACTCCACCCCTCAGTAAACAGGCTCCCTAAAGACCCCTCAGGCACACAGCTGCCTCTAATCCCATCCAGAGACTAAGCCCCACCCACCAGAGGGATAAGAATCAGCTCCACTTACCTGTGGGAAGGCATCAGCCCCTCCCATCAGGAAGCCTACAGCAAGCCCCCATACCGACTTCAGCCACAAGGGTGACAGACACCAGAAGTAAGAGAGGCTACAACACTATTATCTATAAAAGGTCACCACACCAAAAACCTGTAAAAATGAAAAGACAGAGAACTATAACTCAGATGAGGGAGGAAGGAAAAGCCCCAGAAAGTCAGCTAAGCAATGAGATTCTCAGCCTCTAGGAAAAAGACTTTAGCCTGTTGATGCTGAAGATGAGGCAAGACATTGGAAATAAACTGGAGGCAAAGATGGATAACTTACAGGACACAGTGACCAAAGAGATGCAAGATATAAAACTTAAACAAGAAGAGATGCAAAATACAATAACTGAAATAAAAAACTCACTAGAAGAAGCTAACAGCAGAATACAGGAGGCAGAAGAACAAATAAGCGAGGTGGAGAACAGATAAGTGGAAATTACGGATGTGGAACAGAAAAGAGAAAAAGGATTGAAAACAAATGAAGAGAGTCTCAGAGAACTCTGGGACAACGTGACACGTGCCAACATCCGTATTAGAGGGGTGCCAGAAGGAGAAGCGAGAGAGAAGGGGACAGAAAAAATATTCCAAGAGATAACAGCCAAACACTTCCCTAACATGGGAAAGGAACCACTCACTCAAATCCAGGAAGCACAACGAGTACCATACAAAATAAACCCAAGGAGGAACACACCGAGACACATGTTAATCAAACCGACCAAAATTAAAGACAAAGAGAAAATCTTGAAAGCAGCTAGGGACAAGAAACAAGTAACATACAAGGGAACCCTGATAAGGCTATCCTGGCAGATTTTTCAGCAGAAACTCTGCAGGCCAGAAGGGAGTGGCGTGATATACTTCACGTGATGAAAGGAAAAAACCTCCAACCAAGATGACTTTACCCAGCAAGGCTCTCATTCAGATTTGAAGGAGACATCAAAACCTTCACAGATAAGCAAAAGCTGAGAGAATTCAGCAACACTAAACCAGCCTTCCAACAAATACTAAAGGACCTTCTCTAGGCAGAAAAGAAAAGCCCGCAACAGGAAACAAAAATACCACAAATGACAAGGCTCGCCAGTAAATGTACAGTAAAGATAGAAAATCATCCATGCACAATTATCCCACCAAAATCAGAAATCATGAGAAGAGGTGGGTACACATGCAAGACACTGGAGATGCACTTGAAATTAAGAGACCAACAACTTAAAGCAATCTCATATACATATAGACTCTTATATCAAAACTGTAGAATAACTGCAAACCAAAAATCTACAATTGATACACAAACAAGGAATCTCTGAAGAAGAAATATTATCTCATAGTAAATAAGTGCATAATCTACCATGAAGGCGGTCATTTGACATCATTCTTGGAATGCTGAAGTCTTCTTACATCTGATTCTGATTTCCTCTCCATGAAAGAATTGATGATAATTATAATTAAATAATGCAACTGTACAATTAAATAATAACGTTCTACAATTGTATTATTTAAAAAAAAAAAGATCACATTAAGAAACCAGAGTTTGGGTAAGGCCATTGTCCATGGGGATACCACAATATTTAACCCAATATTTACTTAAGGGTCTGGGGACTGCAGTGACTGGACATCTCATGGACCCATTGAGCTTATTTAAAAGGTGTGGGCTTAGCTGTGGCATTAAAATGTGCTTCTGTTGTGGTCTTGGCTTGAGTTGAGGCATGAAACCAATTGTAATATGCAAAATCTGAACAGCAATGTAGCCCCAATGTGGAAGGTTCCATAGGGTATGATCCTGAATGGGATAATAATTTGAGTCCATTCGCCAGAAAAAAACCATTAACTGCCACCCAGGAATCTATGAAAACATGGGAAATGGACATACTTTTGTCGAAGTGTGTTCTGCAATGCCAAAATAACCACAGTCAGCTTTTGTGTTGACTCTTGAGTCCCATCCTTTATCAAGAGTGACCCAGTCATGAAATGGAAAGCAGCAACTCTTGAGCAGGCTCTATCACATGTGATTGCCATCCATAATGTAAATGAAATCTCTTTCTAGTAGGTTTTCTACTCATTAAATATATGCCCCTGTGCTTTTATGTCCTATTCCAAGTACCCTGAACAGTCTTGAAAACCGAGGTCACTTGGTTAGGTAAATTACCTTCAAGACAAAAGCCTGAGCCTCTGAATTCTCGATGCTGTTTTCGTATTCTGGATCTTACATTAATTTTTTTATTTTTTAATTTTTTTATTGTTTTATCAACATCTAGACTTTTTAAATGTCTTACTCTGTCTTCTGCCATACTAGACAAAATAAAACCTTTAGCCTGCCTTCACTTCTTTCTTTGATTCATTTTTTTAAGTTAGTTGGAATACATCTTTCAGTAATTTTTAGGGTTTTATACTTCCTTTTCTTAAAGAATCCTGTGTGTATAAATGAGACTGGGTCACTTTTCTGCACAGCAGAAATTGGCACAACATTGGAAATCAATTATACTTTAATAAAAAAAATAAATAAAAGAATTCTGTGGATGTTTCTCTTTTTTTATGTTCATGTTGTGGATAACCCAGATGTTAAACTGGTTCTTGTTTCTTTGCAAAGAGAAAACTTCATTTTCTCTTCACCCTTGAAGTTCACAAATTTTATCAGAATATATTTAGTTCTATTTCTTTTCAGTGCTCCCATACCAGTTCATTAGGCACTTTGTAAAATCTGATTTTTTTCTTCTGCTTCAGGAAAATTTCATTGGTTCCTTTTAACCTATATGTTCTCTTCTGGAAACCCTATTGTGTAGCCAGTAAGACTATCATATTGATCTCCTGTTATTTGCTTTCTGAGAGAATTTCTCTATAATCTTCCAAGATGCTTTTGATTGCCAACTATTAGCTTATTTTTAAGAGAACTTTTGTTTTAGGAGTTAGTTGCTTGGTTCCATCTGGAGCTAATTGGTTTTTGTGTGTGTCCATTTTAATTTTTAATCATCTATTAATTTTATTTTTTCTCTGGTAATACTCTTTATTGTATTTTTCGAGATGTGCTTCATTCAACATAAAATTTACCATTTAAAGTATACCATTTAGTGTTTGTATAGAATATTCCCAATGTTACACACCCATCACCACAATCTAATTTCCATCATCACCAAAAGAAATTCCAAACCCATTAGCACTCCCTCCCAATTCTACTTTACCCCAACCACTCATCTACCTTCTATTTCTATGGATTTATCTGTTTTGAACATTTCATCTCAGTGGAATTATATAGTATGTGGCCTTTGTGTTCAGCCCCTCTCACTTAACGTAATGTTTTCAAAGTTTATCCCTGTCGTAGTAGGGATCAGTACTTCATTCCTTGTTACAGATAAGTTCTGTTCCATTGCTTGGCTATTCCACATTTTTTTATCCATTCATCCATTGATGGACAGTTGGGTCCTTTCCACTTTTTAACTGTTAGACTAATTCTGCTATGAACAAGTGTGGAAGTTTCTCTGTTGACATGTATATTCATTTCTCTTGATTATATACTCAGAGTGGAATTGCTGGGTCATGTGGTAACTCTAACTTTTTGAGAAACTGCCAGTCTATCTTTCACCTTAGTAATTTTCTTTACTCCCTTTATAGATTACCTAGGCTTTATGTGTGTGTGTGTGTGTATTCTATTTAATCCTCATAAACATCTCTGAGGTTGCTATTATCATGATCCTTAAACAGATGACTGAATGGAGGATTTTAGGTTAAGTGATTTCCTGAAGACTAGAGAGCTAAAAAGTGAGGAAGCTGGGACTTCAGGCCAGATATTAGGACCCTGAGTTTAGGGCTCCTTCCACTAAAGCGCTTACTCGGTGAGGCGAGTCATCAGATTCATCTGTCACGCTGTTAGTTTTGCCATCTGTTCTGTATTATTTTTAATGGATCTTAATCATCATCCTGCTTATGAAATAGTAACATTAGCTCTTACAAAAGTGCAAACATTACAGTATAGTACATTATAGATATGAAAAGTGAAAGCCCCTGTTTATCCAGCCCCACAGAGAGCTTGCTATTCATAATTTTGGTGTGTATTCCACCGAAATATTTGCCATGCACGATAATGTACTTTTGTAATTATTATTCTGTTTTTTTTAAAGCCTATTTTCTATTCATACTGTTTTGGCACTTGTTTATTTTCTTACCGACTATTTCAGAAGGAGGAGGAGGAGGAGGGCATGGGAGGGACTGGAAGTTTGGGGTTAGTAGATGCAAAGTACTGCATTTGAAGTGGATAAGCAATGAGACCTGCTGTATAGCACAGGGAACTATATCTAGTCACTTGTGATGGAATATGATGGAGGATGATGTGAAAAAAAGAATGTATATGTAAATGTATAAGAAGGTCACTTTGCTGTAGAGCAGAAATTGACAGAACATTATAAATCAACGATAATAAAAAATTTTAAAAACCAAAAAACCGCAAACATTAGGGTATAGTACATTATAGATATGAAAAGTGAAAGCGCCTGTCTGTCCAGCCCACAGAGAGCTTGCTATTCATAATTTTGGTGTGTGTTCCACCAAAATATTTGCCATACACAATAATATACTTTTGTAATTTTTTTTAATCAAGTAGTAGAGGTTTATTTTTATCTTTTTTTTACAGAATAAAATACATGTATTTAAACACAATTACATTCGCACAGGTTATTATATCATGGATCTTAAGAAAGAGACTAAGTGACTCCCTCTGGAGAAGTGGAATGGAAGATATGCTGAGACAAATAGGAATCATCTATTAATTTTAAAAGAGGGTTTAAACTGTCCCCATTGCACAGTGTTATTATGACTTAGCATTATAGTTAGACCTCCTTAAAATGACAGACTTGATGTCTTAGTAACCTCTAGTAATACACTAGTTTTAGTTTATGAATACTCAATTTTAGTAGCTCCTTGGAATCTACACATTTTGTACAAATGAAAGTCTATGGAAGGGTCTGTCATATACCAGTAGAAACCCCAAAAGGACTTACATTTGCCATACATTTATAGCTCATCAGAAATAACAAAGTTCACTGACAACTGTTAGTCCCAGTAATTAGCAGTATTGTCTGCTGTTTCAATAGCATTTGATGAGTGGTGTTTTGTTCACCATCTTGAACTGAAAATCCTCAGGTTTCTTTTAGCTCTCAGGCATCAACAGTTACAAGTTTGTTTTATAGATGGTTTATAAAGTTTTCAAAATTTTCATTAAATGAATTAGGAAGCCATGTTTTAATTGCTTCTAGAAGGTTTCATAATACATCTAAAATTATTGGCCTGGTTCCTTTCTGTTACTTGGTAGTATTTTTAATTTTAAAAAACTCTTGTAATTCTGCCTTTCTTTCATTTCTTGATAGGCATTTTTTTTTTTTTTTTTAGGGCTGCATCCAAGGCATATGGAGGTCCCAGGCTAGGGGTCTAATTGGAGCTATAGCTGCCGGCCTGTGCCACAGCCACAGCAGCACCAGATCCGAGCTGCATCTGTGACCCTACACCACAGCTCATGGCCATGCCGGCTCCTTAACCCACTGAGCAAGACCAGGGATCAAACCCACATCCTCATGGATTCTAGTCAGCTTCGTTAACCACTGAGCCACGAAGGGAACTGTCTTGATAGGCAATTTTTAAGGACATTTTCTTACAAAAGCATTGCGTTTCTTTCTTTTCTTTTTTTTGCTTTTTAGGGCTGCATTCATGGCATATGGAGGTTCCTAGGCTAGGGGTCGAATCAGAGCTCTAGTCGCTGGCCCATACCACAGCAACATCAGATCCGAGCTGCATCTGCAACCTACACCACAGCTCACAGCAGTGCCAGATCCTTAACTTGCTGAGCAAGACTGAGGATCAAACCTGCATCATGGATGCTAGTCAGATTCGTTTCTGCTGAGCCACGACAAGAAATCCAAGCATTGTTTCTCATTGCTAATACATCTTGCCCTCTTTTCTCGTATTGCCCTCTTTTCTCTATTCGATTTCCCTTAAGTTTGTAAGCTGTTTCAGTTTTCATAGAGCCGGTTATTTAATTATTCATGCCTGTTTACTAAATTTAATTATTCATGCCTGTTAATTTTTTCTAGCTTCTCTTTTAGTTACTTTTTAATGAATGCATTAATGCTATACTAGTTCCTTTTCAGTAGAGTTTTATTCTAGAAGTATTGATAGTTGTCTTACGGCACATTTCTAAATTTTTTCAAAAATTGGTCATATTAATACCCAAGGACGCTTAACATTGCTGGTGGTATAAATTGCCGAAAGGGCTTTTTAGAAGACATTTTGTCAATTTTCATCAGTAAGTTTACATTCACTTTAACCCGGCAAACACACCTCCCTTCCCCCTACATCATACATTTTTTTAACTGCTTAAGCAGACCAAAAAAAGATATTTTTAGGTTTATCAATTCTTACCATTATGGACTGGTTTATATACATGGTGGTACATGTATTTAGTGAAATGCATGAAGCCATTCAAATTGAATGAGTTGTAATGAGAAGGGGAAGATAAAGGAGAATGTACGGTGCATATTACAATTAGAAAAAAAGTTAACCTCGTTAATGTAAAAATATGCTCATTAATGTAAAAAATCTTAAATTTTTCACTTTACATATTTTTTAAAAATTGTATTTAAGGTATACAACATAATTTAATATACCTAGTAAAATATTTTCTACAGTTAAGCTAATTAACATACTATCTCTTCACATAGTTTACTCTTTTTTGTGAAGAGAACACCTAAAATCTACTCTTGGCATTTCTGATACTCAATACAATATTATTAACTATAATTATCATGCCTGTACATTACCCTCCAAAAATCTTGAAAGGGTAGTCACTAAATTCCTAACAGTGACCGATCTCTAATGAGCAGTATTAAGTACTTTTACTTCATAGTAAGCATATGCATGCATTTAAATTGTTGTACATTGAGTTCTTTGTTTTATTTGAGCCTTTGGAGTTTTAATACTTGTGGAGAATCTTTCAGTTTCTTATATTTCTTATCCTTTTTCTTAGCTACTGAAGTGGTGACTGTGTTCGTATTTCAAGAACCATCACTGCTGTCCTCACTCCAGGATAATGGATTGACAGATGTCATGCTGCATGCTCTGCTTATCAAAGATGTGAGTCCTTTCTGCTGCTTTGTAAAGAATCTTTTTTGTTTGTTTGTTTCTTTTGCTTTTTAGAGCCGCACCCCTGGCATATGGAGGTTCCCAGGCTAGGGGTCCCATTAAAGCTATAGCTGCCAGCCTACACCACAGCCACAGCAACACTGGATCCGAGATGCATCTGCAACCTACACCACAGCTCATGGCAACGCCGGATCCTTAACCCACTGAGCAAGGCCAGCGATCGAACCCGCAACCTCATGGTTCCTAGTCGGATTCATTTCCACTGTGCCACCACAGGAACTCCTGTAAGGAGTCTTGTGTATAGTACCCCTGGCCAGAGTTTCCTAACTCTATATCTGGACTCTTTCAGGTGTCTCCAAGTTCACTTTATCATCTCTTTAGGTTCCTGCTACCCGTGAAGTCCTTGGCTCCCTCCCAAATGTATTCAGTGCACTCTGCTTGAATGCCCGAGGTCTTCAGTCATTTGTACAGTGTCAACCTTTTGAACGTCTCTTCAAAGTTCTTTTGTCTCCAGATTACCTCCCAGCCATGCGGAGGAGGAGGAGTTCTGATCCTCTTGGTAAGTCACCAGGATTTATCTCACAGTACATAATTGGTTTGCTGTCATGCCAAGATTTAGGTGATTATCAAGCCACCATTTAGCAAGGAAACCCTTCCTTGCCCTTATTCCATTTCTGTGGTTAGGTATGCTAAGCTTAATGGGAATTATCACCATACATTCTCTTGCAGGTAAAAAAGAATACTTCATCTATAACCTCTGCTCATAATACTTCCATGCTTCTCAACAGTTAAATGTTCTGTTATACTGCTGGCAAGAAATAGATATGAGAGAATTAGCAGTAGACTTTCAGGTCTACCATCTAGTCTTCAGCAATAGGAGATAGGGAGTCCCAAGGTGTTGATCCTGGTAATCTTCTATTCTAATGTCCAGGTCCCTAAGATAGTCACAAATAAATAGATTTCGTTCTCAATGTATTTGAGACCAGACCATTGAGGCATAGAAAGAAGGTAAGGTTCCAGAAAGAATCCAGTTTTCAAAAATGTGCTTTGTGCTTTCAGCCACCACTGTAGCATTCTACCCACTAACATTCTTTACTGGAGCAGAAAGGACTAAAAGTTTATATACTTCTTTCTTTTCTTGCTCTCTCTTCACTCTATAATACTACTTCAGACTTTGGCAGTAGAGATTACTAGGATAGAATATAGCACACATGGTTGCTTTAAAATATGTTTACTAGACTGATAGGTTTCCTTTTTCCTGCCCAGTGATTTGGTTGCAGAGGTTGGTATGAATTCACTTGTGAAAGCATGGCGTTAGAAAAACACTACCAGCTCAGTTTCTTCTTTCCTCCTTATATTGGCACAAAAAAATAGCTCGAGCTATATTTTATTCAGTCTTTCTAACAGTTCCATTTTTTTTGCTTTAAGGGGATACTGCCTCCAACCTGGGGAGTGCTGTTGATGAGCTTATGAGACATCAGCCCACCCTCAAAACAGATGCGACAACTGCGATCATCAAGGTGGGAAGTGGCCCGTTGGGCATGAAAAAGCAGTGAAATTGGAGTGTTTAGGAAAAGGCATAGTTTACTGGAAGTCATTTGGGTTCTTAGACTATACCTACAAGAGCATTATGTCTGCCTCATTTTCTCCCAAGTCCTTGGGTTGGTTCTTCAGGCCACCCCCAGTCCCTCCCCTGACAAATGTCACTTATGTGTTACTTTCTTTTATAGGATATTAAGAAGTTGCCACGGCTTAGCTTCTGTTTGTAAAAGCATATTAATTACCCTTTATAATCTTTGTTGCTCGTGGGGTTTTTTTGGGTTGGAGTTTGGTTTTTGTTCACATTTACTATCCCTGCCAGTTGCCTCTTAGAATTGTTGAAACTAGTATGAGTTACTGGTACTTGGCAAGTTAGAACTTGGAGTCAGATCTCAGTCAGTCAGTCACATAATAGCCATGTGACCCTGAAGAAGTTACTTAACTTCATAGGACTTCAGTTTCCTTCTTTGTAAAACGAGGTTAATAACTACATTCCAGGAATGATGTATAAAGTATTTTGGGATTTCTGTATGTAAGTAGTGCTCCAAAAATGTTAGTCATCTCCACATTCCTTAATTACTAATAAACAATCTTGTTTCCTTTGCCTTTTAGTTACTTGAAGAAATCTGTAATCTTGGAAGAGACCCTAAGTACATCTGTCAGAAGCCATCAATCCAGAAGGCAGATGGCACTGCCACTGCTCCTCCCCCAAGATCTAATCATGCTGCAGAAGAGGCCTCTAGTGAAGATGAAGAGGAAGAGGAAGTACAGGCCATGCAGAGCTTTAATTCTACCCAGCAGAATGAAACTGAGCCTAATCAGCAGTAAGTGTTCACAAGACAAATTCTCTAACACTGTGATCTAGAGCATTGTTTCATCTGTAAAATTAAGGGAGTTGGATTAGATCCAGTTTTAAGGTTCTTCAGGCCCTAAATGTCTATAGTTTTTCTTTCTTTGACCCTTATGTGTCATTTGTGCTTTGGTGTTTAATTGTTTTGGTTGCCTCAGTAAAGCTTTCTTTCTTAAAAAGCTGTTCATGAGGAATTCCTGTTGTGGCACTGACTAGGAACCATGAGGTTGTTGCGGGTTTGATCCCTGGCTTTGCTCAGTGGGCTAAGGATCCGGCATTGCCGTGAGCTGTGGTGTAGGTCGCACATGCAGCTTGGATTTGGTGTGGCTGTGGCTGTGGCATAGGCCAGCAGTACAGCTCCGATTAGACCCCTAGCCTGGGAACCTCCATGTGCTGTAGGTTCAGCCCTAAAAAGGACAAAAGTCCAAAAAAAAAAAAAAAAGCTGTTCATGAAATTGAATCAGAATTTAGTATATCAGATTGAACAATCAGATGGTTTCACTTTGTTGATTTCATATTCCATGTCACTGATTGCTTAAATGTTTCCGTAAGTGAATATGAGACATGTTGCACTTTTGAAGCCTATCTCTTAACAAATTCTTAAGGGTTAAGAGATTTCTTGTTGGTTGGTCTTTGTTTTTTGTTCATTTGATCTGTTCACTCCAAATAAATCAGACTTTGAAGTTTACTATAATATTTTATCTAGGCACAGTAGATTTTCCTTCTAATATTTATTTGCAGTGTGCTGTACGTAAAAATTGATTTACTGGGAGAGGGTGAACTTAAAGACTGCTGGTAGATAGTCCACTTTGGTTTTTTTACTTACCATGTTTGCATGCAAGGGATGAAATGCACCTGCTGTAGCTGGAACTCTTAATCGCCTTCCTGCTAGAAATGGGTGCAATTCCTCTGGATAGTCATGCATTCACTCATTTAATAACTGCTTTTGATGTGTAAAAGTAGCTATGAGGAAAGCATAAGCATTTTACGCATGGATATGAATGGGTTTGAGCTGGTCTTGAAGGGTGGCTTTGGACTTAGGAGAAGATTATGGTGGAGTAGATAGGAAGAGCAACTGGTCTAGAATCCAAAACAGGTAGGCCCTCCTGGAACTCTAGAAGTAATGAGCCTGTTGATATGAATCTTTTTGGAGATAATGCATTAACTAAGTGCATTGCTTTCTTGGGCAGATATATTTTCCTTATCTAAAAAGGCAACCTTGCTTTCATCTAGCACCATCTTTTGTTTTGATTGAAATGTTCTCTTTCTGGAAAAGGAGGATACCCTAAAAGAAGGCAAGACGTTATTTGCAAAGAAGTTGTAATCTTGGTGCTTCATTGCCACACCCTTGATTGCCAGCCACCTTGCTGGGATAGGGTTCCCTTTCCTGGTTGTAAACTAGGGGAGGATTTCTTGATTGTACATGGTGGAGATTTTGAGTCAAGCTGTGTACATTCATCTGCACATAACTGTTCTGCCTGGACATCTTGTACCTTTTGTCTAACATGCCCAGATTTTAAGCTATTGTAGTAAATTGATATTTTCTCAAGCCCTCGTATATCTTAATTCTCAGTTCTTTTCTTGGGATGTCATGTGTTACTATGTTCTATCCATATATATCTTCCATCCCAGATTATCTCCTCCTTTTCCATCTGTCAGCTTCCTGCAACTCCAGCTCAGATGTCTTATTCTTACAGGAACTTTTTTTTTTTAACCTCCAAATGGGAAGTTGATCTTCTGTGTCCTCCCAACAGTGTTATTAAAATTGTTATATATTCTAATGATTTCCCCCATTAATCTTCTCCAAGACAAGGACAGTGTCTCATTCTACAAAGTATCCCAGTTACTTTGTATATAGTAGATAATCAGTCAATTTTATTTAAAGGGTTGATGGAATGAATCAAGAGCATTAGGGAGTGCCCATTGTGTTGCAGTGAAAATGAATCTGACTAGTATCCATGAGGATGCAGGTTTGATCCCTGGCCTTGCTCAGTGGGTCAGGGATCTGGTTTTGCCATGAGCTGTGGTGTAGGTCGCAGACATGGCTCAAATCTGGCGTTGCTCTGGCTGTGGCGTAGGCCCGCAGCTGTAGCTCCGATTCCACCCCTAGCCTGGGAACTTCCATATGCTGCGGGTGCGGCCCTAAATAAAAGCATTAGATTAAGGATTCCAAGTCCTAAATGCCAAGAGAGCTGGGCCTCATGAAACATGAACAAGAATAAAGAAATAGTAAAAAAAAAAAAAAAAAATCTAGTCTCACAACATTATGCCCTACCATAGTACTAGTCATTTGTTGCTTCTAATTTGCAAAGGACTCTAATAGTTGCTGTTCATGGTATCAATGTTCTCTTTAGTCTCCCTGGTCTGGGTGTTAATCAGTACCTCAATGACATGACATGTTAAGAGTCTCACAGATAGCAATGTGTGTACTTTTCCACTTTTGCCATTTTTACAAGCTTGGGTCATCATGTGGATTATTAGAGCTTCAAGGGAATGAAAAAGACTGGACTCAACCTCCATTTTGAAAGCCACAATCTATTAACTGGTTCTTTTATCTCCTTATCTCAGATAGTTGTGGGAGTTGCGCTATACTTTCTGCCAATATGGGAAGCGGCTTAGAAAATTTTACATTGTGTGCCACCCCTCTCCCCAAAAGTCATGTTTGTATCCCTGCCCCACCTAATCCAAAATTCTTCAATTGCATTTCCAAACAAATTCTTGTCTCCCATACCCACATCTGTTTTCCAATGCCTTAAATACACACATAAGTAAATTTTTTCCATTCTCTTTAATTGAGGTATGATTTCTCTATAATCCACTAACTGTACAGAGTTTCCTATTTCCCTACCCTAAATTGAGGCAGCTACTTATTTTATTTCTATTATTAATGGAAAAGTTTGCCTATCTGGAATATCATATAAATAAATGGAGTCTTATATGTATGTGTATCATATCTGATGAATGTACTCTTTTATATCTGGCTTCTTTTAAAAAGCATGTTTTGAGATTAATCCATGGTATGTCTTATCAGTATGTTGTTTTTGTTGCTGAATAGTATTCTGTTGTTTAAATATACTACAGCATTTATCTATTCTTCTATTGATTAACTTTTGTTACAAGTTTTTTTTCCCCCCCAGGCTAAAACAGTGTGCTTTTTACCTCCCCCCTGCCCCCAAAACCAGCAGTCGGCATTTGAAAAAATGGTTGTTCTTATTTGATCTTGAGACACATGTTTTGTGCTAGAGATCTGGAATTAGTCAACCCCAAATACATGGAGTTCTGTTCTACATTCAGAGGCATTCACCACAAGTAGTTTTAAATAGTTGTCTTTTGGCTTCTTTTCTTCTGCCTTCTAAATTGTTTAATTTCAGCAAAACTGATATTGCTGGGGTGAATATATTTGCAAATAAGTAACCATGGTTTTTAGTTGAGGCACCATGGTTTATTTTTGTGATTTATTCCATTTATTTTACCTGATCTAACAACCTATCCTGAACAACTTGAAAGAAACGGGTTATATAAAACCATGTGTTTAGAACTTGAATAGCAACTGTCTGGGCTTTAAAGGCAGCACATGCAGAGAAGTAGTTGTTCCACTGGGAGGAATCCTTTGCTAAAGGCAGCTGTCTCCTCAGGAGTAAGAAGAAAGACCTGATTTTCCTACCCACCCACCCCCAAACCTAAAACATGAGATCAGTTGTCCTATATCCATGTACTATGACACTCAATTTGAATCCTTGTCTATGTCTGATTAAGGGCTCCAGAACCATAAATACACATGTAAAAGTGACCAGGGTAAAATGAAGTTTGGGAATGTTTGCATGTTTTGGAGGAGAAGAGGCAGAAGTTTTAAATTTGACAGTTAAGGTGAATTGTTTCATTTACTGTGGGAATGTTGTCTTTAATTGTTTCAAAGATGCTGTGGGTCAGTTTCATATGAAGTTAGGATTAGAATTTTTCTTAAAACCATTTGGTAGGGGGATTTCTGCTGAACAGAGTTAATCATTTTACTATTCCTATATGATGTCCTGAGCCTGGAAGCTGAGAAGATGAAGGTTGGGAGAAAAATGGTTAGTGAACAAGTTTGTTCCTGGAGAACCACTGTTGGTTTGTTTTCTCTCTTGTTCTCCCCAGCTTACATCTAGCAAATGAAGGGAGTACCCAGGTCCCATTTCATGATAGTACTTCGGCTCTTTACCTTTGTATTTGGCTTCTGCAAAGGGGCAGATGTCTCCTTAGGCTAGAGCCACACACTCCTTAGCTGTAGCAGTGGATCTCTGGGGTCTTCCTAAGGAGGTGAAGAAAAGCTGGGGTGGACAATTGGTGTATGTACCAGGGAGCGCTGCAGTGGTTCTGAGAAAGTTTATAGTCAAGGAAAAGTTTGTAATCTTCCTATGAATCATTTCATTCCTAGCTTATAGGTCCTCCCTTTGTACAAAGTTCTTGCCCAAATTCACATGTTCACAACACCTACACAAGCCCAAGGTCTGGATATTTTGGTTCTAAAGCCATTCGTCATGTCTCTCTCTCCACTCTCTTTGCCTAGTTTTCATTTTGCTGCCAAATGTCCTCATGCCTAGCAAATCTTTGATCACATTTTATCTTGCTCAAAGATGAAAATTACTAGGCTCTTGCCATTTTTCCTGCCTTCTCCCTCCCCCTACCTCTCCTTTCTGCCCTTTTCTTCCAAGGACCTATATCCAAAATGCTCCATTTTGACTCAAGTTTTGTTTTTTGCTAGGGTTTGTCTTTTTTTTTTTTTTTTTTTTTGTCTTTTTGCTATTTCTTTGGGCCGCTTCCGTGGCATATGGAGGTTCCCAGGCTAGGGGTCGAATTGGAGCTGTAGCCACCGGCCTACGCCAGAGCCACAGCAACGCGGGATCCGAGCCGCGTCTGCAAGCTACACCACAGCTCATGGCAACGCCGGATCGTTAACCCACTGAGCAAGGCCAGGGACCGAACCCACAACCTCATGGTTCCTAGTCGGATTCGTTAACCACTGCACCACGACGGGAACTCCGGGTTTGTCTTAATATGTAGATTTTGTTTCATTTCAGTATAATTTTGGAGTTTTTTACATCTCTTTCCTTTGAGCTAATGACTGCATTTTCTGCAGCATGGCATTGCAGTCTTTTTATCTTCAGTGCAGCATTGAAGCATCTTAACTAAAAGGACCTGGTCACAGTAGAAAATTGACAGAACACTGTAAACCAACTATAATGGAGAAAAAAATCACTTAGAAAAAAAAAGACCTAATTACAATTTTTGGATAGTTCAGGAAAAGGTTGTTAGAGAAGGAAGCCTTGGAAATTTCTTTGATGAACTTCAACTATTCTGAATGGTTTGTCAATCTAACATGGAATTTTGAGCAAAATTAAATTCCATTTCTCACTCTCTATAACTTTAAACCTGTTGTAAGAACATGGTAAAGATGGTTATGTATTTGTTTCATTGCCTAGCCCCTTCAAGCAAATATTTAAATAGTCTCTTAATTGAACTTGCTTATTTTTAATATCTTCCTATTGATGAATTTTTCCTACGGTATAGTTTTCCCAAGATAGAATAATTTCTTTTGTGATATGTACAAATGCTGTTTGTGAAAGCTTGGTTTTTCCTTTTGTGCTCTCAATACGCTCAGGCTAAGAAAGCTAGCTTCATAATTAATTTCAGGAGTTCCCATTGTGGCTCAGCGGTTAACGAACCTGACTGGCATCCATGAGGACGCAGGGTCGATCCCTGGCCTTGCTCAGTGGGTTGGAAATCCGGCATTGCCATGAGCCAAGGTGTAGGTCACAGATTAGGCTTGGATCCAGCGTTGCTGTACCTCTGGCATAGGCTGGTGGCTACAGCTCCAATTGGACCCCTAGCCTTGGAATTATGTCATGGGTGTGGCCCTAAAAAGAGGAAAAAAAATTTTTTTAATTAAAAAGAAAAAGAATTAATTTCAGCTCTTTTTTTCCATATACTATATACTAAAGGCTGTAAGTCTGAGAAGAAGTCCTAGAATTTCATGCTGTTTCCTTTTCTTTGCTTTGTTTTCTTGCACTGATATTGTGGATTTCCGTGTAACTTACTTTTTTCTCCTTAACAGGGTTGTTGGTACAGAGGAACGTATTCCTATTCCCCTCATGGATTACATCCTTAATGTGGTAAGATTAATGGTAGGGCATACTGAATAAAGGTGTGTGCTTTTCTGGAAAATGTGTGGGGTTACCAAGTAATCTAATAATTTCAGTGTTTATTTTCACTGGGGCCCTTCGAGTGCAGAGTAGTGGGGAAAGATGTGCAAACCTTGTTCTGTGAGACTAATTTGCCAAAAATTAGCTAACAACCCCTTTTTATTGGTATTCCCAATTTTATGTTCATTCCCCTTTGGAATCCAAGCAAGAGGAGAGTGGGCTTTGTTAGGCCAATCCAGAATTATGTTCTTTAAATTTGTACCAACATATTTTTTTCCTATTACTTGCCATTTTTTCCCATTAACTTCTCTTTTACCCCCCAAAAATACATATATATAGTGATGTTTTCTTTTAACTTCCTATGTGTCTCACAGGAAAAAGTGAAGAGTTTGAATTTTCTCAGAATTATTTACATATAAGGGGAAGCCCACTCAGCATTTGTTCTAGCCCAGTAATGCACTTCCAGACTTTCAGAGATGGTTTCTCTTTTTCCTAAAGTGTTTGTGACCCACACTTTACTTTCTTACCCATATAAAATGCTCTTCCAGAGTTCTAGGTTTCGTTTGCATTATAAGCATTATGAGTACATTTGAAGGAAAGTATCCTTTTCCAGGGGAGAGGCAACACATTATCATGTAAGAAGCGCTAAATGAGCACATTAAGAGATAAGATCTGATTCTGCCACTAGTTCATGATGTGGCCTTGTGCCTTCAAATTATATGACTTTAGATGTGGCTGAAAAGGTAAATTTGGAAGAAGTTGTAATTAGGCCTTATTTTCTGGGTGTTCAGGGTTCATATATATCTCCACTTACCTGAGATTTTAATATTCTAGAAAATACTGATTTCATGACTATAAGGTTACCTATGTCCTTATTCTAAGTTGACATTTTAGTTCCAGATGTCAAACTCTAATAACCTTTTTTTAAAATCTTCATTACCTAGATGAAATTTGTGGAATCTATTCTGAGCAACAATACAACCGATGACCACTGCCAGGAATTTGTGAATCAGAAAGGACTCTTGCCTTTGGTTACCATTTTGGGTCTTCCTAATCTGCCCATTGACTTTCCCACATCTGCAGCTTGTCAGGCTGTTGCAGGTGTCTGCAAATCCATATTGGTAAGAAGCATCTGGCCAAATGTTTTCATTTCTTTTAGAAATCAATTTTGCAATACTTCTATATGTGTTTTTACTCCCCTCGAACTAAAACATAATGAAGAAATTTGTGATTATGTACTACAAGTGAATTTTGTGGCTAATAAATAGTGTGTACCATATTATCTCTTACAGAAAAGTCAAAGTGTTCTTTGTTCCTATGTTTGTTTATAGTTCTAACATTATGAGGTTATTGGAAGGGAAAGTACATCTCCAAGAAATCTTTGGAGCTAGGTTTTAACACAATCTGGTATTGTTTAGCCATGTATTTTTTTTTTCCTTTCTCAGGCTTGATAGTTGTGTATTTTAAGTATGATTGACCTATAGTTCATTGCTCAAATTTTGCCCAAAAATGAAGTTTCTTTATCTTAAATAGTGGAAAAATAGACATAACATGATATTTACCACCTTAACCATTTTGAAGTATGTTAGTTTAGTACATTCACATTGTTGTGAAACTCATCTCCAGAACACTCTTCTCTTGCAAAACTGAAAATCTGTACCCATTAAACAACAACTTTCAATTCCCCTTTCCCTACCAGCCCTTGGTAAATATCATTCTACTGTCTATCTCTGAATACCTACTGTTAGAGGTATGTCATGTAAGTAGAATTCATATCTTTCTGTGACTGGCTTATTTTGCTTAGCATAATGTCCCCAAGTTTCATCTGTGTGTAGCATATGTCAGCATTTTCCTTTTTTAAGGCTGAATAATAGTCCAATGTGTATATAAATTGCATTTCATTTATCCATTCATTAATCAATAGACATTTTGGTTGCTTCCACTTTTATGGAACATGGGTATACAAATATTTCTCTAAGACTCTGCTTTTATGTATGTGGTGAAAACACTTGAGATCTACTGCTCTCTTAGCAAATTCCTAATATATAATTCAGTATTTATAAACTATACTCACCATGCTAAACATTAGATCCCCAGAACTTATTAATCTTCTAAATAAAACTTTATATGTACCCTTGACTGTGTAACTCTCCACCCCCACCCCCCCCACCCCACCCCACCCCCGGCAACCACCATTCTAGTCTCTGGTCCCAAGTTTGAGTTTGATTTTATTTATTTATTTTTGCTTTTTAGGGCTGCACCTATAGCATATATTCACACCACAGCTCACGGCAATGCCGGATCCTTAACCCAGTGAGAAAGGCCAGGGATCAGAACTTGCGTCCTCATGGATCCTAGTCAGATTCATTAACCACTGAGCCATGACGGGAACTCCTGAGTTTGACTTTAAAATGAGACCCTGCTTTCAGTTATTTTGGGTATCTACCCAGAATTAGGATTTGCTGGATCCTATGGTGGTTCTGTTTTTATTTTTTTATTTTTTTTTGTCTTTTTAGCTATTTCTTGGGCCACTCCCGCGGCATATGGAGGTTCCCAGGCTAGGGGTCGAATTGGAGCTGTAGCCACCGGCCTACGCCAGAGCCACAGCAACTCGGGATCCGAGCCGTGTCTGCAACCTACACCACAGCTCATGGCAACGCCGGATCGTTAACCCACTGAGCAAGGGCAGGGACCGAACCCGCAACCTCGTGGTTCCTAGTCGGATTCGTTAACCACTGCGCCACAAAGGGAACTCCTGTTTTTAATTTTTTGAGGAACTGCCATACTGTATAATTTTTTGAGGAACTGCCATATAGCATCTCCACCATTTCACATTCCAACCAGCAAAGCACAAGGGTTCTGTGATTTCTCTGCATCCTCACTAATACTTGTTATTTTTTAAGTTTTTCGATACTAGCCAATCTAAGGGGTATGAACTAAGATCTCATGATTTTGATTCGCATTTCTCTATTGATAGCAATGTTGGCATCTTTTCATGTGCCTATTGGCCATCTGTATGTCTTTGAGAAAAAATGTCTCTTCAGGTCCTTTGCCCATTTTTTAATAGGTGGATTTACTTTTTGTTGTTGAGTTGTAGGAGTTCTTATATTCTGGATATAAATCTTATCAGGTAAATGATTTACAGGTTGTTTTCTCCCATTCCATGGGTTGCTTTTCACTCTGTTGATAGTAACCTTTGAAACAAAAAAAAAGGGGTTTTAATTTTGATAAAGTCCAATTTGGTTTTGTGTGGGGGAGTTTTATTTTGTTTTTGTTTTTACTTTCGTTGCCTGTGCTTTTCTGTCATATCTAAGAATTCATTGCCAAATTCAGTGTCATACAGCTTTTATCCTGTGGCTTTTTCTAGATGTTTTATAGTTTTAGGTCTTTGATCTGTTTTGAGTAAATTTTTTATATGGTGTAAGGTAAGGTTCAACTTCATTCCTTTGCACATGGTTATCCAGGTTTCCTAACAGCATTTGTTGAAGATTGCCCTTTCCCTGTTGCACCCTGGTCTTGGCAACCCAGTCAAAAAATCATTTGACCATACGTGTATGCAGGTCTTTATTTTGGAGCTTTCTGTTCTATTCCATTGGTATTGATGTCTGTCTTTATGCCAGTACTACACTTGATTACTGTAGCTTTGTGGTAAGTTTACAAATCTGGGGATGTGAGACCTTTAACTTTTTCTTTTTTAAGATACTTATATATTTATTTGGAATCACTTGAGATTCTGTATGAATTTTAAGAGGGATTTTTCTAACAAGAAAGGTGTTGGGATTCTAGGAAGAATTGATGCATTAAATCTATGAAGCGTCTTTATTAGTTGGGTTGTACAATGATAAGTAATTTCTGCTAAAAATCAGAAATCCAATTTCTTACATGGAAAGATCCATAATTGTGACATCTGCATTTAATATTTCATTTTGCTCTTTTTGCAAATATTTAAGTGTTATTCATAAGGGAGGGAGGGGAAAAAGCTGCTCCATCATTATACTACCTGCTTTAAGATAGACTGCATGAGGATGGATAGATTTATTTAAAGCCATAGGAAAGACATAAATTCTCCTGTCTTTGAATGGCAAGTAATAGTGTTTACTGTCAAGATTTTTCTGTAGATTCAAAAAGAAATTACAAATGCGGTATAATCCTTGACTTGTCTCCAGAAAAAGAAAATACCTACCTAGCTGATGCCTATCCTATAATTGTCTCTTATTGTGGTTTAAAAAAAAAGTACATTTGTAATAGTGGGTCATTTCCATGCTTTGGAACCTTGCCTAATATTGCTCCCTATTGAGCAAAATTTGAGATTAATCTTAGTGCACAGAGTCTTTGTTGTAACAATATTCCAATTTGGTCATCACAATCTTTTAAATATGACCATGTTTGAAAGTCTCATTTAAAGACATAATATGTTATTTTTAAAGGAAGCATAAAGGTATGTGATAACTGCATTCATATTTTGGCTCCATTTAACAGGTGAGAGACCATGGCCACGTCTGAAATTAGTGAGACCAGTCTTCGACTTCTTTCATTGTGACTGTTCAAGATATATGCATATGAAGTTAATTGTACATTAATGCTTTAATTATTGTTGTTATTTCAGACACTGTCACATGAACCCAAAGTCCTTCAGGAGGGTCTTCTGCAGTTGGACTCCATTCTTTCCTCCTTGGAGCCCTTACACCGCCCAATTGAATCCCCTGGGGGCTCAGTGTTGCTGCGAGAACTGGCGTGTGCAGGCAATGTTGCTGATGCTACCCTATCAGCTCAGGCCACACCTCTATTACATGCACTCACTGCTGCCCACGCCTACATCATGATGTTTGTTCATACATGCAGAGTTGGACAGGTAAGAATTATCTTAAAGTCAGTGAGATACCTAAGGCATATACCTGGCATCTTAGTGTGCTTAGAAGCAGTTCTACTTAGGCTAGTTGCTATAAAAGAACAGTTTAAGGGTGAGGAGTTTTTTTGGGTGGGTCACTTGAGTTTACGCTTCAGGTTGCTGTCTAGTTTCACTTTCCCTTAGTATCTTTTTCATTAGAAGTTGAGTGCTCATATAATTTGTTTTGTGAGGTTGAGATAAGTAACAGGCATTAATAGATCTGTAACATCCATAGAGATCATAGGGGTATATATAGTCACCCCTTTTAGCAGGCAGGCTCAATTGGGTGTTCATCTGGCCTTATTTCCTACTCTTTCTACAAATGCATTAACAGATTACTAAGGACTTTCCAAATATCAAACCTTGTAACTGCAGCCCATGTTACGTGTTCCAGAAAGTTAAGTTTTTGGGGTTTTGTTTGCTTTTGAGTGTTCACAGTTTTATTTACTACCTTTAGTAGTCAAGTATCAAGTCTAAAGATTAATGGTTTAATATTTTTAGCAGCCCTGTTTTATGCTCTTGAACAGGAGTGTGTTCTTTGGATCAAATTAAATAAAAAGCACAGTTATGAACTATTTAAAAAATAATTACATGACAAAGCTTGAGGGCTTCATTTATTTATTGAAGTAAAGAAATAAAAGGGAAATAACAAGATCTCTCAGCACCTAAAAAAATTAGAAAGTGTCAATGAGTCTATAAAACTCCTTAATTGATTTAGAAAAGAGGAGTTGCCTGTGACTCCTGTTTTTCACTTTACAAAAAAGCAATGAGAAGGGATGTTAGAGACAAATAAATATTGTAAGAGAATACCTTGTGGAACTGTGATCTTAAATGTGGAAATTTTGATGAAGTAGACAACTCTGAAAATAATAAGGAAAAATAGAATCCCTTATCCTTCTTAAATAGCTGATTTTGAATGTAATTATTCAGAGGTCATCCCAAAGATCACCTTCCTTTTTACTTTGGTTGCAGAGTGAAATTCGTTCCATCTCCGTAAACCAGTGGGGCTCTCAGTTGGGTCTGAGTGTTCTAAGCAAGCTGAGCCAGTTATACTGTTCCCTGGTGTGGGAAAGCACTGTCCTTCTATCCCTGTGTACTCCAAACAGGTAAGGGAATTGTTAATCTCTTTTGTTGTCTCTGTTGTCTTTCCTAACAGAGAAACTAAGCTTAGTAAGCCTGGAGGATTGCTTTGGTCAAAGACAGAAAAGTGAGTTCAGAGGCTTCCTTGTCTGTCTTAGTCCATTCAGACTGCTATAACAGAATCCACAGACTGGGTCTTTATAAACAATAGCAATTTATTGCTCAGAGTTCTGGAGACTAGAAGTCTGCATGGTTAGGTGAGGGCTCTCTTCCACATAGCAGACTTCTCATTGTATCCTCACAAGGTGGCAAGGGACTCTGGAGCCTCTTGTATAAGGCAGTAGTCTCACTCATGATGATTTCACCCTTAAGAATTAAGTACCTACCAAAGGCCTTACTACTAATACCATCTCATCAGGTATTAGGATTTCAGTGTTTGAATTTTGAGGGGACACAAACATTGCATCCATACATTGTCTTTCCCACTTAGCAGCCGAAGGCCTTGCTTGCAAATGTGTCGTCTTGTACATCTTTGACCTCATATCCCAGTTATGTTGTGTCAGCACGGTGGGTATTTATAATTTGGTCCTTTTGTTAGCCAGATCTAGAGAGTTGAGTTGGAAACCTTGTTGAGTGCTACCTCAAGAATTCCATCATCGCAGATGTTTTGTTAGGTTAACTTAAAAACAGGTATGTGTTGTTGTCAGCGAAGTGGGTCAGAGGCATTAAATAAGCACAACATTAAAAAGACAGCTGTCAGGGATTTTTTTTGCTCACTGTTTCTCTCCTTGCAGCCTACCATCTGGGTGTGAATTTGGTCAGGCGGACATGCAGAAACTGGTTCCAAAGGATGAGAAGGCAGGTACGACCCAGGGCGGAAAAAGATCAGGTAACTCCAAGAAACCAAAATCCTAGCCATTTAAGTTCTGTCTCTGTGTCTTTACAGGTCTGCTGTGAAATTTTAAATTAGCTCTATCGTCTGTAGTCTTCTTTTTTCCTTTCATTAGTTGTTTTTGTTTGTTTGTTTTGTTTTGTTTTTTGTCTTTTTAGGGCCGCACCTGCGGCACATGGAGGTTCCCAGGCCAGGGGTCCAATTGGAGCTGTTGCTGCCGGCATACACCAGAGCCACAGCAACTCCAGATCTGAGCCGCGTCTGCGACCCAGAGTTCACAGCAACACCAGATCCTTAACCCACTGAGCGAGGCCAGGGATCGAACCCGCAACCTCATGGTTCCTAGTCGGATATATTTCCACTGCACCACGATGGTAACTCCCCTTTCATTAGTTTTTAATTATTTATGTTAAACTATTTTCATTTATTTTCTCTATTAAAAATACAATGATAAAAATTAGGAAATGTAGTAGTAGAAAGAAGAATCACCCATGTTTGTACCACAAAAAATATTTCAGAAGTGTCTACCTAATCTTTTCCCCTGAGGATATGTTTTATTAACATTGTTGTGATTGTCATAGATAAAATACGTCATAGATCTTTTTTCCATTAACATTAAGTGCCATGTAAGTGTACCATGAATTAACCATTCACTATTAAGTTTCTAATGTACTATTTTGGAAAATTAACATCTTTGTATGTAGTTTTATGCAAATATAAGATTGATTCTTAGGAATTATCTTGTGGTGCTGCAGGTTAAGGATCCAGTGTTGTCACTGCAGTGGCTCAGGTCACTGCAATGTCTCAGGTTCAGTCCCTGGCCCAAGAACTTCCACATACTGCAGGCATGGCAAAAAAAAAAAAAATTAGAAATTGCTTTATCAAAGGGTATGATGGGACTTTAATTTTTATCTTTTTTTTTATTTATTTACTTTGTCTTTTTGCTATTTCTAGGGCCGCTCCCACGGCATATGGAGGTTCCCAGGCTAGGGGTCGAATCGGAGCTGTAGCCACCGGCCTATGCCAGAGCCACAGCAACCTGGGATCGGAGCCACTTCTGCAACCTACACCACAGCTCACGGCAATGCCGGATCCTTAACCCACTGAGCAAGGGCAGGGACCGAACCCGCAACCTCGTGGTTCCTAGTTGGATTCGTTAACCACTGCGCCACGACAGGAACTCCGGGACTTTAATTTTTATATGCTTATTTTTCAGAACCTTAATTTCTTAGGTTAAATATGGTAAATTACCATTCTAAGTGGCTGTGGATCACTTTAGAACCACAGGTGTTCAATTTGGTGACCACTAGCCACGTGTGACTGTTGACTACTCGTAATGTGGCTAGTGCAACTCTAAAAAACCAAAATAGGCATTTCCTTCATGGCTCAGTGGTTAACAAACCTGACTAGGATCTATGAGGATTCAGGTTCGGTCCCTGGCCTCGCTCAGTAGGTTAAGATCCAGCCTTGTTGTGAGCTGTGTTGAAGGATGCAGACACGGCTCGGATCCCATGTTGCTGTGGGTGTGGCATAGACCAGCGGCTACAGCTCCAATTCGACCCCTAGCCTGGAAACCTCCATATGCCTCAGCTACAGCCCTAAAAAGCAAAAAAAAAAAAAAAAAAAAAACACCATTTCTTTCCTTCCTCCTTTCCATGTGCATGCTCTCACTCATGCTTTCTCTCTCTCTCCCTCCTTCTCCCCAGCCCCTTATTAAGGGGAGTGTATTATGGGTGGAATTGTGTGGTTCCCCTGACACACACACACACACACACACACACACAATTATATGTTGGAGTACTAATCTCCTAGCACCTGAGAATGTGATCTTATTTGGAAATAGAGTTGTTGTAGATACGTAGTTAAGATGAAGTCATAGGTTGGACAGAGAAAACAGAACTTTTAATTCTTATTAATTTAAATATAACAATTACTACTTTATTCAGTTGTTGGAAGACTTAAGTATGTACAACTTAGGTATGTGAATCTTTTTTTCCCAGTAAATTACATGAAATATAGATCAATTAATGAAAATTGAATTCAGATGTGTTAAAAGATATCTCCTTTTTTAATAATTATATAAATGTCTAAATATTTTTATATTTGATTACATGTTGAAGTAACAATTTTTATATTGGGTTAAGTAGTGTATTACTAAAAATTAAGCTTTTGGAGTTCCCACTGTGGTACAGCAGGTTAAGAATCTAGCATTGTCTCTGAGGTGGCACAGTTTCGTTCCCTAGCCCAGCTCAGATGTTGTTCACATTATATTTCTATTGGACAGTGCCATTTTAGAAAGTAGCTTTTATATTATACTACAAAAGAAGTTCCAAATTGCAATAAGCAGAAATTATACAGTCTTCTGGCTCTACTGCAATAAACCTAAAATTAATAAGACCAGCTTTTATAGAAAGTTTTTTGTCCTATACTCTGCCTCAGGGAGAAAATAAACTTGACGAAATTATTAAGAAAACAGTAAAGATCATTCTGTGTATTAAAAACTATCAAATATGTTTAAACTTTGAAATTGTACTGTGAGATTACCATAGATAGAGAAAATGCTAAGGAACTTAAAGCAGAGGAGTTTCTGTTGTGGCTGGAGTTCTGTTGTTGCTCAGTGGTTACCAAATCTGACTGGCGTCCATGAGGAAGCAGGTTCGATCCCTGGCCTTGCTCAGTGGGTTAAGGATCCAGAGCTGTGGTGTAGGTCGAAGATGAGGCTCAGATCCCAGGTTGCTGTGGCTGTGGTGTAGGCCAGCGGCTGTAGCTCCATATGCCGCAGCTTTGGCCCTAAAAAGCGAAAAAAAAAGGAAAGAAAGCAGAGATAATTTATGAAACAAGTAAGGACTTATATGACATCTAGTTACTGTATTGTGGGGAAAGGGGAGATAATATATACAAACCTCTTGCAAAGTTAATTTTGAAGATAATACACTAAAGCAAACTTTAGAATCTCAAATTTTGTCAAAGTATTCAAGGAAAGAATAAAATCTTGGTTTTACAACGAACCAAGAAAAAAATGAGACTCATGGTCAAAGAGTTGCCTTGCATAACAACTCAGTTTTTTTTTCCCTAGCAGTTTCTTTCACACACTTAACAAAGATTACTCCATTTCCACAGTTTTTCCATAACATTACAAAGAAAACTTGGAAGTGTTTTGTAGTTTTCCTAATGCTAATTCTTAGGTCTCAGAGCACTATGCCAAAAATAATAATAAAAGACACATCTCACATTCATAAACAAAAATCTTAAATTCTAGGAAGTGTTTTTCCAGTGGTAATCTGTGATGTATGATTTGAGTTTATTAATAAGCTATAAAATTCTAGAAGGGCATGCACCTTGAGAGTGTGGGATCACTGTGCACATTATAGTCTATGTGAAGTTCCTGAATCATGCAGTGTACCTATAGTCTTCCAAGGTAGCACTGGATTAAGACTTCATATGCTCTCATGGGAAAGTGTCAGTGTTAGCTACTTAGAAGGAATCCAGGGAGAGAAGCTTATCAGTACAGTTGTTTGCTTTTTGTTTTTTTGTTTTTTTATGGTAGCACCCATGGCATATGGGAAGTTCCCCAGCCAGGGATTGAATCCAGGACGTAGCTGTGGAGACACTGGATCATTTAACCCACTGCACCAGACTGGGAATTGAACCCAAACTTCCTCAACAACTTGAGCCCCTACAGTCAGATTCTTAACCTACTGCAGCATGGCAGGAACTCCATCAGTACAGTTTTTTGGGGTTTTTTTTTGGGGGGGGGGGTTCAGATTTAGGAAGTTGTGGACATTTAAAGAGTAATAAGCACTATACTACAGGTAGCTCTTTCTTGGGATTCTTCAGAACATGGAACCAGGTAAGTGCTGGTTCAACGTGGTCTTACTGCTCCCCCTTATGTCTACAGATGGGGAACAGGATGGAACCGCTGGAAGTATGGATGCTTCTACCCAAGGCTTGTTGGAAGGCATTGGGCTTGATGGTGACACACTGGCTCCTATGGAGACAGATGAACCTGCTTCAGACTCTAAGGGCAAATCTAAAATCACACCTGCCATGGCTGCCAGAATCAAGCAAATCAAGCCATTATTATCAGGTGAGTAATTCTGTTCCACTGTCTTTTAGAGCCTTAATCAGTCTTCATACCGATTGAGTTGGTATGGCTTTAAGGAAGTTTTAAACTTAACTAGCTCATTTTCAGGTATCTGCTATGTGACAGGCTTATACTAACTGTCAGGGATACAGAAACGAGAGAATCGCTTTCTGAAAAGCAGGTCTACCCCTCCTTTCCTTTCTACTGCCTCTTCTACTACTGCAGATGGCTTCTGCTCCTACCATTCCCCTCAAATGTCTCACGAAGGTATCACTTATCTCTTTGTTCCTAAGTCCACTGGATACTTTTCATTTCTCTTCTCACTTGTCTGAGGGCTGATGGTTGACCTACCTTCTCCTCCTTCTTGAAATACTCTTCTTGGCTTTTGTGGTATTAAGTCCTTCTCTCCTGTTATCTGTCTGACTACTGTACTCAGCCTCCTCTTCCTTTCTCTCTCCCTTAAATGTAGCAGGCAAGTGACACAGTTGATTGGTATTTTACTAGTTACTTTGGCAGCTCTCTGGATGCATTAACATGATATAAGACCACAGTGAGGATGTGCATTGATCTGTCTTTGCCATCATTTGCCCCTTCATGTAATATTAGTATTTGGGAAACCTATTTTGTATGTTTTTTGATATTTGCCACTTTCTGATACCTTAATCTAGAGGAAAATGAAGACAATTCCTGAGAATCAGGAGCTCTGCCCCCCAAAGCAAGCAAAACATGGCCTTTGGTGTTTCCACTTGTTACTTAAAACCACCTTGAATTTTATGTCCTGTTCTGATTTCTTTTATTCTTCTCCTTGTGTTTTAATTTGAAAGTCTACTGCCATTTTCCCCAAATTGAAGGGAAATTGACCATCCAAGAAGATGCTCTATGACCTTGGAATGTTAATGAGGTTTCTGTGGTCCCAGCCCATGCTTTTGATGTCTGTTTTTGGTTACTGGCCTTCTTTCTCTTTCATCCTTCTTAGCTACCTTTTACTACTAAATTGGGTGTCTATTTACCTGTGGTCAGTGGTGGAAAAGTATAAAACTTAAATGTTATTTTTAGATGCATTTAACTCTCAGAGTCTAGGCATACCCAGATTCCAGCCAGGCAGTGCAAGTGTCTGTAGGCTGTTCCCTCATTAGGATTAGGAGATCTTAATTTGAATGGATTAAGAAGAAGGAAAACCTGTTCCTTTCTTATTATTCTATATACCTCAGAGCTTAACTAAGTTTTTTGGGTGTAATATGTGGCATCAGCTCAAGTAGAACGTATTTCTTCACATTGGGTTCATGTATATAAAACATGTACCTGTATATAAATGAGAGGTACTTTGATTTAAAACTAGTCTTTATCTGTAGATCATGATGAAATAATATTTATTTCAGAAATACGGTGAGCATTTTGTGATTTTAAGAGTAATATTTATTGTAGAAAAAGTACAGAAAGATGTTTTAAGCAAAGCAAGGAAACACTCATATATTTAGAAATAGTTTCTTCCCCTTTTTCTATACATTTCCTTGTACATGTATCTATTTGGATTCTACTTCTTTTGGTTCAGTAATACATACTAAAAAGCTTCCTACAAATGAACATTGGAAGTGCTTATAATCTACCTAACACCTTATAAAATTTTTGTAAGAAGGCCACTTTTTAAATTTTTATGCTAACAATTTTTTCTCCTTTGGGGACCATACATTTAATGTTGAGATAAAACACCATTAATATATATGAGAAGTTCTTTTCTGGTCTGAAGTGTTAACATTTTTGCCATTTTAAAAGTTCTCTGTAGGCATTTTAAGTGACTCAGTAATTCAACACATAGATGTATCATGTACTTATTAACTAGTTTATATTGTGTATTGCTTTCTACAAAGGTGGTTTCAATTTATACTTCCTTAAACAGTGTGAATGTTTGTCTTGTTTGTCTTTCATATTTATTATATATTGAGTGCCAGCATACATCTCTGTCTCTTGCCCTCAAGAGGCGTTTATTCCCTGTGGAACTTCCTTTTCAGATTATCATATGTAGAGACAAATCGAAGTGTTTCATTGAATGTTGTATGGGAGGGGAGTCGTCAGTCATTAAAATGTATTAACAGTAACGTGTCTGTTATAATGAAACCATTCTGAAAATACTATACAGCCTTATTCTTAGTTTTGGATTCCAGCTTCCTCCAGGTTAGGCAGAGCACTTGCTGAACTATTTGGACTCCTTGTTAAACTTTGTGTGGGGTCTCCTGTCCGCCAGAGAAGGAGCCATCATGCTGCCAGCACCACCACAGCACCAACACCTGCCGCCCGATCAACAGCCTCAGCCCTCACTAAGCTCCTCACAAAGGGCTTATCTTGGCAGCCTCCACCATATACACCTACTCCACGCTTCAGGTGAGATTCTGCTTGAGATGAAATAGCTAACTGGTTCCTCCTCTACTTGAATGTAGAGTAAGCCACTGAATTGGAGGACTTAGAGGTCCCTTGTTTTACTAGATATCTATACCCCAAATATAGGTTAAGGTACTTGTTTTGGTTCTACTTGGTCTAAAATAAAGAGATTTTAAAATGCATTTGTGGAGTTCCTGTCGTGGCGCAGTGGTTAACGAATCCGACTAGGAACCATGAGGTTGCAGGTTCGATCCCTGCCCTTGCTCAGTGGGTTAAGGATCTGGCGTTGCCGTGAGCTGTGGTGTAGGTCGCAGACGCGGCTCAGATCCCGCATTGCTGTGGCTCTGGCATAGGCTGGCAGCTACAGCTCCGATTAGACCCCTAGTCTGGGAATCTCCATGTGCCGTGGGAGCAGCCCAAGAAATAGCAAAAAGACAGATAAATAAATAAATAAATAAAATGCATTTGTAATCAAACTGCATTCCAGTAACCTTGTATTTTGTAGTAGGTAGGAACTGTCACCCTTTTTTGCCTTAGAAATTTTAATATCCAAACTAGTCACCCACCTGTATTCTAGTCAATCTGCTAGTAACTTGAGTGCAGTGTTAAATTTTACTCTTGACTTCTACTACTTGAATTTCCCATTGCTTCTGTGTCTCTTCAGAGAAGGTTAAATTTTTTTTTCTTATTTATTTTTTTTTTCCCACTGTACAGCAAGGGGATCAAGTTATCCTTACATGTATACATTTTTCCCCCACCCTTTGTTCTGTTGCAATATGAGTATCTAGACATAGTTCTCAATGCTACTCAGCAGGATCTCCTTGTAAATCTATTCTAAGTTGTGTCTGATTTTTTCTTTTTTCTTTCAGGCTAACATTCTTCATCTGCTCAGTTGGTTTTACATCCCCAATGCTGTTTGATGAGAGGAAATATCCCTACCACCTCATGCTACAGAAATTTCTCTGTTCTGGAGGCCACAATGCTCTTTTTGAGTAAGAATCATGTTGCTTCATAGAGAAGCATTGCTTGGAGTTTGGTCTTTTCTGTGTACCTTAGCAGCCCACAACTTTTTAAGCCACCTATCCTGTGACAGTGGAATATATAGAGACAGCCATTGATTGTATGTACCCTTTCATGTTTAAGGGACTAACTGTATACATCTCCATTTTCTTGGAGGGAGGGATTTCGCCTATCCTAGACATGTTTGTAAGGGCCTCCTTTTCTCTTAAGTTGGTGTTCAATGCCTGATACATATTTTTCTATTAGACATCGTTTTCTACTAATCTGAATGTGAGAATTTTTATGCTTTTGGTCAGAAAATTTTAAGCTATGCTTCACTTTGGGTTTTTTGTTTTTGGCTTTAAAAAGTAAAGGTAGAAGTAGTAATAATTTTGCCATATGTGTATATAACAAATTATCACTTCGTGCACCTTAAACTTAGATATGCTTACACATGTTATATGTCAATAATATATTGATAAAGCTGGAATAAAAACCCAAATAAAAGGTAAAGCTCTATATTCACTATCTTTTGTAATAACCTATAATGGAGAAGAATACATATATGTATATATATATTCTAGAGAGAGAGAATTGAATCACTTTGCTGTATACCTGAAACTAACACAACATTGTAAATCAACTACAGATTTTTTTTAAAAGGTAAAGCTAATAAATATTGGACAGACTGAAGTAACAGCTCCAGAAGGAGGGACTTGGGAATTTTTTTAATGTGTTCCTATCTTTCTCTTCCCTCACCTCAATCTAAAATACTAATATTCTACCTCTACACTTTCTCTTATTTGAATTTAGAACTTTCAATTGGGCTCTGTCCATGGGAGGCAAAGTTCCTGTTGCTGAAGGATTAGAACATTCAGACTTACCTGATGGTACAGGAGAATTCCTGGATGCCTGGCTAATGTTGGTAGAGAAGATGGTGAATCCCACCACGGTGCTTGAATCTCCGCATTCTCTGCCTGCCAAATTGCCTGGAGGTGTTCAGAACTTTCCACAATTCAGTGCCCTCCGTTTCCTTGTGGTAACTCAGAAAGTGAGTATTCAGCATTCAAAAACCAAGAGCCAACTAGGTAGTTTCTACTTTGTTTTGTTCTCCTTAGTGAAATAACTTGATTGTTGGAGAACCCCTGGATCCTCCTCCCACTGTATTCTACACTACCTTGTGCAGAATGGTCTCAAGACCACTTGATAATTTTCTGTGGTGTAAACATTTGGGCTGTAAACTTCAGATTGGTTACCTCTAGGTGGGGTTAAATGCCCCTTCTCTGTGCTTCCTCGAGCCCCCTCAGTACTAACTAGGATTTTGTTGTTTGTACTAATGGATTAGTAGAAGGACCATTTCGTAGGTCTTTGACTTATTCTTTGTGGGGCTTTGAGTTGAGACAAAATGATCTTCACACAGCTTTTTAAATGACTTATAGGCAGCTTTTACTTGCATCAAGAACCTGTGGAACCGGAAACCCTTGAAAGTGTATGGTGGGCGGATGGCTGAATCTATGCTGGCCATCCTATGCCACATCCTCCGAGGAGAACCTGTGATTCGAGAGAGACTGAGCAAAGAGAAGGAGGGGTCTCGAGGAGAAGAGGATACAGGACAAGAGGAAGGTGGCTCTCGCCGGGAACCACAAGTCAACCAGCAACAACTACAACAGGTGGGGTTCTAGCCTCACACTCCAGGGCCCAGACTTTGCACCTGATGGAGTGCATTGCTTGTGGGGTTTCTGAGTTTCTAAGTACATAGTCCTTTTAGTCAGGGGATAGATTTAAATTTGCTGCCTCTTTTAGTGTTTATTTTCTTCTCCTGAGAAAGCTGGTGTGAAGTCCCAGTACTCCTAATAGGTAAAAGATTTGTGTCCTCCCTAGCATGCTTAGTATTGGAGCTCTTTTACAGTTTTCTCAGTAGGCTTCAGCTGCCATGTTCTTTAGAGGCAAACAATCCTCAGCTTCTTTCCGATTAACCTATTAAGAGAAAAAGGATATTGTAACCCAGATTTATTTCCCAGCAGGAGCTTTCTGAAATCTTATTCATTGTTTTCATTTTTAAATAAAAATAAATTGGAGACTGGAAGTGGGGAGGAAGCACTTATGATCCTAACATTTCAATCTCAAAAGCATCTAGCATATTCCTCCAGGAATTTCTGTGTACGTTCATGTATTTTCTTTACATCTAGAGTCCTGATCAAACATGTCTTCTATATACATGTCACATTTTAATGTTCAGTTGAAGAAAATTTAGAAATACACCAAAATAAGATAGTCATTATGTCCTTTTTCATCACTTAGTTCTATGCCATATTTTTACATCGTTAACATCATCCAGTATATAAGCCTATACTATTATCATTAAGAAAATAGGTCTTTTTTACTTAGCCATTCTTTTACTTCTGGACATGTTGGTGTTCTTGTTATTTGATGTTGTAAAGCTGTGGTGTGTGGGGGTGCTTTTGGTACATATCTTTCTGTGCATCTCATGATTATTTCCTAGTTGTATATTTTCTGGGTCAGTTTTTCAGGCTCTTGTTTTGTTGCCAGTTGGTCAAGAAAAGTAGGACTTGTTTTTGCTCTGTGTGTGAATATCAATCTTTGAATTAGAGTAATCTTGATAATAATCATCTAGCTGAATTTTCTTAAAGGATAGAATTTAGAATCACCTTGGCTCCTTGCCTCAATGTGTAGTTCTGTTGAAATGGTATGGAAGCACCAGGGAGAAAAGATCATTCATGTTATCTAAATCCCTTGGCTTGGTAAATGTTCTCAGTAAGAAGTTAGGAAAACTTGTTTCCACCTTTCAAGGATTACTTTTAAAATGTTTGGATTTGGATTTCTCTTTTACCATGGTTTTGAGATCCTGCATTCTTTTTGTAGCTCATGGACATGGGCTTCACAAGGGAACATGCCATGGAGGCCCTGTTGAACACCAGTACCATGGAACAGGCCACAGAGTACCTTCTAACCCACCCTCCCCCGATCATGGGAGGAGTTGTTCGGGTGAGTTGGCTCAGGGGCTTTAATCTCTCAGGGCATTGGTTTGGCTGCTGATGTGCTTTACTTCTCTATGCCAATATTTTCTGTACGTGCTAACCGTCATAGCTCTAGAATATAAGAAGCAGAAGTTTCCTATCTCTCAGCTGTGCAAATTACTAGACTTTTGCCGAAGATGATAAATTATCCACAGTCAGAAAGTGATTGGAGAGGCTCTTTTCTGAGATGCAGAATAGGTGGTTACATTGAAGCTCCTTTCCTATATTTAATTTCATGGTGATTTTTCCTTCTTATCCCTGTAATGACTAGGTAAGCCTAATTGAGTTTGACTCTAGGGAGAGGTATTCAGAGCCCCTTCTCTTCCTCTCTAAAGCTTGAGCACAGGATGTCTGATTCCTTATGAGGTGTGTGTAATTGCTGGATTTTTCTGTTGTTGCTCTTTAGGATCTGAGTATGTCCGAAGAAGACCAGATGATGAGAGCAATTGCCATGTCTCTGGGACAGGATATCCCAATGGATCAAAGGGCAGAATCACCTGAGGTAACTAGGAAATGGGGCATCCAAGAGGGTCTGACACATTAATCTTAGTATTTCTACGAACATTCTGCTACTACTACAAAATGATTGGTGGATTTAAAGTCTAAACAAAGACATGGGAGTGCTCATTCATCCCAACCTTGCCATCACTAATCTGCATTGTATTGACCTGAAGCTTTAAGTGAAACAGGTAAAGCATTGGTATTTACTATCAAATAAGAGGCCCAAAATGTACTTGGTAGTGCCCATTAGGTCAAATATGTCTGTCTTTTCCTAGGTAATAATCACTTCAGTTTACCATACTGGAAGAGAATGCAGGACAGTGTCTGCAAATGATTTTGTGGGAGGTGATGTAGGATGATGCAAATAAGTTGCCAATGCTTTGAGGATTGGCAGCGTTCTTCCCCTGTCTTGCTTTAGCCTGTATAGCCGCCCTCATACTCGTTGCCACACCCTAATGAATGTATCACCTACTTGAAGAGAAGGTGGAGAATATTCATATGGTAGGGCAAATATATTCTTTTTTTTTTTTTTGTCTTTTTGCCATTTCTTGGGCCGCTCCGCGGCATATGGGAGGTTCCCAAGCTAGGGGTCTAATCGGAGCTGTAGCTGCCAGCCTACACCAGGGCCACAGCAATGTGGGATCTGATCCGCATCTGCGACCTACACCACAGCTCACGGCAACGCCAGATCCTTAACCCACTGAGCAAGGGCAGGGATCGAACCCGCAACTTCATGGTTCCTAGTCGGATTCGTTAACCACTGCGCCACGACGGGAACTCCCAGCAAATATATTCTTAGAGTCTTCTCACTTCCTTCCTTCCACTCTCCTAAATACTATCATTTTTCTTTCCCTGCCTCCAGGAAGTTGCTTGCCGGAAGGAGGAGGAGGAACGAAAAGCTCGGGAAAAGCAGGAAGAGGAAGAGGCTAAATGTCTAGAGAAGTTCCAGGATGCTGATCCATTGGAGCAAGATGAGCTCCACACCTTCACTGATACCATGTTGCCAGGCTGCTTCCACCTTCTTGATGAGCTCCCAGACACAGTGTACCGAGTGTGTGATCTGATCATGACAGCAATCAAACGTAATGGAGCAGACTATCGAGACATGATTCTGAAGCAAGTAGTTAATCAGGTAAGTTCTCCAGAGGCCAGAAGAAGTGAGTATATAAAATGGTTTCCCTACTGTCTATCAAAGCCTGATTTATTTTTTGAAATCAGTGTTTGCATTTTATCCAATGTGGATGCATTTCTTGGAATTCTATAGATCTGGTTATCTAGCTCTTTCTTGTTTCCTAGAAAACATGAATTAACTACTTTACCAAAAAAAAAAAAAATCTTTGGAAGGAAAAATCAAAGCTCCTTTTTTTTTCTACATAACTCTTATTAGATTCATCTAAAATGTCCAAAATGTATCTCTTGAGCCATATTAGGCCCTCTGGACTAACAGTAAATAAATGTTTTCCCCTCTGTTTCTGTATAACAACCATCTTGACAAGTGAGTCCCCTTCCTAATGAGTAGTTGTAACCTACTATTTGGCTTTTTTCAAGGAGTGATTTTCTTCATTGTAAAATTAATGTTTGCTAGTTGTTGAAATAGAATAAAAAATAACTCTTAGAGTTCCCTTGTGGTGCAGGGGTTTAAAGATCCAGTGTTGTTACTGCTTGGGTCACTGTGCAAAACCTTAATAGGAAAAACCAGTTATATAGAATTCATTACAAGAAATTTTCAACATGAATACTAAAGCAAGACCAATGTTTCTAACATTCTGGGTTTTGGGGGGTTTTCTGTTTTTAATAATTCTGGGACATGTGTAGTAAAGATTTTAAGTTGGTAGAACCTTTATGGAGTTGATTATATTATGCACCAGAAATTTGTAAAATATTAATTTCCTTTAACTTAGAATTTAGAGTACTTGTAATCTAACCTAAGAAAATAATTTTTTAGAAGTGCTCCTTTAGTAGCGTACATCTTCTTTTGATACAGACACTAAATCCCTATAGTACATATGTTAATATTTACTTACCCTCCTTCAGTAAATGTGTTAGAGGTAGAGGGAGTATTTTACAAGGTTGAGAATGTTTTGACAAACCTCATCATACTTTATCTACAGTTAATTTGACTTGGCCACTTCTTTGCTTTTCTAGGTGTGGGAAGCTGCTGATGTATTGATCAAAGCTGCTCTTCCCCTGACAACTAGTGACACAAAAACTGTGTCAGAGTGGATCAGTCAGATGGCTACCCTGCCCCAGGCCTCCAATTTGGCTACTAGAATCTTGCTTTTAACACTGCTTTTTGAGGTAAGATTTAGACCTTTGGCCCCTGAGATTCATTCATTCATCAAAGAATCTTCAAACACCTACTATTTGAGAAATTGGAGAAGGTAGAGAGAAAAGTACAAAATACAGCATTCCATGCCACACGAATGGTATAAACAATTTTATGTGAGTTCAGGGAGGGCAATATATGCATCATTTCTGAGAAGGGTTTCTCAGAACAAATTTTAATTAATTGAATTGGGTCTTAGAGGATTGAGGGGTGGCAATTAAAAGAAGGTATTTAGAATGACTATCACAATTAAGTTGTGGAATACTTTTGGCTTCTGTGAGGAAACCTAACTAGCAGCCAAAGATGTGGAAATTGGGTAGTAGGTGTCAGATAGACTCTAACTCTTCTTTCCTACCTGGTCAGTCAGCAGATTATTTGAGGTAAAGTTTGGTTTGGCCAGGACATGTTCTTGTTCTAACAAGCATAGGGATTGACCTTGAACAGGTTACTTACTCTTCACTTGTTCCTTTCTTATTTAATTGAAAAACCTGGACTTAATGGAGTAAACTATAGAACTCAGGAGTTTTAAGTTCAGTATGTGTCAAACTATGTATCTACAGTCTTAGAACTTTCCTTTGTGATGGAAGTGGTAGTTCTTATTATAGCACTTGTGAATAGATACTTTTGGGAAAGGTTGCAAAATACCGAATGCTGGGGATCCCCAGTAAAATCATAAGAATGACCACTCGTGAACCCCCCTTTTTTAAAAAAAATCGTAAATGACAGTGTTAAATATTCTTCTAGTCTTTAATATACATTTAAACAGTTGGGGGTTCTCTTGTGGCTCAGTAGGTTAAGGATCTGGTGTTGTCACTGCAGTGGCTCGGGTTACTGTTGTTGCACAGGTTCGATCTCTAGCCCAAGAACTTCCACATGCCACAGGTGTGGACAAAAAGAAAAAAACACAAGATCAGACTCTTTGTATTTAAAAAGTTTTATATTCTTTTCTCTCGGTATTATAAATATTTTCCCATGTCATGTATATATTATTACATCTTGGACATCCCCTCGTTTAAGTTATTACCTGCGGTTGGGCATTTAAATTACTTCCAGTCATTTCCTGTTAAATAAATAACACTTTAAGTAATAAAGCAACCCATTAACTGGTTGCTGTGTTTAATTATTCCAATGTCCTTGGAAGATTATAAAGGTTCTCTTGGAGTTCCTATTGTGGCTCAGCGGGTTAATGTTCCAGTGTTGCCACAAGTTGTGGTGTAGGTCCCAGACCCAGCTCTGATCCCGTGTTGCAGTGGCCATGGTGTAGGCCAGTAGCTGCAGCTCCCATTCGACCCCTAAGCCTGGGAATTTCCATATGCCACAGGTGCAGCCCTAAAAAGACACAAAGTAAATAAAAATTATTAAAATAAAGTTTCTCTAATCAGAAGCTTTTCAGCTAGACTAGATGGCAGTTCTTAATGATATTAAGGATACTAATAACAGTTTCCATATTATGCACATACTAATATACTAAGCACTATGTTGGACACCATCACATTTACCCTGGGTGTAGAAATTATTACTCCCTTGGAGTTCCCGTCGTGGCACAGTGGAAGCAAATCTGACTAGGAACCATGAGGTTGTGGCTCAGGTCCCCCATTGCTATGGCTGTGGCGTAGGCCGGCAGCCATAGCTCCAATTAGACCGCTAGCCTGGGAATCTCCATATACCTCAGGTGCGGCCCTAAAAAGTCAAAAAAAAAAAAAAAGAAAGAAAGAAAGAAATTATTACTCCCTTTGACCTATGAAGAACCCAAAGCCTGGAAAATTTAAGGAACTCATCTCAGATCACACAGCTCATAAGTGGGGGAAGTGGAATTTGAATTCAACCAATTCTATTAGTGTTCACCTTTATGTTCTATACCATGCTAATACTTGATACTGAGTAAAAGTTGGTGTTTGGTGTTTTTTTTTTGTTTTTTGTTTTTTGTTTTTTGTCCTCTGATCAATCAGGAGTTGAAACTACCATGTGCTTGGGTGGTTGAATCTAGTGGCATCCTTAATGTCCTAATCAAACTCTTGGAAGTGGTTCAGCCCTGCCTACAGGCCGCCAAGGAACAAAAGGAAGTCCAGACCCCAAAGTGAGTTACCCTGTATCTCTCCTGGTCTCATTTCTGTTGCCCTAAAGCTTAGACCCTCAGCTTAGGGCTTGAGTCAGGCACTTTTCTGGAGCATCTGTGGGACAAATCTTGGCTACCTTTTATAGTTTGAAAATTGTGAGATGGAGTTCCTGCTGTGGCATGGTGGGTTAAGAATCCGACTGCAGGGGCGAGGGTTCAGTTCCTGGCCTAGAAACTTCATATGCCATGGGTGCAGCCATGAAATTTGAAAAAAAGAAGTTCCCATCGTGGCTCAGCGTTAGCAAGCCTAACTAGTATCTAGGAGGATGCAGGTTCAATCGCTGGCCTCACTCGGTAGGTTAAGGAACCAGTGTTGCCGTGACATGTGGTGGCTCAGATCCCCACGATGCTGTAGCTGTGGTGTAGGCCAGCAGCTACAACTCCGATTCAACCCCTAGCCTAGGAACTTCTATGTGCCATGGGTGTAGCCCTAAAAAGACAAAAAATGAAATAAAATAAAATTTGTAAAATAGAAAAATTGTGAGGTATCTGATGAAATCAAGATACATTTCCCTGTTGTCTGCAGGTTTCTGGCTTGCCCTGAGTAAATCGTTTGTCCTGTTTTAGGTGGATCACCCCAGTGTTACTCCTGATTGACTTCTATGAAAAGACAGCCATATCCTCAAAAAGGAGAGCCCAAATGACTAAGGTACGTAATATAGTGTATATGGTGAGCAGAACCACTTGGCATCTTGAGGCAAGAATAGACCAAAAGAGAATATGGTACCAAAAAAAAAATGTTCTCTGATCAAAGCATAGATCTCTTGAGGCATCTTGATAGTTTCCTCTTCTGAATGGAAAGTTAGAATTAATTTTTTTATGGAGCTGCTTGCCATAGGGCCTAAGAATTTACCCTGGAAGTAAATGTTAAAGAAGTGTGCTATGTCCAGAGGAGTGGCTCTTCTGTTATGTGAAGGACTGAGTATGCAACAATTCCTCCAAAAGCAAGTGCTCCTTATGTGAAAACTATATATGCTGTATCATCTCAGTACCTTCTCAGAAAGAGAAATTTTGTTCCAGTACATCTAAACATTTACGTTTTGTGGAAAATAGTTGGAAACAAAAGGAAAGCAGTAGATCACAGAATAAGGGTAATAAAGTGTTCTGTGCCTATGGAGAGGTTCCAGAATGTGAGGATTAACATATATAAAAACTTATTTCTTGGTTTCCAAAATACATTAAATGTCCATTATATTTCTTCTTCCTGGCTTAGCTTTAGCAATGAACACTGATGAAAATAATATTTTTTTCTAACAGTCAACCTCATAGGAAATAAACTTTGTGCTCTTATATTTAGTATCTACAGTCCAACAACAACAACTGGCGCTGGTTTGATGACCGCTCTGGACGTTGGTGTAGTTACAGTGCAAGCAACAATAGCACTATTGATTCTGCCTGGAAATCTGGAGAGACAAGTGTGCGTTTCACTGCAGGCCGAAGAAGATACACTGTCCAATTCACTACAATGGTGCAGGTACAAGCTCACTTGATTGAAAAGGCAAGGGGCTGGGTATGCCTTTCCATTTGCTTCTTCCTGAACTAGCAATCCTGACCCGTGTTACCACTATTACCACTATTAAATGAGATACAGTTTTCAGAGAACTGTATCTTTCTAAAGTCATTAGGTAGGCCATTGAGGCTGTGGCAGTTTGATACTCTTCCACCCAGAAATGATTTTAATGTTTAGTCAAGGATTAGGGAATGGTTGGGGATGGTGTCTGCTCTGTTGTGAAGTTTATAATTTGCTGTAGGATCTTGTGTGTACGTACAACTTTCTTTCTGGTGACCTTCAGGCTTTCTCTCTATATATGATAAGGATGGGATAAATTGCCAAGGTTCCTTCCATTACAGAATTTTGCGGGGGAGTTCCAACCTGCCCACTCCCCCCTTACAGTTCTTTTTTTGGTAGAGATATTTCTGTTTGCTTGAATTCATAGGTTAATGAGGAAACAGGGAACCGGCGCCCTGTGATGTTGACACTCCTGAGGGTACCACGGCTGAATAAAAATTCTAAAAACAGCAATGGACAGGAACTAGAGAAGACACTGGAAGAAAGCAAAGAAATGGATATCAAACGTAAAGAAAATAAAGCCAATGGTATGGTCTTCTAGTTTTGAACCTTTCAAGGAGTGTCTTACATAAAGTTAGTATGTCTTTATAGCTTAAATTCTGGCCATTTTCATCATGAGTAATTTCTTACCCATCAGATTACTTGGTGACTTAAAGATACATAGTCCTTCCTTTTTATATCCCTTTTCATCTGGTCTTAGCATTGTTTTTTGGTATGTTTCTCTTAATGGGACCTAAGTATGTGGTTACTTAGGAGGGAGCAGATGAGAGGAAATGTCAGGCTAACTGTCTGAACACTTACTTTCCCATTTGTAGATACCCCCTTGGCTCTAGACAGTACAAATACTGAAAAGGAGACAAGCCTGGAAGAAACAAAAATTGGGGAGATACTGATCCAGGGCCTGACAGAGGATATGGTGACTGTTTTAATCCGGGCCTGTGTGAGCATGCTAGGAGTCCCTGTGGACCCAGACACTTTGCATGCCACCCTTCGCCTCTGCCTGAGGCTCACCCGAGACCACAAATATGCCATGATGTTTGCAGAGCTGAAGAGTACCCGCATGATCTTGAATTTGACCCAGAGTTCAGGCTTCAATGGGTTTACTCCCCTGGTCACCCTTCTCTTAAGACATATCATTGAGGACCCCTGCACCCTCCGTCATACCATGGAAAAGGTGAGTCTTTTTGGTGTCTAATTCTGGTGTACCTTTATATCTTACTTTGTCCTCCTTGGTCTCAGAACAGATAGACTTCTGGTATCTGTTCAGGTATATACCTAAGTATTATAGATAATATGCTCTGCCCAGCAAAAATGTCCCATCTCTCTGCTCAGATGCTTAACATTTAAAAATAAATTTAAATTCAATATAGTGGTAGTTCTTATCTAGAAAGTCCTCTCTAGCAATATAAGTTTCTTAAACCAAAACTTCCTAATAAAGGACTGGAATACTTTCTACCAAGTTCATGCTTTAAAGATCATTTCCATACATCTGAAATTAATACAACATTATAAATCAACTATGCTCCAAAACAAAATTTTTTGAAGTCTTTAAGCTAAAAAATAAAAAAAATTCATTCCCTTGTAGGAGTACTTCACCCAAGAGGCTGTTTTCTAAACAGGCTTCTATAAGTACAGTTGGCCCTTGAGCAACACAGGTTTGAATTGCCCAGGTCTACTTCTACATGCAGATTTTTTCCAATAGTAAACTCTGTAGTACTACACAGTCCACATTTGGTTGAATCCATGAATATAGAACCCCAGGTGTGGAAGGCCAACTATACCTGGATTTTCAATAGCACAGAGGGTTTGTGCCCCTCACCTCCCCATTCAGGTGTCAGCTGTAGTAAAGTTTGTGGAATATTTATAACTGTGATAAGCTCTTTTTACAAATACCCATTGTGCACATGGGAAAACTAAGGTTTAATATGTTTATTTTAGGAAACATATAAAACCGTAGGAGAAATAAAGTAATTAGAGAAATAAAAACCTTTATAACATCAACATTAAGACATCAACAGAGGGGTTGGGGGCTAACATCTTACTAGTAAGGCTTTTTCTCCTTGGTACTTTTACACACTTCCCTCTACTAGTTCTTTGTCAACAATCATCATGTGAATATTACCGGATTTCACTTCCAATTTCCTCTCTTGGAACATTGTTTCCCACATTTATATGTCATGTTGCTATTTGCATTTTTGTGCATAGCTTTGTCACATTTTTATTGTTTTTCTTATAGAATCTTAAAAATTGGATCAAAAGGTATAAATTATTTTTTTTACCTTGCTTACCAGAAATCTGGTGCCACTTTATTCATCTGTGTATATATGAGTATATATCTCACATTCTTCAGACAGTTCCGAGGAACCTCTTTGATTTTACTTGACATGAGCAAAGTCAAAAGAAGGAGGGCTCTTAAAGGCAGCATGTACACTGATCCAAGGTCAGGAGACAGCCTAGCAGGGAAGAAACTGCAATATACAGACAGATATATTTAAAACATTTAAAGCTTATACAGCTTTTAAAAATGCTAGGAAAGAATAGAATTTTTTGTTGGATGACAGAAAATTTCTAAACAAATTTATTTGGGGGGTGTGGGGAACAAAGGAAAATCAGTGGCAGTTTTAACATATCAAGTGGCAAAATGTAAATGCTTGATAATATCCGTTGCAGGTACGGGTGTGGAGAACCAGGCATACTCTTACTTTTGGTAGGAGTGGAAATTGGTGCAGCCACATTGGAGGGCAATTTGGTACTGTCAGTTTAAGATATCCTTTGACCTAGAAATTCTATGGCTAAGAATTTATCTGATAACTAAAGTCAAGTATGCCGAGGTACATATACAAAAATGTTCACTGTAGAAATGCTTGTAATATCAAGACTAGAGATCTAATATCCAGCAGAGGACTGAATAAATAAACTATGACACATTCTTTATAGTGGAATTACACTTGACTGTATTTTAAAACTCGGAATTATTTTATGATTGCAGCCTGATAAGCAAAATATAGATGTTAATATTGCTAAACTAAAGATCATAGCTGATTTGTTAAGAAAAGCATTAAGAGTCCAAAAGATGTTTACCTTTATGTACATAGTCCACAAAGAAATAGATCCTGGAAAATACAGTGGGTGAGTTTGAACCATTCTGGTTTAAAAGCGGGATGGCATGGGAAGACTAGCAGCTGGCACTTAAATTTGGGAGCCATAATCCAGATGGATGATCAGTGATCTACATAGTGGAGTGTAGGTTTGCCAATTTCTATGAAGATCATATACCATCTAGTCTAATAATTGGTAGTTTTATGGATACATTGAATGCTGTAACTTTTTTATAAGCCACATTTTTTGAATGGGGAAGGAGTAGGATTTGAAGGACCAAGTGTATCTTTCTCCCAAAGATCAAAGGCTGTCATCCACTGTCTTGAGGCAGAGCTTGGTTAGTATTTTAATCCTGGTAACTCTTCCTTGAATGTCCTTGTGCTTTAGAAAGTGATCTTTAATCAGTACTCTTCTCTGTTTCTTTACTAGGTTGTTCGCTCAGCAGCTACAAGTGGAGCTGGGAGCACTACCTCTGGTGTTGTATCAGGCAGCCTTGGCTCTCGGGAGATCAACTATATCCTTCGTGTCCTTGGGCCAGCCGCATGCCGCAATCCAGACATTTTCACAGAAGTGGCCAACTGCTGTATCCGCATTGCCCTTCCAGCCCCCCGAGGCTCAGGAACTGGTGGGTTTACCTTTCTCCTGGCCTTTGAGACCTCGAGGTCTGTAGCTCAAAATTGTGCAGTATAACTCCAAAGATTTTCTGCAAGGAGACACATATCTTGGGAAACCTCCTTAGGCAAACATTGGGATATTGGCTGGTTGATCATGTGGGTTACTTCACAGGTAGTTCAGTAGCTTCTCTGCTCCTTGCCCTGTGATGATTCCTGCTAGAGATGCCAAGGACTCATTCAATCTAGTCCTTGCCTTAAAAGAACTTATCTTGATGTGGCAGTAGGGCTTACAATACAGTGAATAGTTTACAAACTATTATTATCTCTGTAGATAGAGTGATAATTATCGATAGAGTGATAATTTAGGAACAAATGGACATGTGACTTATGTGATGCAATAGAAAGTACATAATATCGTTGGGGTATTCTTGCCAAAAATGTTTGACCTTTAATTATGAGGAAATAATCAGATAAATGCAAATTGTGTGACATTCCATAAAACAACTGGTCTAGACTCTTCCAAAATACTGCTGTCAAGAAAGGGGGGAAAATGCAAACGTCTCCTAGATAAAAGGTAACCAGAGAGAAAACCACCAACCTTGATGGGATTCTGTATCTAGACAAAGGGGGGTTGAAGAAATTAAAGTACTTACTATATATTAGATAATATAATTATATCTATGTTAAATTTCTTGGATATTATGGTTACATAGGAAAATACTTGTGGAGTCCCCACTATGGCACAATGGGATCGGCAGCATCTCTGCAGAGCCAGGATGCAGGTTTAATCCCTGGCCCAGCACAGTAGGTTAAACTATCTGGCATTGCTGCAGCTGGAGCATAGGTCACAACTGTGGCTCAGATGTGATCCCTAGCCCCCAAAACTCCATGTGCCATGGGGCAGCCAAAAGAAAAACAAAAGCAAAAATTATCCTTCATCTTAGGGAGGTACAGGTTGTCAGACATATTTAGGGGTAGACAAATGGTGACTCTAGATGAAAAATGTATGGATGTTTTTTGTATAACCTTTTTCAGCTTTTCTGTTGAATTGTGGGTGGGGGTTTTTTTTGTTTTGTTTTGTTTTTTGGTTGTTGTTGTTTTGCTTTTTATGGCCGTACCAGTGTTATATGGAGGTTCCCAGGCTAGGAGTCCAACCAGAGCTACAGCTGCCAGCCTCCACCACAGCCACAGCAACATCAGATCCGAGCCGTATCTGCAGTCTACACCACAGCTCATGGCAATGCTGGATCCTTAACCCACTGAGTGAGGCCAGGGATCGAACCTGCAACCTCATGGTTCCTAGTCAGATTCATTTCTGCTGCGCCACCACAGGAACTCTGGTTTTTTGGTTTGTTTATTTTTAATAAAAAGTTGGGAAAGGGCCTGATTATTTTTGGAGCCTTTTTGCTAATGTATGGCCTCCTTTAATCATCAAATTTTTAAGAAAGAAAATCAAGGCTTATTGAAGTAATTTGGCTATGATCCTGTAACAGAACTGGATTTCAAAACGAAGTGTCCCCAACTCCAAAGCCTGTACTCTTTTTTTAAAAAACTATTTGATACTGCTATATTAAAGTCTGTGGATTTAGGGAATATAAAAGCCAGATTTTCAAGTAGACTTGAACATTGTTTGGAAGTGGCCCCCCTCCTGAGTCTTATCAGTAACCTAATATAGGTACTGCTTCATTAATGATTTTTCTGTCTCACTTTGGCTTAGCCTCAGATGATGAATTTGAGAATCTTAGAATTAAAGGCCCTAATGCTGTACAGCTAGTGAAGACAACTCCTTTGAAGCCCTCACCTCTGCCTGTTATTCCGGATACTATCAAGGAAGTGATCTACGACATGCTAAATGCTCTGGCTGCATACCATGCTCCAGAGGAAGGTATGTAACTAGCCCACCTGAGGAGGCTGGGCACTTTGCTTGGGTCATTTCAACCAATTCATGGCTTAATGAGCTCTCAACTGTTTGCCCACTTCTTAGGAATCAAGATGAATAAGACACATAATGCACTTATCTGAACAAGTTAATAGTCACATAAGATGACAGATGCCAAGGTAGAGGTGGAACCTATAGAAAAGTTTCTTAAGTGATTTCTAAAATAAGTCGAGATAAGGAGATTACTAGAGTCGTTGTATGAAAGTACATCCCATATAGAGGGAATAATGAACAAAGACTAAAAAAGGAAATAATAACATCTTATGGGCAGGCTGAAAATAAAACACCAAGAAGTCTCTAATGTTTTCACTCAGAAAAATAAAATATCTTTGGGGGTTTTCTTGTGCAGCAGGTTAAGGGTCCCGTGTTGTCATGGTAGCAACTTGGGTGGCTGCTGTGGCACAAGTTCGATCCCCAGCCTGGGAACCTCCACATGCTGTGGTGGCAGCCAGAGAAAAAGGAAAAGGAGAAAAAAAATCTTTGTTTCCCAAAGAGCTGGGAATAATATTAGAAGGTGTAGCTAGGCTTTCTGACCTTTGAGACCAGCATCCCAATCTTCTCTTCCTAGTTAAGGTGCTGCTTTTAAGTATTAGGAAGGTCACGAATGAATTGCATGGAACCCAAACCCAATCCAGTCTAATCTTTCTGGGTTTTATTCAGGAAATACTTATTTGATAGGTCCCACAGAATTGCCAAAAATTGATAAATAGTGCATTTAATAAGTCAAATTTTCATGTAGCACTCTTATTCATATATATACAGAGCTCATTGTTTTTCCTACAATCACAAAACCTTATCTTTTTTTTTTTTTCCTTAGGGCCGTACCCAAGGCATATGGAGGTTCCCAGGCTAAGGGTCAAATCAGGTCTGTAGCTGCTGACCTATACCATAGCCACAGCAACACTAGATCCAAGCCGTGTCTGCAACCTAAACCACAGTTCACGGCAATGCCGGATCCTTAATCCACTGAGCGAGGCCAGGAACTGAGCCTGCGTCCTTATGGATGCTAGTTGGGTTCATTAACAGCTGAGCCACAACAGGAACTCCCCAATCATAAAACTTTTACCCCTACCTCCTAAACCCTTCCCCTCCAAAAAAAACATAATTATTTAGCTATATAAACAACCATTTATTCACCTCCCACTATACTAAGCAAAATATCAGGTATATTCATGAGTTTAGTAGCGACAGCTAAGGACAGTGAGGAAACTAAATTGCCTGAGGTCCCAAAACTAGTGATAAAATGAGGCTTTCAATCGTGCTCTCTCTACATATCTCATTCTGGGGGTTTGGGGGAGCAGAGCATGCAGCAGCTTGATGTGGGATCTCAGTTCCCAGACCAGGGATTGAACTTGGGCCACAGCAGTGAAAGTCCTAACCACTAGACCAGCAGGGAACTCCCTATATATACTCCTCATTCTTAAAGTCTAGCCATATTACCATGTAAACAGTTGTACCAACTTGAAGCAGAACTGACCGAGCTACCAGACTGTATTAACATTACAGTTTGAAGAGTTTCGTCTTGTTTTTTTCTAGCAGACAAATCTGATCCTAAACCTGGGGGTATGACTCAAGAAGTTGGCCAACTCCTGCAAGACATGGGTGATGATGTATACCAGCAATACCGGTCACTTACTCGTCAGAGCAGTGACTTTGATACACAGTCAGGATTTTCCATTAATGTAAGTCAGTTCCAACCTCCCTTTTCAATATCTGTGTTCTTAGTATTTAGGGTTATGCCAACAAAATTTCAAAGGTATTAATTTTGATGTATCTGTAAATTATGTAATTCATTTTTCACTCTCATCTTCCCCTGTTCCCTTCCCCCTAGTCTCTCAGTTGCTGTTTATAAACAATGATGGTGTCCCACAGATTTAGTATATAAAGGGAAAATATGTTGAAAGATGAAACAAAGAGAATCTATAACATTTGTAACCAGTACCCTGTAAAGGAGTCCTGCCATTCGGGGATAGTGGTCTTTGAAATTAACAATGGCTCAGTAATTTTTTTTTTTTCCATAGAGTCAGGTCTTTGCTGCAGATGGTGCCTCTACTGAGACTTCCACATCTGGGACATCCCAAGGAGAAGGTAATGGTCCACTTTTTCCTCTTTTGTTCTTATTTCTTGAGAGGACAGCTTGAAGAAACTGGGTGTCCTGGTCAGGGGATAGGGGAATACAGGCATAGATTGTGCAACACGAGAAATATAGCCAATATTTTGTAATAACTATAAATGGAGTATAACCTTTAAAATTATGAATCACTTGGGAATTCCCATCATGGCTCAGCGGTAACGAACCCAACTAGTACCCATGAGGATGCTAGTTTGGGTTCCATCCCTGGCCTCCGCTCAGTGGGTTAAGGATCCAGTGTTGGTGTGGGCTCTGGTGTGGGTCGCAGACATGGCTCAGATCTGCCGTGGCTGTGGCCGGTGGTTACAGCTCCAGTTCAACCCCTAGCCTGGGAATTTAAATATGCCATGGGTACAGCCCTTAAGAAAAAATTATGAATCACTGTTATACAGCTTTAACTTGTACAACAACTGTACTTCATTTAGAAAATAAAATGGGCGCTTCTGGAGTTCCCGTCGTGGCGCAGTGGTTAACGAATCCAACTAGGAACCATGAGGTTGCGGGTTCAGTCCCTGCCCTTGCTTAGTGGGTTAACGATCCGGCGTTGCCTTGAGCTGCAGTGTAGGTTGCAGACGTGGCTCGGATCCCACGTTGCTGTGGCTCTGGCATAGGCCGGTGGCTACAGCTCCAATTCAACCCCTAGCCTGGGAACCTCCATATGCCGCAGGAGCGGCCCAAGAAATAGCACAAAAAAGACCAAAAAAAAAAAAAAATGGGCGCTTCTGTTGTGGCCCAACAGGCTAAGGACCCAGTGTTGTCACTGTGAGGATGCAGGTTTGATCCCTGGCCTCACTCAGTGGGTTAAGGATCTGATGTGGCTGTGGCATAAGCCCCAGCTGCAGCTCTGATTTGACCCCTGGCCCAGGAACTTCCATATGCTGCAGGTGTGGCCATTAAAAAGAAAAACTAATGAATGGCTGGATAGATAAATGAATAAATAAAGTTAATAGAACTGTAACTTAACTAACCTAGTAGCGATTGCTATGATAACATCTTTTAATTCTACTCTTTATTCCTTCCCATATATTTCTTTTGGTAGCTTCCATGCTGGCTTATAGAGTTTTGGTGATAGTAATGCTGTTCTAGCTATAAGGTTTTCATGGTGGATTCTTGCCTTCTAACAGAGCTCATTGGCTACTCACCAAAAATTAGCGAAATGTCATGTGGAAATGATTCTAATGAGACCTTTCAAGAACTACTTCTCCTTGATAAGAAAGACCTTTGAAATCTGAGTTAATAGATGTTGTACTTAATATTAGATTAGTCCCTGGAGATGAGTTTAAAATGCTCATAATTAGTAAAGTGTTGATTAACTTCTTTTGGTGGGTTTACTCATATGTAGTGTATAGTACAGGTGATGGCAGTATCATTCGGTATCATTGTCTATTATGTGGCAAACTGTAGTAGACACCAAAATTAATCAGATTCATTCCCTGCACCTTTGTCTAGTAAGGGAGACACAATTATTGTAATATTAAGATAATACAACTACTGGAGTAGAGATGTACTGGGATAAGGTATAGTAGGCACATGATATGATACTATCTTAGCATTTATAGAGGAGATGAGCATTTGAGCTGAGCTAGATTAAGTAAACATGTGCCATGCAGACATGTGGGAAAAAGAGGTAAAAGTATACGAGGCATGTTGGGAGAACTACTAGTAGTACAGTATTTCTGGAACATAAAATGTATAAGTGGAGGGAAATGACGGAAGATGTGTGAAGAGTTGGGAAAAGCCTCCCTGTTGTACTATACCCATAGAGCATATCTGAGACCTGAGTCATCTTAGCTATATGTCCTTCCACTGCAGTAGGAAGAGGGCATTTCATTTGTACTAGTGGCTTAAAGTGGTATCCTTTCCACCTAAGGCTTGATTTTGTCAATGTTCCAGTGTGGAATTGAACTAGTGTTTGGCTCTTTTTCAACAGCTTCAACTCCAGAGGAGTCTCGGGATGGGAAGAAAGATAAAGAAGGGGACCGGGCCTCTGAAGAAGGCAAGCAGAAAGGCAAGGGCAGCAAACCTTTAATGCCCACCTCCACTATTCTTCGTCTTCTGGCAGAGTTGGTGAGATCCTATGTTGGTATTGCTACTTTGATTGCCAACTACAGCTACACTGTGGGCCAGTCTGAGCTGATCAAAGAGGTAATAATTCTAATTCCTGCTTAAGATTTTATACTGTCATCATTTGAATACCTGCTATATATTGGATGCTTTGCTAGGAACCCATGCATGCTAGCACAGTGATGAGAGAGCCAGAGGTCTCTTAAGACACATTAAAGAACTAGGCCTTTTTTTTTTTCTATGATGCTAGGCCTGATTTTTTTCCATCAGGCTCATTTGCAGGGAATGAATTGATGTAATATAGGGGTTTTTTTGTTTGTGTTGTCTTTTAGAAAATCATTTGGTCTGCCTTATAGGGACTGCAAAAGGCAAGATTAGAGTCAGATCAGTTAGGACTCTGATATAGTAGTCTAGGTAATAAAGAACCTTGGTGAAGTTGGAAGGGAAAATGAGTGAGTTGAAGAGATGTTTTAAAGGTAGAGATGGACAAGATTTGGATTTGGAGCATGAAGATGAAATCAAGGACTCAGATGTTGCTTGTTTTGTGGGGGGGGGGTTATTCCTTTTGGTAAAAGAAGAATTGGTTTAAAGAGAATATGTGGAATTTGAGTAGTATCTAGGGGACAGAATAAACCAAATACACAATATTGATATCTACTAGATGTACTCAACAGCTGGCAAAGACAGCTGATGTGGTAACAGTATTGGTTATAAACAGAATATAAGAAAAGCCTAAATGATGTTTATCAATAGAGTGTGGGAAAGAATGAAGTTATTTTTTATATGTCTTGATATAGAATTATCTACAGGGTGGACTTTTTCAAGTGGGAGGGCACTTTAAGAAACCATATCATGGTCCCATTTATGTAAAATGGGTGCTCGAGGAGTTTTTTTTCATAAAGGGGACCTTGTTTTGGAGGTCACCATAATTATTTTTTGGTTAGTAAGCAGTAAAGGGTGTGAGAATGGAGCAGGAGCAGTAACGTTGCAGGCAAAGAATCTATGGAAGCAGCTACTGTTATTTTAAGCAATGTTTATCTTAATCTAAGCTCTAAAAATATATACAAAAATACACAACTCCAATTAATTTTTCTTGGTGACTACCACCCTAAACAAAACATTAAACAAATCATTAGAAACTCCACAAAAGCTACCTCACTCATGCCTTTTGTGCATCTCTCCCTCCCCTTTGAGCTTCCATTATCTTGAGTTCATAAATTGGTTTTTACACTTTATATAAGTGGAATCTTATGCTGTGTCCTCCTGTGTCTGGCTTTTGCTTAATATGTTTGCAAGCTTCATCTTTGTGTATAGTTGTAGTTTTATTTTCATTGCTCTAACAACTTCCATTGTGTGACTGTAACACAGTCTTATCCATTCTTATCTGATAGACAATTGGCTAGTTTTCCTTTTGGAAGTATTAAAAGTAGTGCTGCTACAGTCATTCTTATACATATCTTGGTAAACGTACATAAGTATTGCTGTTGGGTAGTATATACCTAGGAAGAGAATTGCTGCTCTCTTCAGCTTTAGCAAGTGCTCAGTTTTCCAGAGCAGTTGTGTTGGTTTATATTATCACCAGCACAGCATATGGGAATTTGGATTATTTCACCTCCTTGCCAGTACTTGGTATTTTTCCTATTTCTCATTTTAGCCATTCAGGTTCATAGTGGTATTGCATTATGGTTAAAATGCCCCTGCCTTTATTGACCATTTGGATAGTCTTTTTTCCAAAGTGTCAAAAAGTCTTTTATTCTTGTTTTCTCCTGAGTTCTTCATATATTCTAGATGTAAGTCTTTTATGGAGTATGTATATTAAATATACATTAGACATTTATTTCAAAACTTAAACTCATTTATGCCAGTTGTAGTTATAATAGCACACTTGTGGAGTAAGACATTTAATTGCATTTGAATAAGTATCTACTTTCATATATGTCAAATGACCTGTTTACTAGCAATGAATACCCATAGATGCTTTACAGATACTATTGAAAATCTTCACCTGGGCACTGTAAGGTTGTTGGTATTGTTCCCCTAACAGAGAAAGGAGAAGACTCAGAGACATTGTTAACTTGTCCAAGGCCACTCTGCAGAGTAGCAGGACTAGGATTAGAGCCCAGGTCTCTAGTTTCATATCCAAATTCTTTATACTCAATCACAATGCTTTCCCAAATTGCAAAGCTTTTAAAGTATACAATTGAGTGAGTGGCATTTTGTACGTTCACCGTTGTGTGTCTGTCATCTCTAATTCCAAAATTTCTAGTGCATTTTTGATCCAAGATGTGTTCGAATGACAACAGAATTAAGTTTATTTCTAAGGTAAAGAATTATCAGGGTAGAAATCAATGTCAGAGGGGGAAAAAAGTCTGACTTATTTCCTTCCTTGTTATTGGGCCTTTCTTGCTATTTTAAGTAATCCTGCATTAAATATTTCTGCATATTCATATCTGTGACTGTTCTGTGTGATTCTTATTCAGCCCCTGCCAGTTTCTCACCTAGGACCCTGGGCACATTGTAAGTGTCAGTAAATGATTATAGCACTCAGGACTCAAGGTTTGAATCATCACCGTTGACCTAAGTTCTTTGTGCAAGCCACATTTCTTTAGGCCTCAGATTAATGAAGATTAATGAAGTGTAAACTTACAGTGAGAAATGAAAGGGAATTGGAAGCATAAACTCTAGATTTGCTCTCACTTAGCTTGCACCTTTAAGCCCTGATTTTCTTATCTGTAAAGTGGGCCTAACAATGATTGGGTGACTTTGGAGTTTCCATCGTGGCTCAGTGGTTAACGAATCCGACTAGGAACCATGAGGTTGTGGGTTCGATCCCTGGCCTTGCTCAGTGGGTTAAGGATCCAGCGTTGCCGTGAGCCATGGTGTAGGTTGCAGACGCGGCTCGGATCCCGAGTTGGTATGGCTCTGCCGTAGGCCAGCGGCTACAGCTCCGATTCGACCCCTAGCCTGGGAACCTCCATATGCCGTGGGAGCGGCCCCAGAAATGGCAAAAAGACAAAAAAAAAAAAAATGGGTGACTTCAAGGATCAGTTCTGTGTATGTGTACCTTGTTGATGTGCAAACAGTATGGCATAATTGTGCTTGTGAGTAAATGTCATGATTAATAACTTTTCAGGACTGCAGTGTGCTAGCTTTTGTTCTGGACCACCTCCTCCCACATACCCAGAATGCAGAAGACAAGGATACACCTGCCCTGGCCCGCCTATTCCTCGCAAGCCTGGCTGCCGCAGGGAGTGGCACAGATGCCCAGGTGGCCCTTGTGAATGAAGTAAAAGCAGCCCTGGGAAGGGCACTGGCTATGGCTGAGAGTACAGAGAAGCATGCCAGGTAAACTTCATGCCCAACTTAGTGCTGATAACCAGTATCATCCCCTAACTCCAGTCTTGGTCTATGGGATTCCTTGCACTTGAATGGGAGTTTTGGTCATACTGGCATTATACATTCTCTGGTTCTCTTAGGTAGTTCTAGTGCTACAAAATTTTGAAAACACTGATGATACTTGGAGGAGGTAGGCAGATGGCTTAGAGAAAACAACAGGATGTTTTCATTATATTTCTAGGGTCTTCATGTGAGAAGTTGAGTTATATTCAACTTTACTTTTTAAAATTGTGTTTAAAGAAAATAAAGAATGCCTCCGTCCTGGGAGTGAATTCTTAGCTGTTTAGATGTTACTTCCAGAAGGAAGCACTTAAGGGCACAGGAGGGTTATCTGAGGCAAGTTAGTGAAGATGTGACCTAAGAATAGGCTGTGTTCACATGATGGAGATGCTGAACTTCTCTCCCAGGCTTCAGGCAGTGATGTGTATCATCAGTACTATCATGGAGTCCTGCCCCTCCACCTCCAGCTTCTACAGCAGTGCCACAGCCAAGACCCAACACAATGGCATGAATAACATCATTCGACTCTTCCTGAAGAAGGGACTGGTTAATGACCTGGCCAGAGTACCTCACAGCCTGGACCTGTCCAGGTAATATCATTCCTGAGCTCTAGCCCCAGGCTTTTACCCTTTCTTTAATCATGCTGCATACTTCTCCATTTGCTTAGTATTTCACATGCCCTCACCAGGTAAATAGTGAGCAGCCGGTATAATAGGAAAAGTTTGAGTGTAGGTGGGAACCTGAGTTCTTAGTACTGTGACTTTAAGCAAAACACATTCTATTCTTCAGGCCTTAGTTTTCTTATTTGCCGGCAAACTGGAGAGTTCAACTGTATCAGTAATTTTTTCCCAAGCTTCCCCCCTTTAATTAAAAGTAACCTTTTATTAAAAGAAAATTATATTGTAACAGTAACAAATACAGATGAACAAAAATAGACACTGTATTCCTATCACTCAGATACCACTATTATCTTACTGTATATAGGTATGCAGTGGTTTTCCTCACATACATATTGTATGTTTTACTAAAATGATCATGTATGTGCTATTGTATAACCTGGGTTGGGAGTTTTTTGTTGTTGGTTTGGGTTGTTTTTTTGTTTTTAATGTGAGTTTTGTTTGAGGACTTATTTATTTTTGATTTGGGGAGTTGTTACCGTTTGGGGGGTTTTTTTGTTTGTTTTCTGTTACTCATCTCTGCCTTTCTGTGTAAGTAAATTTTCATCCTGTCTAATGGCCAAATCCATATGCATAATTTTTGTTCAAACCAGAATCCAATTATGGACCTTATATTGCATCTGGTTATATCCTCTGAGTCTCTGTTATTCTAACACAGATCCTTAATTTTTTTTAAATCTTCATTTTATTGCTGTTTTTCATGGCACTAACTGGTTGAAGTGGCCAGTTCTTGTTCTCCAGAATGTTTTTTTGAGATTTGGTCCACTTTGTTTCATGCAGTGCAATTTAACATGTTCCTTTACTCCCTATATGCTGTAGACTTAGAGGTAGAGGCTTAACAGAGCAATTTAAACATTATTGGCTAAGATATATCATAGATGATGTACATCTCATATTGTGTCACGGGGAGATACATCTCTTTGAACTAATCATGGTAAGGTTAACCACTAGGGAAGAGTTATAATTATCATTGTACTGTTAAATTTTCCCCCGTCTTACTAGAAAATAAACTATATTATTACTTTGGAACTCTAGTTCAACTATATATCAACTGTATACCTAATTAACGGTCTTAACACCAGTTGATAATCCTTGCCTGTGTCTTTTAATTTCCTAGAGGGTCATCAGTGCAACTTGCTAATTTCTGTCATTCCTTCTACATTACTAGCTGCTATTTTTCTGTGATTATAGCTCCAATTCAAGAGGGAAAATCTGTCCCTACTTTTTTTTATTTATTTATTTTTGTCCCTTTTTTTTTTTTTTTTTTGGTCTTTTTAGGGTAACACCCACGGCATATGGAGGTTCCCAGGCTAGGGGTCCAACTGGAGCTACAGCAATGCCAGATCCTTAACCCACTGAGCGAGGCCAGGAATCGAACCCACAACCTCATGGTTCCTAGTCAGATTTGTTTCCTATGTGCCACAACAGGAACTCTCAGTTCCTACTTTTAAAAGGCAAGATAAAGACCTAATTTTTTCCCTTTAGTCCCCAGTTTTCAGAGTAAAGTCAAAAATGGGTTCAACAGTCTCCTCAAATGCCAGCTCTGGCTTTCTGTTTTCTGTGGAGAAAGAAAACAGAGCATTATGGAGTCATGAATTTTCCTTGAATTTTAAAATCTGGCTGAATTACCTAGATCATTATAGTCATTCTCCTTTTCATGCTCTTTTTCATTACATCTTTTGGCTTTATGGGGCTTCTTAAAGCTGACTTTTTTGTCCTTTTAATACAACCTCATCGATTTTTTTTTAAAACATCTAAAAATTTTGAGTTCATAGTAGTGTAATGAGCATTGTATGTCTCACCTAGACTAAACAGTACTGAGTATTCTGTCCTATGTGCTTTAGTTCCCCCTTCTCCTCCTCTTTTCTGGAGCTAAATTGTTTGAAATTTGTTATAACAATGTGATGCTTAACCTCTGTATACTTTTGCATGTGTCTCTTAAGAACAAACATTCCCATGTATTACATAGTTAGAATACCATCATTGCCTCTAAGAAATTTACCATTAATATATTAGTACCCACCATATATTACACATTAATATATCCCCAATTACTCCAAGAGTGTCTATAGCCTAGGGAAGAGAGTGGTGATCCAGGATCCAGTGGGCATCACTCATTGCATTTGACTGTCACATGTCTCATTTCTTGACATTTGACTGTTTTAAAGAATCCAAAAGGTTAAATGTTTTAGAGAACATCCCATAGTCTGTCTAATTGCTTCCTATGGCTAGGTTCAGGGTAAACTTTTTTGACAAGAATACTATCTAGTGATGTTTGCCTCATCTGTGAGATGATCCTTTGAGTTCATGTGAAGATCACATGCATATCCTATGCCTGAAGATTTTCAACTCAGTAGTTTTAGCACTTATTACTGATCTTTGCCTAGATCGCTTACATTGCTGGTTGCAAAGTGATAGTTTTCTGATGCTCTCATTCCTTTTCATTAGCTGGTGTTCTTATATAATGAAGACCTCTTTCTGCCTGCTTTTGGTATCCCTGTGGTTGTAGAGTATATTTAATCTGTTATAATCCATTACCATCATTATTCTTTTTGATGACCAAATTTGGCCTGTAGTGATGACCCCATTAATTTTTTTAAGCTTGCTTTTTTGCAGGCATTCTGGCATAAGGTATCTCAGGCTCACCTTCTGATTAGCCTTGGTTCCTTTTAGCATGGATTTATATTTTTGTGTGGCCATCCATACCCATGGCATATGGAAGTTCCTAGTCCAGGGACCTAATCCTGTCTGTACCTGCCACCTACACTGCAGCTACGACAATGCCAGATCCTTTAACCCACTGTACCACAGCAGGAACTCCCTTAGCATGGATTTCTGTGCTCAGTCCATCTCTATATCTTCTTTTATCTCAGTCCCAACATGGCCAACACAGTCAATGCTGCTCTGAAGCCTTTGGAAACACTTTCCCGGATTGTGAACCAGCCCAGTAGCCTTTTTGGCAGCAAGAGTGCTTCGAGCAAGAGCAAGTCTGAGCAGGATGCCCAAGGAGCTGCTCAGGATTCTAATAGCAACCAGCAGGATCCAGGTAGGGAATAAGAGCCAATGGACTAGAAAGCTGGCTGGGTGGGCATAGTTATTTTATGGGCATGGCATCACAACTGTTCTGGCTTGGTATTGTTTCTCTGGGAACTTGCTGGCCTTCCACAGATCTGTCATAGTGGCGTGGGAATCTGCCCCACAAAGAATTCCTTAAAATTGCAGCCTTATTTGGCTCTCCTCACACGTAGCCTTGTCTTTTCCTTTGTCACCCATTCATTTATTCTCTGAGAACTTGCAAATTTTCCCAAGGAAGGGACCTTATTGCCTTCATGCTTGCCTCGTGGTGCCCCACTCATAGGCACCCTTTGATTATTTTGCTGGTTGGTTGATTGTTTCAGGCGAGCCTGGGGAAGCAGAAGTGCAGGAGGAGGATCATGATGTCACTCAGACAGAGGTGGCAGATGGGGATATCATGGATGGGGAGGCTGAAACCGACTCAGTGGTGATTGCTGGGCAGCCTGAGGTGCTCAGTTCACAAGAGATGCAGGTAGGGAGGCAGATCACCCAGCATACCCCTGTTGTGGCGCTGAACCAAAACCCCAAAGTGTTGTGGGTGGGTGAGTACTTTAGATCCTTGCCTAAATGCTGTCTATTTTGAAGAGGAGCACAGATGATATGCTTAGTAGATGCTCAGCAAATGTGTTTGAATTGTATTAAATGAGGGGTGGGTTCAGGGCCTGGATGCCATGTGCTATGAAATGGAATAGATCCCAACAGGAAAACTTAGTCATGGCTGAAATGTTGATGTGGAAAGCTGGCCTGAGCCCTTTGGGCCCAGGGTCTTTGATTTACTTGGCTCTAGTCATTAATGGAAGCTCCTTAACATCACTGTTGCACCTATAGCACCAGCTCTTACTGGGGCATTCAAATGGCAGTCTTCTAAAAACCCTAAAGAAAGCATTGTAATTTCTGGAGCTGGTAGCAATAGTAAGAAACGGGGCCTACAGTCCTGAGCTGCTAGCTCTAAGGAGATCTGCATGTATTCCTGAACAGTATAAAGACTTAATCTGGTCTCAGATAACTGGGTGAACCTATTTGAAGGACAGTCTGAGTGTGGATTGGCAGCACGTGGTAGTTTCTGTGCTCTTAACACCAAGTGTGTGGTGTTTATGTCATATCCTCTGTCACATATTATCCTAGAAATATATGCTCCCTTGCTGGCTTTTTTTAGGGTTTCAGTGCGAGCACAATGATAGACTTGTGTGCATCCATATATATGTTCTATTTCTCTCCAGGTTGAGAATGAGCTGGAGGACCTGATAGATGAGTTGCTTGAGAGGGATGGCGGATCTGGGAACAGTACAATTATAGGTGAGAGCCCCAGAACTGAGTATAGCCTCTTCCTTTGCCTCAGTCTCTCTTGGGAGGACCCTTTTTCTCATCATCTGCTTGCTCAGCTCTGCCTAAGGGCTCATAGCCAGCCTAGATTGCTGCTTGTCTTGATGTTGACAGTCTTACAGATGAGAAATTCACAAGCCATCTACAGACCTGTGGCTGGTCTGAAGCATTGCCTGTGTGGGAGGGGTGGAGGGGGTGGCCATCAGTATAGATAATACATCAGGCACATCAAGAGTGTTTATTCATGGAGGCCTAGAGGAGGCTATAGAGGCTGTAGGGTGAGAAGGCACTTAACTTTCAGTTCTTCAGTGAAATCCAGGGGCTTTCTGCCTCTGAGTCTCAGTAGTGTAAAAATAGTGATCATTCCCTTAAGGATAGCCCTTTTAACAACTCAAGAGGGAAAACAGCAAAGGTACTCTACTGTCACCTGGCTCCAAGGGTATGTGTTATTTGTTTTTTGTTTTTTGTTTTTTTTTTTACTTTTATTGATGAAGGAAAACAAAGGATAAACGGAAGTAGACATGTATTCCTAAATTTGACAAGGCTTTTTCACACCTATTATCCTCCGTGGTTTCACAATTAGTGGGATTGGCAGGGCAGATGTGATCATCCCATTTTACAGATGAGGAAACTGAGACTCAGACAGGTAAAGTGACTGGCCAAGCTCACCTAGCTAGTCAACAGCAGAGAACCCAGGTCTTCTCCCTCATCCAAAAAAAAAAAAAAAGGATATCTGCTGGGTGTACATAGCTACTTTAGGCGCACCCAATCTGGAAAGGGAAGTCCTCTGTTGTTCAGTGAAGGCTCTGCTCTGTAACCTTCAGTGAGCAGAAGTGGAGAGGATGAATCACAAGAGGACGTGCTGATGGATGAAGCTCCTTCCAACCTCAGCCAAGCTTCCACCTTGCAGGCCAACCGAGAAGGTGAGAGTGCCGAGGCCAGAAAGGCCTCCCTTCTTGCCCTGCACGTCTGACAGACACTACACTAGGGTTTTCCTGGAGGCAGCTGCCCACATGTGCAGAATAAGGAAGCATCTGTCTGCATGCGCTGACATACACCATCCACTTTATCCTCAGCCAGTTTTTCAAATAACATGTTACTACTGCTTGCCCAAAAGTTTGTCACTTCTTACTTGGTTCGCTTTCTTCTCACCCACCTGCTATCATCGCTACAGATTCCCTCTTACCAACAGGATGCAGTCAGTAGCAAAGTAGGGCTGGAAAGGCAAGGGGGCACCAACAGACTTGGCCACGTCCTAGACCATGGCTCCTCAAGCACCACTGTACAGCCAGCCTCCACATTCAGCCACCCTGCTCAGCGTGTTGATGCATTGATTGGCACTCTCAGGAAATCAGGGCTGGCTCACTAAGTCTGTACATCACCCCAGATCTGGTTCTTCCTCTCCTAGAGTCAAATACCCCATTGCCTTCCCACTCAGTCTGCCGGCCTGCACAGTAGCCTGTTTTCTAGCTACTCAGTATAGTCCTCCAATGTGCTCCCTTTGTTTTAGATTCCATGAATATCCTGGACCCTGAGGATGAGGAGGAGCACACTCAGGAAGAGGACAGCAGTGGCAGTAACGAGGATGAGGATGATAGTCAGGATGAAGAGGAGGAGGAGGAGGAAGATGAGGAAGATGATCAGGTGAGGGGGGACTGTGTTTGGGTGGTTCAGACAACCTCTTCCATGGGAACACAGCTGGAGAAAACCAACAGTCTGGGTTGCTAGCCTCAGCGCCTCCCTCCCTCATGTGCAAATGTGGCCATGACACCAGACTTCAGAAAATCCTTACCTCCAGCAATTCTCCATCTCCTATTTTCCCCTTAAGGAGGATGATGAAGGTGAAGAGGGAGATGAAGACGATGACGACGATGGCTCTGAAATGGAATTGGATGAGGATTACCCTGATATGAACGCTTCTCCCTTGGTCCGATTTGAGCGCTTTGACCGGGAGGATGATCTCATCATTGAGTTTGACAACATGTTCTCCAGTGCTAGTAAGATACAGGGGCTCAGCTGGGTTTTATCTCTTGATTCTTACACCCTGAACCAGAGCAGCTATCAATCTGATACAGAAAGCACTTCTTTTCTATGCTGACTTTCTGGGGCAAGGGATATCTGAATCCATCTTTCTCAATAAGTATAAACCTAGAAGAAGGAATTTTGAGAGGCTGCTTTTGTTCTCTCCACCTCAATAAACAGGCAGCCATTTTAGAGCCTGGACAACTTGATGATACTCTTGAATTTTTTTAAAAAGTGAGACCAAGGCTGACTGCATCAGGCACCCATGTGCACGCTACAGTGATAGGGAAATTACTAATTCTAATGTCTGTAGCAGTGGATCTTGAGAGTTTGGATGGACACCTTTGAGCTTGGCATTGGAGAGTAGATTTGAACACATTCACTCTGTTCATCAAGGATGCATCTTTTCGGAGGAGAGAAAGAATCTTCCCTCCTCTCCCATCAACGTCAGAATTGCCTTTTAGCATCGAGTTCTTAAGCTGTCTTGAGAAGGCAGGTCTTTACCCTCAGATCACAAGCACAACATAGTAGAAAACACTGAACTGTTCTGGTCTGTTGTCTTGGCCAAGTAGTCTCTTACCTCTTTGAGCCTCAGTTTGTCACCTGTAAATTAAAAATGTAAAAAGAAAAATGGGGTGGATTACATTATTTTCAAGATAGTTTTTATTCTGTGATTTTCTTTGCGTTTTTATGATTTCCATCAATCTTTCTAAGTTGAGCCTCTGTCCATTCAGCAAATTGAACAAATAGTTGAGGAGTGCCTACCAGGGATACAGCAGTCCTTTTCCTTCACAAGAGCTTATGGTCTGTTAGGAATTAGGAGTAAACAGGCATTACATTGTAGTTTGGTAAGAAAGCAGAGAATAAAGGGTTTTTATGCCAATTTGTAGAATCAGAAGGAGTAATATCTAGGCTAAGATCAAAAGAGCAGGTGAAAAAGGGGGAGAGGAGCCTCAAGGCGGAGAGAACAGCATGTTTCTGAGGGGCCTACAAGTATCACTGTGGCTTAGTGTAGAGAATGGATTGGGAGAAGGTACTATTTAGCAGTCTGTTGCAGTATCTAGGTGAGAGGTAGTGGCATAAGTTATGATAGTGTCAGTGGTTGTAGATGAAATGTGGGAATGAGGGAGAAAGGACAAAGCTCAGGTTTCCGTGTGAGGAAGTAAGGCCCAGGAGACATGGTTCTGCTTGAACAACCATGGAAGAAATTTCTTTTTGGCACTGACCTCTTTGCATATTGTCCTTGCAGCAGACATCCCCCCATCCCCAGGAAATATCCCTACCACCCACCCACTGATGGTACGCCATGCAGACCACAGTTCCCTGACACTGGGCAGTGGCTCCTCTACAACGCGTCTTACCCAGGGCATCGGACGCAGTCAGAGGACCCTGAGGCAGCTGACAGCCAATACAGGCCATACCATTCACGTTCACTACCCTGGGAATCGCCAGCCCAATCCTCCTCTTATACTCCAGAGGTGAGTCACAAGAAAGATTGTTGGGCTTACTGAGTTTCAGCATTGTCTGGACCTGGGAGGATAATGCTCCCATCACACACACAAATGTTTTAGTCCTGTTTCTTTGTGAATTATATGTGCATATTTTAGGGGAACACCAGATTGTATAACATGTTCTTTTGCTTAAGTGTTCCATGTATACATTCAGCAAATCATTAATTGTCTCATATGCCAAGCACATAGCACTTAAAGAGACAAGACAGGATCTTTGCCCTTTGGCTTAGAGTTTCCCCACTAAAAAGAAACATTGTAGAAGTGAAAGAAAAAAATAAAGGTGTCAGAGTGGTCAATATACAGATTATAGTAGGTGTACAAGAAAGGTATTATACTCTAATGCAGTACCTGGCATTCATTATCAGTGACATCGATCTAGGAACTATGGAGAAATTCGCAACCTCAGCCAAAAAAAAAGTTTCAAACTAATGGAGTGGTTAGAAACATGAGACTTACATACAATATGATCAGGTCCATGATAGTCTTATGCATTTCCTAGAGAATACAGGAAGGATCTCACAGTAACAGGTTGCAGGGCTCTTACAAATGTTCAGTGACCATGGCATCCCACCATTACCCTACAGGTTGCTTGGTCCCTCTGCTGCTGCTGATATCCTTCAGCTAAGCAGCAGCCTTCCCCTTCAAAGCCGGGGCCGGGCCCGCCTCCTAGTGGGCAACGATGACGTCCACATCATCGCCCGATCTGATGATGAACTACTGGATGACTTTTTCCATGATCAGAGCACAGCTACCAGCCAAGCAGGCAAGTTTATGTGGTGAAAGAGAGGGTAATGTTTGTCGGGTTGTTTTTCCCTTCTGAGGGAAAGCAAAACAGTATCTACCCTGCCTAGAGAAACCCCATTTTATAGGAGCCAGAACCATTCAGTGACCTGAGACCAAGGGCAATAATAAAACTATTATACCTGGATACCTATGATGTGCCAAACTTTGTGATAGACCTTGGGTCCTGTTAGGGAAGTACTGCAATTTTTGGATTCATTGATATTTGATAAGGTAGAGTCTCACTTTCCTTTGTTCCTCTACAGGGACCCTGTCCAGCATCCCCACAGCTCTGACCCGTTGGACAGAGGAATGCAAAGTTCTTGATGCTGAGAGCATGCATGACTGTGTTTCAGGTGTGTGGCAGCTTGGTTATCAAGGCAGTAGTGAGTCTTCCAGGGCTGGGACAGTTGTGTGGAAAATTGTTTCCCTGGTTCTTTGTGGCCATAAGCTCTGCCTCTTGGCTTTCTCCCCCACCTCCCCTGAGTAACCTCTGATCCTTGCTTCTTTGGTCCAGTTGTTAAAGTGCCCATTGTCAATCACCTGGAATTCCTGAGGGATGAGGAGCTGGAAGAAAGGCGGGAGAAACGCAGGAAACAGCTAGCTGAGGAAGAAACAAAGATAACCGACAAAGGCAAAGAAGATAAGGAGAACAGGGATCAGAGTGCACAGGTGATTCCCAAGAGCTGAGAGTATTCTTATTTGGCTATGTCAGCCTTAACTTTACCTCAGTTTTGGCATACACATGGCACCAAGAGTCACCGAAGATTCCAGGACATTCACGTTGAACCTGAGAGATATTCCATTCCAAATTCACTGTACAATTGCAGTTTTTAGGCAAAGAAATTCAAACCCGGGGGATGGGGGAATTACTTCTCCAGTGTTTTGCAGGGGGAAATGAGCCAGACCTAGAGCGCCTCCTAACTCACCAATTACACTATGTAGCTTCTACTTTCACTGACTACTGGTAGACTAGAAGAATGACCTTGACTAAGCCCATGCTCTTGGTGTTTCACTCCCATTTCTCTCAGTGGATTGCCTTGCCAAGTATTGGGGAGACCTTACCAATATGATACCATTCCAACATTTGAATAAGTTGGGCTAGGCTTCAGATCAGAGAAAATGTTCCTACCCTGAACATCACATGTCATTTTCTAGGGCTCAATTTGTGAAATCTCTAACATGATTTTGTTTTTTCTGAAACCTCTGGAACTTCGAACGATATAGCATTAAAATATACAAAGTAAATGCTGATAGAAATACAAGGAAATTAGGAGTTCCCACTGTAGCACAGTGGGTTAAGAATCTGACTGAAGCAGCTCGGGTCCAATCCCTGGCCTGGTGCAGTAGGTTAAAGGATCTGGCATTACTGCAGCTGTGACATAGGTCGTAGCTGTGGCTTGGATTCAGTCCCTGGCCCAGGAACTTCCATATTGCCACAGATGTGACCATATTAAAGAAAGAAATTAAAAGACTAAAGTTGAAAGATTTTATTAAACCACATTCAACACTCAGGGTAGCAGATAGATTTTAAAGGATATTGAAATGTTCAATTGTGATAAACTTGATCTAACAAATACTTTTGTATAGAACTTTTACCTAATAACTAATAACATTGTTTCAAACACATGAAAAAGGATAGGAAATAAGCAAACCTGACATGTGATTGAAAAGTGTACATCATGAACCCAAGGAAGGGAAATAGATATCATAGATGAAACTTTAAGAAATTGTTGCTGGTCTCAATGATGATTTTCAGGTCATGTACCATGCCCAAGCCTAACTCTAACATAGTTTTAATTATCCTTTCCTCTCACTGTTCAGCTCCCTGGCTCTTTCCCCCTTGTTCCCAAGCCATCCTTGAACATTTTTAGATATATTTGCATGTTAAAGTGCTCATCTTCCATCTAGGTCATATGTGGGAGATGATGACTATTACAGTTGACCTCTAACTCATGTGCTTTCAAAGTCCCACATTGGTCTGTCCCTTTTCTTTGCAGTGCACTGCATCTAAGACAAATGACTCCACTGAACAGAACCTCTCAGGTAACTCTCCCTCCCTTCTCTTTTTCTTGCTAATTGGTTGGTTCTTTATCCTGACCCTTCCAAGTAGCTGGCCTAAGTGGGCTGAAGATGAACACTAGTGCTCTGTGGGATGAGGTAGTAGATTGTATAGTTTTAGGGTCATACCCCATCTTGGAGATAACTATACAGTCTACTGTCTTTCCCACGGTAGTACACTCCCCCTCCGACGTGCTCTGTTTAGGTTCTCGTTCTGATTATGCTGTGCTGTGTTCTAACATATGTAGCAAGGCCATGGGTCCTGCCCCCTTTTGTGACTATCATGGTGTGTGGTCTTCCATGAGAGTGCCTGATGACAGTGGTTCCTAAATACCAGTCCTCAGTGGCAATAAACAGAACAAGGGAGGTTTGATGAGTTTTTCAGAAAGCTGAATTTGCTCAATTTAAAAAACCATTATAAATTATGAAGATTGTGTATTTCCTACTTCTTTGGTATCAAATATTTTTAATAAGTGATATTAATGGGATTTTTTTCTTGGCTAAAATAAAAGTTCGTTATTTTTTCTTTTTATATAAGATTTCATTGGGTCTGTGGAATCTAAAAGTCTAGGAATATTGTCTTGAACAGTCTGCTTCGAGGGAAGATAGCTCTGTGGGCTAAATGGTATTACTACTATATGCTCTCTTTTCCTCCGTCTAATCTTCCTAATGTCAGCACCATTTTGTAATTCTAACAACTGATCCATGTAGTATTATATGTCTCCTCCACCCCTATTTCCTCAATTTTCTTCTCCTTCCCTATATCTTCTGTCTCCTTTGGCACTTGAGTTGGGAAATGATTCTACCAAACCCTACACAATGTTTTTTAAAGCAGTGAAACAGGTTAGGTGTCCTGGTGGCCATGAATCTAGCAAAAGGTCTTTGAAATGGCCTGTCATCAGGTAAAATGGCTCTTTGCCTCCTGCCCTTCTGGAGGATTCTGCTCATGCCGGGGTGAGGTAGTAAGTTGTATTGTTGTGGGGTAGGGATTTTAGGCCCCAATTAGAAGATAACTATACAACTTACTACTTTCCCTGGGGTGTAGCATGTTCACATTTAACCTTGATACCGCTGCCTCCATCAGAGGTTTAGATGTTCCTTGGATAGTCAGGACTGCAAGACAAGGGAGGTGGAAGGGGACAGGTAATATTTAAGGTGAGGCAAATATTAGAGTGACTTGAACTCTCCCCCTTCTACCTGGGGCACAGAAAGGATTTAATTCTTAGAATCTACAAGGAGTCACATCTTCAGTTCAGGGACTAAGATAGCACTGCGCCTTAGCCCTCATCCTGAGTATACTAGACCAGCCACAAGCTGATCCTAGAAGCACTTGGTGGTTGAGGGGACTCTTGCATCACTGAGTGGGATACTTGTCATGCCACATGTGCTGATTGAATGACAACCCCATTGTCTTTCTTTCCGAGAAAGATGGGACTCCCATGCCTGACAGCTATCCAACAACCCCATCTTCAACTGATGCAGCTACATCTGAGCCCAAGGAGACCCTTGTAACTCTGCAGCCCTCACAACAGCAACCAACACTCCCACCCCCACCAGCCTTGGGAGAGATTCCTCAAGAGCTGCAGTCCCCAACTGGAGAAGGGGGGAGCTCTACACAACTATTAATGCCTGTAGAGCCAGAAGAATTGGGTCCCACAAGGCCAAGTGGAGAAGTGGAAACAACTCAGATGGAACTATCTCCTGCTCCCACTATAAGTGAGTAGAATTTCAGGGTTTGGGGCTGGAGGTATAAAACAGGAGGGAAGAATGGACATCTTGGTGGTTTATCTTTACTCTCTTACCTTAGAGGAATAATAGAAGCTTAAGCCCTCATAGTAGGATCTCATCTTGCACATTACCATTTTAGCTAAAGTCGGCGTTTCTTTTTGTACTCATGTGATTATACATCTGAGTATCTTAATGATACTAGTAATGATGCCAACAGTTTGAGGTAATTGCTCTGTTCCTGGCTATCATGCCATGCTTATTTAAAAAACAATCCTCCAGGAGTTCCTTTTTAGCACAGAAGGTTAAAGATGCAGCGATTTCAGTCCTTGGCCTGGGAACTTCCACATGCTGCGAGGCATGGCCCAAAAAAAAAAAAAAAAATCCTCCAAAGTAGAGGGTGTTATCTCCATGAACAAACTGAAACTCAGAAGTGAAATAATTAGCCCGAGATCACTCAGTAAGTGGTTGAGCTGTGGTTAAAATTCAGATCTATATAACTCTGAAGCTTGTTTTCCTTCAACATTTCCAGGAATGGCAAGCACATGACCATACATATAGCAGCTCTCCCATCCTGACCAACACCATTTATCTCATGGCACTATTTCCACTAGTTTGAAATGGGGCCTCAAAGTTCTTCTCAGCACTGTTCCAACAGGGTCAACTGAAGCCTATTTGCCATCGCCGTTCTGTATTATACTGCCTGTGACATGCTCTGGAGAAACCTTAAGGTGTAGGGGTTTTTTCCTTCAGGGAACCTTGTTTGTTTAGATAGGCAGAACCAAAGGACATATGCAAGTGGTGCCTGCAGGGAATTTGGAAGTGACAGGATCCCTTACCTCAAGTGCCTAGAGAAGTACTTCACATGCGTGCCTGGAACACTATAGATGTTCAAGAGATGCTAGAAAGGACTTAAGCTGAGTCCTTTAAAAGCAAATGAAGTTGAGGGGGGAGCATCAGACCAGCGTGAAATGAAGGTGAAGAAGTGAGAAGTCTGTCTGGCTGCTTCTTAATTCAGCCCCCTCTTCGAGGCAGAGATCTAACTTCTCCATGTGACTTCCTCCTAGCCTCTCTTTCCCCAGAGAGAGCTGAAGATTCTGATGCTCTGACAGCTGTCAGCAGTCAACTGGAAGGCTCTCCTATGGACACCAGCAGCCTGGCTTCCTGCACCCTGGAGGAGGCTGTGGGTGACACCTCAGCAGCTGGCAGTTCTGAGCAGCCCACAGCTGGCAGCTCCACTCCTGGGGATGCCCCACCAGTTGTGCCAGATGTACAAGGCAGGGGTGATGGGTCAGGGGAACCTACCCAGCCCCCTGAGGACAGGTGAGCTCTGTGTGAGTAAGAGGAGGGCAGGATGTGTTGGCGGGTACATCAAGCCACATTCGTACATGTTAACTAATGCACATGCTTTGTACACTGGGGAAGTCAACTTGGCTTCTATGAGAAAGGGGGTAATAAGTAGGAAAATGTAATACAGAGAACAACCTGAAAATGATTTCCTTCAGCTCTCCCCCTGCATCCTCTGAGAGTTCTTCCACCAGAGATTCTGCTGTGGCCATTTCTGGAGCAGATTCCCGGGGAATCCTAGAAGAGCCACTGCCTTCAACAAGCAGTGAAGAAGAAGATCCTCTTGCAGGTGAGTTGCATGTATGCTCAGGCCATCTTAGCATAGGAATGCCCACCAGTCAAACTGTTCAAACCAGACAGAGGGCAGCATATATATGGGAGGAGGATCTGTAGTAAGGGGATGTTGACACTGCACAGTGGAATGAGCCAAAGCCTTTGGAGTCATCCTCACTCTCCCACCACCTTTTAGGATCTGGAGCCATTACTCAGCATCTTGATCCTCATTGATACTGAGACGGTAATAATAGCTACATGGTGGGGTCTTGTTGAAGGTTAAGTGACAGTGCACACAGAGAACCTGGCACATAACAAGAGCTGTTCTGAGCCTAGAGAAAGAGTGGGTAGGCCTTCTCTCTGTGTTCTGTATTGTTGGCTTGTAGTGAGAACAGACAAAGGTGGTTTCCCCCCAAAACAAGGCTATTGGTTTCTTTCATCCAAGTATGTTTTAGGCATCAGTAAAACTGAGAGTCCCTTCACATCTTGCATCTTCCCTTAGGTATCAGTCTCCCCGAAGGTGTAGACCCCTCTTTTCTGGCTGCTCTGCCTGATGACATCCGCCGAGAAGTCCTGCAGAACCAGCTGGGCATTCGTCCTCCAACACGGACTGCCCCCTCAACAAATAGCTCAGCTCCTGCAGTGGTGGGGAATCCTGGTGTGACTGAAGTGAGCCCTGAGTTCCTGGCTGCCCTGCCTCCAGCCATCCAGGAAGAAGTATGTGAGCGGGGGACTGGTGGGACCAGGCTGCCTAGCCATAGGTATACCCCCATTGACTCCTCCTGCTCCATAGGTGCTGGCACAGCAGAGAGCTGAGCAACAGCGAAGAGAACTAGCACAGAATGCCAGCTCGGACACCCCCATGGACCCTGTGACCTTCATCCAGACTCTGCCCTCAGACCTGCGCCGTAGTGTCCTAGAGGACATGGAGGACAGTGTGTTGGCCGTGATGCCACCTGACATTGCAGCCGAGGCCCAAGCCCTGAGGCGAGAGCAGGAAGCCCGGCAGAGGCAGCTCATGCACGAGCGGCTCTTTGGGCACAGCAGCACCTCTGCACTCTCTGCCATTCTCCGAAGCCCGGGTACAGAGGGAGACAAGTGGGAGGGCTCTGGAATGTCTAGCTTTAGCCACATGAGACACTTTCCTTTTGTATTACCTGGACGTAGTGCAGTACACATGCCCTGCCCAATTTTAGTTTCGTTTTTTTTCCTTCCAGCTTTCACCAGTCGCCTAAGTGGCAACCGTGGGGTCCAGTACACTCGCCTTGCTGTGCAGAGAGGTGGCACCTTCCAGATGGGGGGTAGCAGCAGTCATAACAGGTACTATTGCCTGTCCTTGTTCACCTTGCCATACCACCTCTCATGTCTGCTACTAGTCTAATTCCTTTTATTTATAGGTGGAGAGGCTGGATATCTCTCTAGAATGTTTGTTTGAATGAATAGGGGGAAGCCAGATCTTTGGACTCCCCCTTCAGAAAGCCACACTTTGGGGTTAGTGTAGCTACTGTAGACCATAATCCCAAAGTAAGGTAGCAGGCAGTAGCTGTGGTTACAGCAAGAAAAGCCACCTGCCTCCCATGCACATAGGAGAAGAGTGAGCTGCTTGCCTTGAGAATATAACATCTAGGCTGCAGAAGTAGAGAATTTATTTTAACCAGGCCAGAGTGGACCATGCCAAAATGTGAAGGGAGTAATCACTCTATACAGCAGGCAATCTCCTGGTAGTCTAAAGAAGGCTGAAATAAGCATTACCTCCTAAGAGTCTAGGGGCAGTCCAATTTTAACAGTTGATGATACAGACTTAGGCTGGAATGTGTGATGTAGGGCAAGTCAGTTAACCTATCTGAGCCTCTTGCTCTTCCTTTCACAATTGGGTTCTCTAATCTTTACAGCAGCCCTGTGAGGAAGCTGTTATACATGTTGTAAAGTGACTGGTACGTAGTAGGCACTCGAGGGGGCAACTCTTGTTACCATTTAGAGTCCTTGGACTGGACACCCTCCCTTCTTGAGATTCCTGGGAGGTATCCAGTTCATCCCCCTCCCTTAAGCCTGTGCCTAATCCCAGAGCTCTAGCCAAAGTGTTACCCAGAAACCATGCACTGTTCCAGGCCGTCTGGCAGTAACGTGGATACTCTCCTACGCCTCCGGGGACGGCTCCTCCTGGATCACGAAGCCCTGTCTTGTCTTCTGGTACTGCTTTTTGTGGATGAGCCAAAGCTCAATACTAGCCGTCTACACCGAGTACTGAGAAATCTCTGCTACCATGCCCAGACCCGCCACTGGGTCATCCGCAGCCTCCTCTCCATCTTGCAACGCAGCAGTGAGAGTGAGCTATGCATTGAAACACCCAAGCTGTCCTCAAGTGAGGAAAAGGGCAAAAAGTCAAGCAAGAGCTGTGGGTCAAGCAGCCATGAGAACCGGCCCCTGGACCTACTACACAAAATGGAATCTAAGAGCTCCAACCAGCTTTCCTGGCTCTCAGTATCCATGGATGCAGCCCTAGGCTGCAGGACTAATATATTCCAGATTCAGCGTTCAGGAGGGCGCAAACATACTGAGAAGCATGCAAGCAGTGGCTCCACTGTCCACATCCATCCTCAGGCTGCTCCTGTTGTCTGCAGACATGTTCTGGACACACTCATTCAACTGGCCAAGGTGAGGAACCCAACTCCTAGAGATAGAAGAGGGGTATCAGTTACTAGGTGAAATCTGAACTCTGGGGGAGCTAGCAAGTCTTCACTGTTGGTACTGAGGCCTATATTGCTTCTGGTAAATTGTGTAGTAAATAACTTTGTGGGGTTCTTTATCTTCACTCTTTATGATTTTTATGCATAATCTCATTCAGTCCTCAGAACAACCCTCAGCGGTCTGTATGGTTCCCATTTTACAGATGAAGAAGCTGGGATTCAAAAATTTTTAGTTTTGTCATGTGACTAATAAGTGATGAAGCTGGTTGGAACTTAGTTTAGTCTTCTTTCTAATAACTTTGCTCCCATTTGTTGAGGGATTACCTTGTACCAGGCACTATGCAAAATACATTACCTCTAATCTCAACAGTTTTGCACAGCAGTATAGGTAGCCTCTCATTTTATAAGTATGGAGATGGATGCTCAGAAAGAGTTTGCTAATCAGTGTTCCCATTGCATCACAGCAGAAACAAGTCTGACTAGTATTCATGAGGATGCGGGTTCGATCCCTTGTCTCTGGGTTGGGGATCCAGTGTTACCATGAGCTATAGTGTAGGTCACAGACAAGGCTTAGATCCTGAGTTGTGGCAGTGGCATAGGCTAGCAGCTACAGCTCTGATGCATCCCCAGCCTGGTGTTTTCCATATGCCGTGGGCGCAGCCCTAAAAAGCAAAAAAAAATTTTTTTAGAAGAGTTTGCTAATCATCTGTGTCTCTCCAAAGCTTTTCTTTTTCTTTCTTTCTCTCTCTCTCTCTTTCTGTTTCTTTCTTTCCCACCCTGCAATGTATGGAGTTTCCAGGCCAGGGATCACATCTAAGCTGCGGTTGCAACCTAAGCTGCAACTGTGGCAGCACCAGATCCTTAACCCACTGTGCCAGGCTGGGAATCAAACCTGTGTCCCAGCACTCCCAGGATGCCACTGATCCTGCTGTGCTACAGCAGGAACTCCTCCCTACCAAGCTTTTGTTCATTTCTCTAGGCTGCTTCACAACATCAGTTGGATAAAACTCCTGTGTTACATCTAGGTGCCAGTTGTCTTTACTTGTCAGGAAGACATTTTCTATGTAGACCTCCTAGACCAAGCCCATCCTTCTTTTCCCGGCAGGTGTTTCCCAGCCACTTCACACAGCAGCGGACCAAAGAAACAAATTGTGAGAGTGATCGGGAGAGGGGTAGTAAGCAGGCCTGCAGCCCATGCTCTTCACAGTCCACCAGCAGTGGCATTTGCACAGACTTCTGGGACTTATTGGTAAAACTGGACAACATGAATGTCAGCCGGAAAGGCAAGAACTCCGTGAAGTCAGTGCCAGTGAGCGCTGGTGGTGAGGGGGAAACCTCCCCCTACAGCCTTGAGGCCTCTCCATTGGGGCAGCTCATGAACATGTTGTCACACCCAGTCATCCGCCGGAGCTCTCTCTTAACCGAGAAACTCCTCAGACTCCTTTCTCTCATCTCAATTGCTCTCCCAGAAAACAAAGTGTCGGAAGCACAGGCTAATTCTGGCAGCAGTGCTTCTTCCACCACTGTTGCCACCTCAACCACATCTACTACCACTACCACTGCTGCCTCCAGCACGCCCACTCCCCCTGCTGCAACCACCCCTGTCACTTCTGCTCCAGCCCTGGTTGCTGCCACGGCTATATCCACCATTGCCGTAGCCGCTTCGACCACAGTGACTACCCCCACGACTGCTACCACTACTGTTTCAAGTAAGTGTGGATGTAAGCTGGGAATTTGGGGTGTGTACACCTACCTCACTCCCCCACTCCTGCATCCCAGTATTCCTCCCTAAATGATAGCAATCGGCTTGGTTTGTGTTTGTGAGAGCCAAACATGTTCATTCTCATCCTCATTGGTCCGAGTTCCTCTGTCTTCCCTCTTCCCCTCCTTTCCTCCTCTCCCTTTCCCCCCACCTCCACATACCCATACACATGAACACACATACTCTCTATCTTCCTTTCCTTCTTTTTCTCCCTCCCTCCCCCCGCCCCCATTCTTCCCTCTCCCTCCCTCCCTCCTTTCCACTCCTGTGAAGAACAGAAGACATTTGCTGAATGTGGCTTCCCCTAGGCTAAGCACCAAAAGGAGGAAAGTCCCTGTCTTCAAAGACTTCCCAAACTTTCTAACCTGGTTCAAGAAGCCAGTTCTCAGCAAACAGTTAAGAGCAGGCAGGATACAATATGAATCAGGGTAAAATGGAATGGCCAGGTAATCCCAGGAAGCAAGTGGACTGAACTCTATAACAGACTAGTAAACATCATTGGAAGGAACAGATTTTGGAGGGGGCTTTCTGAGGGTGATGGTAGAACAGTTGAGAAAAATGTCTAGGATTCTTTGTCACTTTAGAAGGTAGTCATAAGAGTCCTTGGCATCTGAAGTCATTTGGATTTGGCTATCATTTTCACTACTTTTCCATTTTGAAGCCCTGGACAGTACAGTGATTCCTTGGCTTTGCCACTGAAGTCTCTGACATGCAGGTATCAGAGGCTTACAGTGTTCTTTGTGTTTCCTCAAAGCTTCTACTACTAAGGCCAGCAAATCTCCAGCAAAGGTGGGTGATATGGGCAGCAGCAGCACAGACTTTAAAATGGTATCCTCTGGCCTCACTGAAAACCAGCTCCAGCTCTCTGTGGAGGTAAGTCCAAATTCTTCTGACCTTCCAAGGTTGGGGGAGAAAGGGTTAACTGGGGTGGATAATGTTTGAGTTCACATGTTGGGGCTTACCCCATCTCCCTTGTTTTTCCCAGGTGTTGACATCCCACTCTTGTTCTGAAGAGGGCCTAGAAGATGCAGCCAATGTATTACTGCAGCTCTCTCGGGGGGACCCTGGAACCCGGGACACTGTTTTGAAGCTGCTACTAAATGGAGCCCGCCATCTGGGTTATACCCTTTGCAAACAGATAGGTAATAATAGGAATAAAGCACCCTATCTTTCTAAAACCTTCCACTTAGGTGTTAACCTCTTTATGGAAGCCTTCCCTGAACCCCCAGGCTTAATTGAACTCAGCTATGCTTTTGTAGCACAGCCCCCATGCATTCTCATCTGATGCTTAGTGAAAGAAAATGAGCACCCATAGGGCCAGGGTTGCTTTTCCATTCTGGACACTCATAAAAGGCACATGATGAGCCTGCTGAGGCAGATCTACTACATGCATCTGCACTACATTTAGGCTCAGGAATTGAGAGTCAGAATAACAACTTCTGCCTTTGTGCAGTTTTGAGGGTACAAAAATTCTGAGAACACTTACAAAGCATCTGGTTTCAGTCTTCTTCCTGCTTTATCAAGAAGAAAACTAAAACCCGGGCTAACAGAGTCATCGAATCAAAGAGCAAAGCCAGATTTGTTTTCAGCCTAAAGATTCTCTTGGCTTTTTCCTACCCCTGTCCCAGTCATGGGTCTCCCTAGGTCTCAGCTAACTGCTTGAGTTACCTCCTCACAAACATCCCTGGAGGTTGAGATGATATGAGAGTTAGGGTGACCTAGGGTATTCTTTGTTGTATGAGAATTACGAAGTTCTTCCAGAAGAGGACTCTGGCATTTCTTGATTCAATATCCATGGGCCAGGCAGTGTCCTATCACTCTGCTAGACAGTTATCTCCTAATTCTCAAGACATCCTTCTGAAATTAGGCAGTATCAGGCCCATTAATAAGATACATAAGCAAATTGGGAGAGAGGTTAAACAGTTTTTCTCAGATTACCACAAAAAACTCAGAAGTTCAAGAATTATACAGGCTTCAAGAGAGATACTATTTTCCCCTCTGCACTGAGCTATATTTAGATTGAACAAATTCTAGAGGCCAGGTGAGCCAGTGGTCCCTGAACAGTTGATCCAGGAGCACATATGGTAAAGTGAACGGAGCAAAATTCCTGTTTACTCCAGGTTGTCTACACCTGAGCAAAGAGGATGGCCTGGGAAGGTTTCTTGGAAAGGTTTGGCTTTTAGCTGCTTCATTAGAGAAGTCTCTGAACACTTGCTGGCTTCTCTGCCTACCCAGGAACCCTTCTGGCTGAGCTACGGGAATACAATCTGGAACAGCAGCGGCGAGCCCAGTGTGAGACCCTCTCTCCTGATGGCTTGCCCGAGGAGCAGCCACAGACCACCAAGTTGAAAGGCAAAATGCAGAGCAGGTAGGAAGCAGCTGCCCATTTGGCTATGGGGCTGGGATCTGGGACATTCTAAAAAGTTGCTCCTACTGGTTTCCTGGTTATTATTTTTCCCCCCTCTCTGGGCAGATTTTATTTCTGTCCCATATACACTTGACCCTGTTTTTCTGCTTGTGTGAGTTTCTCCTGAAATTCCTTATCCCTCTGGTTAACACCAGAAAGCCTTGATTGAGCTGGGTGTTTATGCTTTGATGCTCTAAACACACACAGTATATGCAAGCCACCTCTACACTATCCAGGTTTGACATGGCTGAGAATGTGGTAATCGTGGCATCTCAGAAGCGACCTTTGGGTGGTCGGGAGCTCCAGCTGCCTTCTATGTCCATGTTGACATCCAAGACATCTACTCAGAAGTTCTTCTTGAGGGTACTGCAGGTCATCATCCAGCTCCGGGACGACACACGCCGAGCAAACAAGAAAGCCAAGCAGACAGGCAGGCTAGGTATGGAACTGGGGTATCCAGTTGAGGGGCAGGGTTGGTGGTAGAAAAACAAGACCCTGGAGGGCAAGACTTAATGTCATGTCTCCTTCCTGTTTGACTTTTTCAAAAGGAAGTGATAATCCTTTCTTAAAATGTTGGTGGCTGCATTCTGTATCTCACTCAAGCCGTCTACGTAGGAAATTTCACTGTCTTTTGGTGAACAAGATTTAACTTAACTGAGTATGCCTCCTTTCTGCTTCCTTGATCACTCCTGGCTAAAACTTTATAGCCATGTTGCCTCAGCCATGGCCTGCCAAATGCTATGTCTTCCCCCCGTTCCACAGAGCCCTCTCACCTGCCACCATCCATCTGTCTAGCCCCGTGTCTCCTATCCTTATCTGTGACGGTAGCTCTTAGTGCCTGGTGATGAGCACTCTGAGGCTACCTCTCAAAGACCTCAGCCAGATGCCCTGTGGCAGCCCAGGAGATGGGAGAGAGAATATTGAGCATTCCCTCTTTCTACAGTTTACATCTTACCTTCTTTTTTCTTTCTCCCAGGTTCCTCCGGTTTAGGCTCAGCTAGCAGCATCCAGGCAGCTGTTCGGCAGCTGGAGGCTGAGGCTGATGCCATTATACAAATGGTACGTGAGGGTCAAAGGGCGCGGAGACAGCAACAAGCAGCAACGGTTAGCATGATGCCTGTGGCCCCTCATTCATTTGTCTCTCCTCCCTCCCCCACCACATCATCAGTGGGGTTTCATTGCCCTTACCTTGTATGCTTTTGCATTAAGTTTGCTGTATGAATGCTTCTGGACAATAGGGTTACTTTCTCTTGGTGCTTTCGTTACTGTTTGTTGGTTTGGTTTGATTTAAAGCTTGGCCATCATACTTCACTCCCAGCTATCCAGTCAGCAGTGGCGCTTTTGCAGACTGCATAATGCTAAGTGTCTGGGTTCTAAGGGGTATGGGATAAAGATTTTCCAGTCTTACGGAACAATGCAACTACATCAGAGACATGTCAGGGATCCTGCCCTTGGAACTCACCCAAACTTGGCCCATATTCCATATAGCCTCTTCTTACTTTGCCTGGTCCCTCCACCCTGGTCTCTGCCTCTATTCATACTCCCTTAGCACCCAGACACTCAGGCACTTTTAGGAGAAAGCCTTCAAGTTCCTAGGTAGCCAGTTCATTATTGGAATCGCAGTACAGAGTGGCCGTAAGAAAAGCCTGGCATCTTGTGTGTATGCTATGGCACTTACTGTTTTCCTATCTGCGTAACAATGCAAATCACCTTCCCAAGATCCGAGATAGAAATGTACCCTGCGGCCTGTTTTTCCTTTATATCTAATTACTCTTACACAGTGTCATTTCATTGAGCATGCTGGGAACAGCCTAGAATTTGAGGGCTGTGGCTCCAACAAGGTAGAAGGAAACAATAGAGAACTATTCTGCAGTATATTTCCTGCCCAGTCTTTTCCCACACCTGCTAGGACAGATGTTGGCTTTTTTTTTTTTTTTTTTTTTTGGTCTTTTTTCTTTTTAGGGCCATACCTGCGGCATATGGAGGTTCCCAGGCTAGGGGTCTAATGGGAGCTACAGCTGCCGGCCTATGCCAGAGCCACAGCAACGCCGGATGCCTAACCCACTGGGCAAGGCCAGGGATCAAACCTGCAACCTCATGGTTCCCAGTCGGATTTGTTTCCGCTGTGCCACGAGGAGAACTCCAGATGTTGGCTTTTTAAATCCAACCCATCAAAGGTTTCACTAGTTCCCATCATTTCCCCTTTTGTGAGCAAACAGGAACGAGCAAACCTACCTTCTGCCCATGTGTATGAGGGGGGTGTGTGTGTGTATATATATAGATAGATAGATTGTGTGTGTGTATATATACACACACACACATATATTCATATGTAAACTGTCCCTAGAAGTCTTAAAGTCTGTATCCAGGAGGCTGGTGCCTGACTAGACCCAGGCCTGGAGTAGAGGCAAATGTGGGCATTCAGAAAGCTCTTTGGAAAAGCTTGCTAGCTCAGGGTGGAGGACCACAAAGGATGTAGGAAGGCCATTCTTTTGTCCTAGAGAGCTTCCTAGGGAAACCTTTTTCTGTATGGGAGGCTTCTTTCCAAGCTTATGATGTGTGAGAAATTATAGAGCAGTCTCTATCCTGTCCCTAAGGAAAACAGAGTTGCACCTTTATGTGACTTTGTCTCCCTTTTATCCAGTCGGAGTCAAGCCAGTCAGAAGCATCTGTTCGAAGGGAGGAATCACCCATGGATGTGGACCAGCCATCTCCCAGTGCTCAAGATACTCAGTCCATTGGTCAGTACTACTTCCCATTTCCAACCCAACAAAAAAGGGAGAGTCAGTCTTCATGGAATGGCTGCTAGATCCCCTGCTTTCCACATACATAAGCTCAGTGTTTTCCACTGTGTTCTGAACCCTGGTTTCTGTATGTTGATAGGCACATACCAATCAACTAAGATCACTAACCATCACCACCAGTCCTCGTCGGAGAATTATAGCACACATTGCAATTTCTGTAGTTTAAAAAAAAAAATCTATGATACGATATTATGTGTGGAGACAGCATTTGAGTCTTGTCTCCACATTTACTATCTCTGGGACCTGAGGCAAACTTCTCTGTTTCCTTGTTTAAAATAGGGATGTTCGTAGTTAGAGTTAAATAAGTTTGTGTGTGTGTGTGTAGCACTTAGAGCAGTAGCTAGCACACAGGTATCATTAGAATACTTGGGGTTTTGTGGGGTTTGTGGGGTTTTTTTGTTTGTTTTGTTTTTTTTTTTTTTTTTTTTTTGTCTTTTTGCTATTTCTTGGGCCGCTCCCGTGGCATATGGAGGTTCCCAGGCTGCTGGAGTCAAATCGGAGCTGCAGCCCCCGGTCTACCCCAGAGCCACAGCAACTCGGGATCCGAGCTGCATCTGCAACCTACACTACAGCTCACGGCAACACCGGATCGTTAACCCACTGAGCAAGGGCAGGGATTGAACCTGCAACCTCATGGTTCCTAATCGGATTCGTTAACCACTGCGCCACGACGGGAACTACGGTTTTTTGGTTTTTTAGGGCCACACTGGCAGCGTGTGGAAGTTCCCAGGCTAGGGGTCAAATTGGGGCTGCAGCTGCCGGCCTACACTACAGCCACAGCAACAAGGGATCCAAGCTGCATCTATGAACTACACCACAGTTCATGGCAACACTGGATCCTTAACCCACTCAGTGAGGCCAGGGATCAAACCTGCGTCCTCATGGATACTAGTCGGGTTGTTTCCCCTGAGCCACAACAGGAACTCCCCCTTTTTAAAAATACATTAAACCATTTAATGACCCTTAGGTTCTGTGGGAGCTAATAAGGCAATGAGAAGACCAGCGCTGTCTGGTAAAATTTCCTTGCAATAGCCATTAGCCACAGATAGCTATTGAACTCTTGAAAGGTGTCTAGTGTAAATAACTAAACAAACTTTTTCTTGTATTAATTTTATTCAATTTAAATTTAAATACCATCCAGTCTAGGACTAGAGCTTGCTTTCATATGTTACTCAGTGGCCAGTAGACTAGTTTACTCATTTGTCTGATGGCCTGTGCATTTGATGTGAATGAAGGAAAAGCCTCAAGGGCTTCCTGAATATCTCCTCTGTGTGCCCTCTAGGCTCAGATGGAACTCCACAGGGGGAGAAGGAAAAGGAGGAGAGGCCACCTGAGTTACCCCTGCTCAGTGAGCAGCTGAGCTTGGATGAGCTCTGGGACATGCTGGGAGAGTGTCTAAAGGAGCTGGAGGAATCTCATGACCAACATGCAGTGCTAGGTGAGTTGTGGCCACAGGGCCCAGGTCCCAACCCACTGATCTGCTCTGAGGCCCTTTCTGCCAACTTAATTTTCTTCCTTCCAGATAACTCCTCTCCCTCAGTGTCTCCATAGTGAGAGTTCAAAGAAGCTTTTTTTTCCCCTCTGAAATCAACATCAGAAAACTTTGCCTTCTCTTTTTAGCTGGTTTCTTTTACTGTTTAGACCTGGGGAATCTATAACTCTTTGCCTATCCCTTTTTTTTTTTTTTTTTGGAAGCTCTGACTTCATCTGTGGCTTCATTTTTCTTTGGTACCATTATATTTCTCCTGCAGGTTTTTGTTGTTTTTTCATATAGTACTTTTGAAATTTGATTGTGAAGGTGAAGAGGTTTGTATGTTGAAGTTTATAAAGTAAAATGTCACTTTCCTATCAATCCTATCCTCAGTGCTACAGCCTGCCGTTGAGGCCTTCTTTCTGGTCCATGCCACGGAGCGGGAGAGCAAGCCTCCTGTCCGAGACACCCGTGAGAGCCAGCTGGCACATATCAAGGACGAGCCTCCTCCACTCTCCCCTGCCCCCTTAACCCCAGCCACTCCTTCCTCCCTTGACCCATTCTTCTCCCGGGAGCCCTCGTCTATGCACATCTCCTCAAGCCTGCCCCCTGATACACAGAAGTTTCTTCGCTTTGCAGGTACAGGGAATTCTTAGGCCCTCAAATGTAGAAGGCTTCATTTCTTCTACAGGGTCATTTCATACACTTTGTTCTTATCTGATTTGCAGGGTGAGAGAGAGGGAGGGAGGGGATATGTATGTTGGAAAGTGAGGCTAGTGAGGTAGGGACTGGGACTGGAAGTCCTTGTGTGCCACACTACTTTTTTCCTCTGAAATGAGGAAAAGAGTTACCGGCTGGTTGGCTGTCATCCATTCTTCCAGGACCCATGATGTGCTGATTCCTGCTGTCCTTTTTCCCCTCAGAGACTCATCGCACTGTGTTAAACCAGATCCTGCGGCAATCTACCACCCACCTCGCTGATGGGCCTTTTGCTGTCCTGGTAGACTACATTCGTGTCCTCGACTTTGATGTCAAGCGCAAGTATGTGCCCTATTCATTGGGGGAAATGGCCTCCCCCCTCCCAGAAAGGAACCAAAATTCCTTCTGGGGTAGTGTTTTTAGGGAAGGAAAATTCCCTTGGTGGCAGCCCTTGGAATGGTGCTGGGCAGGGAGAAGAGACTCATTGTGCCACCTAAAGACTCCTTGGCCTTCTCCAGCCCAGTCTCCATTCTTCATCAGAGAAATGCAAGCTTTTGTTTAACCACATCATTTCTAAAGTCCCAGTCCATCCTTTGGGTAATCAGGAGGTACAGGTAGCTATAGTATACTTACAGCAGGGTGGGGGGGAGGGCTCCACAGCACTCCTGTCATTTTTATTATTCTCTTCCTTCCTGTGCACCTACGTATACTTAATTACCCTGTTGTTATAGAAACTCTATGCCATAATGTCTGAGGGCCCTGTTTATTGGAGATGGGAAAAAATTAGAGTTGATAGTGAATGACCTGACTCTACCAGATAGGGGGCATTTCCCTAGGGGAACAGGTGGGGAGCAGGAGTCAAAAGTGTCTGGAGGATTTGGGGAACATCACTGTGGGTCTTCATCATAATCAGGCACCCGTCACTCCTAACCTTATTATTTTCTTTTTTTTTTTTTGTCTTTTTGCTATTTCTTGGGCCGCCCCTGCGGCATATGGAAGTTCCCAGGCTAGGGGTCGAATCGGAGCCATTGCCACCGGCCTACGCCAGAGCCACAGCAACGCAGGATCCGAGCCGAGTCTGCAACCTACACCACAGCTCACGGCAACGCCGGATCGTTAACCCACTGAGCAAGGGCAGGGACCGAACCCGCAACCTCATGGTTCCTAGTCGGATTCCTTAACCACTGCGCCACGATGGGAACTCCCTAACCTTATTTTCTTTCCTTTCCTATCTCCAGATATTTCCGCCAAGAGCTGGAGCGTTTGGATGAGGGGCTCCGGAAAGAGGACATGGCTGTGCATGTCCGCCGTGACCATGTGTTTGAAGACTCCTATCGTGAGCTGCACCGGAAATCCCCTGAAGAAATGAAGAATCGATTGTAAGAGGCCAGAGCAGAAAATAGATGGGATGAGAGGGTTGGGACCCTCCTACATGGTGGTGAAGTCTTACTCAGGGCCCAGATGTACAGGAGAACTTAGAGGGGTGCTGCCCTCACCAGTAGGAATCCTAATAGGAATCTGGCTTAATCACTGAGCCGTCTTCTCCACCCAGTCTCCTGAGGCTGGTCTTCTGCCAGCCAACTGGCTCCTGGGCTGAGCTATGCAGTAATTCCTGGACAGAATATTTGGCATTTACAAAAGTACACCTGATGGCTTTGCAAAGAGAGCTTTCTCCATTGTTACACTAGAAACAGGAAACCTGCTGAGCAAATGGTATCCTAGGTTGAGGGGGACCCCTAACAAGTTGGTAATGACTCACTAGTGATTCTGATGCCACCCAGAAGAGATAATGTAGTTTGCAATACCGCATGTCATGGGAGCCAATGAGATGGTAAGACCTACTGAAATAGTTTGAGGCTCTTGAACTCAGGAACTTAGATTCCACCCTTCCCTTGTGGCATGGGCTTACCATCCATGTTATCCCACAGGGAGTCAAGAGAGGCTTCCAAGATGAGATAAACCCTACTCCACCACCAAATCCTTAGAGATGTCAATACTCTGAGCTCAGCTTTCTCTGATACCACTTGATGACTCCTCTTCTTGCTTTCCCTAAGGGAGGCCTTATTATGCCTTCATACCTTTCCTGTTGTGTTCTGGAATATCAGTGAGCCTTTACTGATACTTCAGGACATCTCTTCCATCAGCAATGCCCCTTTTTGTCCCAGATCCCCACCTGTCCTCCAGGCTCCCCTGGCACGGTACTCCCCTAGCCACTGCTTCACTCAATCACTTTACTCACTTGGACCATGCTGTACAAAAGCATGATATGTCCTACGCTTTTTGCACATCTGTTTCTTCTCTCTTATCCAGGTATATAGTGTTTGAAGGAGAAGAAGGGCAGGATGCTGGAGGGCTCCTGCGGGAGTGGTATATGATCATCTCTCGGGAGATGTTTAACCCTATGTATGCCTTGTTCCGTACCTCACCTGGTGATCGGGTCACCTACACCATCAATCCATCTTCCCACTGCAACCCCAACCACCTCAGCTACTTCAAGTTTGTTGGACGCATTGTGGCCAAAGCTGTATATGACAACCGCCTTCTGGAGTGCTACTTCACTCGGTCCTTCTACAAACACATCTTGGGCAAGTCTGTCAGGTGAGGATACAACAAAACCCTGAGTCCTGAGTCCCAGAAATCTGGTCCTTTTTTTGTGTCCCATACATATAGGCTGCCTCTCCACCCCAACCGATGACCCTAATTGTGTCTATCTAGATATACAGATATGGAGAGCGAAGATTACCACTTCTACCAGGGCCTGGTTTATCTGCTGGAAAATGATGTCTCCACACTAGGCTATGACCTCACCTTCAGCACTGAGGTAGGTCAGGAGATCCTGACCATAGCATATCCCAGCTAGTCTAGGTTCATCCCCTAAGATAGTTCACTGTAGAAAAATTATACAAGTAAATGTAAGTGAAAAATTTTAAAAACTGTAAGACTGCTCTCACCCCAAACTGTTTCCCATAGATTGTGTTGTGTTTTGTGTTAGTCGTGCCCTTTTACTACTGACAGTTTCCTTACTGTTGGCCTTTATGCATTTTAGGACCAAACCCTTGGCCTTTCCCTATTAGGGGGTTATGAGCTCATGAGAAAAGTCACTATTTTTAATGATCTTATGCCATCGCTCTGCCTAGGATATAGTTAAGAGTTTAGGGTATGTTCCCAGGTATCTATGTTAAGTCCCATCCTAGACCAAACCTGATTCATATTACTGGCATTTTGGGTATTCTAGGTCCAAGAGTTTGGAGTCTGTGAAGTTCGTGACCTCAAACCCAATGGGGCCAACATCTTGGTAACAGAGGAGAATAAGAAGGAGTATGTACACCTGGTGTGCCAGATGAGAATGACAGGTAGGGGAAATGTCCCTTAGACCCCCTAGTTGCTCAATATGGGAAGACCTCAGGCCTTACTCATTTCACAGACATTGTTTCTTCTCTTCCCCTATGCCAGCCACAAATGCCTTGCATAAATGGAGTCCAAAAACCTGACCAAAAATATTTCCCTTCATCCACCCTCATACGGGGGCCTAGAAACAGAGTGGTAGGTGAGGTAGGCAGATCAGTCAGCATCCTGCCAGATTGGGAATCTCTGACCTCTAACAGTTGCTCAAGTTCAGATGCCACATGGCTTGTTGGTTCTCTCTCCAGGAGCCATCCGCAAACAGCTGGCAGCTTTCTTAGAAGGCTTCTATGAGATCATTCCAAAGCGCCTCATTTCCATCTTCACTGAGCAGGAGTTAGAACTGCTTATATCAGGACTGCCTACAATTGACATTGACGATTTGAAATCCAACACTGAATACCACAAGTACCAGTCCAACTCTATTCAGGTGAGCTGCTGCTGGCATCCTTCCCTGTATCCTTAAGTAGTGCTCGTTTGTATGACACCAAATAAAACCATTACTCTTATGGGAAGGGGGTTTTATGTGTTTCTGTACCGAACTCTTTACTCTTCTGGAGTATTTTCAGGTGATGTCGTTGGTCATCTAATGAATGGAGGAACTGAAACCTGTCTCATAGAAGAGACTTGCCTAACATTCTAAATCCCATCCCTCTTTCTTCCAGAAGCTTTCTACCTAATGCTGGGTTCTTGTCTCCATTCCTGCAGATCCAGTGGTTTTGGAGAGCATTGCGTTCTTTTGATCAAGCTGACCGTGCCAAGTTCCTCCAGTTTGTCACGGGCACTTCCAAGGTGCCCCTGCAGGGTTTTGCTGCCCTTGAAGGCATGAATGGCATTCAGAAGTTTCAGATCCATCGAGATGACAGGTCCACAGACCGCCTGCCTTCAGCTCACACGTGGTAAGATTTAGATGAAGGGTTTGTTCTCTCTCTCTCTTTTTTTTTTTTTTTAATGGCCATGCCCACGGCATGTGGAAGTTCCCAGGCTAGAGAATTGGAACCATAGCTGCCAGCTTACACCACAGCCACAGCGATTACCTAATCCTTAACCCACTGAAGAAGGCCAGGGATTGAACCCACATCCTCATGGATACTCATCAGATTTGTTACTGCTGAGCCATGACAGGAACTCCTCCTTTTTGGTGTTTGGATTAAACTTACATATTTGTCACTTCTAGGCCCCGCCCCATGGTCAGGAACCCAAATCTGGTTCTGGCTACCCTGGACCTGATGTAGTTCACAATTTAGTGATTTTTGTGGCAAAAATTATGTTTGAGATGAGAAGCTGGCCCAGACTCCTAGTGAGGCTAGGGAAACATTGCAGGTAAACACTGCCACGTTGAGAGCAGAGTGTATTCCAGGGCTTAGCATGGCCTGAACAAGGAGTTGCAGGGAGCAGAATGCTAAAGAACTTGACAGAGGTGACCAATGATCCTGAATGCCTCCTTGGAGCTTTCATGTTGGGCCACAGTGTTTAAGGTGGAGTGGCAGGGTCAGATTTATGCTTTAGGTGTCTGGTAGTCAATATTGGGACCAGATTAGAGGAGGGTAGGCAGGGCTAGGACAAGATTAGGAGTTAATGAGCAGAAATCAAGTGGGAACCATGGGAACACAGGGATTTGGTTGTCATCTTTTGTCACAGACTGGTCTTTTTCTTCCTTCCCTAGTTTTAATCAGCTGGACCTGCCTGCCTATGAGAGCTTTGAGAAGCTCCGCCACATGCTACTATTGGCCATCCAGGAGTGCTCTGAAGGCTTTGGGCTGGCCTAATAAGGCCCTGCCCACTACTATGGGGTTTTTCTACCATTGTTGGACCTGGAAAGGGGGGAAGTGGAAACAAAAAAAGAACCAGAAAGAAAATGTCAAAAACCAATAAATGAAATCCACCAACTCACCATGTGTGTGTCCCAGCTACCCAGTTTTCCCCAGAGCATACCCGTTCCCCCTTTCTTGTTCATTTCTCTCTCCCTTCTCCCTTTTCTTCACTTCCTCTCCCCGTTCCATGCCGTCCATGATCCCCCCACCCCATGTGTTAAAAAGGCAGTAGCCTTTGCAGGGACCTGTTTGTCCCAACTGTTTGAACAGTGTGCTCCTCAGATTCTGTGTTCAGAAGGATTTGCTGCATTGAGACTTGAAACCTTTGGATAGGGGAAAAAATTATATATATATATATTTTTTTGTTCTGTTTGCATTTCTTAATTTGTGCTTGGAATGTGTTGATGTGCACAGCTAATGATTCAATGCGAGACAAGATTGGCGTCTGTGTTGTGGAGGTTTCAAATAAAGCGCACTCTTCATAACTCACTTTTCACAATGGAGTTTTTTTCAAGTTTAAAAAGAAACACTGCTTGAGCACATGCTAGATGGCTGGAGAACAGATCCAAATGGACTCTCCAGAATAGTCTTTTGTCACCACACTGGTGCATCCTCCTTCAGAGTCATTTTCCCCACAATCAGATCAGCAGCCACTAGAAACTGGAGGAATCGGCTTTTTCAGAATGGGATTTGCACTTGCACTTGAGGGTGGTGATGGTATTAAGAGATTGCAGCCAAGAACAAAGCATCCCCTTGCTCTAGGGGAACAAACTAGCAGGTTTTAAGAAAGATTCTGAGAAATCACTCAACTGAAGGTTCTATTTGGTGAGCATTTATAAAGGTCTCAGGTCTGGAGCTGAGCTTAAAATTTTGGTTTCATTTATTAATGTTTTCATTTATTTCTAACAAATTTTAGTGAGCAATTAATTTAACTGTTCTGCTCCTCAGAACAGTTTTCCCATCCTTTCTGTTTCATCATCTGTTTCTCTGCCAGTCTGTTCACAGATCACCCAGCAGTCTCTTGTTTTTCTCCATCCAGCACTTAAAGTTGATCTAAGGACTTTGGTTCGAGCCTTCAAAGAAAAAAGTAATAAAAGTTTAGTTAGAAAAATAAACCTTGGAGTTCCTTTTGTGGCTCAGCAGAGACAAATCCTAACTGGGAACCATGAGGTTGCAGGTTTGATCCCTGGCCTCGCTCAGTGGGATAAGGATCTGGCGTTGCCATGAGTTGTGGTGTAGGTCACAGACATACCTCGGAATCCCATGGCTCTGGTGTAGGCTGGCAGCTGTAGCTCCAATTCAATCTCTAGCTGGGGAACTTCCATGTGCCGTGGGTGCGGCCCTAAAAAGCAAAAAGAAAATCTCAAGTAGTACTCGATTTTTGTGTTTTTTCTCATTCTCTGAGGCTCTACTTAAACATTTTCCTCTTGGCCATGCTCCAAAGTGTAGATCTAGGAAAACAGTGGTATGTGTGGCCTTAACTTGATCCCTTGGTCCTGATGTAAATGGCTGCTAGTCTTTTTTTTTTTTTTTTTCCACACTTGTCTGTTCCTGGCCCTCCTGACCACTGAGAAGACTGGTGAATCAACCCTGTCCCTGCTATAACCTTCTAGTTCTTCTAGGGAGGAGACAGGTCATTTCTGTGACCAGATGTAGGAAGGGGTCTCTGAGAGCCCAGAGAAGTACCTGGTCTAGGCTGGGAGATCAGGAAAGGCTTTCTATTGTCAGGGCACTTGGGTTGGATCATAAGACCATGTGACAGTGAAAATTAAGGATAAGAATGCAATCTAGGTCAAGGCAGCAGGAGGCCCCAGTTGATAGGGCATGGTTGAACGCAGGATAGTGGCCTGAGAGAATAAGTAAGCAGAAATAAAAATTAAGAACTGGTTCTTTGAAAAGAATGATAGATCATTTAAATTTGAAAGAGGTGCAAGGACTGGAAGTTGGGAGTACAGATGGAATAATCCTGAAAGGAAATAAATCTAATTCAGTGGCATACCACAAAAACCAAATGTGACCAAGCATCATTGGCCTTTGAGATATGCTTATGGTGTGATATTTGTCACTTGAGTATCAAAAGAGAAAGATGCAAAGGCATTTGCTAATAGTAGCTATTCCTGATAACTTGTAAAGATACTACCTTGATAAGGTAGCCTCCGACCAACAGCCATCATCACTGCGAGTGCATCAAGTGGTCAGTGATCACCATTAACACTATTTTACCAGTTCTATTTCCATAAAGTAGGAAACCAGGTATAGCTGTTGAAGAGAAACTATTTTGCTAAACCAAGAAAATCAAAATTTAGAACTTAGGAGTTACTATTGTGGCTCAGCGGGTTATGAACCCGAGCAGTATCCATGAAGATGTGGGTTTGATCCCTGGGCTTGCTCAGTGGGTTAAGGATCTGGCGTTGCCATGAGCTATGGTGTAAGTTGCAGATGTGGCTCGGATCCCATGTGGCATGGGTGGCGTGGGCTGGCAGCCGCAGCTCCAATTTGACCCCTGGCCTGGAAAACTCCATATCCTATGGATGCGGCCCTAAAAAAAAGGGAAAAAAAAGAACTTAAAAGTCCAGCAACAGGCCTGATTATAATGAACGAAACATTCATGCAAACATTTATTATCCAAGTGTAAATAATCTGATAAATTCATATAATGAAAACCTACACAGCAGTAAATTATGAGACCTACCTGTTTAAAAATTACCAAAAAATACTACATACATATGTACCAGGAACATGAAAAACCACATCCACATGTACGAAGAGTAAGGAAGCCCATGCATGAGTATGACAAAGTGCTGCACAATGTTCAGGATAAGCTATGGGCGACAGAAGAGGATGCAGTTGGGAAGAGGTACATTACCCAGAGGTCTTAAACTATATTAATGTTTTATTAAGGTGGCTGGTACTGAGCATGTAGGTTAACTTATACACGTGAGATATTTCATAATGTTTTGAGATGGACAATTTTTTTTTTTTTTGTCTTTTTGTCATTTCTTGGGCCGCTCTCGTGGCATATGCAGGTTCCCAGGCTAGGGGTCGAATCGGAGCTGTAGCCGCCGGCCTATGCCAGAGCCATAGCAACGCGGGATTCGAGCCACGTCTGCAACCTACACCATGGCTCACGGCAACGCTGGATCCTTAACCCACTGAGCAAGCCCAGGGATTGAATTCATATCCTCACAAACATTGTCAGGTTCTTAACCCACTGAGCCACAGTGGGAACTTCCAGGTTTGGGGCTTATGTTTTAATTGGATTTTTCATTTTCTTTTGTTGTTGTTGTTGTTGTTGTTGTTGTTGTTGCTATTTCTTGGGCCACTCCTGTGGCATATGGAGGTTCCCAGGCTAGGGGTCGAATCGGAGCTGTAGCCACCGCCCTACGCCAGTGCCACAGCAACGTGGGATCTCTAGAGATTATTCATCTTGACTAAAACTTTACACCCATTGATTAGTAACTCTCCATTTACCTCTCACCCCAGCCCTTGACAACCACCATTCCATTCTTTGATTCTATGAATTTGACTATTTTAGATACCTCATATGAGTAGATTTATGCTGTATTTGTCTTACTGTGACTGGCTTATTTCACTTAGCATAATGCAATCAAAGTTCACCCATGTTGTTGCATGTTGCAGTTTTCTTCTTTTTAAAGGCTGGATAGTGGAGTTCCCGTCGTGGTGCAGTGGTTAACGAATCCGACTAGGAACCATGAGGTTGAGGGTTAGATCCCTGGCCCTGCTCAGTGGGTTAAGGATCTAGCATTGCTGTGAGCTGTGGTGTAGGTCGCAGATGCGGCTCGGATCCCACGTTGCTGTGGCTCTAGCATTGCTGGCATCTACAGTTCCGATTAGATCCCTAGCCTGGGAATCTCCATATGCCACAGGAGCGGCTCTAGAAAAGGCAAAAAGACCAAAAAAAAAAAAAAAAAAAAAAAGACTGGATAGTATCCCATTGTGTTTATATACCATGTTTTCTTTATCCATTCACCTATCAATGGACACTTAGCTTCTATACACATCTTGTCTATTGTACAGAGTGCTAGTTCTACAATGAACATAAGAGTGCTCATATCTCTTTGGGATACTGATTTCAATTCTTTTGGATAAATAAGCAGAAGTAGAATTATCCTATGAAAGCCCTATTTTTCATTTCAGAGAACCTGTCATACTGTTTTTCCACAGTTGCACCATCTTGCATTCTCACCAACAGTGTGCAAGGATTCTAATTTCTCCCTATCCTTGCCAGCACTTGTTGTCTTTTTTTTTCTAACAGCCATCCTGATGGTGTCGGCAACCTGTTGAAAAGACTGCCTTTGCTCATTGTATTACCTTTGTTCCTTTGTCAAAAATCAGTTGACTGCATTTATGTGGGTCTATTTCTTCTGTTCCATTGATCTATTTGTCTATTTTGCCAATACCATACTGTCATACTTACTGCAGCCTTATAGTAAACCTTGAAATTGGATATCATCAGTCCTCCAACTCTGTTCTCCTTCAATATTGTCTTGACCCTTTTGCCTTTCCACTTCAGAATCAGTTTCTTGATATCCATAAAATAACTTGCTGGGATTTCTTTGGTTTTGATGTAAGGATCAGGGTAATACTCAATTCATAGAACATGTTGGGATGTGTGCCCTCCTTGTATAAGGCAGAATTCTAAAACAGCCTCCAAGGAGTTCCCATCATGGCTCAGCGGAAATGAATCCGACTGGTATCTATAAGGATGTGGGTTCGATCCCTGGCCTCACTCAGTGGGTCAGGGATCCAGCATTGCCACGAGCAATGGTGCAGGTCATAGAGGCAGCTCGGATCCTACATTGCTGAGGCTGTGGTATAGGCCAGCAGCTGCAGCTCTGATTAAACCCCTAGCCTGGGAACTTCCATATGCTGTGGGTGCAGCCCTAAGAAGCAAAAATAAATAAAAATAAAAAATAAAACAGCCTCCAAGATTCCCAGCCCCTAGTGTACACAGACTTTCATCCAGTTATTTATTTATTTATTTATTTATTTATTTTCTCTTTGCCATTTCTTGAGCCGCTCCTGAGGCATATGGAGGTTCCCAGGCTAGGGGTCGAATCGGAGCTGTAGCAACCGGCCTACGCCAGAGCCACAGCAACGTGGGATCTGAGCCACATCTGCGACCTACACCACAGCTCATGGCAACGCCAGATCCTTAACCCACTGAGCAAGGTCAGGGATCGAACCTGCAACCTCATGGTTCCTAGTCGGATTCAGTAACCACTGCGCCATAACGGGAACCCAGATATTTATTTAAACATGAATCTAGTTACTGCTATAAAGGAATTTTGCAGATGCAATCAAGGTCCCAAATCAGTATAAAAAGTATTTAACACACTGTTGCTGGCCTGAAGACGAGGGGGCCTCGTGGCAAAGAATGTGGGTGGCTTCTAGGAGATGAAAGGAGACCCAATTGTTGGCCAGCAAAGAAGTGGAATCCTCAGTCCTACAACTACAAGGAACTGAATTTTGCCTGCAGCAAAAATGAACTTGGGAGATTTTTTTTTTTTTTTTTTTTGAGGGGTGGGCAGCATATTTTTCACCAGAGCCTCCAGACAAGATCTTGGCTGGGCCAACACTTTAATTTCAACCTTGTTATATAGCCTGAGCAGAGAATCCAGTCATGTTATACTGGACTTCCAACCTATAGAAACTGAGATAATAAGTGGATATTGACTTAAGCCACTAAGTTTGTAGTAATTTCTTATGCAGCAATTCTATCTCCTGGAAGAGCTTGTGTACAACTGCTATGATTTCCTTCTTAACTGTTTAGTGAAATTCACCAGTGAAACCATCTGGGCATGGGATTTTCTCTATAGGAAAATTTTAGACTACAAAATAAATTTCTTTAAAGACATATGGCTATTCAGGTTGTTTTTTCTCAAGTGAGCCCAGTAGCTTGTGTATTTTAAGGAATGTGTCTGTTTTATCTAAATTGTCAAATTTGTGAGCATAAAGCTCTTTATAACATCCCTTTATTAGTAGTATCAGTATTGTTACTGCTATTATTTGCTTTTTTGTTGTTTGTTTTTTTGTTTTCTGTTGTTTGTTTGTTTTGTCTTTTTCCCTTTTCTAGGGCCACTCCTGCAGCATATGGAGGTTCCCAGGCTAGGGGTCTAATCAGAGCCAAAGCCACCAGCCTACACCAGAGCCACAGCAATGCGGGATCCGAGCCGCGTCTGCCACCTACACCACAGCTCACAGCAACACCGGATCCTTAACCCACTGAGCAGGGCCAGGGATCTAACCCGCAACCTCATGGTTCCCAGTCGGATTCGCCAACCACTGAGCCACGATGAGAACTCCAATTTGTTGTTTGTTTTTGAGCTGTACCCACGGCATATGGAAGTTCCCAGGCTAGGGGTCAAATCAGAGCTACAGCTACCTGCCTACGCCACAGCCACAGCAACTCAGGATCTGAGCCACGTCTGCCACCTACACCACAGCTCACGGCAACGCCAGATCCTTTACCCACTAATCGAGGCCAGGAATCAAACCCACATCCTCATGGATCCTAGTCAGGTTCGTTAACCACTGAGCCACGAAGGGAACTCCTGTTATTATTTACTTTTTAAGGCAGCATTTGGAAGTTCCCAGGCTAGAAGTCAAATTGGAGCTACAGCTGCCGGCCTACACAGCCACAGCAAAGCAGGATCTAAGCTCACAGCAATACCGGATCCCCAACCCACTGAGCAAGGCCAGGGATTGAACCCACATCCTCATAGATACTAGTTGGATTAGTTTCCGCTGCACCACAACAGGAACTCCAACATCACTTTTTATCATCTTAATTTCTACAGGATCTGTAGTGTTGTCCAAAATCCCACTCCTGTTATTAGTCTTTTGGCTCTTCTCTCCTTTTTCCCTCATCAACATTGCTAGAGGTTTATCAGTTTTATGACCTTCACAAAGATCCAGCTATTGGTTTCTTCGATTTTCTCTACTATTTTTTTTCCTACCTCAGTGATTTCTGCTCCTTATTATTTTCTTTCTTCTGCTTACTTTAGGTTTGATTTCCTCTTTTTATCGTAATTTCTTAAGGTAGAAGCTGAGGTCACTGGTTTGAGAATATTCTTTTCCAATATAAATATTTAATGCTATACTTTTCTTTTTTAAGTACTGCTTTGGCTGCTTTCCATACATCCTGATGCACTATATTTTCATTTTAATTCCACTCAAAATACTTTCTAGTTTTTCTTAGGATTTCTTCTTTGACCCATGGTGTGCTGGTTATCAATCTATTGCCTCTCAAGTTCAAATTCACTCTTTCTGCCTAGTCTGTGATAATGAAGCGTATTTTAACTATATTTCCTTTGCCAGCTGGCACTGAAACTTTCTCAGTAGAGGATGCTGGAGAGATATTGCAAGAGGAAAAGAGGATTCCTTCCTGATTCCTGTGTGCTCGCTTGGCAGACTCCTTCTGCATAGCTTTTTCTAGCATCAGACTCCTACAGTTATCACAAACTCATCCAGTGCCTGATTTCTACAGTGCATGGTGGCAGGGAGTACCCATTGACCTTTCCTTCCCCAGCACTCACCTTCAGGCAGTCTGGCAACAAGCAGAATGACTCTGGATTTTTTTTTCTTTATTTGTCTTTTTAGGGCCACACCCATGGCACATGGACGTTCCCAGGCTAGGGCTCGCATTGGAAGTGCAGCTGCCGACCTACACCACAGACATAGAAACATGGGATCCAAGCCGCATCTTCGAACTACACCACAGCTCACTGCAATGCCAGATCCCCAACCCACTGAGCGAGGCCGGGGATCCAAACCTGCACCCTCACGGATACTAGTCAGATTTGTTTCCACTGAGCCATGACGGAAACTTCCAGAATGACTCTGGATCTTGAGGTACTCATAGCTTCCCCGGGGCCTGGCTCCTATGGTACACAGAGGCCAGCAGCTGTCAACGAACAGCTTTCTCCTGCCTCCCAGCAGGCAGAGTTCTGGCAAATTCCACCACTGCAGCACTGCAGTGACTTCTCTGCCATGCAGTGAACTATAGTCGTGTCTCTCCAACAAAATCTGGATCTCAGGCTCAGGGGCATTCTCTCTCAGCCTTAGGGATAGTGACTACTTCTTATATCTGCCATTTCTGTATTCTTTAGAGTTCTCTTCACATCTCTCTAACCAAGCCCTCATGACTCCAATCCCCTGTTACAGGTAATTCCTTATATTAACTTTCCCTGTTCAAATTACTGTGTCATTCCTCTCTCCAGATAGGACTCAGGCTGATACAGATTTGTTACCAGAAGTGGGGCCAGGAAATAGATCCGCAGAGATGAGACTTTGGGACTGGTTTGTTCACACCTCTGGGCTTACACACAGTGCTGAACTCCTTGCCAATGAGAAATGGATGCTAGCAATCCATGGTATGCAGTGGTATATAACAAGTAATCAACCTGGGTTGACTGTGATGAAGTGCCAACTGAAGCATTTGCCCTGGAAGCTGAAATGGCTGCTGCACTTGACTATTATGACCGTAATCATGACTACGAAGACCACGACTGGGGGATGGGTGATTTTGAATCCACTTGAGCACTTAAAAGAGAAAACCAACAAGCTTAGGTCTGGGTTTTGTTTTTGTTTTTGTTTTTTTGTCGTTTGTCTTTTTAGGGCCACACCTGTGGCATATGGAGGTTCCCGGGCTAAGGGTCGAATTGGAGCTGTAGCCGCTGGCCTATACCACAGCCACAGCAATGCAGGATCCAAGCAGCATCTGCGATCCAAGCACTACAGCTCCTATACCACAGGTCACGTCAATGCCGGATCCTTAACCCATTGAGCGAAGGCCAGGGATCAAACCCGCAACCTCATGGTTCCTACTCAGATTTGTTTCCATTGTGCCATGACGGAAACTCCCTTAGGTCTGTTAATTTCTCAGTTTAGGTCACAATCTAAGAACCAGAGCGCTTTCATGATGCCTAGCGACATGGCTAATATTGCTGAACAGCAAATACAACATTTAATTGTAAAAGTTGTTGCATTACAATGACAGTTGAATTCCCAGTCTTGACAAGCTTCTCATGTGAAAGTTATGGTATTGACTGGTAACGAAGGGGATCCAGAAACTTGGAATAGCGACATCTGTTTGGTCCCAGATAAAACTGACAATCATGAACAACCAAGTCGCTTTGAGCCTTCCTTCCTGATGGAAGTAGCTTGCCCTTCAGTGTCTAAGATTAACCTTTCTCTTCTTAAAAACCACTGTGGTATCCCAAGGGGGAGGGGGAGGGAGTGGGATGGACTGGGAGTCTGGGGTTAATAGATGCAAACTATTGCATTTGGAGTGGATAAGCAATGAGATCCTGCTGTATGGCACAGGGAACTATATCTAGTCACTTATGATGGAACATGATGGAGGATAATGTGAGAAAAAAGAATGTAAAGAAAATGCTGTGATTAACTCACTAGGTCCAGATGCCTAGAAAAGGGATGCTCATTCTTCTCAAGATCCACCACAGGACAGTTTCCATCATGGCTCAGCAGATAACAAACCCGACCAGCATCCATGAGGACGTGGGTTCGATCCCTGGCCTCACTCAGTGGGTTAAGGATCCAGCATTGCCATGAGCTGTGGTGTAGGTTGCAGACATGGCTTGAATCCTGCATTGCTATAGCTGTGGCATGGGCTGGTGGCTACAGCTCTGATTAGACCCCTAGCCTGGGAACCTCCATATGCTGCAGGTGTGGCCCTAAAAAGACCAAAAAAAAAAAAAAAATCCGCCACAGGGACACAGTCTTTAAGGCATTAGCCTGCCGTGGCCCCCTTTGCCTGGCAAAGCAATAAAGCTATCTTTTTCTCCTTCACTCCCCCCCCCCAAAAAAAGACCCACCACTAATACCCACTACTGCTGATAGACCTTGAAGTCGAATCTCAATATGGTCCAGGTGAAAAAGTGCACACTATGACCAAGGAAGAAATAGCTTATACACCAAAATAATTGCAAGACTTTGCTGATATATATTGGCAGAAACCTGGGGAATATACGCAGAAGAGGATTGTGAGAGTGCTAGATGAAGGAGGGCAAAATATAACTCTAGATTGTGCAGACATCATTGATATGGGTACACCTACTAGAGATTCTGGATTTAATATGTCAGCACAAGCAGCTGGAGGTGGCACTGCTAAGAGTTTACTTGGTTGGTTAGCTGAAACTGAGACTCAGTTACGGCCTACAGTGAACAAGGTTGAGATACCAGAGGTGCCCTGGCATGATATGGAGGGAAGAATCCAAAGGCTCAGAGTGATAAGAATGTTGGACAGCACACAACCCCCTTCTATGTTCTATGACAAGGCTTGGAAGACAGTACCTTCACCAAGACAGTGAGAAAAACTTTAGTGAGAAGAGCACCTGCATCCTTGGAAAGTCCTGTGGTTTCTCTCTTCTGTAGGCCAGGAATGACTGTAGGGGAGGAATGTTCCTGAAGGCAATCCAGAGATCATCAGGGCTACCCCTCTGATCACAGACCCAGAGTCCAAAGGACTTGGGGGCAGGGTAATTTCAAAGAAGGGGCCACTGGAACACTGCCTGGCACCACCTCACGTGGTGGGTTCTGCTACTGCACTTGCCACTGGGCTCCCCAGCGGCCCCAGGTGCATCTCCAGCGGCCTGGGGTAGTATGGGCTGCATTGAGCAGAACCAATAGGACATTGTGCCTCCACCTAGATTTAAAGGACTGGGCCTCCTGGCAGAGCTCCAGGTTCAGGACTCCAGAGGCAAGAGCCACGAGCCTCTGGCAGAGAACCATGTGGAAGCAAGTTGTCCAAAGCTTTAGGGGCCCAACCCCTGCCCAAAAAAGCCACCCCACTGTGCTTCACCCCAGTGTATCTGAAAGTTTGGCCTCCACCCCAGTGGGCTGGAGGCCAGAACACCTGGCCAAGAAGATTATTTTCAAGGCTTAAGGTCTAACGGCATTTTCCTCTTGGGTTTTGGACTTGCTCAGGCCCTTGTCACTTCTTCCTTCTCTCCTATTTCTCCCTTTTGGAATGGAAATGTCCAGCCTATGCCTGTCCTAACACTGTATTTTGGAAGCATGTACAGTGCCTCCACTGTATTTGAAAGCAAAATTTGGAGTTCCCATCATGGCTCAGCAGTTAACGAACTGACTAGCATCCATGAGGACTCGGATTCGATGCCTGGCCCCCCTCGGTGGGTTAAGGATCCGGCGTTGCCGTGAACTGTGGTGCGGGTCACAGAAGCGGCTTGGATCCCACGTTGCTGTGGCTGTGGTGTAGGCCAGCAGCTACTGCTCCCATTCGACCCCTAGCCTGGGAACCTCCATATGCCTCCAGTGCGGCCTAAAAAGGCAAAAAGGCAAAAAAAAGAAAAAAGAAAGCAAGACTTTCTGGATTCATAGCTGGAGAGCAATTTTCCTCAGAATAAATTGTACCTTGAGTCTCACCCTATCATCAGATTTATTTAGATGAGACTTTGGATTTTAGACTTTAAAGTTGATGCTGGAATAAGTTAAGACTTTTCAGGCTGCTGGGATGGAATGTTGCTTGTGAGAAGGACATGAATTTTGGAGGGGCAGGGGCAGAATGCTATACACTGAATATGCTCTACCCCACAATTCATATGTTAAAACCGAATCCCTAGTGTGATGTTATTTGGAGATGGGGCTTTTGGAAGGCGATTAGGTCCGACTAGGAATCATGAAGTTGAGGGTTTGATCCCTGCCTTTGCTCAGTGGGTTAAAGATCTGGCGTTGAGGAGTTCCTGTCATGGCTCAGTGGTTAACGAATCCAACTAGGAACTATGAGGTTGCGGGTTCGATCCCTGCCCTTGCTCAGTGGGTTAACGATCCGGCGTTGCCGTGAGCTGTGGTGTAGGTTGTGGACGCGGCTCGGATCCCACGTTGCTGTGGCTGTGGTGTAGGCCGGTGGCTACAGCTCCGATTCGACCCCTAGCCTGGGAACCTCCATATGCCGCGGGAGCGGCCCAAGAAATGGCAAAAAGACAAAAAAAAAAAAAAAAAGATCTGGCATTGACGTGACCTGTGGTATAGGAGCTGCGGTGCTTGGATCGCAGACGCTGCTTCGATCCCGCGTTGCTGTGGCTGTGGTGTGCCGGAAGCTGATTGGCCCCCTAGTCTGGGAATCTCCATATGCCACGGGTGCAGCCTTAAAAAGACAAAAAAATAAAATAAAAGAGGCTCCAGGAGTTCCCATTGTGGCACAGTAGAAACGAATCAGACTAGTATCCACTGGCCTCTCTCAGTGGATTGTGGGTTAAGGATACAGCATTGTAGGTCGAAGACACAGCTCAGATCTCATATTGCTGTGGCCGTGTCTCCAATTTGACCCCTAGCCTGGGAACATCCATATGCCATGGGCGAGGCCCTAAAAAGAAAAAAAGAGAGAGAAAGAGGCTCCAGAGAGATCTCTAGACCTTTCCACCAATGTGAGGACACAGGAAGAAGAAAGCCAGGAAGCAGTGACTTGATCTTGATCTTGATCTTGGACTTCCCAGCCTCCAGAACCGTGAGAAGTAAGTGCTTGTTAATAAGCCACCCAGTCTATGATATTCTGTTAGAGCAACCAGAACAGGCTAAGACAGTTTCCCTGGTTTCAGTGGCCCTGACAGAATCCCAGAGAAGCAGAGGCCAAGTGGCAGCACTTAACTGCCAAAGACAAGATGGGCACATCTACATAAAGGGCAGCATGAACGTACAGGCAAATGATTATGATGTTCCTAGGAATAAAACAGATGAATAGGCTACTAGAATATTGCTCAACCTATACGACAGGAAAAGTTCTAGATCTAGTGGCCAAAAATCTGACTGAAATCACCACAGTAGACAGTAGACAGTCAGCCTCTGCTTCCAGAAATCAATTCACAGACCCAGAGCCCCTTGATTGAAGGACAGTCCAGGTCCCCTTGAGGAAGGAGCCTACACCATTGCTGCAAGAATATCTTCCTACAAACCTTCCCCAGGGGGACCTGTGGCCATTTAATAGTGAAGGAGGGAAGTTGCCATTGCGGCTTGGTGGTAACGAACCCGACTAGTATCCATAAGGACATGGGTTCAACCCTTGGCCTCACTCAGTGGGTTAAGCCGTGAGTTATGGTGTGGGTTGCAGACGGGGCTGGGATCTGGCATTGCTGTGGCTGTGGTGTAGTCTGACAGGTGCAGATCCAATTTAACCCCGAGCCTGGGAGCTTCCATATGCCACACGTGTGGCCCTAAAAAGACAAAAAAAAAAATTACTTCAAAAATAAACATAAATAGGAGCTCCCATTATGGCATAGTGGTTAACAAATCCAACTAGGATCCATGAGGTTGAGGGCTCAATCCCTGGCCTTGCTCAGTGGGTTAAGGATCTGGTGTTGCCGTGAGCTGTGGTGTAGATCACAGACATGGCTTGGATCCCGCGTTGCTGTGGAGGTCAAAGATGCAGCTCAGATCCTGTATAGATGTGGCTGTGGCGGAGGCCGGGGGCTACAGCTCCAATTAGACCCTTAGCCTGGGAACCTCCATATGCCGCAAGAAGCGACCTTAGAAAAGGCAAAAAGACAAAAATAAATAAATAAATAAATAAATAAATAAATAAATCCATATAATTTTTTTTAAAAAGTGAAGAGGCATTGGGGAAAAGGAAATACCCAGACTTTGTGAGGATTACTGATACTGCTTCTGATTTGACACTAATTCCTAGGAATCCAAAAGGTAACTGTGGCCCAACAGTCAAAGTGGGGGCTTTACGACAATCAGGTGATAGAGTCTTAACTCAGGTCTGATTCCCATTGAGTCCAGTTGGTCCCATAACCCATCTTGTGGTTATTTTTCCAATTCCTAAATTTATCCCTAGAATAAACATGCTTGGAAACTGGCATAATACCAGTATCAGCTTGCTGATAATAATGAGAGCCATCATGGTAAGAAGGGCATTTAGCCTTCTTAATTTCCATTCCCTTCAAAGTTAGTAAACCAGAAGTGATAACACATCCTTGGGGGAATGGCCTCATAAAAGAACTTAAAGAAGTAGATGTGCTGACACGTATCACATCTCCATTTAATTCACCAGTCTGGCTTGTGCAGAAGTCAGATGAATCTTGGCCAATGACCACAGACTATCATAAATTTAATCAGATGGTGACTCGAATTGCAGCTGCTATTCCAGCTAAAGTATTATTGGAACAACTTAATATAACCCCTGGAGCTTGGTATGCAGCTATTAGCCTGCCTAATGACTATAAAAAACCATTTTCTTTCACCTGATAAGAACAACAGTATAACTTCAAAGTGTTGCCTCAGGGCTGTGTCCAATCTGCAGTGATCTTGATAATCTTTTTTTTTTTTTTCTTTAGATTCCTTAGTAAGAATGAAAGGGTTGGGTGATGGTTTATTTTTTTGTTTTGGTTTGATTTTTGTTTTTGTTTTTTGGGGCCGCACCCATGGCATATGGAGGTTCCCAAGCTAGGGGTCTAATTGGAGCTACAGCTGCCGGCCTATGCCACAGCCACAGCAACATGGGACCTACACGACAGCTCACAGCAACACTGGATCCTTAACCCACTGAGCGAGGCCAGGGATGGAACCCACAACCTCATGGGTCTTAGTTGGATTCATTTCCGCTGCGCCACAATGGGAACTCCTGGGTGATGGTTTATTTTAAGTGACAACATGGCTGGACCAGTGCCCAGATATTTGGTCAAACATTATTCTGGATGTCTCTTTTTTTTTTTTTGTCTTTTCTAGGGCCACACCCACGGCATGTTGTGGTTCCCAAGCTAGCGGTCTAATTGGAGCTACAGCTGCCGGCCTACGCCAGAGCCACAGCAACTCAGGATCCAAGCAGTGTCTGTGACCTACACCATAGCTCACGGCAATGCCGGATCCCCACTGAGCAAGGCCAGGGATCGAACCTGCAACCTCATGGTTCCTAGTCAGATTCGTTAACCACTGCGCCACAAGGGGAACTCCTAGATGTTTCGACAAAGGTGATTTTTGGGAAGTGAGATTAACATTTAAATTGGTGGACTTTTGAAAGCAGATCATCCTCCATAATGTGGGTGGGCCTCACCCAATCAGCTGAAGAACTGCCCTCCGCTGAGCAAGAAGGAATTCTGCCAACAGATGGCCTTCAGACTTGAACATCAACATTGGCTCTTCCCTGGGTCTCCAGCCTGACAGCCTACCCTGCAGATTTTAGAGTCGCTAGTCTCCAGAGTTGTTAGGCTATATGAGTCCATTCCTTAAGATAAAGATCTAATACACACACCTCCTATTTGTTCTGTTTCTCTGGAGAACCCTGATGAATAAATACAGTTGGATATAAACCCCGCAAAAATTCAGGGGCTTGCTGCCTCAATGAAGTCCCTAGGAACAGAGGTCTAGAGCATGTTGAAAAATGCCCTCCAAGGTGAAAGACAAATTGCCACACTTCATACCTTCTACTACAAAGAGTTATAACTCTTGGGCTATAGTCGGAATGTTGGTGCCACCCCCCACCAAATTCATATATTGAAGTTCTGATTCCCAACATGAAGGTGTTAGGAGGTGTTCTGCAATGTGGTTAGGTCATGAGGATGGAGCCCTCATGAATGGAACTAGTGCTCTTTTTGTTTGTTTGTTTGTTTGCTTTTTAGGGCTGCACCCACAGTAAATGGACATTCCCAAGCTAGGGTTTGAATCAGAGCTACAGCTGCCAGCCTACAGCCACAGCAACTCAGGATCTGAGCTGTGTCTGCAATCTACACTACAGCTCATGGCAACGCGGGATCCTTAACCCACTGAGCGAGCCAGGGATCGAACCCGCAACCTCATAGATACTAGTTGGATTCATTTTCACTGCACCACAACAGGAACTCCCAGGACCAGGGCTCTTATGAAGATGACTCCACGGAGCTCCCTCACGCCTTCTAACATGTGAGGTTATAGTGAGAAGATAGCTGTCAATGAGGAAGCGGGCACAAATCTGCCAGCACCATGATCTTGGAATTCCAAACTCCAGAACTGTGAGAAATAAATGTTTATTCTTTTTTTGTTTGTTTGTTTGTTTTTGGTCACACTCACAGCATGCAGAAGTTCTGGGGCAATAACCAGAACCACAGCAGTGACAGCGCTGGATCCTTAACCTGCTGCACCACCAGGGAATTCCCAGAAATAAATGTTTATTTTGCTTTGTTTTTACTCTTTTTTTTCTTTTTTTTTTTTTTTGGCTGCACCCCACAGCATGTAGAAGTTCCTAAGCCAGAAGTCGAAAACTTGCTGCAGTTTCGATAATGCCAGATCCTTAACTTGGGGTGCCACAAGGGAACTTCCAATGTTTGTTCTTTATAAGCCACTCATTATGTGGTATTTTGTTATAGCAGCCTGAACAGACTAAGACACCTTCATAGACTTCTTGGTTTTTGGAAGCAACATTTGAGTGGGCTACTTTTCTTTTTTTCTTTCTTTCGGTCTTTTTAGGGCTGCACCCTCAGCATATGGAAGTTCCCAGGCGAGGGGCTGAATTGGAGCTACAGCTGCGGGCCTACACCACAGCCACAGCAACTCCAGATCCCAGCCCCGTCTGCAACCTACACCATATCTCACGGCAACACCGGATCCTTAACCCACTGAGCGAGGCCAGGGATCGAGCTATCGTCCTTATGGATACTAGTTGAGTTTGTTAACACTGAGCCACAACAGGAACTCCTGAGTGGGCTACTCTGAACCCCTCTACAAAGTTGCCCACAAGGTTTCCAGTTTTGAATGGGACCAGAACAAGCTTAAGCTCTGCAGTTCAGATTGCAGGACAAGCTGCTCTTCAACTTGGACCTTATGGTCCAGCAGATCCAGTGATAACTGGATGTGTCTACAACAAAGAAGAGTACTATATGAAGTTTGTGGTAAGACAAATGAGAGAAACACAGTGTAAGGATTTTAGAGCAGGTTCGGGCCCTCTTTTGCAGATAACTAATCTCCTTTTGAGAAACAGCTGCTGGCTTACTACTGGGACTTGGCAGAGACTGAACACCTAACCATGAGATACCAGGTAACAGTACAGCCTGAGATGCCCACGTGGGTATCTTGTCTGACGCACATAGCCATAAGATTAGGCATGTGTAGCAGCCATCTATTATCGAATGAAATGGTATAGAAGAGACCAAATTGAGCAGATCCCGAAGGTCCAAGTAAGTTGCATGAGCAAGTGGCTCCGACTCTTTTGACCCCAACTCCTGATGTATTGCCTCATCTCTTTCAATCAATGCCTATGGTGTCCTGGGGCATTCCTCATGACCAGTTGACTGAGGATGAAAAGATTCAAACCTGGCTTATATACGTGGGTCTGCATGATACAAAAGTACCATCTGAAAATAGACAGATGCACATCACAGCTCTACTCAGGAGGGAACCTGAATGACAGTAGTGGAAAACCCTCTCCAGTGAGCAGAAACAGAGTAGTATATTCAGTGTCCCACGCATCTGAAGTGAGAGATGGCCAAAAGTATAGATCTGTGATGATGTGTGGTCAGGGACATGGAAGGGACAGGACTGGAATATTAGCGACAAGGAAGTCTGAGGAAGGAAGGGGTGGACGGACCTCTGAATGAATACAGACAATGGAGATATTGTGTCCCGTGTGAATGCCCACCAAAAGGCATGTACTGCAGAGGAGACTCTTAAAATCGGGTGGATAAAATGATGTGTTCTGTGCCTATCAGTCAGCCTTTTTCACCAGCCACCTCGGTGTTTGGTGAAAGAAACAATGGGCCCATGTATTAGTCTGTTCAGGCCACCGTAACAAAAAATACCATAGACGGGATGGCTTAAACATCAGGAAGGTATTTCTCACAGTTCTGGAGGCTGGGAAATTCCACTATCCAGGTGCAGGGTGATTTGGTTCCCGGTGAGATCCTTCTTCCTAACTTGCAGACAGCAATCCCCTTGCTGTATGTTCACATGGTGGAGAGAGAGGCCTCCCTCATGTCTGTGCTTTTAAGGGCACTAATCCCATCGTGGGGACTCCATCCTCATAACTTAATTACCTTCCAAAGGCCACATCTCCAAAAACCATCACACTGGGGGTTAGGGTTTCAACATATGAATTTCTGAATTTTGAGAGGCAAAATTCAGTCCATAGAAGCCCATGAACAAAGTAGCAGAGACAGACACTATGCCTAGACTCAACAACGTGGACTTTGCATTGCTGAGAATGGTGTGGTTAACGCTACTGCTGAGTGACTAATCTGCCATGAAGGAAACCAAAGTTGAGTCCTCGATATGTCACTCTCTGTGTAGGGACCAGCCAGCCACCTTACCTGGTGGCAGGCTGATTATATTGGGCCTCCTTCACCATGGAGGGGGAAAAAGATATATCTTCACAGGAATAGAAACATTTTCTGAATGTGGCTTTCCCTTCCCCGCCCATAATGCTTATGCCAGCATCACCATCTGTGGGCTTTTCCGCACAGCATTGCAGCTGATCCAGAAACTCATTTCACAGCAAAGGACATGTAGCAATATGTTCATGCCTATGGAATTAACTGGTCTTACCACATGCCACATCATCTGGAAGTAGCTGGCCTAATTGAGAGGTGGAATGGCTTTGAAGACTCAGTTATAATGCTAGCTGGGACAACACCCTAAATGGATGGGATTCTATTTTATAGCGTGCAGTATACACCCTGAATCAGAGACCCTTATATCTGATCTCCCCCCATAGCCAGTATAAATGGGTCCTGAAATCAAGGGTAGAAGTAGGCGTGGCTCCACTATTACACTTAATAACCCACTTGCAAAATTTTTGTTTCCCATCTTGGCAACTTTGAGCTCTGCATGTTGGATATCCAAGGCCCTCTGATTGATTTTTTTTTTTTTTTGCCTTTTAGGGCCGCACGCATGGCATATGGAATTTCCCAGGCTAGGGGTCTGTGACAGGCCTATGCCACAGCCACAGCAACGCAGAATCTCAGCTACATCTGTGACCTACACCACAGTTCATAGCAATGCCGGATCCTTAACCGACTGATGGAGGCCAGGGATCCAACCCACATCCTCGTGGATACTAGTCAGATTCGTTACCACTGAGCCACAATGGGAACTCCAGTGACTGACTATCTTTGAGCTGGGACATCAATCTTTTTCTGCTGAAAAATCAAACGCAGAATATCATCGTACAACTGGTTGAATTACAATGCAAGTTGAACTCCTAGACTCACAGGATGTCTACTAGTAAACTGAGGCAGGAGTTCCCGTCATGGCTCAGCAGAAACAAATCTATTAGCCATGAGGATGCAGGTTCAATCCCTGGCCTCGCTCAGTGGGTTAAGGATCCGGTGTTGCCGTGAGCTGTGGTATAGGTCTCAGATGCAGCTCGGATCCCACGTTGCTGTGACTGCGGCGTAGGCTGGGAGCATCAGTTCCGATTTGACCCCTTGCCTGGGAAGCTCCGTATGGCAAGGGTGCAGGCCCTAAAAAGCAAACATAAATAAATAAGTAAACTGAGGGCATCGATGTGGAAGGAACAGGATCCTGTATGATGGATGGGTAGATGTGAGAAGACCCACATGAAGCTGGGGACACTGTGCCCTAAATTCTGATAAGTCTTCCTTGCCAGTGGGAGAGGCCTCTACCAGGGGGCACATTGATGGTTATACTGAATTGGAAGTTCAGACATTTTTTTCTTTCTTTTTTTTTTTTTTGGTTTTTTTGCCATTTCTTGGGCCGCTCCTATGGCATATGGAGGTTCCCAGGCTAGGGGTCTAATTGGAGCTGTAGCCACCAGCCTACGCCAGAGCCACAGCAACGCGGGATCCGAGCCGCGTCTGCAACCTACACCACAGCTCACGGCAACGCCGGATCGTTAACCCACTGAGCAGGGGCAGGGACCGAACCCGCAACCTCATGGTTCCTAGTTGGATTGGTTAACCACTGTGCCACGACGGGAACTCCCGGAAGTTTAGACATTTTGAGCTCTATGCCAATAAGGAAACTATAGGAGAAAAAAAAATGGGAGGAGATAGAGTTAATTTACTGGCTGGAATCTTCACTATCAAGGGGAAAGCAGGTTGCTGCTACACAAAGAAGGCATGGAGGACTATATCTACAAGCCATAGGATTATTTGGGGTGTCTCTTAGTCCTTCTGTACCCAATACTAAAAAATAATCGAAAAACAAACATTAAAAAAGGGACCTAATTAAACTCAAAAGCTTTTTGCACAGCGAAGGAAACCATTCAAAAGATTAAAAGACAGGAGTTCCCGTCATGGCGCAGTGGTTAACGAATCCGACTAGGAACCATGAGGTTGCGGGTTCGGTCCCTGCCCTTGCTCAGTGGGTTAACGATCCGGCGTTGCCGTGAGCTGTGGTGTAGGTTGCAGACGCGGCTCGGATCCCGCGTTGCTGTGGCTCTGGCGTAGGCCGGTGGCTACAGCTCCGAATCGACCCCTAGCCTGGGAACCTCCATATGCCGCGGGAGCAACAACAACAACAACAACAAAAGACAAAAAAAAAAAAAAAAGATTAAAAGACAACCTACACAATGGGAGAAAATCTTTGCAAACAAGGCAACTAACTGACAGGGGCCTATCTCCAACATATACAAACAACTCATACAACTCAACAACAAAAATACAAACAACCCAATCGAAAAATGGGCAGAAGATCTAAATAGACATTTCTCCAAAGACATAGAGATGGCCAATAGGCACATGAAAAAATGCTCAACGTCACTAATTATCAGAGAAATGAAAATCAAAACCTCAATGAGGTACCACCTCACACTGGTCAGAATGGCCATCATTAACAAGTCAACAAATAACAAATGCTGGAGAGAGTGGAAAGAAAAGTGAGCCCTCCTTCACTGTTGGTGGGAATGTAAATTGGTACAACCAATATTGAGAATAGTATGAAGGTACCTTAGAAAACTAAATATATGGAGTTCCCGTCGTGGCGTAGTGGTTAACGAATCCAACTAGGAACCATGAGGTTGTGGGTTCGATCCCTGGCCTTGCTCAGTGGGTTAAGGATCTAGCATTGCTGTGAGCTGTGGGACGCGGCTCGGATCCTGCGTTGCTGTGGCTCTGGCGTAGGCCGGCAGCTACAGCTCCGATTAGACCCCTAGCCTGGGAACCTCCATATGCCGCAGGAGCGGCTCAAGAAAAGGCAAAAAGACAAAAAAAAAGAAAGAAAAAAACTAAATATAGAACTACCATATGATCCAGCAATCCCACTTCTGGGCATATATCTGGACAAAACTTTCGTTGAAAAAGATGCATGTACCCCTGTGTTCATTGCAGCACTACTCAACAATAGTCAAGACATAGAAACAACCTAAATGTCCATCGACAGATGAATGATGGATCAACTGCATCTTGGAAGCGCTAGGACACAGGTTTGATCCACAGCCTGGCACAGTGGGTTAAGGATCTGTGTAGGTCAGCAGCTATCGTTCAGATTTGACCCCTAGCCTGGAAACTTCCATATGCCACAAGTGTGGCCCTTAAAAAAGAAAAAAAAAAAAACCCAAAACCAACAACATAAATGAATTCTATTTTAAGCTTGCTTGTTTTCTTTTTCTTATATTTACATGTTTATTTGTATATGATGGCCACTTTCCTTTTCTCTCTCCATCCTGTTTTTACTTTATATCATTTTTGTTGTGTATACAAATGCTGTTAGAAGTTAATTTTACAAATTAATCTTATTTTTATTTTTTTGTCTTTTTAGGGCTGCACCCGCAGCATATGGAGGTTCCCAGGCTAGGGGTCTCATTGGAGATGTTGCCGCCGGCCTACACCACAGCCCCAGCAATGCCAGATCCGAGCCACGTCTTCGACCTACACCACAGCTCATGGCAACGCCGGATCCTTAATCCACCGAGCGAGGTCAGGAGTGGGACCCACAACCTCATGGTTCCTAGTCAGTTTCATTTCCGCTACGTCAAGATGGGAACTCCAAATAATAGAGTATCAGTGGGACTGTGACTAAAATTGAGAAATAATTTACCCAGACAGCAATGGGTACAATGATTCTTGGGAGTGTGTGTCTCTTCATTTTCGGGAAAGGGTGGTAACTTTGTTACGAGAAGAATAGCTATATCTTGTCGAGTACAAGTAGAATTGTTTTTGTGCACGAATTCTAATGTGAGTAGAAGGGCACACACAGAAGCTGGGTAGTCAAAAGGGTGGATTATTGGGTCATTTATTGATTTTTGCCTCTTGGCTTCAAATTCACTGTTTATGCCTGCTCTACGCAAATGGATTGGGTCCATTTAGTTTTTTCCTTTGCCAGCTGGCACTAGAGCTTTGCCAGTAGAGGGCACTGGAGAGACACTGCAAGGAGGAAAATGGATTTGCTTCCTGGTTCTGGTCTGCCCACTCCGCAGGGTCCTGTGGCACATACAGCTTTCTCCAACATCTCTGTCTTAAAACACACACACATTCTCCAGTGCCTGGCTCCTGCCATGTGTGGTGACCACCAGCACCCAGGGTCCAGCAGCTCCTCCCTGATCCTTCATCAGCCAGCTTAGTAGCAGTTTGGTCCTGGCTTCTGAAGCTCTCACAGAGTCTCCATTCTCAAGTTCTTGCAACACAGGGCAACCAGCAGTGCCCAGCATCTTCCTCTGGCACCCTCCCTCCTTTGTAGCAGAGTGCTTCTGATGACACATCTCCACAGAAACAGCATTCTTCTGGACCCAGAGGGTGGATTTCTGGTAAGTTCCAGAAAGCAGATTTCTAGCAAGTTCCACCATCCAAAGAACGACAACCATTCGTTCTCCAACAGGGACTGGATCTCAGCTCTGAGTTTGGGGGGATGGGGTGGTGTAGGGTCTTCCCTGGGTGCTGTACTTCAGCTCTGCTCATGCTTTGCTCTATCTTCTTGAATGTATGGATTACATTTATAATTGTTTTGGGATTTTTTTTTTTTGGCTTTTTAGGGCTGCACTTGCAGCATATGGCAGTTTCCAGACTAGGGGTAGAGTCAGAGTTACAGCTGCCAGCCTACACCACAGCCACAGCAACACGGGATCCAAGCCACGTCTGTGACCTACACCACAGCTCACGGCAATGCCAGATCCTTAACCCACTGAGCAAGGCCAGGAATCGAACCTGTGCCCTCATGGATGCTAGTCAGATTCATTTCTGCTGAGCCACAATGGGAACTCCATCCTGTTGTCTAATGTCTAGAAACCACTGTTCAATATATTTTATCTAGTTTTTTAGTTGTTTAAGGTAAAAGTAAATCTAGTCCTTGTTACTCCATCATGGTTGGAAACAATCATCACCCAACTTTCTTTTCTGACCCAACTCCTGAGATGTTGCCTTCTAGAACTCACGCTGAGTCATCAGCAGAATCCCTCCATCCTCAACCTCTTCTCTGAAAGTTGAGTTTGCCTTCTTGCTTCAGCAGGAACATGAATCTTCCCAGACAATAGTACATCTCTCTTGAATACTGAATTCCCTCTCGTAGTTCCCATACCAGTGATTTAGGAGATATAGCTGTCCTTGCACACGTGCACACACACACGTCCCAAGACCATACTCAAGAAGTCCTCCAGCTCCTTTGAGACACAAACATCAGTCTACAAGGCTTTCTCTGTGTCTTTGTTACAGTCATCTACCACATCCCTCACCAAGCCTCCTTGGGTTTTGAAAATTTTCTTTTCTTGGCTCACTGTCACTCTCTCCAACTCCTCTCTTGTTCAGAATCTTGGGGATTTCAAAATCTACATGATGGTGGATTCAAAATACACATTCCAAGCCTCTGGCCTCACTGTTCCCCGAGCTCTTCTTCTCCATTGATGTTGTACCCACCCTCCTTCAGCCATCCATACCCATCATTCTTTGACCACCACCTCTTTTTCCAACTCGCTTTCCTTTTTGTATTAGTCAGGGTTCTCCAGATAAACAGAAACAAGAGGATGTACATGAAGAGATTTATAAGGAACTGGCCTGTACAACGACAGAGGCTGACAAGTCCCGAGATCTTCATGGCGGTGACTTAGCAAGCTGAAGAGCCAGGGAAGCCAATGGTATAGTTCCTATCCAAACCTGAAGTCCTAAGAACCCACAACTGTTGGTGTAGTTCCAGTTCGCAGGCCAGCAAGCTCAAGACTGAGTCACTATTTCAGTTCACAAAGGCAGGAAAAACAGATATCCCAGTTCGAAGAAAGCAGTCAGGCAGGAGGAATTCGGTTTCACCTGCCTTTTTGTTCTATTCAGGCCATCAACAGATTGGATGAGGCCAATTTGCATGAGGGAGGGCAATCTACTTTACTCAGGCTACTGATTTAAATGTTTCTATGTTTCATTTCTTTTCCTTTCCTTTTGTGTGTGTGTGTGTGTGTGTGTTGTTGTTGTTGTTGTTGTTTGTTTTTGTCTTTTTCTGCAGCATATGGAAGTTCCCCAGCCAGGGACCAAATCCAAGTCACAGTTTAGACCTATGCCACAGCTGCGACAATGGGAGATCCTTAACCCACTGCACCACAGCAAGAACTCCTGATTTAAATGTTAATCTCATCCAAAATCACCCTTACAGGAGTTCCCCTCGTGGCTCAGCGGAAATGAATCTGATTGGCATCCATGAGGACTCAGGTTTGATCCCTGGCCTTGCTCAGTGGGTTAAAGATCCGGTGTTGCGGTGAGCTGTGGTGTCATAGACATGGCTCAGACCCTGTGTTGCTGTGGCTGTTGTGTAGACTAACGGCTACAGCTCCAATTTGACCCCTAGTCTCGGAAACTCCATATGCCTCGGGTGTGGCCGTAAGAAAAAAAGACAAAATCACCCTCACACAAACACCTAGAATAATGTTTCACTAAATATCTGGGCACCCCATGGCACAAATCCACCCTTGTCAACGTGGCACACACACACATCTCCTTAAGTCATATTTAATTCCCAAATGACGATAACAACAAGGTTATCCTTCTACTTAACATGATTTAGCTATCCTTCATACACCAAAAACGCACTAACTCCTTACCCAGAGAAGGAAGTGAAGTCCTTGGGTGACGTTTAATCTTCTCCTTGATATCCCGTAACTTAAAAATACTATGAGGTGACGTTAATAACACTTTTTAAAAAAAAATTTTATTATAGTTGCTTTACAATGTTCTGTCAATTTCTGCTGTACAGTAAAGTGACCCAGTTATACATTCTTTTTCTCACATTTTCTTCATCATGTTCCATCATAAGTGATTGGATAGAGTTCCCTATGCTATACAGCAGAAATTATGAGCTTTATTTATTTATTTATTGGCTGGGTTCCCAGGCCAGGGATTGAAACCTCACCATGGCAGTGACCACACCAGATCCTTAACCCACTGAGCCACCAAGGAAATCAACAGTGCTTAAATACTATGATCTAAAATGAGCACGTCTTATGTTCCATGATAAGAGGATGAGAGGGAAGAAAAGATATTTCACGTACACATTCATAACAAAATGTCTTCTTCCATTTAGGCTGCTATCATAAAAATATGATAAGCTGGGGGGTTTACAAACAGTATTTATTTCTCACGGTTCTGAATGCTGAGAAGTCCAAGATCAAAGTGTTGGCACATTTAGTGTTTGGTGAGGACCCGCTTCCTGATTTATAAATGTTCATCTTCTCACTGTGTGGAAGGGCAAAGGAGCTCTCTGGAGTTTCATTTTTTCTCTTTGTGGCCGCGCCTACGGCATGCAGAAGTCCCTGGGTCTGGGATCAAACCTGACACACCTAAGTAATGACAACACCAAATTCTTAACTGCTAGGCCACCAGGGAACTCCAGAGTTTCTTTCCTTTTTTTTTTTTTGCTTTTGAGGGCAGTACCCTCGGCATATGGAAATTCCCAGGCTAGGGGTCAAATAGGAGCTGCAGCTGCTGGCCTTCACTACAGCCACAGCCACAGCAACATGGGATCTGAGCCATCCTGCGACCTACACCACAGCTCATGGCAATGCAGGATCCTTAACCCACTGAGCGGGGCCAGGGATCGAACCTGCATCCTCATGGATACTAGTTGGGTTCCTTACCGCTGAACCATAATGGGAACTCCTAGAGTTTCTTTTATAAAGGCACTGATTCCACCCCCGCCTCCCTCCTTGGTGGCTCAGCATGTTAAGGATCCGGCACTGTCACTGCTGTGGCTCAGGTTCAATCCCTGCCCAGAGGGATCTTCCTGGCACACCACGGGCCTGGCCGAAAAATTAAAAGGCACTTATTCCATCCCTTTTACAAGGGCTCTGCTCTCATGTCCTAATCACTTCCCAAAGGCCCCAATCCCAATTTCAACACATTGAGGATTAGGGTTTCAATATATGAATTTTGAAGGACACAAAAATGCAGTCTATAGCACAAAATAAGGAGGAAGTACTCACGATTACAGTCCTCCTTTTTTTTTTGCCTTTTCTAGGGCTGCTCCCACAGCATATGGAGATTCCCAGGCTAGGGGTCTAATCGGAGCTGTAGCCGCCGGCCTACGCCAGAACGACAGCAACTCAGGACCCGAGCCGCGTCTGCAACCTACACCACAGCTCACAGCAACACCGGATCCTTAACCCACTGAGCAAGGCCAAGGATCGAACCCGCAACCTCATGGATCCTAGTCGGATTCATTAACCACTGAGCCACAGACGGGAACTCCTACAGTCCTCCTTTCTGTAACTGGTCAAGTGCTTGTAGCTAAGGAATTTCCTGTATTCAAAACATACTCTTCCTAACTTCCATTGTGGAATACTGGTCCAACGTCCCCCTGGTAGTCAGGATCAGTCACCTCAGCCAGCACAGAAACTCCCTTCTTTGTCTGTTGATTCAGAGCCACGAAAAGACCCCCAGAGTGCTGGGGCAGCAGTCTTTACTTTCATTTCAGTGGAATTGCTGATGCAGCTCCTGGTAGAAGAATTCCTCCCTTTGGGACTCTATGCCTTCAGAGCATAAGGTCTTAGGGAACGGGAAGCACCCCATGGCCCAGTCAAGCTAACCCATAAAAGTAACCGTCACAGCCTTCAACGCCATTAGGATCCAGAATTGATTGACCCGACTACCGTTTCACTGTTCACTGTTCCTTTCCACCTCTCTCATGTCCTCCATTCCCTCCTTACCCAGCTTGAATTCTACAGTCCATAATTATGATCCCTCTGTTTGACTGTACCTCTCTTACTGCATCTAATTCACTACAGCCTTTCTCCTAATGAAAATACAGATCCAGTCAGTGATCAGTAATGGTGGCCACACCCCAAAAAGAGACACACTGGATGTCACCGTAGTCCCTTCTGTGTGCCTGTGTCTGACACCGTGTTTGAGGAGAATTCCTATGGCTGGTTCTGGGTATGTGTGACCTCAGTCTGCGGGCCCCTTTGTTTCTCACCACCTTTGCTTGTGTATGTACCTGCGTCGCTGTGGCTGTGTAGGTCTGGTTTGGCATATCACTGTGTGGTAGCCGGTGTGGGCTCTGCCCATATCTATGCTCATAGGCTGTGTGTCTCTGCATGGCATGTGGAGCTCTATGGGACTTGTGGCTCTTTGCGAGTGACTGATGGTCACTATACTGGGTGTCTCTGGGCGACTATGACTGCATGTGTCTCTGTTTGCTGTTGCCATGTGTCAGAGGGTTTGTGCCTATGTCTGGGTTTGTGTGCCGTGGGTGTATAATGCACGGTCACTGTATGTGGATATCTCTGGGTGACTCGGGGGCTGAGCCTGTGCCTGTGCTGGCCCCTTTCTATGTGTCTGTGCCTCTGACTGAGAAGAGAGACGGCAAGAAGAAACTGATCTAGAATCTTCTCCCCTCCCACTCCCAAAGGCCACGGCCACCATCTTGCAGCCCCAGGCATGCACTGCAAGAGTCAAGTGATCCACTGAGAGGGAAGCACCTGCTGCCGGTATCCAGGGCTCTTCCCAGATGTAGGGCTTCCCCCTGGGAAGGAGAGAGGAAGGAGGAAAGTGACGTAGCCCCTTGAGGCCCTCCCAAGTGTCCAGGAATGCCCCACCCTTCCTATTCATCTCCCCATTCTAACCCTGCCTCACTGAGCCCTCAAAGATAAGTTCTATACTGGCCCCACCCCCAGCAGAGTCACCTAAATGTCATTTACCCACACCTACCTCCTGTGCCTATGGCTCTTCCCACCACCACCTGCCCCTGCCCTGCTCCAGGAGAGCCTCTCCCCTCCCTCCTTTACCCTTCCTCCTTCTTCCCCCATGCTACCAGATTGAGCCAAGATGGAGTGCACACCTGGAAAACCCTGAGCCCCAGAAGTTCCCTTGTGGCATAGCGGGTTAAGGATCCGGCGTTGTCACAGTTGTGGCGCAGCATGGGTTTGATCCCTGGCCTGGGAACTTCTGCATGCTAAAGGCCTGGCCAACAACAACAACAACAACAACAACAACAACAAAAACCCAAGCCCCAAGCATTTCTTCCCTTCTTGGATCCTTGTCACTAGCCAAGCTTATTCCCAACTCAGGACCTTTGGCTGTCCTCTGCCTAGAACACCCATCCCCCACGTCCATGCACAGCTAGATCCTACAGGTCATCATGCCGGTTTCAGTTCATGCATCACCTCAGAGAGGCCTTCCCTGATCACCACCAGTAAGTGGCCACACTCTCAGTCCTCTCTATTTCACTTCCCTGCTTCGCTGTCTTCAGGGCATTCATTACCCTGGCATCATGTACTGACTCGTCTGTTCACTGTTTGCTACCCCTGCCAGAATGACAGCCTCCTGGGGAGCAGAGGTGGATGTCTGTTTTGTTCGCTGCACTGTCCTCAGCACTTAGCATAGTGCAGCTGCTCAGTAAGGAACGGATTGGATGAATTAAAAGCGCTCAGTGTTTAAGATGTGGGCCCCCATCTCCCCAACCCTCAGGTCTTGGCCTCACTGCTCAAGGCCCTGAAGTGGGGCAGGACAGACTGGGCTGAATATGAAGTCAACAGTACCAGTCGCGGCGGCGCGGGGTGGGGGTGGGGGGCGGAGATAAATTAGGACGCTGGGATTTTTTTTTTTTCTTCTTAGGGCCACACCTGAGGCATATGGAGATTCCCAGGCTAGGGGGTCGAATAGAAGCTATAGCTGGTAGCCTACGCCACAGCCACAGCAACACAGGATTCGAGCCATATCTGGGCCCTACACCAAAGCTCATGGCAACACAGGATCCCTGACCCACTGAGCGAGGCCAGGGATTGAACCCACATCCTCATGGATACTAGCCGGATTCATTTCCGCTGCACCACAATGGGAACTCCAGGAGGATGGCATTAATGTATACACACTACTGTATGAAAAATAGATAACTAGTGAGGACTTACTCTATAGCACAGGAAAATCTCCTCAATATTCTGTAATAACCTATATGGGAAAAAGAATGAATATATGTATATGTATAAGTGATTCACTTTGCTATACACCTGAAACTAACACAACACTGTAGGTCAACTATACTCCAATAAAATTTTTAAAAGTTCAAAAAACAAAAACGAACTAACAAACAAAAAACCAGTACCAGTCAGGTCAAGGGCTCTGGGCCAGCCTGAACCTGGCACTTCCCACCCTGGGCACACTCCCTGCATCCAGCCTTGGCTCCTGGGCACCTCACACCTGGGAGCAGGGAAGAGACTGCTCTAACCATACCTGCGCAAATCAGCAGCATGGAGGCGCTGCTGAGCTAATAGGACCTCTGCCCGTCTGGGGTGGAAGGCTAGCCCCAGAGTCCCCTCCAGGGAGGGTTCCCCTGCCTCGTCCACCACCCGGCCCTGAAAGTGGCAGAAACACAGAGGCTTTCAGAGCTCCCAGATGCCCACCCTGGCCCTGTGGTGAACAACCGCATTCATTTATGGTTTATCCTTTCCGTGTTTCTTTTTGCAAAAATAAGCAGATATGTGTCTATATTCTTATCTCTTCTTTATTATTGTTATTATTATTATTATATGGCATATGGAGGTTCCCAGGCTAGGGGTCTAATCAAAGCTGTAGCCACCGGCCTAAACCACAGCCACAGCAACACCAGATCCAAGCCGTATCTGCAATCTACACCATAGCTCACGGCAACACCGGATCCTTAACCCACTGAGGGAGGCCAGGGATCAAACCCACAACCTCATGGTTCCTAGTCGGATTCGTTTCTGCTGCGCCACCATGGGAACTCCTTTATTATTATTAAGAGACAGCACTTTCAGTAGTTATCTTGTGGCATAGTGGGTTAGGGATCTGGCATTGTCACTGCAGGAGCTTGGGTCGATGCTGTGGCACAGGCTTGGAGCCCTGGCCCAGGACCTTCTACATGCTGTGGGCACAGCCAAAAAAAATTGTATATATATATATAGCACTTTCAATGCAATATTACAACATAAGGTGGTGGAGAAAGTTCCTAAATACCTGGAAAGTCCACATTTTTCTCCATAATATACTTAGATACAAGTATGTTATCTGAGACTGATATAGCAATGTTCAAGGCTCCAAATTCTAAAGCAGGATGTTTAAACCAAGACCCATCCTTTTGAAACGATATTAAATTTTGTTGTTTTTGCAAAAAGAAAAAAAAGAGAGATAGATAGTCTATTGGCTTTTTTTTTTTTTTTTTTTTGCTTTTTAAGGTCACACCTACAGCATAAGGAGATTCCCAGGCTAGGGGTCGAATCAGAGCTACAGCTGCTGGCCTACACCACAGCCACAGCCATGCAGGATCCAAGCCTCATCTGTGACCTACACCACAGCTCACGGCAATGCCACGATCCTTAACACACAGATCGAGGCCAGGGATTGAACCTGTGCCTCCACAACAACCCAAGCCGTGGAGCCGTTACAGTTGGATTCTCTCTCTCTCTCTCTCTTTTTTTTTTTTTTTTTGCCTTTTAGGGCCGCACCTGCAGCATATGGCAGTTCCCAGGCTAGGAGTTGAATCAGAGCTGCAGCTGCTAGTCACAGTCACAGCAATGCCAGATCTGAGCCGCATCTGCAAACTATACTGCAGCTCACAGCAGCTCAGGATCCTTAACCACTGAGCAGGGCCAGGGATCAAACCTGCATCCTCATGGATACTGGTCGGGTTCATTACCGCTGAGCCACAATGGGAATTCCCAATCCCTTGCTGATTTTACTTTTAGTTCTGCCATAACTCTAGACCAGTACTGTCCAATAAAACATTCCGAATGATGGAAGTGTTCTATTTTTACACTGTCCAATATAATATGGTAGCCACTAGCCACATAATACTACTGAGCACTTAAATGTGGCAAGTGTGACTGAGGAACTGAATTTTTACTCCTTTTTTGGCTGCGCCCACAGCATATAAAAATTCCTGGGCTGGGGATCGAACATGCACCATAGCAGTAGCCAGAGCCACAGCAGTAACAACACCAGATTTTTAATCCTTTGAGCCACCAGGGAACTCCCTGAATTTTTACTTTAATTTTTTAAATTTAGTTTTTTGGCCTCGCCCATAGCACATGGAGGTTCCCGGGCCAAGAATGGAATCTGTGGGAGTTCCCATCCTGGCTCAGTGGTTAACGAATCCGACTAGGAACCATGGGGTTTTAGGTTCAATCCCTGGCCTTGCTCAGTGGGTTAGCAATCTGGTGTTGCCATGAGCTGTGGTGTAAGTTGAAGATGCGGGTTGGATTCTGAGTTGCTGTGGCTGTGGCATAGGCCAGCAGCTATAGCTCCGATTCGACCCCTAGCCTGGGAACCTCCATATGCCGCGGGTGCGGCCCTAGAAAAGACAAAAAAAAAAAAAAAAAAGACTGGAATCTGTGTCACAGCAGCAACTTGAGCCACAGCAGTGACAACGCCAGATCTTTCACCTGCTGAGCCACCAGGGAACCCCTATTTAATTTTTTTTATTGTGATAAAACACAAAACAACATAAAATTTACAATCTTAACCATTTTAAAAGTATACAGTTCAGTAGTATTAAGTACATTCACATCCTTGTGCAGCGATCCCAGAACAAAACTGTAAACGATCCTCTTGCAAAACTGTAACTCTGTATCCATTAAACAATTACTTCCCAGTCTCCCTCCCCCAGGCCCTGGCAACCATCATTCTACTTTCTGTCTCTATGAACTGGACCACTCTAGGCACTTCATGTAAGTGGAATCATACAGTATTTGTTCTCTTGTGAGTGGCTTATTTCCCTTAGCATAATGCCCTCAAGATTCATCCATGTTGTAGCATGTGTCAAATACTTTAATTTATATGTAAATAGACACATGTAGCTAGTGGCAACCATATTGGGCAGTGCAGCTTTAGATAATATGCTTCCATCACTTTGTCTCAATTTTCAACTTGATATAAATTGTTCTAGAGTATTAAAAAAAAAAAGGAAATTCCCCAGTGAACTTATTGCAGCTCAAGCAACTCTATGTAATAGAAATTCACCTAAAGAATGCTGATAGAATTTTATTCACTACTTCCCCCCACTCCAGGAAAAGAGAAGCAGAAGTCATATTTATTGTGTTTAGGATTGAGGGAGTATGTTTTATGGCAAAAGGTGCAATAGCCTTTGAAGATGAGCCATGAGCCACACATCTGCCTTAATATCCTAGGGGTGCGAGGAAGGGTTTTTTGATGGACAGAAAGCAGGTGGGAGAATTATCATGAGGGCTGCGATAGGCTGGGATCACTGCTCTTAGCCCTGCCAGATCCATTCATTTACGCATGCATGCACTCCACAGATGTTTATACACTGCTTAACTCTGGCCATGTTCTAGCTGCTGGGGACACACAACACAGCAACCAGACAAAGCCCCTGCCTTCGTGAATGTCACTTTCTCACAGGACAGAGACAAATAATAAACAAGTAATAAAAATAAGGAACTTGGGAGTTCCCATTGTGGCTCAGCAGCAACAAACCCAACTAGTATCCATGAGGACGCAGGTTTGATCCCTGGCCTTGCTCAGTGGGTTAAGGATCTGGCATTGCTGTGAGCTGTGGCATAGGTTGAAGACGGTGCAGATCTAGCGTTGCTGTGGCTGTGGCATAGGCTGGCAGCTACAGCTCCGATTCGAACCCTAGGCTGGGAACATCCATATGACATAGGTGTGGCCCTAAAAAGACAAAAAAAGAAACAAACACACTCAGATGATGATACTGAGTGCAAATAAGAGCAAAGGGAGAGGGCATGCCAGGTGGTGGCTGAGATAGGGAGGGCTTGCTATATTATATGAGACGGTCACGGCAAACCTCACTGAGGAAGGGGCACTCAACCAGAGACCTGAAGGAAGCCTGGATTATTAGCCTCATTGCTTCCCATGGTCTAGTTCAACATGTTCCTCTGACACCTGAATATCTATAAACCAGTGGTTGGATCTATAAATTGACCTGCTACATGTTCAGTTTTGGAGCAAGAATCCTTCACAGGCGGTGCTGTGAGTCCTTCCATCAGGAAGCATGTATGTCTGGCTCGCTCTTGCAACTTTGTGGCCTTAGATAGCCATTGCCTGGATCCATTATTTCATTAGGGGTGTGCAGAGTGGTGAGAGTCCATTATTTCTTCTTCAATATAAAAAAGTTTTGTTTTGTTTTGTTTTTGGCCACACCTGCAGCATGTGGAAGTTCCCAGGCCAGGGGCTGAACCTGTGCCACAACAGTGACCCAAGCTACTTCAGTGACAATGCCAGATCCTTAACCCACTGCACCACAAGGGAACTCCAAGAGTTTTGTTTTCTTTCTTTCTTTCTTTTTTTTTTTTGTCTTTTTGCCTTTTCTTGAGCCGCTCCCACGGCATATGGAGATATGGAGGTTCCCAGACTAGGGGTCTAGTCGGAGCTGTAGCCGCCGGCCTATGCCAGAGCCACAGCAACGTGGGATCCGAGTCACGTCTGTGACCCACACCACAGCTCACGGCAATGCAGGATCCTTAACCCACTGAGCAAGGCCAGGGATCGAACCCCCAGTCAGATTCGTTAACCACTGCGCCACGACAGGAACTCCTAAGAGTTATTTTTAAAATCCTCATTGTATGAGATTACTTTCAAACATTTCCCTCTCCCTTCATCCTAAAGCTCCTCAGTTTAAAAAAAAAAAAATTTATTGAATGATTCTTTAAATTCTCTAGTGCTTTACAATTTTCAAGTTTCACACACATTATTTCATATAATCCCATAACAACCCTTTTATTCCTCTACCCCTATCTTGCCCCTCCCCACAAAAGCCCCTAAGATTCTTTTACTTTTTTATTTTTATTTACTTATTTTTTGCTTTTTAGGGCCACACCCACGGCTTGGAGATCCCCAGGCTAGGGGTCCAATAAAAGCTATAGCTGCTGGCCTACCCACAGCCACTGCAACACCAGATCTTTAACCCACTGAGCAAGGCAAGGGATTGAACCCTCACCCTCATGGATACTAGTCAGATTCGTTTCCGCTGTGCCACAACAGGAACTCCGAGCCCCTCAGTTTTAATGCTCATATTACAAGAGCCCCAATTTGGCCGAAGTCATCTACCAATTCTCATTTCTCTAGAATTTTAGCTCCTAGATCACTACCCCTCTCTCCAATATCACCCCAGTGATTTCATTTCCACTTAAATGACCCTTCCACCTTCACATGGAGACCTGGCCTGCCTTCCTTGACTGCCTCTCCTCCAGTGATCCCAGTCACTTACTCCCACAGAAATAACCTTGACATCATCACCCAAACTGGAGCAAGTATAACATTAAGTTCATGCATCCCACTCTCAGACAACTTCTTTCCATTGCGTCAGCTCATTCCTTCTAGTACCCCAACTATAACAATCACCACACCCTAAAAAACAAACAGACATTGGGGAATTACTGTTGTGGCTCAGTGGTTAACGAACCCAACTAGTATCCATGAGGACGGAGGTTTGATTGCTGGCCCCATTCCGTGGGTTAAGGATCCGGCATTACCATGAGCTGTGAAGTAGGTCACAGACACGGCTCGGATCCCGTGTTGCTGTGGTTGTGGTGTAGGCCGGCAGCTGCAGGTCTGATTCGACCTCTAGCCTGGGAACATCCATATGCTGCAGGTGCAGCCCTAAAAAGCAAAGGAAAACAAAACAAAACAAAAAACGGACACTGAAACATCTTAGAGACTTTGGACCCAGGAATACAGACACCTAGGCATATCAGAGACAATGGAAACATCTGTCCAAATCATTCTGCCTTCAAATCCTGACAAAAATAAGTGAAGACCTCAAAACTTCCCATATGGACAGAGCCATCAAAATTCATAACCCCTTAATCCCACAGGTACCTCGCAGACTGAACACAAATCCCCCAAAGATCAGAGACCTCAGAGCTCCCCGGTAGCCTAGTGGGTTAAGGATCTGGCATTGTGACTGCTGTGGCTTGGGTCTGCTGTGGTGCAGGTTCGATCCCTGGCCTGGAAACTTCTGCATGCTGTGGGCACAACAACCCCCCCCCACACCCCGCAAAAAAAAGATCCGAGACCTCACACGCTGGGATGCAGACTCCCCCCCAAAATTACAGGGATTTAACAACTTTGGACACAGACTTCCAATAGCACAGACTTCATTCTCAGAAACACACCGGCAAACAACTTAGATACCCCATACATCAGACACATACCCACTAAAAGATGTGAAACATCCAACCCTGACACAAACCTGCCCAAACCTCAGAGAAACTCATCACCTCAGACACCTCACATATCAGACACAAATACTCAAAGAGTTCAGAAATATCACACACCAGATTCCAAACACATTAGAAATTATACACCCTGGAGTTCCCATCGTGGCACAGTGGTTAACGAATCCGACTAGGAACCATGAGGTTGCAGGTTCGATCCCTGCCCTTGCTCAGTGGGTTAACGATCCGGCGGCGTTGCCGTGAGCTGTGGTGTAGGTCGCAGATGCGGCTCGGATCCCGCGTTGCTGTGGTTCTGGCGTAGGCCAGAGGCTACAGCTCCGATTAGACCCCTAGCCTGGGAACCTCCATATGCCGCGGGAGCAGCCCAAGAAATAGCAAAAAGACAAAAAAAAAAAAGAAGAAGAAGAAGTATTAAAAAAAAGAAAGAAAGAAAGAAATTATACACCCTGAGGAGTTCCTGTCATGGCTCAGTGGTAATGTTCCCGACAAGTATCCATGAGGATTCAGGTTTGATTATTGGCCTCGCTCTGTGGATTAAGGATCCGGCATTGCCATGAGCTGTGGTGTAGGTTGCAGACACGGCTCAGATCTGTGTTGCTGTGGCTATTGGGTAGGCCGGTGGCTATAGCTCCCATTTGACCCCTAGCTTGGGAACCTCCATATGCCACCGGTGTGGCTCTAAAAAGACAACAAACAAACAAACAAGACCCCCCAAACAGAAATTACACACCCTGAAACACAGATCTGTAAGAGGCTCACAGGCCACATATGGTAGGCATAGATCCCCCAAAAGTCTACACATCTCATACTGTGGATGCAGAAGCCCAAACAAATTTGAGACCTTGCACCTTGAGACACAGAAACTCTGAAAGAAAGCAAACATCAGATCGTGGGACAGAAAATTGAAAACATTTCAAAGATCCTCATTAGATGGCCCATCTCCACAAAAGCATCATAACTTAACACCCAGAGACAGCCCCAGAAATAGTTCAGAGGCAGCACATCCTGGAAATAGATCCCAAACAGAGCAGAGACATCTCATTCTATGACAAAATCCCCCAAACAACTGTAGATGCCACACATCTAAAGATACAGACCCATAAACTGTCATCTTGAGCTGAAATCCAGAGAGCTGAGTGACCTCACATTCTGGATGTAGGTATTATGTCAGCTCATCTCAGAGGCCTGAAACATACCTCTGAACAGGAACCAAGAATAAAAACCTTAAAATGCCAGAGCCTCCATAGTCAGGGACACAGATGCACAGAATATCAAAACCTGACCATCAGGAAGAGTCCATCAAAGGTTGAGAGTCCCTACACCCTGGATGGCAAAAGCACAAAGAGCTCAGAGGCCTCAACCCAAGTAGAAAAGAGACAAATCGGACAAGGAGGAGGGGGAGGGAGTGGGATGGACTGGGAATCTGGGGTTAATAGATGCGAGCTATTGCCTTTGGAATGGATAAGCAATGAGATCCTGCTGTGTAGCACTGGGAACTATATCTAGTCACTTATGATGGAGCATGAATGTGAGAAAAAGAATGTATATATGTATGTGTGACTGGGTCACCTTGCTGTACAGTAGAAAATTGACAGAACACTGTAAACCAGCTATAATGGAAAAAATAAAAATCATTTAAAAGAAAAGAGACAAATCAGGATTTCCCACTGTGGCACAATGGGGTCCGCAGTGTCTCTGCAGTGCTGGGACACAAGTTGGATTCCCGACCTGGCACAGTGGGTTAAGGATCTAGCCTTCCTGCCACTGTGGCTCAGATCTGATCCCTGGCCCGGGAACTCCGTATGCCATGGGGCAGCCAAAGAAAAAAAGTAAAGAAAAGGACACCAAACAGCTTAGAGAACTCATGCTTGGGACACAGATCCCCAAAAAGCTCAGAGACCTCATACCGTGAGACATGGGCCACAGAAGAGCTCAGAGATTTCATTCCATGGAACAAAGACCCAAATAACTCAGATACCACACACCATGGTATAGAGACACTACATATTAAACAATAGATTAAAGATATCACCACATAGACAAAGGCCCTCAAACAGCTCAGACATTCCACACCCTGGGACACAGAACCCCCAAACAGCTAGTATCATCACATGATAAAGTGCCCCCATCAGCCTTTTTTTAATATTATAGTTGATCCCATCAGCCTTTGAGATTTCACAACTTGGAAGACAGAGTCCCCAAATTATTTGTACATTGAACATCCTGCAAAGAGGCAATAAAAACTCACTGACCTCACACTTTGGACTTAGTTGCTACATCAGCTCAGAAATCTGGCACATGACCAAACACAGCTTGGAGCAGCAGTGCGGCTTCAAGTTCAAGGAGAGAAGCTCAAAACTTCAGAGCTGGTTATTGTCAGGGACACCAACCCTCAAAGTATCAAACACCTCACAGCTATGAAAAGGGACCCAAGAGAGACCTCAGAGAACTCATGCCTCAGTCAAAAATGAATCAGCTCGGAGACTGCACGTGCTAGAAAGTGCGAGATGTCATGCGTTAAAAAGTAGAACTCTAAAGGGTTCAGCCTCACAGCCTGAAACTTACACTCTAAAATGCAGACCCGGGGAGTTCCCGTCGTGGCGCAGTGGTTAACGAATCTGACTAGGAACCATGAGGTTGCGGATTTGATCCCTGCCCTTGCTCAGTGGGTTAATGATCCGGCGTTGCCGTGAGCTGTGGTGTAGGTCACAGATTTGGCTTGGATCCCACGTTGCTGTGGCTCTGGCGTAGGCTGGCGGCTACAGCTCCGATTAGACCCCTAGCCTGGGAACCTCCATATGCCGTGGGAGCGGCCCAAGAAATGGCAAAAAACAAACAAACAAACAAACAAAAACCCTCCATTTGAGAATTGGAAGGGAAATAAAGGTGGAATTCCAGAAAAATAAATAAATAAAATAAAATGCAGACCCCTAAACAGCCCAAGGAATTCAAAGCTTGAGACAAAGAAACACAAATATCTCAGTGACCTCATATCTTGTGACACGGACTCAAAGACATCTGAGAACCTCAGACTATGTGTCAGTAACCCCCAAATATTTCAGAGGGCTCATACCCTGTAAACATAGACCAAAGTACTCGAAGTCTTCACAGACTAGGAAGAAGTTCATGGACCACCACCCTAGGACATAGATCCCCAAAGAACTAAGAGATCTCAGGATTTCCCATCGTGGTGGAGTGGAAACAAATCCGACTAGGAACCATGAGGTTGTGGGTTCGATCGCTGGCCTTGCCTAGTGGGTTGGGATCCGGCTTGGTGTAGGTCACAGACCCGGCTCAGATCTGGCGTGGCTGTGGCTGTGGCTGTGGCGTAGGCCGGCAGCTATAGCTCCAATGCGACCCCTAGCCTGGGAACCTCCATATGCCTCGGGTTCGGCCCTAAAAAGATTAGAAAAAGGCAGAAAGGCAGGAAGGCAGGAAGAAAGAAAGAAAGGAAAGAAAGAAAGGAAAGAAAGAAAGGAAAGAAAGAAAGAAAGAAAGAAAGAAAGAAAGAAAGAAAGAAAGAAAGAAAGAAAGAAAGAAAGACAGACAGACAGAAAGAAAAGAAAGACAGAAAGACAAGAAATAGCAACAACAACAACAACAACAAAAAAAAGTTTTGGGAGTTCCTGTTGTGGCACAGTGGTTAACGAATCCGATCTAGGAACCATGAGGTTGCGGGTTCAGTCCTGCCCTTGCTCAGTGGGTTAACGATCCGGCGTTGCCGTGAGCTGTGGTGTAGGTTGCAGACGCAGCTCGGATCCCGCGTTCCTGTGTCTCTGGCGTAGGCCGGTGGCTACAGCTCCGATTCGACCCCTAGCCTGGGAACCTCCATATGCCGTGGGTGTGGCCCAAGAAATAGCAACAACAACAACAACAACAACAACAACAAAAAAAAAAGAAAAGAAAAGAAAAGAAAGAAAGAAAGAAAGAAAAAGAAAAAAAAGAAAAAGAGCTAAGGGATCTCATACCTGTCCCTCAATCAATCTAGAAGCCTTACTCTGTCCCATGCAGATAAGGAAGGCAGTGTAAGTGGTATGGTGTTGTGGCCACTGCCTCCCTCCTCCTGCCATGGGACCAGGAAGGGAGCTTTCTCCAGTTTCTCCTTTATCCTTCCAGTGAGGGCTTGGTGGGGTTCCTAGAGTAAAAAGACCAGCAATATAGCCCCTAGAAGCTTCACTCTGTCTCCCTAGCCTCCACTCAGCCTCCGGCAACCTGTCAAAATTTCTAGTTTAATGTTCCTTCTGCTCATGTAACATCTGGTGGCTTCTGCCCCGGGTGGGCAAAAGCTCTGGTCCTGTGTCTCCCTGTAGGCACTTGTTTCTCTCCAGGTATCAGGATGGCTATCTGACCTGTGATCTCAGTTCTCTGATGAGTTCACACCATTGCTTTTTTTTTTTTTTTTTTAGCTTTTTAAAAATTTTATTTTATTTTTAGGGCTGTACCCGAGGCATATGAAAGTTCCCAGGCTAGGGGTCAAATCAGAGCTGTAAGCTGCTGGCCTACACCACAGCCACAGCAATAGCAATGCCAGCTCCGAGCCTGGTCTGCGACCTACACCACAGCTCATGGCAAGGCCAGATCCTTAACCCACTGAGTGAGGCCAGGGATCAAACCCACCTCCTCATGGATACCAGTCAGATTCATTACCGCTGAGCCATGATAGGAACTCCTACATTCCCTCTCTTATATTATCTCCCATCATGGTTGATCCCAGGTGACTGGCTTCTTTGGTTCTTTACATGTCCAAGTTGAAGCCAGAAATTTGTTCACTTATTTTTAATATTAAAAGCTTTCTTCCTTTTTTTTTGGAGTTCCCATCATGGTGCAGTGGTTAACGAATCCGACTAGGAACCATGAGGTTGCAGGTTCGATCCCTGCCCTTGCTCAGTGGGTTAAGGATCCGGCGTTGCCGTGAGCTGTGGTGTAGGTCGAAGACGAGGCTCAGATCTAGCATTGCTGTGGCTCTGGTGTAGGCCGGCGGCTACAGCTCCAATTCGACCCCTAGCCTGGGAACCTCCATATGCCGCAGGAGCGGCCCTAGAAAAAAAGGCAAAAAGGCAAAAAAAAAAAACTTTCTTCCTTTTCATCTATTTCTCTTAAGCCAGCATCTGTTGTGTTTATTCGTTCTTATGTTCCTTCTAGTTTATTTTTCATTTAATGTTTATTTTTTTAAGTATAGTTGATTTACAAAGTTGTGCCAATTTCTGCTATACAGCAAAATGACTCAGTCATACATGAACATACATTCTTTTTTTATATTCTATTCCACTATGGTCTATCCCAGGAGATTGGATATAGTCCCTGTTTTATACAGTAGAAACTTATTGTCTATGCATTCTAAATGTAACCTTCCTTTTAGTTTAGTCTTCAGTTTTTAAATTTTTTTGTGGCTGCACCTGTGGCATATGGAAGTTCCCAGGCTAGGAGTCGAATTGGAGCTGCAGTTGCCAGCCTACACAACAGCCACAGCAACATGGGATCCAAGCCACATCTATGACCTATGCCACAGCTTACCACAGCACATCAAGGCCAGGGATTGAATCCATATCCTCATGGACACCATGTCAGGTTCTTATCCCACTAAGCCACAATAGGAATTCCTCAATCTTCATTTTTGCCCTTTTTTTTTTTTAGGGCCACATCTGCGGTATATGCAAGTTCCCAGGCTAGGGGTCGAATCAGAGCTATAGCTACCAGCCTATGCCACAGCCACAGCAACGTGGGATCTGAGCAGCATCTGCGACCTACACCACAGCTCATGGCAATGCCAGATCCTTAATCCAGAGTGAGGCCAGGGATCGAACCTACATCCTCATGGATCCAAGTTGGGTTCATTAATCACTGAGCCACAAAGGGAATTCCAATCTTCATTTTTGAAGTAAACTCAAATCACTTATTCCAAATTTAAATTTATAACTCTTTAAAAATGTGTCTACAAAAAAAAAAAAAAGACATCATCCCATAAGGACAAAAAGAATTAGAAAGGAAAATTCTGGAATGTATTTTGGTATATGAGAGGCATATGGATAGGTGGTAATAGATATAGCAGACCACAAGAAGTAAAACCATATACTAGCAGTTGGGAGGATAAAAATCAGCATAATATTTAGAGTGGAATTCCCACAAGATTCCAAAATTAACAGTATCGGTTACCTCTGGAAGAAAGGGTGCATCCAAAAACAAAGATGGATTATCTAAGAACTTTAAAAGCAACCTGATTTTAAAATGGATAAAACAGACATTTTTCCAAAGAAGACATACAGATAGATGGCCAACAAGTACACAAAAAGATGCTCAACATTGTTAATCATCAGAAAAATGCAAATTAGGAGTTTCTGTCGTGGCTCAGCGGTAATGAACCCGACTAGTATCTATGAGGACGCAGGTTTGATCCCTGGCCTCACTCAGTGGGTTAAGGATCTGGCCTTGCCATGAGCTGTGGTGTAGGTTGCAGACTCGGCTCAGATCCTGGTTGGCTGTGGCTGTGGCTGGCAGCTCCAGCTCTGATCGGACCCCTGGCCTGGGAATATCCATATGCTGAAGGTATGGCCCTAAAAAGACAAAAAAAAAAAAAAAAAGACCACAAATAACAAATGTTGCTAAGGATGTGTAGAAAAGGGAATACTTGGAGTTCCCGTCGTGGCGCAGTGGTTAACGAATCCGACTAGGAACCATGAGGTTGCGGGTTCGGTCCCTGCCCTTGCTCAGTGGGTTAAGGATCCAGCGTTGCCGTGAGCTGTGGTGTAGGTTGCAGACGCGGCTCGGATCCCGCGTTGCTGTGGCTCTGGCGTAGGCCGGTGGCTACAGCTCCGATTCAACCCCTAGCCTGGGAACCTCCATGTGCCCAAGAAATAGCAACAACAACAACAATAACAACAACAACAAAAAGACCAAAAAAAAAAAAAAAGAAAAGGGAATACTTGTACACTCTTGGTGGAACTATAAATTGGTGCAGCCACTGTGGAAAACAGTATGGAGGTTTCTCCAAAAAACTAAAAATAGAATTACTGGTTGACACTGAGTTCCAGGTCACTTGGTGCTTGCTAGGGGTGTTGCAATAGAGATCTGAAGGGCTGTGCTTGCAAAAGTATCAACATGCCTTTGGACAGAGATTTACTGCATCCTTCCTTGGAAAAGGAGAAGAAAAAAACATAAAAAGAAATTGCTGGTTCAAAGTCCAAATTCTTACTTTATGGATATAAAATGTCCAGGTTGCTACAAGATTACCATGATTCTCAGCCATGCTCAGACAGTGGTGCTTTGTGGGCTGTTGAACAGTGTTGTGCCAGCCAACAGGAGGGAAGGCCAGACTCACACAATGATGTCCATTTAGAAGAAACCAACACTAAGGACACACACAACTTCTTGAATTTTGTTCTATTGCAGAGAGCCTTATCAGTTCAGTAAATCTAGTTAATCTACCAAGATAACGTAATTATGTTTAATTTTGTAAGGTAGACAATAGCACTCTATTTTGGTGTCAATTTTTCAATGAAGTTTTTTGTTTGTTTGTTTGTCTTTTTAGGGCCACACCTGTGGCATATGGAAGTTCCCAGGCTAAGGGCTGAATTGGAGCTACAGCTACTGGCCTACACCACAACCACAGCAACTTGGGATCCAAGCCACATCTGCAACCTACATCATAGCTCACGGCAACACCAGATCCTTAACCCACTGAGCAAGGCCAGGGATTGAACCCACATTATCATGCATCCTAGTTGGGTTCATTAACCACTGAGCCACAAAGGGAACTCCCTAAAGTTTTGATTATGGGCTAACAATAAAAATAAAAATAGAATTATCAGAGTTCCTGTCATGGCACAGTGGAAATGAATCCGATTATGAACCGTGAAGTTGCGGGTTCAATCCCTGACCTCGATCAGTGGGTTAAGGATCTGGTGTTGCCGTGAGCTGTGGTGTAGGCCGGCAGCTGTAGCTTCGATTAGACCCCTAGCCTGGGAACCTCCATGTGCTGCTGGTGTGGTCCTAAAAAGCAAAAAAAAAAAAAAAAACAGAATTACCATATGACCCAGAAATTGCACTCTTGGGAATTTATCAACCCCCCCCCACAAAAAAAAACACTAGTTAGAAAACTAGCACCCCAATGTTCATAGCAGCATTATTTACAATAGCCAAGATATGAAGCAACCTGTTTCCATCAAGAGATGAATGGATAAAGAATACACACACACACACACACACACACACACACAGGAATAATACTCAGCCACAAAAAAGAATGAAATTCTGCCATTTGCAACAACATATACTTAAGCTAAGTGAAATAAGTCAGACAGAGAAAGATAAATACTACATGATTTCACTTATAGTAGAATCTAAAAAAAACAGTGAATATATTGGGAGTTCCCATCATGGCTCAGCGGTTAATGAACCTGATTAGCATCCATGAGGGCGCAGGTTCAATCCCTGGCCTCACTCACTGGGTTAAGGATCCAGCATTGCCATGAGCTGTGGTGTAGGTCACAGAAGCGGCTTGGATCTGGCGTTGCTGTGGCTGTGGCATAGGCAGGTGGCTATAGCTCCAGTTGGACCCCTAGCCTGGGAACCTCCATATGCCATGGGTGCAGCCCTAGAAAGACAAAAAAAAGACAAACAACAACAACAACGACAGTGAATATAACAAAAAAGAAACAGACTTACAGATATAGAGAACAAACTAGTGGTTACTAGTGGTGAGAGAGGATGGGCAACAGAGAAGTAGGGAATTAAGAAGTACAAATTACTATGTATAAAATAAGTAAGCTACAAGGACATATTGTAGAACACAGGAAATATATCCAATATTTTTTTTTCTTCTTTGGCTGCCATTCGGCATATGGAGTTCCCAGGCCAGGGACAGAATCCAAGCTAAAGTTGCAACCCATGCCACAGTTGCACCAACACCAGCTCCTTAACCCAATGTGCCTGTCCGGGGATCAAACCTGCATCCCTGCCACTGCAGAGACACCAACGATCCCATTGTGCCACAGCAGGAACTCCCCAATATTTTATAATAACTATAAATGGAGTATAACCTTTAAAAATTCTGAATCATGGGAGTTCCCATGGTGGCTCAGCAGTAACAAGCCCGACTAGTAGTATCCATGAGGATGCAGGTTCGATCCCTCACCTCACTCAGTGGGTTAAGCTGGCATTGCTGTGAGCTGTGGTGTAGGCTGGCAGCTGCAGCTCCAATTTGACCCCTAGCCTGGGGACTTCCATATGCCACAAGTGCGGCCCTAAAAAGCAAAAAAAAAAAAAAAACTGAATAACTATATTGTACACATGAAACATATAATATTGTGTATCAACTGTACCTCAATAAAAAAAATAAGAACTTAGACCCAAACATCTCCTGTCCCACTCCATAAATCTGGAAGGACATAAAAGATCTGAAAACTATTAATAATTGACCTACTATAGAACACTATAGCCAATGACAACAGAATAAACTTTTTTTGAGATGCATATACAATATTTATCAAAATTAACCATACCCAGAACTATAGAGTAAGCTTAATAAATTTCAGAGTATTGAAATAATTCAGAATATATCCTCTGATTATAGAAGAAGAATGTGACATCATAAATAACATTATAACTAGAAAATCCAGAACTGCTAGGAAAATTAAGTAGTACATCACTAAATAACAGAAGGGTCAATGCAGAAATCAAATTAGAAATTAAAAAACTGAATGATAATGAGCATAAAATATATCAAAACTAGAAGGGTACAACTAAAGCAGTCCTTACAGTAACTTTTATAATCCTGAGTGCATGTTTTGGGAGAAGAAAAGTCTGAAATTCAATAAACTCAGATTTCATCTTAAGTAACTAGAAAAAGAGGAGTAAATAAAACCCAAGGTAGTAGCAAAAAGGAAACAAAGGAAGTACAGAAAATAAACACATAGAAAACAAAAGTATAAAAAATTAATAATTAAGATTTGGTTGTTAGAAGACTTTTTTTTTTTGGCCATGCCTGTGATATGTGGAAGTTCCCAGGCCAGGGATCATCAAACATGTGCCACAGCAGCGACCCAGGCCACTGCAGTGACAACACCAGATCCTTAACCTGCTGTGCTACAAGGGAACTCCTAAAAGACTTATTTTTAAAATTGACGGGGCACTCCCATTGTGGTTCAGCAGGTTAAGAACCTGACTAGTGGAGTTCTCTCACCGTGGCTCAGTGGTTAACAAACCCGACTAGTATCCATGAGGTTGTGGGTTCAATCCCTGGCCTTGCTTGGTGGATTAAGGATCTGGTGTTGCTGTGAGCTGTGGTGTAGGTCGCAGACGCAGCACGGATCCCGAGTTGCTGTGGCTCTGGCATAGGCCGGCAGCTATAGCTCCGATTCCACCCTTAGCCTGGGAACCTCCATATGCCGCAGATGTGGCCCTAAAAAGACAAGAGACCAAAAAAAGAACCCAACCCCAGCCTCAACAATAACCTTAACCAACTCCTACTCATCCTTTAAGACCCAGCTCATGAAGCACTCCTGTGAAGGCCACTCTGAGCCCCTCTGCTAGTCTGTCTGAGGTAGAGTTAGGTATTCTCTGCCCTCTGTTCCCTCTAGCTTTGGACTTTTTTTTTTTTTTTTTTGGTCTTCCATTTTCCATCAGGTTCTTACCCAAGAGGCTAGATACAGTTCCCTGCGCTGTACATCAGGATACCATCATCCACCCGTTCTAAATGTAAGTCTGTAATAGTCTGCATCTACCCACCCCAAAATCCCCAGCAGCCCCCCTCTCTCCCCCCCTCCCCCCTGGCAAACACAAGTCTGACTTATTTCTGACACTCATCGCACTGTGTTGTTTTGGGAGTTCCCATCGTGGCTCAGCCGTAACAAACCCAACTAGTACCCATGAGGATGTGGGTTCGATCTCTGGCCTTGCTCAGTAAGTTAAAGATCTGGCAGGGCTATGGCTCTGGGGGTGGCTGGCAGCTGCAGCTCTGATTGGACCCTGAGCTTGGGAACTTCCACATGCCTCAGGTGCGGCTCTTGAAAAAAAATGCATTTTTCTCGGTTACTCATTCATTAGTCTGAGCTTCTGAAGGAGAAGGATTGTGATTTTTTCCATCTCTTTACTTCTCTACAGCACAGACCCTGCACAAAGGAAGTACTTAGAGAATGTTTGATGAATTCTATTACTCTGTGGGGGTTTACTGGTATTCATTCTGAAAATTGCTGGTCTGCCCTTCAAGCTAAAGCCCTGATAACTGAACAAAACAGTCTAAGACTAGTATGAACGGCACTGAGGAAACTGGATTATCACCTCTTTAATTTTAGCGGATTTCTGTCCAAAGAATCTAGGGCTAAGATCTCAATACCTTATTTACATTGTATTATCAAGTAGGCTTTGAGGGCTAAGATCTTATTAAGGTTAACAAGCCAGCCTTTGAGTACCACCCCCTCAACCAATTCACTGCCTGACAAATTGCTTTGCTTACTCAATGGTCCTCACCTAGGCTCTACATTCAAAAATCCGCTGGGGAGCTTTTCAACAGCCTGCTGCTCAGGACACCCGGCAGGCCCAGGCCGGTTACTTTAGAATCTCTGGGTGTGGGTCCTGGGCAGCAGTGGTTCCTGAAGTGCCTCAGGTGATCCTAATTTTATCGGTCAAGGTCGAGAGTCATTTAAAGCCACACAACTCCTAACACTGGCTCTGCCCTTTTTTTCTCCTGCCCTTTTATTTTCTCCTCCCCCGTGTCTACCCTTCCTTCCTAATCTTATCTCCACGCTCCTCTCCTCTCCCTCCCACTGGCATGTTCTCCAGTCATTCACGCTTATCATTGTCTTTTCTTTCTTTCTTTCTTTCTTTTTTTTTTTTTTTTGGTCTTTTTAGGGCCGCATCCAGGGCATATGGAGGTTCCCAGGCTAGGGGTCTAATCAGCTACAGCTGCCAGCCTACGCCAGAGCCACAGCAACTCGGGATGCGAGCCGAGTCTATGACCTACAGCTCATGGACCTACAACTCCAAATTTAGCATCTTGATGATCTGACCTACCTGGCAACTGAGTAATGGAAACCACACAGCTGGGAAAGCCTGCAGTGAGCCTGGGCCTCTGCTCCTTTGAGGTCATGTCGCTTCCCTTCACTGGATCTTCATTTCCTCTTGAGTTGAATGGGGAATCATAACACTTGTTCTGTCTTCTAAAGAAGCTTATGTGAGGAACACACAAATAATGGACCCTAATGTCCTCTGGGTACTGGAGAGCACTGCGAAAATATAGGGAATCATGAGAGCTGCATGACCAGCATAGGGGACATACAGTTTTACTACCATTCATGCAAAACAAGATTATATCATGTTAGGAGTTCCCGTCGTGGCTCAGCGGAAACGAATCTGACTAGTATCCATGAGGACTCAGGTTCAATCCCTGGCCTCGCTCAGTGGGTTAAGGATCTGGCGTTGCCGTGAGCTGTGGTGTAGGTCGCAGACATGGCTCAGATCTGGCATTGCTGTGGCTGTGGTGTAGGACGGCAGCTACAGCTCCGATTAGACCCCTAGCCTGAGAACCTCCATATGCCATGGGTGTGGCCCTAAAAAGACAAAGAAAAAAAAAAGACTATATCATGTTTGCAAAATAACATGAAATAGTTATGGGAGTTCCCTTCATGGCTCAGTGGTTAACAAACCCGACTAGGTTCCATGAGGATGCAGGTTCGATCCCTGGCCTCACTCAGTGGGTTAAGGATCCGGCGTTCCCGTGAGCTGTGAAGTAGGTTGCAGACACGGCTCGGATCCCGAGTCTCTGTGGCTGTGGTGTAGGTTGGCAGCTGTAGCTCCGATTCGACTCCTAGCCTGGGAACTTCCATATGATGCAAGTGTGGACCTAAAAAGAAAAAAAAAATGAAATAGTTATGGATACATTCATATAAAGTTGAAGAGTGAAACCTACATGGGTGTGAAAACTCTAAATTTAGGACAGTGGTCACTGGAGGAGGAAGACAATGTTGAGGGGGGGTTCAACTATATTGTTAATGCTCTCTCTCTCTCTCTCTTTTTTTTTTTTTTTGTCTTTTTATGGCTGTATCCACAGCTTATGGAAGTTCCCAGGCTAGGGGCTGAATCGGAGCTGCAGCTGAGGCCTATGCCACAGCCTTGGCAACACCAGATCTGAGCTGCATCTGTAAAAACTACAGCACAGCTCACGGCAACACCAGATTCTCAACCCACTGGGCAAGGCCTGGGATGGACCCACATCCTCATGGATATTAGTCGGGTTCTTAACCCACTGAGCCATGACAGCAACTCCTAATGCTCTCTTTTAAAAAAACCAAATCTGAAGTAACTATGATAAAATGTGAAGGTCTGGTTAAACTGGGGGTGTTTTATATTATTCTCTACTTTTCTTGAAAGGAAGACAATAACTATGTAACAGGAGGATATAAATATTTTTAAAGCAAAATAAATAAAAGGGATTTTTATCATCTTGCCCTAACTTAGTTCTATTGTCCACCCTGGAATAGTGTCAGGAAATGATAAATCTTAGAACTGAGAGCTTCTTCAAAACCTTTTTGTAAAACAGAGGTGTATGAATCAATAACAATGTTTTGTTTTAAACTCATCTGTTTCCTCTACCTGATTTTGGAGGTGTCGCTGAGGACATTTTTGCACATACTATGCCAAATGATGAATTCTCAATAAGTGTTCCCTTGAAGGAAACAGAAGGAATGGGGGAGAGAGGCCCAGGAAGAGCCTGAAGTGAGAGAGGGGAGAGGTTGCAGGAGGAGGAAGAAGAAGGGTTCCTTCACCCGGATGAAGTCGCACTCAAGTGTCAGTGGGTACCCAGATTATCATCTTCCCCCTAGTTCAGTTGTCTCTGCAGTTTCTCCATGGCAGGCTTGAACACACCCACTATGTGGCCACTAAGGGCTCTTTAATAAGGCAGCAAAATCATTGTGCATGGTGTCAACTTCTTCAATAATTTCAGAACTGATCTTCTACTCTGGCAACTAGTAGCTCAGTGCCTGGCACAAAAGCCACATCTCACTTGCTAGCACTTTTGATCTGGGGTAGGTGCACTGTGTGGCACTGTGTGGCAGCATCTTACATTCCTGACCAGGAATTGAACGTGTTTCGTGGTACTAAGTGCTGAATCCTGGCCACTAGACCACCAGGGACTACTGCCTAGAAACAGGGCCCTGACTCTTGTCTTTCTTGAAGAAAGAATTCAGCAAAGAGACAGAAATCTTGTGAAATGGATAGAATTTATTAGAAGAAAAGTACATGTGGAAAGGTGCAGAAGTGAACTCAGAGGGAGTCATGCACTTTTGGGGTAGTTTAAATCATTTATATGGGGGCAATTTTCCAGGTTCCCTCTGGCCAATCATCTTGTTTTGTCTGGCTTTGCACCCATATTTGGTCTGACTCAGGGCCCTCCCAGACGTGCATGCACATCTTTTAGCCAAGATAGATTCCAGTGTGAGGGCTCCTGGGAGGTTGGCAGGACATATTATGGGCTAGCCCCTCCTCCCTTCTCTAACACCCAAGGAACCTTTCAGCCCATGTATAGTTTGGGAGGTCTCCTTGACCCTAGGAATGAGAAACATGTGGCCTCCTTATCTTTCACCCAAGCAGGACTCAGCTCCCCCTTGCCACTGCCATTACCTTTATCTTGAAATATCTGTCCATCGGGAACAGATTCCAGCTGCTCAGCCTGGGGCCCATCCATCTCCTTCCTCACTTTAATTCCATTTTGACAAAGGTGCCCTTCTGGGCAGAGACAGCCCCTCTGGCTCACAATGTGTCTAGCTTGGGGTTATTAGAAAAAGGTCTTTCTCATCATTCCCATTGTAGCACAGCGGAAATGAAACCAACTAGGAACCATGAGGTTGCAGGTTTGATCCCTGGCCTTGCTCAGTGGGTTAAGGATCTCCGGCAGCTGCAGCTCAGATTCAACCCCTAGCCTGGGAACTTCCATATGCTGTGGGTGTGACCCTAAAAAGCCAGAAAGAAAGAAAGAAAGAAAGAAAGAAAGAAAGAAAGAAAGAAAGAAAGAAAGAAAGAAAGAAAGAAAGAAAGAAGAAAGAAGAAAGAAAGAAAAGAGAAAGGAAGAAAAGAGAAAGGAAGGAAGGAAGGAAGGAAGGAAGGAAGGAAGGAAGGAAGGAGGCCTTCCTCTCTCCTGGCTGCTGCAGCCCCACACCAGGATACACTACATGGCTGGGTGAGCTTCCTAAGAACTATTGACTTTAAGATTCCCCCATCCATCCTCCCCATCTCAGCACAAGGTGTCCTCCTGCACAGTGAAAACTTGCATGACTTTATGGGGCGGTACTGCTGGCGCATAATAAGTACTTGTGACTTGGCCCCTGACTCTACCCAAGACCTCAAACTTCAATTGCCCCATTCTTCCCTGCCCTCATGACACTGCTTTCACTGTGTGTTACCTGCACTCTGGCCCTGGCAGAGATAAGCCTGGTCCTGCCTCAGGGCTTTTCACTTGTTCTTCCCTCCTCCCCCCTACACTGCTTTCCTTCCCAGACCTTTGCATATCTGGGTTCTCAGTTCACCAGTATGGTCAACCCCTTCTCCAAGTCTCCCAGGTCTTCAATACCACCACTATCCCTGAGAGCCTTATTTGCATGTTTATTGTTGATTCCACCTCCCTTGAAAACTGCAAAAACTCTCAACAGGAAACACTCCATCCAAACAGCACCCTACCCTACTTGACCAAACGTTAGCCTGACTTCATTTTTTTATTTTTTATTTATTTTTTTTTGTCTTTTCTAGGGCCGCTTCCCACCCACGGCATATGGAGGTTCCCAGGCCAGGGGTTTACTGCAGCCGCAGGCCTACGCCAGATCCCAGCCGCGTCTGCGACCTACACCATAGCTCACGGCAACGCCAGATCCTTAACCCACTGAGCAAGGCCAGGGATGGAACCCGCAACCTCATGGTTCCTAGTCGTATTCCTTAACCACTGAGCCACAACGGGAACTCCTAGCCTAACTTCTAACAGCCCAAGGCTGAGTGCCTGCTATGACTCAGCCCCCTTTTGAGTTCTTGTCTGAAAAAGCTCAGGGCTGTCAAAAGAAGCTACCATTTGTTCTAGCCAATATTTGATGATAGGCTCCTGACCTACCTTTCTTTTACTAAAAGGGGCTTACAATTGTGAATTCCTCCATCTCTTTGAGATGTACATGTATCTCCTAGATTCACAACATCTTTCTTAAGGACCTAAGAGCCATTCCTTTGAAATGGAGGATAGGGCCTTAGACTCCCAGTAACTGTGAGAGGACAGAATAATCCTAACTTAGATAATTGCCAGCTAGCAGATACAGCTGGCAAAACTGTAATCTGATAGGGTTGGGGGTCCCCAGAGGAAAAGAACCAGATACAGATTGTTTTTGTTTTTTGTCTTTTTAGGGCTGCTACTCGGCATATGGAGGTTTCCAGGCTAGAGGTTGAATTGGAGCTGTAGCCGCTGGCCTACACCACAGCCACAGCAATGCCAGATCTGAGCCGTATCTTCGACCTATACCACAGCTCATGGCAACGCCAGATCCTTAACCTACCGAGCAAGGCCAGGGATCGAACTTGCGTCCTCATGGATACTAGTCAGATTCGTTTCCTCTGAGCCACGACAGGAACTCCCAGCTTTTTGACAAAGAGAAGCCATTTTATCACACTGGTCAAATGGTCATCAGTAAAAAAGCCTATACCTAACAAATGAGGAGGGTGTAGAGAAAAGGGAACCCTCCTACACTGTTGGTGGGAATGTAAACTGGTGCAGCCACTGTGGAAAACAGTATGGAGTTTCCTTAAAAAACTAAAAATAAGAGTTTCCATTGTGGCTCAGTGGTAACAAACCTGACTAGTATCCATGAGGATTCGGGTTCTATCCCTGGCCCTGCTCAGCCGGTTAAGGATCCAGTGTGGCCACAAGCTGTGGCATAGGTCATGGATGCAGCTCAGATCTGGTGTTATCATGGCTGTGGCATAGGCCTGCAGTTGCAGCTCTGATAAGACCCCTAGCTTGGGAACTTCCATGTGCCACAGGTGCAGCCCTAAAAAGCAAAAAAAAAAAAAAAAAAGACATACAAAAAAATCCTAAAAATAGAGTTTCCCTATTGTCCTGCAATCCTACTCCTGGGCATATATCTGGAGAAAACTCTAATTCAAAAAGATACATACACCCCAATGTTCATTGAAGCACTATTTACAATAGCCAAGATGTAGAAGCAACCTAAATGTCCATCGACAGAGGAGTACATAAAGAAGATGTGGTACATATATACAATAGGATACTACTTAGCCATAAAAAAAGAATGAAATAATACCACCTGCAGCAACATGGATGGACCTAGAGATTATCATATTAAGTGAAATAAGTCAGAGAAAGACAAATATCATATATCACTTATATGTGAAATCTAAAATATGACACAAATGAACTTTTTTTTTCTTTTTAGGTCCACACTTGTGGTATAGGGAAGGTCTCAGTCTAGGGGTTGAATCAGAGCTGCAGCTGCCAGTCTACACCACAGCCACAGCAATGCAGGATCCAAGCTGCATCTACAACCTCCACCACAGCTTGTGGCAATGCCAAATCCTTAACCCACTGAGCAAGGCCAGGGATCGAACCCACATTCTCATGGACACTATGTCGGGTTCTTAACCCGCTGAGTCATGACAGGAACTCCACAAATGAACTTATTTATGAAACAGAAAGAGACTCCCAGACATAGAAAAGAAACTTATGGTTGCCAAAGGAGAAAGGGGGTGGGGGAGGGATAAATTAGGAATTTGGAATTAGCAGATACAAACTACTATATATAAAATAAACATGATCCTACTGTATAGCACAGGGAACCATATTCAATATCTGTAATAAGTCATAATAGAAGAGTGTGAAAAAGAATATACAAATCAATTTGCTGTACACAAGAAACTAACACAACATTGTAAATCAACTATAATTTTTTTTTAAAAAAAGTGTTCCCATGTGGCTCAGTGGTAACGAATCCAACTAGTTATCCATTAGGACACGGGTTCAATCCCTGGCCTTGCTCAGTGGGTTAAAGATCCGGCGTTGCTGTGAGCTGTGGTGTAGGTCACAGTCGTGGCTCAGATCTGGTGTTGCTGTGGCTGTGGCTATGGCATAGTCCGGCAGCTACAGCTCGGACTTGACACCCATCCTGGGAATTTCCATATGCCACCAGTGAAGCCCTAAAAAGACACACAAAAAAAAGAGAAGACATTTTAGGCTTAAGCCATTTGGGATCCAAGCCTGGCTACAATGCGTGCCCTTGAACAGGTCTCAGTAATGACGATCTTTAGGGAACAAAAGAACAAATGGCTGTTATCAGGTGAAAGAAGTAATAATAGCAAAGAAAATAAATCAGTTGTAAAGACCCCTGGTTCTGTGTTAAGGACAAAGATTAGCCTGAAGCACTTTCCTGAGCTGTTCTGCAGAATTTAGACCCCTCTCAAGCATTCAACCACCAGATCATCTGGATTTTAAGGGATGACGATACTGACATTATCTAACTCTCATGACTTCAACTAAAGCTTGGATTCTTTTGACCTTTGCCCCAATCCTATGCTGAATTCTCCTCTGCTCAAGCCCCTCTCTCTCTCTAAGTTTGTATTCAGCGCTGGTGGACAGAGGCTGAGTTTCAGCAACACTCAGTGTTCTCTTTACTTGCTGCAAATAATAAATCCTTCTTTCTCTCACTTTTTTTTTCTTTTTTGTCTTTTTGCCTTTTCTAGGGCCGCTCCCGCGGCATATGGAGGTTCCCAGGCTACGGGTCGAATTGGAGCTGTAGCCGCCGGCCTACGCCAGAGCCACAGCAATGTGGGATCCGAGCCTCGTCTGCAACCTACACCACAGCTTGTGGCAATGCCAAATCCTTAACCCACTGAGCAAGGCCAGGGATCGAACCCGCAACCTCATGGTTCCTAGTCGGATTTGTTAACCATTGTGCCACAATGGGAACTCCTTTCTCACTTTTTGACTTGGATGTGTCTTTTGGCTCAACACTCACTAAGCGGTGAACCCAGTTTTGGGGTAACAATTGCTTTTACACTGACCAACCCTCTTACTTGCTTTTTGTAATTTTTCACTTCCCTCACTTTACTTGAGCCTCTGTTTGGTCTTCCTCCCTCTTTTCTTTCTTTCTTTTTTTTTTTTTGTCTTTTTGCTATTTCTTGGGCCGCTCCCGCGGCATATGGAGGTTCCCAGGCTAGGGGTCTAATCGGAGCTGTAGCCGCTGGCCTACGCCAGAGCCACAGCAATGCGGGATCCGAGCCGCGTCTGCAACCTACACCACAGCTCACGGCAACGCCGGATCGTTAACCCACTGAGGAAGGGTAGGGACCGAACCCTCAACCTCATGGTTCCTAGTCGGATTCGTTAACCACTGCGCCACAACGGGAACTCCCCTCTTTCTTTTTTTACATTTACTGATGAGCCATAATGGAAACCTCTTCCTTCTCCCTTTAAAACACCCAGTCACCTCTGGACAAATTGGAATGGAGCTTAGCTCTTTCCCCTTCTGGCAGTAGTTACTGAACAATATCTGTTTTCACTGCTTTAACTAATATTTTGTTTTGTTGATCTTTTTTTTCTCTTCTTTTTAAGGCCACATCTTGGCATATGGAAGTTCCCAAGCTAGGAGTCGAATCAGAGCTGCAGCTGCTGGCCTATGCCACAGCCACATCAACTTGGGATCCAAGCCACATCTGTGACCTACACCACAGCTTGGGGCAACACTAGATCCCAACCCACTGATCGAGGCCAGGGATTGAATCCACAACTTTATGGATACTAGTTGGATTCTTAACCTGCTGAGGCACAACGGGAACTGTGCTTTGTTGATCTTTAGCAATTTCAACCTTCACTGACATCTGTTTTGTTCACTGATAAACCCTAAGTGACTCCAAGAGCAACTGGCACAACAAATATTTGCAGAAAGAGCAAATAAACATTGGATAAAATGTAAATAGTAAAATTACCCTAATGGGCAGTACTCCACAGGTACACAAGCCTTGTGTTTGCCCGGCTTCAAGGCCAAAGAAGGAGCCCAGAGTCAGTGACAGATACATCAATGGCTTAATGGATAGGGAGGATCTTACATGTCTGGAGCAAGGTCCTGGAGTGAAACCCCACTGAGTGCAGCCTATGTTAGTGAGGGCACTGAACAGGTCTTCACTCCCAAGAGGGAAGGGGAGATTGCCAGTTATAGGGGGAACTGACATCAGATTGGCCCATCAGTTAACAGGCACGCCCCTCACCGCCTCTTTCGTAAGAATGATCACTAGCTGGGGCAAGTATGTAGAAAGGTCAGTCTTATGACTAGGGTGTAGGTGCAGCTGGCACTGGTCAAGCTGGGGATGCTTAGAGAGCAAGAGAACAGCCACCTTGAGTGGCCTAATCATACAGACCCCAAGACTGGAAGAGAGGAGATCAAATTTTAGTCTCACCATTTGTCTTGGTTAACTTTTTACCTGAGTCAAGTTGATTCATCACCCTGGTCCAATCTCTATCTGTGTAACCTGGCGCAAGACACAGAACCTCTCTGTCTCCATCTCCCCGGCTCGCAAGAAATTCCTTCCTCAGAGGGTCGTTTGGAAGATTGAAATGCTGTGAGAGAAACACGATAGTGTGAGAATAGATACTCGGGAAACATGTTTCAAACTCGACCTCTCACTGGGTCTCTCTTATCTGGTCCCTTACCCAGAGCCTACAGCTTGCATTTTTTTGTTTTTTGTTTTTTTGCCTTTTCTAGGGCCGCTCCCATGGCATATGGAGGTTCCCAGGCTAAGGGTCTAATCGGAGCTGTAGCCGCTGGCCTACACCAGAGCCACAGCAACGTGGGATCCAAACCGTGTCTGCAACCTAAACCATAGCTCACGGCAACGCCAGATCCTTTAACCCACTGAGCAAGGGCAGGGACCGAACCCGCAACCTCATGGTTCCTAGTCGGATTCCTTAACCACTGCGCCACGACGGGAACTCCTAGCTTGCGTTTTTGAGTACAGACTCTGGGCCCCAGTCACTGAGCCGCTGCCAAGGACTCAGCAGCCTCCTCCTTGAGCCCCCTCGCTTCCTGACACCCCGTCCCCACTGCCCGCCTTCTCCTGCCGCTGCCTTCAGCAGGCTGTTTCCACCAAGGAAAAGGAATCATATTGTATGTCTGCTATCCAGAAATTCCACTCTTTTGGCCCCTTTGCTGATGCAAGTAAGGGTGATGATCTGCTTTCTGCTGGCAGAAAGCTGGCAGAGATCTGCTCTCTGCTGGCAGAGAAACAGCAGGAAGACCCTTGCTACTGTCCAAGGGATCGCTGATGATTACGATAAAAAGAAACTAGTGAAGGCATTTTTTTTTGTCTTTTTTGTCTTTTTGTTGTTGTTGTTGCTATTTCTTGGGCCGCTCCCGCGGCATATGGAGGTTCCCAGGCTAGGGGTTGAATCGGAGCTGTAGCCACCGGCCTACGCCAGAGCCACAGCAACGCAGGATCCGAGCCGTGTCTGCAACCTACACCACAGCTCACGGTAACGCCGGATCGTTAACCCACTGAGCAAGGGCAGGGACCGAACCCACAACCTCATGGTTCCTAGTCGGATTCGTTAACCACTGCGCCACGACGGGAACTCCTAGTGAAGGCATTTAAGAAGAAATTTGCCTGCAATGGCACTGTAATTGAGCACCCAGAATATGGAGAAGTAATTCAGCTACACGGTGACCAGTGCAAGAACATATGTCAGTGCCTTGTAGAGACTGAACTGGTTAAGGACAACCAGCTGAAGGTTAATGGGTTTTAAGTGCTTTTGGCTTGCTGAAGCTTAAGTGAGGATTTCCTTGCAATGAGTAGAATCTCCCTTCTGTCCCTTGTCACAAGTTTAAAAACCTCAAAGTTTGTATAATGTAACCATTTGGGGTCTGCTTTTAACTTGGACTAGTGTAACTTCTAGATGCAATAAACTGAAAAGTGCCATGCCAAAAAAAAAAAAAAAAAGAGTACAGACTCTGGGAGTTCCCTTGTGGCTCAGCAGGTTAAGGATCTGGCACTGTCACTGGAGCAGCTCAGGTCACTGCTGTGGCTTGGGTTCCACCCCTGGCCCGGGAACTGCCACACGCCAAGGGTGTGGCCAAATAGAGGGGGAAAAAAAAAGATTATAGACTCAGGAGCTAGAATGCCTAGAGTTTAATGTTCCATTTGACTCCTTACTAGTTACGTGACATTGGAAAGTGGCTTAACTTCTTAGCACTCAACTTTATCTGCACACTGCAGATGATTGTAATTCCTATCTCATAGAGTTGTTGTGAGAACTAACAGTAAATACACTCAAAACAGAACTGTTATATACGTGCTAAACAGCATGACTGGAGCCTAGGGATCCTCATTCATAAGAAGCGTCAGGCTTTAAGGTATGTGGAGCCTCTGTGACTTCACACCTGCAGCTGGAGCAGCCAAAGTCTCCCTTCCCATTCTTTACAGGGACCTGGGGGGTCAGAGGTCAGAGTCATTAACCCAGTCTCCCACTGGGCTGTTTCTCATCTCCTGCACTACCTGATTGGTGGTCTGAAGTCTGGGGTCTTCCTCAATCTCAGTGGCCAACCAGGAAGCAGTGGTTCTCACAGGCCACAGAGGTGACTCCACAGCAGTTCTTGCAACCCCGCCTTGCCCCCAGGGACCCCCCCATTTTTTTTTTTTTATTTTCCCACTGTACAGCAAGGGGATCAAGTTATCCTTACATGTATACATTACAATTACATTTTTTCCCCATCCTTTGTTCTGTTGCAACATGAGTAGCTAGACAAAGTTCTCAATGCTACTCAGCAGGATCTCCTTGTAAATCTAAGTTGTGTCTGATAAGCCCAAGCTCCCGATCCCTCCCACTCCCACCCCCTCCCATCAGGCAGCCACAAGTCTTTTCTCCAAGTCCATGATTTTCTTTTCTGAGGAGATGTTCATTTGTGCTGGATATTAGATTCCAGTTATAAGTGATATCATATGGTATTTGTCTTTGTCTTTCTGACTCATTTCACTCAGTATGAGATTCTCTAGTTCCATCCATGTTGCTGCAAATGGCATTATGTCATTCTTTTTTATGGCTGAGTAGTATTCCATTGTGTATATATACCACTTCTTCCGAATCCAATCATCTGTCGATGGACATTTGGGTTGTTTCCATGTCCTGGCTATTGTGAATAGTGCTGCAATGAACATGCGGGTGCATGTGTCTCTTTTAAGTAGAGTTTTGTCCGGATAGATGCACAAGAGTGGGATTGTGGGGTCATATGGAAGTTCTATGTATAGATTTCTAAGGTATCTCCAAACTGTTCTCCATAGTGGCTGTACCAGTTGACATTCCCACCAACAGTGTAGGAGGGTTTCCTTTTCTCCACAGCCCCTCCAGCACTTGTTATTTGTGGACTTATTAATGATGGCCATTCTGACTGGTGTGAGGTGGTATCTCATGGTAGTTTTGATTTGCATTTCTCTTATAATCAGCGATGTTGAGCATTTTTTCATGTGTTTGCTGGCCATCTGTATATCTTCCTTGGAGAAATGTCTATTCAGGTCTTTTGTCCATTTTTCCATTGATTGATTGGCTTTTTTTGCTGTTGGGTTGTATAAGTTGTTTATATATTCTAGAGATTAAGCCCTTGTCGGTTGCATCATTTGAAACTATTTTCTCCCATTCTGAAAGTTGTCTTTTTGTTTTCTTGTTGGTTCCCTTTGCTGTGCAAAAGCTTTTCAGTTTGATTAGGTCCCATGGGTTTATTTTTGCTCTAATTTCTATTTGCCTATGTTTTCTTCTAGGAGTTTGATGGTGTCCTGTCGTATATTTAAGTCTTTTAGCCATTTTGAGTTTATTTTTGTGCATGGTGTGCCTTTTTTTTTTGTCTTTTTCTAGGGCTGCATCTGCGGCATATGGAGGTTCCCAGGCTAGGGGTCTAATCGGAGCTGAAGCTCACGGCAACACCGGATCCTTAACCCATTGAGCAAGGCGGGGGATGGAACCCACAACCTCATGGTTCCTAATTGGATTCATTAACCACTGAGCCATGACAGGAACTCCTATTTTATTTTATTTTTTAGGGCTGCACCTGTGGCATATGGAGGTTCCCAGGCTAGGGGTTAAATCGGAGCTACAGCTGCCGGCCTGCACCATAGCCACAGCAACGGGGGCTCCAAGAGTCTGCGACCTATACCACAGCCCACGGCAATGCCAGATCCCCAACCCACTGAACGAGACCAGGGATCGAAAGCCACATCCTCATGGTTACTAGCCGGGTTCATTACCACTGAGCCACGATGGAAATTCCTGGGATCCCCTTTTAGGCTCAGGGTCCCCCAGAGTATGGGGGTGAGCCCCTGGAACTGACTGGATGACTGGGTGCGGTGCAAAACGGTTACTGTCTAAATTTACCATTTCTTCTGGGGCAGGATCTGGGGGCGATGTAGACCTGATTGGTCTACGGCATGGGGATGTGAAGAGGGGATCCAGAGGGGTTTCCTCCAGGTTTAACACACTCACTCCCTTCCATCCTCTGGTTTTCTGCCTCCTCAGGGGACCACATACCGCAATTCCAGAGAAAAGAGCAACCACAAATTCCCGTTTACCTCCCAGGTCTCTGTGCCTGCCTAAACCATCCCAGCCGGCTGCACTACTCCTCCTGTCTCTCTGACCTGTCGCTGTCTCACGCTGCCTTGTCCACATTCCCTAAGAGCCACCCACTATGGATTGTGCCTCATACAACCCTTTACCACACCGCCAGCTTCATGGAAGACTCTGACTCCCACAACCGGGAGCACGTGGTGAGCTGCACACGCACGCGCAGACAGCACCTCCACGGAGGCCAGCTGGATCCTGCCGGATGGGCCTGGGGGGACAGAGGGCGCATGCGCAGATGCTGAGCACGGGTCCCGAGGGAAGGTACGGCGAGTGAGTGGTGCCATGAGCCTGAGCTTGTCTGTCTTTGCGCCCCCCTGCCGCCCTACTTCCACTTCCTGGTTCTCATCTTCCCACGCTCAAAACTGTAGGACAGACCCGTATTGGGATCTTAGTGTGAATCCTTCGGTTCAGCTAGCAACCCGTCAAATAAAGAAAAAGAATTAGTAACAAGCGTATTGAATCTGTTGACTTGCTTAAAGTGGATGCAGCCTGATTCCAAAGCAGGCGCCTTTTCTTCCCCACCTGGGACTGGCAGAAATAAAAGGGGATCTTGCCTCCTGTTGAGCCCCTTCTTTGAGGGCCTGAGACACCTTTGGGCTCCCTGTGATGACGGATGAGGGTGCCCCCACTGTGTCCCACATCCCCGCCACTGGGACAGTCTCACATGTCACCCAAGTGGCCTAGGGTGGAGGCACAAGCACTAAGCACGACAGTTACTACTGACATTTTATGCCTGATAGGATAACACAAATAAAGCGAGTATTCGTATTGCCCCTTCACTGCTGAGGAATCTAAGAAAGATGAAGACGACTACCCAGCCCCCCTTCAGTGGGTGCATAGTCAAGGCTTATTACAGACACTGCCTCTAAAGCCTCACACCCGGAATGGCGCCCATGGCCCGCGGGCCTGCCACTTCTGGGTATTGCTGGGTCACCCTGGTGGGGGGGTTCACTGGCCCTGCCCCCTCCTCCCCCACGACTCATCTCCCTCACAGCCCTTTATTCTGTTCCAAGTCTTTCCTAATTCGGGCGGGCGTGGAGGTGATTTGGGAGTTGTTGGAGAACCTAGTCTAAGCCCTGGGCTGGAGACCTGGGAGGCCTCGAAAGAACCAGTGGATGAGGAGTGGTGAGGAACCCAGAGGGAGGAGAATGGTGCTGCCCCCATTGCCAGGAGCCTCCTCCTCCCAGCTCCCGCCTCCTGCGGGGTGGCGGCTGTCACTAGGTGCAAGCGGGCTACTGGTTCTTCTGCTTCTTGCCTACCGGCTAGCTTTCTTGCCTTCCCACCGGTTGTCCACATCCCTTCCCCTTCCTTCCCCACTTCCTCCCTTGCTTCCGTCCTCTTTGCGGCCCTTGACCTCCATATCGACACAATACTGTCATTTCCTTCCCACTCCTCACCTCCTTCCATACAAACAAACAAACAAATTAAAAAACCCAAACAACAACAAAAAACCCACACACGAGCAAATCCAAAAAAAAACCCACCACAAAACAACACCGCCCCTCCCCCCCGCCCCCAACCAACCCAACTGGTCCTATAATGGCTTCACTAAGCCCAGCTTTCTAGCTCTTCTGCTGGGGTGTATGTGCAAACCATGAGGTAATTCTGGAGTTCCCATCATGGCTCAGTGGTAACAAACTAGACTAGTATCCATGAAGCAGAGGGTTCCATCCCTGGTTTTGCTGAGTGGGTTTAGGACCCAGCCTTGGTTAAGGATCCAGTGTTGGTTAAGGATCCAGCTTGCAGAGTTCCCTTGTGGCTCAGCGGTAACGAACCCGACTAGGATCCATGAGGACGCAGTTTCCATCCTTGGCATTGCTCAGTGGACTGGGAATGCGGCATTGGTTGTGAGTTGTGTTGTAGGTCACAGACTCAGCTCAAATCTGGAATTGCTGTGGCTTAGGCCAGCAGCTGTAGCTCCAATTTGACTCCCTAGCCTAGGAACCTCCTTATGCCCTGGTGGGGCCCTTAAAAAAAAAAAAGGATCAGGCTTGCCTGTGAGCTTTGGTGTAGGTTGCAGACTCTCGGATCCCATGTGGCTGTGACCTAGGCCGGGAGCTACAGCTCCCATTCGACCCCATTCAACCTTTAGCCTGGGAACTTCCATATGCTCTCAGTGTGTGCCCCTCCCCAAAATAAAAGGCAAAAAAAAAGTATAGAGGAGTTACATCAACACAATCTGGCAATTGATTAGATGAAGTCCCAGGGTTCAGCTTGGGTGTCCAAGAAGATGGTATTGTTACCAACCGAGAAAGAGCAGATGTTGGAGGCAATGATTGAGTTTAATTTAGAACATGTGTTGGAGGTGCTTGAGGGACATCTGGTGTAGAGAACCAGCAAATGATTGGCTATCTCATTCTGAAATTCAATGGAGAAGGTGAGCCTGGAGATTGGGAAATCCTCAGCACAGGGGCAGTATTGAACCCAGGATATGCGTGAGCTCCCCAGAAAAGGGACTGAAGGCGGAGGCCAAGAAGAAACAGGAAAGTAGGAGGAACCAGGAAAGTGAGGTGTCAAGGAAACCAAGGGGTGGTTTCTAGGAGGAAGAAGTGATCAACCAGTTATGTAATATAGGGTATATGTCTTCCTTTCTAAAATTGAAAAAATTCTGAATTCCAAAACACACCTGGTTCCAAGTGTGGAAAAAAAGATGATGGAGTTCCCTGGTGGCCCAGCAGTTAAGGATCAAGCATTGTCACTGATGTGGTGTGGGTTCAGTCGCTGTGGGCACAGCCAAAACAAACAAACAAACAAACAAATCTGTAAGTGCTATGCAGAGAAGTCGAACACAATATGTTAGTTCAAAAATGGCCCCTGGGAGTTCCCATCGTGGCTCATTGGTTAACGAATCCAACTAGGAACCATGAGGTTGAGGGTTTGATCCCTGGCCTTGCTCAGTGGGTTCAGGATCCGGCATTGCCGTGAGCTGTGGTATAGGTTGCAGACGCAGCTTGGATCCCGCGTTGCTGTGGCTCTGGCGTAGGCTGGCAGCTACAGCTCTGATTCGACCCCTAACCTGGGAACCTCCATATGCCGCAGGAGCGGCCCAAGAAATGGCAAAAAGACCAAAAAAAAAAAAAATGGCCCCTGAACACGGAGGGCAAGGAGACACTGAAGAGGCAAATCACTCCAGATTGGTAGGTGGCAGATATAATTGCAAAGTAACTTAAAAGGTTTATATTCGGTGGCTGAAAGACAAGTATATCTCCATTCCCATCTTCCAGAATCTTAAAAACTTATATAGAGGTCTTAACGGTGTTCAGTCAAATATTTAGTCCAGATAGTTTCAACAACACTTTACTCTCTTGGAGTTCCCTGGTGGCTCAGCCGTTTAAGGACCTGGCATTGTCACTGCTGTGGCTCAGGTCATTGTTGTGGCTCAGGTTCAGTCCCTGGCTCGGGAAATTCCATATGCCACGGGCAAGGCCAACCCCCTCCAACTCCCCCCCAAACCCCCAACATCTTACACACTCAAGGCTGTATCCTTGAAATATCTCTGCCTATGAAAATGGTAGGTGGAACATGTATTCCAACGGGAGGGAGTAAGGCACTTCCCAATGCCTGGGTCCAGCTCTGGGGTCAACCAGAGGTCAGGTCCTTTTGATGACCTTCTCCAACACAATGGGATAGTAACTAGGTGGCTTACAATTTGAGTGGTCAAGGAGGGGAGGTAACATTTAAACTCAGTTCTGAAACAACAATAGCAACAAACAACAATAGCAACAAACACAGTTATGCAAAGGTCAGAGGGAGAGCTTTTCGAGCAGAGGGAATAGCTAATTCAAAGACACTAAGAGGCCACTGTGGCTTGGACATCTTAGCTCAGCAAAGAGTGGTATAGACTGCTGGGGGGACTTCATGCCATCAGGAAGATTGTGAATCTGGTACTAAATCATTTCTTTGGTGAATACGGTGCATTAACAATGAGTGTGGTGGTGGTTGGAGTTCCCATCGTGGCTCAGTGGAAACGAATCTGACTAGCATCCATGAGGATGCAAGTTCAATACCTGGCCTTGATCAGTGGGTTAAGGATCTGGTGTTGTCATGAGCGGTGGTATAGGTCACAGATGTGGCTTGGATCCCGAGTTGCTGTGGCTGTGGTGTAGGCCAGCAGCTACAGCTCCGATTCGACCCCTAGCCTGGGAACCTCCATATGCCGTGGGTGTGGCCCTAAAAAGACAAAAAAAAAAAAAAAAAAGAGTGTGGTGGTTGTCAACAGTTAGGGAGTTCCCAGAGTTCCCGTCATGGCTCAGTAGTTAACGAATCCTACTAGGAACCATGAGGTTGCAGGTTCGATCCCTGGGCCTTGCTTAGTGGGTTAAGGATCCGGTGTTGCTGTGAGCTGTGGTGTAGGTGGCAGACACGGCCCGGATCCCTCGTTGCTGTGCTCTGGCGTAGGCCAGCAGCTACAGCTCTGATTAGACTCCTAGCCTGGGAACCTCCATGTGCTGTGGGAGTGGCCCTAGAATAGGCAAAAAGACAAAAAACAAACAAACAAACAAAAACCCCGGGAGGCCCGGAGGGAGGTCTTTCTAGATGGAAAAGCACATAGGGAGATAGTTCAGATAGAGGAAACATACAGCGGAATGAGGCTGAAAATGTTGACTAAGGTTTATGGTCTGAAGGCCTTGGTTTGGGGAAAAATATAGAAAGAAGTCAGACTAGGTAGATTAGGTAAGCTCAAGATTCTAATTGGGATACTAGTTGAAAAATGTCCCAGGATGACCAAATGGATCTTAAATGACAGTCTCTGGTTGAGGTTCAATCTGAAATATATGATTTGAGCTTTGGGGTTTAAAATAGGTTAGACACAGAAGAGGTAGCAAAAGCTGAATTGAAACAAGATGCATCTGCAACTCACACTACAGCTCAACAGCAACACTGGATCCCCGACCCACTGAGCAAGGCCAGGGATCAAACCCGCAACCTCATGGTTCCTTGTCGGATTCGTTTCTGCTGCACCACAGCAAGAACTCTTCCTAGGATGTCTTTTAATGGCTCTCCACATTCTTGTCTCTGAGATCTTGTTGGGCATCTCTGTTCCTCTCAACCTCTTCCTCAACCTATTTCTCTACATATGGCTCTCAGAATCTCTATCTTGAGATATTCATGTCTGGGTTCTAGAATCTGGTTCTCTGTCCCTTCCTTCATCTGTGTCTGTACTGTAATTATCTCTTTATCCAACTGAACTGTGCCCTTCTGGAAGGCATGAACCTTTTATTTTTCCCCTGGGTATGCCCAGTGACCAGCACAGAGCCTGGCATATAAGAGTCTTGCAGATTTGTTTATGCTTGAATGGAGGCTTTTTTCTGAGCAAAGGACACATTCTCATCCTCCAGTCCCCCTCCTCCTAGAGGAGCTGGCTGCCTGGCCAAAAAGTCCAAGTTAAATAACTCTCGGGGAGGGGGCGGGGGTGAAGGTGGGAACCTGGCCTCGGCCTGGCCCTTTCGACCAGGGACGCTAGCCGCTGGCAAACGCCTGAAGTCCCGCGCAAGGACCACCCGCCTCGCTGGCTCCGCCCCGCCCCGCCGCTCTGCTTCGGCCAATCAGCGAGCGCCTGGCAGTCCTGCCTGTGGAGAGGCAAGATGGCTGCTGCGTGTCGCAGCGTGAAGGTAACTGGGTTTTCTCCCCTGCTGCTTGCCCCGCTGCCCCGGCTGGGATGGCGCGGGCGTAGAACTAGGAGGAAGAGATCGGTACTGGGAGAAAAGGTCAGGCTTATCTAGGCCTTCTGTCGCTGCGGTTGGGCTCGGGAGGTGAAGGTCAACTCTCCAGGGCACGTGCAAGTGGGGGTGACTGGGTGGGTTGTCTGGGGATGAGACCCCAGAGGTCCCATCGGTAAGGTGAGGAGGACACCTGGGTCACACCGCAGGGGTGACCCGGGAGCCTCCCTCCAAGAAGCCTGAAGAATGGGCAGATGCAAGGGAGGGGGTGGTCTGTACAGTGTAGCTCTTGACGGTGCCCCCCTTCACAGGGTCTGGTGGCTATAATAACCGGTGGAGCCTCGGGCCTAGGCCTCGCCACGGCGGAGCGACTGGTGGGGCAGGGGGCTTCTGCTGTACTTCTGGACCTGCCCCACTCAGATGGGGAGGCCCAGGCGAAGAAGTTAGGGAAGAGCTGCGCCTTTGCTCCAGCCGACGTAAGTGGGGTTACCTCACCTCTCCCATGGGCTCTCTTTTCATAAGGGTCCTGTCTATGTGGGCAGTGGGCCCATCTACTTCTTCCTTTTGGCCTGAGCCGTCCACAAACACCTGTGATAAAGGGATTTCTGAAGCTGGGATTCATAACGAGGGGTTGAGGATTAGACATATCAGAATCTGCTTCAGGAGGTATGTATAGTTTGAAAATGCATATTGTGTCCTGTAATTTTATAAAGTCGAAGATGAGCTTTTCATGAGAGAAAGAAGTAAAGCTGCATGAAATCATCTTAGCAGGGGTGCAAAAAAGCTAGTTTATCTTCATATCAGTAATTCTCAAAACTTCTCTGATCCACAGCAGCTGAGAATCTCCAGGGGCATGTGAATTTATCAAAAAAGGGCATAGATTTCAAAGATGTTTTGAAACACTGCTCTACAGTGCCTAGCATTTTCACTTTTGTCCCATTCTCAAGCTTTATTTCTTTTGGCTTCTGCCTTGCTTATACATTTCTGTTGTCACTTAAAGCCTGGACCTTCCCCCGCCCCCCGAGGTTTAGTGGTGTGTGTTGTGTGTGGTGGGAGATGAACATCTTCTCCACTTCTCCCTTTGAAGGTGACCTCAGAGAAGGACGTGCAAGCAGCCCTGACTCTAGCAAAAGAAAAGTTTGGCCGCGTGGATGTGGCAGTCAACTGTGCAGGCATTGGAGTGGCCAGCAAGACATACAACTTAAAGAAGAGCCAGGCCCATACCTTGGAGGACTTTCAGCGAGTTCTCAATGTAAGGCCTTAGAGGTTCTCCAGGGGTATTAGTAAGAAGTATCTGGCTGTGGGTGTCCCCACAGCTTTTAGGGGAAAAAGGGCTGTCTCTGCCCCAGGTCCTACACCTTGTCTCTACTGGTCCTCCAGGTGAATCTCACAGGCACCTTCAATGTGATCCGCCTAGTGGCTGGCGAGATGGGCCAGAATGAACCAGACCAGGGAGGCCAACGTGGGGTCATCATCAACACTGCCAGCATAGCTGCCTTTGAGGGCCAGGTGTGTGAGCAGGGGCAAGGCTTGTGCCTCGGTGACTTGTTGGGGCCCTGCCCCCTATGACCTCCGCTCCTTCTCCAGGTTGGACAAGCTGCATACTCTGCCTCCAAGGGGGGCATAGTGAGCATGACACTGCCCATTGCTCGGGATCTGGCCCCCATGGGCATCCGGGTGATGACCATTGCTCCAGGTAGACATATCCCCTCCCTGCCACACTTGGGATTGGGTGGGATCCCTGGGCAATGAGAGGGGAAGGTATCTACCACCTAAACAGCAGTAGCCTTCCCTTCCATCTCTGGGCATAGGGAAGCACCACAAGTAGGATTAAAGTAAGGAGGGACCAGGTAAATATGAAGGGTGGTCTCTGACTCCGGCTGTCTTGTCTAGGCCTATTTGGCACCCCGCTGTTGAACACCCTCCCAGATAAAGTGCGCAACTTCCTGGCCAACCAGGTGCCCTTCCCCAGCCGACTGGGAGACCCTGCTGAGTATGCTCATCTGGCGCAGGTCATCATCGAGAACCCATTCCTCAATGGAGAGGTCATCCGGCTGGATGGGGCCATCCGGATGCAGCCTTGAAGGGGGAGGGCAGGGCAGAGAAAACACATGCTCTTCTGTCCCTCCTCCTCCTGGAGTACTGTACTCCAGTGTGTGAGGGAGGAAGTCCAATAGCCATTTTGTAACCTCTGCCCACCAGTCACCCTCTGTGCCTAATAAAGTCTATTTCTCGCAGGGGAGTGAGCAGCACTGTGTGCTGGGGAGCTGGTGTGGGAAGGAAAGGTGAATGGGTGAAGACTCTGGCAGGCTTGGATGCTCAGAGCCCAGAGGTGGGGTGGGAAAGTCAGCACCTCACTCCTTTTGTGTTCTGTTTATAACACGTGGCCTTGATTTTCGTGACTAACTTTAATATGTAGGGTCAAAGGTAGAGACACTGGCTCAGCTCTCTCCCACCGCTAATGGATCGGCCAAGGGGATCTGCAGCATTTCACTCTCTGACTCTTAGCCTCTGCGAGCTTGATGGGGGAGGAGGGAGAGATGACCATCCTGAGCTCAGCGGCTGCTGGTGTTGAATTGCAGGTGATATTGGGCTGTAGGTTGATTGGTGTAGATTATTGAATTCAGGTAATTATGCCTATGAAAGAAATTCAGAGGTCTCAGCTGATGGGCTTTCCCTCTCTCCCTGGCCATCCGTCCCCACCCTCCCTTGGCATTCATCCCTGCTGCCACCCCCTAGAACTCACTGGGCTTTTTGCTCCTTAGCCAGCTGCTGGTTGAAGGAGCCAAGCCCCCTCCGAAATTCGGCACACAGCTCCCTCTCCTGCTCTTCTAGCTCCTGTGCTGCCCTGGCCAGGCGCTCGGCCTGGCTTTCCCATTCGGAATCCATTGCTTGTTCAGCCTGGCGCTGTGCCTCCTTTTCATGGCGTTGCACCTCCTGTACTTTCCTGATGGCGGCTCGCTGCTCTGGAGTCATGCCCTTCCAGCAATAGGGCAGGACCCTGTGGGGAGCCACAGGATTTTGGGCGACCTGGGGGTTCTCAGTCAGTAGGTCACTCGTGATCTGGTTTTGGATCTCCGTGAGGTTTGCCTCCTGTTGGCACTGATGTTCACGGCGCTGCCGCTCGGCCACCTCAGCTACCTGGTGGGGCCCCCAAAAGTGAGTATTTGGATGCCCAGCCTCAGGAAATTCTCTGTCACAGGGGAGGGGGAGACATGGCCCTCCATCTTAGGGTGAGAAGGAACAGATACTGCGTGGCTTTAGAGTGACTTAAGGTGGGAGAAGTCGAATGGGCAGGGATGTCCCTGCCACCTGGAAGCCCTTAGACCGAGAGGCTGGGGAAGGGAGGGCAGTGTTCTGTTCGCAGGTCATCCTGAGTCTGGAGGTGGGCAAGGGTCAAGTCCTCAGGTAGATGAGAGGACTGGTGTTGATTTGAGAAAGGTTATAAGGGGAAAGATGTGGTTAAGATTTCCCCAGGACTTTGTTCAGGGGACTGGGGAGAGCCCGGTACCCTGGATGCCTCAGGCCGTACGTACCTGGAATTTGTTGGCATTGGCCATGGCAGACATCATGGCCATGCGGCAGGATTCCTCTAGCTTGGCCATTTGGGCGGCCCGCATGTCCATGGCTAGGCGCAGCTGGTTATTGAGCATATCTACACAGAGAAATATGGCCAGGGCACTGTACTGGCTTGCTTCATTCCTGGTTCATTCATTCAGCTATTTGTTCAGCAAACTTTGTGGATGTGTGCGTATGTATGTTTGGTTGGGGCAGGGGGTCGGGGGGGGGGGGTAATGTCCTCATTGCAGGGACGTAGAAGGAGCTATTCTTTGGGGCTAGGGATAACCAAAGTGCGGCAACAAGAATTTCTCAGGTGCCTCACTGAAAGATGCCTCTAGTGGACCTGGGTCTCAGTGTCAGCTCTGCTGCTACTGAGCTCTGTAACCTTGGAGAAATATTTCATATCTGAGCCTCAGTCTAAGGGCCAGGTGTTCAATAAATTAGATCCCGTCCTTAGAGAGTTCCCTGTCCAGTGGAGGAGATGGATCAAATATAGATCATCATACCACAGTGTGGTAAGGGCAGTGTCAGAGCTGTGTACAGGGTATTAAGAGCTTTGGGTGAGAGGAAGGCCTCCAGGAGAAGGTGCTCCTTGAAATATGTGTTGCATATGGTCAGAAAGAGCAAAGGGCTTTTCAGGTTTCAGGCACAAAGGTATTGACACTTTACTTCAATCTAGCCATACTGGGAGTTCCCAGTGGTTAACAAACCCGACTAGGATCCATGAGGCTGCAGGTTCGATTCCTGGCCTCGCTCAGTGGGTTAAGGATCAGGCATTGCTGTGAGCTGTGGTGTAGGCCAAAAACTCGGCTTGGATCCGGCGTGGCTGTGGCTGTGGCTGTGGCTGTGCCATAGGCCAGCAGCTGTCGCTTTGATTCGACCTCTAGCCTGGAAACTTCCATGTGCCGCGGGTGCGGCCCTAAAAAAGCAAAACAAAAAAACCTAGCCATACCTTGCTTTTTCTACACATGCCACAAATTCTTGCCTCAGGGATTTGAAGTAAATGTTACTCTTGGCTCTGGCTCTCTGGCTTCCCTCAGGTCTTTGCTCAAATGTTAACCGCCTCAGTGAGGCACGCCCTGTCTTTCCTACCTAAAATTGCAACCTGTCTGCCCCCAACATTTATCCTCCTTCCCTGATTTATTTTTCCCCCTAGCATTTGTCACCAACCAATATACCCTTTACTTATTTGGTCTATTGCTTGTCTCCCTCTTCACTAGACGGTAACCTTTGAGAAGGCAGGGATTTTTGTCTGTTTTATCCACTCCCAGGCCCCAGCACCTATATCAGAGCTTGGCACGTAGTGGGTGCTCAATAAATATTTATCAAATGAATGAAGGAAGTCAAGAAATAGTATGATCTGTATGTGAAATTACAAATAGTCTGCTCTTGCTGGAGCATAAAATGCAAGTGACTAGGGAGCTCCACAGGGGCCCAACTAAGGGTTAGAAACTTGACCCTGAAGGTAGGGAACATGGAAGGGTTTTAATCAAGGGGATGACACGGTTAGATTTGCATTGTAGAATGCTCTTTCAAGTGGCCAATATAGAGGACAGTCAGGTTGGTGGGAGACAGTGGACGTAGGGAAGCCGTCTTGGAGGCTATCGCAGTTGGCCAGTTGGGAGGGCTCAAACCAGGCCAGTGATAGAAAGGATGGAGGGGAAATATGTGGAGGTTATGTCAGTAGTACTTGATGGACTGGATAAGGAAGTAAGGGAGAGGAAAGACTCAGGGATGTTTCCCAGGGCCCTGGCTTAGATGACTATGTGCATGGTGTGGTCACCACTGGAACTAGGGAATACAGAATGCAGAGCAGGTTAGGGAACACTGATGAATTCTGTTTAGGAAGCTGAGTTGGAGGTGGTCAGCAGGCACCTGGATATCTGATTGTGCAGATAGAGAGTCCTCACCACAGAGGTGGTGACATGTTAGCTGAAACCGGAATGAGGGCCAAAGGTGCCTTACGTAAGTATGCAGGATGAGGAGAGCAGTGTGCCAGGGACAAAGTTTTAAGAAGGAGGAGCAGAAGGAAGAGGAGCCCACAAAGGGCAGACAGAGGAGGAATGATTGGGGAGCTACAAGCAGAATGTTCTGTCACAGAAGCCAAGCCCAAAGAGAGAAGTTCAAGAAGATGTGTTGAGAGTCAAGTGTAGCAGGAAAGGCCCGGTCAAGGAGAAAAGACTGGGAGTTCCTGCCGTGGCTTAGTGGTTAACGAATCCGACTAGGAACCATGAGGTTGGGGGTTCCATCCCTGGCCTTGATCAGTGGGTTAAGGATCTGGTGTTGTCATGAGCGGTGGTATAGGTCACAGATGTGGCTTGGATCCCGAGTTGCTGTGGCTGTGGTGTAGGCCAGCAGCTACAGCTCCGATTCGACCCCTAGCCTGGGAACCTCCATATGCCGTGGGTGTGGCCCTAAAAAGACAAAAAAAAAAAAAAGAGTGTGGTGGTTGCTAACAGTTAGGGAGTTCCCAGAGTTCCCGTCATGGCTCAGTAGTTAACGAATCCGACTAGGAACCATGAGGTTGGGGGTTCCATCCCTGGCCTTGCTCAGTGGGTTAAGGATCCGGCGTTGCAGTGAGCTGTGGTGCAGGTTGCAGACGTGGCTCGGATCCTGTATTGCTGTGGCTCTGGCGTAGGCCGGTGGCTACAGCTCCAATTCGACCCCTAGCCTGGGAACCTCCATATGCCACAGGAGCGGCCCAAGAAATGGCAAAAAGACACACATTAAAAAAAAAAAGGAGAAAAGACTGAACAGAGTCTCTTGTACCTGATAACACAAAGGCATTGGTGATTTTAGTAAAATGTAGTGTCAGGGAAGTTGTGTGGCGAGATATGTGATCTCAGCAGTTGAAGTATGACTGGAAAGTAAGGAAGGTAAGACAGCAAGTTGAAGCAGATTTTTTCAAAAAGTATGGCTGTTAAGGAAAACAGCCCGCTTACAGCATCTAGAAGAATCACTGAGTTAGGGGAGGCATTTTTTTTTTTTAAAGATGGGTTAGCTGTAAGTATGCTTATAGCCCGCATAGAAGGGGGTCACTGGAAGGGAAGGTGTTGAGAACCTAGAGGAGTGGGTATCTGAGAGAGCACAGCCTGGGTAGGAAGCAGGGAGAATGGGTTCCAGAGCATAGGCTGAAGGCTTGGCTCTGGGGAGGCACAAGAACACAGACTTCAGAGATTGGAGGGCAGAAGAAGAGAGGATAGGGGTGCTTTGTTTCATTTCACTCTTTTTTTTTTTTTTTTGGTCTTTTTAGGGCTGCACCCATGACATATGAAGTTCCCAGGCTAGGGTCAAATCAGAGCTGCAGCTGCCGGCCCATGCCACAGCCACAGCAACACTGATCCGAGCCGTGTTTGCTGTCTACACTACAGCTAATGGCAACGCCAGATCCTTAACCCACTGAGCAAGGCCAGGGATCAAACCTGCATCCTCATGGATTTCTAGACAGGTTCATTTCTGCTGAGCCACAATGGGAACTCCTTGTTTCACTCTTCACAGCACCTCAAAGAGGAAAGGTCAGCCCCATTTTTTAGATGGGGACACAGAGGTCTAGAGGTGAAGTAAAATACCCAAGGTTACACAGCCAGCAAGTAATAGGTTGGGATGGGAATCCAGGTCTGTTGAAGAATCAGGCCACACTCCTTCCACAACACTACTCATTCTACCTTATCATACACCTGCCTGCTGCCACTGGGCAGCAGGCCCCCCTGTGTCACAATGACTGCTGACAAAATTCACCAAATACTCCTAATTTCCAAATCCAATTGACAGGTTTCTGTTCCTGTCTGAACTTCTCTTCAGTTGACATTATTGATGACTCCCTCTCTGGAACTTCCTTCTCCCTCGGCCTCTGAATCCCCACTTTCTCATGGTGACTGAGGGCAAGTATTGTGTAGCAGACGAGTGTGGGCTCTGGGGCGTTTCCATTGTGGCGCAGTGGAAACAAATCCAACTAGTATCCATGAGGATGTGGGTTTGATCCCTGGTCTCACTCAGTGGGTTGGGGATCTGGCGTTGCTGTGAGCTGTGGTGTAGGCCGGCAGCTGCAGCTCCAATTAGACCCCTAGTCTGGGAACTTCCATATGCCATGGGTATGGCCCTAAAAAAACCAAACAAAAAAAAGAGTGTGGGCTCTGGAGCCAGCCTGGCTGAGTTCGCTTCTGGCCTCCATCACCCTCTTTGGGCAGGTTATTTAACATCTCTGTTCTTCAGTTTCTTCTGCTGAAAATGGGGATAATACCAGTACATGACTCATAGCGTTGGTGAAAGGATGAAATGAGTTAATACATGGTAGAAAGCTTGGCACAGTGTCTGGTATGCAATAAGTGCTCAATGAAAGTTAGCTCTTCTTCATGCTACCTGCTCTGCTTTTTCTCATTTCCACTCTCCGCCTTGCCAAAATTGTACCCAGCTTTCGAAATTGGTTTCTGACAGCTGGCCTGTGCCAACCCCCTACCCTGCCTCCCTTCCCTTGTGAGAATTGACCATTCCTACACTGATGGTACAGGACCCGTCATGGTACTTAACATAGTTTTAAAGCATATGTGCTGATGAGTGACTTGTGTGTATATCTCTTCCTCTTTTTTTTTTTTTTTTTTTAATTTGTCTTTTTAGGGCCGCACTCATGGCATATGGAGGTTCCCAGGCTAGGGGTCGAATTGGAGCTGTAGCCGCCTGCCTATGCCACAGCCACAGCAATGCCAGATCCGAGCCATGTCTGTAACCTACACCACAGCTCATGGCAATGCAGATCCCCAACTCACTGAGCAAGGCCAGGGATCGAACCCATGTCCTCATGGTTACTAGTCGAGCTCATTACCACTGAGCCACAATGGGAACTCCCTCTTTTTCTCTTACTATGGATTGATTTTCTGGAAGGCCTGGTTCTGTGGGTTCCCGATGGGTAGGGTGCCTGTCTTGTTTAGTCTTCAGTTGTTCATTCAACATTGATTTATTGAGCTCCTGACACTGGTAGAAACTACTAGGCAATTGGGATAGAGGGGTGGAAACGAGAGATGTGGTTCATCTTCAGTGAGCTGACATTTTCAGAAGACAGACATTCCACAAATATTTTCAGATTTAGTTACCTCTATGATAAGTGATAGAACAGGCTGCTATTAACAGGTGGTTTGAAAGGTGAGCAATGTGAGTAGATGAGAGAGTCCTTGCCTTTGAAGGGCTTACTCTAATGGAAGAGGAGGACATGGCCACAGATGTCATATTAATAGTAGTTACTGGTTATTGAGCACTGATGCTTGTGCTTTACATATAGTATCTCATTTCATTCTTTTTTTTTTTTTTTTTTTTTTTTGCTTTTTAGGGCCACTCTTGCCGCATATGGAGGTTCCCAGGCTAGGGGTCTAATTGGAGCTACAGCTGCTGGCCTACACCACAACAACGTGGGATCCACGCCGCATCTGCGACTTACACCACAGTTCATGGCCATGCCAGATCCTTAACCCACTGAGCGAAGTCAGGGATTGAACCCGAAACTTCATGGTTCCTATTCGGATTCATTTCCGCTGCACCATGACAGGAACTCCCTCTCATTTCATTCTTTTTTTTTTTTTTGTCTTTCTAGGGCCACACCCACGGCATATGGAGGTTCCCAGGCTAGAGGTCTAATCGGAGCTACAGCTGCCAGCCTATGCCAGAGCCGCAGCAACGCCAGATCCAAGCTGTATCTGTGACTTACACCACAGCTCATGGCAACGCTAGATCCTTAACCTACTGAGCAAGGCCAGGGATGGAACCCGCAACCTCATGGTTCCTAGTCGGATTCGTTAACCACTGAGCCACGACGGGAACTCCTCATTTCATTCTTTTTTTTTTTTGCCATTTCTTGGGCCGCTCCCTCGGCATATGGAGTTTCCCAGGCTAGGGTCTAATTGGAGCTGTAGCTGCCAGCCTACACCAGAGCCACAGCAACGCAGGATCTGAGCCGCATCTGCGACCTACACCATAGCTCACGGCAACGCCAGATCGTTAACCCACTGAGCAAGGCCAGGGATGGAACCCGCAACCTCATGGTTCCGAGTCGGATTCGTTAACCACTGAGCCACGACGGGAACTCCCATTTCATTCTTACATAAGCTCTGTGTGGTATGGGAACTGAAGCACAGAGGGGAAAATTTATTTGCCCAGACCAGCGAAAGTTGCAGAACCATTAGGTCTGTGGTCTCTCTGCTGCCTCCAGGTAATGGAGTGCCAGGCTGATTGGGGCTCAATGGCTATACTGTCAATTGATGAAGGAAGTCAGGGGGGTTGGGACCTGCTCACTTTACCCTTTCAGCATCAGCCCTATGGGTAACTGGACCTCCCAACACAATACTGGTTTTCTGGGTGCTATACCCAGCTCAGGACAGCTCCTTGCTAGGCCTTAGGTCGCAACCTGGATGGCCCTGCTGCTTACCTGCACAGTTATAGTCAATTCTGGCTTGTTGTTGTTCTTGAAGCTGCCTCTCCAGGCTGTATCTGAACTGCTCTTGCTGCATTCTCAGGTGTGTGGATCTATTCAGGTCCTCCCCGGAGAAGTACTGCAGGCTGGCTGGGCCACAGTATGGATCATTGTTACTGAGATGAGGTGGAAACTCCTTCCAGAGTCGGTTTGGATCCCAAAGGTCAAGCTCACTCCTGTTCTTGAGCTGCTGCTTCTGCTCCCGAAATTCTTGGACTTTCTTGGCCAGCCGACGTGTCCGTTCTGCCTGTTCTTTCTCTAGCATCTGAGCCACCACATCATACTGCACCTGGTTAGTACCTGGGTGGTGGGCAAGGACATGGAGAAGGCCCCATGGGAGGGACAGAGCCCACTCAGCATAGCCACTGCTCCCAAAGGCCCATCTGGTTTGTCCCAAGACACCTCAGGCCTCAGGCCCCACTCTGAGGCAGAACTGCCCTCCTTTAACCCACTTAGGCCCTTGTTTTCCCCCTTGGTTGGCCTCTGCCCTTGGGCTTTTACCATAAGCTGCTTTCTTGCTCTGCTCTGTTGCCTCCTGAATCTTTCGCTCTTCCACCTGGCTGTTCAGGGCTTCAACGTCCACCTGATCCCAAAGAAATGAACTAAATCAGGGTAAGGGCCCAGCAGCGGGCCTTGCATGCTCTAACACAAACTGCTCAGAATTTACCTGCTGCAGAATCCTCCTGTAGGATAACCAACACCTACTGGATGATGTTCACCATCACAGCATGGTTTGTAAGTCCCTCAATGGTGTAGCCTCTGCTTCTGTCTCCACCTTGTCCTGGTTCCCTTTTCCCCTGTCCCACCTTCAAGAGCTCTGCATCCAGTTCCCTGCACATCTTAGGCTATTTTGAACCAATAGCCTTTGCTCCAGCTGCTGCTTGCATTTAGAACACTCTTTCCTCTCCTCTTTACCCATGAAGGGTACCCCTGAACTCCTATTCATCCCTCAAGACCAGCTCTGGCTTCACTGGCCTGACGCCTCCAGCAGGTGCTACTCCCATAGAATCAAGGACCCACTGTCCACATTATATTGAAGTTTCCCTACACCAGAAGTTATCTCCTACACCAGACCGTGTGCCTGCTAAAGTCAGAGAATGGGCCTTAGTCACCTGTGTATCCCTACTGCCCAGCCCAGTGTTTGGCACAGAGTAGGCTCTGAGGAAACACTTGCCAACTTCTCTCAGTCACACCACTCACCTATCTACCCAGCACTCTTTTTTCTTAAACTATCAATAGTTTCTCAGAGTTCCCATTGTGGCTCAGTGGAAATGAACCTAATTAGTATCCATGAGGATTCAGGTTCAATCCCTGGCCTTGCTTAGTGGGTTAAGGATCCCGTGTTGCCATGAACTGTGGTGTAGGTCACAGATGTAGCTCAGATCTGGTGTTGCAGTGGCTGTGGCATAGGCCGCCAGCTGCAGGTCTGATTGGACCCCTAGCCTGGGAAATTCCATATCCCGCAGGTGTGGCCCTAAAAAACCAAAAACCAAAAAACAAAAACACTATTTTGATTAGAATTCATTTAAAATGTTTCAAAGTAGTGCAAAAGGGAATACGGTTTAGTGATGAGCAAGTGCCCCTCCCATCTCTGTCCTCAGGCCAGTTAACAGTTTCTTATACAGCCTTCCAGAGTTTAGGCAAATGCAACACAAACAGTCCTTAGATTTCTTTTGGCTCCATTTGTCTGTCTTTCAGGAACGAGGCCATTTGGCCCGGAGCTAACTGGAGGAGAGTCCACTGACACTGGCTCCTGTTCTCCCAGTTTCTTCCCCTGCACCCCTAGGCCCTTCCCACTCTGGGTGTGGGTGCGTTTTCCCCCTCTTCCTTCCTTTCCAGCCTTAGGGTCTGCTTGAATCAGGGAGAGGCTGTGATGGGCTGTGACAGGCTGTGACGGGCACTGCTATGTTCTTCTCCAGGTGTAAGAGTGAGCAGGACCCTGCTCCAGAGAAAGTTCCCACTACCCACTCACCCCCATGACTCTGGTCCGCACATTGAGGAATCGGCTCTGTCGCTCCTTTTCTCGATTTCTTCTAGCCTCTATGGCTGCTGCCTCCTTGGGATCTGGTGGCAGGTCTGTCTTAAACATCTGGAGCAAGGGTAAGGTGAATGGCCAAATCAGTGCTATCCATCATCCTTAACTACACCCCACCTTTCTCCCCACAGTATCTCACCAGTTACTGATTCCCACTGATTTTATTTCCTGATATATTTCATATCTGGGCCTTTGTACACTGCCTTCCTTTGTTTGGAATGCCATTCCTCAGCTTCTTCTATAGCTAGTTCTAGTCTCTCTCTTTTTCTTAACCATTTTGTAACTAAAATAGTTGATACATACAGAAGACTATATATAAGCCATATGCAAATTAGGAAGTATGATAAAAGAGCATGAACCAACTCCTCAATTTAAGAATTAGAACATGGGAGTTCCCGTCGTGGCTCAGTTGTTAACAAATCCGACTAGGAACCATGAAGTTTCGGGTTCAATCCCTGGCCTTGCTCAGTGGGTTAAGGATCCAGCATTGCCATGAGCTGTGGTATAGGTCACAGACGTGGCTCGGATCCCACGTTGCTGTGGCTGTGGTGTAGGCCGGCGGCTACAGCTCCGATTGGACCCCTAGCCTGGGATCCTCCATATGCCGCTGGTGCGGCCCTAAAAAGACCAAAAAAAAAAAAAAAAGGAAAGAAAACACACAAAAAAGAAATAGAACATGGGAATTCCCATCGTGGCTCAGTGGTTAGTGAATCCAACTAGGAACTATGAAGTTTCGGGTTCGATCCCTGGCCTTGCTCAGTGAGTTAAGGATCTGGTGTTGCTGTGAGCTGTGGTGTAGGTCGCAGATGTGGCTCAGATCCCGAGTTGCTATGGCTGTGGTGTAGGCTGGCGGCTACAGCTCTGATTGGACCCCTAGCCTGGGAACCTCCATATGCCGTGGGAGCAGCCCTAAAAAAGGCAAAAAGAAAAAAAGAAATCTGAGTCCTTGTGAGAATTACTTTCTAGTGGGGACGGACAGACTCTAGAGAGTACATTAGTCTGTAAGAAAGTAAGTGTTTTGGGAAAAAATACAGAGCAGGATAAGGGGAACTGGAAAGTGCCAAGGAAATTGGTGGAGTGTTGCAATTTTAAATATGGAAGTCAGGGAAGGCATAACTGAGAAGGCAATTTGTGAGCAAATACTTGAAGAAGGTGAGGGAGTCTCCTATGCAGATATCTAAGAGGAGAGCACTCCAGGCAGAGGGAACAAGTGCAAAGGCCATAAGGTGGACATGAGAGAAACACATTCAAGGGGATAGCAGGGAGGCAAGTATGTGAGTGAATTGTGTAGGACATGACATTAGAGAGATGGAGGGGGGCGGTGCAGAGCATGTAGAACTTTGTAGACCATTGTAAAGGTTGCGGCTTCTACTCTGGAATAGAAGCAGTGGCAATATGATTTTTCTGGCTGTGCCTAAGACTTGTGGAAGTTCCCAGTCCAGGGGTCAAACCCATGCCACAGCAGCGTCCTGAGCCACTGCAGTGACAATGGGTCCTTAACCCACTGTGCCACACCCTTGTGTGTCTTTGAGTTTTAGAGGATCACTCTGGCTCCTGTATTAATAGACTGGAGGGGGAGTTCCCGTCATGGCTCAGTGGTTAACAAACCTGACTAGTATCCATGAAGTTGCGGGTTCGATCCCTGGCCTCGCTCAGTGGGTTAAGGATCCAGTGTTGCCGTGAGCTGTGGTGTAGGTCACAGATGCGGCTTGGATCTCACATTGCTGTGGCTGTGGCATAGGTCGGCAGCTGTAGCTGCAATTAGACCCCTAGCCTGGGAACCTCCATATGCTGTGGGTGTGGCCCTAAAAAAAAGCCAAAAAAAAAAAAAAGAAAGAAAAGAAAGAAAGAAAAGAATAGACCGGAGAGGAGGGGAGGCAAGGCTAGAGGCAGGGAGACCAGATAGGAGGCTATTGCAGTCATCTAGGCTGCATCACCTGCAGCATATGGCGGTTCCCACGCTAGGGGTCTAATCAGAGCTACAGCTGCTGACCTATGCCACAGCCATAGCAACACAGGATCAGAGCTGTGCCTGCGAACTACACCACAGCTCATGGCAACACCAGATCCTTAACCCACTGAGCGAGGTCAGGGATTGAACCTGTGTCCTCATAGATGCTAGTCAGATTCGTTAACCACTGAGCCTCGACGGGATCTCCTGGATATATTTTGCTTTTTTTTTTTTTTTATTAGGGCCACACCCACGGCACATGGAGGTTCCCAGGCCAGGGGTCAAATCGGAGCTGCAGCTGCCAGCCTATGCTGCAGCCACAGCAATGCAGGATCTGAGCCACTTCTTTGACCTATGCCACAGCTTGTGGCAACGCTGGATCCTTAACTCACTGAGTGAGGCCAGGGATCAAACCTGCATCCTCATGGATACTAGTTGGGTTCACTATCACTGAGCAACAACGGGAACTCTCCCTATGCAGTTTTTAAAGGTAACTTTCCATTTACAGTTATTATAAAATATTAGCTATATATTCCCCCTGTTGTACAATACATCCTTGAACCTATCTTACACCCAATAGTTTGCCCTTCTCCCCACCTCACTGGTAATCACTGGTTTGTTCTATATATCTGTCTGCTTCTTTTGTGTTATATTCAGTAGTTTATTGAATTTATTAGATTCCACATATAGCTGCTGAGATTCTGAGGCTGTCTGTAACCTCAGCATAATTTAGTCCATCCTGATTGATACAAGGAATTTAAAGCTATGAGGCTGTTAGAGATCTCTAAGGGTATGAGTGTAAATGGATAAGAATGCCTCAGGGGACACAGGGAGAGGAGGAGCCAGCACTGGGAGGCTAAGGAGTGGCCAGTGAGGTGGGAGAAAAAAACCTGGAGTGTGGTGTCTCAGAAGCCAAGTGAAGAAAATGCTTTTGGGAGGAGAGAGTGAGTAACTGATGATGGTTAAGTAAGGTGTAAGGACTGAGAACTTACTGATTTGAAGGGGAAGGTTGCTGATGACCTTGATAGGAACATTTTTGGTGAAGCCTGACTGAAGTGGGTTTGAGAGAGACTAGAACTCTTCAGCACAAACAACCCAGTTTATGTTTTAATTGCAAGGGGAGGGACTTATAGATTAAAAGAGACATATATATATATATAGGTGGGAATGCTTCTCTAGCATATACCTATAAGCAGAAGTGCTGTATCATAGGGAATAAGCCTATTTAAACTTTACAAGTGGGAGTTCCAGTTGTGGCTCAGCAGGTTAAGAGCCCGACATAGTGTTCATGAGGATGCAGGTTCGATCCCTGGCCTCACTCAGTGGGTTAAGGATCCGGCATTGCCACGAAGGAATCCCCTGAGGTCATAAAGATATTATCTTATATAGTCTTCTAAAATTTCTAAAGTTTGTTTTTCTCATTTAAGTTTTTAATCTATTTGGAATTGCATTTTGTATATGGTATGAGAGGTGGGGATCCAATTTGATTTTTCTCCAAGCTCCAGTTCATCTTAAATGGAATTGACAGGAAGTGATATGAGATTGCTGTGCTTTGGTCATTTTATCCCTTCAGCCTAATCATGATTTTCTCCCAACTGTACTTCATTTATGTCTCCTTTACTAGATTCCATCAACCAAGCTTTCTCACTCAACCAAGATTTCTCACTTTCCTGGACTTGTCCTTAAGACTTTGACTCTTCTCAGCCTTCAGGCATTATTTTATTTTATTTTATTTTATTCTATTTTTGGTCTTTTGTCTTTTCAGGGTCGCACCTGCGGCATATGGAGGATCATGGGCTAGGGGTCTAATCGGAGCTACAGCTGCCGACCTACACCACAGCCACAGCAACCCCAGATTTGAGCCGTGTCTGTGATCTACACCGCAGCTCATGGCAATGCCAGATCCTCAACCCACTGAGCGAGGCCAGGGATCGAACCTGCAACCTCATGGTTCCTAGTCGGATTCATTTCTGCTGCCCCACACGGGGGCTGCCCCACATGGGGACTCCCCCCAGGCATCATTTAAAAAATAGTTACAGGAATGGCTATGGCAGCCACCAGACCCTTTCCATGTCTAAGTCTAAGCACCAACCCCAGCCTACTCATCTGTTACCACGATATAAGGTCACACTGAAGGGGAAGATCCCACAGACAGCTTCTTGGACTCATAAGGCCATGGCTTAGTTATTAGCACGTATAAGGTGGTGGGGGGGTGAGGGATGGAGAAGAGGGGTAGAAAAGATGGGAAACAGAAAGGGGAAGAGGACAGAGGGGGAAAAGAAGAAGGGCAACAGGCAGTTGATGGGGTGGAGGTGGAGAACAGAAGAGGAAGGGAGGGAGCAAGGGATGGGGCAGAGAGGGATGGAGGGGAGGAGATGGGATGGGGGTGAGGCATGGAGAGAGAGAGAGGTGAAGTGGGGAGAAGGGAAGAAGGATAGAGGTGTAGAGCACTGGCTTAGGGACCCTGACTCCCAGGGGTTCACACAAAATACCTTTCTCAGCTAGGAGTCCCAATTTTGAAGCTCTCAGTTTGGGGCTAGGCTCAAGCAGCCAGCAAGTGACTCGGGCCCAAGACTATTCTTGGGTACAGCGGCAGTCGCTGAACCCTGCTTGGGGAAACGGGAGGGAAGCAGGGGACGGAGCAGTACCTCTGGCCATTTATAGTTTTCCCCAGCCCATAACCCAGTCGCTCCAGAGTACCCTCATATCCATACATTCACCCTCCATCCCCCTTCACACTCTATCCCACCCCACTCCACTTCCAACTCTACTTCATTCTCAGCAAGATCTGAGCTCCTCTAACCCGCTGGCCTCTCCTTCCCCCCGTACAGCCCTCCGTTCTCTGGGGCCCTTCCAAATTCCCGACTGGGTTCTTGTCTAAGCCTTCCCGCCTGCCAGACAAAAGCCACAGCCCAGCTCCCACCTTCTTGCCCTGGAGGGCATAACCCTGCTGTGATTTCTGACTCGTCTCTGCTAGCGCTGGCTCCGTTTGCCAGCTTCTCGGGATCCCAAAAGCTGCAGACTCCTCCCAGACACCTCCTCCTCTGCAACTGTGTAGGCAGCGGCGGCGGTTTCTGTTGCCACGTAACAAGAAAGGGGGGGTGGGGCCCAGACGCCTGTCATAATCTCGCGCCCCGGCAAAGGATCAACGAAACCTCTACGTCAGCTTGATGGCCCCACCCCTGTTTCCCGCCCGCGCCGGAAGCCGAAGATCCTGTTAGGCCTGGCTTTATTCTCGCGAGGTTTGCCGTCCGCCCGGCCTGCACTGCGGTGTTTCCCGCGCGGGCTATCCCAGTTCGCGGGCGTACGGCGCGGCCTTTCCTACCGCTGCCGGCGCCGCCACGGTCATGGGTTTCCTGAAGCTGATTGAGATCGAGAACTTTAAGTCGTACAAGGGTCGACAGATTATCGGACCATTTCAGAGGTTCACCGCCATCATTGGACCCAATGGCTCTGGTGAGATAAGCCCGGCTGCGGCCCTGCGCACGTCCCAGCCTGGACCCCCTATCCGGCAGCATAGTAGTACAACCCAGCCTGTGCAACCAGAAATGTTGCGAACCCTAACGGGTTCCTTGCCCTCCTGAGGGGTTTCGACCCGGACCCGCTTTCCCTCCTTGGGTGCTCTGACTCGAACCTCACCCCCAGGTGTCAGTTGCCCGCTCTTTGCGCGGCCCCCGCCCGGGCCGGAGTGGTACGGGCCGAACTGTACGTTACCCCGCCCACTGCCCCCTCCAGCCAAAAGTGGCGCGTCCCGAGCCGGCTGCCAGTGGCTGGCCACGCAGTTCCTCGCCAGACCTGCTGCATCCGGCCTCCGCGTATTGTTTGAACCCTCCGGAAGATTGGGACTGTGGTAGCCCTCCCGTGGCCTCCGGCCCAAACGGTATACTTCTGCTTCAGCCCAGCGCCCCCTCCCGCCTCTCATTGGTACACTTCAATCCCCCCCCCCTTTTTTTAATAATAATTTAAAAAACCCTCCAGAGGCGGCACTTTTGAATTTCGGACTCAGCGCTCGCGTCTACGGAGTGCTTTGGGGTCTCTAGCCCCCACCCTCATCTGAGAGGTGGGGATGTCTCGAATTCACCCCTTTCCTACCCCTGAAACCGTCAAAAGTCAGAACTCAATTGCTCGTCAAATTTAGTGAATGCTTATTACTGTTTTATAAAGAGTTATTCTATCAACGTTCTGTGGAAACAGTGGAGACTAGAATAAACCATGCTCTCAGGGAACTTACATTTCAGAGAGGACAGATGATAATAAAGGAGAAAATAAGTTATTTTTCAGCTGTGATAAGTGCTATCCAGGAAATTAGATTGATGTAATTCAGTGACGATGTGATAGAATCAGTTGGATAGCTCTTTAGAAAAAGTGGTCATTAATTAACAATGCTGTATTGCATATTTAAGAGTTGCTAAGAGAGATCTTTTTTTAAAAAAATCACATGAAAAAATTAACTGAGGTGGTGTTCCCGGTGCGGCTCAGCGGTTAACGAATCCGACTAGGAGCCATGAGGTTGCCGGTTCGATCCCTGGCCTTACTCAGTGGGTTAAGGATCCGGCGTTGCCGTGAGCTGTGGTGTAGGTCGCAGACTCGGCTAGGATCCCGCGTTGTTGTGGTTCTGGCGTAGGCCGATGGCTACGGCTCAGATTAGACCCCTAGCCTGGGAACCTCCATATGCCGCCGGAGCGGCTCAAGAAAAGGCCAAAAACAAGACCAAAAAAAAAAAAAATTAACTGAGGTAATCGATGTTAATTAAATTTATTGTGGCAACCATTTTGCAATATATACAAATACAGAATCATGTTGTACATCTGAAACTAATACAATGTTGCATGTTAGTTATATCAAATTAAAACTGGGTGGAAAAGTAAAAAAGAAAAGAGAAGGGAAGGAAAGCCAAAAGGAGGGGTAGCCAGATAAGGCCTCTATTTCATATCTAAATTCTCCATCTCTAAATGATACACCATGGATTCCTCCCATCTACTCCCCAGTAGGCTGTCTGTTTGAAGTTCTGCTGTGTTTCTCCACCCTGGAGGTGTTCTAGCTAAATCACTTCCTAGCCCGAGGGGCTTCCCTAACTGCAGTAGCTCTAACTGATGACCTTCCTGGAGTCTGACCTGGATTTAGCCGTTGAACAGGGTTTCTCAACAGTAGCACTATTGACATTTCCAGCAAGATACTTCTTTGCTGTGGGGTCTGTCCTGTATATTGTAGGATGTTTAGTGGCATCCTTGTCTTCTATTCATTAGATGATAGTAGCACACCCCCCACCCCCTACTCCCAGGTGTTACAATGAAAAATGTCTCCAGACTTTGTCATGTCCCCTGGAGGCAGGGGCAAAATCTCTCCCCCTACCCTACCTCATTTGAGAACTACTGGCCTAGATGACTAATGCTTGGGGTTCCACTGCAGTTTCTTAGGAGTTTGGTGTGGTGGCCCCTGTGGAAAGAGCAGGGATGCATCTCTTGGCATCTAGTCCCCTCAGCATGGAAAAATTTGTATACCCAGCTATTCTGAAAAGGCCCTGGTCTGACTGCAGGGGGTGGGAGTGGGTCACCTCTGCCCCATTCTTCAATACGGGACTCCACAAGGCATTGGTTGATTCCCCTTAGTGAATTCCTCTCTGGCACACAGTAGACATTTGGTACATGTTAACATTTATTTTCTTCTATCTTTTATTCATGGTATATGTTTTTTATCTTCAGTCACTGGTCTATGGAGAAGACATTTAAGAAGACATTCCTTAAAACATAGTATCATTGTTCTAGTCATAATGCATGTTTACAGTATTGCATGATTGGGAGTGGGGGGCTTTGGTTGTGAGATGTTCTTGCCATCCTTGGATAGCATGGGAGAAACCCAAAGGTTGGAAATGGGTGCCTGGTCTGCATGATGTGCTAATCCTGCTGTGATAAGGGAGACTTTGCTAGAGTCCAGACCTGGTTAGAAGAGGATTGCCATTTATTGAGCACCCACTGTGTGTCAGTACTTTATTTATTGAGACATTTTACATTTAAATTCTCACAATGACCCTAGGAGGGAGATGCCATTATTTTCATTTTATAGATGAGAAGACTGAGACATAGTTGTGTGCTTCCACATTAATTGATTCTTAGAGTTAGGATCAGAATCTGTACCTGTCATACTTCAAAGCCTGTGCTCCTGCCACCTACTCCCACAGAGAACTATGTGCCAGGCATTGTTTTAGATGTATTACCCATGAGTCATGATTTTTCAGATTTTTCCAAGTGAGGGACAGGAAGTTCAGCTAAGAAGTAGTGAAACTAAGATCTGAACTTGATCCGTTTGACTAGAACCCAAGCTCTTAATCACTGTCTGCTACGGCCGCTGAGAAAGGACTTTGGGCTGCCATTTTTATAGTTGAGTAGAAAGGTTTTGAAAGTCAGGTCCTCAGTTCAAAGTAAGATAACTTTTGTGGGGGGAATCTTGAGATAGAATTTATAGAGATTAAACTGTTCCCTTCCCAGTCTAAATTTTTTTTTTAATGGTTTTTTTTTTTTTTTTTTTTAATCTGAAATGGAGAAGTAGAAGTTCCCTTGTGGTGCAGCAGGTTAAGGATCTGGCCTTGGAGTGGCTTGGGTCTGATCCCTGGCCCAGGAATTTCCACATGTGTGGCCAAAAGCGCGCGGCGCGTGGGGGGGTAGTGGCTCAGTGAAAATGAATCCGACTAGTAACCACGAGGTTGTGGGTGCAATCCCCGGCCTCGCTCAGTGGGTTAGGGATCCAGCGTTGCCGTGAGCTGTTGTGTAGGTCACAGACATGGCTCAGATCCTGCATTGCAGTGGATGTGGCGTACGCCTGCAACAATAGCTCTGATGATTAAACCCCTAGCCTGGGAACTTCCATATGCCTCAGCTGTGGCCCTAAAAAAGAAAGGAGAGGGAGTTCCTGTCGTGGCGCAGTGGTTAAGAATCCGACTAGGAACCATGAGGTTGCGGGTTCGGTCCCTGCCCTTGCTCAGTGGGTTAAAGGATCCAGCGTTGCCGTGAGCTGTGGTGTAGGTTGCAGACTCGGCTCGGATCCCGTGTTGCTGTGGCTCTGGTGTAGGCCAGCGGCTATAGCTCCGATTGGACCCCTAGCCTGGGAACCTCCATATGCTGTGGAAGCGGCCCAAAGAAATAGCAAAAAGACCACAAAAATAAATAAATAAAAATAAAAGGAGAAAGCAAAAACTCTGACTCCAACTGCTGAAAAGATAACCACTCTTTTTTTTTTTTTTGCTTTTTTAGGGCCTCACCTGCAGCATATGAAGGTTCCCAGGCTAGGGGTCCAATCAAAGCTGCAACTGCTGGCCTACACCACAGCCACAGCAACGCAGGATCCGAGCTTCATCTGTGACAACCACAGTTCACAACAACGCCAGATCCTTAACCCACTGAGCAAGGCCAGGGATCAAACCTGCAACCTCATGGTTCCTAGTCGGATTCATTTCCGCTGCGCCACAACCGGAACTCCAAGATAACCACTCTTAATGTTAAAAATCTTGTTTATCTATATGAATAGCAAATATATGCACATTATACAAAATTTTTAAAATCTCAAAGGCTATGTAGTAAAAAGATGATTCTCCCTTCCCTGATTTGGTACCTATTTTCTTCCCGGAAATGACCACTATTATACTGTTTGTATTTTGTGTATTTTCTTCTTTCCCTCTCCTCAGCTTTTTATTATGAAACTTTTCAAATCTACATCTGTGTTTTACTTAATTATTTGAAAGTAAATTGCAGACGTAATGATGTTTCACCCCTAAAGGATTTAGCATTATTCTCCTAAGATCACCATTCTTCCATATTACCAGTATACCATTAGCACACCTAAGAAAATTAATTTCTTCATGTCATCAGTTTTCCAGTTTAGATTTAAACTTCCCAAATTGCTCCCCAAAATGTCTTTTTGGGGTTTTTTTTTTGTGAACCAGAACTATTCAAAAAAATAAAAAATTTCATGCTGTCTTTGCTTATGTCTCTGTAAATCTATTGTATTCTGGAATGGATCTCTGAAAAGACATGGACTTTTTGAAAAGACCAGACCAGTTGTCTTGTAGAACATCCCACCGTCTGTGTTTGTCTTAAGATTTCCTCATGGTGTCATTTATCATGTTCCTCTGATTTCTTATAAACTGGAAGGTAGGTCTAAAGGTTCGTTTAGAGTCAGGTTAAATATTTTTGGCAAGGTACTTCGTAGGTAATGCTGCATGCTTCATGTTGTATCACAAATAGGAATATTATGGTAAAATACACGTAACAAAGTTTACCATCTTAACTGTTTTTAAGTTTATAGTTCAGTTGTATCAAATGTATTCGTTTTGTGTAACTGATCTTCTGAACTTCTTCATCTTGCAAAACTGAGACTCCATACTCATCAAACAAAAACTCATTTTCCCCCTTCCCTCAGCCCTTGTGTTTTACTTTTTAAAACTTGGTTGAGCTCAAACTGTTGAGTTTTGTATCTAGCTTTTTTTTTCCCCCACTGTGGACATTTCCCCATGTCATCAAAGGTTGTAGAATGATCTGTTCTGTGAATATACCATTTCCTTAAATGTGGTTCTAGCTTTTGGCTGCTGTAAGTGGTAACTGCAAAGGAGCTGTTTTTCTAAGCTTTTGACCCAGGGCTTTGGTGGGGCTCAATCTTTATGGGGACAGAGCAGTATTTTTTCCTCCTGTTAGTCTGAGAAGTGATTAGGGAACATTTCTGTTCTTCTCAATGTCTCTTTTATTCCTTTTCCACTCACTTTCTTCCTGACTTACCCTCCTCTGCTTTGTCCCCTCCTCCCTTAGGTAAGTCAAATCTCATGGATGCCATCAGCTTCGTGTTGGGTGAGAAAACCAGCAACCTACGGGTAAAGACCCTGAGAGACCTGATCCATGGAGCTCCTGTGGGCAAGCCAGCTGCCAACCGGGCCTTTGTCAGCATGGTCTACTCTGAGGAGGGTGCTGAGGACCGTACCTTTGCCCGCGTCATTGTTGGTGGGTGAAGCTGGCCAGAAGGTTCTCCTTGGGTTTGGGGTGTGGTGGGGGTGTTTGTGGCTAGATTAGGTTTTGGGATAGGAGGGAGGCCTGACCCTTGCCTGACTCATGCATTGTCTTGTAGGGGGTTCCTCTGAGTACAAGATCAACAACAAAGTGGTCCAGCTACATGAGTACAGTGAAGAATTAGAGAAGTTGGGCATTCTTATCAAAGCTCGTAACTTCCTCGTCTTCCAGGTGGGTTTTTTGTTTTGTTTTTTGTCTTTTTAGGGCCGCACCTGAGGCACATGGAAGTTCCCAGGCCAGGAATCGAATCGGAGCTGTAGCTGCTGGCCTATACCACAGCCACAGCAACGCCAGATCTGAGCTGCCTCTGCGACCTACACCACAGCTCACGGCAACGCCGGATCCTTAACCCACTGTGTGAGGCCAGGGATCGAAAGTGCATCCTCACGGATGCTAGTCAGATTCATTACTGCTGAGCCACAGCGGGAACTCCAGGTGGGCATTTTTAACAGTTATTGGCTATCTGCTTCCTGTCCTAGCCCCACTGGGCCTGCTCCATCTTTGGCATCATGCATGGTCCCTCCTCTGAACTAATGTAACAGCTTCCTCACTGGGCTTCCCGACTCCACTCTGCCCCCTTCTGGTTTGTTTTATGAGGGCAAAAATATGTTTCTTTTCGCTCCTCTCCTTAAAACATTTCAGTGATTTCTCATTGCCTTTTGATGGCACTTCTCAAATTCAAGTCTCCACATCAGCATCAACTGGGGACATATTAGAAATGCACATTCTCACGTTAGAAATCCCTGTTCTTGGGCGTCTACCAGAATAGGTAGGTGCCTGAGAATAGATCGGATTAGGGTAGATAGGAACTCAGAAGAGGGAGAGCTTAAAAGGAATGGTGGCTTTGCCAAGCAAGAGGAAGTGATGGGAAGCCACTCCTGACCTATAGGAGCAGAGACTATGGAGTGGGGCCCAGCAATTTGTGTTTTCCCAAGCCCTCCAGGTTATTAAGATGCACAGTAAAGTTTGAGAACCATTGCCATAGCATGAGATCCAACCCCTGTCATTCATGAAATACCACTCTTTGGTTCTCGCTCATCTCGTTAGCCTCATCTGCCAGTACTCTTCCCCTCTAGCCCTGCACTCCAGCCTGATTAAACCCTTTGTAGTTCCCCAAATTCTGCTTTCTTTGGCTGTAGGCCTTTGCAGTATTAATTTTCCTCTATTTTAAATAACCTCATTTCTCTTATTTTCTTGGTTAATGTCTTCCCCATCTTCCAAACTCAGCCTAGATGTCACCTTTGGGAAGCCTTCCCATGGAGACATAGAGATACCCCTACCAGTCTCTTATCCTCAAGCTTCATTTAGCCCTTTTTCTGTGCTACTGCTATTATTGCACATAACACACAGAGTTGTCTCTGCTTCTGGCTCTTCTGTACCCTGTCTGCCTCAAAAGGCAGGGAGTGTGTCCTCAAAGCTCAGTGGTGAAATGTGGCACCTAATGTGGGAAGTGATCAGTGAACTTTTTCTGAATGATTGAATGGGAGTGGGTAGGGGGAACTGGACTGGCTGGAGTCTAAATGGGGAGAGTGTTTTGACCTTTACTAGGGTGCTGTGGAATCTATTGCCATGAAGAACCCCAAAGAGAGGACAGCTCTTTTCGAAGAGATCAGTCGCTCTGGGGAGCTGGCCCAGGAATATGACAAGCGAAAGAAGGAGATGGTAAAAGCTGAAGAGGACACACAGTTTAACTACCATCGAAAAAAAAATATTGCAGCTGAACGCAAGGAGGCCAAACAGGAAAAAGAAGAGGTAGGTGGCCAGGCTGCCTATGGGCTCTGAGAGGCCAGAGTGAAGCCGGTGCCTTACTGATGTACCCCTGCCTCCATGCCTCTATTTGCACAGGCTGACCGCTACCAGCGCCTGAAGGATGAGGTGGTACGAGCTCAGGTACAGTTGCAACTTTTCAAACTTTATCATAATGAAGTGGAAATCGAGAAGCTCAACAAGGAACTGGCCTCTAAGAACAAGGAGATTGAGAAGGATAAGAAGCGGATGGACAAGGTAGAAGATGAGCTGAAGGAGAAGAAGAAGGAGCTGGGCAAAATGATGCGGGAGCAGCAGCAGATTGAGAAGGAGATCAAGTAAGTGGCAGGCCTTGGCCTGCAACTTGTGGGACGCCAAGAGGCTCTGCTGTTTCCTAGGGCTTCTGTGAACCCAGAGCCCAGTGCCTCTACTCGTTTCTCTATCTTCCCCTTGACTTGCTTTGCCAGAATCAAGCACATTTTTTGACTTGCAGACAGAGTATTTAAATACTCAGGCTCCTGACTGGCAGTCCCTTCCTAGAAGAGGAAAACCGAAACTTGAAGTTTAAAGGACAGGAATTTCGAAATGTTAGATCAGGAGTTCCCACTGTAGTACAGTGGGTTACTAGTCCAACTGCAGTGGCTTGGGTTGCTGTGGAGGCATGGGTTTGATCCCTGGCCCGGCACAATGGGTTAAAGGATCCGGCATTGCTGCAGCTGTGATGTAGATTTCAGCTGCGTCTCAGATTCAGTCCCTGGCCCAGGAACTTCCATATGCTATGGGTTTGGCCAAAAACAAAAAAGAAAAGCTTAGATCAGATGGAAGACAATGAGGTGAACACAGGGTGTTCCTGGGAGTTGTTACCAAGGGGCCTGGCCTGGCTAGGGTTGAGGCAGGGGGGTAGCTTTGCCTTTTAAATGGCTAGAATGCCAGGCTAACACCATCAGTTCCAGTAAATAGCCCTTTCTTTGAGGATCTGTGGGGCATTAGGCCCTTGTTCTTTTGGTAATTCCCTAAGGCTGGCTTGGGGTTTAGGCTTCCTTTGGATTAAAAAGCCTGGGACCCCTCCCTTCTCTCACAGTGCTAACTGGTGTTTCCCCCAACCCTGGCAAAAGGGAGAAGGACTCAGAGCTGAACCAGAAGCGGCCTCAGTACATCAAAGCCAAGGAGAATACCTCTCACAAAATCAAGAAGCTAGAAGCAGCCAAGAAGTCCCTACAGAATGCTCAAAAGCATTACAAGAAACGTAAAGGTGATATGGATGAGCTGGAAAAGGAGATGCTGTCAGTGGAGAAAGCTCGGCAGGAGTTTGAGGAACGGATGGAAGAGGAGAGTCAGAGTCAGGGCAGAGATTTGACCCTGGAGGAAAATCAGGTAAGCTCTTGAGGGGGTTGGGGGGACTGGAGAGATCGCTGGGCTGACTTGGTCATCCCCGTCCTCCTTCTTTGTCCCTCACACAGGTGAAGAAATATCACCGGTTGAAAGAAGAAGCCAGCAAGAGAGCAGCTACCCTGGCCCAGGAGCTGGAGAAGTTCAATCGAGACCAAAAGGCTGATCAGGACCGGCTGGATCTGGAAGAGCGGAAGAAAGTAGAGACAGAGGTGGGCATGCCTTAAAAGATTGGGGATGATGGTCCAGAGCAAAGGAGGTAATGATGGTCTTAACAGTAATGACAGTAGCTAACATCTAGCAAGCACTTACTGTGTGCCAGGCATTGTTTTTTACATGTATTCACTCATTCCTCATTTTTATAGAGGTGAAGTAATTTACCTAAGGCCACGTTGTTATTAAGTGACAGAACTGGGATATGAACCTGGGCAGTCTAGCTCTAAAGCCCACACTTTTCGGGAGTTCCTGTTGTGGCGCTGTAGAAACGAATCTGACTAGGAACCATGAGATTGCTCAGATCCCGAGTGGCTGTGGCTATGGCGTAGGCCGGTGGCTACAGCTCCAATTCGACCCCTAGCCTGGGAACTTCCATATGCCGCGGGTGCAGCCCTGAGGGGAAAAAAAAAGAAAAAACCAACAAAAAAATAAAGCCCCCACTTGCAAGTATACTTCACTTACCGTGTTACTGATAACAATGATAGTAAAATAGTAGGAATAATAGAAAGTTATTATAGTACCCTGAGAGCCTACAGTATACCAGGCATTATGCTAAGTAAGCACTTTTATTTTTTTGTCTTTTTAGGGCCGTACCTGCAGCATTTGGAAGTCTTTCCCAGGCTAGGGGTCGAATCAGTTGCGACCTACACCACAACTCACGGCAATGCTAGATCCTTAACCCACTGAGCGAGGCCAGGGCTCGAACCCATGGCCTCATGGATACTGGTTGGATTCATTATCACAGGGCCACGACAGGTACTCCTAAATCCTTATACATATTTAAAAGAAGGTAGTAGGCATTAATATTAGTGCTTCACATAGAGTAGCTAATGTAATTCTATGAAGTGGGGGTTACCTGAATTTTACAGGTGCAGAAATGCCCAGAAAGCTTTTCTTGGATAGTCCAGGATGGGTAGAATACCTATGAGAAGGTCTCATAGGGCCCTGGGTGGCCCCATCAGTTAGCAGAGCCACACTGAACACATCTGTGTGTCTGCTTTTTTTTTGTCTGTTTCTGGCCAAAACTGCAGCAAGCAGAAGGACCAGTGATCAAACTCATGCCACAGCTATAACCAGAGCCACAGCTGTGACAACAATGGATCCTTAACCTTCTGAGCCACCAGGGAACTTCCCGTGTGTCTGCTTTTTTTAAGAGGCCTCCTGCATTAGCAACAGATTGTCTGTAATTGTTGGGCTCTTGGATGAGTGGGCATATAGGGGGATGAGCCAGGGCCCCATGGTCTTGGAGTTAACTTGCTCAGCCTGTGGTGATGTAGTATATTTGTCTCTCCCAGGCCAAGATCAAGCAAAAGCTGCGAGAGATTGAAGAGAATCAGAAGCGGATTGAGAAGCTGGAGGAATACATCACAACTAGCAAGTATGTATTTCTGTAACCTTCCCACTTACCTCTAAGCCTGTTTTTGTGAGCCCTACCTGTCCTGCCTCTCTCCAGGCAGGACTGCTAGATTCCCTCTCATTCAGGAATATTTTCTGGCCAGCCAGAGTAACCCCTGTGTTCCCTTACTTTGTAGGCAGTCCCTAGAGGAGCAGAAGAAGTTAGAGGGGGAGCTGACAGAGGAGGTGGAGATGGCCAAGCGGCGTATTGATGAGATCAATAAGGAGCTGAACCAGGTGATGGAGCAGCTGGGGGATGCCCGCATTGACCGCCAGGAGAGCAGCCGTCAGCAGCGAAAGGCAGAAATTATGGAAAGCATCAAGCGCCTGTACCCTGGCTCTGTGGTAAGAGTGGAGAGGGAACTTATTTCCTGAGCTCTTTCACACTCACTGTCAGACAATTTTCCCAGCTGCCTTGTGAGGACAGGATTGCTAATCCCATTTTTTTTCTTTCTTTTTTTTTTTTTTTTGTTGTTGTTGTTGCTATTTCTTGGGCCGCTCCCGCGGCATATGGAGGTTCCCAGGCTAGGGGTTGAATCGGAGCTGTAGCCACCGGCCTATGCCAGAGCCACAGCAACGCGGGATCCGAGCCGCGTCTGCAACCTACACCACAGCTCACGGCAACGCCGGATCGTTAACCCACTGAGCAAGGGCAGGGACCGAACCCGCAACCTCATGGTTCCTAGTCGGATTTGTTAACCACTGCGCCACGACGGGAACTCCCCGCTAATCCCATTTTTACAGCTAGGGGAACTAAGGCTCAGAGAGGTTAAATGACTTGCCCAGTATAGCTTATAAGAGTAAGAACTGCAATTCAAACCCAACTTGTTCTGACACTTAACTTCATGTTACTTTTTATCACACCAATTGTATCTTTCTGAAAGTTTTGTCTTGCTGTATCCACTCCTTTGTGGGAGGTGGGAAGACTGAAGAGGCCTTTGGGAAGGCGAAGGGGCCGCAGGGCGGGAATTCGTTTCCAGGAAGTAGCTCTGTGCAGGCTTCAGTGTGAGCTCCTTTGATGTGTAACACCTGGCTCATTTGCTAGGCTTTATCACATATCTTGGCCTCTTGAACCAAATCCTGAGTTCCCAGATTCTCTGAATATTATATCTCTATTGCTATAATCCCATCTCTGGGTTCAGCTTAATATTTGCGTTTCCCAAATATTTCCTGATCTTTCCTCTGAACGCTGCTGGGGAGTTGATAAGAATGAATTAAAGTCAGTCACTGCCCTTGAAGATCTTACCCTTTATCTGATAGTCCTTAGAGATCCATGGTTGGTTTCAGGGGGCATAGAAGAAGTGAACTAGACAAAGAGGTTTACTTTGCAGGGTGTTTGTGAGAATTTGAGATAATGCATGTAGGGTTTTGGCATAGTGCCTGGGATGGCAGTGGTCTGTGAAATGATAAAAGGGAGGTTTAGCAGTTCCTGTTGTGGCTCAGTGGTTAGTGAATCCAACTAGGAACCATGAGGTTGCGGGTTTAATCCCTGGCCTCTTTCAGTGGGTTAAGGATTTGGTGTTGCCGGAGGAGCTGTGGTGTAGGTTGCAGACGCACCTCTGATCCCGTGTTGCTGTGGCTGTGGTGTAGGCCATTGGCTACAGCTCCAATTAGACCCCTAGCCTGGGAACCTCCATATGCCGCGGGTGCGGCCCTAGAAAAGACCAAAAAAAAAAAGGTTTAGAAAGATGATTTTGGATTCAGACCATGACTGCCTACAGTTGTTGCTTTGGGGCCAGAGTAGGCTTTTCTTCTGTAGTGTGGGGTCTGTGTTCCTGACAGAGATTGAAGCCTGTTCCCCCTCTTTTCCAAGTGGGGAATTGAGGTTTCGGAGCCAGCTCCCAAAAGCCTCATGCTTCAATTTTCTGACTTTCCTCAGTATGGCCGCCTCATTGACCTCTGCCAGCCCACACAAAAGAAGTATCAGATTGCTGTAACCAAGGTTTTAGGCAAGAACATGGATGCCATTATCGTGGACTCAGAGAAGACGGGCCGGGACTGTATTCAGTATATTAAGGAACAGCGTGGGGAGCCTGAGACCTTCTTGCCTCTTGATTACCTGGAGGTGAGGCTGGTGGGGCAGTGTGAGAGGGCTGATTCTCCTAGCCCTTCATGTTCTGCCACTTAACTGAGCTGCTTTTCCCAGGTGAAACCTACAGATGAGAAACTCCGGGAGCTGAAGGGGGCCAAGCTGGTGATTGATGTGATTCGCTATGAGCCACCTCACATCAAAAAGGCCCTGCAGTATGCTTGTGGCAATGCCCTTGTCTGTGACAACGTGGAGGATGCCCGCCGCATTGCCTTTGGAGGCCACCAGCGCCACAAGGTATGTATTCCCTTGCCCAGATCGGAACGGGACAGGCTCCACTGTTGAAGATTCCTCTGTTCAGCTTCCCCCTCCTCTTCTCTCCCTACTGTATGTAGACAGTGGCACTAGATGGGACCCTGTTCCAGAAGTCAGGGGTGATCTCTGGTGGGGCCAGTGATCTGAAGGCCAAGGCCCGGCGCTGGGATGAGAAAGCAGTAGACAAGTTGAAAGAAAAGAAAGAGCGGTTGACAGAAGAGCTGAAGGTAAGCCACAGGCAGGGCTGTCCCTAGGAATGGGGGTCCTAAGCCCAGGCTGGCCGACCACCTTCTTACCACCAAGTCCTTCTCCTGTCCACTTTAGGAACAGATGAAGGCAAAGCGGAAAGAAGCAGAACTACGTCAGGTGCAGTCTCAGGCCCACGGACTACAGATGCGGCTTAAGTACTCACAGAGTGACCTAGAACAGACCAAGACACGACATCTAGCCCTGAATCTACAGGTGGGACTTGACCTTCAGCTCTGTCTGCCAAAGGCCATTCTCACATTCCTGGCCTAGGTTTTTCTGGGGTGGGGGGGGACGGACTTGTCCCACTTCCCTATCTCTTTCCAGTCTGCTCTGGGGAACCAAGCATAGCATAGAGTCAGACAGCCAGGGGTTCAGATCTTGGCTCAGTATGACATTAGGCAAGTTACTAAACCTTTTAGTGTCAGTTTTCATCTTTGTCTGTAAAATGGGAGTTTGAGTAATACGTGCCTTGTAGGGTCATTGTAAAGATTGAATGAGTTAATGTATGTGGTGTTTAGACTGATTTCTTGTACCCAGTGACTGTTCAGTAAATGTTAGGTGCTATTAACATAATTCATTCAACAAATATTTGAGCTTCTTATGAAAGTTTTGGAAGTGAGCTATAGACATTTTAGTCCCTGTGAGTCAGGGTACTTTTCTAGATATATTAATGTGCTTGATTATGGGTGCTTCCGCAGACTATCCTGGAGGTGTTATGTAATATGTAGTATGTATGTATGTATGTGTGTGTGTGTGTATATATATATATATATATATATATATATATATATGTCATTTTATCTCTTTCTAAAATCAAAATGTCTGCATTCCAAAATATATCAGGCCCTAGAGGATGAGAGAGAGTGGACCTGTAAGTAATGATGTTTACTATGTGCCCAGCCTTTTGGATTGAAGCTGGCTGATTGGAGGCCAGGGAGGAAGCCATATGATGGTTCAATGAGAGGTGATGCAGCCTTGACTGGAGTAGTGCTAAGTCAGGTTTTCACAGTGTGTAGATAGCCAGTCCTTTCTGTCCATGGGGCCAGGACTCTCAGGGTGGCTCTTTTCTTCTAAGGGTCCTGCTCTCTTTTGTCCTCTCAACCCTGTTTCCTGCAGGAAAAGTCCAAGCTAGAGAGTGAGCTAGCCAACTTTGGGCCTCGCATCAATGACATCAAGAGGATCATCCAGAGCCGAGAAAGGGAAATGAAAGACTTAAAGGAGAAGATGAACCAGGTTTGTAGAGGGTGAGCCACGCCCACATGTGCATTGGGACAGGATTGGGGCTGGAGACAGCACTCTGACCCAAAGGGCCTTTGCTTTCCCTTGCTTCTCCCCTCAGGTAGAAGATGAGGTTTTTGAAGAGTTTTGTCGGGAGATTGGTGTGCGCAATATCCGCGAGTTTGAGGAAGAGAAGGTGAAACGGCAGAATGAAATTGCCAAGAAGCGGTAGGTGGCAGTGTGGGTAGAAGAGACTGGGGTGCCCTAGCCTGACATCTGGGAAGTCAGATGTCAGCATAAGGCAGGGAGCAGCGTTTAGAATGATGGGCATTTATTATAGGTCAGCCTTAAAGAACAAGGACATCCAGGAAGCTTATGACAGCAGTATACAGGTTAAGAGTGCCAGCTTTTTTGTTTGTTTTTAAGGCCGCAACTGAGGCGTGTGGAAGTTCCCAGCCTAGGGGTCAAATCGGAGGTGTAGCTGCCGGCCTACATCACAGCACAGCAACGCCAGATCCAAGCCAAGTCTGAGACCTACACCGCAGCTCACGGCAAGGCCAGACCCTTAACCCACTGAGTGAGGCCAGAGATCGAACCTGTGTCCTCATGGATACTAGTCGCATCCGTTACCGCTGAGCCACGATGGGGACTCCCTAAGAATGCCAACTTTAAATGTGGTTTATCTGGGTTAAAATCCCAGCTCCATGGTTTATCATTTTGGGCAGTGACTTGATCTCTCTAAGCCCCAGTTTCCTTATGTGTCAATTGGGATAACAATACCTGTCTCAGAGATTTGTTGGATGGATCAGATGTTGGGTTGGTTAATCCTTATAAAGTACTCAGCATGATACTTAGCATCTACTAAGAGCAATAGATACTAGCTTTTATTTTACTTTTTTTTTTTTTGCCGCCCCGAGGCATATGGAGTTCGCAGGCCAGGGAACAAATCTGAGTTGTAGTTGAGACCTAAGCCACAGTTGCAGCAACACCAGATCCTTAACCCACTGATGGGGGGGATCAAACCTGTGTCCCAGCACTCCCAAGACGCTGCCAATCCCGTTGCGTCACAGTGGGAACTCTGATACTCACTTTTATTATTGTCATTATTCTCATGGGTGATTGGGGAGAGGAGGACCAACATTCTAGATTAGAAGAATAGTAAGAACAAAGCAAGTTTCTCCTCTCTTCCCTGCTTTTTATTCATTTGTTCAACAAACCTTGCTTGAGTACCTACTTATGCCAGGTTGTCCTGTGCAAGGTATTGGAGAGGATGGGGAGTTAGGGGTAATTTAGATGAACACAACAGTTTCTCCGAAGGAGGTCACCCCCTGGACCCTTAGTTTCAGTTGGTAGTTTGTCTAGTCCATCACCCATACAGTAACTGTTCATTGTTCTCCTACCCCTAAGCCTGGCCCAAGGGATATAGAATTGAATTAGGGACTGTCCCTCTCCTCAGGAAGCTATGGAATAGTGGGGGAGACAAGTAGATCAGCGATTTCAGAATGAAGCTGTATTTGAGGTAGATAGAAAATACAGAGGAGATATTCAAGGAACTGCAAATCAATAATAGGTAAAATAAAAACCTAGAGACCCAGTAGAAAAATGGACAGAAGATGTAGTTAGCATTTCAAGCAGAAAGAAGCTCAAATGGTTAATAACTGTGAAGTGATGTTTAGTCTGAATCCTAATCAGAGAAATGCAAATATAAAACAGTCTAACAGTATTTGGTGAAAGTAAGTTTACATGAGCCCTGTGACTTAGGAAAGCCACTCCTGGGTATATATACCAGACAGAGTCTTGGCCACAGGGTCACAAAGAGACATGTTCAGAGTTGTTCTTTTTGGCATAATTTGTGATAGTATGTGGTTGGTGGCAATGTATATATTCATCATTGCTGGGAAGTATAAGTTAAATATGATAAACATGTGGACTATGGAATACTGTGTAGCACTTCAGACAAGAAATAAATTTACAGGCAGTAATGTGGATAAGTTTATAATACCATCCTTTTGTGTAAATTTAAAAACAAAACATTTTACAAGGTTATTCATTTTTAAGGTTTTTATCTGTATGTCTGTATGTCTGTTACTGGTGTGTATACATTAGGAGTAGAAACTGAATTGAACCAAAGGAGACAAGGGAAAGGTCTTGTACAGACAGCGATCATAAGTGTGTTATGAACTGTAGTGTACGATTAACTCAACTGCACCAAAAAGGGAGGAGCCCAACAAAGTGTAATAGAAGCTAAGAACCTGCTCACAGTCATCAGGAAAGATTTTACAGAACAAAGGGTGATGAACCAGAGACTTGTCGAGTGAGTAGGATTTAGCCAGCCAGGCCATAGACAAGAGAGTTCCAAGCAGTGAGAATAGCATGCTTAGAGGTGTGAGGTGTGAGAGAGTATGCCTTGTTCTGCAAACTAAGTATTGAAGCTCTGGAGCATAAAAATGGGGTCAGGAGGAAGGCGGGGGTGGTAGAGAGGTCAGCAGGGGCCAGAGCACAGAAGGCTTTATGAATCATGCTTAGGAGATTGAACTTAAAATTGCATAGCTCAAAATTATAGAGTTAATTACATTCCATTTGGATTATAGTGACTAATAGGTTTAAGCTGCTAGCATGACATCTGGCAGCATCTGTCACACCATATCGGGGGATGGAGGGGCAGTTGGAAGTTAGCCCTGTCTGTTCTGCTTATATCTGTGAGTGCTGGTTACATACTCCTCTAAGTTTCCAAAGGGATGGGGAGGAGGAAGCTAGCAGGAATCTATTATTTTCTCCTTTTTTTTTTTTTTTTTTTTAACTACTCAAGCTTTGCCCCTTAGAGGTTCTGGAATCTTGGGGCAGAGGTGTATGTGGAGATTTGTGGGTAGTTGGAAAGAGTCAAAGTCCATGAGCAAATATGAACTGAATACAGCTAGTATACCTGGAGATGATGACGATGAAAACTAAAATTTGTTGAGTACTTACTGTGCACCAGATGTGGTTCTAAGGACTTTATATGTATTAACTCCCAATAACTCTGAGGTAAGTACTGTTATTATTTCCATTTTACAGATGAGGAAACAGTTATGGAGAATATAACTAACTTGTCTGAGATTCACTACTAGTAAACGGCAGAGTTGGGATACCAATCCTCTTACTGCACTAGGATGCCATAGGAGAAGAAACCTGGGTTTTGGTGTTTAGACCTGGGATCCAATCTCACCTTTACTAGCTGTGTGGCCTTGGGCAAGGTCTTTTACCGCTTGGCCCAAGTTTCCTGTTTGTAAAATTAGGATAATAATGCCTATTTGTGGAGGTGTTCATTAGAGGATTAGTGGTAATATATGTAAATTACACAGAAGCCTAGTAAATAGGAATTATCCTAGCTGGTGGGTTCAGGTAGACCATTTTGTGCTTCCTTCTAGGAACTTGAAGGGGGAACTCCAGTGCTTAAAAAGGGATTAATGCAGTTTGGCCTAATCTCCTCTCCCTTGTGCCATATCCACAAAGCTAGGCCAAGGAATTTAGTTCTCTAACTTTAGGAGATAGTTTTATGTGGATCTGTGTGGATGAGCTGAGAGGTGAATGAAATTCAATATTAACTGAGACCCTGCACCTTAGGCCTGATTCTCCTTTCTCCCCACAGTTTGGAATTTGAGAATCAGAAGACTCGCTTGGGCATCCAGTTGGATTTTGAGAAGAACCAACTGAAGGAGGATCAGGATAAAGTACATATGTGGGAGCAGACAGTGAAAAAAGATGAAAATGAGATAGAAAAGCTCAAGAAGGTAAGGAAGGAGAGCATAAAAAAACTAAAAAATATGAGGAATCGGAGTTCCTGTTGTGGCTCAGCAGGTTAAGAATCCACCTAGTATTCATGAGGATGTGGGTTTGATCCCTGTCATCACTCAGTGGGTTAAGGATCTGGCATTGCTGCAAGCTGCATTGTAGGTCATTCTGTGGCTCGAATCTGGCATTGTCATGGCTATGGTGTAGGCCAGCAGCTGCAGCTCCAATTTGACCCCTAGCCTGGGAACTTCCCATGTATCATAGGTGCAGGCCTAAAAAGAAAAAAAATAAAATAAAAATAAAAAACTAGGAGGAAAAATTGGAAGAGATAATGCCTATAATTTATAAAACTCTCATCCAAATAAGAAAAACCCCAAGTCCTAAATAGGGAGCATATAAGTGGCACAAATAATTCAACAAGAGATTCAGATATCCTGTAAACGCATAAATATAATTGAGCTTTATTAGTTCTCTGGTTAAGTATCTGGCGTTGTCACTGCTGTGGCTTGGGTTTGATCCCTGGCCCCAGAACTTCCACTTACCATGAGCATGGCCAAAAAATAACAAATTTTTTTTTTTTTTTTTTTTAAAGAACACTGGCCATGGAGTTCCCATCGTGGCACAGTGGAAACGAATCCCACTAGGAACCATGAGGTTGCGGTTCGATCCCTGGCCTCACTCTGGATTAAGGATCTGGCATTGCCAAGTGCTGTGGTGTATGTTGCAGACAAGGCTTGGATCTGATTTTGCTGTGTCTGGCATAGGCTGGCAGCTACAGCTCTGATTGGACCCCTAGCCTGGGAACCTCCATATGCTGCGGGTGCGGCTCTAAAAAGCAAAAAAAAAAAAAAAAAAAAATACTGGCCATGATGTGTGAGACCAGCCTTCTTAGGCCATATGTTACCGTCCATTGAGAGTCTTCAGAATACATTTATCCTAAGTCGGTAATACCTGAGGAAATCCAAAATGCTGGCACAGCTTTGTGCACACAGGTTGATGTTTATGATAAACACTTATAGTTGGAAATTGTCCAGTGTCCCCTGGGAGTTAAGCAAATTATGCTACATCATATAAGTATTTGTATAGTTAAATGGTTTCAAATTTTAGTAATATCAGACCTCTTTTAAAAAATCTAAGATGTACAGTGTTGGGTTAAAACATCTTTAATGTTAAATATGTAGAAACATATAACACTTAACCAAAAAGCCAGGACAAACTTCCAAATTGAATTTTATAATTAACCACATTAACTCAGTGCAACAGATGATGGTGTTTTACTGAAACTGAGTCCCTTGTCATAGTGCGCCTGTGCTGCTGACTGCCGTGGCTCAGTTTCTTTAGTCAAGCATGCCTGTGCCACCAGTTATTGTGTGACAACTCACTTTCCCACAGTCCTCACAGCATCCTGTCCTGAGGTGATTTGGTCCTCACTTGGTTTAAACATATCATTTGACTTTTATGACTGCCTATGTTTGTTGGTTTGTGTGGGTTTTTGTTTTTGTTTTTCCATCAAACCTTAATGAAGTAGTCCTCTTTGCTGTCACTGCAATCTTAAATGCAAATGCAGTTGGGCAGTAAAATCCTGGGGCAGGAGTAGGTGGACATCTCAATGATCTAGAATCACATATTCGACTTTTTGTTTTGAATTTAAAAAAAAAATTTTTTTTAATGGCCATACCTGTGGCGTATGGAAGTTCCTGGGCCAGGGATCGAACCCACGCCTCTGCAGCAAGCCAAGCTGCTGCAGTCGGATTCTTAACCCACTGTGCCACAGTGGGAATTGCTGAAATCTTTTAAAACTTAGCAGAAAGATGCAGAAATAGTACTCAGAACTTCCATCTACTTCTCACCAAGATTCATCAGTCACTAACATGTTGCCGTATTTGCTTTTGTACTTTATGTATATGTATTATTTCTTTTTTTTTTTTAAGGGTCTTGCCCGCAGCATATGGAGGTTCCCAGGCTAGAGGTCAAATCGGTGCTACAACTGCCGGCCTACACCACAGCCACAGCAACATCAGATCCAAGCTGCATCTGCAACCTACACCACAGCTCACGGCAACGCTGGATCCTTAACCCACTGAGTGAGGCCACAGATTGAACCCGCAACCTCATGGTTCCTAGTTGGATTCATTTCTGCTGCGCCATGACAGGAACTCCTACATATATTTCTTATGAGCCATTTGAAAGTTGCAGATATGTCCTCAAAATGAAAACAAAGCATTCTTAAAAAAAAAAAATCAGAACATAATAAGATTACAGTCCCGTTGACTACTCTTAATCCCAGTCCCTTTACCCTTTTGGGGCTAATCCCATGTAGGATATAGTCTTTTTTTTTTTTTTTGGCCATCCTGCCAGGAGTTACCAGGCCAGGGATCATATTTGAGCCTCATTTGCAACCTATGCTGCAATTGTGGCAACACTGGATCCTTTCACCCACTGTGCCAGGCTGGGGATCAAACATGTGTCCTAGTGCTGCAAAGATGCCACTGATCCCTCTGTGCCACAGCAGGAAGTCCTACTTAAATACTTTTACATTCATATGTATATGTACATTGTATGTATAGTCATAAAAAAATACATAGTATTTGTGGGTTTTTTTTGTATTTTTGTTTTTGCTTTTTAGGGCCACACCCTTGGCAGCACATGGAAGTTCCCAGACTAGGGGTCAAATCAGAGCTGCAGCTGCCGACCTACACCACAGCCACAGCAACTCAGGATCCAAGCCACGTTGCAACCTATACCACAGCTCATGGCAACGCTGGATCCTTAGCCCACTGAGCCGGGCCAGAGATCAAACCCTCATCCTCATAGATATGAGTCAGATTCATTTTTGCTGTGCCACAATGGGGACTCCTATGTGTGTTTTTTAAAAACACTGATGTTGTTATTGCTCATGACGATAGTCTTTTTTTTTTTTTTTTTAAACAAACTAAGACTGTAACATTCATTTCTGGATTATGAGTATTACACAGCATATGTCCATTTTTAGATAATATATAAAACAAAGAACAAACTGTAGAAAGAAACATTGGTCTAAAATTGCCTTATGGGACATCTTTAATTCTCTAAGTTAATGGTAATTCTCTCCACACACTGAGGCAGGCAGCAGGATCATGACAGTAGTCCTGATGTGAAAAAGGTGCTGAAGTAATATTGTCAGAATATAGACTTTTAATTATAACTTAGTCTCAATTATGTAGACTGTCGTTAAGTAATGCTGGAAGGAAATAGGCTAAATGTTAATTGGTAATTGATTATCTCAGGCTGATGGAATTACAAGTAATTTTTTTTTTTTTTGGCTAGCTGCCACACATGGCAGCTTAAAGTGGGATCTCAGTTCCCAGACCAGGGATTGAACCCAGGCCACAGGAGTGAAAACAGCAAGTCCTAACCACTAGACCAGCAAGGAACTCCCCACAAGTGGTTTTTTTTTTTCCTCCCACTTTATACTTTTTATATGCTTTGAACTGTTCTACAGCAAGCAACTTTGTTTTTTGGAGTGGAGGAGGAGGTCAACCAAATAATTTAGAAAAAGGTAAAAGAAGCCAGAAGGGTGATAGGGTTTTGTGCAAGCAGAGCTCACTGAAGACAGGCTGCAGTTAGCCACCTGGGGGAAAGGGTGAGAGCAAGGAGAGATGATCCCAAGGTGAGATGGGGAAAGCCTTCATTTCTTGTCCTGTTTCCTCTGCTGGGACCAGGAGGAGCAAAGACACATGAAGATTATAGATGAGACCATGGCCCAGCTGCAAGACCTGAAGAATCAGCACCTGGCCAAGAAGTCAGAGGTGAATGACAAGAACCACGAGATGGAGGAGATTCGTAAAAAACTAGGGGGCGCCAACAAGTGAGTGTGTTCAGGCCTGGGCTTGGGGGAAGTACACAGTACAGGCAGCCTGCTAGATTTGAGTCTCTCCTGTCTCCCTGGATCTTCTTAGGGAAATGACCCATTTACAGAAGGAAGTGACAGCCATTGAGACCAAGCTTGAACAGAAGCGCAGTGACCGCCACAACCTGCTACAGGCCTGCAAGATGCAGGACATCAAGTTGCCACTGTCTAAAGGCACCATGGACGATATTAGTCAGGAGGAAGTGAGTGTCATGGCTGGTGGTGGGGGTAGGCTGCGAACAACATAACAAGGGATGGGGGATGAAGGTAGCCAGGGAGGGCAGGTAAGAGAAGGATGGTGGGTGGGGTGGTGAGGGACAAAAGGAGAGGCACAGGGGAGATGAGGCAGGGTGAGGCTGTGAGGGCCGGATAGGGTGAAAGGTAGTGTAGCCTTGGTGTGAGAGGGAAGTTGAATTGGGGTAGGGCTGTATGTCAGTGGGTGGTGAGGGAGGTAAGCCCAGAGACGAGGAAATCATTCATTAGCCTTAGGGACTTGAGCTAAGTTAATTCCAGCAGGTGATGGATATTGGTAGAAGTGGGAATTGAGGGACATTAGCCAAGAGGAAAGGAAGATGGAAGCTGAGGGCCCTGAGGGCTGGTGGTTTAGCTGCAGTGAGTGAAGTTGGCCAGGAGAGGGTTGGGTAAGGGACATCAGCAATGCAGAGGTGACCAAGCTTAGTTATGGGAAAGGTAGCAACACCAGCCAATAGAAGAGCCAAGGCATTTTATCCACTGGAAGTGAAGCTTGGTAGCAAGGAGGTGGGAATGTTAACTGAGAGGAGGTTTGCGGACATCTTGTCCTTAACTTGAACATGTATCTCAGTCCCACATCTTTCTCCCTCCTTTCTTTCCAAATAGCATTTCTGTTTAATTCAGTAAAATCTTTCAAACACTGGCAGCGTGCCAGGCATCATGGTAGCATGTGCTATAAGTGCTCCTAATGCTAAGCACAGCCCTGCCAGGCAGGCATTAGCCCACAGTACAGATGAGGGTTCGTGTGTCTAAATGACGCTTCTGGTGTCGAGACCCGATGGTGTGGCTTGCCCATGGTCACACCGTTAGTCAGCGGTAGAGCCCAGTTTTGAACTTGGGTCTTTGTGCCTTCAAAGCTGCTCTTCCTTCTGCCACAAGTGCTTTCTAATAAGGTGCTTCTCAAAGACATAGAAGGATGCGGAAGAGCCCCCAGCCCCCTCTATTGGAGCACTCTCATGGCCAGTCGGCTCCATTCGACTCTCCCTCTCGTCATTGCAGGGTAGCTCCCAGGGGGAGGATTCAGTGAGTGGCTCCCAACGAACTTCCAATATCTACGCGCGAGAGGCCCTCATCGAGATTGACTATGGTGACCTGTGTGAGGATCTGAAGGTAAGATCTTCCCAGCTGTCCATCAAGGGTCAGCCCATCTAGGGGTCCTGTGGAGTTAGACCATGGCTGGAAAGAGGGGTGAGCTGGCAAGGGAGGGTGGGTGGAATTGTGATCCAGGGTCTCCCCCCATGTGCACACACAGGCACAGGCACGTCTTTCACCCCCACTCCCAGTTGTCCCCGTCCCTGCCTGCTGCCGGCCTTCCCCTTCCACTTGTATACACTCTCAGCCCAGATACACGGAGAAAGGGCTCCTGTACAGTGAACAGATAGACCTCGAGTGTTCCTTAGGGCTCTGTCCCGGGTGGCACGCTTTCCTTCTCACGTGGCATTCTCTCATCCTGAGTGTCTCCTCCACTCCCCTGTCTTCAGCTGCCATCTCTACGCTAGTCTGGCACACATCTCAGACCCCAGCCTTCCTCCCCAAATCTGCCTCCTCTCCTCAGTGCCAGCCACAGGTTCAAACCAGAAATCTGAGCCTGGTCCTTGACTCCCTCTCCCACTGTGCATATTCACTGAATTACCAAGCCCCGTTGACTCTCCCTCCTAAATATCTATTGAATCCGACTTTATTCTGTTTCCACTGTGTTTCTAGTGCAGGCTGCTTTCACCTCTCACATGGACTATTGCAGGAGCCTCCTAAATAGTTTCGGATGCTTTCCAACCCATCATTATAGTCATGGGAACTTGATTTTTTCAAACTTTTTATTATGGAAATTTTCAAACCTATAGAGAAGTAGAGAGAATGACATAATGAACCCTAGGTACCCATCACTCCCCTTCAACAATTGACATATGACATATGATGATTGACAGACATATGGTCAATCCTGAAAATACCCTTCCCCCTCCTGGTTGGCATATTTTAAATCAAATTCCAGATATTCCATTCATAATTACCTCAACATATATCTCTAGGAGGACTCTTTTTAAAAATTGTAACTATAGGAGTTCCCATTGTGGCTCAGCGGAAATGAATCTGGCTAGTATCCATGAGGACTCAGGTTCGATCCCTGGCCTCACTCAGTGGGTTAAGGATCCGGCATTGCCATGAGCTGTGATGTAGGTTGCAGACATGGCTCAGATCTGGCGTGGCTGTGGCTGTGGCTGTGGTGTCAGCCGCCAGCTCCAGCTCTGTTTGGACCCCTAGCCTGGGAACCTCCAAATGTCTCGGGCGTGGCCCTAAAAAGACAAAAAAAATTGTAACTATAATATTATACAAAAAATTAGCAGTAACTCTGTAATACCTAATATTCAATAAATATTTAGATTTCCATGAATGTCCCATAAATATCTTTTTTAAAAATATTATTTGTGTGTTTAAATCAAGATTCAGGTGAGGTCCATGTGTTAAAATTGGTCTCTTGTGGTCTAACATTTTCTTATCCCTTTTTATTTTTTTCTTCCTATTTGTGGAAGAAACTGGGTCATTGGTCCTGTACAATTTTCTCTATTCTGAATTTGACTGATTATATCTTATGATGTTATTTAACATGTTCTTCTGTCCCTGTGTTTCCCATAAACTGGCAGTTAAATCTAGGGTTTGATTGGATTGGGATTCATTTTTTATTTTTGGCAAGACTTTATCATAGGTGGTGCTGTGTACCTGTGAACTTCCTTTTGCATCCCATCAATAGACACTGAGTATCAATTCTCTCTATCTTTGTAATGATAGGATTGATGAATGCTCAACATTACCTATGAAATACTCTTGCCAAAAGCTCAAACAAGAATCTGATTAAGCTTTTATATCCACCAATTATATGAAACAGTGGTGCCAGAGAAACATATTAAATAAAAGCACAGTGATGCAGTTAGCTAATTCCAGGCTGTGGGAAACTCTAAAGGACTAAAGATGTGGTCTCTTCCATAAGTAAACGGGAAGAAAGAAATAAACAGAAATGGAGAACTTCTGTAGACTATGAGTCAAATCAACCAATTAGAATGTGTGGCCCTCCCTTGAATCCATTGCAAAGGAAAGAGAGGAAGGGGAATTTATAGATTACATGAGATTTAAGAGGAGTTCCTGTTGTGGCTCAGTGGTTAACGAACCTGACTAGTATCCGTGAGAATGCGCGATCTCTGGCCCTGCTCAGTGGGTTAAGAATCTGGCGTTGCTGTGAGCTGTGGTGTAGGCTGGCAGCTACAGCTCTGATTCAACCCCTAGCCTGGGAACCTCCAATGCCGTGGGTGTGGCCCTAAAAAGACAAAAGACAAAAAAAGAAAAAAAAAAGATTTAAGAGACATATCAGCCAATTGCAACATAGGCACCTTATTTGGAACCTGCTTTGAAAACCTATAAAAAAAATTTTTTAATAACACCATCAGGATGATTTGCACACTGACCAGAATAGTTTATGATGTTCAGTAATTACTTTTAATATTTTTAAGGTGATAATGGTATTGTAGTTTCATTTATTTTTTGGCTGTAATGTGTACCAGCTTGAGGTGGGATCTCAGTTCCCAAACCAGGGTTTGAACCCTGGCTGGCAATGGTGAAATCATGGGATCCTAACCACTAGCCCATCAGGGAACTCCTCCCCCTCATTGTGGTTTTAATTTTTAAATATCCATATCTTTTGCAATAGTCACTCTCAATGGGTGGGGTGGATTTTGCCTCCCCAGGGGACATTTGGTAATGTCTTGTCGCACCCACTTGTCACAACTAGGGCAGATGTTACTAACAGTATCTAGTGGGTAGACAGCAAGGATATTGCTAAACATCCTACAGTGCACAAAGGACAGCCCCCACGACAAATCATCTGGCCCAAAAAGTCATTAGTGCTGAGATTCAGACACCCTGTCTTATTATTTATTTATTTATTTATTTTTGTCTTTTTAGGGCTGCACCTGCGGCATACGGAGGTTCCCAGGCTAGGGGATGAATTGGAGCTGTAGCTGCTAGCCTGTGACACAACCACAGCAATGCCAGATCTGAGTGGCATCGCGACCTAACACCACAGCTCACAGCCAGGGATTGAACCTGCGTCCTCATGGATGCTAGTCAAGATTTGTTTCTGCTGAGCCACGACGGGAATTCCAGAAACCCTGTTTTAGAGAATGATACATGCTGAAATATTTATGGATGAAATGTCTCAGGTTTGCTTTAAAATAATTGAGTATAGAAAAGAATTGGGTATAGATGGCAGAATATTGGCCATTTTTGAAGCTGATAATAAGTACATGGGGGTTCATTATATTATTTGCGTTTTTGTGTATGTTTAAAATTGTATATACTATAATGTTAAAAAAGGAAAAACTATCATGATCACCAGGTTCAGGTGTTTTTAGCCCCATCAAGCCCCTATCAGCCTTTCACAGCTGGTTTTACCAGCTATTAACAAACGATCATTGCCTGGATGCATCAAGGGTTGCCAAATCCTAATTTTCTGATTCCTTCATTCCTCCTGCATTTATTAATGGATTCCCAAAAAGAACTCACATCAACTGTTTAGTTCCCTTGAAATGCAGTTAATATAGAAAAAGTAGGATAAATACTTAATTCTTTGCCTTTATTTACCAGCTTTCAGAATGAGTTGGTTGCCTTTGTAACTTTTAAAGGTGACCAGTGTGGTTTTTAATATGTATTTATTATAAACGTAAGTGTTGAAATGTATTTTAGTTTGTTTAAGTCTATTTGGAATCATTTTTCTTTTTGATATTGAAATTGTCCCATTCTTGGCCAGTGGGAGCCACTTCAAGTTGATTTTTGTTGTTCTTATTTTTAGATTTTTTTTTTTGGGGGGGGTCTCTTTAGGGCCACTCCCAGGGCATATGGAAGTTCCTAGGCTAGGGGTTGAATCAGAGCTACAGCCACAGCAACGCCAGATTCGAGCCGCATCTAAACCACAGCTCACAGCAACGCCGGCTCCTTAACTCTCTGAGTGGAGCCAGGGGTTAAACCTGCGTCTTCATGAATATTAGTTGTTTGTTACTGCTGAGCCACAACAGGAATGCCATTAGATTTTTATTATGGAAAACTTCATATGCAAAAGTAAAATAGTACAGTACTCTCTTACATGGCCAGTTTCAGCAGTTATCAGCTCATGACCAAAACTGTTTCAATGTGTGCCCCCATACACACACCATCCTCCCCTCTCCTCCTCACCCCCAGGTTATTTAAAATAACTTCTAGGCATCATGTCATTTCATTTGTAAATACTTCAGAATATGTCTGTATAAGATAAAATTCTTTACAATATTTAGAGCTAGGAGTTCCTGTCGTGGCTCAGTGGTTAACGAATCCGACTAGGAACCATGAGGTTGCAGGTTTGATCCCTGGCCTTGCTCAGTGGGTTAAGGATCCGGCGTTGCCGTGAACGCGAATCCCGTGTTGCTGTGGCTCTGGCGTAGGCCAGCAGCTACAGCTCTGACTGGACCCCTAGCCTGGGAACCTCCATATGCCGCGGGAGCGGCCCTAGAAAAGACAAAAAAAAATTTAGAGCTATTATCATGCCAAAAAGGAATAACATTGAAGTTATATGTTATTAAGTCCTTAATATTATGATTAGTGTTTATATTTCCCCGATTGTTATACATACACTCAGTTTGCTTGCTTGAATTGAGAGTCAAATAAGATGAGAGATGATTGATATAGTGATTAGTTGATACTGTCTCTTAAGTCTCAATCCAAGAGTTCCCCCTGTTTCATTTTTCCTTGCAATATTTATTGTTGTTGAAGAAATTCACTCATTTCTCTTGAAGGATTTTCTGCATTCTGTGTTTTGTTGATTGTATCCTGTGTTTTTTTTTTAAATGTTCCCCCAGAACAAAGCAAAAAAATAAGTTCTGCTGTTCCCTATAGTTTTTGTAAGTGGGTAGTTAGATGTAGATCAGTGCTGCTCAATAGAGATAAAACATAACCCACATATGTAACTTTTGAAGGGTGAAATTAATTTTTAATACTATATTTTGGAGTTCCCTTGTGGCTCAGCAGGTTAAGGATGAGCTGTTGTCACTTCAGTGGCTCTAGTCACCGTTGTGGCGTGGGTTCTATCTCTGGTCCAGGAACTTCCACATGCCATGGGCATGGCCACAAAAATTGCTATATTTTGTTTAACCTAGTATATCCAAAAGAATTTTGAAATGTTTACACATTAAAGTGTGTAAACAGTATAGAAATTATTGATGAGGAATTTAACAATATCTTTGTACCGAGTCTTCAAGATTCGTTATCTCTTATACGCTTCTAGCACATCCCAATCTCGATGCTAAGTTTTCCTCAGAAATAATTGATCTGTATTTAGATATCCTAAAATTTATTATTGAAAAAGAACCACGTACCGAAGTTGTTCCAAATACACTTAAAAAGTTTTGTAGTAAATGAATTATCATTTTTTTACATTTAAATTAGCCAGCATTCAATAAAACTAAAACTTTAGTTCCTCAATCCCACTGGCTGCATTTTTCATGCTTAATAGTCAAATATGTCTTGTGGCTACCATATTGGACAGCTCAGATCTAGAAATTTGATTAGATTCAAGTTTTGGGGTTTGTTTTGGTCTAGACTACTTCATAAGTGACATCGTTACTTCCTTCAGGAGGTTTATGTCTGGTTGTGGCTCTTTTTGTGTGTTTTGCAGCCATGATTATTTCCTAGATCCACTAATTTGTCAAGGGTTGCAAAATGGTCATTTTATTCTATCATTTATTAGTTGGAATACTGTAGAGATTTCCTCTCATCCTTTACTTGTTTACCCTGTGGTAGTTTGTATAGGAAAGGCAGGATATATATGCTTGATTCTTTCCCTTTATTTACCAGTTTATAAAATAATGAGTCGGTTCTTTGACATTCTCAAGATGTGTCCACTAAGTTGTTTTCGTGTCATTATGAATTTATGGATTTAAACACATTTAATGTGTTGCATTCTGTTGTGGTTATTATCCCTCTTGTTGGGTCAAGCCATTGCATCTTTGGCCAGTGGGAACTCATTCAAGTTGGCTTCTGAAGCATTTTGACACAACTCTTGTAGTCTCTAATATCTTCGTTTTTCTGGTATGTCCAGGCTCATCCTTTACATTGCTCATCCTTTACATTTCCCACCCCGGGTCTGGAATTAGCCATTTCTCTGAGAAGCTCCGACTTCTTTTAGTGGGAAATGCTATTATTTAGCGACTACCATCTGGACACTGGAGTGTTCATGACTGCTGTGTTGCTCAGTGCTTTCAGAACTTTTCAGTAGACCTGGCTAGAAAATATATTTTTTATTTTGAAGGGAAAATGTATCATGAGTTGATTCAGTTGAAAGTGTAATTTTCAGTTTAACATTGATTTTGTGTTTGAGTCTCTGATTATTCTTGCTAAAAATCTTGGTTTCTAGCATATAATATATTTACTTTTTCCTCTCCTATATATAGAAAACTATAATAAAATATTATTAGTAACAGTTTGATTGACTGCTGTTTAAGATTTCCTCGTTCTTTTTGTCATTAAGCTAATGGCTCATTGAGCATGGACAGTCATGTTCCTATGTTTTTAAAGTGATTTGAAACAATCCTCTGAGTTTAATTATAGTCAGATTTCTTTAGTTTGCAGTTTTTCAAGGATTTGCTTTTTTTTTTTTTTGTCTTTTTGCCATTTCTTGGGCCACTCCTGCGACATATGGAGGTTCCCAGGCTAGGGGTTGAATCGGAGCTGTAGCCACCAGCCTACACCAGAGCCACAGCAACATGGGATCCGAGCCATGTCTGCGACCCACACCACAGCTCATGGCAACGCCGGATCCTTAACCCACTGAGCAAGGCCAGGGATCGAACCTGCAACCTCATGGTTCCTACTCGGATTCATTAACCACTGAGCCACGACAGGAATGCCTCAAGGATTTGCTTTTTAGCATTTTGCTTTTCAAACCTTCAGAAACATTGAAAGGGTGGTACACAGAACACTCATATGCCTTTCACCTTAGATTGACCAATGAACAGTTTTCCAGTTTGCTTTCTCTCTTGTCTCTCTTGATTCCCTCTGCACTGTGCACTTTTTTTGTTTTTGCTGAACTATTTGAAGGAAGTTGCAAGTGTCAACTCTAAATTCTTCAGCATGCTGAAAAAGAGATTCTCCCCCATAACCACAGTTCAGTTTTATACCTAAGGAAATGGACATTAATTTTATATCTAATGTCCCACCCATATTCAAATGTCTCAACTTGTTACAAAGTGTCTTTTGTAGTTATTTTTTAAAGCTATAATCCAATCAAATTCATACATTGCTTTCAGTTGTTTTGTCTCTTTAGTTTTATTTATTTATTTATTTATTTATTTATTTATTGTCCTTTTTTTGCCTTTTCTAGGGCTGCTCCCACAGCATATGGGGTTCTCAGGCTAGGGGTCTAGTCATAGCTATAGGCACCAGCCTATGCTAGAGCCACAGCAACGTGGGATCTGAGCCGCGTCTGCAACCTACACCACAGCTCACGGCAATGCCAGATCCTTAACCCACTGAGCAAGGCCAGGGATCAAACCCGAAACCTCATGGTTCCTAGTCAGATTCGTTACCACTGCACCACAATGGGAATTCCTCTTTAATTTCTTTTAATGTAGAGCCTTTTTTCAACATTGATATTTTGAACAGTCTGTGTGTTGTCTTGAAGAATGGATATGTTATGGGTACATTATGGGTATGTTAGTTTCCTTTCATTATTGTTTAATTGGTTCCTCCTAACCTTGTATTTCCTATAAATTGGAAGTTTGATCTAGTTTGGAGGCTTGATGGATTTGAGTTAAGTAATTTTTTGGCAAGAACATTTTACTGTGTACCTTATATTGTATCCTGTCAGGAGACACATAATGTCAGTGAGACCCACTATTCATGATGTTAAGTTTGATCTTCAGTTAAGGTGTCAATTGCCAGATCTCTCAATACAAAACATATACTTTTACTTTTGTAAGTAATAAGGAATCTTTAGGGTGATTCTTTGGCATCTTGTGGATATCTTGTTCCCCAATAGTTTTTTTACCCAGTGTTTTTCATATTTTGATTTAATTTAATTTTGTTTTATAATTATGTAAATTCTTCATTTGGTTCTAAAATTAGAAGTATAGAAGTTCCCATTGTGGTGCAGCAGAAATGAATCTTGACTAGTAATCATGAGGTTGCAGGTTTGATCCCTGGCCTCACTCAGTGGGTCAGGGATCTGGCGTTGCTGTGAGCAGCTGTGGTGTGGGTCGGAGACACGGTTTGGATCTGGCGTTGCTGTGGTTGTGGTGTAGGCTAGCAGCTACAGCTCCCGATTCAGTCCCTAGCCTGGGAACCTCCATGTGTTGTGGTGCAGCCCTAAAAAGAAAAATAAAATAATAAAATAAAATAGTATAATACAAGGTACATGAAGAGAAGTTTAGCTTCCTTGTCCTCTTCACCTCCCTTCCTCTATGTGTAGCCATTTTAGTTTGGGGGTTATCTTTTTGTTGTTGTTGTATTTTTAAAATACAAATGTATTTGTAAGCAAATATATTCCCTCTCTTAGATGAAAAATAGCATTCTTTTGTGTACCTTTCATATTTCACTTATGCTGTGTCCAGGAGATCTCTCCATAGCAATATATAGAGATATTCCGAAGGGCTTTTCTAAAAAACATAACTGTTCATGTCTTTCCTATGCTTGAAGTTATTCAGTGGTACCTCACTTCCTTTGGGATAAAGTCCAAGTTTTTTATAAGGCCTAAAATGTCCTGTATCATCAGGCTTCTTCGACCACGTACATGCACAATTGCTACTACTGCCATATTGAATTTCCCTTTATTTGTTTGGTGTTTTAAGTTCATTAAAGTTGATTCCTCTTTTGAATTGCTTTGATTTCCTTGAATGAACCATGAACAAACCCAGGTTTTGTATGTGATACTCCTGTGTGCATAGAAGACTCTTCGTTCTCTGTCCTCACCATTCATTCTATAGGCCTGAGCTTAAAAATATTCCTGGAAGCCTTCCCTAGACCCAGAGTTTGAGTTAGGTGCCCTTGTGTGCTAACCCATCACCCATCTGTTTATCATTGCTTGGGTATTCATCATACGATGTTCTGATTGTTTACTTATATGCATTCCTCTGTTAGTCCATGAGCTCTGTGAGCATAGGAGCCATGGCTCACAGGATATGAGGGGCCAGTGCCTGGCATTGAAAAGCATTCAGTAAATATTTACTGAATAAAAGTGAAAGAAAGGCACAAGCCCAGACATGCATTGCAATATCCATAAGGCCTAAAACCAAGTTCAAGTGGAATTTGCTCAGGAGTAGTGATCTGAGCAGAAAACGTGAGTTGCTTTATTCATCGTAGAGCTGTAAGTGGAGTTCAGACCAACCTGTGTGGGAGCCTCTAGGTCACCCTGGCATGGTGCTGGCTCATGGCCTGGGCTGAGAGCCAGAGAGGGGCACCACCAGCTGCTCCTCTTGAGAAATGGGAAGGTTGACAGGGCCTGGGGGAAAGGCTAGAGATGAGAAAAGTGATGTCAGCCTGTAATCGCCAGGGATGGTGGGAGTGGTTACCATGCACAGGACCTGATGAGAGGAGGAGAGTTAGGGAAAAAGAACCTGCTTTCTGCATGGGAACAAGTGCCCAGGCCCCTGCTTGGTCAGGCAATGCCATAGACCCTTCTTGATGTTACTGGGCCTGGGGTTTGCAGGATGCCCAGGCTGAAGAGGAGATCAAGCAGGAGATGAACACACTGCAGCAGAAGCTGAATGAGCAGCAGAGTGTGCTCCAGCGTATTGCTGCCCCCAACATGAAGGCCATGGAAAAACTGGAAAGTGTCCGAGACAAGTTCCAGGAGACCTCAGATGGTAAGGGTCCCTCTTTAACTTGGGCCTAAGATGAAGGCATGAGGCTAGATGTATGGCAAGGGCCTGTTACGCATCCCAGTAGCTCCTGTTTTTACATGCTTTCTTACTCAGAACTCCCAAGAGGGGAGTTCCCCTTGTCGTGCAGCAGAAATGAAACCAACTACTATCCGTGATGATATGGGTTCGATTCCTGGCCTCGCTCAGTGGGTCGGGGATCTGGTGTTGCCATGAGCTGTGGTGTAGGTCGCAGGCACAGCTCAGATCCTGCATTGCTGTGGCTGTGGTTGGCGGCTACAGCTCTGATTCAACCCCTAGCCTGGGAACTGCCATATGCCACGGGTGTAGCCCTAGGAAAGCAAAAAAAAAACAACTCCCAAGAGGCCTAAACAGTAGGGATTGTCACACCTGTTTTATAGAATAGAAAACTGCTAAGGTTTAGAGAGAATGGGTCAGGCTGGTTGCTGGTAGAGCCCAGGGTAGAATTCATGTTATGTGGCTGCAAGCCCATGTTTCTTTCTTTGCACCATGTGGCTGGCCCACTGGATACAGGTGATTGTTTAACTGTCTTCCTGGGCCCCTTGCTAGGCATTCATCTCCCTCTGGGATGTTCCCGTTTTGTGGATTATCACTTGAAGGTGATTTTTACAAGGGCGTGATCCTCAGCCTTGGCAGAGCCTGGGCACTGAGGGGTCATCTATCTTTCCCTTGTGGCAGAGTTTGAGGCAGCCCGAAAGCGAGCCAAGAAGGCCAAGCAGGCATTCGAACAGATAAAGAAGGAGCGCTTTGACCGCTTCAATGCTTGTTTTGAATCTGTGGCCACCAACATTGATGAGATCTACAAGGCCCTGTCCCGTAACAGCAGTGCCCAGGTAGGCTGGAGCCCCTTACCCAGCTAACCCCTACCCATCTTGATTTGCTCTTCCCTCCAGGTTTCCTGTCCTCATCCCCATCTAGACCCAGACCCTGACCCATCTCCTTTCCCCCCAGGCATTCCTGGGCCCTGAGAACCCCGAGGAGCCCTACTTGGATGGCATCAACTACAACTGTGTGGCTCCTGGCAAACGCTTCCGGCCTATGGACAACTTGTCAGGCGGGGAGAAAACAGTGGCAGCTCTGGCCCTGCTCTTTGCCATCCACAGGTAAGGCTGTGCCCCCCAGGGCAATTGGTGGAGAGACTGAACTGAGGCCACCGGAGGCTCTGGGGTCCAAGGATATGCAGAGATCTGCAGAGGTGAAGATGATCTGGTGGACTCTGGATTGCATCCCTGTTCCCTTGGTTTCCTGGACCTGTCTTCCCAATCCACCCTCATCCACTCAGCATGCCCTCCCTTGCATGTATTCAGTCCCACTGCCAGGCTTTTGCTCACAAGGTTGCTGGCTAATAAGCCCTTTTCATGCAAATCTAGCTTGATCATCACCTACCACCCCTTCACATCTCATTCTCCTCCTCCTATTCCTCTAGGAAGCCTGCTTCGACCACTTTGGCATACCCTGACCTCCCTTTCCTGAATGCCAATAGTACTTGAGTCTGACACCCCCCACCCCCGCACCCCAACCTTGTGCTTGATTGAACAGCGTCATTCAGTGAGCATTTCTTGAGGGCTGCTCCGTACCAGAACCTGTTGGGGTATTAGAGACACAGATGAGTCAGAAATGGTTTCTGTCCTCAAGGAGCTCATGGTTAGTGGAAGCCAGATGTGTAAACAGACAGTGAGCTAAGTGTTGTAACTGAGTGAGCGTGTGTGCTGTGGATGCACAGAGGAGGGCCACCAACCCAATTTGGGAGGGCATGGGTGGTCAGGAAAGGCTTTCAAGGCAGGTGACACTTGAGTGGGAAATGCAAAGGATGAGTAGAAGTTAGCTAGGGAGACCAGTAGGCATGCAGAGGCAGGGAAACATGGTGTGTGGGTGGGTGGGGTAGACCTCCAGGTAGTTTGGTTGGTATAGCCAGAGCTTAGGACAGCTTTATTTCCTCAGCCAACTTGGATGCTCCAGAGAGGACCATGTCTTCTCCTGGAGCACAGGGCTGGATGCAGAGGAGGGCTCAGTTGGTGTTGGCCTTTAGGGGCTCAGGCAACATTTAGACCTGGGTTTTTTAGTCTCTGAAGAAAGAGAAGGGGAAGCTGGCCTGTGTGATGGGCCCTGGGGCTGTCCTGCCCCACCCCGCACCCATCAGTGTCTGCTCACCTACTGGTTCCCTCCCAGCTACAAGCCAGCCCCCTTCTTCGTCCTGGATGAGATCGATGCTGCTCTGGATAACACCAACATTGGCAAGGTGGGTGCAAGGAAAAGTGGGGCCCGGGAGGGAGTCCCCCAGGTCGGGGCTGGGTTTCAGGGAACAATTCCTAAGTGAGCCCTAGCTGTTCCTGCCGCCTGCTCTCTGTGCCTGGGAGGCTGGGCCCAGGGTCTTCCGCACTGTGCTAGTCAGTGGCCTCCTCTCAGCTTCTCTTCTCCCCACCCTCCACCCCCTACCCTATCCCATCTGACTCTGGATCTGACTGGATAAGACAGGGAGTGTTAGGGCTTCAGCCCTGCTAAGTGCTCGGAGGCCCCTCCCACAGGTGGCAAATTACATCAAGGAGCAGTCGACATGCAACTTCCAGGCCATCGTCATTTCTCTCAAGGAGGAGTTCTACACCAAGGCTGAGAGCCTCATTGGCGTCTACCCCGAGGTAGGGCGGGCCTGGCTCAGGAGCCAGCCCCACTTCCTGCCTGACTCCCCAGGGCAGGAAGGGAAGGCTGCAGCAGAGGGGCATCGGGGTGGGGGAGCATAGGGACTCAGGTCCTGAATGGCCATCTGGGCTTGTTGGAGCCTTGCCCCAGAGGCTTAGCCAACCCAGCTGGGCAGGGCCATTGCATTTGGGGACAGGTGGAAAGGCCAGGCAGAGGCAGCCAGACAGCAGAGAAAAGGAGGAAAGTGCAGAGGTAGGCAGGGAGAGAAGGCACATGGGACCGAGCACATCCTCTCACACCCAGAGAACCATTGCCTGGGCTTTGGGCAGGTATGTAGGGAGGAGGGTTAGAGGCCCCCAGTCCTGGGGTGCTAGACCCCTCTTAATTCTCTCCTTACAATTTTATTTTTCTTTTTCTCCCTCCTCCTTCAGCAAGGGGACTGTGTGATCAGCAAAGTCCTGACCTTCGACCTCACCAAGTACCCAGATGCCAACCCCAACCCCAATGAGCAGTAGCAGTAGTTCTGCCCTCCTGCCCTGTCTGGATCCCTAAGCTGCCCCTCTCCCAATCTCTGGATATTTGGCTCCCAACCTTCCCCTACCTCCTGTCCCTGTTTGGTATATATCATGGGATTTAGGCACTGCTATCAAGCACGAAGAGGAACAGAGGTGATGTTAGTTCTGGAGCAAAAATTCCTGAGCTTCAGGGAGCATCCTGGCCTCTGAAAGGAGGTGCTGAGCTGAGCTGAACTGAGCTGAACAGGGCCATCTCTCCATCCCTCCTCCTCCCATCCCACACCTTCCCCCATCACCCATAATCATGGGTCCTGTGGGATGCCTTTCATTTTGCTTGTGTGTGGGTATGTATGTGTGTGTATATGTGTCTGCATGTGCGCATGTGGGTGTGTTTGCAAAATAATAAAGATATTGGAGACCCATTTTAGAAGGAGCCTAGGCTGAATTTGATTCCAAGAGAGCTTAGTATGACAGCACCCCGGAGCTGGGCAAAGGTATTCCGGACCTCATAGGATTCAGGCAGTTATATGAAACCGCCCTCATTCATTCATTCATGTTTTCATTCATTTGTGTGTTTATCAAACATGTACTGAACATCCTCTATTTGTCAGTCTCTAAGCTAGGAATACAGAACTGAATGAGACATGATCTCTACCCTCCTACTAAGGAGATGCTAGTCAGTTCATGAGTTCCTGTAGTTAGCTGAATCATGTATAGGTTCTTTGAATTTGAAAAGAGGACGATCACCTCCAGGCTTCCTGGAGGTCACATTTGAGCTGGACCTTGACAAATTGGTAGGATTTGGTTGGGTAATAGGAGCAGAGCCTCGGCTCTGGGGGCAGTTCTAGTCCCATTTTTTTTATCACTTACTAGTTTGATGCTGGGCAAGTCATTGGACCTTTCTGTGCCTCAGTTTCCTCATCTGTAAAATGGGGCTAACAGTGTTTACCTACCTCATAGGATTTAATGATGTCAATCTCCTCACTGGAGGCCTTATCCCTGCTTGGAGCCCACGAGGTGCCAACCCCTCAGAACTATAAGCCTTGTCATGCCTAACCTCTGAGGGCTTCTTATCCCACTTGTTAGGGATAGAAGGAGCCTCGAAATTGGGGAAATTCTGAATGCCCTGGTTATTGGGAAAGTTCCAGGGCACTGATGGGGTTTAACCTGGTTAAATGGAGGGCCTAAGGAACCCTGTAGCTTCAATCATGTATGATAACTCAGTGCCTAGGCCCCAACCTGGGTTATGAAGAAGTAGGGGAGAGGTAGCCTGGGCCACATCCCAGCCGAATGCGTGTTATGTTCCTTTTGTGAACTAACCGCATTAGTTGTAGGGACTGTGCAGAGGCAGCGCAGTCTGCTGCCATGAGGTCAGTCTTTGTTTGTTCACATACACCGTCAGACCATCACCTTGTCCTGATCTGTATACTACATTTTTGTTTTTTTCAAGTTAAGTCAGTTCTAATTACCCAAGTAATGTACGAATCCATTTTCTTTTTAAGAAATTAAATTGTTACAAATAAGTATAGCTTCACTTGGCTACCATTCCCCCTCCCCCTCTTAATTACTGTCATGTCTGTTGTACATCCATCTCAACTTTAGGACTTTTACATATGAGTTCATTGAAAGCATTGTGTTCAATGCAGATGGTATATTGAATCATTCTGCAGTTTGCTTTCTTTGCTTAGCAATGTTTTAGAGAGATCTATGCATGTTGCTAAATGTAGATATACTTCATCCTTTGTAATTGTTACATAGATTGTCATGATGTGACTCTGCCTTATTTTATTTACCCATTTCTCTTATGATGGATAATAAGACTGTTTTCTGTTTTTGCTGTTATAGGATACTACACAGCATCGTGTGTGTGTGTGTGTGTGTGTGCATGCGCATGTGTGAATGAGAGAAAATTTACCTAGGGTTGATTCCTTGAAGTTGAATTGAAGAGTCATAGGCTATTTATATTTTTGTTTTTAATAGATACTTCCAAATTGCCCTCCTGTACTATTTACTCAATATTTTTCTTGAGGTTGTCTTAGCTCTAATATTGTCATCTACTTCAGTTTCATCCTAAGTAGTAATAACCGTGAAACCATGGGTTTGATGTGCTAAGTATGTATTTTTCTAATACATATTAAAAGGCATAACTATCAAAACAAAATAAATTTGTCTTTGTTCAACCAAAGAAGTCACATACCATTAGTGGTATGTGTGCCGTAATTTGGGAAATACTGGCATATGTGGAAAAGCACAATTTGGGAGTCACCCTGGTTCAAATCCTAGCTGTAGAAACTTGAGCCCGTTACCTCACCTCCCTGAGCCTCCCTTTCCTCACGTAGGAAAGGAGATAACATACACCTACCTGGCAGTGGTGTAAGGAAGATGAAATACATCTGAAGCAATTTGGCTGGCACCTACATTATCATAGGTAGCAATTGCTTTTCTCCACTTTATAGATGAGAATGAGGCCCAGGAAGGTTAAGTAACCCAGTTGCCAGGTAACAGTGAAGGTCTGAACCCAGACGCTCCAATTCAGTCTTGTGCTTTTGCCACTGTGAGGGTGGTTATCAACCGTGGCTGTGCACCAGAATCACCTGTGAAGCATTTTCTTTTTCCATTTTGAAAAATCAAAGCAATATATACACTGGTTAGAAAATAAAATAGTACAGAAGGGCTTATCATGAAAAGCAGCAGTTACCTGCTGCACCCCCATGTCCAAAGGATATGGAGCTCCTTGCTCTGGTCCCACCCCTGGAAATCTAATTCAGTAGGTGTGGGTAATAATCTGGGTAACTAATCCCTACCTCACAAGGTAGAAAGCATTGCATGAGATGCAATGGGCTAAGGCCCTGGTACATAGGAACACAAGTGCTGTAAAGGATTTAAATCCTGAGGTTCAGAGATGTGAGATGACTTATCTGAGATCCTAGTTGGTTCAGTGAAACCTAGACTTCAGCTGGGATCTCCTCTGTGCTTGCCCACTGTTTTCCCTTGTGCCATACTGCCTCCTATTATCACAAGGCAACACCTGCTCAGCGAAGGGTGTGCCCAGAGCAGAGCAGATAGCCTGGTGTGTTTCCAAGAGCAAGCTGGATTTAGAGTGGAATCCCTAGGTCTAGGTGAAGGACACTAGATTGACTTGCTTATGTTCTGGACCCAATAGCCTTGGTCTAGGGAGTTGACATGACAATCTCTACCTTTAATTGGTCACTTCTCTCTGGGAATCACGGTGTTGAGCACCAGGGATGCAAACACGAGTCAACTCTTTATCCTGCCTTTGAGGAGCTTACTGTCTCTGGGGAGGCAAATCATAAAACAGTGTGATCAATGCTCTGATAGGAACATGGATAAAGGAGGAGCATCTAGCTTAGGTAGAGGTCCAGGGAAGCATCCTAGTCTATAAGGTGACACCTGAACTGAGTTTTGAGGAACTGGCAGAAATTAGCCAGTTGAGGAGGACATGGAAGCAATTTCCAGGTAGTGGCAACAGTAGGCACAAAGACCTGAAAACAAGAATCAGTTAAGCACTTCAGAAATACTGAAACATAAGGTTTCCTGTGCTGGGGAAAAGCAGCAGAAAATGAAGCTGGAGAGGTAGTCGACCAGACCTGAAGAGGGTCGTAGGAGCCTGGCAAGAGCAGATTTGCCTCATAAGACAGTGTGGTTCCCAGACTGGCTTTGCACCAGAAACACCTGGAACATCCTGGACCCCAACCTCTAAAAAGTCAATTTCCATAGTTGGGGTGGGGGGCTCAGGATCTTGAGTGCTTATAAAGATAAGCACATGAGTAGGGTGCAGCCAGGTTTAGGAATTGTGGGCTGGAGGCTGAGGGCAGCCATGAAGTACTTTTGAGCAAGGGCGACGTCACATTAGATGTGATTTTAACAAACCCCTTTCTGACCAGCCAGTGTGGAAATGGATTATGTTAGATGCTCATGCTGTATGCTCTTATGCCTGTAGCTTTCCTGCTGTTCAATTCTCACACTGTTTTATATTTGCTTGTTTTGTCTCTGAATAAGCTGTAAACACCATAAGGGTGGTTCTGGGGTTATCTTGGCTAGTGGTATATCCCCAGCAGTAAGCATGATGCCTGAGACAAAACAGGTACCCAGTAAATAGTTTTTGCATGAATGAATGCATGAATGAATGCATTTGTGATGGAGAGAATGGAGACAGATTAGTTAGGGAACTATTGAAAATACCAGGCCTGCTCAAGGGCCAAGGAAGTGGGGATGGATTGGAGGTGATAAGGTGTGAGCTATCAAGGGAAGATGATGAACCAGACTTGATGACTGATTATTGGATATGGAGGGTGACTGAGGATAGAATGAATAGCTAAGATTCCTACCCTATCTCAGTCACTCTCCTTCCCCATCCATCTGAATCAGAATCTCCTCCCAGCCTCCTCAGCAACTAGAATTCCCCTTTCAAGTTAGGTAAACGTTCTGTGTGCTGTGTGGTCTTCCCCCTCCCCCTCCTCCCCCCCCCCGGCCATTGTTTCATTCATCCAGTTCAATAAATCTTGGCTGAGCACCTCCTGTGTGCAGTGAGGCTCTTCTAAGCCAGGACTCTGACTCCTTCTTTCCTACCTCAGATGTTTTTGAGGGCTTCCCCAGATACAATTCATGTCCCTAATATACAGTAACCTAAAGGGAGATGCCCAGATGTCAGACCTGTAAGGGAACTTACAGACTTTGTCCAACCCCTTCCTGAGACTCAGAGGGGAAGGAACTTGCCCAAGGCCCCACTACTAGGAAGTGTTGGAGCCAGAACTGGAACCTAGATTCTCTTTCCACATCATCCCTAGAGCTTTGATTTCTCCCATTGCAGATCAAGACAGGCAGAGGAGGCCAGGGAGAAGGTAGGACTTAGGTTGTTGGCCCTGAAGGTCGATGTACTGGACAGGCCAACAAGAAGCTTGCCAATTACACTGCCCCCTTCTGGAAGCCTTCAGCAGACCTGCCATGCCCACAGTCCCTTCTAAAGGGTTTCTTAAGCATGAGTCGCCATGCTCTGTACCATGTGACCTCACAATCCTGGCCACAGATGTTTAAGTCGGGATAGCATCTTACTCAAGGACAGCCAGTTTCTAGGCTGGCTAGTAGCCTGTTAGGTCGACTGACATAAGAACTCTACTTCCTAGGGATGGCTTGTGTCAAATGGCAATTGTATGAAACAATCAGATCCTTTTTCAGGGAGGCCAAATTTGAGGCATTCAGAAGAAGAGAACAATTAATTAGAATTTAGCAAGGCAGAAGTGGTGGTGGATGAGGGGGTGTCAAACTGAACAGTGAAAGCAAGGAGAAAGCTGCAGAAACCATGAGACATAAGAATGTGGGGCCACAAGGTAGCAGAAGCCATGAAGCAGCAAGACAATGGGCCAGAAGGACACACAAGCCATGAAGCAATAGGAGCCATGATGTAGCAGTAGCCATGAGGAACAGAAACCATGAAACAAAACCCTGAATCTGTAAGATCCACGAAGCAGCAGAAGGCTTGAACAGACAAGATCCACGAGGCAGCAGAAGCGATGAGACTGCAAGAGCCACAAGGTAGCTGGAACTGTGTGGCAGCACGGCAACAGGAATCAAAGAGGCAGCAGGATATACAAGGCAAGCAGAAGTTACAGCACAGAGAAGCCCTGGATCCATTGGAACTGAAGCCCCAGAAGCCAGGAAGCTGCAGGAGCCAGGAGGCCCAGAAGCTGTGAGGCTCCAAAGGCCATAGGCTAGCGAAGAAGAGAGCAGAGAGAAAGTAGTCAGTAGCAGTAGGAGGAGTATAAATACAGCCAGAAAGAAGTTGAGTCACCATTTTGGGAAGCACTAGAGAAGGGAGCAACAGATGCCTGCAGCTGAGGGGGTGAAAAGATAAGCCAGGCTCTAGAGCTGCTTTGGATCATGAACCATTTTCAAGTTTCTGTTCTGTGAGGCTGCCTGTGTAGCTGTTTTTGTCTTCCTTATTTCCCTGTGAATGCTTCAATAAATCTCCATCACTAACTTGAGTGTGTCTGTTCCTTGTAATCTAAAAGAGGTTAACACTGTGGTATGCACTTTAGATGGGTATACAGCAGGGCAAAAGATCTTCCAGTGAGTTTGAACCAAGACACAGGTGGGGATTCGCTCATTCCTCACTCATACCCCCACTGGCACAGGCACTTTTCATTCATTTACTCATTGACTCCTTTTTCTCATTCCTTCATCCACTCATCATTCATTTATTCACTTATTCACTTATTCACTTATTAACTTAACTCATTTATACATTAATAGAAGCACTTGCTCATTTGTTCTTTCTTGTAATCACTCAGTCATCACTTTTCCATCCATTAGTTTAGCAAGCATACATTGAGTTCTTCCTGCTGTGTATCAGGCCCTGTGCTTGTTTCTGGGGATAAGATATACTCCCTGAACTCCAGAAATTAACAATTTAATCAGGAACTCAGATAAGGGCACTAACTGTGACAAATGATCTAATAGAAGTCTAGATGAGGTAGAATAGAGAATATAAGACCATTGGATGGAGTAGGGTGGGCTGGAGGGAGAACCTTTACAGGAAGGGGCACTTGAACCGAGTCTTGAAGGAAGAGTTGCTGTTTACCATGTGGAAAGCAGGGAAAGAACCCTCCAAGCAGAAGAGTTGCCTAAGCAAAGTTATATAGAGTGTGAAAGTGCATGGATTTGGGGAGGAGCAAGCATTGTCCCATGCAGTGGAGTAAGTGGTGGAAGCTAGGCAGTAAAGTTTAGCTTTGATTTTATGAGAAGTGGGAAGCCGTAGAAGGGTTTGCAGCAGGGAAGTGACAGATTGGTATTTTAGGAAGATCACTCTGGTAGCTGGTGTGAAAGATGGTTGGGAGCATGAAACATTGACGTAAATGACATGCTTAAAGAAATAATATGTGTCATAATTGGAGGCATGAATTAAGACTGGGGAGTTGCTGAGGAGGAAGGAAATTCTACCAGGGGACCAAGGAAGACTTTCTGAAGGAGGCAGAATTTGAACTGAGCCTTGAAGAATAGGTAAGATGGAGTTCCCACCGTGGCGCAGTGGACTAAGAATCTTGACTGCAGCAGCCCAGGTCGTTGCGGAGGTGCAGGTTCAATCCTCAGCATGGCCCTGTAGGTTAAAGGATCCAGGGTTGCCACAGATGTGGTGTAGCTCACTACTGTGGTTTGGATTCAATCCCTGGCCGGGGTACTTCCATATATGCTGAGGGTATGGCCATTGAAAAAATATATAAATTAAAAAAAAGAATAGGGATGATGCCAACTAGTGGAGAAGATGAGTAATTCCAGGCCTGGGAGACCAGAAAACAAGCAAGGAGGTGACTATAAATATGGCAAGTTTAGGCTAACGAATATTCCAGTTTGACTGCAGCAGAGCTGCATTTAAGGGAGAGGCAGGAAGGGAGACTGCAAGGTTTCTCAAAGATTTTTATATTCTGCTTCCATTAGGTCTGTAGGAATAAGGGGATTTGGGAGGAGGGAGTAAGTGGTGGGTAGGAATGTCCTTTTTCTGTTTTTAAAAATTTTTAAATACATGTTCATTTTAAAATAGAAGTAATGCATGCACGTTGTTCAGAAAAGAAATCAGACTCAAATCAGTACAAGAAGGCATGAAAAGAGTCTACTGACCCACACATCCCCATCCCCACTCTACCACTTTTAGTTATTAGCAACCACTTTTATTTTTTCTTCTGATTGTTATCTCCATATCTAAATAATATGCTATGTGAGCATAAGTATCAATTTCAGAATTACCCATTGGTATCCCACTATGACAGATGAGGATTTAGATAATTTACACCGAGTTCAACTCTTGTCCTTCCTGCTTCTAATGTAGTTTAATTTCTCTATTAGATATTTTTCTGAATTTAAGCAACACTGAGATTCCTCGTTCATGAGCTAGAGACAATATTTCTTGACCAGTACTTTGTTAGATGTAAATATCTTTATTTTTTGCCCTCTTCTCCACCATTCAACCTCTCAACTTCTGTTATCTGGTCTTTTAATATGTCACGAGTGGTAACATTGAATTCTGTTCTACAGTCATGATTAAGGATTTATTTTCTGTGTGTTTTGTCTATCTGTAGTTTGATTCTAGAAGTTGAAAAGCAATAAATAGTTATATTAATATGACTATAAATATTATTCATTGCAGAGCCAATTAATGTACTTTTATAAGTTTCTCCTTGTAGCAGGTTTTCATTTCTCCTGAAGTTTCTAATTCTTTTTTTCTCTCTCACTATTTTATTTTATCATGTATTCCATTTTTTTCTTTTAAAAAATCTCTATTACATCATCAAGTCCATGATTCTTCTACCAAGGAAAAAAAAAAAAAAAACCTTCTTCCTGGAGCCCTCCATCTCCTTTCTCAAATTTGGCCTAGTTGCTCTCTAGGCTGTCATTTTAGGACTTTCCTTCACTGATTTCCTTGGTTATATACACTATTTACTGATTCCCAAGGGTTTTTGTTTTGTTTGTCTATTTTTTCCCATTGTTTTGATATTACACATCCTCAAGTAACTTTCTCAAGAAAGGTTGTGTAGGAGGTAGACTTCCTGGGTCTTTGCATATCTGAAAATATCTTTATTCCATCCTTATACTTGGATATAAAGTTTGAGGTTCAACACTATTTTTCTACAGAACTTTGAAGGCATTGCTCCACTTTTTCTTCTTGCATCCAATTTTGAGGATAAGAAGCCTCATATCAGTCTGAGTCTCATTGCTTTCAGGTAACTTTACTCATATTTTTTTTTAATCTGCTGAGAATCTCAATGACAGGAATGTTAGATTTTTTTTTCTTAGAGTCTCACAAGTCCCTGCCTGAGGTTTTGTTCACTTTTTTCCAGTCTAGTTTCTGTTTTCCAGTTTGGGTTATTGTATTTTTCAGTTCAAAAATTTCCATTTGATCCTTCTTTATATCTTCTGTTTCTTTGCTGACAGTTTCTACTTTTTCATTTTAAGCATATTCCTAATTGTCCATTGAGGCATTTTTATGATGGCTCCTTAAAAACCCATGACAGGTAATTTTTAACATCTCTGTCTTCTTGGTGTTGGAATCTATTGAGTGTCTTTTCTCATTCAAGTTGAGATTTTCTAGGTTCTTAGTATGGTGAGTGATCTTCTGTTGAAACCTGGGCACTTTGGATATTGTATTAAATATGAGGATTATTTAAATATCCTGTTTTAGCTTGCCTCCTCAGACACCATTCCAGCAGTGAAGGAAGGGACCCTGCCTTGTTACTGTCAGGTGAGCATGGAAGTCCAGGATCTCCACTCAGTTTCTGTTCACACTCCAGAGGGAGGGTTTCCTCCTTACTCTTGAGTCAGGGTGGGAGTTCTGGCTCCTCACCCAGCTTTCTCTGACACCAACCTGGTGGGAAGGGGGAAGAGTTACTCTTTATAGCCAGCAAAGGTGAAAGTCTAGGCTCTAAACTTGGCCTTTGCTGGTGGGGGTCACAGTTTTTTTCTTTGGTGTTTGGCTGGAATAGAGTGGTTATTATCTAATTGCCATCTTCTCCAGCACCAAGTCTGGGGTATGTGAAGCAAAAACCAAACCAAGGGAACTCACTACTATATTGCTTTGCAGATTGGCCTTCTCTACATCTCTTAGAGTTTTCTTACGTTTATATGTGATGTCCTAGGATTTTAACTGTACTTGAGGAGAATAGGGGAAAGTACCTCTACTCTATCCATCCTTCTCTTTAAATAGTTAGTTTTTTGAAAATTATATTCTTGGTATTCTGAAGTTTCATAATTACGTGTTTAAGTTTGGGGATTTGTCATTCATTGTGGTGGTCATTAGTTAGGTTCCTTCATTTTGAAGTTCTTTAACTCTGGGAAACTCTCTTACATTACTTCTTTGATACATTCTTCTTTCCCATTTGTTGTTGTTCTCTCCTGGAACTCCTTAAAGTGGGATATTAGACTTTCTGAATTGATGTTTTATATTTTTTTATCTGTTCTTTCCACTGCCACACTTCTGCCCTCCTTTCCTTTCCCCTCCCTTCCCAGCTCTCTCTCTCTCTCTTCCTTTCACTTTTGTTTTACTTTCTAGAAGATTTACCTTTATTTTCCAACTCTTCTGTTAATTTCTTTTCATTTTGCCAATCATATTTTTAATTTTTTTTCCCGTCTTTTTAGGGCCGCAACTGCGGCATATGGAGATTCCCAGGGTCGAATCAGAGCTGTAGCTGCTGGCCTACACCACAGCCACAGCAATGTGAGATCTGAGCCGCATCTACAATCTACACCACAGCTCACAACAATGGTAGATCCTTAACCCACTGATCAAGGCCCGGGATCAAACCTGCATCCTCACGGATGCTAGTCAGATTTGTTTCTGCTGAGCCACAACAGGAACTCTTTTAAAATTTTTAAATTGTTTTAATTATTCTTTTTTTTAATGGCCGAACTGCAGCATGCAGAAGTTCCCAGGCCAGGGATTGAACTTGTGCCACAGCAATGACAACGCCAGGTCGTTAACCTGCTAGGCCACCGGGGAGCTCCTTGCCAGTCACATTTTAAAATTTCCAAATATCTATTCATGTTCTTTTTTCTTTTCTTATAACATCCTGTTCTTGTTTAATGGATGCACTATTATCTTGAATCTCTCTGAGAATAATAGAGGTGTTTTTATATTTCATTATATTTTTCCCCATTTGCTTATTTTGGTCTTTCAATTTGTAGTCTTTTCTTAAATGCCTGGTGATCCATAGCTGTTTGCTTATATTTAAGAATGTAGCAGTTAAAATTTGATCAGAAGCTCTGTGTTTAGGGTATAGGGCTAGGTGACTTATGGCTTTCATTTAGGGTGATTGGAGAAGAGCTGACTGCCATGCTGCACCAGAATGCAAAGATCTTTTCTGTGAGGTTGTTCAGTTTCCTTAGATAAGAAATCTCTGGTTTTGCAATAGATACCTGACTGCTGTGAATTGTACACAAGGGGTGGGTTAACAGTTCAATATATAGCCTTCCAATTAATCTCCCTGTTTTCAACCCTACATCTCACTCCCACTCTGTGTCATTCCTGGCATTGTTAAGACCCAAGACACTCCAGGCTTCTGCAGAGAAAGATCAACTCCTTCCTCGGTGGCATCACCTCCATGCATACTCAAGGCTGTGGCTTCCTCTACCATGCTTCATCAGTCACCATTCCTCCATTTACTTCCTATCTTCCAGAAATTTGTTGGACTCTCTCTTTTGCTGATGGACCTGCTCCTGATGGACATTCTCTTCATCATTGTTTTTATACTTTTTAAAATTCCTTTACTATCATTTTAGCAAAGTCTCAGGTGGGAGTGGAGATAAACATGTGGTAAGTCTGCCATCTTGTCCTGGAAATCTACTAGTCTGCTTATAACTGTTTATTTTTATTTTTTCTGATAATTATCTTCATATCTCTAAATAATATGCAAAATTTCCTATTTATCAACTTATTAATCACTTTTAGACATTATCTGTTGATTTCCTGGTATCAATACTACACAACTGCCCTCCTCCTATGCCTCCAATATAAACATATCATTAATTATATATCCTCTTTCTTACCTTTGTGCCTTTAATTAATAGACTTATATTCCCTCTTTCAATCTCTCAACTTCTGTCATTTATACTTTGACTTTTATATTAACAAGATTAATAATATTTACATTCTGTTCTATAACCAAAATTAAGTCATCCATACTTTGCTGACAAGTCATTCTAAAAGTAAGTCAATAAAATGTTTATGTTGTTATGAGTATGTAAATGTTGTTCTCTAAAGCTCCAATTAGTGTATGAGGATTACATTTCTTATACAGTTTTTTTTCCCCTGGGGTTTCTAATTGCCTTTCTTTTTTCCTTGTATTGTCTGACTTTATCTCCTTCTTAAGTTGTTCCAAATTCTTAAGGAAAGTATAAAATCGTTTGAATCCCCTTTTTTCCCAGATACCTCCCTCCTGGAGCCCTCCGTCTTCCTGCTCCAATTTGGACTGATTGCTCTGTAGGCCTGCAGCACAACTGTCATCCTGGGACGTCCCTTCATTACTCTTCTGGGTTGGACCCAATCTTTCCTGGACCCCATATCTTCCTCTTTCTTAGTTTACTCCTTTGTAGTGGACTCTGTAGTTGTTCTCCAACATTCATTCCTCTCCCCCCTCCTTGTATAACAACTACACAATTTGAGTGGGATTGACCGCACAGCCAGCTCTAGGTACAGGACTTTATTGGTATACACCAATTTGAGTAATCTCTCCCTATTGTCACAGTGACGACTGGTTCAGAGACGAGCCAATCACACTGAGACTGTTGTTCAGTTTGTGAGGGAAGAGGTATCCAGGTATCCTATCTTCCCTTGGACATGAACAAAGAAGCATGTAGCCTGGTCGCTGCTATTAGCTATCTTGTGAACACATGGAAGGCCTACCAGAGGATGGAGCTGACAAATGGAAGAGGCAGAGCCAAGAGAATTACAGAGAAATGGAACCATATTCCTGATCATACCAGGCCTGAAGTCTTCCCTCCCTATGTATGGTCTTGTCAGTTAAGTGAGCCAATAAATTGCGTTTATTATTTAAACCAATTTGAGTTTGGTTTCATGTTGCTTACATCCAAAAGCATTATAACTTATACTTTTTGCTATCTCCCTTTAGAGAAGGAATGAGTACATTTTTTGGTTATATGAAGCATTATATTGGTGAAAGCATTTTTTTTTTAGCATGAATCTTGGAAGAAAGGTGTATGTAGATGTTTGACAACCAAATAAGTCAATCCTGGAGGGTGCCTAGCATTTAAATCTCCATTCCTCCCTCGTGTGAGTCTTGGTGAAAGACAAGGTCCCACTTCCACTATGGAAACTGGAGGTGGTCAGACTTCTTTCCCTGCCCACCAGGCAGCAAGGGCTGAATACTCTGTTCATGGCTTTGGATCCAGAGTAAGCAGCACAAAGGAGACAGGGATATATAAGATTAACAGGTGGATGATAGATTAGGAGAATATGCTTGCAATGGGCAAAACTGACAAAAGATTTTTTTTTTTTTGTCTTTTCAGAGCTGCACCCACAGCATATGGAGGTTCCAAGACTAGGGGTCGAATCTTTGCCACAGCCACAGCAATGCCAGATCTGAGCTGCACCTGCAAACATCTGCACAGCTCACGGCAACGCCAGATCCTTAACCCACTGAGTGAGGCCAGGGATTGAACCTGCATCCTCATGGATACTAGCAAAACTGGCAAAAGATTAATGACTAAAAAAGAAGATAGTTACCCAATAGGATAATGGGCAAAGGAAATGAAGAGTAATTAACAGAAGGAGAAACATGAATTTACACAAGGGGAAACTTGAATATGTTAAGAGATTTTCAACCCTGCTAAAATAGCAGTGAGAAATCATTACAAGAATGACATTATGTAGAAAGTCAGATATTATCAAGTGCTGATGATGTGAGGAAAAGGAAAACTGGGTGGGAATGTAAACCAGTACAGATATTCCAGAGAGTAATTTGGCCGTACCTCCTGAAAGTCAGTATGTGTATATCCCACAACCCAGCAGTTGCACTCCTGGGTATATATTTCAGAGAATTCTCACACAGGCCCATAAGGAAATATAGTTGAGGTGGTTTGTTGCAGCATCGTTTGTGGTAGTGAAGAATTGGAAGCAACCCAGGTGACCATTACCATGGGACTGGATACGCAAACTGATACATTCATAGGATGGAATATATAAAACAGTAAAAAGAAAATAGCTAAATTCACATGTAGCCACATAGCCAGGTCTGCAAACCTAGTGCTGAATGGAAAAAGATAAAGAGACTGGGATTTACAGCATAATACCACTTGGTTAAATGTAAAACAACACATATTTTCATGGATATGCACATACCAAAATAGGTGCCAGGAAAATGGATCAGAAGTGTATATGCACTATACACACTAGAGTCATTCACTGAGGTGGGGAGGAGAGTGGCAGTTGGAATGGAGACTGACGGAAAAATAATACTACCGTGAAATAAAGCAAAAGAGGGGCCTTGATCGGACTGATGAAAATAATGTGCCATGGATTGAAGAGCATGATTAACACAATCCTGAAGTTGACCACAAATAAATGAGAACAGAGAGGAGGATGGTTACAGTCCTCTTCAGTGGCATGTGGTGGTAGGGTGATGTCCAGGGGTCACAGCAGTGGGGGCAGCTGTACCAATAGCAGCATGCAAATCCAGCTGTCCCCAGAGTGTGGCCTTAGCTGTGGCTTTTCCTGCCCAGTTCTCCAGCATCCTGTGAGCTACATGATAACCTTGTAATAAATCCCTTTTCTGCTTAAGTTAACTAGAGTCACTGTTGCTTGTGTCCAAGAATCCTGACCGAGACATCATATGTTGTTTTATTGGGGAACAACCTCAGGTAACTTCCTAAAGGTCTTTGCATATCTGAAAATGTAGCATTATTTTACATTTATATTTGAATGATAGTTTTTCTTTAGAATTCTATGTTAACAATGTTTTTCCTCTGACTTTTGTTGGTATTGCTTTTAGCATGTTGCTGATTAGTAGAAGTTGGGTGCTAATATTATTCTCATTTATTTTGTTGGCAACCTATTTTTCCTACCTCTGGAAGCTTACATTTTTTCCCTTCATCCTCAGTATTTTGAAATATCACAGTGATGAGCCCCAAAGTGTGTTTTTTCCCCATCTGTTTTACTGGGCACCTAGTGATTAGGCTTTTTCGATCTGAAGACACATGTCCCCTTCTTCTGAGAAATCGGTTTTATTTCTTTGCTAATTTTCTCCCCTTTATTTTCTCTGTTCCCTTTCTAGACCTCTTGTTAGTTGTATTTCAGATCTCCTGAGTGATTGTCTTTGTCTTTTTATTTTCTCTCTTTTCCATCCTGAGATATTTTCTTGACTATCTTCTATGTAACTTTTTTATTTTGGCAGTCATTTAAAATTTCTAAGCACTCTTATGCTCCAAAGATGCCACTTTCATAGCATCTTTTTTTTTTTTTAAATGGACGCAATATCTTCTCTGTATGTGTGCTTAATGGAACTTTACAGGAGTCTTGGGAATAACAGATGATAATTACCTGGCCAGAAAGGAAAACTGTAAATGCATACTAGATATTACCTCTCCAAAACAATGTCAGCCATGCCCCTCTGAAGGGCTCACTTACTGGCTGTCCCTCTCTTTAGCCTCCATGTCTGATATGTGTGGGAAAGATTATTATCCACCAACTGGTTGGGTTTTAGCCATATGCTCCCTATGTGGAGTCCAGATCTCCAGCTCTTACCCTGACATCAGAGAGGAGGTCATTGTTCGGTCCCCAACTCCCAGGCCAATCATATTTCCTGCTCCAGCGCAACACTCCCCATATCCATTTTCTCTCTGGGACATTTTCACAGCTAATACCCACAGTGGTGACCTGGTTCCTGTGACCCACACAAGGCAATCACAATAGTCAGCAGCACACTTCACAGGGTGGAGTCAACAACAATTCAAGCTTGTGCATTTCATGATGATCTAAACTGAGTATGTTCTGTGAGCAAAGGCCTCGGCAAAAATACATGCACACATCTCTCAGGAACAAATAATAATTTTCAGGGACAGTCCAGTCCAAGCCCATGAATAGGATTTTTTTAAAAAGTGGACTCGGTGGAAGCATAATACTGTTAAAGTACACCCAAATTATGCCACAGCTCAGAACATTTAACATTTGAATCACAGTAGATAACATTTGCGGAGTGCTTACTCTGTACCACACACTTGAATTACCTTCATTTCATAAAGAAGGACAGTGAGGCTCCCAGGTGTCAATTGCTCAGGGTCACAGAGCTAATAAATGGCAGACAGGAAATTGCACCAGGACTGTCTAACCACCGTCAGCCCATGTAACTGCTACACAGTGCTGCACTGGAAGCAGCCACATTCAGGTTAACAGCAATGGCACAATGTTCTCTAAGATCAGTGGGTGGATACCCAAGATACCTTAGTCCAATGAAGAGCTTATTCTGGTTAGCTGGCTTCTAAGGTGAACTGATGTCCTTTTCTCTAGAGACAGAAAACTGCTACAGCTTTAATTTTTTTAAGTGTTTTTCTTTCATAGAAACCATAACACTTTATTTCTAAATTTTTAATTTTCATCAAAGTAACACTTGGCATAGTTAAAAAACAAAATAGTGCTGAGGAGCTCATAATAACCCCCATCAATATCCTGTCCCACTCCTTCCACTGTAAGTCCTGCTCCCTGCAGGCAACTATTTTGAACAATGGGGGTTTCTTCTGGCATTTACCACTCCCAACCCCTTCCTCCTTGCCATCTCCCACTCAGAGGCTGAAGAACCAGATGTGTTCTTAGCCTTCTTTGCAGCTAGAGATGCTATGTGTCCCAGTTATGGGAACCTCCATCAAAGACTTTTGCTTTCTTGAGACACACAGAGCAGATATTGTCCCCTTCCTTCTTCTTTCTGCCTTGAATATAGTTGCCTGCCTGGAGCTGTGACACAATCTTGTGACCACGAGGGGACAAGCATGAAGATGAAGACTCTACACATTAAGGAAGAAAAGGTTAGAAAGAGCCTGGATCCTTGATGGCATCATTGAGCAGCTGAACCCATGCCACACTTCTGTAAATAATGAATTAACTTCCTGAAAAATAAATGAATGAATAAATAATGCTATATGTGTTTAACCACTGTCAATTTTTGTTCTTTGTAGCTGAAAGGATTTTTAACTGAAGGACCACCATGTTTTTTATATAAATGCTTATGCTACTATTTCTTCCTCCCTTCCCTTCCCCCCTTTTCTTTCTTCCTTTCTTCCTTCCTTCCCCCCTCCCTCCCTCTTTCTCTCCCCCCCCATTCCTCCCTCCTTCTCTCTCTCTCTCTCTCTCTTTTTTTGGGGTGGCACAACTGCAGCATATGGAAGTTCCCAGGTTAAGGGTCAAATCAGAGCTGCCGCTGCCAGCCACAGCCATGGCAATGCCAGATCCAAGCCACATCTGCAGCCTACACCACAGCTTGCAGCAATGTCAGATCCTTAACCCAATGAGCAAGGCCAGGGATCAAACCTGCATCCTCATGGATACTAGTTGGATTCTTAACCTACTGAGTCATAATGGGAACTCTGCTACTATTTCTCACTTTTTTTTTTTTTTGGTCTTTTTTTCCATTTCTACGGCTGCTCCCACGGCATATGGAGGTTCCCAGGCTAGGGGTCTAATTGGAGCTGTAGCCACCAGCCTACGCCAGAGCCATAGCAACTCGGGATCCGAGCCACGTCTGCAACCTACACCACAGCTCACGGCAATGCCGGATCCTTAACTCACTGAGCAAGGCCAGGGACCTAACCCGCAACCTCATGGTTCCTAGTCGGATTCGTTAACCACTGCGCCACGACAGGAAATCCTGCTATTTCTTAACTTAGCAATTTGGACATTATCTCTCAACATCTTATAGTAGAAGAGGATTTTATCCTTCTACACACACACATTCCTATTTTCCCTCCCTTCACTCTTCCAATATGTTTATATCCCAAATTCTAGTAAATCAGTAGTTGCCACAGAGCCAAGAAATGTACTATAATTACCTGGATTTTTTTTTTTGCCTTTTTATGTGTTCCTGAATTTAATAATTGCTTCATTTTTTTTCATCTGAAATATGCCCAGCCTTAGCTTTTACCATTTGCTTCATCAGTTCGTTCATAAAGCTGTTAGTGTATTTCCCCCACAAATGTTCAAACCTCTCAGTCCATTGATTTAAGATGAAACCAGTAAGAGTTCCTTGGTGGTTCAGTGGGTTAAGGATCCGGTGGTGTCACTGCTGTGGCTCACACCGCTGTGGCACAGGTTCAATCCCTGGCCTGGGAACTTCCTCATGCTATGGGCGTGGCAAAAAAAAAAAAAAAAAAAAAAAAAAAGAATGAAACCAATGAAAAGCCTGTGGTTGGGAGCCTGTAGAAGGGGCAGGGGTTTGTGAGGCTGCTACTAAACTTCCCTTTAAGGTGACTGGGTGGGAACCTGCACAGTCTGTTGGAGGACCTCTACATCCAGAAAGTGGAGGCTTTGCTCTGAGACTGATTTCTTTGGGGAGCTCTCTGTAGTCTGCTTGAGCATAGACATTTGGCTCTTGTGATTTCTACTCATGAGCACAGGGAAGGATAGAGGGAGCGTGGAAGAGTCAACTCTTCCAACAAATACTTTCAATTCTCCCCCTGTTGGGGGCTCTACATCTTACTCCCACTGTCAGGATACATCTTCTGCACCAGAGCCTCACAAGAATTTTGCAGGATAGACCAGCGTGCTCCTTGTGGATTCCCTCCCATGTGTGGACCATGCCTCACCTTTCCTTGCCCTGCTTTCTCACTATGGCCCCTCCAGCCCCTTTCTGCTTGCCAGAAAGTTGTTAAAATCATCCCCAAATTGATGGAACATCCTCCAGTTTTCTTTGGAGATGTCGGTTTATACACTTGATGCCTTTACTCTTATTTCATGAGATCTCAGGAGTTAGAGGAGACAGATATATTCCACCTTCTCGAATGGAAGTAGAATCTGGATTTTTAAGTGTCCCAGGTTATCTGGATATGCCCCAAGCATGCAAACCAACATCTGTGAACCACTAGCAATGGAAAAAGCCCAGTTTTGGAAATCTGATAGATTTGCGTTTGAATTCTGACTTGCTGACCTCCTTACTCAAACCACATCCATGAGCCTCAATTTTCTCCTCTACAAAATGGGGATAATAATGTTTACCTGAGAGAGTTCTGGAAACATTTTCTTAGCTGCAGTATGTAAGGCGTCCAACACAGGGCTTGCCAGGCAGTAGGTGCTCAAACAAAATGAGAGTGACCACTTTTTAATGGGAGCAAGTGGGAAGTGTGATTGGAAAGATTTGAGTCAAGTTTTAGGAGGATATCAGATGCCAAGATCTAATCTTATGACACTGAGGGAACCCTGCAGGCTTGTAAGCAGGGGAGTGATTGGATCCCAAAGAATTTGTCTGATTGTTCCTTCAGTCTGATGTGGGGAAGGAGGAAGAAGTCTTTGGCCCAGCAGCTCTTGGGTTAAAATCCTTGTCTTCATCTGAGTTATTTGTAACCCGTTGTCATAGCAACAAGTTTGGCAAGCGAGCCGGTGCTGCTAGCTCCTGACAGTAGGGAGGGGAGGGCAGTGGGAGAAGATGGAAGATTTGCAAGGGGGGGTCGTCTGTGACCAGAGCTTCACTTTCCTCTGATTTGCCTGAAGCGTTCAGCTGGAGAAGAGGGTGAGCATCCTCCAGGGAGAATCATTGGATGTTGGAGACTCTCCTGATATTCCAGATGTGAAAGTAGGCCCAGAGAGGTCCAGCAGCTGGCTCAAGGCCACACAGTAAGTCAGGGATGGAGACAGGACTAGATTTCTTTTAAAAAAGAACTCAGCGTCATAGAACTGAAGGATAACAAACCTGAAGAGTATCGTTGAAAACACTTCATACACCTCCCCACCAAAACACATATGCTTCTATTGTTACTGTTGTTCATATAGGAAACCTGGAACCCAAGGTGTGTTAGAACTGACTCGAAGTCGCACTGCAGCTCAGGTGATGACTCGAAATCAGAACCCAGAGGCTTCAGTCAAGGTATTTCCTGAGGAAGCGGCAGTCTGGGGTTCACCATTCAGAGAAGTCCCTCACTGCTGACTCAAGGTAGGGCCTCCCAGGTTAAAATGGGCTTGACTGCCTTGGACTTTGATACCCTCAAACCCAACACACGTATGTTCAAGTCATATCCCCTCCCCACACACGTCCTTCTTCTGTAAGTATGTGTTTCCCACTGCTAATGGCAATGCTGCTGCGCAAATGGCAGCCCAGCCCCATCCCACGCTGGACCAAACACTACCTGCCCCACGTCTCCCCCTCCAGATCACCCACAAGGCTGAGCACCTCCTAGACATTCTTTTATGTGATTCACTCCTTACAATGATCATTCTCTGTCTCTTAATTTAGCAGGCACCAAAAAGACCAGAGGAAGATAAAGTGACCGGCCCGAGGTCACACGGCGAGTCTCGCCTGAATCCCTCCTCCTTCAGAAAGGTGTTTCTGCCCCTGCTATCCCACACTGCATTCTCAGCCCTGAGTTCCTCGTGCCATGACTGTTGCCTCAATCATCCCCTGGCACTTGAACAATACGCTTCCTCTGTGTTCTCTGCTTTACCTGCAGCCCAAACTCTCCTTCTCTCCTCGTCGCCAATCTCTCCCCAAGTCCTGTGGATTCTCCTTTCTGTCTCCCAAGTTCTCCACCCTCTTTCCTCATCCTCTGCCACTGCCCTGCTCCAGCCTCAACACCTCTCACATGAACAGCCCCAAGTCTACTCCCTGGCTTCCTGCTTCCAAACTGCCATCTTTAACCTACAATTCTGCACACTGGCAGTGAGAAGACATTGGCATGGAAGTCAACACATTGGCTTCCTTCTGGGACACCCCATCCCCCCCCCCCCACAGGGATAAAGTTCTAGTAACTTGTTGGGCAGTTAAGGCCACCTCCAGTTCTGGACCCTGCCAAGCCTCTCCAGCCTCACCTCTTGCCACCCTGGCTGGCCTCACACACTGTGTTCTGGCCACTAACTCACTACAAGTTTGTTAAAAGTACAAGTTTAACTAACATTGTTAGCTCCTACAGTGTCCCAGGCTCTCCCCTAGGTGTCTTTGCAATGTCTCCTGCATGGAGGGCTCCTCACACTGACCCTCCAAACCTAATGAACTCATCTCAAGTGTCACTGCAGCCAAGTAGCCTACCTTGATTCCCAAGTGGATTTTCTCAGGTCCTCTAAGCTCCCACAGCCCCAGAGTTCCCTCCGCCTTGCCCGCCCCCCCACCTCCGTGGAACTGCTGTCTGGAGTTCTTTCTCTTACATACCAGAAGCTCCCTGGAGGCAGCCTATTATCCCCAGCAAAGCCCAGTCTCTGGCTGGTCACAGAGGAAGGGTCAGCGAGTAGTCATCACATGCATTCAGCTGCATTTGCGGCTGAATGACGAACGAAATTGGGGTTCAGCTCTGTGGTTGTGCACTTCTTCCCCAAAGGGCTTGCGTGACATCCTTCTTTTCTAGCAGGTTCCTCTCAGCTCTGGGGGCGTGGCCGCTCTGGGAGGGGCGTGGCTTGGTTCGCCAGCTGGCTGGTGAGGCCATACCAGTCCAGCAAGCAGGGAGGAGAGGCTTGGTGGGAGAGAAGGGGTGCGGTGTGGATAGAAAGTGAGGGCGCCCACCCAGGTAAGTGCTATTATTTCCCCTCCCCCTTATAGGTAAGGAAAGTGAGGCACAGGGAGGCAGGTGACTTGCCAAAGCCACATAGCTAAGTACAGCAGCGGTGGGACTCCAATTCTGATCAACTCCAAGGCACTTTCCACGTTGTCCCCAACATCAGCAGTTTCTGGTAGTTAACGGTGGAGTCGTGCCCAAGCCAGAGTCTTAGAGAAACAATTGTCAAGGCAGAAAAGAGAGAAGAAATTATATCCTGAATGTCTATTGTGACCTTGCGCTGTGGTGACACCAAGACCTATGGTGGGGGGGGGGGGGGGCATGGGGAGGTGAGGAGAGAGAGCTGGGGGTGGAGCTTGAACCTTTTTTGAGCTTCTGTTACTTGCTCAGGTCATAACCTCTTACCATTCAAAGCAGCCCCTTAATGTGGAAACAACTAATATCCCGGTTCATCTCTGAAGAACTGGAGGCTCCCAGAGAAGAAGTGACTTACATAAGTTTAGACAACCTAATGGGCAGCAAGGGCAGGACTGGCATAGGAATGTCAGGCTCCACAATGAAAGCGGAGGAGCAGAGCTCAGAAGCCGAGTGCACCGTGGCGTCAGCAAGGGGCTGGGATAAGAGTGGCCAGGTTGACAGGGGCCTGGTGGGGGCTGTGCTCTGAAAGGGAGGTTGGCGAGTGGCCTTAGAGGGCCTGGAGCTAGAATGCTGGGCCCAGACTGGGCCCTTTCTATTTAAAAATATATTATATATGTTAATATATCATATATTAATACAAAGAGAAAAATATATATATATTCTCTATCTCTCTCACCCTCTGTTCAGAAGTCCCCCCAAAATAAACATCCCTCGCTCCAACAGTAATACAGCCTCATTGATGAAAATTTGAGGAGAAGAAATACATCCTAGTGCACAAACAAAACCAACGTTAGAATCTTGGTGCCTTTAGGTTGTATTCTAGGCCTAAAAAAACATACTTGAGATAATGTTGTATATTCAGTTATATATTTCCATTTTTACATAAACATGTCCTCATTATAAACATTCTAATGGCCTCCTAATAGTCCATTGCGTGGATATACTTAACGAATTCCTTTCTGCATGGGTTTTGGCATAGCTTTTAGTACTTTTCTTTCTTCCTTTAGAATTGTTTGGTCAGGGTTGAGGTTTGATTTTCTCTGTCTTATTTTGAGAGATAGCATAGAGATCGTTGTTTGAGTGAAGTTAGGAAAAGCAGGGTAGGCTTGTTGGAAGCAGTATTTGAGGGGAACTTTGGAGTATTTTAAACATGCACAGTGTAAAACCTATACACGTGAAGGTATATAGTGAAAAATAAGTCTCTTTCTCACCCCACCCTCAGTTCCCCAGGTTCTCCACTGGGGATCTCCACTGTTAGGACTTCCCTGTGTGTCCTTTGTGTACATATTTTAAGGCTGTACAAATGTGTGTGCATAGCTATGTTTATTTATTTATTTATTCATGTATTTTTAGGGCCACACCCCCAGCATATGGGGGTTCCCCAGCTAGGGGTCCAATCGGAACTACAGCTGCCGGCCAACACCACAGCCGCAGCAATGCCAGATCGATGCCTTGTCTGCAACCTACACCATAGCTCATGGCGACGCTGGATCCTTAACCCACTGAGTGGGGCCAGGGATTGAAGCCACATCCTCATGTATACTAGTTGGGTTCATTACCACTGTGCCATGAAGGGAATTCCATGTTTCCAAGTTTTGACAAATATGAATAAACTTACTATAAATATTTGTGTGCAGGATCTTGTGTGGACTTAACTTTTCAGCTCATTTGGGTACATACCCAGGAGTATGACTGCTGGATTGTTTGGTAAGAGTATGTTTAGATTTGTAAGAAGTTGCCAAACTGTCTTCCAAAGTGACTGTACCATTTTGCATTCCCACTGGCAATGAATGAGAGAGTTCCTGTTGCTCCACCTCTTCGAGAGTATATGATGCTATTAGTATCTTGGATTTTAGCCATTATCATAAGTGTGTGCTGGTGTCTTATTGCTGTTTTTTTTTTTTTTTTTTTTTTTTTTTTTCATTTTATGGACGTACCTGTAGCATATGGAAGTTCCTGGGCCAGGGATTGAATCTGAGGCATAGCTGTGACCTATGCTGCGGCTGGAGCAAAGCCAGAATCTTTAACCCACTATGTCAGGCCAGGGATGGAACCCAAGCCTCCACAGCAACCCGAACCTCTGCAGTCAGATTCTTTTCTTTTTTTTTTTTTTTTTTTTGAAGAAAGATTCTATCGTTTATTACTAATCTGTACACAGAACAAAGAAATAGAGAAAATACACATATCAGTGACTTTACCTCCCCGGTCCTCTTTTTCTCTTTTTTTATATTTTATTTCTTTAAATTGTTCAATGAATTTTATTACATTTATAGTTGTACAACGATCATCACAACCAAGTTTTATAGTATTTCCATCCCAAAGCCTCAGTGCATCCCCCCACCCCCCAATCTGTCTCATTTGGAAAACATAAGTTTTTCAAAGTCTGTGAGTCAGTATCTGTTCTGTGAAGAAGTTCATTGTGTCCTTTTTTTAGACTCCACATGTAAGCGATACCATTTGATGTTGGCGTCTCATTTTCTGACTGACTTCACCTAGCATATAGTTTCTGGGTCCATCCATGTTGCTGCAAATCCTGTTATTTCTTTCCTTTTAATGGCTGAGTAATATTCCATTGTGTATATGTACCACATCTTCTTGATCCACTCCTCTGTTGATGGACATTAGGTTGTTTCCATGTCTTGGCTATTGCAAAGAGTGCTGCAATGAGCATTGGAGTACATCTGTCTTTGCGAGTCATGGTTTTCTCTGGATAGATGCCCAGAAGTGGAATTCCTGGATCAAATGGTAATTCTATTTTTAGTTTTCTGAGGAATCTCCATACTGTTTTCCACAGAGGTTGCACCAATTTACATTTCCACCAACAGTGTAATAGGGTTGCAGTCAGATTCTTAACCCTCTGCACCATGATGGGAACTCCGTGTCTTGTTGTTTTAACTTGCCTTTCCTTAATGACATAGATATTGAACATTTTTTGTGTGCTTATATGCCATCTGTATATCTTCTTTGGTGAGATGTTTATTGAGATCTGTCCATTTTTAAATTGGGCTGTTTCTTTCCTTATTTTTGAGTTTTAAGGGTTCTTTGTGTATTCTGGATTACTAGCTTCTTCTTCTTCTTCTTTTTCTTTTTAGGGTCGCACCCACAGCATATGGAGATTCCCAGCCTAGGAATCCAATCAGAGCTACAGCTGTCCGCCTTATACCACAGCCACAGCAACGCAGGATCTGAGCCACGTCTGTGACCAACACCACAGCTCACGGCAATGCCATATCTTTAACCCACTGAGCGAGGCCAGGGATCAAACCCAAAACGTCAGGCTCCTAGTCGGATTTGTTCCCGCTGCTCCACGATGGGAACTCCTGGATACTAGCTTCTTATCAGATACATGTTTTGAAAATATTTCACCTAGTCTCTGGCTTGTCTTTTCATTTCTTTTAGTGTCTTCCACCAATTAATGAAGCCAGATTTACTGTTTTTTTCTTTCGTGGATTGTTTTTGGTGTTGTCTTTAGTCACTGCCAAACTCAAGGTCACATAGTTTTTTCTCCTATGTTATCTTCTAGGAATTTTATTTATTTATTTTTGTCTTTTTGCCTTTTCTAGGGCCGCTCCCATGGCATATGGAGGTTCCCAGGCTAGGGGTCTAATCGGAGCTGCAGCTGCCAGCCTACACCACAGCCACAGCAACACGGGATCCGAGCTGCATCTGCGACCTACACCACAGCTCACAGCAACACCAGATCCTTAACCCACTGAGCAAGGCTGGGGATCGAACCTGCAACCTCATGGTTCCTGGTCAGATTCGTTAACCACTGTGCCATGATGGGAACTCCATCTTCTAGGAATTTTATAGTTTTGTGTCTTACACGTAGGCCTGTGATCCATTTTGAGCTTTTTTCTTTTTTGAACATGTCCATGGCATTCAGAAATTCCCAGGCCAGGAATTGAACCTGCACCACAGATGTAACCAGAGCCATAGCAGAGATAATGCTTAATCCTTAAACCTATGAGTCGCCAGGGAACTCCATTTTTTTTTTTTTTTGTCCTTTTCTTTTTAGAGCCACACCTGTGGCATATGGAAGTCCCCAGTCTAGGGGTCGAATTGGAGCTGCAGCTGCCAGCCTATGCCACAGCCATGGCAAACACCGGATACGTGCAGCATTGTGATCTACAACGCTGTTTGAGCCAACACCAGATCCTTACCCATCGAGCAAGGCCAAGAATTGAACCCGAAAACTCATAGACAGATTCTTAACCCTCAGACCCAAAAGGGGAACTCCTGGGAACTCCATTTTGAGTTAATTTTTATGAAGATTGTAAGGTTTGTGTCTAGAGTAATGTTTTTGCATGTAGATGTCCAGTTGTATCAGCACTATTTGTTGAAAAAGACTGTCCTTTCTCCACTGAATTTCCTTTGCTCCTTTGTCAAGGATTGGTTGTACATATTTGAGTTGATCTATTTCCAGGCTTTCTAGTCTGTTCCATTGATCTATTTGTCTATTCTTTCACCAATACCACATTTTTCTTGATTACTGTAGCTGTATAGTAAGTCACAAAGTCAGCTAGTGTCAGTCCTTAGACTTTTTCTCCTTCAATACTGTGTTGGCTATTCTAGGTCTTTTGCATTTACAGATAAACTTTAGAATCACTTTGTTGATATCCACAAAATAAGTTAGTGGGATTTTTATTGGGATGGCATTAAATCTATAGATAAAATTGGGAAGAATTGACATCTTGACAATATTGAGTCTTCCTATCCGTGTACATGGAATATGTCTCCATTTATCTTTTTTGATATATCAGAGTTTTATAGTTTTCCTTATGTAGATCTTGTACATATTTTGCTAAATTTATACCTAAGAATTTCATTTTCTTTGTGCTTATATAAGTAGCATTGTGGGGTTTTTTTTTTTAGTACACTTGATTTTAAATGTTGTGTCATTTTCTGCTGTACAGCAGAGTTACTCAGTCATACATATATATACATTCTTTCTAAAATATTCTTTTCCATCATGGTCTATTCCAGGAGATTGGATATAGTTCCCTGTGCTATACGGTAGGACCTTGTTGTTTATCCATTCTAAATGTAATAGTTTGCACCTACCAACCCCAAGCTCCCAGTCCATCCCACTCCTTCTTCCCCCTTGGCAACCACAAGTCTGTTCTCTGTGCCTATGAGTCTGTATCTGTTTTGTAGATAGGTTCATGTGTGCCATATCTTAGATTCCACATATAAGTGATATCATATAGTATTTGTCTTTCTCTTTCTGACTTACTTCACTTGGTATGATAACCTCTAGGTACATCCATGTTGCTGCAAATGGCATTATTTCATTCTTTTTTCTGACTGAGTAGTAGTCCATTGTATATATGTGCCTCATCTTCTTAATCCATTCATCTCTCAATGGACATTTAGGTTGTTTCCTGTCTTGGCTATTGTGAATAGCGCTGCAATGAACATTGGAGTGCATGTATCTCTTCTAATTACAGTTTTCTCTGGATACATACCCAGGAGTGGGATTTCTGGATCATGGGGTAATTCATTTCTTTTTTATTAAATTATAGTTGATTTACAGTGTTGTACCAATTTCTGCTGTACAGCATAGTGACCTGGTCATACATTTATATACATTATTTTTCTCATACTGTCTTCTATCATGTTCTATCAAAGAGATTAGATTTAGTTCCCTGTGCTGTACAGTAGGACCTCATTGTTTATCCATTCTAAATGTAACAGTCTGCATTTACCAACCCCCAAATTCCCAGTCCATACCACTTCTTCCCCCCTCTGTCTTGGCAACCACAAGTCTGTTAGCCATGTCTGTGAGTCTGTTTCTGTTTTGTAGATAGGTTCACTTGTGCCACATTTTATTTTACTTTATTTTATTTTATTTTTTTTGGTCTCTTTGCCTTTTCTAGGGCTGCTCCCATGGCATATGGAGGTTCCCAGGCTAGGGGTCAAATTGGAGCTGTAGCCACCAGCCTACGCCACAGCCACTGCAATGCGGGATCCGAGCCAAGTCTGGCACCTACACCACAGCTCACGGCAACACTGGATCCTTAACCCACTGAGCAAGGCCGGGGATTGAACCTGCAACCTCATGGTTCCTAGTCGGATTCATTAACCACTGCGCCACGACGGGAACTCCACTGGTGCCATATTTTAGATTCCACGTATAAGTGATATCATATGGTATTTGTCTCTCTCTTTCTGATTTACTTTACTTATGAGAATCTCTAGTTGCATCTAGGTTGCTGCAAATGGCATTATTTCATTATTTTTTTCTGACTGAATAGTATTCTGTTGTATATATGTAAGTGGTATTGTTTTTTGTTTTTTGTTTTGCTTCTTAGGGCCGCACCCATGGCATATGGAAGATCCCAGGCTAGGGGTCAAATCGGAGCTACAGCTGCTGGCCTATGCCACAGTCACAGCAACTCAGGATCAGAGCTGCCTCTGCAACCTCCACCACAGCTCATGGCAATGCCGGATCCTTAACCCACTGAGCAAGGCCAGGGATTGAACCCTCGCCTTCATGGATCCTAGTCAGGTTCATTAACTGCTGAGCCATGATGGGAGCTCCAGTGGTATTGTGTTTTTTATTTAAAATTCCAAAAAAACAAAAAAACAAAAAATAAAAATAAAATAAAATTCCAATTGTTCATTGCTGGCATATAGGAAAGTGATTGACTCTGTATATTTTCCTTGTATCTTGCAATCTTGCTATAATTGTTTATTAGTTCCAGCCATCTTGTTGTTGATTTTTTTTTTTTTTGTCTTTTTGCTATTTCTTTGGGCCACTCCCGCGGCATATGGAGGTTCCCAGGCTAGGGGTCTAATCGGAGCTGTAGCCGCCAGCCTACGCCAGAGCCACAGCAATGCGGGGTCCAAGCCACGTCTGCGACCTACACCACAGCTCACGGCAACACCGGATCCTTAACCCACTGAGCAAGGCCAGGGATCGAACCCACAACCTCATGGTTCCTAGTCGGATTCGCTAACCACTGTGTCACGATGGGAACTCCTCTTTTTTTTTTTTTTTCAATCTGTATACATTTTTTTCTTTTCTTTCCTTTTCTTTTTCTACTGCATTAGCGAAGACTTTCTGTATGATGTTGAAGAGGAGTAATAAGAACAGATATCCTTGTCTTGTTCCTGATCTTAGTGGGAAAAAATCTAGTTTCTCACTATTAATTTTGATACTAGCTCTAGGTTTTTTGTAAATGTTCTTTAACTGTGTTTTTCGAATTAGGATTTTTTTTCTTTAAAATTTTTATTTAGACAATTTCAGACTTACAGAAAAGTTCCAAGAATAGTACAAAGAATTTCTGTATACTCTTCATCCAGATGCCTCAAAAGTTAACATTTTACTACATTTGTTTATGTAGTAAATTCCCCCTCTATCTTATATGTATATTTTCCCCTCTCTCAGGAACTAATTCATAGTTAGTGGCAGACATGGTGCTCCTTTAACTCTAAACACTTCAATGTGTTTATCCGAAAATAAGGAATTATCTTTCATAAACAGAACAATTATCAAAATCAGGAAATTCACATTACTACAATACTATTATAATTATAATCTACAGAACTTTTTCAGAACTTACCAGTTTCCTCAACAGTGTCCGTTATAGCAAAAGAAACCTCTGAATCATGTGCATTCAGTTGTCATATCTCTTTAGTCCACTTTATTTATTTATTTATTTAGATCTTTTTGTCTTTTGAGGGCCGCACCTGCGGCATATGGAGGTTCCCAGGCTAGAGGTCTAATCAGAGCTGTAGCTGCTGGCTTACGCCACAGCCACAGCAACGCCAGATCCTTAACCCACTGAGCGAGGCCAGAGATCGAACCCTCAACCTCATGGTTCCTAGTCGGATTCTTTTCTGCTGTGTCACAACAGGAGCTCATCTTTAGTCCACTTTAATAGGGAAAAGTTGTTCAGTCTTTGCGTGTTCTGAAACTGACATTTTTGAAGACTGCAGGCTAGTTATTTTTAGACTGTCCCTCAATTTGTTTTTTTCTGTTATTCCCTCATGATTAGATTTCATTTCATGTTATGCGTTTTGGTAGGAATATCACAGAAGCGACGCTGTGTCCTTTCCAGTGCATCATATCAAGAGGCCCATGATGACTATTTGTGTTTCTCTTCTGTAAAGTTACTATTTTTCACTTTGTAATGAATGAATATTTTGTGAAAATATACACTGAGATTATCTGTATGTCCTGTTCTCCTCAAACCTTCACCCATCAGTGTTAGCATTCACTGATGATTCTTGAGGTTGCCAAATGGTGACTGTCTAATGCCATCATTCTTTCGACATAGAGTAGTTGGCTTTCCAGTGTAAGGGAGAGCTTTCCCTTCTCCTATGTTTATTTTTATCCTCATGAACCTTGGGTTGTTTAATCATATTCAGTGGGCTATAGCACACTGATATCATTCTTTATTTTGCTGTTTAGAATTGCCCCATATTTAGCCAGCAGGAAGATGACTCCTGTGTCCTTTCGGCAGGTCTCTATTTTTCCTTGAGCACCGCCTTGTTTTCTGACACCACAAGATGCTTCAGGCCTCTCTTGTGCTTCCCCTGCCTCAGCCCTGGAATCAGCCCTTTGTCTCAAGGAGTCCTGGTCCTTTTGGGTTGAGAATGGCATTTGGGAACAAAGATTTGGGCATTAGGTGTTATAGCTATATTTTAAGTGTTTGGTTTTTCATTTGGGGTGAAAGAAAGCTCAAGCTACATCACTGACAACCAGTACTCTCTGTTGGAAGTGTTGGTAGATGGGCAATGACTGTAAAATGCCTGTAAAAGTTGTTGGGTGTTGGTGTCTTTGGAAAGCAAGTTGCTCCTTGGGATGTGGTACTACAGAGATTCACAGGAAGAAACAATTGAAGATGAGTGGCAATAAGGCTGGTCTGGAAGAGTTGAAAAAAATAATAGCAGCTATTAGCTTCCATTTAGTGAGAACTTACTGTGTGCTAGACAGTGGGATGAGAGCTTTACAAACATTGCTTCTGATCCCTACAGTAATGCTGGAGGGTGCAACAAATTCGATTGACTGGCTAGTAATAACTGAGCCACAATAAGAGTCCAAAAAGGGAGGAATAGTGGGAAAGTGAATTGAAGAGGAAACACAGCATGCTAGTGTCTTTGGACAAGGAACTCTGGTGTAATAGGCTAGGATTTGGATGATTGAGGCTCTAGTCTTAGCTCTGCCACCCATTGAGTGTGACATCTGAGGTGGCCATGTAGCCTCTTTGAACCTGGCTACCTCATAAGGTTTTTATGTGAATCAAGTTAAATAATGGCTCCAAAAGCAGATATGTAAACCATGAAGTGCTGCACAAATGGAAATAGTTATTATCAACCTGGCCTAACACACCTGGAGTCTCCTCTTCCACCCAAGACTGCAATTCTCTTGGAAGTGCAATTGATCTAGATTCTGGGAGAACCCTGAGGACCCAAGTCCCTCTTTATCCCCAGAGGGCTTCTAGGACATTCCTTTCACAAGTTTTGAGTAAGGAAGGGAGGAAGGGAGAGAGAGAGAGTTGAAGATGTTATAATGCTGGCTTTGAAGATGGAGAAGGGGCCATGAGCCAAGGCATGCAGGTGGCCTTAGAAACTGGAAAATGCAGTGAAGTAGATTCTCCTTATCTTCAGAAGGAACAGAGTCATTGATTTATTTTAGCCTTGTAAGACTCATTTCAGACTTCTCACCTCCAGAACTCTAAGATAATACATTTCAGTGATTTAAGCCACTAAGTTTGTGGTGATTTTGTGTGTGTGTCTTTTTGGCTTTTCAGGGCCACACCCAAGGCATATGGAGGTTCCTAGGCTAGGGGTCTAATCAGAGCTGTTGCTGCCAGTCTACGCCAGAGCCACAGCAATGCCAGATCTGGGCCATATCTGCGCCCTACACCACAGCTCATGGAAATGCCAGATCCTTAACCCACCGAGCAAGGCCAGGAATCGAACCTGCAACCTCAAGGTTCCTAGTTGGATTCGTTTCCACTGCGCCATGACGGGAACTCCTGTGGTGATTTGTTACAGCAGAAATAGCAATAAGAAGTCTAATACATATAGTTAGAAAATAAAAACTGTAGAAATAGGTGTACTCTGTTGTGCATTGCTTGTACCCTGTCCCCACAACCTGTTCCCTTTGGAGCCTATAGGTAACCATCTTTTTTACTTCTTGTTCATTCAATCAATGTTTCTTTATGCCAGTATGAACAAATATGAATATTTATTCTTATACCCTTCTTTTTTCAACAAATGGTGATATACTGTAGGTACTTTTCTACCTCTCACTTTTTTTCCAAGTAACAATGTCAAGGATAGATTAACTGTAGGAAAAAAATTTTAGTGAATGACATTATAAGCAAAATAAGGATAATATAAATAATAAGATAATATAAGAATAACCTTGGAAAGATATTTGAATGTAACCCACAATAAATGAAAAGTTGATTGTCCACTGAAAGGGAATTGCTCAAATTATGTTGCATTCACATAGTGGAATACTATGCAATCATTACAAACACATATAAAGGCAGGGAAGAAATTAGAATTGGGTGATGGTCAAAAAGAACTTTAGCTTCACCTTAAAGCTTTAAAAAAATTTGAAGTTTCCTAGTGGCTCAATGGGTTAAGGATCTGGTGTTGTCACTGCTGTGGGTCAGTTCACTGCTGTGCTGCAGGTTCCATCCCTGACCCATGAACTTCCTCATGCTACAGGCACGGCCAAAAAAAAAAAGCTTTAAAAAAAATTTTTTTTTTGGGTCTTTTTCTAGGGCTGCACCTGCAGCATATGGAGGTTCCCAGGCTAGGGGTCTAATCAGAGCTGTAGCCACCGGCCTACACCACTGCTACAGCAACGCAGATCTGAGCCACATCTGTGACCTACACCACAGCTCACGGTAACACCGGATCCTTAACCCACTGATCGAGGCCAGGGATCAAACTCGTAACCTCATGGTTCCTAGTCAGATTCGTTAACCACTGAGCCACGACGGGAACTCCAGGCTTTAAAAAATTTAAAGGATAAACTACTCCCGTATTACTTGTGAAATTAAAAATTCTTAAAAATAAAAACATAGATGAAAGAACAAGAAAAGTTCAGTATATATACCTTGGAACAATGCCAAGTATATAGAGCTAAGTGGAGAAGGCACTTACAAATAGTAACTATAGTATGATTTTTTTTTTTTTGGCTAAAGGAAAATATTTATTTTTTTTTCCATTAAAAAAATTTTAGGGGAATTCTCGTCGTGGCGCAGTGGTTAACGAATCCGACTAGGAACCATGAGGTTGAGGGTTCGGTCCCTGCCCTTGCTCAGTAGGTTAACGATCCGGCGTTGCTGTGAGCTGTGGTATAGGTTGCAGACGCGGCTTGGATCCCGCGTTGCTGTGGCTCTGGCGTAGGCTGGCAGCTACAAGCTCCGACTAGACCCCTAGCCTGGGAACCTCCATATGCCGCGGGAGCGGCCCAAGAAATAGCAAATAGACAAAAAAAAAAAAAATTAGGGAATTCTCCTGTGGTGCAGTGGGTTAAGGATCTGGCATTGTCACTGCAGCAGCTTGGGTCAGTACTGCAGCACAGATTTGATCCCTGGTCTGGGAACTTTCCCATGCCGTGGGCTTGGTCAAAATATATAAAAAAAAAATTAAATTAAAGCATAGTTGATTTACAATGTTATGCTAATTTTCTGCTGTACAGAGAAGTGACCCAGTTACACACATACATATATTCTTTATTTTTCCCCTTTCCATTATAGTTTATCCCAGTGGACTGGATATATATAGTTCCCTATGCTATACAGTAGGACTTTGCTCTCTATCCATCCTAAATGTAATAGTTTGTATCTATTACCCCTAAGCTCCCAGTCCATCCCTCTTCCTCTTCCCTCCTTGGCAACCACAAATCTGGTCTCTATGTCTATTTTGTAGATAGGTTCATTTGTGCCATATTTTAGATTCCACATGTAAGTGATATCATATGCGTATTTGTTTTTCTCTTTCTGACAATTCATTTAGTATGAGAATCTTTAGTTGCATCCATGTTGCTGCAAATGGCATTATTTCATTCTTTTTTATGGATGAGTAATATTCCATCATATATATGTACCACATCTTCTTAATCCATTCATCTGTTGATGGACATTTAGGTTGTTTCTAGCTATTATAAATAGGGCTGCAATGAACATTGGGGTGCATGTATCTTTTTTTTTCTTTTTAGGGCCACACCCAAGGTATATGGAGGTTCCCAGGCTAGGGGTCAAATCAAAGCTACAGCTACCAGCCCACCCCACAGCCACAGGAACTTGGCATCCAAGCTGCATCTGCAACCTACACCATAGCTCACAGCAATGCCGGATCCTTAATACACTGAGCAAGGCTGCATCCTCGTGGACACCAGTCAGACTTGTCTCGGCTGCACCACAGCAAGAACTATGCATGTATCCTTTTGAATCATTGTTTTGTCCAGGTACATGCCCAGGAGTGGGATTGCTTGATCATATGGCAATTTTTTTTTTTGTCTTTTTTAGGGCCGCACCCGTGGCATATGGAGGTTCCCAGGCTAGGGGTCTAATCGAAGCTACAGCTGCCAGCCTACACCACAGCCACAGCAACATGGGATCCGAGCCACGTCTGCAACCTATACCACAGCTCACAGCAACGCCATATCACTGACCCACTGAGTGAGGCCAGGGATCAAACCCGAAACCTTATGGTTCCTAGTCGGATTCGTTAACCACTGAGCCATGACAGGAACTGCTGGTAATTTTATTTTTAAAATTCTGAGAAATGTCTGTACTGTTTTCCTCCCCCCGCCCAACATCCATGGCATCTGGAAGTTATTGCGCCAGGTATCAAACGCCAGGTATCAAACCCTTGCCACAGCTGTAACCTGAATCACAGCAGTGACAATGCTGGATCCTTAACCTGCTGAGCCACTAGGGAACTGTTTTCCATAGTGGTTGCACTAACTCACATTCCCACCAGCAGTATAGGAGGGTTCTTTTTTTTCCATGCCCTCTCCAGCATTTGTTATTTGTAGACTTTTTAATGATGGCCATTCTGACTGGTGTGAGGTGGTACCTAATTGTAGTTTTGATTTACAGTTCTCTAATAATTAGGGATGTTGAGCATCTTTTCATGTGCCTACTGCCCTCCATATGTCTTTGGAGAAATATCTATGTATGTCTTCTGCACGTTTTTTGATTGGGTTGTTTTTGTGCTGTTGAGTTGTATGAGTGGTTTGTACATTTTGGAGATTAAGCCTTGTAGGTCACATCATTTGCAAATATTTTCTCCCATTCCATAGGTTGTCTTTTTGTATGTTTTTTTCAATGTCTTCCTTTGCTGTGCAAAAGCTTGTAAGTTTGATTAGGTCCCATTGGTTTATTTTCGTTTTTATTTCTATTTCCTTGGGAGATTGACCTAAGAAAACATTTGTATGGTTGATGTCAGAGAAAGTTTTGCCTAACTCTCTTCTTGGAATTTTTTTATGGTGTCAAGTCTTTAAGCCATTTTGAGTTTATTTTTTTGCATGGTGTGAGGGTGTGTTCTACTTCATTGATTTACATGCAGTTGTTCAACTTTCCCAGCACCACTTGCTGAAGAGACTGAGTATGATCCTATTTGTTGATGTTACTATTAGCATAGAAAATGTATAGAGAAAGACTGTATAAAAAACTATTAATAGTCATCTCAGGGGTGTGAGATTATGATGGGCTTTTCACTGCTTATATTAAATGTTTAAGTAATGTTCAAATTTTAAAATGTGTATGTATAACTTTAATAATCAGGAAAAATGAAAATTAATATATATATATATTTTAATGCCCTAACCACCTATATCCTTTACTAGTAATGGTTCTTGATTGCAAACAATGCATTGTATCAGCAATGGCTTTGGTTAACTGTAGCATAAAATGAAATTACTGGAAAGTGTGGCCGAGTCACTTACTGTTTGCTGAATATCCATGTGCTCCCCCACATTTCCAGTCCTTTTAGCGTTAGATGGGACCATGTGACTAGTTCTGGCCGATGGGCTGTGCATTTAAGAACTGGTACTCAATCCTGCTCTCTCTTCTTCTGCTATGGCAACCAGGGGGCCTCAGCTGCTAGATGAGACAGTCACAAGGTGTCAGCCTGTGTCCCTGAGTTACCTCTTAGAGAGGGGCCGTCTTGAAAAGCCACTGGACTTGCAGTAGATTTTACAAGAGCAAGAAATAAATTTGTATGTATTAAGTCATTGAGATTTGGGATTTATGTATTATCAAAGCATAAGCCACCCTATCATGACTAATACAAAACGGCATAAGGTAATCCACAGGATCCATGAGAGGCCTGGAGAACCAGGCAGGGTCAGGAACCGAGTGGCATGATATGACACAGCAAAGATTTTGCTGCCAGAATGGTTTGATAGGATGACGCTGTTGCCTCCATTGCTAACTTTACACCACAGCTGGACTCTGATATCCCTTGACACTACTGGTACACTATCAAATTTTTAACTCTGCAGTAGTAGGTTGAAAGTATCATTAATTAACCCTGCATACCTTTGTATGCCTCCTTCAACATTGAAAGTTCCAGGCTGTATCATGTAATTTGCCATGCTGAGATCATGTGCCCATTCACTAGCCACCTGGGGATGGGGAGAAGAAATATAAGCCCCCTCCACCTGGTTTAAGTAGTGCATGGCAGGGCCCTGCCTCCAAAACTATCTTGGGATTCCACCCAGGTAGGAAGAGTGTTTGAATGCTGAGCAGCCAAAATACAAATGTTCACTCCAGTCTTCAGATCCTTCACTGACCAACTTTCACCTCCTGACTTAACTGAAACTTGCCTCCCTCTCCTGAAAAGTGGAAATCTACCCAATCTGCCATTCTCCAGCCAATAATGTCCTCAGTCACATGCCTTGTTGTTTTTCCAGCACATCCCTAGATCAATACAATTCTCCACCTCTCGCTGTCAATCCTAGGCTTATGCAATTGCTCAGATGAACACCACTTAAAAATCATGGTCCCCAACCTCTACTGGGTCCTGAAAGTCCTATTTCCTTGCTCTGTTCTCCAAGTCTCAACAGTAGGTTTGCTAATTCCTCATTTCCTCAGTTCTCCTACATCTTCTCCTCTTTTTCCCCCATCACTTCACCTCCTACTGCACTTAAAAATAGAAAACACCCAAAGCAACATTACCACTCCTCACCACAAGCTACCTGCAAACCCATGAACATCACCACTTGACCTATCCTTGCTCTTTCCCTCCCATCACAGTGGAATAGATGCCTTTTTTCGTGCTGTCTGACACTTCCATTGGTACTCTTTGCCCCATTCCTCACTCAGGAGAACCTCGATACATGTTTCCCCTCTCCCTCGTGTTTCTTAAGTCTCTCTCTTTCTCAATTCAGCCTTTAAACATGTTCAAGTCTCTTGTACCATAAAAAATTACCATATTTACAATAGTATCAGAAAGAATCTTTAGGAATAAATTTAACCAAGGATGTGCAAGACTTGCATACTGAAAACTACAAAACACTACAGAATAAAGAAGACCTAAATAAATGGAAAGACATCCTATGTTCATGGATTGAAAGATTTAATATTAAAATAGCAATACTACCCAGAGCCATCTACAGATGGAATGCAATTCCTATCAAAATCCTACTAATCTTTTTTTCAGAAAAGGAAAAGCTGAACCTATACTCATTTGGCTATGAAACTCACATAGCCAAAACAGTCTTGAAAGAGGAAAACAAAGTTGGACTTAACACCTCCCAGTTTTAAAACTTACTACAGGAGTTCCCGTCGTGGCGCAGTGGTTAACGAATCCGACTAGGAACCATGAGGTTACGGGTTCGGTCCCTGCCCTTGCTCAGTGGGTTAACGATCCGGCGTTGCCGTGAGCTGTGGTGTAGGTTGCAGACACGGCTCGGATCCCGAGTTGCTGTGGCTCTGGCGTAGGCCGGTGGCTGCAGCTCCGATTCAACCCCTAGCCTGGGAACGTCCATATGCCTCGGGAGCGGCCCAAGAAATAGCAACAACAACAACAACAAAAGACAAAAGACAAAAAAAAAAAAAACTTACTACAAATTGACTAGTCAAAACATGTGGTACTGGCATAAGGATAAACATATAGATCACTGGACTAGAACTTAGAGTACAAAATAAACCCAAACATCTATGGTCAATTGATTTTCAACAGACCTGCCAGCACCATTAAATGGAAGAAAGAACAGCCTCACAACAATAGTTCTGGGAAAACTGGTTAGCCACATGCAAAAGAATGAAGTTGAATCTTTTACCTTACACCAGAAACAAAAATTCACTCAAAATGGATCAAATACCTAAATGTAAGAGCTAAAACAATAAAAATTTGGGGTGAAAACATAGGGGTAAATCTTTGTGGCCTTGGATTTGGCCATAGATTTTTTTGTTGTTGTTGTTGGGGGGGGGCTACACCCATGGCATGTGCTAGTTCCTGGGCCAGGGATCAAACCCACACCACAGTAGTGACCCAAGAGTGTTGCAGTGACAATGCCAAATCCTTAACCATCTGTGCCACAAGGGAATTCCTGGCCATGGATTCTTATATATTACACCAAAAGCACAAGCAACAAAAGAAAAAGGATAAATTGGACTTTATTTTTAAAAAGTCTTTTTTTTTGCATCAAGGGACACCATCAAGAAAGTGAAAAAAATGACCTAGGAGAAAATATTTGTAAATCATCTATCCAATAAGGGACTTGTATCTAGAAAATAAAGAATTCCTGGAGTTCCCATCGTGGTGCAACGGAAATGAATCCAACAAGGAACCATGAGGTTGTGGGTTCAACCCCTGGCCTTGCTCAGTAGGTTAAGGATCCCACACAGACGTGGCTCGCATCCAATGTCACTGTGGCTGTGGCTGTGGTATAGGCTGGCAGCTGTAGCTCTGATTGAACCCCTAGTCTGGGAACCTCCATATGCTGTGGGTGTGGCCCTAAGAAGCAAAATAAAATAAAATTCCTACAACTCAACAACAAAAGACAAACAACACAATTGAAAAATGGGCAAAGAGCTTGAGTAGAAATTTCTCCAAAGAAGATATACAAATGACCCTGAAGCATAGGAAAAAAAATGTCCAGTATCAATTATCAGGGAAATGCGAATTAAAACCACAATGAGATACCGCTTTATACCCACGAGGATGGCTGTAATAAAATAAAGGAAAATAAGTTCTGGTAAGGATATAGAGAAATTAGAACTTTTGTACATTGCTAATGGGAATGTAAAACAGTGTAGCCACCATGGAAGTTGGTTTGACATTTTTTCTAAAAGATAAACATACAATTGCTACATGACCCTGCAATTCCACTCTTAGGCATATGCACAAAAGGATTGAAAAAAGGTATTCAAACAAATACTTGTACATAAGTGTTCATAATAGTACTATTCACAATAGCCAAAAGGTGGAAACAACCCAGATATTCATCAGCTAATGAGAGGAAAACAAAATTGTGGTATATCTATAATGAAGGAATATTATTCAGACATAAAAAGGAATATAGTAGTGATATCTTCTTAAATGTGGATGAACCTTGAAAGCGTTATGTGAAGTGAAATAAGCCAGACACAATAAACCATATATTGTATGATTCCACTTACATGAAAATGTCCAGAAAAGGTAAATTTTTATAGACAGCAGAGTTTGGGCACGGGGAGGGAATGGGAAGTAACTGGATAATGAATATAAGGTTTCCATTTGGGGTGAGAAAATGTGTAACTAGATAAAAGTGATGGTTGCACAACATTATCTATGTACTTTCAGCGAACTGTACACTTTAAAATGGTTACTTTTAGACACCTACGGTCAATTAATCTTCAACAAAGGAGGCAAGAATATAAAATGGGAAAAAGACAGTTCTTTTGAGAAAGTGGTGCTGGGAAAACTGGACAGCCGCGTGTAAATGAGTGAAACTGGAACACAACCTCACACCATGCACAGAAATAAACTCAACATGGCTTATAGACTTAAACATAAGACAAGACACCATCAGACTCTTGGAAGAGAACATAGCCAAAACATTCTCTGACATCAAGCTTACAAATGTTTTCTCAGGTCAGTCTCCCAAGGCAACAGAAATAAAAGCAAGAATAAACCAATGAGACCTAGTCAAACTGACAAACTTTTGCACAGCAAAGAAAACCATTAAAACAAAACAAAACAAACAAAACAAAAAGACAGCCTATGGAATGGGAGAAAATAGTTTCAAAAGATGCAACTGACAAAGGCTTAATCTCTAAAATATACAAACAACTTATACAACTTTTTTGCTTCTTATACAACTCAAAAGCAAAAAAGCCAACAACTGAAAAACGGGCAAAAGACCTGAATAGACATTTCTCCAAAGATATACAGATGGCCAAAAAGCACATGAAAAAATGCTCAACACCACTGATTATTAGAGAAATGTAAATCAAAACTACTATGAAGTACCACCTCACACCCGTCAGAATGGCCATCATTAATAAGTCCACAAATAGCAAATCCTGGAGAGGGTGTGGAGAAAAGGGAATACTCTTGCACTGCTGGTGTGAATGTAAATTGGTACAACCGCTATGGAAAACAGTATGGAGGTACCTCAGAAAACTACAGATAGAACTACCATATGACCCAGCAAGCCCACTCTTGGGCATATATCCGGACAAAACTTTCCTTGAAAAAGACACATGCACCCGTATGTTCATTGCAGCACTATTCACAATAGCCAAGACACAGAAACAACCCAAATGTCCATCGACAGATGATTGGATTAGGAAGATGTAGTATATATATACAATGGAATACTACTCAGCCATAAAAGAACAAAATAATGCCATTTGCAGCAACATGGATGGAACTAGAGACTCTCATACTAAGTGAAGTAAGTCAGAAAAAGAAAGACAAATACCATGTGATATCGCTTACATCTGGAATCTAATATATGGCACAAATGAACCTCTACACAGAAAAGAAACTCATGGACTTGGAGAAGAGACTTGTGGTTGCCAAGAGGGAGGGGAAGGAAGTGGGATGGACTGGGAGTCTGGGGTTAAAATATGCAAACTATTGCCTTTGGAATGGATAAGCGATGAGATCCTGCTGTATAGTACTGGGAACTATAACTAGTCACTTGTGATGGAGCCTGAAAATGTGATAATGTGAGAAAAAGAATGTATGTATGTGTGACTGGGTCACTTTTCTGTACAGTGGAAAATTGACGGAACACAGTAAACCAGCTATAATGGAAATAAAAAAATGGTTACTTTTGTGCATTTTACCTCAATTTTTAAAATAATTTCCTCTATTTCTTAAAAAGTTAAACATAAATTTACCATGTGACCCAGAATTTCCACTCCTAAATATTACCTAAGAGAAATAAAAACATATGCCTGCATAAAAAATTGTACTTGGATGTTCATAGCATTATTTATAATAACTCAAAGATGGAAACAACCCAAATGTCCACCAACTGGTGAATGCAAGAACAAAATGTGATATATCCATACTATTCGGCAATAAAAAACAATGAAGTGATGATACATGCTACTCTGTGTATGAATCTTTAAAAAATTTGCTCAACAAAAAAAGTCAGGCATACACACACAAAACCATGTATTATGAGTCCATTTATATAAAATTTCCAAAAGTTGCAAATCTATAGAGGCAGAAAGTAGATTAGTGGTTGCCTGGGGCTGGGGGTAAGGATGAGGACTGACTATAAATGGGCACAAGATACCTTTCTGGGGAGATAGAAATGATCTAAAAGTGGACGGTGGTGATAGTAGTACAATTCTATAAATATGCTAAAATTAATTGAATTATATACTTAAAGCAGGTGAATTTTATGCTATGTAAGGCTGTTTTATTAAAAAAACAATAACAATACAATAACATTCCATCCAATAGAAGTGAAATACATATTCTCCTCAAGCCCACGTGGAACATTTTCCGGGATAGGTCATATGTTAGGCCACAGAAAAGACTTGATAAATTTAAGATGATTGTAATCATATCAAGCATCTTTTTCAACCACAATGGTATGAAACTAGAAATCAATTACAAGAAGAAAACTGGAAAATTCACAAATATGTGGAGATTAAACAACATGCTAGTGCTTGTTCTCTTGTGGCAGGGCAGGTTAAGGATCTGGTGTTGTCACTGCAGTGGCTCAGGTCACAGCTGTGGTGTGGGTTTGATCCCTGGCCCAGGAACTTTCACATGCAGCCGGCACAGCTAAAAACAAAAAAAACCCACCGTGCTGCTGTATAATCAATGGCTCAAAGAAGAAACTGAAAGAGAAATAAATGTCGTGAGACAAATAAAGTGGAAAGACAACATACTTTATGCGATACAGCAGTTCTAAGAAGGAAGTTCATAATGATAAACACCTCCATTAAGAAAAAAGATTGTGGCGTTCCTGTCATGGCTCAATGGAAATGAATCTGACTAGCATCCATGAGGACGCAGGTTCGATCCCTGGCCTCGCTCAGTGGGTTAAGGATCTGGTGTTGCCGTGAGCTGTGGTGTAGGTCACAGACACGGCTCGGATACAGAGTTGCTGTGGCTGTGGCTGTGGCTGGCAGATGCAGCTCTGATTTGACCCCTAGCCTGTGAACATCCATATGCCACAAGTGCAGCCCTGAAAAGACAAAAAAAAAAAAAAAATATCTTGGGAGTTCCCATTGCAGCTCATTGGTAACAACCCCAACTAGTATCCATGAGGACATGGGTTCAATCCTTGGCCTCACTCAGTGGGTTAAGGCTCTGGCATTGCAGTGAGCTGTGGCATAGGTCTCAGACATGGCTTGGATCCTGTGTTGCTGTGGCTGTGGTGTAGGTCGGCAGCTGCAGCTCTGATTTAACCCCTAGCCCAGGAACTTCCATATGCCTCGGGTATGGCCCTAAAAAGCAAAACAAGAGAAAAGAAAAAGAAAGAAAAAAAGATCAAAGATTGTAAATTTTAAAATCTAACTTTACACCTCAAAGAACTAGAAAAAGAAGAACAAACCAAGCCCAAAGTTAGTAAGAAGGAAGGAAATAACAAAGACCAGAGTGGAAATACATGAAATAGAAGCTAAAAAGACCATGAAAAGAACCAATGAAACTAAGAGCTGGTTTTTGGAAAGATAAACAAAATAAACAAACCTTTAGCTAGACTTACCAAAATAAGAGAGAGAGAAAACTCAAATAAGTAAAATTAGAAATGAAAAAGGAGTCAGATGTGCACAGGATAAGTGACTACTATGAACAAGTATATGCTAATAAATTGGACAACCTAGAATAGATAAATTCCTGGAAACATACAATTTACCAAGACTGAATCAGGAAGAAATATAAAATCTTAACAGTTTAACTACCAGCAAGGGAATTGAATTAGTAATCAGAAACCTTCACCAGACCAAACAGCCTCACTGGTGAATCCTACCAAACATTTAAAGAAGAATAAATATCAGTCCTTCTCAAATTCTTCCCAAAAATAGGAGAAAATGCTCCCAATCTCATTTTATGAGGTCAGCATTACTCTGATACCTGTCCAGATAAGGACACTAGAAGAAAAGAAAATTATATGTCAATACCCTGAATTCAACACTACATTAAGAGGATACTACATGCTCAAGTGAGATTATTTCAAGGATAAAAGGATGGTTCAACATTCACAAACCAATCACATTAACAAAATGAAGTATACAAGTCATATGATCATCCTAATAGATGCAGAAAAAGCATTTGACAAAATTCAACATCATTCATAAATAAAAATTTTCAATAAACTGGGTATAGAGAGAATGTCCTGCAACATAATAAGAGCCACATATGACAAGTTCACAGATAACATTATATTCATTATACTCTTACAGAAAAAGCTTTCAGTTTTTCCTCTAAGATAAGGATGATCACTTTCGCCACTTTTATTCAACATAGTACTAGAAGTTGTAGCCAGAGCAATTAGGCAAAAAAAAAAAGAAAGAAAGAAAGGGTATTCATATTGGTAAAGGGAGAAGTAAAACGGTCTCTATTTGCAGGTGACATGATAGATCCAAAACCCTAATGATTCTACACACACAACAACAACTATTAGAATTTATCAGCAAACTCAGTAAAGTCTCAGGATACAAAATCAATACACAAAAATATTCAGCTATATTTCTATACACTAACAATGAACTATCAGAAAAGAAATTAAGAAAACAATTCCACTTACTTTTTTTTTTTTTTTTACACCATGCCTGCAGCAGGTGGAAATTCCTGGGCCAGGGATCGAATTCATACCACAGCAGTGACCTGAGCTAATTTAGTGACAATGCTGGATCCTTAACCTACTGCACCACAAGGAAACATTCTCATTTACAATTGCATCAAAAAATAAATAAATAAATAAAATACCTAGGAATAAATTTAACCAAGGAAGTGTAAGATCTGTACCCTGAAGGCTATAAGACATCTATGAAAGAACTAGAAGAAGACACACAAAGAATGGAAAGATATTCCATGCTCGTGGATTGGAAGAATTACTATTATTAAAATGGTGATACTGGAGTTCCCGTCGTGGTGCAGTGGTTGATGAATCCGACTAGGAACCATGAGGTTTCGGGTTAGGTCCCTGCCCTTGCTCAGTGGGTTAAGGATCCGGCGTTGCCGTGAGCTGTGGTGTGGGTCGCAGACAGGGCTTGGATCCTGCATTGCTGCGGCTCTGGCGTAGGCCGGTGGCTACAGCTCTGATTGGACCCCTAGCCTGGGAACCTCCATATGCCGTGGGAGCGGCTCAAGAAAAGGGAAAAAAAAAAAAAGTGGTAATACTACCCAAAGCAATATACACATTCAGTGCAATCCCTATCAAAATTTCAATGGCGCTTTTTTCATGGAAACAAAACAAACAATCCTAAAATTTGTTGGAACCGCAAAAGACTCTAAATAGCCAAAGCAATCTTGAGAAAGAAGGACAAAGCTGGAAACATCACCCTCTGTCATGGGCAAACAACTTGAGAACATTGTTTGCATTCCTGTCCATATTTCTTGTTCACTGTTTTCTTCTTTATCTTTTTTCCCTCTGGTCACATCTTAACTCTTGCATTTTGCCATCCACTCCTTCCTTCTTAACCCATTGTAATTTGCCATCCACCCCCATCACTCCATGTTCTCTACAAGACTGCTAGTGTCCTTGTTGCTGCATCAGCCTTATTTTTATGTAATATTTGGCACGTTGACCACTCCTTCCATTTTGGAAGATGATTTGCCCTTGGTTTCTATGAAATTACACTCTCCTGGTTCTACTCTTTACTCTGTCTCAGTGAATTGTTCCATCATTCAGCCAGCCACCTCAGTCAAAATCTAGGCTTTCTCTTTGACTATTAACTACCACATGCAATCCATTCACTAATCATGCTGATTTTCACCTCCTAAATATTCTCTTATTCAGAGATTCTACCAGGGGTTCATGGACTCTGGAAGGTTTCAGAGAATTTACGAACATACTGAATTTTTAGGCAAAATTTGGTAAGACTGTGTGTGTTAGCATTTTTCTGGGCAGAATGTGAAAGACATAGCTTTCATTACATTCTCAGACAGGTCTGCGACTCAACAAAACAGTTAAACACCATTGCAATAACCTCATTCATTTATCTTCACCCATATCCCCTCCACTCCACTCTGACCAAATGTAGTCACTACAAAGAACTGTTTTTTTGCAACTAGAGATTTTCATACTAAGTGAAGTAAGTTGGAAAGAGAAGGACAAATATCATATGATATCACTTACATATGTGGAATCTAAAACATGGCACAAATGAACCTATCTACAGAACAGAAACAGACTCACGGACATAGCAAACAGACTTGTGGTTGCCAGGGGTGGGCGGGGGGTGGAGGGAAATGGACTAGGAATTTGGGATTAGTAGGTGCAAACTATTACATTTAGAATGGATAAACAACAAGGTCCTATTTCATAGCACAGGGAACTATTTACATTCTCCTGGGATAGACCATGATGGAAAATAATACAGGAGTTCCTGTAGTGGCTCAGCGGTTAACGACCCCGACTAGCATTCATGAGGACCTGGGTTCGATCCCTGGCCTTCCTCATTGAGTTAAGGATCTGGCGTTGCCGTGAGCTGTGGTGTAGGTTGCAGATGAGGCTCAGATCCCATGCTCCTCTGGCTGTGGTGTAGGTTGGCAGGTGTAGCTCAGATTCAACCCCTAGCCTGGGAACCTCCACATGCTTTGGGTAGGGCCCTAAAAAGATAAAAAAAATAAATAAATAAAAAGAATTACTTAAAAAAAAGAAAATAATATAAAAAAGAACGTATGTATATGTATAACTGAGTCACTTTCCTGTATAGCAGAAATTGGCACAACATTGTAAATTGACTATAATAAAAATATTTTTTAAAAGAACTATTTCTCCATATAACAGTCTCTCTGCTCTCTTTGGTCCACAAATAAGGAGGGAATATTGCTGAAGACATGGACCAAGGCTAGCAGGGATGGATGCACTCTGTTTCAGGGGGCTCCTGTGTGCCATTGTGGCCTGCTCCTCTCCCATCTTTCTTCCAACAGATCATTTACTCTTTGTCTTTTCCTCCCTTCCCCTCCTCCTTCTTCAACTTCTCCTTTTCTCTTTTATGCATTCTTTCTCTTCCCCAGATTCTCCCTCATGATTTATTAACCTGTTAATTATAGGATAATCATATCTTTGACCACAGTGCTTGAAGCCTCTTAAAATCAAGACTAGAGAGGCAGCATTCACCTTGCTCATTAGCTCTTACATGCAGAATCCCCAGCACACTCTCCATAGATGAGGAAAGGGGAGTTGAGGTGGGGAGTGCTGAGCTTGGAGATATGAGGTCAATAAGTAGGGAGATCCTAGGAGTTCCCGTCGTGGCTCAGTGGTTAACAAATCTGATTAGGAACCATGAGGTTGTGGGTTCGATCCGTGGCCTTGCTCAGTGGGTTAAAGATCCGGCGCTGCCATGAGCTGTGGTGTAGGTCGCAGATGCAGCTTGGATCCTGCGTTGCTGTGGCTCTGGTGTAGGCTGGCGGCTATAGCTCCGATTAGACCCTAGCCTGGGAACCTCCATGTGCCTCAGAAAGGGCCCTAGAAAAGGCAAAAAAAAAAAAAAAAAAAAAAAAAAAAAGACAAAAAAAAAGTAGGGAGATCCTAGCCCCAGGTATAGCTGTAATGAGTTAGGAGAAATATGTGGGCCAGGTCAAGGAATCATAGACCTTATAGCTTTTTTTTTTTTTTCATAGAACTTATAGCTTTTAATTCAAACTTAAAATCTGGAAGAAATTTTAAAAGGTATCTAACCCAATCTTCCTCTCATCTCATCCTTCTTTATTCCTTTCTTTTCTTCACCCCATACATCCATCAACAATTTTTTTGCTCTATCTTAAAATTTATTCCATTCTGTTCCTTTGATTTATGTGTCTATTCTTTCTTTAAAACCATTGTCCTATGTACTGTAGTTTTATAGTACTGTAGCTATCTTAAAAATTGGGTAGAGTGAATCCTCCAAATTTGTTCTTCTTGAGTATTGCTTTGGTTGTGCTAGGTATTTTGCTTTTCCATATGAACTTTAAAAGTATTTTGCCTATATCTACAAAATAGCTTAGTGAGGTTTTGACCAAAATTATGTTGAATCTGGAGTTCCCGTGGTGGCTCAGTGGTTAACGAATCCACCTAGGAACCATGAGGTTGCGGGTTTGATCTCTGGCCTTGTTCAGTGGGTTAAGGATTAGGTGTTGCCGTGGCTCTGGCGTAGGCCGGTGGCTACAGCTCCGATTCAACCCCTAGCCTGGGAACCTCCATATGCCGCTGGAGCGGCCCAAAAAAAATGGCAAAAAGACAAAAAAAAAATTATGTTGAATCTATAGATCAAGTTGGGAAAAACTTATATTTTTTTTGTTTTTGTCTTTTGTTGTTGCTGTTGCTATTTCTTGGGCCGCTCCCTCGGCATATGGAGGTTCCCAGGCTAGGGGTCTAATTGGAGCTGTAGCCGCCGGCCTACGCCAGAGCCACAGCAACTCGGGATCCGAGCCGCGTCTGCAACCTACATCACAGCTCACGGCAAACACCAGGTCCCCAACCCACTGAGCAAGGCCAGGGATCGAACCCGCAACCTCATGGTTCCTAGTCGGATTCGGTAACCACTGCGCCACGACGGGCACTCCGAAATTTCAAATTATAATTTTTATTATTGGCATATAGGAGAGCAATTGATGTTTGTGTATTGGCCTTGTATTCTGTAGCCTTGCTATATACACTCTCATTAGTTGCAGAGAGGTGTTTTTTCATAGATTGTTTGGAATTTGCCATAATCCTACATATTTTGATAAATTGCATTTTCATTTAACTCAAAATATTTAAAAATTTCTCTTGAGACTTCTTCTTTGATCCATATGTTATTTAGAAATATGCTGTTTAATCTCTAAACATTTGGGAATTTCCTGGAAATTTTTGTTACTGATTTCTAGTTTAATTCCACTGTGGTATGAGGGCATACTTCGTAAGATTTCTGTTCTTTTAAATTTGTTAAGATATGACCATTTCCGTTGTTGCTCAGTGGTAATGAACCTGACTAGTATCCATGAGGACACGGGTTTGATCCCTGGCCTTGATCAGTGGGTTAAAGGATCTGGTGTTGCTGTGAGCTGTGGTGTAGGTTACAGATGCAGTTTAGATCTAGCATAGCTGTAGCTGTGGTGTAGACCAGCTCCAATTCTACCCCTAGCCTGGGAATTTCCATATGCCATGGGTGTGGCCCCTCCCCTCCAAAAAAGACAAAAAAATTGTTAAGGTGTGTTTTATGGCCCAGAATATGGTCTTTCTTGGTGAGTGTGTATTACAAGCTTGAGAAGAATGTACATTCTGCTGTTGTTGGAGGGAGTCTATAATTGCCAATAAGATCAAATTGATTGATAGTGCTGTTCAGGTAAAAATAGATACCAAATCTTTCCTCTTATCTTTCTCTATCATCACTATCCTAGCCCAGGCTATCATGGTCTCTTGCCAAGACCTCCTAACTGGTCTCATCACTAGCTTCCTAACCTGTTTCCAGTTTTGCCCCCACTATAATCCATTCTCCAGACATCAGACAGAATGATCATAGTCAAGTCACTCTCAGTTCAGAACCCTCCAAAAACTTGTTATTGTACCTAGAATAAATACCTTGCCATGCCTGACGTGGTCCTACACAGGCTCGCTCCAGAATTTCTCTCCTACCTCATAGTACCCGTCTGCCCTCTTGCTCTCTCTAGTCAGACTTCTTGAAATCCTTGAATACATCAAACTCATTGCCACTCTTGGGCTTTTGCTCTTGTGTTTCACCCTCCCTGGGATGGTGTGCCTCTGGATCTTCCTGCCTTCTTGTCATTCAATCTAGCCTTAACTGTCACCTCAGAGAGACCTTCCTTGACTACTCTATTTAATCTTCTAGCCTATAAGTGCCAATGCAATCAAGTTGATTGATAGTGCTGTTCAGGTAAAAATATATCCCAAATCTGTCCAGGGATTTTCCCTGACTATTCTATTTAATCTTGTTCCCCAGTCACACTACCTTTGTACATCTTTTTTTCATTCGTCTTCAGAGCTTTCTGAAATGATCTCATTCCTGTCTTTGTTGGTTGTTTGTATCTGTCATCTTTCTCTAAAATGTGAGCACTGGAAGAGCAGAGACCCTCTTCAACACTGAATTGTCAGCACCTAGAACAGTCTGGCACCTAAATATTCACTGAATGGCTGCACTTCTCTTTGAACATTTCCAGTAACTTGGAGCCGATTACTTTGATCCATGAGGCAGCCAACGCATCTTTGGATGATTTTGAATGTTAGAAATTGTGTCTTTCTACTGAGCTAAGTACTGGATTCTTGACCATATAAACAGATTAGAAGAGGGGGAAAAACGTATGATCATTACAAAAGATGCTAAGGAAGCCTCTGATGAAATTTAACATCTGAGAGTGACTGAAAAAAGCTCTAAGCATATTAGGAATAAGAGGGAACTTCCTTAAGCAGATTAAAAAGCATCCTCTAAAATCCTACAGCAAACATATGTAATGATTAAACATCGAAACTTCTCCTTTTACGATAAGCAACAAGACAAAAATACCCATTATTGGCCCTTTTGTTCAGCATTGAATTGGAGATCCCTCATATTAAAGGAAGGAAATGAAATAGCAGGAATAGGGATTTGGAAGGAAGAAACAAAACTCTCATTTTATTTTATTATTTTTTTTTCTTTTTTAGGCCTCACCCGCAGCATATAGACATTCCTAGGTTGAATCAGAGATGCAGCTGTCAACCTATGCCACAGCTACAGCAACTCGGGATTTGAGCCGCATGTACGATCTATACCACAGCTCATGGCAACACCAGATCCTTAACCCACTGAGCAAGGCCAGGGATCGAACCTGAATCCTCATGGATATTAGTCAGGTTCTTAACCCGCTGAGTCACGACGGGAACTCCAAAACTGTCATTTTAATCTGCTTTCTCATATCTTTCACCCACTGGTCTTTGGTTTCCTGGAGGCCCACAGACCAAAGCTGTCCCTTCTTCATGACAGTCCAGGTCTTCTTCTGGCTCTGGGCCTCAGTCACTTCATCTTGAAAATGAAGGGTTGGACAAGGTTATCCCAAAAGCTCCTTGTGGTTCCATCTTTCCATAATTCTTTGAGCCCATACCGTCTCTCCTGCAGGCTAAACATCTCTGTTTTCCTCAACAGTCACCAATAGTGATGACTTCCAGAGCCCTCCTTTTCTATCAACACACTCCATCTGGGGGAGGGGACAGACACCCGGAGGCATATGGAGTTCCCAGGCCAGGGATCAGATCTGAGCTGCAGTTGTGACCTATGCCTTAGCTGCAGCAAAGCTGGATCCTTAACCCACTGTGCTGAGCTGGGCATCAAACCTGCATGCCAGTGCTCCAGAGATGCCACCAATCCTGTTGTGCCACAGCAAAACCTCCACAATCCATTTTTAAAAGAATATATGGTACCCAAAACTGGGGCAGAAAGTGAAAAAAGGATAGGGCCCATGAAGATTGAAGTTGAGGGAGTTAGATTGAAAACACAGTATAGGAATGAAATGGTAGAGAGAGGCAGCAGAGGGAATGGATCAGGATGTGGGGGTGCAGAGGACAGCATCTGAGGAGAAGTTACCTGGTTGGGGGAGAGCTCCTTGACCTCTTTCCCTGGGGTAACAGGAGGATCCCCGGCATGGTTTGGGGGACAGCAATGGGAACCGAACTTGTGCTTCTGTGGCACTTGGTGGTTCTGTCAGTCCTTCCTTCCAGCTACCCTTGGGCTCCAGGACCCTCCCTCCCCATAGCTGGGGCAGAGGGAGAAGGAATGACAAAAGCCAGCTCAGGATGGGAAGGGAGGCTGCACAGAGCCAGGTCCCTGTCCAGGAGGCAGGAGCAGCCGCCACAGTGGGAGGGAGCAGCAAGCCAACAGCTGAGTGAGACAAGGCCTGGGTTATTTTTTTTCCAGTTTGTTGGCATGTGGGTGGATTTTTCTCCTTTTTTCTTCTCTCCTGCTCTCTGCCGTTTCCACAGAGATGTGGGAGTTTGCAAATTTGTCTCAGTGGAGGGTAGAGGCAAGAGCTGATTTGGGGGGTCCTTGTTAGGGACCAGGGGAGCAATTCAGGCAGCAAGAAAACTAGGATCCATTCCCTGATGATATCACTGGGGCGAGAAAGGCTCTCACTCCCTCTCTCCTTTTCCCGTGAAGCAGCAGGGGTGGCTTCTCACCTCTGTTCAACTCTTGGCTCTAAAATCCATCCCACTTGGTTATTGCAAAAGGCTCTCTCCACTTCTTCCCTTGCTCTGCAATGCCAAAGGCCCTTTCCCTCAGGGCCTTGGACAAACTATGGGCACACCTGCGACTCTTCTGCCTCAAGGTTCCTTCCTTTCCAGTATGACCAGGGATTGGGAGTGGGGGCTGAGGAGCTTTCCTTTCTTCCTAGTTATACATTTAAAGATTAAAAAAAAAAAAAAAGTACTTATAGCACATGCTAAGTGCCAAATGAGTGTTTCAGGCTTTCAGAATTAAGGGCTGAAAGAATTGAGGTCTGGGTAATTTACGAAAGGCTTCTAGAAGGATGCAGGACCTAGAAAAACTGAGACAGTATGTGAGGGCATGCCAGGCAGAGGCAAAGAGCACAGGGCTGTGGGTCTGGATACCTAGATGCTGATCCCGGTTCTGCCATTAACTTGTGATGTGATGTTGAAAAAGGAAGTTACTTCTCTTCTCTGGGGCTGTCTTTCCTCATCTGGAAAACAGGCTGAATCTCTAAAGCTCTACAGATTTGTGGAGTCTGAATCCTGATTCCTGGCTTGGGGGTTATGCGCCATCTAATGAGATCATGTGTATCCAGAATGTGTTGAACACTGTCGAGGGGTTATACGACCAATGGTCGCAGTTTGCCTGGGACTCAGAGGGTCCCTGGGAAGCAGAACTTCAGTGCTGAAACAATCCTGGGCAAACCAGGATAGTTGATCACCCTTGCTAGGAGACCCCATCCACTACCTGTTAGGATCCTTATTGCTATCAGTATCATCATTATCATTATCATTACCACTAGAGGGCAACACTCTCTTATGCCTGAAAACAGGTCTTGCCCCCCCCCCCCCCCACCGCCAGCCAAAAGGTACAGAACTATCCCCTCATTCCAGGACCGATCAAATCCTCTCAGTCCTTCTCCTGCAAAGAAGAACACGGAGGAACAGAGAGATCTGTGACCCTTGAATCTCAGGAGTCTCCTTTTGGCCTTGCCAGCTGCTTGTGCTCTGATTTTACCAATTGTGAGCTGGCTTTCTCCTTCCTAAAGAATTGATTTCCATATTAACCTTCCAGCTATTATTACATCAAATTGTAGTTACAATTTACCTATCTACGTACTCCATTCAATTGTTGATTCATGCATTCAACAAACTTGGAGTGCTTATTGCTTACCTACCATTTTGCAGGCTTTTCGCCAGACTCGTGGTACTGTGTGTGGGGGGCGGGGGGAGGGGGCACAAAACAGACGGAATATCTGCCCTTGTAGAGCTAACAGTCTAGTTGAGGGAGGTGGGAGGGAAGCAAACAAAGAACCACACAAATCAATACGTAATTACACGCTTGCTAAGTTCAAGGAAGGAGAAGGACTCACCGAAAGCGTATATCAGAGGGATCTGCCTCATCTGGGAGTGAGAGAAGGTACCGCTGATGAACTGACATTTGAACTGAGATCTGAAGAATGAATAGGCGGTAAGTAGGCAAAGGCAGCAGAAAAGAGCTTTCTATGCCAAAAGAACAGCAGGTGTGCAGGGCCTGAAAGGGGAAGAGCCCAGCTCCCAGGAGGAGCTGTTTGCTTCTTGAGGGCACAGCCTGTCTCTTGTTCATCTCTTGTTATAGCTCCAGGCCTGGCATACAGACATGCCAAATAAATGTCTGTGGAATTGAATTGGATGAAATTTTGTCATGGAAATTATCATAGGTTGGAGGTCAAAAGATGTAACCTCTGGTTCCACCTGTTCTGGGCAATTTGATTTTCCAACTGCTTACGGTACACAAACCGTGGGCTGGGACCTGGGTCCAGTCCAGGTGGGGGGACTGAAAGGCAAACGAAAGGGTTTCTGTCCTTCAGTAGACAGGCTCCTTCCACTCTCTGGGCCTCTTTTTCTTTGGTTCTAAAATGAAGGGTTGAGGAGTTCCCGTCGTGGCGCAGTGGTTAACGAATCCGACTAGGAACCATGAGGTCGCGGGTTCGGTCCCTGGCCTTGCTCAGTGGGTTAATGATCCGGCGTTGCCGTGAGCTGTGGTGTAGGTAGCAGACTTGGCTCAGATCCGATGTTGCTGTGGCTCTGGCGTCGGCTGGTGGCGGTAGCTCCAATTGGACCCCTAGCCTGGGAACCTCCATATGTCGTGGGAGCGGCCCTAGAAAAGGCAAAAGGACAAAAATAAATAAATAAAATTCCTAGAAGATAACATAGGAGAAAAAACCATAAAAACTATAAAATGAAGGGTTGAGGTTATGGACCTCTAAGGCCCCTTCTAGCTGTCATAGTCTTGACCTGCCCCTCCCAGAATACCTGCCAGTTAGATGGGGTTAGATGGCAGTGGGAACAGTGGAGCAGATGCTTCCATTTCTCCTGCCCTCTGGGGTGCCACATAGAATAGGATGGGGGAAACACAGACTTGGGTTCTGTTTATGGATCATTCTCCCTTTTACAAAGCTCTCTTGGGAGCAGTTAGGGTTCACTGCTTTTGGTCAGAATGTTCCAGAATTCCATGAACTTTTGGTCCTTTCTTTCCTGTTTTCTCTCCCCATCTGCCCCCCTCCCCAGCCTTCTTTTCTACATCTAGAACTGTATTTTGCAGATGTCAGCTTATCCAACCAGTATTTACATTCCCTATGCAATAGACCCTCCAGATGAGGCTGTCCAGCCACTATTCGAAGACCTCCATTGACAGTGAACTCACCCTCCTCACTAGGCTTTGCCTATGAGAAGTTACTTCCCTCTGGGAATCTGTCTCCCTGTAATTTTCACCCAGTGCTTCTGGCTGTGCCTTTCAGAGCTAAACAGAATAATTCCTCTACATTGCCCCCGCTCCCGGACAGCCTATTGGACATTTGAAGCCAGAAATCACGTCTTCATAAGCCTACTCTCCTCCGGGCCAAATAGCATCTGTTCCTTCAAATGTTCTTCATTGGTTCAAATCCCCTTAGCATCTGTAAATATAGTTTAGTTTATGTAAGATTTATATCCCACCTACTTGATGGAGGATATTAGGCGACTCATCAGTTACAACATGAAAGAAAATTAGGGATAAAAATGTGGAAGAAAACAGATCAGAGACCATGTAAAGGAAGCACGAATAGATGTTGCCAGGTACCTAAAATGAACTGGATTATAATTGGACTCTGAATTTGGCTCGAAGTTTTATGGCAGCTAGGACAAAATTGGAAACACATTGGGTTATGTGGTTTTATGTTCTGACAGAATCGAGCTTACAAATCATCTTCAGAGAGAAATTTTTTCCTAAAACGAAACCCAGACTAGCCTATTAGGATTGCTTTCTGTGAGACTGTTGGAGACTGACAGGCACTTTGCGTACATCTTGCCCCTTCCCCCACTAGGGAAAAAGGGGCTAGAAGGATAATTAATTAATTAGTGAAATGCTGTCTCAGTTTTAAGCACCGCTCTCTTTAGGGATCCCCACAGGGATGAATCTTTCTTTTCTGTTCCTTTTTTCTTCTTCTATGTTCCTCACAGATGGTCACTTTCCTACCGTTCTGCTCTTTACAGTTGTCAATCTTAAGTCCCTTTGGAATACCCATCCTCAGGAAATAGCCCAAGTAAGGACTTGTAGCCTAGTGGTCACACAGCAATTATGTGCGAATCATTTCTCTCTGGTCCCAGCATCCTCATCTGAAAAATGAGGTAATATCTAAGGTCCCTTAAGCTTGAATAGTCTGAACTGTAAACTCTTCGAGGGAAAGACCAATGATTTTTTAAAAAATTTTATTTTCCCATCTTGTGTCTGGCAGCTAACAGTATAGGAGGAGATCTGCTTGTGGATAGAGCTGTGAGAATCCAATAGGAAAAACCAATTCGAACAGATGCCACCTTTGAATCTGAGGAAAATATTTCATGGCTTTCACCATCATGAGGAGTTCTTGTTGATTTGTTACTGGCAGCGGTGAGGTGTGGTTTTGGGGGTTCTTTCCTGCTTTAGCTCTGCATTCCTTGACAAAGCTGGCCCTGGGGTAAGGGAAATTGGAACAATCACACCGGGGGCTGAGGCTTCTGGGAAATGGCTCTGGGAGGCAGCAGGCAGGAAAAGAAGCCAGTGCCACAGCCTCTGCTGAACAACAGCTCACCAATACAAAAGTCACCGTATAGTGTGAAATATTCGGTACACCTAATATCCATGTGGAACCCCCATCTCCTCCTGCTCTAAAACCTTCCATGACTTTTCATAGCCTCTAACAGAAGGTCCAGATGCTCTAGTTTGGCTTGGGTGTCTTCTCTAAACAGAATCAACCCATCTCTTACAACGCACACACATGCACGCAGGCAGGCACGCATGCATGTGCTTCTCCTTCTCTCCTCAGCCAAACTACGTGTGGTTCCTTAAGCGCACAATTTTCCCGACTCGGTTCCTTTCGCATTCATGGCACATGGCTCCCTTCAATAAGTGTTTCTCAACTCTACCACTTCTACCTGTAGAAATCCTAAGCTCAGCTCAAATACCTTTATGTCTATAAAGACCTCCCAGCACCTCAGTCTTGGCGTCTCCAACACCTGTGCTTTGCATAGTCTGTCTCTTTGTGACTTACTATTGTAATTCTCTGACTAGACTGGGAGCTCCCTTAGGGCACGGGCTGTGTTTGATTCACCCAGACATCTCCATCTTCCTTCCCTGCTTTGTCTTTCTCCAGAGTGCCTACCACCATCTGGGTTAGTTTCCTGGGGCTATGGTAACAAAGTACCACAAACCGGCTGGCTTAAAACAACATTCACTCTCACAATTCTGGGGGCTATAAGTCCAAAATCAAGGTGTTGGTAGAGCCATGCTCAGGTCTATGAAAGCTGTAAGGAAGAATCCTTATTTTCCTCTTGCTTAGAGACCCCAGTCTTTGCCTCCATCTTCACATGGCACTGTGTGGGTGTGTATGTGGGTGTGTGTGTGTGCCCAAATTTCCCTTTTCTTTTTTCTTTTTTTTTTTTTGGTCTTTTTGCTATTTCTTTGGGCCGCTCCCTCGGCATATGGAGGTTCCCAGGCTAGGGGTCGAATTGGAGCTGTAGCCACCAGCCTACGCCAGAGCCACAGCAACGCAGGATCCGAGCCGCGTCTGCAACCTACACCACAGCTCACGGCAACGCCGGATCGTTAACCCACTGAGCATGGGCAGGGACTGAACCCGCAACCTCATGGTTCCTAGTCGGATTCGTTAACCACTGCGCCACGACGGGAACTCCCCCTTTTCTTTTAAGGACACCACTCATTAGATTAGGACCTATGCCAATAGAGTAGGACGTCACTTTAACTTGATTATATCTGTAAAAACCCTAATTTCCAGAATAGGTCACATTCATGGGGCAGACATCAAATTTGGGGAGATACTATTCAACCTGGTACATCATATGACATGTTCTGTGGGTCTTATTCTTTATTGTCTCTCTCCCCGACTAGAATGTCAGCTCTATGAGGTTCAGAACTGTTGCCTATTTTCTTCATTGCTAGAATACTGATTGACACATAGCAGGCAGTCAATAAATGTTTTGTGACCAAAACTTTGTACCTATCTGCCTCTGACTCTGCAAGGGTATCTGAGTGAGAGAAGCAGGGATAGGGACATGAATGCAGGCATTGCCTAGAACATCATAAATGCTCTGTAAATGTTTGCTGGATAAGAAGTTCCCTTGTGGCACAGTGGGTTAAGGACCTGGTGTTGTCACTGCTGCGGTTCAGGCCACTGTTGTGGTGCAGGTTTGATCCCTAGCCCAGGAACTTCCACATGCTGTGGGCTTGGCCAAAAAAGAAACGTTTGATGGATGAGTATTAGTATTTGATTGATATGTCAATTTAACCTTTATGGAGCACCTATGTTGTACAAGGTATTGGGGAAAGATACAGAGAAGTGAGAAGGAAACATCTGAGCATCCTGGCTATGCATATGTATGACCTCTGGGTTTCACTTTCCTCATCTGTAAGATGGAGGCAATGCCATTATCTACCTCATAAGATTCTCATGCAGATTAGGCATGTAAAGTACTTAGCACAGTGCCCAGCACAGGGTAAGCACCATAGATGTGATATTATTACTATAGTTACTGTTACATGCTAGACTCTATGCAAAGTGTTTTTAAAAATCAGCTTTATCGAGACACAATTCACAGACCATAAAATTCTCCCTTTTAAAATGTACAATTCAGTGGTTTTTAATTAACAGGGTTGTGCAACCATCACCAGCGTCTAATTTTAGAAAATTTTCATTCTCCCTCCTCGAAACCCCAGAGCAGTCACTCCTCTTTCCCCAACCCATGCCCTCACCCCTGACAACCGATACTCTACGTTTTGTCTCTATGGATTTTCTGATTCTGGAATTTTGTATAAATGGAATCATGCAGCATGTGGACTTTAGTGTCTCTTTTAGCATAATTTAGCATAAAGTTTTCAAGGTTCATCCATGTTTTAGCATGTATCAGTACTTCATTCCTTTTCTTAAAAATTGGGGTATAGTTGATTTGTAATATTATATAAGTTTCAGGTGTACAATACACTGATTCACAATTTTTAAAGCTTATACTCCATTTATAGTTATTATGAAATATTGGCTATATTCTCTGTGATGTGCAATATATCTTTGTTGCCTAGTAATTTTATACATAGTAGTTTGTATCTTTTAATTCCCTATCCCTATCTTGCCCCTTCACCCTTCCCTCTCCCCATTGGTAACCACTAGTTTGTTCTCTATATCCGTGAGTCCATTTCTTTCTTGTTATATTCACCAGTTAATTCTTAGGTTTTCTATATAAGCGACATGATACAGCTTTTGTCTTTCTCTGTCTGACATTTCACTAAGCACAATACCCTCCAAGTCCATCCATATTGTTGCAAATGGCAAAATTTCATTCTTTTTATGGTTGAGTAGTATTTCATCTTGTATATATCCCACATCTTTTTTTATCCGTGCATCTGTTGATGGAAACTCAGGTTGCTTCCCTATCTTTGCTATTGCAAATTACACTGCTATGAACATTGGGGTGCATGTATCTTTTCAAAGTAATGTTTTTGTTTTCTTTGAATACATACCCAGGAGTGGAGTTGCTGGATCATGTGGTAGTTCTATTTTCAGGAACTATATTGAGTTTTTTGAGGAACCTCTATATTGTTTTCCACAATGGCCGTACCAATTTACATTAAAGAAAAGGGTTCCCTTTTCTTTAAAATTTTTTTATTATAGTTGATTTACAATGTTCTGTCAATTTCTGCTATACAGCAAAGTGACCCAGTTATATGTTTATATACATGCATTATCTCCCATCATGTTCCAGCACAAGTGATTAGGTGTAGTTCCCTGTGCTATTCAGCAGGATCTCGTTGCTTATCCGTTCCAAATGCAATAGTTTGCATCTACTAATCCCCAATTCCCAGTTCCTCTCACTCCCTCCCCCTTCCTCTTGGCAACCACAAGTCTGTTCTCCCTGTCCATGAGTTTGTTTCTTGGGTTCCCTTTTCTTCACATCCTCGTCAACATTTGTTATTTGTGGTCTTTTTGATGATAGCCATTCTGACAGATGTGAGGTGATATCTCATTATGGTTTTGATTTGCATTCCTCTGATGATTAGTGATGTTCAACATCCTTTCATGTGCCTGTTGGCCACCTGTATGTCTTCTTCGGAAAAATGTTTATTCAGGTCTTCTGCCCATTTTTAATGAGGTTGTTTGGTTTTTTTGATATTGAGTTGTATGGGCTGTTTATATATTTTGGAACTTCATTCCTTTTTATGACTGAATAATATTCCACTGTGTGTCTATACCGCATTTTGTTCATCCATTCATCAACAGAGGAACATTTCATTGTTTTCACTTTTTGGCTATTATGAATAATGCTGCTATTAACATCATGTATAAGTTTTTGGGTGGACCTATGTTTTCATTTCTCTTGGGTATATTCCTAAGAGTTGATTCTAGGGTTACATGGTAAACCTACATTTAACATTTTGAGAAATTTCCAAACTGTTTTCCAAAGCAACCACACCATTTTACATTTCCACCAGCAAGGATTGAGGGTTCCAATTTCTCCATATGCTTGCCAATACTTCTCTTTGTCCTCTTTTCTTTTAACTATCTTTGTGGGTATGAAGTGGTATCTCTGTGTGCGTGTTTGTGTGTTAAGAAACTGATGTTTATTTTTCAACAGCTTTATTTCCATTTTCTGTTTAAGAACCTGTGGAAGACCAGCCTAAGACCACCCAGTGGTCGTTCCTACCCATTCAGTGGCTTGGGCAGCAGGAGCAGTCTTCAGTGGAGGGCTGAGCATTCTAATCTTCAGCAGAGAACTGCTGGATAGGCACAGAGGGCACTTACATGCTTTCAGACCAGCCTGTGCTCTCAGGATGGGTAGCAGTAAACTCAGGAGCTGGAGCGGTCCGTTTACCCTGAAAATCCTGCTCAGTCACAGCCATTCCCGCAGTGGCCTGTTTATCTTTTTCCATCTCTTTAGGGTCTCTGTAGAAGCTGAGATCAGGCTTGACCTCCTGTGGTGCTCACGGGAGATGATGCCACACACACGCAGAACTTCTCGGGCCACCATCTACCACATCAGACTCGCTGAGCGGGCTCCCTTGTCGTTGCATGGGGTGGCAGTGTCCACATGGCACAGAGGAGAATCTGTGTCACACAGAGCAACGGTGGGCATGGTAATATAAGACGCCTCTGTGAGAAGCTGGTGGTCAGCCGTGATATCAGTGACCACTGGAAATTGTGGCTCACAGAAGGCTGCCTGGATCTGGTTAAGGAAGATTCCAGGAGTGAAGTGGCCAGCAATAGGAATGGCCCCGGTGGCAGCAGCAAACTTCAGCACAGCTTGCTGGCCAGTATTCCTGGAGGATATGACACTGACATCAGCTGGGTTTTCAGTGGTACAAGCCACCAGCAGAACCTTCAGATTTATGATGTAGATGCCATCACTTTGCCTTTTGTATACATACTGTTCCATTTGTCAAAGTTGCTGCCAGCTAAGTGGGTTCCTGCTGCAAGGAATTTAAGGACTCCCTCCTCCTTCAGCTGCAGGACATCAAGGGCATTGGACATTGTGAAAGTTTCCCTTTAGGTTAGAACGGAAAGCTTGTGGTTTTGCTCTGCATTTGCCTGATGGCTAATGATGTTGAGCATCTTTTCCTGTGCTTACTGGTCATTTGGACATCTTGGAGACTAAATCTATTCAAATCCTTAAAGGGGCAACATTTTAAAAAACGGGTTGTCTTTTTGTTGTTGAGCTGTAAGACTTCTTTACATATTCAGATACCTCATTTGCAAGTATTTTCTTCCATTCTCCAGGTTTTCTTTTTTATGCCAAATGTTTTTGCATGCTTTTTTCCCAAGACCACCCCTGTGAGGTAGATGCTATTGAAAAGGAAATGGAAGTTCGGAGAGAAGCTGGAATTTAAATCCAATTCTGCCTGACTGAAAAACTCATGCTTTCTTGCTTTCTCTTCTACCCCGACCTGTTCACAAAGATGAAGGAAGACATGTTTCTGGCTTGGTCTAGCAGAGGACATGAAACAAGAACAAAAACGAATGCGCTATAAAGCAGAGTTCCACTTGTCCCACAAGCGTGGAGGAAGCGAGCACTTATGGCTAGGGAGATCAGGGCTGGCTTCAGTAAGGTGGCATTTAAATCTTGAAGGATGGGTACAGTTTCTTTGCATGGAGGTGAGCATTTCCAAAGGAGAGCAGAAAATGCGAGTTGAGCGAATGAAGGGAGCTTTGCTCCTAAGACTGGCTATGATGGGGAGTTCCAGGGCTTATTGGGGGGGGAAGATCCCGGGACTGCCTGTGATGTGGGCTAGAGAGAGGTCACCTGAGATAGGAGGTCCAGGAGTTGGACGGGATGGGGAATCTGACACTTGGAATTGGCAGAACTAAGGGATGGGGAGTCTGCGGTATGCCTGGACCTGGCATGGCGGTTCCTGGAATGTTTTAGAGGAGGATCTTGGGCCTGGTGGACCCTAGGGACATTGGAACAGAGTGGGATGGAGGGCTTCTTTAGGCTGCATTAAGTACGACCCTGGAACCGGTAGAATGGAGAAATCTCCCGCAGCCGCAGCCTGTGATGCGGCTGGCCCGGGTGCCTTGGGGCGGGTCCGGCTTCGAGTGCGGGCGGCGGCGGCGGCGGCAGGTGGGACGCGCGGGGGCGGGCCGGGCGCACGGGGTGGGGGCAGGGGTGGGGGCAGGGGCGGGGGGCGGGCCGGCGGCCGGGGCGGTCCCGCGCGGCCGCGCTGCGCAGTGACTCCGCAGCGGGCGGAGCGCCGTGGGCCGCGTCCTCGGGAGCCGCGGCGGTGGCGGTGGCGGCGGCGGCGGCGGCGGCGGCGGCGGCAGCAGCGGCAGCCTCAGCTCCTGCTCCCCGTGCCGCCGGCCCCAGCGCTGTCTCCCGGGCCCCCCCGGGCCCCCGGGCCCTCGAGCCCGGTGCGCGCCCTCGCGTCCCGCCGGCCCCCTCCCCCGGCTGGGCCCGGGGGAGGGTGGCGCCGTGAGCGAGCGGGGACCGGGCTTTCCTGCCCCTTCCCCTGCCCCTGGGCCGCCAGGATGGAGGCGGGGTCGGGTCCCCCGGGCGGCCCGGGATCCGAGAGCCCTAACCGGGCGGTGGAGTACCTGCTGGAGCTGAACAACATCATCGAGAGCCAGCAGCAGCTGCTGGAGACCCAGCGGCGGCGCATCGAAGAGCTGGAGGGCCAGCTGGACCAGCTCACCCAGGAGAACCGCGACCTGAGGGAGGAGAGCCAGCTGCACCGCGGGGAGCTGCACCGGGACCCCCACGGCGCGCGGGATAGCCCGAGCCGCGAGAGCCAGTACCAGAACCTGCGCGAGACCCAGTTCCACCACCGGGAGCTGCGGGAGAGCCAGTTCCACCAGGCGGCCCGGGACGTGGGCTACCCGAACCGGGACGGCGCCTACCAGAACCGAGAGGCTGTGTATCGGGACAAGGAGCGGGACGCCTCTTACCCACTCCAGGACAGTGCCGGCTACTCTGCCCGCGAGCGCGACGTGACCCAGTGCCACCTGCACCACGAGAACCCAGCCCTGGGTCGCGAGCGTGGCGGGCGGGAGGCCGGGCCAGCGCACCCGGGCCGCGAGAAGGAAGCCGGCTATTCGGCGGCGGTGGGCGTGGGGCCCCGGCCACCGCGGGAGCGGGGCCAGCTGAGCCGTGGCGCATCCAGGAGCTCCAGCCCGGGGGCCGGCGGCGGCCACAGCACGAGTACCAGCACCAGCCCGGCCACAACCCTCCAGAGAAAGTAAGGAACGCGTGTTTGTCTCCCCCGGCTCTTCCCCGCTAGTTCCCTCTCTAACTTGTACGGCTGGTAAAGTAAGAACCCGGTGCCTGATTCCATGTCCACCTCTCCTGTCCCAGCCTGTCGGGAGAAGCCAGGTCCCTCTCATGCAGCCAACACCCCTTAGCTCTTCCAGAGAGGGTTGGCCCGACGAGTGCAGGCATCTCTTCTTTCTCAAAACCGTGGCCAGTGAGGGCCAGGAGCAGTCATCACCCCCTCCACTTCTTCACCCTCTCGCTGTATCCTTGCCAGAGGATGGCTTTTCGTTTATTTATTTATTTATTTAGGATGTTCTGGTCGGGATTTTTATTGTCTGCGACGGTGTAGGCTCAGAGCCCCAAGGGAAAGACACCCCCCTTCCCCCCCCCCTTCCGGTTCAGGTCTCCTCTGCGGGTCCTGAGCACAGGCCTGATCTTATCTCCTCGGGCGGCTTCAGCTCCATCCTTGCCCAGAGAGGCAGGTGGGGACTAGAATGGCTGCTGGAGGCTGAGACATCTCTCTGAGGGGAACTGCAGCACATCCTGGCTGGGGCGGGGGGAGCAAAGATGGAGGCCTGGCCCTTGGCTAGTTTCTCAAAGACCACCCCCTCTCCACCCTCAAGAAAAACACCACCCAATTAAAAAGCGTGCCAGAAAAGGAAGTCTACAGAGCTTCCTTCTTGTTGGATCAGTGCCAGTTTCTGTGCTGGGGTCTGCACGTCTGCCTATTTGGGACACCTTGGCAATATCTCTTGTGTTGATGGGGCATGGGCTGGGTCCACTTCTTCCATGCAGATAACCGTGGTGAGCTGGTTGGGATAAATGTCAGGTTGAGAGAGTCAAGGACATGCGGGCTCACAAGACTGCCCCAAAGGCTCCCCGATTTCTCTTCTGCTGGATTGGAAAGAATACTGAACTGGGAGTTAGGAAACCTGGGTTCTTCTTCCAGCTCTGCTGCAGGTTGGCTTTGTGACCTTGACTGAGTCCCTTCCTCGTTCAGGTCCCTATCTTTTTAAAAGGCAAGGTCTGCCTTGAATGCTCTTTAAGGGCCCCTCCAGCTTAGATTTGATGGTTCTGTGACTAATCCAGCCACACTACAGAGCAAGTCTGAAGTCCTCTAGCGAATGGACAGCTTTCCCCCTCCTCTCACGGCTCAGCTGGTCCTACCATGTGCCACAACCAGTGGAGTGTCTCCTGGAGGCTGGGCTGGGGGTGGGGAAGCCTTCTGCCTCAGGAAATCTGCCGGGAGACAGCTCTCTGCAACTCCCCCGTGGTGAGGCAGCAGGCTGGGGTGCTGGGTTGAGATGGCTGGGCCCCAGGAGCAGCAGCTGCAGCTCAAGGGCTCGGCTGGGCTTCACTGCAGCGCACCCTCAGCTGAGGTTTGGTGTGGGCTGCCCCAGAGGGAGATGGGCTCTTCTGCCCAGGCGGAGGGTTGCTGGGAGCCCATTCCTGAAGGACTGACTGTGCGCAGCTTGGGGCCCCACACTGGAGGGAGGGGCCAAATGGACCAAGCAAGGCTCTTTCAGGAGAGGGCCACGGTGGGGTGAGGGCAGAGGGAGACTGGATGGGCATTGTGGTCCTTGAGCCTGGCTGCAGAAGACTTTTCTAGAGTGGTGAAGCCTGTGACAGAGGAAGCAGCCTCATTATGGGTGGCTCCAGGGAGCAGAACCAAGAGCAATGGGAGATTTGGGGGGATATAGCAGGAAGAACTTTCCAACCTGGCTGTCTGGTGATGCAGTGGACTGCCTCCAGGGGATTGGGGAGGGCTGGAGAAAACATCATTCTGGAATCAGTGTAAAACCCAATGAAATGACCTGGGTCTTCCTCAATTCCAGGATCCCATTCCCCTCAGATTGCTCCATCCTGCAGACATGGGTCTGAATCTCTTGGCTGGCTGGAAGCCTGTTTGCTCTTGAGCTCTATGTTTCTGCCATCCGGGCAGGCCTGCCTCTCAGTCCTTCCCTCTTTTTGTGCATCCTTCAGGCTGTTTGTTGCGTTTCCTTGCTTCGCATTTCCTACTGGATTACGAACAGGATTGAGATAGTACTTTGAATCTCTCCTAACCATATATTAAATATTTGTATGTCCATTGTAATCTCTTTTGGGTCCTCACAACAGGCCCTGTGCAGTGGGCACTGGCAACTCCATTTTAGAAATGGGGAAACTGAGGCCCCCCCCCAAAAAAATTAAGGGACCTTGCTCAAGGTTACACTGCCAGTTCCTAATGCAGCTGGGACTAGAACCCGAGTCCACCTGTCTCTGAGGCCTGTTATTTTTCCACTTGAGCTTTTCCAGCCCACAGGAGTCTCTTGGCCTCAGGACCTGGCCAGGTCACCCACTGGGAGAGGCCAGGAGAGCCTTAGGTATCTAGAGGATTTGAGCAGGGGGAGATGGGTCTGGGATGAGTGATAGAGGGGGAGTGGACAGGGGAGGGCAAGAAGCCTTGTCCTCCCTCCTTTCTGCACCCCCCCCCCCTCATTCCAAGGCATCAGGAGGGCCTGTTGATGCAATAGCCATTGTTGTCACCAAAGCTGCTGCAAGTGACTCCCCTGCCAGGCCTGTTCTGGGTTTGTAAGGAGTGGGTGAGAGGCTGCCGCTGGAAGCCAGGGCAGGCAGGGTGGGAGTTGAACAGCAGAGGCTGCAGCATTGGGGGAGGATAGGTAGAGCTGGTACAGGCTGGGCGCTCCTGGTCCCCCGGCTCCCTCTGGTGGAGGAAGAGGGGAGAGAGGGGCCTGGGCCCAGCTGCCGCTTGTTGAGGGGCCCCTCTGCTCAGGGACTTGCTCCCGTCCGCCCAGTGACCCTGTGCATCTGTCACCACCATCCACATTTTATAGCCCAAGCAACCGAGGGCTCAGACGAGGGAAGTAACACACCAGAGGTCACAGTAGCCGCGAGACAGACTCCCTGAGCCTGGGAACTTGTCCTCTACCGCAGTTGATAGCAGCTGTCACGTCCACCCCCACCCATGTCATCCCCCCAGGATTCCCACATCCTCCAGCACTGTCTCTTCTGGACAGGTTCCCGGATGCCAGTCTGCCTTCTGCTGTGCTCTGGGTGTGGCCTTTCTAGTGCAGCATAGAGCAAGATGAGGCCCGACCTCCTTCTGGCCGCTGGACCTCGGTACATGAGGTCTTTGCTTATTTGTTTGTTTGTTTGTTTGTTTAGCAGCTGCTGGTCTCTGCTGATGCTCAGATCTTTCTCCCTGAAATTGTTGACACCCCCCCTCCCCGTGATTAGCGAAGAGCTGTGTTTTCCTTGTTGATCTTGGCCTGCCCCCCCGCAACCCCTTGCGGTTCTGGCGCCTGGAATGATTTATAGGCGTGCTGGGGGCCACTGCCGAGTGGCTCCACACTGAAGAGAGCTGCATTTCCCACGCCTTTTGCCTGGGCCCAGCTCTGGCTCTGCCGTAGGCGATGGTGGGCTGAAGCTGGTTTGGTGGTAACTCTCCATCCTTGGCCCACCTCTTCCCCCCCCCCCCCGCCCCCTGCCCCCGGCCACCCACCCCAGCAAGCTGGCTTGCGTTGGAGGATAGCAACTAGCAGGGCCGGCCTGGCGTTCTTGACAGCCAGGGCAGTGCGTGGTCTAGGCACAGCTGCCCGGCTGGCTTCCTGTGCTGGGGTGTCAGTGCACTCCCTGCGGGGGGGATGAGGGCCCTCGGAGGGAGGGAGCCAGCCCAGGGAGGGGCTCTGGGGAAGTCTGTCTCCATTGGGGTCTTGGGTACTTTTCTCTCCCCTCCAGTGTGTTGGGAGCATTATACTCGTGTGGGAGGCAATGATAATGTCAAGTTGAATGAGAATTAGAGGAGTCTTGCTTCTCTGTCTAGATCTGGGGCAAGAATGGGGCTGTTGTCATCCACAAACATTTCTTGGCTGTGTGCACGGAGCAGGAGGGGCCACCAGCCTGAGCAAATACCATACTCTCTGGGCTTGAGAGCTCCCCCACACCCAGCTAGAGACATGGGTCAGGGGCAGGCCTGACCCACCATTGGTGCTGGTGCTCAGGACAAAATGAGTAGCAGGGTTTGGTGAGGAGCTGGGAGGGGGGCCTTGAAGAGACTGGGTATCTCCTGATGTCCGATGGAGGGGGAGGTGGGAGGAAGCCTAGATTAAGTCCTAGGCTTGCCCTCTGCAGCTCTTTCAGCTGTCCCACCTCTGCCTCCCGTGGCTTCTGAATTTGTTAGGAGCACGGGAAAGGTCTGGAGCATGGAGAAGGGGCTATACATGTGCTGAGTGAGCCTCAGCCTTCTATGTGCCAGGCACCACCCTGTGTGGCTTTATGTAACAATAGCTAACATTTTTTTTTTTTTTTACTGCATTTACTGGGTGCCAAGCACTATTTGTTCTAAGTGCTTTCCATGTATTAATTCATTCAATCTCCACACTAATCCTTTGATGTTTATATTGTTATTAAGTCCATTTCACAGATGAAGAAACTGAGGCCCAGAAAGGTTGGATAACTTCCCCAAGGTCACTCAGTGAATAAGTGGCAGAACTGAGAAGGGGCTAGAAGGAGCCCCGGTGGCTGGGCTCCAGAGTCCATCCACAGCACTCTCACCCAGCCTTCAGTACTGCCTCTTATCTCATTTGCATAGAGTCACTGCCAGGTGGGTGTTTGTATTATCCAAAGAGGTACGGTGACCTGCCCAAGGTTACACAGCCATGTGGGGCCCAGAACTATCTGGCTCCCGAGCCTTTCGTCCACTGTTGCCTCCTGCAGGCAGGCAGGGTATGAAGATGTTAAAGATGCTCTGGGCATGGCTCTCAGCTTTCTCCAGCAGAGCTCCTAGGATCATGGCTGGCGTCCGGCTCCCTTTCCTGATCCCCTCCTAGATTTTGACCACAGTCTTCTAATCCGTGTTCTCCTGCTCTCATTCCATCAGGCCCTTGATGAGACACAGCCAGGCCAAGCTTTGTGCAGGGCGCCCCCAGCACTTTCCCTCTGTCTTGGCCTGCAGGAGAAGGTTCAGACTCCTCTGCCTGCCACGCACAGGCTCCTTAGGATCTCACCTTTCTCCTTTCATTTTTTTACAGTCCCCCTCACGCAGGCCGTGTTCCAGCCAGACTGGTCGATTGTGCCCCATTGTCAGCCCACTCAGCCTCCTGAGAGCCTCTGGGTCTTTGCTTATGCTGTTCCCTTCTCCTGGACTATTCCATCCAGTGCCTGAGCTGCACTCTGCTGTCACCACCTCTCCCGGGTTTGCTCACTGCTCTATTCCTGACCCTTGAAATGAGCACTTTGTCCCCCTTTTATACCACTATTTATTTCCATCTTGTGTTGTGTCTACTAGCTTGAGGACTCCTCCAGATGGAGTTTTCATGCACATCTATCAAGTGCATGTTGTGTCAGTCCCTCTGCTAGGTGCTGTGGGCATGAATGAAGGAACGAGAAGCTTGGAAACACATAGCACAGCACACAGTGGCTGCTCAGTAAGTGTTGCGTAGACAGATGAACGTCAGATTAAGTCCTGGTGTGTTAATGGTCAGGGGTGCCTAAGGTTTCTTCCTTCCAGGACTCCTGTAGAGAGACATGACTCAACCTCAGAGTTCTCTTGGCTTCTGCATGGCTTTTTCCGCCTGTTCCCTGGAGCTGTTTTGGCCTCTGCCCTCTGTGATCCTCCCACTCGCCAGCCTCCCAGTTCACAGGATGTTGGAGTAGCAGAGTCAGATGAGACTTTAGAGACGTTTAGGCCAGTCTGCGCATCATTACCTGTCCTTCCCATGCCTGGCCATGTCGTACCATGGTCTTCTCCCTCCATGCAGGATCTTCTGTCCTGAAGGGAGCAGAGAGGGGTGCGTAGGACCTGTGTGTCATCAGCCCCATCCAGTGGGAGGTTACTTATGTATCCATCAAATCTTTATTGGGCTCTGACCCTGGGCTGGGCACAGAGTCTTGGAGCCAGAATAAGAGGTGGTCCCCCTGGCTCATTCCCTGCTGTGTTTCCTGGCAGAAGAATCAACACTGGTCACGGGGAAGAATGATGAATAAATGACTTATTCCTCTTCTGTGATAAGTCATGTAAGGTGGTAAGTCATTTAGGGCAAGATCATTTGCTAGTTACTCTCACTTCCTTGTGAGTGACAAGGTCTCTCCAGGCATCCATATTGAAAGCACTCATACAGGGACGCCTATTCTTTTTTTTTTCATTTTATTTTTTGTCTTTCTCTAGGGCCGCACCTGCGGCATATGGAGGTTCCCAGGCTAGGGGTCTAATTGGAGCTGTAGCTGCCGGCCTACGCCAGAGCCACAGCAACGTGGGATCCGAGCCGCATCTGCAACCTACACCCCAGCTCATGGCAATGCCGGATCCTTAACCTGCTGAGCGAGGCCAAGGATCGAACCCTCAACCTCATGGTTCCTAGTCGGATTCGTTAACCACTGAGCCATGATGAGAACTCCAGGGGGATACCTCTTCTTAAGCCCTTAGGAGCTGAGCCCTTTGGGACATCTGCATTTGGAGAAAGAGGTGTCGTGGGAAGGAGTACTCTAGGCAAGACACTTAACATTCAGAGCCTCAGTTTTCTCAAGTAGTAAATGGAGGTAAAACTGTATTTCCTGATATGTAAGATTCCTGTTACCCATCCCACCCCCCGTCCCCCTTCCCCATAAAAATCTATCAGAAAGTTTCCCGGCTGCCTAGCACATCCAGCAAGGTCCTGATCAGGATGGAAAGCTGAGGAAGAAAGATGACAAATAATATGTGAGGCTGCCCTGCCCTCTAGAGGTGGAAAGTAGCTAACCAAACAACCCAGCCGAGACCTGTCGTTGTATCCCATCCTTTTCAAAACAAAGATGACAAGCCAGGGCCACATAACAGAGCAGGGTGATTTCTATAACATCTTAGAGAGAAATTTATCACAGTTATCACCTGATGTGTGCCATTTCACTAATATCAAATGTATTTCTGTGAAGCTACGTGATTTTTATATCTTTTGTTGTGGTTGTTGTTAAGGGATAATAAGATTGCATATCTGGGCTTTGTGATTTCCTGGCGGTTCTAGGATGTAGTATACTGTATTCACCAAGTGAAACCAATGTTTTCCTTTAGAGGACCACTTCAGAATGATTGCCATTATGTCTGGGATACAAAGTATCTAATTCCTTCCTTCCCCTAAGTTTCCTTATAAAAGCAGGAGGCATCTCACACGGCTGTACATCTGATATGCTAGACAATTCATAAATGACCCATCTTAGGATCGTCGGGAGATTTCAGTGAGATGACATATTTAGAAGTGTTCAGCAAAGAGTGTGTGTTTACTCAGTGATAGGCACTCGTGTTATTACTAATAACTTTGCAAAATTCTGTGCCATAGACAGGCAGGAGGGAGAGGCCATGTGGGAGCTCACTACATTTCAGAGCCAGAGGGGGGTCTGTCCAGGGAATGTTATGCCCCAGGGATGTTCCACGGCTTGTGCTGTTGCAGGCAAGGAGTTAGTTCTGTGATTGATACACACTTCCTGGCTTCGGGGTGCTCACGGTCGTGTGGGGAAGACACATGTGACGTGGTGTCCTGTGTGCTGTGCCCGAGAGGAGTACGACGGGCCACAGGTGCCCAAAGGAGGGTCATTTACCCGGACTGTTGGGGAGGGCTTCCCGAAGGGAGTGGCACCCAATCCCAAGGCTTGGAGGATGGGTAAGGGTTGGTTAGGTGAAGAAGGATGGCATAGGGAAGGATGTCGGTCAGTGGGAATTGGGAGCAAAAGGGAGGTTAAGGCAGAGGGGACAGCATGAGCAAATGAACAGCACCGTGGGACCAGCAGGGTGTGTGAAGCGGGTGGCTGGGGAGCATCCTTACCAGGTCAGTACAAATAAGAGCACAAACAGGGAGACAGGGAGGGTCCGGAGAAGAGTCTGAAGACTTGGCCAGCCCAGGTGGTGAGGACACTTGAGTAGCGAGATAAGGAGGTTTATTCTGTTGGGAATAAGGAACCAACACAAGAGTTTTAAGCTGAAGGGAGAGATATGAATCATAGAGTGTGGAGTGATACATTGAGAGCCATGTTTTGGAGAGATCCTGCTAGAAGGCAGTGTGGAAGATAGACCAGAGGGCATCCAGGGGTGAGGCCAGTGCGACAGTCTAGATGAGAGGTGATAAGGTCTGAACTCGGGTGGTGAGAGTAGAGCTACAGCAGGGAGAAAGACAGTGACCACACATTGTTAAGCGTTGTGACAGAGGGGAGTGTAGCCATTCGTGATCAGTAGGGTTTTAATAATACCCAGCATGAACGTCAAGAACCTACCAGCTGGAGGGACCCTTCAAAGTCACCCAGCTGAGGAGTTCCCTGGTGGCCTAGTGGTTAAAGACCTGTCATTGTCTCTGCTGTGGCACGGGTTCAGTCCCTGGCCCCAGAACTTCTGCATGCCTCAGGCACCGCCCCCCCCAACAAAATCACCCAGCTCATGCTGTTCATTTTACAGATGAGAAGACTGAGGCCCAGAGAGAGAAAGGACTTGCAGGAGGCCATGCAATGTGTGAGCAGGAGAGCTCTGATTAGAAAAGTCCCTCCTAGTGTTAATGCCAGTGTTTAAAGCATTGTTCCTTACATGTGCTATTTTATGCCTTGAAATTCTATGAAGAGGGAGTTCCCAGCTCAGCGGTAATGAACCCAACTAGTATCCATGAGGATGTGGGTTCACTCCCTGGCCTTGCTCAGTGGGTGAAGGATCTGGCGTTGCTGTGAGCTGTGGTGTAGGTCACAGACGTGGCTTGGATCTGGCATTGCTCTGGCTGTGGCGTAGGCCGGCAGCTGCAGCACCGATTCGACCCCTAGCCTGGGAACTTCCATATGCCTCAGGTGCAGCCCTAAAAGAAAAAAAAAATTCTGTGAAAGTTGTAAGGATCATTATCTTTGCCCCACAGATGAGAACACTGGGCCTCAAGGAGGCTGGGTGATTCTCTTGGGAAGGAAGCCAGAAAGAGGAGACATCACCTTAAATAAAGGATCTCTTGCTTCACCGGCAGCTAGATCCTCTGCTCTGGTTCAGCCCCTCAGAAATCAGATCAGCTAGATTCATAGCTGGGATCTATGGTTTACTTTTCTTGACGCAGGCCCAGCCTTCTTTCTGCTGCTTCCGCCTTTGAGGTCTTCATTTAATGTAACTGAGGCTGCTCAGAGGCAGTTTCTGGCCTAACAGCCAGGCCTGCCATCCCCCTTTATCTGTTTTCATAAAAGAGGGCAGGCCTGTGTCTGTCATCACTGTGTCTCCATTGCACTGGGCAGGGTGTCTCCAGCCTGGATGCCTTTGTTTGGAGGCCTTGTGGCATGATATGTAAAGAAGGAGCTTTGGAGACAGACAGACCTAAGTTTGAATCTAGGCTCTGCTGCAACCCACTGGATCACCTCAACTAGGTCATCTTACCTTCTTCTCTGAGGTTTAGTTTCTTCATCTGTAAAATGGGATGACAATGCCCATCTCTTAGGATTGACTGAAATCATTTGAATGGCATTCCCTGATACTTTTAGGTGCTCAGTAAACAGTTATTTCTGGGGGAAGAAAACCAACGACATAACCCATGATTTTTGCTGAAACATGTGCTCTTATACCTCATTCCAAAATCATATTACCTGGGATTCTTTAGTTTTTATAGGCGATAACTCATCCAAATATTTGGAGAGCTCATCATTAAAACAGGACAACTCAAAGTTTAACAAAACAAAAACAAAGCAAATCAAAACCAGTCATTTCCTCCTCCTTCAGGAAATCTCACGTGGACAATGACTTGAATAATTCAGGGCTCAGCAAAGGTTTGCTTCCCCTGAAAACCGGTGTATTTCCTCCTTCCTAATATGATGCTGTCATGGCTCATTGTATCTTGCTCTCTGCCTCAGCTACCAGTTAATTTGAAGTACAGCTCTAGCATCTTTGTTGATCTCTTTTTTCTGAGTGCCTATTTTCTAGTTCAATTTTTGTTCTTTCCTTATCCGTGTTATTAGAGTAAGCCACCTCAAATCCTTTGTGACTCAGGCAGGTATAAATAACTAATGGGTGTAAATAGTTGGCTGAATGGGAGGCTGGCGAGGCTGGACCTGTGATGATGGGGTTTGAAGACGACCAGAGGGTGGGGCAGGCTGGGGCAGCCGAGAAGGCATTTGTAATGGATGATTGTGGTACTGTGAGGAGTTGAGGGGTTAGTTAGGGGAGAGTTGGTCCTTCAGGTGCCTGTCTTTTTTTTTTTTTCCTTACTTTTTAAAAAAATTAAACTGTATAGTTGATTTACAGTGTTGTGCCAATTTCTGCTGTATAGCAAAGTGACCCAGTCATACACACACACACACACACACACACACACTCCCTTTCTTGTATTATCTTCCATCATGGTCTATCCCAAGAGATTGGATATAGTTCCCTTTGCTATACATATACAGTAGGACTTCATTGCTTATCCATTATTATTATTATTATTATTTTGCTATTTCTTGGGCCGCTCCGGCGGCATATGGAGGTTCCCAGGCTAGGGGTTGAATCAGAGCTGCAGCCACCGGCCTACGCCAGAGCCACAGCAATGCAGGATCCGAGCCGCGTCTGCAACCTACACCACAGCTCTCGGCAACGCCGGATCGTTAACCCACTGAGCAAGGGCAGGGACCGAACCCGCAACCTCATGGTTCCTAGTCGGATTTGTTAACCACTGCGCCACGACGGGAACTCCTCTTTTTTTTTTTTTTAAATGGCCACATCTGAGGCATATGGAAGTTCCCAGGCCAGGGGTTGAATCAAAGCTGCAACTGCTAGCCTATGCTGCAGCCATGGCAACACCGGATCCAAGCCACATCTGGACCTAAGCCACAGCTTGTGACAACACTGGATCTTTAACCCATTTGGTGAGGCCAGGGATCTAACCCACATCCTCACGAAGACACTATCCGGTCTTTAACCTGTAGGCATAGCAGGAACTCTGCTGATCCATTCTGAATGTAGTAGTTTGATTGCCTGTCTTGCTCCTGCTCTAGAAAGAAGCATGGATTGGAGAACAAGATCTCACATGGCCTAGAGTTATCAACCTCCCCATTTTGTATGGACCGTGCAGGAGACTCAGGTCCAAAGAAAGAGGTGGAACTTCTTTTTAATAACAAAAAAAAATTTTTAAATAAATAAAAAATAAAAAAATAAAAACTAAATCAGGAATTCCCATCATGGTGCAGCAGAAACGAAGCCGACTAGGAACCATGAGGCTTTGGGTTCGATCCCTGGCCTCGCTCAGTGGGTTAAGGATCCGGCCTTGCCGTGAGCTGTGGTGTAGGTGGCAGATGTGGCTCGGTTTCTGCGTTGCTGTGGCTGTGGTGTAGGCCGGCGGGCTACAGCTCTGATTTGACCCATAGCCTGGGAACCTCCATGTGCCGTGGGTGTGGCCCTAAAAAAGCAAAAAAAAAAAAAAAAAAAAAAAAAGAGGAAAGAAAGAAAGAGAACCTATCTGCATATCTCTGTGTAGACCAAATGAAAACCTACTTCTGCATAGACCAAGACAAAGTCCAAAGGGGGAAAAAAAAACTAAATCAAAGCAGTACATATACATAGTTTTAAAAGGGCAAATAGTACATAAGGACATATATAATAAAAAGCCAATATCTCCCTGATACTTCCCAGCCCCCAGAGGTGACCACTTTGAGCATTTAAATTTTCTGGTGGTAATTTCATATCTCTAAATAAACATACTTTGATGGTTATTTCTTCATTTATCAACTTTAAACATCATCTATCTGTTGACTTCTTCCCACTATGTCAAATGAGAATTTAGCTTATTTACAGCACTTGACTTTTTCTCTCCCTCCCAAACTTTAATAATTATGTTGGTATTTTGGTTCCTCTGTTAGTTTCCTTTGTAGCTCTGTTAAATACTATTGGGACTGTAATTTCTTATTCCATCAGTTTTCCATTGGTATATGTTGATCACTCAGTTTGTAAGACATAGTTATTAGTGCCCCCATCCTTCCCTCTATCTCTCCTCTACCTTTCCACGTTCCACTTTCTGTGTTCTGTACTCTTGAGTCCAAAAAGGTTGATTCCATTTGCATTCTGTTTTGTAACAATAATTAGGTCTTCAGTGCTTTATCTGGACAAATCGATTTTAAAAGTTGACCATAATACACGGTGTTTATGTGATTCTGACTGTGTCATATTATTCATTGCAGAGCCAAATAGTGTACTATAATCATACCTCACTTCCCGCAGGTCTACTGTCCCCACCTCTGTACTTCCAGGAAAATGTTCCTAGCATCAAGGTCAAGTGAATTTTCCTTTCTTAGGCTCTACACATTGTTCAAAATCATGCCCCTTTTTACTTTGTCTCATTTTTGGACCAGGACTTACTTTCTTTCCACCTTATTTATTTACTTAACTCAAACTTACTGTTGTGTGGAGTTCCTTGTAACCACAGGATAATCATAGTACATCTTCTGGGGACATTTTACTTGAAGATTCTTCAGGAGGGGGATTAAAAAAAAAAACCCACTTCATTCTGATATAGAATACGTATACAGAAAAGTGCTCATATCACTAATGAATATAGCTTGGTCAGTTTTTATAAGCCAAACACACCTATGTATCCAAGCACTCAGCTCAAGGTTTGTTTTTCATTCACCCTAGTGGGTACTCAGTGGGCCCTTTCAACCTAATGTACCTTGTCCTTCCTTATACAGTTTCTTTGGTGGTTTCCTCCTCTTCATTTTCTCTTTTTCCTCTTTCTGGGATGTCTCTTAATTGGATGTTGAACTTCCTTGATTGATCTTCCAGGCTGCTTACCTTTTCTGTCATATTTTCTATATTCTAGTTTGTTGAATGAGTGAGATGTCTGTATATCCAGCTGGCTTGTCCATTTGCTGGCTTTATTTTAGGTGGACCACCTCCTGGCAGTTGTTAATAGGGGCCCCTCAATGCCGCAAGGAAAAGCACTTTATTCAGAGAGCACCAACATCCACTAGGTGCCTTAAGTAATCCCAGAATAGTTTAATTCTTTTAGCTGGGAGTTCTCTGATATTTTACCTAGGGATGAATTCTAGGCAGTTTTGTATTTTGGATACAGGAGTTGGGGGGGGGAGGGCGGGAGGGCACAGGGGAGGATTTCATATGCTTGCCTTCAGTTTATCCTCCTATTTTAAGCCCCTGATCGCTCCTATCCTCCCTCTACTATCTCTAAGTCTGGACTCACTCTGGGCCTCTGCTGGCCTGACTGGCTCCCTCTCTGGCTGCAACCCCCTGAGTGGTGTTGCTGGCTCTCCTTTAACTGTGAACACTCTTCTCTTTGTTTTTTGCTCCCAGAAATTAGTTAAAAATCTCTCACCCTCTCCCATCCTCTTCACTGTTACCATTTCATCCCTTATTTTATTCCTTCACATTCATTTTAGTGGGGTCCGGAGAGAGGGAGGAGATAAACATTTATGCTCTTAAAGTCCAAACTAAGGCTAAAGCTACTTTTAAAAAGGGTTGTTTTGCTTTCTCAATCCAGATTGAGCATGGAAGTCATTAGTAAACCTCCAAAATACCCAACCCTATATGGCCTCATTTTGGAATGTGTTGCCTCTGGCTCCAGCCCTGTCCTGAGCATTCCTGTGGCAGCCTCGCGAGCAGCCCTTTTCCTCAACCTCTGCCATCTAGACCATGCAGCCAAGAGATCCCTCAGCTGAGGAACTGGAGACCTGTGTTCTGACCCCTGCCCTGCCACTGCCTCCATCTGAACCCTCCAGCCAGCCCCTCCACCTCTCAAGATGACCTCACCCTGGCTTAAGAGGGTCTGGGTCTGCTGTGAGCTGTGCTTTGGCAGGATTGGGTGGGTGCTTAGAGAATAGCCTAGCCTCCTTTGCTTAAGCAGTGGGAGCAAGTGGGCCCAGGACAGGCCCCAAGTGCACAGGAGGGGGCTCTGAGGCTGAGCTGAGGCTTCGGCAATAGCAGGCTGCTAGAGCTGCAACCCCTTCCACCCACTTTCTTTCCCATCATGGCTGAACCTCCATCCTTCTGCCTCCAGCAGAGGGAAGCAAGAAGGGAGGGCTGGAGAGCCAGTTCCATTTTCCTCCTCTTCTCTCTCTCTCCCCTCCTCTATCTCTGTGTTATAGTGCTGGGCTGCTTTGGCCTGTAGTACCTGTATCTAATGCCACCTTCCCTTTTTGGTGACCCCCGCTTCCATCCTTCAATGATTGTCTCCTCCAGCAGCATCCGCTGGATGCTTATGCTGTGTGCGTGGGGGAGATCAGAGCCGGGTGAGGGAGAGAGGCCAAGCTCGCGGGCTGCTGTGGGAGACGAAGTGCTGCCTAGATCTGGCATGACCAAAGGAAGCCACAGCAGGAGCAGTGAAAAGCATTGGTTTTGGAATCAGACAAGCCTAAACTTGAATGTCGGCTTCACTACTTATTGGCCATGTGACTCTAGGTAAAGCACGTTGCTACTCCGAGCTCCAATTTTCACATCTACGTGATGAGAAGAAGAAAAACGACCTTGCACAGCTATTATGAAGATAACACAAGTCCTGGACCTGGACTGTCGGTGCTTAATAAATAATCACTGAATTCTTTTTGGATTATGAGAAAGCAGAAATGCCAAGGACCAAATAAATCCTGCTTTGGTGATCGAAAGGAGTGGGAGGTTAGGAAGGCAGCATTTGACCTCCTTGGGCCGGGCCCCCCAGGGGCTCCCTGGCAATTATACAGTGAAGGTCACACTATTGCCTGGTGTTTCAAGGCTGTTTTTGCTGTAGTCTCTACCTGTATCTTTTCCTTAAAATAAAAGCATGAAGTGATACCTGCCTCTTTATTTTCTGAAAAAGACACTTTAAAAGCAGTGGGCAAATGTTTCCTTGGAAGTATGCAGCAGTCTTTATCATCATCATCATCATCATCATCATCATTATCATTGTCCTCCCAGGACTTTTCCATGAGTAGTGGTAATGAAGGGCTCTAGGACGACTAATCATCAGCAAAAAGATAACTGGCAACTGCAACCACCATGGCCTTCATTTTGTTTCCCCACCACCATCTTGGCCTGGGGATCATGTAGCTCCAGATCCATTCAATGCTGTGTGGATCCATGGCTGAAAATGGTTACATTATCCAACAAGGTTTCTGATTTGTCCTGTGTTTGATCTAGTTGTTCTTCTCTTTAACACTCATTGGTAAGATTTTCTTGGCTGTCACCCTTACCTCATCCGCATGACTTCTGGACCTGCCTGTTTGTCATTTCTAGGTCGGATTCTTGGCTCCATGGGCCCCTGAGGAAGGAGGCTTCCTCTCCATCTGAATTATCTTTCAAATGATTTTATCTTTCGCCTTCACATCATCATGACTGAGGTGGCAGTTGAACTTGGGAGGCATCTTTCTAACCACTTTATTCCCTTCCTGACCCTGCATTCAAGCTGTACTGAACTGTCTGCGATACCTTCGGCAGAGTGGACTTCTTTATGGTTCCATGCCTATATTCTGGCTGTTCTCTTGGCCAAGAATACCTTTCTTCTCCCGGTTATGTAGCAACTATATACTTGACTGTTGAGGAACATCTTCACTCTCTCACTGTTCTGGGCACTTGGAAACAGGGAACAAAACAGACAAAACATCTGCCCTGCAGAGCTGGCATTCTAGTGTATGAGTGTAGGGGGCGGGAACAGAAATAAACAAGAAGATACAAAATGTGTCACATAGTGGTAAGTGCTATGGAGAAAAATAAAGCTGGGCAAGAGGATGTGCAGAAGGCTCGGTCAGCCCTATCACAGCCAAAATTTGCATGGCGCTCTTATCAAGTAACCTTTTCTTACTTAGACATTTTCTGATGTTATTGTGTATTCATTATGGTCATAATCCTTCCAACAACTTTATCAGTTTAGTGCTATTATTATCTTGCTCATATTGGTGAGCAAACTGTGCCTCAGAGATATAAATCACATAATTAGGAGGGGCAGAGCTGGCATGGTCTGACCCAAAGCCTGTGCTCATAACCACTAAGCCACTGGGCCCTCAGCAAGGCTCACAACAACTCTCTGAGGTTGGAATTATTATACCTACATTATGTTTGGGGAAGCTGAGCTTCAGCGAGGGAATGGACTCATCCATGGTTGCACAGCAAATAAATGGATTTGAACCCAAATCTGTCCAACACTCAAGGCTAGGCCTTTCTAACAATGTTGAGACCTAGGGACCTACGGCTTTCCCTGCCTCTGTATTTGTGCAGCCCATGCAAGGTACCCCGTTGAGGCCACTGGCCTTTCCCCCTTCTCTTTCCACCTATAGTTCATATGGAACCTTGAGATATGTGTATGGACACCCAAGCCCACATTCAAGCCCTGTCTATTTTCCCTTCCCATTGGCCTTCCATCTGCTAGGATGGACCTGGATAATAAGATCACACAATTCCTGCAAGTAAGCTCAAGAACCATAGCCAGGGGAGTTCTCTTGCGGCACAACAGGTTGGGGATCCAACATTGTCCCTGTAGCAGCTTAGATTGCTGCTGTGGCTCGAGTTCAATCCCTAGCCCAGAAACTTCCACATGCCATGAGTGTAGCCAAAAGGAAAAAAAAAAAAAAAAAAAAAAAAAAGAACTAGGAGTGGCCAGGGAATTCTAGGTACTTGGAGTGCAATCTAGAAGGGAGAGGGCCAGAGATCCTGATGGTCATGTTCCCATGGCCCCACAGACTCATTACCTCACAGAGGGGGCCTCTAAAGTGTGGTGTCCAGGAATTGCCATTGTGGCTCAGCGGTAACGAACCTGGCTTATATTCATGAAGATGCAGTTTTGATCCCCAGCCTCGCTCAGTGAGTTAAGGATCTGGCATTGCCGCGAGCTGTGGTGTAGGTCACAGATGCGGCTCTGGTTTGACCCCTAGCCTGGGAACTTCCATATACTGCGGGTGCAGCCCTAAGAGTAAAAAATAAAAAATAAAAAAAAAGCATGGTGTCCAGCGTAGGGGTTGATGTTTCCCAGTACAGTCTATGATATTGCAATCTGTGATAAGCGGGGCTCAGTGACCCTCCTCCTTTGGCTTCCCAAGCTGGATCCTGCTTTGCAGTTGGGGTAGGGGCAGGTGCAGGGCTGGTGTTCCATGGGCCTGGACCTTCCCAGCACATGCTGTTGCAAATGTAGACAGACCCTTAGGTCTCCATCACAGTATTTTGCTCCTAAATACCTCAGGATACTTATCCTCATTTCTTAGGAACTTAGGAAAAGTTATACACTTTATGCATTCTTCCAGTTGAAAATTTAGAGAAACTTGGAAAAGTAGAGAAGAAACACATTACCCATAATTAGGACACACGGAGGCAGCTACTCTGAACATTTGATGTATTTCCCTCATTTTCTGCATTCTTTTCATGTAGTTGAAATGATACAGCACATATAATTGTTTCTCACTTTGTTTGTTTGAGCATTTCCCCATGTAATTGCATATTCTTCAGAAGCATCATTTTTCATGGCAACTGATATACCATAATGTACTTAACCATCCTCTCAACGTAGGACATAGACACTGCGCTCATTTTTTTCACTGGTTTAAATCATGCTGCAGTGGGCATCTTTGCACACATAGCTCTGAGGGAACTTACAGCTTTGAGGGAACTGACCTTGTATAGGAACAATTGTATTCAACTCATTTCCTTTTCTAGATGGTCCCTCTGGCTGGGTCTGATTCATACTTATAGTCATTCATTTATTCATTCATTCCATCACCGCTTGTTTACTCTGTACCTCTGTGGACCAAACCCTGGGAACTGGGGACACAGGCATGACTAAGATGCAGCCCCACACTGCCAGGAGGTTCCAGTCTGCAGGGAGAGTCAGGGATGGAAACAGACACGTTCAAGACAGTTTGATCAGGGCTGTGATGGGGGCAAGAAAAGGATCCTGTGGGAGAACAGAGGAGGGGCTCTTCATCCAGCTTAGGGACATTACAATAAGCTTCCTGGAGGAGGTCTTGCCTAAATGAGTCACAGAGGATGAATAAGAGTTGGCTGGAATAAGAAGGGGAACTTCCTGTTAAACACAACAAATTGAATAAACTTATTTATCTCTGCTGCTTCCCCAAATCCCACTGAAATATGAGTAAAGGAATAAAAAGGGTAGAAACACAAGGTCTGGGATGCTGACCAGAAGTAAGTGCCTTCCACCCATAGAGTCCCAGAAATGCTCAGGAATCAGAGGTATTATGAAATGCAGAAGGCACAGTGAGGCATAGAATCGAAAAGAAGGAGAATATTGAAAGTCTGTGAACAGATCCTTTTGGCCCCTCCACGATGAAACCCCATTCAGTCTGGGACACCCCTCCCTCCCTGCCCCCACCAGCTCTATTTCTCTAGATGGAGGTTGATTCTTTGGAGAAATCGAAGTTAAGAGGCTCCAGGCTTGGAGATACCAGGTACAGTGGAGGATGGAGTGAAATGGCTGCAAGCGAGGGGACTAAAGCAGTGGAACCTCAACCTCCTCCGGCTTCCCTACTTCTAGCACACCAGTCAGGAGGACACGGGAGAGAAAAGGATCCTTCTCTGGGGAAATGGAAAAGCCCCCAGAAAAAAGCCTCCAGAAAGCTGACATTTGGGAGTCTTCCAAGAAAAGAACAGGCCCATTAACTGTAGTGAGGACCACCACCTGGCCTGCTCCATCTATACACAGAGCTTCCCTTCAACTTGTTAGTGTCATGGGACCTGATCACCAGGGATCACCAGCCAAGGACTCTTAAGATAGATATGTTTCATTTTATGTAGATTAAACTTCAATGTTACTGGCATTTAAAAAAAAAAAAAACAACCTGGGCATCTACCCAGAGAAAACCACGACTCGCAAAGACACATGTACTCCGATGTTCATTGCAGCACTATTTACAATAGCCAAGACATGGAAACAACCTAAATGTCCATCAACAGAAGAGTGGATCAAGAAGATGTGGTACATATACACGATGGAATATTACTCAGCCATTAAAAAGAATGAAATACCAGCATTTTTAGCAACATGGATGGACCTAGAAACTATCATGCTAAGTGAAGTCAGCCGTACAATGAGACACCAACATCCAATGCTTCCACTGACATGTGGAATCTGAAAAAAGGACAGACGGAACTTCTTTGCAGAACAGATGCTGACTCACAGACATTGAAAAACTTATGGTCTCCGGAGGAGACAGTTTGGGGGGTGGGGGGATGTGCCTGGGCTGTGGGATGGAAATCCTGTGAAATCAGATTGTTATGATCATTATACAACTACAGATGTGATAAATTCATTTGAGTAATAAAAAATTAAAAAAAAAACAACAACAAAAGAACAAGCCTAGGTAGCCAGAGATGATCAGATAGTACAAGGCTATTTGGGGAAGGCCATCATCCTGCAAGAATGACCCAAAAAGCAAGGAAGCAAGCAAATAAACGAAAACTTGGAAGGAACAGAGGTAATGAAGGGAGGAGAAGGAACCTGGGGAAATTAAAGCTAGTGAGAGCCAGCATAAAAATTTTGTCACCAGGATTAGAAAATAAAAGGTCGTAGGATAACAAGGCGAAGAGATGGACAACAGAAAAGATGAGAACATGGGAGGATCAGTTGAGGAGCTCCACCGTCCAACAATAGGAGTCCCAGAAATAGAGAACGGAGGAAATGACAGGAAGGACAGGGTTAAAGACATGACACAAGAACATGTCCCAGAACTGAAGGAATGAAAATCCCACTGAGTAACCAGCAAAATAAATGATAAAGAGACCCTCACCAAAGTTCACCGCCGTGCAGTTTCAGCATACCAGGGATAAAGGGAAGATTCTAAAAGCTTCCAGAGAAAAAAACCTACCATACACAAAGGATCAAGAAAAAGAAGGGCATTGGATTTCTCAACAACACTAGAAGCTAGGAGACAATGGAGCGGTGTTCTTAAAACGATGAGGGAGCATAAATTCCAACCTAGAAGCCTATCCTCACTTGAATTATCAATCAAGGGTGAGGGCCTTATAAAGACAGTTTCAGACACTGGAGGGCTAAAGATTTTCCATCCTATGTCTTTCTCCCGAAGCACTTGGAGAGTGTGCTCCAGCAAAATGCCGGTGTAAACTCAGTAAAAAAAAAAAAAGGCCAGTGAATCTAGGAAGCAGGAAATGAATACGGAAGAGAGGTGAAGGAGAAGAGAGCAGATCTTAGGGCAACCATTCTGGATTGCATCGAGGATCATGTCTGGAAGGAAAAAAAAAATCTGATGGATTACCTGATATGTCAGAACTTTTAGGAGGGGTTGCACTTCTCGCAGGGTTTGGGGGGAATTGATCAGGTCTTTGAAGAAAATTGATTGAGCAAAACAAAACAAAAAACCAGTCATCAATATCAGGGAAAAGAAAAAGTTATATGGGAAAGGAAATGTATTTCTAGCATATGATGTGATTTATTTATTATTAGTATTGATGCAGTCATAATAATGTAAGCCACTAATATTGATTTAACCAAAACTTTATACTATAACTACAGTGGTAAGAATGAGAAGAAAGGACATGTGCACCTGCCTAAGAACTGGGGGCTGAAAGTGGTGGTGTGTATAAAAGAGCCTCATCTTCTCCCTGCATATAGGAATTCAGTACGTGATATACAAAACTAAAAAAATAAATCAAGAAATAGAAGTATGTATGTATTCTTTATTTTATTTTATTTTTGGCTGTGCCAAAGGCACGTGGAAGTTCCCAATCCAGGAATGGAACCCGTACCACAGCAGCAACTCGAGCCCCTGCAGTGACAACTTAGTGGGATCCTTAACCCACTGAGCCACCAGGGAACTCCATCTTTTTTTTTGCATATGTTCTTTAGAAATGAGGAGGCAGGAGCTCCTGTCATGGCACAGCAGAAACGAGTCCGACTAGGAACCATGAGGTTGCAGGTTCTATCCCTGGCCTCGCTCAGTGGGTTAAGGATCCGGCGTTGCTGTGAGCTGTGGCATAGGCTGGTAGCTATAGCTCTGATTAGACCCCTAGCCTGGGAACCTCCATATGCCATGGGGGCGACCCTAAAAAGCAAAAAAAAAAAAAAAAAAAAAGAAAGAAATGAGGAGGCAAATCCCCCCCCCAAAGTAGTTAAAAGACTTGAAAACAGAGTTCCTGTTGTGGCTCAGGGGTTAGCAAGCCCGACTGGCATCCATGAGGACGTGGGTTCGATCCCTGGCCTCGCTCAGTGGGTTAAGGATCTGGTGTTGCTGTGAGCTGTGGTGTAGGTTGCAGCTACAGCTCCAATTTGACCCCTGGCCTGGGAACCTCCATATGCCGCAGGTGTGGCCCTAAAAAGACAAAAAAAAAAAAAGACTTGAAAACAATTGTATGAGAGTGGGAGCTGAGGGTGAAGAAGGGTAGAGTGGGGAATTTGTGGGCGTTTTTTGTTTTAATCTTTGCAGTACTGTGTGACTTGAAAACCTATCTACATGTATTACTTTGGTAAAAAAAATTTTTTTAAGGGCACACAAAAATATTTCAAAAATGGATTAGCAATGTGAGCATATACTTTAGAAATATGGAAGAAAACTCAGAACAAAGAGTTGAAAAGGCAACTTTCATTTTTAAGATCTTTTCACGTTTCGACTTTTAAAACTATTTCACATATCCCTTTAATAAAATTTAGAATAATTTTTAAAAACATAAAGAGGGGTGTTCCCATCTTGGTGCAGAGGAAGCGAATCCAACTAGGAACCATAAGGTTGCAGGTTCAATCCCTGGCCTCCCTCAGTGGGTTAAGGATCTGGCGTTGCCGTGAGCTGTGGTGTGGGTTGCAGACACAGCTCGGACCTGGTGTGGCTGTGGCTGTGGCATACACCGACAGCAACAACTCCGATTAGGCCCTTAGCCTGGGAACCTCCATATGCTGCGGGTGCGGCCCTAAAAAGACAAAAGACAAAAAAAAAAAACAAAAAAAAACCAACCAACCAAACAAAAAAACATAAAGAGGAGGAAGAGTGTTCCAGGGAACAAATGTGCCAAGAAAGTGGATGGGAGGGCAGAGTGAGATTTAGACTTTTGGAGAGTTTGGGCTTGACCAGCATGGAAGTCAGTGGGAAAAGTATTGGTAGGAAAATTATTGAATGTTTGAAGCAGCAGAACCACATAAACTGATTTGCGCTCGAGAGATGTTCCCTTCAGCAACCAGGTGGTTGTCCCTTGAAGAGAGTTGCAGTTTGGCAAGTTGATGCTTGGGAGATAAGGTGCCTGGCTGCCCCCCGGCTGGGTCTCAGCTTTTAGAGAGACTTGAATGATGGGCCAGGATACCCACCTCTTAATCCTTAGGACACTTCCAGGAGGAAGCCTGTACACAGTTTCTCTTCAAGTTTCCTTGTAAAAAAATCTACTTTCATTCGTGTCAGATCCCTTTTCTGTTGGACACTTGATTTTGTAGACATGTTGCTCAAATTCGGGCTTGAAGACGTCTCTCTTTTTTCAGGTCACTTTGCATATCTCGTTTCTGATGCATTTTTTTTTGCTTACTAGTTTAGCTCTCAGAGGACAACCTCGTTTATCTAATTCCAGATTCTTGGGAGACAGGCCCCTTATTGTTTTCTCAGGTACTGTTTATAAGTGGCTTGGAGGATCAAAACGAGAGGCAGGGAATCTAGTTAGGAGGCAAGAGCAGAAACCCCAGTAGGGCAACTCGAAGGCCTGTATTCTTTTCAGTTATTCTGCCCTGTTGTCTGCCGAAGTCCCCCAAAGTTTTGAGAACTGTTGATATTTTACCATTTATTCTTCCATCTGCCACCATCTGCCAGATTGCCCCCCTTGTACCTGGAAGCAGCAATTTCAAAATACTTGGTCTCATTACATGTTTTTGGTTCAGAAAATATGGTCACTATACTCATAGGCTTGGATGGGCATAGGCATAGCCAAGGTTTTTGAGAACCCTGGGGTTCAAAGTGGCCTCCCATTAGGAGAGGCCATGGGAATAGCAGGAGAAAGGCATCTCCTCTCCTGACATAGATTGATAAAGGGAAGCCTGGTACTCTGGGCCTTTGCTTTTACCCATAGACAGCTGAACCTGGTTAGTAAAAGAGGAAAATTTGGTGTTTTGTTTTGTTGCTTTTTAGGGCCACAGGTGTGGCATATGGAAGTTCCCAGGCTAGAGGTCGAATCAGAGCCACAGCCACAGCAATGTCAGTGTCTATGACCTACACTGCAGCTCATGGGAATGCCGGATCCTTAACGCATTAAGCGGGGCCAGGAATCGAACCTGCATCCTCGTGGATACTAGTCAGGTTCGTTTTTGCTGAGCCACAATGAGAACTCCCAACTTTGGGATTTTGAAGAAACTAAATATCTTAGGGCCTGAAGACTGGAACTCAGCTAACACAGCTGCCTTGTTTTATAGACGAGGAACCAAGGTCCAGAGAGCAGTGATTTGTCTATGTTGCCAGTTAGGGGTGAGCCATAACAGAACCCAGCATGCTTTCAACATCTGTGCTACCTCCCAGAAGAAGAGCGGCCCAGCTTCATGGAGTAACAGGTGGATTGACCATTGGGCATTAGTTCTGAAGTAGGATAGCACAGTGTCAATGATGATTGCTCTCTGGATGTAATTAATAATTTGTATACTAAGCACATAAGGGCCTGGAAAGCCCAGAGGTGGCGTGCATCCCCACGTTGAGGGTCATAGGATGCCTTGTACCATCAAACTAGTAAGAATCTGTCCACAGTGAGGAGAACTGGCTAATTCACTCTGCCTCATGGCTCGAGCTCTTTTGCTCCCCTTAGCTGCCATCTTGAGGACTGTAACATCATATAGAAGTGCTTTGGGGGAGTTTCCGTCGTGGCACAGTGGAAACGAATCCCACTAGGAACCATGAGGTTGTGGGTTCGATCCCTGGCCTTGCTTAGTGGCTAAGGATCCAGCGTTGCCGTCAGCTGTGGTGTAGGTCACAGGCGTGGCTCGGATCTGGTATTGCTGTGGCTGTGGCTGGCAGCAACAGCTCCAATTTCCAATTTGACCCCTAGCCTGGGAACCTCCATATGCGGTGGATGCAGCCCTAAAAAGACCAAAAAAAAAAAAAAAAGAAAAAGAAATGCTTTTGGGAGCAGAGGTACATATCTGGTAACCTCTCCTGAGAAAGAGCCTGGGCGGCAGGGTCTGTCTTGACATTGGAAATAGGGTAAGGGAACTCACCTTAATGGTGCACAAGTACCTGGCCCTGAGCTACTGGGGCAGTGGACCGTGGTGGTGAGCGCATGAGCTTTGGGGCTCAGGCCAAGCTCCCCTACTTGTGTGCTGTGAGGCAAATCATTTCAACTTCTCTGAGTCTCGGTTTCACCTTCTTCCAACTGGATGAGTAATTCCTGCTTTGCCAGGATCGAAGGAGGTAATGTATGGAGTTCCCTTGTGGCGCAGCTGGTTAAGTGTCTGATGTTGTCACTGCAGCAGCCCCAGTTCGATCCCTGGCCAGGGGATTTCCACATGCCACAGGTGCAGCCAAAACACCCCCCCCTCCAAAAATGAAAAAAAAACAAAGGAGATAATGTACAAAAAGAGCTGCCACTGTACCTGGTACATAGTAGTACCTGGTGGTTGTTCATGTCCTAATGGAGATGATTATATATGTGGCTTATGTTCTAAGGTAGATTGGGCAGTGGGCCAGTGTGAGCAACTGAAGGGTTTATATTTCTGAGTCAGGGCCTGGTAGAGATTGAATAAGTGTGTGCTGGGGGTGTGGGGGGTGGTGGTGAGGAGACCAGCCTGCTTGGAGCAGAGGGTTATCTTAGGGAAAAAGGCTGAGAGGCTTGGCCTCAATTCTGTGGACAGTTGGGGAGTCATCGAATTAGGCTCCTCTGATCTGGTACGTGCGCACTATTGAGCTAGGTCTCCAAAGCAATCTTGTTGCTTCAGAGCGAGATGGAAAGTTTTAATAAATGTGAAAAGGTGCTCTGAGGCCCCGGTCCCCTGTCCCTTCAGGGCCTGTGAAGGCCCACTGTCATTGGCTGAGCCTCTCAGCCACCCCACTCCCATGCCCCCTCCCATCCCTGTCATGTCATTTTGCAAGTGAAAAAGCTGAGGCCGGCCTTGGGCCATCCTTCAGGGAGTGCCTTCCCCAGGATTATATGGCTAGTAAGTAGCAGAACTGGAAGCACGGGCCTCACCCACTGTCTGCACTCCTGCACCCCATGGGCTGGGGCAGGGGTTGGGGTGGGAAGGGGGATCAGGGTGTGGGGCGAGATGGGGGGGGCACTCCATTCATTCTGAGCTCCACCTCCCCTCCCCTCTCACTTTGCGCACAGCATAGACGACTCCCCCGACTCAGGTCCCCTCACTAAGGTCTCTCCTTGGTTCTCTCACCTGAGGACCAAGCCTGTGACGTCTTCATCTCTGCTTCCTCCACAGTCCTCAATAGGGGAAAGGAGGAGGAGGAAGAGGACAGAGGGAACAGGAACGCTGCTTCACACGCTCTCCCCGCTCCTTCCAAGTGCCCTGGTCCTTCTTCCTCCCCTTCCCACCCCCACTCTCCCTCTCCTACACACACACACACACACACACGCACACGCACACGCACACGCACACGCACACCCTTTTTAGGGAGGAGCAGCCAGAGGGCTGTGGTTCTGATTTCCCTCATTTGCTCAGTCCCCTCAAAGCTGTCCCCAAAGCCATTCTGTTCTCTTGCCCTTCCTTTGCCTCTGAGGTAGGGGCTCACCATGAAGAAGGCAGACCAGTGTAGTAGAAAGGAGCCCAGCAGCTGACTCACTCACCCTCTCAGCCTCATTCTCTTCATCTGGAAAATAAGCAGGTTGGACCAGGCAATTGGCAAAGCCTTTTCTATGTTGTTAATAATACCTGGCATTTGTCTGCTGGGTTCCAAAGGGCTTAATCATCCCAACAGCCCTGCGAAGATTGGCCTTGTGTTACAAGCGGGGAGACTGAGGCTCAGATTCCAGGCAGGGAGGTGACTTACCCAGATCTGGTAAGTGGCAGAGCCACTATCTGAGCCGGGTCTCTCTGTGTTTAAACCTCTGGCTCTGCCTCTTCCCGCAGCTACAGGCTGCCTCTCAGCCACTCCAAGGAAGACCCCTCACCATGAGCCCACGAGGCTAGAACATGGTTGGTTCTTGGCACCTACTCGACCTCACCCCCAGCCACCCTTCCCCTCACTCACTCCACCCCAGCCACGCTGTCCTCCTCTTTGTCCCAGCAACTGGCCAGGCCCTCCGCCATCTCATGGCCTTTTGCACTGGCTCTTCTTTCTGCACGAAATGCCCTACCCCCTCATTTTCACGATGCATATTAGCTCTCAAGGCTGCTGCATAGGGCAGAGGGAGAGGGGGAATAGAGGGTATATGCTGACTCTTGGTTTTTTCCTCTATTTCTCTTTCAGATCTGATGGTGAGAATTCCAGAACAGTCAGGTCAGTACCTCCTTTTTTTGGTAGTAGTTGGGAAATGGGGCAGGGACTGGGGTGGGGACCTCTGGTTTGTCACTTCAGGATCCATGGGAGGGGTAGGGGGGCCAACTCCAGGGGTTTTGTCCCACTGGCATTAAGGGTGGAGATGGAGAGGAGCGGGAGGGCCAGGGTGAATGTGGCAGGTGCGGGGACGGGGTCGTAAATGGTTTCTTAGTCTTTCTGACCCTAGCCGACTCGGGGGCTTGGTTGGACACTGAAGAGGCTCATGTGAGCTGCCCAGATGGGAAAGCTGACCTGCAAAGAGGTCGGCTCTGGACCCAGGACCTTCTCCATCTCTCCTCCCAGAGGAAGAGGGCACGATAGAATTGCCGTTTCCCTGATCTGGTGTTTGCCCTCTTCCCTGAACTGTGCTAGCCCTGAGTAGTGCGATTCAGATGGGCTTTTGATGTGACACATTCTAGGCATTAGAAATATGCATTATAGTAACGAGTGCAGTTTTTTTTTTTTTTTTTTTGCATGCTTGGTGAAAAAGGCTTATAAGCTTCAGTGAGTTTACAGGGTGTGATCGATCTGCCATTTGAAGAGGTGGGGGTAAAACTGGGGTAGAGACAAGGGCTGTTAGTCGCATTTCCCAGGCCTTAACCCATCAGAAGCTTGGTGAAAACACAAGGGTCAAGGATAGGGACTATGTGGGAGTGATGGGGGGCTCAGGATAGAGCCCAGTTGGCCAGCATCCAGGCCAGGGGCTATGGACTGGGCCTGTGAAATGAGATGGGTCCAGGCAGCAGCAGCATGAGAAGGACACACTTGGTCCCAGCCAGGGCTGAGACCGAAATACAGCACCGATGTGAAGAGTAGAATCCTCTGAGTGGATCAGTTGGAGGCATGTTCCCTTTCCACCAGGCTCCTGCAGCCCCTCATCAGGGTTCCCCGGCTTGGTAAGCTGAGCACAGATTGAATTTCAGCCCAGACTCATGCCCTCTCAGCTGCAAACCCTTGTGTAAGGCACAGCTTGCCCGGCCATATGCAGCGGCCCAGGTCCTGGCATCCAGGCAGTGGATATGGGAGGGGGGCCGAGGAGCTCAGCATACAGACGGTGATGCGTGATGAGACACGCCGAGTCTTAGCATCCCAGGCAGAAGGGACGGGATGAGCACACCGGTGCCCTGGGCCAAGGTAGGGGCTGTGGAATGGGAAGCATGCTCTGTTAGGCCAGCAGGAAAGCAGGGGAAGCGTGATAGATGCCAGTCAGGCCCAGTGTTCCAGGCAAGGGGTAGATGATGGGATGTGATTAGTGTGGCCTGGGCACAGCCTGTCCTAGCATTTAGGAAGGCATTAACCTAGCAGAGGACACTGATCCCAATGTCCCACTGTGGGTTTGGAGAAAAGCAAGTTGAGCTGACTCCAAGCATAGGCCCCCAAGGCACCCCCGTTGACATGCCTGCTACTTATCCAGGAACTCGACTGACGATGTCTCTAGCCCTTCCCAGCAGAGGAGTTACTAGGACCTAAAGCTCAGGGTGTTTCATAATTATCATAATCCTAAATCATATGATGACATACTTTACAATTTACAGAAGTTGCCAGGGGAGTTCCCGTCGTGGCGCAGTGGTTAACGAATCCGACTAGGAACCATGAGGTTGCGGGTTCGGTCCCTGCCCTTGCTCAGTGGGTTAACGATCCGGCGTTGCCGTGAGCTGTGGTGTAGGTTGCAGACGCGGCTCGGATCCCGCGTTGCTGTGGCTCTGGCGTAGGCCAGTGGCTACAGCTCCGGTTCGACCCCTAGCCTGGGAACTTCCATATGCCGCGGGAGCAGCCCAAAGAAATAGCAAAAAAAAAGACAAAAAAAAAGAAGTTGCCAGGGACTTTCTTTTGTTTGATCCTCCCAGTGACACTGTAGGTGGAACCTGGACTGGCCTTATCATCATTATTTTACAGTTGGGGAAACTGAGCCCCGGGCTCAGTTTTTGGCGGAGGCAGGATTCAAACCCAGGTCTGCCTGGCACCAAGCCCAGAGCCCTGCCCACGCCCATCCCTGCAGGAGCTCTCGACAGCCTTGCAGATAAGAATAGTCCTCCTCATCCTCACCCTAATATTAGTAGTCATAGCAGTTAGCATCTCCTCTTGATATACTAAGAACTCTGAACATGATCTTATTTAATGCTCACAAGAGTCCAATTAGACGCGGATTGGGATCCCCGATTTACGAATGAGGAAAATGAGGTTCCCCAGAGGGTCAGTGTCTTGCCCAAGGAAGGAAGAGCAATGGGGCAGGGCGGCATCACTCTGACTCATACCCTGGACTGTCTGCTTCCAAAGCCAGCACTTGTCTCACTAAGATGTACTTCCCGACAGCCACCCTGGACTCCAGTCAAGGAGGCTACAAGGGGCCTTGAGGACACAGCAACTGCGGGGGAGCAAGTGTCAAACTTGAGCTGTGGAAGGGGCCTAAGATACCACTCATGGGGCAAAAATCTTGCAAACATGGTGGGATAGATCCTTTACCTTGGAACCAGGGCTGGGTGGGGTCTTCTGAGGAGGCTCTCAGGACCTGCATGGAAATTCTTGAGCTCACTTCAGTTAGGGCTCAGGGAGAGCTTTCTGGAGACAGTGGGTGTCTGAGCTGGGCTGTGAGTGACTGTCACGCAGACTTTGTAGAAGGAGGGTGTCCCTGGAAATGAAACAAGCAGGCATCGGGGGCGGGGGGGAAGGAGAGGGGGCCAGTCAGTCAGGCTAAAACAGATCTGGGCAGGAGAGGAACAAATGTCAAAATTCAGAACGCTGGTCTGGTCAGGCCTGGGCCACAAGACACCTTCTGTCATCAGTGAGAGCTAGGGGAGGCTGGGCTCTGCAGCACAGAAAGGGCAGCACCTGAATCTAGGCAAGGGATTCCAGGGTCCTCATCTAATAAACATCATGTGTGTGGAGGGGAAAGCTTAAGAAGGTAGAAGAAACACCAAGTAGGAGTTCCCGTTGTGGCTCAGCAGTGACGCATCTGACTGGTATCCATGAGGACGCAGATTCGATCCCTAGCCTCCCTCAGTGGGTTAAGGATCCAGCATTGCTATGGCTGTGGTGTAGGGGGGGCAGCTGCAGCTCCAATTTGACCCCTAGCCTGGGAACTTCCATGTGCCGTGGGTGTAGCCCCCCCCCCCCAAAAAAAAAGGACCAGAAGAAGAAGAAGAAGAAGAAGAAGAAGAAACACCAAGTAGAGGAGCTATCCCTCCACTGTCGTGGCAGTAGAACAGCAAGGAGTGGTCCCAAGCATGAGGGCTTCCAGGTATGGGGTGCCAGGGGAAGTGTGGAGTCTAATTAGAGCTGAACAGCTGGTATCTCGAGAGGACTGTGAGCAGAGGAAGGTGTCTGGACCTCCTATAGATCCATGAGAAGTTGTCAGACCTACAGGCACCTTAAACCCAGGTCCAGAAAGGGACTGGCTATGGCTCAAGGTCACACACTAGCTCTCAGCAGGGCCTGCTTCCCAGCTGTCTGTTCTTTGCCAAGTCACTTGGCTTCTCTGATCCTAACTTTCCTCATCCATAAAATGGAGTCAATAATTCTGACTTCTTTGGGTTGAGGAGAGAACTTAAAGCGATGCTCAGCATAAAATAGTGGCTCAACACACGGTAGTGCCCTGCCCTCCGCTGTCTCTGTCCACTAACCCAATCCTTTGTCATTTATGGGATAGTCAAGCTTGAGAAATGTGGAGAGGGGTAAAACTTGGAAACGGAGGGGCAGGGGCTTCTGCCAGCAGCAGAGGAGGTCAGTCCAGTCCTAAAGGCATTGCTGATGCAGTGAGAGTCAGGCTGGGGTGCTGGGGACTGGGCTGGGGTTGCCAGCCACGCAAGGATGAGAGCCAGAGGAGGTGGCCTGTTGCTAGGGAAGGAGGGAGGGGGTGGGGGAGCTGCTGACACCCGCAGAGCCAGGGACGTCCCCATGGCAACGGGAGCCGCTGCTGCCTGAGGAGAAGTGGGAGGAGGAGCCAGCGCTGGCTCAGTTCCCAGAGGAGGCCTCCCACTCTGGGCCTCAGTGCCCCCATCTGTCCAACGGGAGTTTGGATTCGATAGTCTCTAAGATTCTTCCTTGTTTTGACCTTCTGGCAATCCGGGGTGGCCGAGACCTCACGGACCTTCCGTGGCTCCCCCATCCACATGTCCAAGACACCACCAGTCCCCAGGGCTGCCCCAGCTGCATCCAGCTTTTCCCTCCCGTGCTGCCTCCTGTTCTGCGCAGCTTGCTTGCCCCTCCTGCCCAGCTCTCTGTTCCCACCTCTTCCTTTGCCTGGAATTTTGTCATAGTGCCTGCTGAATGCTCTCTGCCCCCCCCCCCGGGGGGGGGGTTGGGAAGGGAAGCAACCTGGGGAAGCCTTCCCTGAGTTGCCCCCTGTCCACCCTGACTGCTTCCTCCTTCCTGGGTTTCTTTGGCCCCACAGGTCTGAGCTCCTCCTGTTCTCCTCAGTGATCGTTGCTGCAAATGCATTGCGCTGCTTCTGAGAGCTGAGCTCCCCTTGACAGGCTCAAACCTTTACAGAAAATCTATGGTGTCACATCGCGAATCTCTGTTTTTCCATATGAGCCAGTGCTCTGGGAGCTTGTGTGGCTGGTCTGAGCTCCCTCAGGTCCTAGGTGGTGGAGCCAGGCTTGGAACTGTGTAATTGCTGCCTCCTCAGGCCTCGGGTGGGGTATGATATATCAGCGTCAGCAGCCATTTGCTTAGTGACAGCTAGAGCCCATATATGTCGGCCACTGTGCTGGGCACTTTACCTGTATCCTCTCATTTCATCTTCACGATAATCTTATAGGCTATATAATCTAGTCACTTTATAGGTAAGGCAACTAAGACTCAGAGAGTTAAAATAATCCTCCCCCGCCCCGATAGAACTAGGATAGGAATCCAGACCATTAAAGATGCGGTCATGGTCACCGTGCTATACCAGTGTTAACCCAGTGGTATTCCAGAAGCACGTACAGAGCATTCTCTCTGTACCAGGCCTGTGTTGGCTGATCTGTGGGGGAGGGATGGAAGCAGGCTACAGACATAGATGAGCCAGCTCTGGCAAGCCCAAATGGGAGTTTGTTGATGAGGAGAAGCCAATTGTAAGGACGAGAGGCTGGAGGGGGTAGAACTGGAATCTGACAGTGGGACAGAGGAGGAGGGAAGTGGGGAAGTGGCGGGGGTGGGGGGGAGATGGGTAATTTTCCCAAAGGAGGTACCTTTCCAGGAAGCTCATGAGGGGGAAGGGGGTCCTCCTTCCCCTTCCTGTTTGCATGCCCCTGCCCCTGCCTTGTCCAGCCCCAGGAAGTGGGTGACCCCTAAGCTGGCTGCATGCCTGGTTGGCACCAAAATAAACTTGCCTTCTCTCTTTTCCCCCTCCCCTCCTCTCTGTCCCCTCTGTCCTGGCTTTAATTAGCAGCCCTAGGGATGAGTCACTTGGCAGCTGGGGAGGGAGGCTGCTCAGAGCCCAGCCGAGCCTCTCTTGACTCCTGGCCCGAGCCTGGAGCCTCGCAGGCAGCACCACTGTGTTCTTGCCGTGGCTCCAAGTCTATGCAGGTGTGAGGAGCGCAGGGGCAGCTCTGCATGCTGGCGGGTGTCCATGCCCGGCTGGATGTCTGCATAGAAGCATATCCGGTTGCTGCTGCATTTGTTTCAGTGTCCACTGAATGTCAGTGTGTGTGCGTGTGTGGCTGTCGCATATGTCTGTGGTCGCAAGTGTCAGGAAATAAGGGAGCATTTGGGTGAACAAACACAACGCTTTATAATTGCATTCGCCACCCCCCCCCATAAGTGTTCTTTATGCGTTTTTGCTTATGCGAGCCCTGCACTTATATCCCCAATTTTCCTTTGTCTTAATTTGAGTACATTTCATTGCAGGGAACAGAAACCTACTCAAACGCACTTGAGAATAAAGGGTGGGGAGGGGACTGTCGTGAGGCCACATCTCACAGAATCTAAGAGCAGTAATGACGTGTAGCCAGGTCTCACGCCAACTGGAAGTAGGACCAAGAAGTCAAGGACCAAGATTGCTTTCTCTGTCTGCTGTCTCTCTCTCTCTCTCCATCCCCTGGACCCACATCTGTCTCTCTCCATCTTTCATGGCTAGCGCTAGCCTGGTCCCTTCTCACTGACTCCTCTCTCTAGACTGGCTTCCTCTGCTCTCAGGCGGCCTGATGTGGCCATCAACCTGGAAGTTACATGACCTTCCAGCTTTGGGGTCCACCTGTATATGACTGCAGCGTTTCTGTCCATCCTATGGTAACACAAGGCAGCAAGGGGCTTGTAGGTGGCAGTGGATTCTCCCAGAAGTGGGTGAGGGTTGGAGTTCCCGTCGTGGCTCAGTGGTTAACGAATCCGACTAGGAACCATGAGGTTGCGGGTTCGATCCCTGGCCTTGCTAAGTGGGTTAAGGATCCCACATTGCTGTGGCTCTGGTGTAGGCCGGTGGTACAGCTCCGATTAGATACCTAGCCTGGGAACCTCCATATGCTGCAGGAGCGGCCCAAGAAATGGCAAAAATACGAAAAAACAAAAAACAAACAAACAAAAAAAACCAAGTGGGTGAGGGTAGAGGTCAAATACTTAGTAGCTGGTGTTTCTTCTACAGTGATTGCAGCTTTTATGTGTTCACAAGTGAGGTCAGAGTCTGGGGAGCAGTCTGTTTAGAGGCCCACAGTTGTAAGCTTGCCTTGTCCATCAAGGTTTTTGTTCCTACTCTAATGCAAGCCGACCTTTGCTCACTGTGCTTTTAGGTTCCATGCTCTTGCATCAAAACATCTCATTTTATCTAAAAATTTCCCCTCATTTTGTGCCAAAATAGCTTTTAAGTGTACTGCGAATATTACCATCACTATCAGTGTGCGGTGGTTTTCAGAGCCTCAGAACAACTGGCACAATGCTATTCATGGTACAGCTGCTACCAAGTTCTTGGTTGTTTCAGGAATTTCCACATTTTATTAGTGCAGTGACCACATTTATAGTTATCTCTAGTATATAATTACAAGCACACATTATCAATATCATCAGCTTGACGCTTGAGCTTACTTTTCCATTAATACAAACCCTGCAGTTTTTACATTAATTACAGAGGGAATTAATGACCCCTTAGACAAATTTTCACCTATGAGTAAAGAGTTTGGAACCAGCTGTGCGCGTAATGACTATTCTCCAGACGCAGAGGCAATGCCCATGGCTCTGACCTCGGCCCTGGCCTCGCATCCTCTGGCTGGCACTGGAGGCTGCCCACCACCTCTTTGCAGAGCTCCTTCTTCTGGCCTGGCACATAGCAGGTGCTATTGTTATTTCTTAACACACATGATAATTTTCTCATTATCATTAAAGCCATCTTCCACATGTAGATAGCAAACCTGAGTGGGAGAGATCATCGCAGAGTCAGGGCAAAGCCTCCTTCAACTCTTTCAACTAATAATGGCTTTGATTCAGAAAATGTGTACTATGTATCAGGTACTGTTAGGGAGCAGACACTGTGTTATCTTTAATCTTCCTGGCAGCTCTGCCAAGTAGCAGTGATTGTATCCATTTTAAAGTTGGGGAAACTGAAACCTAGAGAGGGAAAGTGCCTTGTCTGAGGTCATCCATCCATCCATCCATCCATCCATTTAGTCATTCATTCATTCACTAAAGGATAATTTCTCATATGCCAGGTACCGTGCTAAACTAAATGTGGTTGATACAATGATGAATAATGGAATCCTGCTCTGAGGAAGCTCATCATCTGGTAGGAAAACAGATAAGGAAACAGACAATTACAGGGAAGTGTAGGGCATTGTGGGAGAACCTCAGAAGTGTACCCAGCCAGCCTCTGGGTCAAGGAGGCTTCTCCAAGATGACTTCTAAGCTGAGACTTGGTGGATGAGTAGAAGCTAGCCTGGTAGAGGGTGGGGCGAAGTGGAGGGTGTTGAAGGCAGAGTTAAAAAAAAAAATATGTGCCCGGGCTGTGGGGGCAGTGTTTGGTACCTGCATTCGTGAAGAACTAGCTGTATCTGCAGTGGGATGGGGCTGTTATGAGAAATAGTGTGGAAAGGGGGCAGAAGGTGAATTGGGAGGCTGAGATCAGGACCCTGGTCAGTTAGATGCAGAGCCGAGGAGCTACAGGATCCAGGAGCAGAGTATTCGTGCTTCCCTGCCTACCTGGTCCCAGGGCCTGCCTGGGTAGGCATGGCCAGCGGCAGACTGGGATTCCAGTGGCCACAGTGCCCTCTAGTGTCCACCAGCCCATCTTGCAGCCTCCACTTCAGGGTGGATTGTCTGACTACCAACACCTGCTAACCTGTGTGACTGGGTGCCCTGTGCCAGATGCTGGGGACCCTGGGATGCATAAGACACGGCCCCTGTCCCTACCAAGCTCCTGGCCCAGAAGGAGCAACAGCATGTGAACAGAAAGCACTGGAGAAACGCAGGGTGGGAAGGACACAGGGGAGGCATCCCAGAGGCAGGTCCCCAGAGGGCACCACCTCTGAGTAGACTCGTTTGGAACAAGGGGGAGCTAGTGAGGTGGTGAGTTGGCAGTGGGGCAGAGTGGTGGTGAAGGGCCTTTGGAGCAGAAGCAGAGATGAGGGTGGACAGCAGAATGTGGCAGAGAAAAGCAGACACTTCTGTCTGCGTGGAGCACAGGTTGAAGATGGTAGGGGGGCTGAGACCAGCTGGAGGGGGCTGAGGGGCAGCTCACAGAAGGTCCTGGGTTGCCTAACCCTAGCTCATAGTAGGCACTTGGTGAATGGAATCGCCCAAGGAGCTTTTGTGTCCTTTTGGGATCACAGACCCCCTCTGGGGATCTGATGAAAACAGTATTCTTAGAATCGTGGCACAGCAGAAATGAATCCGACTAGGAACCATGAGGTCGTGGGTTCGATCCCTGACCTCACTCAGGTTAAGGATCCGGCGTTGCCGTGAGCTGTGGTGTGGGTCGCAGATGAGGCTCGGATCTGGTGTTGCTGTGGCTGTGGCATAGGCTGGCAGCTACAGCTCCAATTGGACCCCTAGCCTGGGAACCTCCATATGCCACGGGTGCAGCCCTAAAAAGCAAAAAACCAAACCCCAAAAAACAGTATTCTCTCCGGAAATACGTTCTTACTAATATTTTTTCATACAACCTCAGGGGCTTCAGAGATACTCCCCGCCCTGGGCCTATCCACGAACCACAGGCTTCCAAATTCCTCTCATCAGGGCCTCCGAGAACTCCGTGTGATTGAGCCCCCGCCTACACCCCCAGTCTCCCCTTTGCTTTTTCCACTCAGCCATTTCAGCCTCCTTGCAGTTCCTGGAAATACCACCTCAGGTTCTTTGCCCAAGTTGTTTCCTCTGCCTGGAAGGCTCTCCCCCTGCCACCTCCACTTTTTTTGTCCAGCTTCATTCCATTAGCAGTTGAAGAACATCTGTCTCCCGTCACTTGGATCGGAGCTCCATGAAATCTGGACATTGTCTGCCCTTAGCCACTGCCCTGTCGGCCCCCAGCTTAGTACCTGACTCACAGTGCCTGCCCTGTGTCTGGGTCATGCTCCTCACCCTTAACTCCTTCTTTCCTTCGACCCCTAGTAGGTTATCACACGAATCTACCCAACAGGTTCAGATATGTCTGAATTCCAAGAGTGGCCCGGATGAAGAGATTATCTTCCTAGAAATCTTCCCCTGCCTGAAATAAACAGGCTTGCCAAGAAGAATCTCCCCTAGCCTCCCTGAGAGTGGATCCTCCTCTCTCAGGCTCAGCCGGAGGCTCTTCAACATGTGCGTATCTGTCTCACTGAAACCTCACGAGAACCCATGAGGCAGGAATTGCCACTCCCCTTTTACAGATGAACAAACTGAGCCTCAGAGGGGTTACCCAGCTGAAAAGCAGTAGTGCTGGGACTTGTACCCTGGCTCTGCCAGGTGCCAACGTGTGAGTTCTTTGCCTCACCAGCGAGGGCAAGCGGCTTGCCCGAGGTCACACAGCATCAGTCTTAGGGCCGGGCCTAAGTCTGTTTCTCGACTCTAGCCAGGCTGAGGTGAAGGTTTGGGCACAAGGTGCAGCTGCCCCAGGAGACAAGAGAGTTAGTGAGGGAGAGAGGGGGGGAAAAAGCAGAGGATTAGACCAACACCCTGAGGACCAGGGGGCTTTAGGGGGTGGGCAGAGGAAGAGGAGGCCAGGAAGGACCCACAGATGCCAGCTTTGTGGTGATTCAGAGGACCTATCTCTCTCAACAGCTTTGGCTTTCTTGAGAGGAACCAGCTGCCCCGGCAGGGAGGCAGGAAGACAGGAAGGCTGGCCTATTGCTTGTCAGCTCCTATTCCTTCTAGATCACTGGCCCCCTGGCCCCTCCCAGGGCCGCCTTCTGCTCAGAACCACCAGGGGCCGCCAGGGGCCGGGGCTCTGGGGCCATGAAAGGACAGGAGCCCTCTGAGCTGGATCTGGGGTACTCTTAAGGAACCCTGCACCCTTCAGATCCTCAAGCCTCTCCTTTCTCCAGCTTTTCACATAAGGAGGTGAGAGAGATTCCTGTGGTAGGTCGGTGGGGAGTAGGGCACCTGGATTCTAGTCTGACTGGCTATGTGAACTTTAGTAAGACTCTTCCCCTCTCCAGGCCTCAGTTTCCCCCCTCTGTAAAAATCAGGTGGGGCAGTTTCCTCAGAAGAACAGCCTCTTGATTGTGAATGGCGTTTCTTCTGATCTTTGCTTTTGTCTTCAGGGAGCATTTCTCTTAGCCAGCCCAGAAAACAAGAAGAGAGTGAGAGCTAATTGCAATGGTCAAGAATATGGGCCAGGGCCTCATCTTCATTTCCCAAACTGGGTGATTTGAATTTTACTTGATCTGGAGCATCCCAGCATAACCACCACACCGAGTTTCTTTAAACTGGGTGGGAGATGAGAATATTTGTGAAAAGCTTCTATGGAAAGGTTTCTATGTGCCCAAAGCAGCCATATGGCTGAGGGGGCCAGAGTCCAGATTTGAGAATGGCCAGACCAGGTCCCGATCTTGGGGTTCTGCTGTTTAATAGCTGAGTTGAGTTACTTAATGTTTCTCCGTCTCAATTTTCCCTTCAGGAAAATAGGACCAGTGACATGTCCTTGCCAGGGTGCTTGGGAAGGATCCAACAGAGGTGCATGTAGGGAGCCCAGCCTGAGGTTTGGCCCAGGGGAGTCACTTCGAGCTCTCAAAGCTGCTTCCTCTTACTAGGAGTTCCCAGCCCTCCTGGGGGAGCAGGGGAAAGAGCAAAGTTTCCAGTTGCAGTCTGGCGGGTAGCCCAGCAGGCCTGGCCCCGCCTCCTTGGTTCCTCCTTCTAGGGAAGGGCTGGGGAGGAGGGGGTGGTGACACGGTGGAGGCACCGCCCTGGCCAGGGGGCCTGCCCTCGGGACAGGTCCAGACCCATGGAGCCCCCCGGGAGGAGTAGCAGGTAGGAACCTGGCCCCCACCCCCAACACTGCACTGCAGCCTGACCCCCTCCTTGCTGCCCAGGCCTGGATCTGGTCCCTGGGCTGCTGATTCAGCAGCCTCCTGGCTTCCTGGTTCCTGGCTCCCCTCTTGGCCTCTTGGAGGCCTTTGGCTTATGGGAGGGAGCCAGCTCGAGTGGGTGAGCCCAGGGGCATCTGGGTGCCCAGCTCGGTAAGGACCCTAGAGCCCTGAGCAGCGCAGTCCGTGGCCCACAAGGGGTGTGATTGCTGGCTGCCCTGGCACCTTGCCTGGCTGCGAGGCAGCCCGAAGCAGCTGAGATTCTCTGATACTAACATTCCAGCAGCCTAAGGGTCTCGGAGTCTCAGGTTTAAATGAGTCAAGGACTTGGGCTGGTGACTGGCACCCAGATAGCACCTGAGAAACATTCTGCTGGTGACGATTATTCTGATAAGAAGAGTGTCAGATTCCAGCATTCTCTGTAAGGTTCTAAGATTTAGGCATCCTTCAGTTCGCAGCAAGTGAGATAGTGGGGCAGCTGGCCTGGCCTGCAGCCACATCTCCCAGCCTTTACTTGGGCTCTTGAATGGCCAGGCCCTGACCATGACTGCCTTCGGGGGTGGTGGTGGGGGGCTTGTGAGGGACAGGGTCTGGCCGACCTGGCATTCACTGCCTGCATCTGCCCTGTGCCGGGTAGGGCAGGGACCAGGCACTTGGCTTCAGCACCCTGTCTCTCCTCCTCCTTCCCATTCTGCTGGCTTTAATCGCAGGAAGCAGGAGGCAGAGGGGCCTTTGGACCCTGCACTAGGGGTGGGGGCACAGCGCTGGGGAGGGGGTGGAGCTTGGGTCCTGCCCCAGGCTGGGGGCGCAGCACTGGCCTTGGAAGCAAAGAACCACCCCATTCCTCTGGCTCGCTGGGCCCCGCTCGCCCACTCAGCCCATCCTGTCACCAAGACCACTGAGACCTTGTCAGCTCTCCTCCGCCCTCGCCTCTCCTCTCCTTTTCTGGCACTCTCTGCCTCTCCCCGTCTTCTCTCTGTGTCTTTTGTCTCACCCTTTCTCTGTCTTCCTCTTTCTCTGTCTTTCTCCTTTTCTGTCTCACCCTTTCCTTGTCTCTTTCGGTTTCTCTCTGTCTCTCTCTCTCTCCTCCTATGGTGTCTCCTGCACCCTCTGCACCCCTCACCCCGCCCCCATGCCTGGGTTCTTCCCCTCTTTGGACCCAGAGCGGCTTCCCTCCCCATCCTTCCCTGCCTTCTTATGAGGGGTCTTATTCTATAAGGGGGGGAGTCCCTCCCTGTACACCCATTCCCTTTCTCTTTCCTCCCTCTCCCCGCTTCCCTACCCGTGTGGCGTCTGGTGTGAGGAGGGCTCCCTTCCCCCTTCCCTACTGTGGTGTCCCAGTGTCTCCGTGGCCGAGCTCCCCACGGAGTCACCTGGAACACAGGAGGCCCAGCCCAGCTCTTTCGTCTCTGCTGCCCCCTGTTGTCGTTGTGTTCTGTTTGTGGTTCGAGTGCCGTCCTCTCTTTCTTGACTTTGTGGTTTTTTCTTTTTTTCTTCCTTCCTTCCTTCCTTCCTTCCTTCCTTCCTTCCTTCTCTCCTTCCCGCTCTCCCTCCCTCCTTCCTTCCCTCCGTCCTTGCCTCCCACCCCTCCTCCTCCCTTCCCTGTCCTCTGCCACCCATTCCTCCCAGTTGTCCCCTTTCCCCTACCCCATTCACTTTCACCTCCTTGTTCCCATTCCCCACCCCGCCTCTCCCCTCCCTCCCTGTCTCTCTCTCTGTCTCTCTTTCTCTCTCTGTCTCTCGCTGTCTCTCAGGTCCACAGCGTCTCATACTCTACACCAGTATTGCTGTCCTACTCAGGTCCTTGACTCCATGAAGCTTACCCCCTCAGGCAGGCTGGCAGAGAGCAGGTAAGAGCTAGACCCACCCCTCCCCCGAACCCTCCCCCCCTCCAGACAAATATGAATATCATTGCCAGCCCCTCCCCTGTCTCCCTCTAGCCCCTGGAGTGATTGTGGAATGGGTGTCTGAGCGAGTGAGGAGAGTGACTGGGGGACCAGGCCAGGAGACCAAACAGGACATTCATAGTGTGCTTTTGTAGTTTGTCCTTCCTTAAGAAAATCCTTGTCTGGATACCTTCCCCCCCAAAGAGGGAGTGGTTGGTCCTAGAATATGTAACATCTGAGGTTTTTCGAAGGATGAGTAAGAGTTTGCCAGTTGGATAGGATGGGGAAGGGTGTTGAGGCAGGGGGAACAATCTGCCTACACTCTTGGAGAATGAGATTATTTCCAAGTTAATTTGAAAACACATTTTACAGTTTCTTATTACAGTGCAATAAAATGAAATATTAATAGCAATGGCAAAAAGGCTAGGCCCATTTGAAAGTTTAAAAATACTTGTGTTAGAGAGGAAATAAGAATGGAATTTAGAATAAATGTCAATGAGAATATTATAGATCAAAATCTATGGGATATGACCACGGGGGTTCCAGAGAAAAGCTGGTAGTCTTAAATGCTTTTATCAGAGAACAAGACAGTTTAAATTAAATGAACTAATTATTCCACTCAAGAATCTAGAGAAAAAAAAAAAAGAACAACTGAAACACAGCAGAATCAAGTAATTACTATAGATAAAACCAGAAATGAATGAAATAGAAAACAAAAGGTTCGATAAACTAAGAGGTGGTTTTCAAAAAGACCAGTGGACTAGACAGACCATCCTCTGACAGATATGATGGAGAAAAAGGCAAGCAAACATAAATCAGATAAGGTATGATGAAGGGGATTTAACCATAGAGTCTGAGGATATGAAAAAGTCATAAGAAAATGCTTTGTGTAATTTTCTACCAATAAAGGTGAAAATATAGATGAAATGGGTGGTTTTCCAGGAGAATATACATTACCAAAGCCACTTAAGGAGTGGCAGCAAACCTGAATAGAGTAGAACAGTATAGGAGAAATTTAAAAAGTGGTCAAAGTTTTCTCCTCAGAAATGGTACCAGGCCCATTTGGTATCATGCAAGTTCAGGTATCATGGAAGTTCTATCCAGTCTTTAAAGATCAGGTAGTAAGAAAAGGTGGACAGCTTCGTAGTTCCTTCTAGAAGGCTGGACAGGTTTAGACAAAAAAAGGAACACTGTAGCCTAACCTCACATATTAATAGAGCAACACATATTTAAAATTACAGATTCTCCAACTGAATCCACCAGTGTATTGAAAGAAAACTGTATTGTGACAAGTGAAGGTTTGTCCCCGGAGTGCAGGGATTGCTCAACATTAGGAAAGCTGTTATTGTGATCGATTATACTAATAGTTATGCAATCTTTTCTTTTTAATCTATTTCCTTAAATATGAAAAAAATAATCTGATAAAATTGCACATCCAGTCTTGTTTTAAAACTCTTAGTAAGCGCCTTCGTTACCTCTTGTTGCATTGGGGTAATTTTTTTAGACAGCCGTAGATAACTAGCACAATAAGCTAGGAATGAATAAAAACTTCCTTGGTAAAGAATTTCTGTCAGAAACCAAAGACAATCATCAAATATAACAGTGAAGTGCTAGATAAATTTCCATTTAATTCAGGAACAAAATAAAAATGACTGCCATCACTGTCACTAACAAACGTTCTTCTGGAAGTTTTAACCAGTGGCATTAAAAAGAGAAATAAGTGGTATAAATATTAGAAAGAGTAAGAATTAGCATTATTTGAAGATGATATGGTTGTCTAGTTAGGTAATCAAAGAGAATAAAAGGAAAGGAGTTCCCAGGTGGCACAGTGGTTTAAGGATGTAGCGTTGTCGCTGCTGCAACAGTGACAACTAGGTTTGATCCCTAGCACTGGATGGAACTTCTGTATGCCACATGCACAGCCAAAAATAAATAAATAAATAAAGGAAAAATTATTAGAGCTAATAAGAAGATTCAGTTAGAAGGGTAGACACAAGATAAATATACACCCAAACCATTAGCTTCTCTGAATGCTATCAATGACTAATTAGAAGACATAATAGAAAAGGATTCCATTCACAATAGCAAGCAAGGAAGCAAGAAAGGAAATTCCTAGGAATTTATAAGAAATTTAAAATACTTCTCCATAGAAAATTATAAAATTTCATCAAAGTCTATGAGATGAATAAATCAAGCGTCATATCACATTCTTAGATGGGAAGAATTCAATATGGTTTAAAATGACATTTTCCCTTCAATTTGATCAAAAGATTTCTCATTAAAATTTCAGTGCTATTTTCTTTGGGAATTGGGAAATTGGATTTTAAAGTTCATTTGGAAGAGTAAATGCCCATGAATTACTAAGAAAATTTTGAAAAAGAAGAACAATGGGAGAGGGGACTTGCCCTATTAGATAAAGCTGTAGAAATTACAACTATTATATCATCACAGAAACAGAGGAATACATAGATGAGACAGAATAGAGAATTCAGAAACAAACCCGTATACTCATATGGGAATTTAATTTATGACAAAAAATACATTTTAAATCAGTGGGTGGTCAGTAAATGGGATAGGACCATTAGCTACCATTTGGGAAAAAATTAAATTAAACCCCTGCCTTGTACAAAAACAAATGCAAAAAATAAAGTCGTAAAAGTGCCAGAGGAAAATGCAGAATATTTTTATAATGGGGTAGAGAAGCCTTTTGGAGCATGTCTTAAAAGCCCAGGAGCCATAAAATAAAGAGCAATAATTTCAACTACATTAAATTTAAGAACTTTTGTGTGGAGAAAGATATTATATACAAAGTTAAAACATAAACAACAGGCTAGGAGAAAGTATTTGCTACATTGATATCAGGCAAAGGTTAATATCTCTATCTATGGCCATGTCATCTTTTGGAAATCAATAAGAGAAAGATGCACGACCCATTTAAAATGGAGAAATAGCCTAATTTGACAGTTTAGAGAAGAAGTAGCTAAGGAGTGAGAAAGGATACTCAAGCTTACAAAATAGCTAAAGAAATGTAACTAAAACAACAACGAAACAGTAATTTTAAAGTACCAAAATTTAAAAAATTGAAAGGGTTGTGAGGAAACAGGACCTCTCATATTCCTTGATTTGGGTGCACATTGGTCCCATTTTCTCACGGGACCAATTTGTTAGCTGCTACCAGAATCTTCAATGTGCACATCAAGCTGAGGGCTATGTCTTGGAGCTAGAGTTCCCTGGAGTTTTACTACCAGGATAGACCCCAATTTGGCCAGCCAGAGGCCTTTTCTGAAACACCTCAATCCCAGCTGCCAACATGAGCCATCTTTTATCACATGCCTTGTAGGATAGCATTCTCAACCAGCTCTTTTTTTTTTTTTTTTGCTATTTCTTTGGGCCGCTCCCGTGGCATATGGAGGTTCCCCGGCTAGGGGTCTAATCGGAGCTGTAGCTGCCGGCCTACGCCAGAGCCACAGCAACGCAGGATCCGAGCCACGTCTGCAACCTACACCACAGCTCACTGCAACGCCGGATCCTTAATCCACTGAGCAAGGGCGGGGACCGAACCCGCAACCTCATGGTTCCTAGTCGGATTCGTTAACCACTGCGCCACGACGGGAACTCCTCAACCAGCTCTTAATGAAAAGGTTGCATGATGTATGCTTCTCAGAAAAAGACAGGATTATATGAGTAGGAATAATCTTTATTTTTAGCTGGTCTATAAAAATGTTAAAAGCCACGGAAATAACTTTTGTCTGCATTTTAAACAAAATGTGCATTCCTTTGCCCGGCAATTCAACTTTTAGGAATCTATCCTTCAAACTACTTTCAGACATACGCAGCATTGTTTACAATAGCAAACAATTAAAGCAACCCGTATATCCATCAGTAGGGAATAGCTTTTTCTTCATGATCCACCCATACCATGGGTTGTTCTGAAGCAGATCAAAAGAGAAAGATAGATCTCTCTCTCTCTACTGTCATGGAAGGACCTTCAAGGCTTATTATATGAAAAAAACAAATTGCAGAACAGGTCTTATAGTATGAGCCCATTTTTTGTAAGGAGAAAAAAAAAATAAACCCATAACAACCCTGGAAAAAAATGTCATACATACCCTGTCACAATTTCAAAGTTACTGGCCTTTTTTCTCCGTCCCATTTCCTTGCTTTTATCCAGTCACTTCCCTCCTCTTCTGTACCTTTTTCCTGTATCCACCTGTTCAGATGTTGCTTTTCCTTTTAATAACTTGTTCAAATACCCCCTCATTCATCCAGCAATACAGGAGGGGACATGTACAGAGTCTTGAAAGAGTAATAGCTTTCCTTTATCCCCCAACCCTGCCAAAAATGGTTGCCTACTTTTTGGCTCTTCCAAGCAAGATGACCTAATGGGGGAAAAAATAGTTGGGTCAGTACCTTTATTCAAGTCCAAGTTCAGCTACTTAACAGCTCTTGATTTTCAGCAAGCCTCTGAGCTTCTGTTCCTCATCTGTGTAATGAGGATAATGCCTATTTACCTCTCAGGGCTGATTTTAGTATTGGAGATGGTACATGTAAAACTTCTGGATGACTATCAACTCTTGAAGGGCAGGGACTAGCCACGTCTTGTTTTCTTTGTAGCCAGTGTGTAGCCTTGGATTGGATTGGATTGGATTGGATCTAAAAGCTGTACGTGTCTGGGGATGGTTCTAGAGCAAAGGATGGGCCTGACCATGGTGGAGCTTTGGGATGAGGAAGCTTAGAGTAGTATGTGGGATGGAGGGGATTGAACCCTAAGAAGAGACAGCTAGGTCCCCTAGTCTTGGCATGAAGATGACACAGGAGGGAAGATAAGAATAGGTGGCACTGGGAAATGGAGCCCAGGCAGGGCATTCTGGCCCTGGTTCTTGGTCCTGTTCTGCTACTGATACCATCTCCCAGTCGCACAGTCCAGTGCAGGGAAGCATGGTGGATCAATATGTGCATTGGTGCCAACATGTCTCAATTTCAATCCCACCTCTGTCACCTCACTGACAGGGTGACCTTAAACAACTCTGAACATTTGAACTCTGAACTTAAACATCTCTGAGCTTAGTTTCTTTCCTATTATAAAAGAACACACTACCACCAACATCCTGGGGTTTATTTATTGAGTAGTAGAAGCAATCATAAATAGAAGGCACCTTGTTGAGTGACTGGTACATAATGAGTACTCGAGAAAGGGTAGCTGTTATTAGCATTCATTTCAGTAGACCCTTGGGGAGTTCTCCTGTGGCCAGAGCCTGTGCTGGGTAATGGCTCTTGCTTTCCACAAATTCCCAGTCGCGGAGACTGAGCAGGGCTACGACAGAGGAGAACATAGGGTCAGGGGCTGTGGAAGCCCAGTGGAAGGGATCTGGCCCCACCTAGGGCTGGTGCAGGTCAATGCAGCCCAAGAGCTGAGTCTTAGAGGATGAGTAAGAGGTAGCCAGAGATGGAAGGGTCAATGTGGAAGAAAGTTCCAGGCAGAAGGAACAGCATATGCAAAAGAACCTGAATGTTATAGAGCCAGAGGTTTGTTAAGAACCTGAGTTGCATGGGTCCCAACTGGCTTCAGGTGACCCATGAACCTCCTGAAACTGAATGCAAAATGTTGTGTGTATATACCTGTGTGCATTTTCTACTGGGGAGATGGCCCATGGCTTTCTTGAAATGCATAAAGGGTTTTGTGTTCCTCCAAAAAAGATTAAGAACCAGTGCTGTTGGTGACAAAGTATCATGTGAATGGATTCTTAAGAGGAGAGAAATTTGGTAAAATTTGTGTTTTAGAAACATCACATTAGTAGTCAGTAGGAAAAATGCATTGTATGCATGGAGGCCAGCTAGAAGGCCTAAACTGGGATATTGGCATAGAAGAAATGGATTGGAGCAGGGCTCCTGTGTTGGACTACTTGGGTGGGCATCATTCACAAAGAAGCATTTTAATTTCAAATTATGGAATCTAAACCCTTTGAGAGTTATTAATGAGATAGACCTAACAGAAGGTGAGAGAAAGGGAGGAGGCAAGGAAGAATCAGAGTTAGCAGAGGGCCAGAGGGACATGAGTCCTGGGTAATAGTGCAGGAGGAAAAGGGAGCCTCTGTTAATGCTCACCCAGTACCCGAAGCCCGTGGTCTCAGATATAATTAGCAACTTCCATCTTACTCCTGGTTCTCAGAGATCCTGAGTGACCCTGGAGACACTTATTTCTATATATTTTGGAGAGGAATTACTTCTGGCTTATGAGTCAGGTAGTTTCCTGAAGAAAGTAGTATTTGAGCCAATCATCCAAAGTCCATAAAGAGTTTGAGAGGCAGAGATGGGAGAGGATGCTCTGAGAGCAAACACAAAGGCCTGGAGGTGAGAAATGGTGAAACTGAACGCTGGAGGGTACAGCGGCTAGACATACCTCAAACAGCTGTCTGGGGAGCCCAGGCTCCTTTTTAAAATTTTTAAATTAGATGTTGGGATGCACCTGGAGATTCTCATATCAAGTGAGCTAAGTCAGAAAGAGAAAGACAAATACCATATGATGTCACTTATATGTGGAATCTAAAATATGGCACAAATGAACCTACCTACAGAACAGAACCAGAGTCAGACATGGAGAACGGACTTGTGGTTGCCAAGGGGGAAGGGGAGGAAATGGGATGGATAGGGAGTTTGGCAAACGATTATATTTAAAATGGATAAACAACAAGGTCCTACTGTACAGCACAGGGACCTGTGTCCAGTCTGTTGGGATAGAAAATGGTGGGGGATGATATGAGAAAAAGAATGTTTGTACATATATGACTGGGTCACTTCACTGTACAGCAGAAATTGACGCAACATTGTAAACCAACTGTACTTTAATTAAAAAATTTGTTTGGGGTATAGTTGATTCACAATGTTGTGTTAGTTGCTGGTATACAGAAAAGTGATTCAGTTATATATATATACGTATATCCATTCTTTTTCAGATTCTTTTCCCATGTAGTTTATTACAGAATACTGAGTAGATTTCCCTGTGCTGTGCGGTAGGTCCTTGTTAGTTATGTATTTTATATATAGTAGCATGTATATGTTCATCCCAAACTCCTAATTTATCCCTTCCCCCCAGGCTCCTTTTTTTGTGGTAGGCAGCTGGAGAGCCACGAGCAATTCTTGAGGAGGGAAAGTAACAAGGTCAAATTAGCATTAGAGGGAGAGGTAAGCTAAGGTAGTGGCCGTGGGGATGGAGCAGGGGAGGTGGATTTGAGAGGTGATTGGGAGGAAGAGAGGGCTGGAGTCAGAGACTGAGGAGATAATTGGGGTGAGGGTGGAGATGACTGAGGGTGGAGCTCAAGGTGAGTTGCCTGTGTTCAGACCTGGCAGTGGATTCATTCATTCAACAAATATTTGAGTGCTAGACACTGAGCTGGGCATTAGGGATAGAGCACTGAACAAAACAGATGCCTGTCCTGTTGGATCTTACGGTGGGTATGACAAATAACAAGCGATTAAATGTATAGAGTGTGTTTGATGCCACACCTCTCTGGAGGATGATGTTCCAGCAAGTGCAGAGGCCCTGAGGCAAGAGTGTGCTTGTTATGTTTGAGGGGCGGCAGGGAGACCAGTATGACTGGAGAAAGAGTGAACGAGGGGCGAGAAGAGGAGATGATGAGTAGCCTTTTAGAGCTTTTTAGGGGGTAGAATCAGCAAGATTTGGTGACTGACTTGCTAAGGGAGCAGGAAGAATCTAGGGTGACTCCCAGTTGTGTTTAGGGCTTGGGCCACTGGGTGGTGGTGCCTTTCACGAAGGTGAGAAATGCAGGTAGACTGGTTTGCAGTGGTGAGATGCTGGGTTAGACGTCCCTGTGAGCTCTGAGGGCCATCTTGGTGGAGTTTCCCGCAAGCATATTGGGCTTGATGGGTCTGGGACCCAGGAGAGAGACCCATGCTAGAGAGAGAGAGAGATGTGGAGGTCCTCAGCCATACCTGAGGTTATGGAATGGAATGAGCTCACTGACAGAGAGTGTGGGATGAAAGAGAAGAGGACCAGAGCAGAACTGGGGAAGAGGTACCAACACATAAGGACTAGAGAGAGGAAGAGGAGCTGGGGGTGGTCTGAGAAGTAGGAGGAACACCAGCAGGGAGTGGGCTCACGGAAGCAGAGGAAGGAAAGAGCCGTCTGCACACAGGAGGGGCTTGTTAAGAGTGGCAAATGTTACAGCTGGGGGAACCAAGATGCAGGTGGGAGAGAGTCTATTGGCTTGAACCAGTGGGAGGTCCTGGGCGACCTTACTAAGAAGAGTTTCTGTGGCATGGTGGGCGCATGAGGCAGATTGCTGTGGGTTGAAGAGCCCGTGGGAGGTACTGAAGTGGAGATGGCCAGTGTAGACGAATTTCTCAAGAAGCTTAGCTGTGAAGAGGAGAGAGGGACACAGTGATTTCTAGAAGGAGATGTGGGGGCAGATAGAGGGTTTTTTTATTCCCAGATGGGAGAGACTTGAGCTTCTATAAATGTTGGTAGAAAGGAGGCAACAGAGAGGGAGAGGTTGAAATACTGGAGGGAGAGGGGATGATTGTTATGGAGGAGGTAGCAGGGGTGGGCTCCAGATCCTGGATGGAGAGACAGCCCTTCATAGTATAGGGGCCCTTCCTTTCTCACAGAAGGAAAGCAGAGGTATTGGTGACTGGGGGAATAATACAAGGGCATTGAGGGAGTTGGTGAAAGAAATGCTTTGGAAAAGTTCAAAGCAACGAATGGAGATCCCTGACTGAGGGCATGGATGGTGGAGCTAGGAGGAAGTAAAGAAAACCTCTGGTTGGAAGTCAGGGAGGGCTTCCTGCAGGAAGCAGCATTTGAACTGGGTCGTGACGTTCAGACAGAATTTCAACAGGCAAAGCTCTGTACAGCAGGAAGAAACAGAGTCAGCAAAGGCATAGAGACATGGAAAGGCTGGACATGCTGATGGAACAACAAACAACTGGTTGGATGAAGGCTGGGCAGGAGTGAGCCAGATAACATGGATGCCACTGATACCGACAGTAACAATAATCGTTATGTTGTATCAAGCACCAAACCTACCCTGTGGCAGGTGCTTTACATACCTGAATTCATTTAAATCCCATCACACCCTGCAGAATAGGTATTTCCTCATTTTTTACGGATAAGGAAAATAAGTCTCAGAGAGGTGAAGACATGGACCCCAGTTCACCTAGCCGGTAGGTGGTGGGACTGATATTCAAACCCAGGTCTGTCTGACACTGAAGCCAGTGCTTTTTCCACCTGACAGGAAAGGCCAGGTGAGGCCATATGGTGGGGGAGCCTTGAATGCCAAGTTGAGGAATCTGAACTTTATCCAGGAAGCAATGGGGAGCCAAGGTGGGTGTCTGAGCAAGAGATTCACACTTGAAGGTGGACTTTAGGAAGTCCAGGAGAGCAGGGAGAAGAAATCAGGAATTGACTGCAGTGGCAGGGTGAAGGGTAGCAGGGGCCTGGCCTGGATACCAGGGGAGTGAGCAGAGGACTGGAAGATCATTCGTTCCTTGTGACGGCCTTGAGAGGTGTGGAGTTTCCTTCTCCTTTTATAGATGAGGAATGGGAGACTCAGAAAGGGGGAGGTACTTGCCCGGGACCTGAACCCTGGTTTTCACGTGGCTTTGCTGACTCAGTGACTCAGTGGAACAATGTGTCAGAGGGAGCTCTGAGTATGAGGAGGGTGTGCGTGCGTGCGTGTGTGTGTGTGTGTGTGTGTGTACGCGTGCGTGCGTACGTGTGTGTGCATGTGTGTGTGTGTGCATGTGTGCGAGCGCGTGCACGTGTGCTTGTCTGTCAGATGGACAACAGTGCTTTCCCTTGCCTGTCCTCTTTCCTTCCCTTGCCTGTCCTCTTTCTTTCCCATGTCTTCCCAACCCTCCAGTATCCTGGATTCCATATTTCCTGCCTCCCCATGAGCCAAGGGGGTCTGGGAGTGGGGTGATACTGTTTCATTGACTGTCTCCAGGAGATCAGCCTTTTCACTCCCAAGACATCTGATCCTGTCCCAGTCCTCCCACCCGTCCAGCTCCAGTGACTGCCACAGGCAGACCAGCCCCTGGTACTGCTCTGCAGGACCCTAAGAACAGGGGTTTGTTGCTGCAATGATTCCTCCCCGCCTCTGTTGGCACTTCTGTGTGGATGCAAAGGGTCACCTTGGTAATTAGGTCCAGTTCACGAGCAGTTAACAATACCCACTACCATGTTCCTGTGGCTTTTGTTGGCCAGCCACTTGACACGTGTTCCAGTCCTTGCAACCGTCATGTAGGGTAGGCATCATAAGCCCCATTTTTACAGATGAGGAAACTGAGGCTCTAAGAGGGGCATTATTAACATGCCTGGGGCATGGCCTGGAAGCACTTGTAGTGCTGGCCTTGGAACCCAGGTCTGTTTGCTTTCAAAGCTGTGGGCTTTTCACACTCCCTTTCTAAGCAGCTCCTATATTCCTTACCCTGAAGCCTTCAGGAAATACAAATCTTTGTCCTTCAAGGGCAGGGTGGATTTCTAGAGACAGTGCCTAGTTCACCCAAAGGACCTGCTGGGGTGAGTCCGAGTCTTGGAGCTCCAAGAACTCCGGGTTTAAATCCTGACTCTACTGCTTACCCAGTCCTGTGACCTTGGGCAGATAGCTAACCTCTCTGAGTTTCAATTCCCTCATCTTTAAAATGTTGCAGACTTGTTGCAGGAGTTAAATGAGATGATGCATGCAAAGTGCCAGCACGGAGCTGGTTGCTACTATTTAAATTAAAATGAAGGTTGGGCACCTGTCGGGTCAGAAAGGGAGTTTACATTCTCTGGGTGTAACCTTAAGCCTGAGCCCAGCCCTAGCATCGGGGAGGGCCATTCCCCAGGGGACCTGCCACAGGCTCCTTGGAGGCTGAGATGGGTGTGGCCCTGGATCATCAGTCACACTGGCCTCCCCATTCCGAACCCCATCCTAGACCCGCCTCCCTGGTTCCAGCCCTTCAAGTATCTCCCCTGCTCTGCAAACTAATGCCTCTGCCTCTCTCTGTCACCCGCCGCCTGTGGCCTCTACCCTGCCCTTCCTGGCCCCAGGGAAGAGGAGGAGGAGACTGAGGAAGAGGAAGAGGAAGATGCTCATCAGTTCTGCTGTCCGGCCTCCGAGTGCAGTAGTCCCTCCTCTCGGTAACTGAGAGGACAAGGGTCATTTTCTATGCAGAAGCAAAAGCCTTAACCAGCTCCCCCCGCCCCGGCCTTGCGATCCCCCCTGGGACCCCCTCCCTGCTTCAGGAATCAGACAGGCAAGCATCGTGCCCTGTCCTCCTCCACCCCCTTCTTGGAATCCACCCCCCGCTCCCCACTGCTGTCTCCCCTGGACTCCGGCCCCTGAATTATAAAGGCTGGAGTCCTAGGTCTGACTAAAACATGGGAGCAGCAGAGCTTGGAGCTTGGAGCTTGAAACCTGGACCCTCCCGCACCCGCACCCCACTTCCCAGGCACCCTGGAGCCTGCCACTCCTGGAGAGGTCTCCAGATGACATCCCAAGGACCTACCTCTGTCCTCTGTGAGCACAAACAGAGATGCAGGGTGCCTAGGGCCTAGAGGACCAGACGGGGGCGGAACCCAACCTGCTTGTTCCCTTGCTGTGGCCATCGCTGCCATCTCTTCCAATGCTTGAAGGCCTCATCCCTTGCCCCCTGCCACTCCCATAGTGCTCTGTAAATATGATCAGGAGGAAAAGGCCTTTCAGAGTGTGTGTCGCTGTGTACAAAAGAATTTCCATCAATAAAAGCTGATCTCTTCTCTCTGTCTGATGTATGTTCTACCCCATCCCACTTCCCTCTCCCCATCCCCACCAGGGCCTTACCTTCTTTCCTATCGAGGGCTGGGAACAGGGGCTGGGAGAGAGTAGGGTTGGATTTCTGATATTGTCAGTACCCAGGAGGCACTCAATAAATGAATGAATGGTGTGGCGCTCTCACCACGGGCAAACAGCGCCTTCTTCAGCTGAGGTGGTGCAAGATGGCCAACGTGGACACTTCGCTTGGCCTCTCTGCTACCCAGTTTTCCCATGTGCAAAAGGAGGAAAGGGGAGAGGGGGTGGACCAGAGGACCTCCAAGGGCTCCTCCAGCTCTGACATTCTGTGAATCTGAGATGCTACAATTTTCAGAAACTATGATTACATAATTTTAGGATAGGATAATTCCATGACACATTCCATCCAATTCTGCGGTTTCTATTTCGATAATGCTGTGATTTGGGGAGTCTACAATACTGCGGTTTTAAGATTTCATAATTCTACCATTTCAAAAAATTCTGATGGTGCGGTTTTAATATTCTGTAATGTTAAGAGTCCTTGACTCTATATGTTCAAGGATCTGAATGATTCTCCAACTTTTGAGCTCTCTGATTCTGAGGGAAAGCCATTGCCCCCAGATGCAGTGATGCTAAATATTTCCAGTGCCTACCAGAAGCTGTTTCTAAGCGTCCCTGGAGGCTGTCAGCAGGAAGGTCGAAAGTGTCCTTTATGGGCTGTAGGACTCAACGCCTTCCGTGATGAGTCTGTGTTAGGAGCAAAGCCAGAAGACTCCCAAGTGGGCTCATACCCCTGCTTTCCCTTTCTGAGCTTTTGGCATTCTGCGTTTACCTTCTGGTTCTGCCGCTTACTCTGTGTAGCACCTTGAGCTAGTCTTTCCTTCTCCTTGAGCTTCATTTTCTTCCCGAGGACAGTGAGACTATATCTACCTCTCTGGGTTGTCATGAAGACTAGCAAGAAACACACACGCGCGCACACGCGTGCACACACACACACACACACACACACACACACAAGAAGCCCAGCAAAGGGTCTAGTGCATGGTTGGCAGAAGTGCAATGACTGGTGGCTCTTGTTTTGATGAAGGTCCAGGTGAGAGTCCCTCCTCTCCTTTCATTCCCTCCTCCCTTCAGCATCCCCATCCTTTCCAGAGGCTCGCCTCACTCTTCACTTACTGCTTAACCCACTTAGGCACTCAAGGCAGCTACTCACTCACTCATTCAAATTCTCATTGATTTCTCCCCTCTGTCTGTCCTTCCCTCTTTCTTCCTCTCTCCCATATTTACTCTTCTAGAAGCCATTGCTCAAGCACCTACTGTGTTCCAGGCTTCAAGCTAAACGCTGTGAGGGACCAAAAGTAAGACAGTGGCTGTGTTCTCCATAAGTTCTCCGTCTCCTAGGGGAGATGAGAATTCCTTTGGGAAAGTAGGCAGGTGTGAAGGGCAGAAATGATTGAGCAGGGATGGTTTCAGTAATGAGCCAAATATGTTCCTGGCCCAAAGAGGAGGGAGATGTTCAAGATGAGCTGGGGGCGGGTGGTGTCCAAGGATCGCTGGAGGAAGAGGGGCACGAGTGGATGGCTGGGAAGGCTTTGAATAGATGATTTGAGAGGTGAGGAGGCGTTAAGGAGTCAGGGACAGCATGGACCAAAACCTGGTGGAGAGCTCCAAGATCGTGTTTGGGAATGGTACGTAGATTGCTCTGTTGCTGGGGGTTTGAGTCCAGGTGACCCGTGACTAAGGAGGGGGCGACCATTCTACTCTTCAGTTGATTGGAGATAGAAGGGAAGTTGGGCGGCACGGGGGCGCAGCTGAAGGTCAGATAGCCATCGTGGGAGGCACGGGGGCGTAGACTCCTGTGTGGGCAACTGAATTGGCTGAGGGCCTGCGTAACGGGAAGGGAGAAAGTTCCTATTAGTTGTGAGGGAAACATGCGTGCCTGTGCACGCATGCACCTGTCGGCGTGAAGCCGGTGGGTCGAACAAGAGGGCGAGGCCATGCTTTCTTGTGTATCTGAGGGAATGTGATTTTGTGAGGCTGGGCGTGAGGGGTTCTGAGTGTGTGAGGTGGCTCGTGTGAGGTGGTGACTTTCTGTGCCTGGCAGTTTCTCTGCATGCGCCCAGTGGAGATAATCACCAGAACATACATGAGGGGCTTTGGAGCATGTGGGGGCTCTGGCCTTGAGGGTGACAGTTGGCCAGGCAGGATGGTCACACAGGCACGGATGACTGCCACCTGTGCTCTTAGGGGACCGAGGTGGCTGCTGGGTCCTGGCCTGGCCACAGGTAGGGTTCCACAGAGATAAGTCATACCAGGCCACTACGCATGGGAAACAGAGCAAGGTAGGGAATGAACACTTCAAGAGAGAATGTCAAGTTGGCTAGGGCTGAGGATGGCCTGTGACGTGAGTGTGCACAAAACATAGAGTGGGGGCGGGTAGCTGACCCTGTCAGGTTCTGTTGGGGGTGGGAGTGAGTCAGAACCAACTTCCAAGGAGGACTGGCCTGCTCAGGGCACCGCAAGACGTCAATGAGCTCACCCAAACGGATGAGGGCTACAGGTGAAGGGGAGAGGAAGGACGTGCTGGGCAGAAGCAACCAAGGAAGAGTTTGGACACAGGTGTGGCGATGTGGATCAGCTCGCCATAGCCTGGGAGGCGCAAGGAGCCCGCTGTTGCCGACATCCAGGAGCTTAAAGGTGCCAGGGGTGGAGTGGCTTGGGGGACTGCACAGATTCAGTTGAAAAGCGACAAGTGGGACCTCGTTCTGGAAGATAAGGGATTGGGGTCCTGTGTGACCCTGGGGAAGTCACTTTGACTTTCTTGAGCCTTCATTTGGATCTGTGGGAGTAGATGGTTAATAAAATCCATCCCGGTTCTAGCCTTGGACAGCCAAACCCATGAGTCATTGCTCTCAAAGTCAGGCACTTCTCCCATCTAACCTCAGTCTTTCCCGCTTCCTCCTGGGTTGCTTCCTTGCTCACACACTCCACAGATATTTACTCAGCATCTGGCCCTCTGTGTGCCACTGTGGGAAGGCACAGGGAGCTGGAGAATGCAAGGACTTGGCCTCAAAGGGGCTGCTCAGTGCTGAGCTGGTGGTTATGAGCGTGAGTGGTGATTTGACTCCTGGCTTCCCCACTGCTGGGCTTTGAGACTTTAGGCAAATTACTTCATCTCTCTGCATCTCAGTTTCCTCATCTGTGTTTTCCCCTTCAGGGAGAACCACCCGGACCTTGCAGAGTTGCTGGGCCTCCCTAAAAGTAGGTCCTCGGTTAATGACAACTATTATTTTTAGGGCTGCCAAGAAGCAGAACCAGGATTCAAACCCAGATCTGTGTGCTTCCAAGCTTGTGACTGTCCGCTGGGTACCCAGTCAGCCCCTCTGATAGCTTTCTCTTCCTCTGCCAGCCCCTGTGCCAAGCTGGGCTGGCCTTAGGTTTGGAGTCTCTGTGACACTGGGATTGGGCAGTGGAAACAGCTTGCCAAAGAGCTATCAGAGGAGAGGGAGGTGACTGGAGTCCCTCCACCCCTCTGCCCGCCCCCCCCGCCCCCCGCCACCGGGTCGAGTCTCCTGTCCAATCTTCCCCCAGAACCCAACGTCCCTGGCCTCATCTAGGTACACTGACCTCCTCATCTTGTTTTCTTGTCTCTCACTTCCGGTCCCCCCCTTTCAGCCCAAGTTGTCATGGGGATAGTCCTCAGCATCCCTAGCTTCCTCTTGCCCTCATCTTATGGTATCCATAGCAACAGCCCCCATTCATTTCCATGGCAACTGCATCCTGATCCCATCCCCTGCTGGCTGCCTGGCTCCGGGCAGTGCCAATAAAGAGAAGGAGGGAGAGAGATCTCCCATTAGGAGCAGCAGCTGGGGTGGGCCAGTGCCCCTGCCAAGCGCAGGCCACCTTGAATCCCTACAGCCCATCCTGCCCCGCTTCTCCCCATCTTAGTGCCTTGGCTCACAAGGTCCCTCACTCCTCATCCCTACTTACCTCCTAGGCCAGGCCCCATTCAATAGCTCCCTGCTCCCCCCTACCCCGCAGGAAGCCTTCAAGGCAGCAGCGAAACTAGCACAGGCTCTGGGCTTTGAATCCGTGTTCTGCCACTTGCTAGCCCTGAGACCTCTGGCATCTCTTTTCCCCTCACTTCTCCTCACCTGCAAAAGCAGAATCCTAATCTTCACATTTGCCACGCAGTTAAAATAACGTGTGGAAAATGCCTGATGCAGGGAAGGTGCGCTTATAAGTGCGAGTTTATTTTTATTCTGCTCAGCGCCCCCCCTGCCCCTCCCCCCCCAGCAGGAGGGAGCTCTCTCCTGAGCACCCCCAGCACTTCTTCCGTTCCCCAGCCCTGAGAACTTGCAGCTTTATGCTGTGATTATTTGTGGAATGTGGTTTATTTCCCCCTCCACAGAGGATGCTCTCCAGTTTCCCTCACAGAATAGCCCAGCAGACGGTGCCCATGGGTGCTCGGGTGTGCATGCGCGAGTGTCAGTGTGCGTGTTTTCTTGGCTCCTGCTCTGGGCTAGAAGGAGTCCAGGGGAAGGTAGGTCTCCCCGGCTCTTTCTGAAGTCCAGGAATTCAATGAGGGAATTGTATTTTGAGCTCTACGCAGGTGAGAAACTGAGTTGCATAGAGGTAAAGGGATATGCCCAGGCTCACACAGCTGGTGCATGGCTGTCAGGACCTGAACCCAGGTCTGCACAACATGTTGCGTGTTGGGAGAGGGGAGAGGGAAGAGAGGTTTTCCATGTGGTCGGCATGTTCCTGAGTTGAGGGATTCCACAGCCCAGGTCCTCTTTCTTCGGCCATGGGTGTGATGTCAGGAGCAATGCCCTCAATTCTGACCTCCCTGCCACTCGTCCCTTTGCAGCCAAAACAGGGGGGAGAGCTCTTGAGGGGGAAATTGCCAACAAATAGAGAGCAGGGGGCAACACGGGGCCAGAAATGGGAAGAAGCCAGGAGATGTTATGAGAAGACAGCCCAGGCCCAGGGTTTGCGTCCTGAATTTCTCCGTTAATAGCTGGGTGACCTTGAGCGAGTTTACATCACCTCGCAGCCTCAGTGTCCTCATCTCTAAAACGGGGCTAAGTGTGCCTGCCTCAGTAAGGGCACACCTGAGCTAAATACTGAAGGGTGAGCAGGAAGTAGCCAGGTTGGGGTAAAGGGGCAGAGGGTATATGAGGCAGAGATTGGGTCAGGAGAACTATTCGTGGCTATGGATGGTAAGGAGTTGCAGGTTATCGTATGGATAATGATGCCTGTAAAACCTAAGTTAGATCACATCCCTCCTCTGCTCATCTCAATCAGAGCCAAAGCCAAAGTCTTTATCATGGGCTCAGTGATGCCCTTCAGGATTTTGCCCCCATCACCTCTCTGGTCTTATCTCCTGTCACTCCCCGCTTGTTCACTCCACTCCAGCTATGCTGGCCTCCTGGCCGTTCCTCAAACAAGACTGGCACAGTTCTACCTCAGGACCTTTGCACTGGCTCTGCCCTCTGTCTGGACTGCTCTTGCCTCAGATAACCACGTAGCCTCACTCCCTCACTTCCATCGCGGCTCTGATTATATGCCATGTATTCAAAAAGCTCTTCCGTGACCACCCCATCACCCTGCTGTATATTCCTTCCTAGCACCTCTCTCTACCTGAAATGATAGTATATATTTATAGTCTCCTTCTCCCACCTCCCTGAGGGAAGAAAGCTTATGCGTCTTGCTCACGATTATATTTCCAGCACCTAGCACTGTGCCTGGCACGTATAAAATGCTCAGCTGTCGTTTGCTGAATGAGTTATGAGGAGCTGTGGAAGAGTTTTTGCGGGGAAGCAAAACAATCAGATTTGTACTTTGGAAAGCTCTCTCTGGCCACAGGATGGAGAATGGACTGGGAAGAGGAGACTGAGGTCAAAGTTTAGGTGAGAGGGTTTACTAGTGCAACCTCCAGAGCTCATTCACTTACTTCTTCCCTCCAGAAGCTTTTATTGAGCAGCTACTCTGTTCCGGGCCTTGTGCTCGGTGCTAACTGGGAGACAACCAGATTCTCTTCCTGTCCTGGGATTCTGGGAGTCGTGAACACAAATAGCTGTCATGCTTTGCCAAAGCTAACCTGCTCCATAAAAAGAAGGACAGACATGTGCTGTGTGTGGGAGCCCTGAACGGGATCAGCAATCATTTTTGGCTGGAGGCGGGCTTCAGGAGGGCTTCTTAGTGGTGGTGTATGACCTGAATCTTGGGAACTAGGGTGTGGGGCGGGGGGTTTCTCAGATTTCAGATGGCAGCAGATGATAGGGACAGCATTCCAGGTGCAAAGTACTGTATGAGCAGCTTGGGAGGTGGAAAGTACAGGAGTGTTGGGGAGAAACAGGATTTGGGCCAGGCTGGAGGGAAGGGTGGATGGGGTGGGGGGCTGGCAGCCAATTCTGCAATAAATGGTTTAATGTTTAAGAGTCTGAGCTCTGGAATCAGAGTGCTTGGATTTGAATCCTGGCTCTGCCATTAATAGCTGTGTGACCATGGATATGTTACAAACCTCTCTGGGCCTCAGTTTCTTTCTTTCTTTCTTTCTTTTTTTTTGTCTTTTTGCCATTTCTTGGGCCGCTCCCACGCCATATGGAGGTTCCCAGGCTAGGGGTCCAATTGGAGCCGTAGCCACCGGCCTACGCCAGAGCCACAGCAACGCAGGATCTGAGCCGCGTCTACGACCTACACCACAGCTCACGGCAACGCCGGATCGTTAACCCACTGAGCAAGGGCAGGGACCGAACCCGCAACCTCATGGTTCCTCGTCGGATTCATTAACCACTGGGCCACGACAGGAACTCCAGGGCCTCAGTTTCTTGATGTGTAAAATGAAGATAAACAATACCTACCTTACAGAGTTGTTTTGAAGAGTAAACAAGTTATTAAATGTGAAGGGATAAGAACAGTGCCTAAACGTGCGAAGTGCTCTCTAAGCACTAGCTCCTGTATCTTGGAGATGCCTCAAGACACCACAAGAAGGAATCTGGGCCGTTTCGTGTGGGCAATGGGAGCCATGGATGGTTCATGAACGAAGGAGACAGTTGATCAGTCTGGAAGCCATGTGCTGGGGTGGGGGGAGAGGATTGAAAGGTTGGTGGGCAGGATCCTGTAGTCCCAAGGGGGGCACTGGGCTGGGTCTGACCCCCAAAGGGGGACTTCACAGCCCCAGAGACCCAGGAGGAGAGAGAAATTGGGGTGCAGGGCAGCCCCTCATTCTGTTTCTGTGCTGCTCCTGACGGTGTTGCAGATTAACACTGGGGAGGAGGCCAGTGAGTGGGAGCCCACACCAGGGTGGAGCCAGCACCAGCGGGCTGCAGCCCAGGACCCAGTCGTGGATGTAGCCTCCCCACCATACCCAACCCCCAGCCCAAAGTGCTCTTCCACCAGGCTGACAAGCCTGTTGTAGCTTAAGCTCCTGAAATGGTACAGAGCTCCCCCCTACATCCACCCCAGCCCCCCCAACATCCTTCCAGCTACCCCCCCACTCTCCCCACCCCTGTTCTGTGCCCTGGCCTCTGTCGTGGGAGTGGCCCTTTTACCCTTTCACCAGCCATGAGCCCCCTCACCACCGTGCCTGCCCAAACCCAGACCCTTCTCTGGGCCCCAGGCACACCCATTCCCCCCACAACCCCTCCATGCCTCCCCTGCCTGTCCCCCGGCTCCCGATACCCCCCTCCAGTGTTCCCGGCTTTGTGGCTTCTCACCGCACCTGCCTGCCGCCTGGCTCAAGGCGCCTGGGCTCTGTCGCCACCTGAGTTCCCTGGCAGCCTGGTTGCCATGGCACCGTGGGAGCAGGTCTGACAGAACAACAGCTCTGGATTACCAGGGCGGGCAAGACCCAGTGCTCAGCTCCTACCACTCTTCAGCCTCGAGACCCCTGGCCCCACCTCCCCCAGCTGAGCAAAGGAGGCCATGAGGAGAAAAAGGAAGTTGCCCCGCAGGGCAGCTCTTTACCTGTGAGGATGCTGGATGGGAGCTGCCTCCCACTGTCACTGAGCCCGTGCCCTGGCAGCTGGGGAACTGTGGGAACTGGCCAGGCTGAAAGTCCAGGCTGCTGAGGGCAGGGGCGGGGCTGAAGGGGGCAGGGCTGGGTGGCACGGGAGAGCCTGGCTGTGCAGGATGCAGGACTGGGCCTCAGGCCTGGGGACAGGGCTGATCTAGGATGGTGCTGGGGATCGGGCTGGGAGGGATGCACCTCTGGGGGACCAAGCTGTGAGCGGAAGAGGTCTGCGGGGAGGGGTGGAGGTGTGAGGGAACTGGTCCATCAGGGGAGGGAGGCTTTGAGGGTGGAGCTGTTGGGGGCTGGGACCATTAGAAAAAGGGGCTTGAGGGACAGGACTGGGAGGAGACCCGTCTGAGGATAAGGCTGTGAGGGAACATGGCTATGAGGGGACCAGGCTGTAAGAAGACCCAGCCTGAGGGAAAGGCGTCTAAGAGGATGGAACTGTGAGGGGATGGGGTCTGTGAAGGGGCGGGGGGGAAGAGGGCATTTGAGGATGGAACTGTGAGGGGACAGGGCTGAATGGGAGAGGATAGGACTGTGAAGGCAAAGGGCCTCAAGGAAAGGGACCATGAGCACAGTGAGGAGTCAGCTTGGTGCGTGGGGGAGGGGGGGAGGCACGGTTAGGACTCCCCTCTGGCTTTTAAGTATTGGGGCCCCTGTGTCTGTGAGGAGGCTGGGGGAGGATGGGGTTGTGGGAGGGAATCTGGTCCACCCACTCTCAGTCTGGCCTAGCAGGCCTGTCTCCTCTTCCCACATCCTGGCTCATCTTATCTCATCCCCACAGTGTGGAGGGTGATGCCCCAGGCAGTGACCTGAGCACAGCGGTTGATAGTCCTGGGAGCCAACCCCCCTACCGGCTGAGCCAGCTGCCCCCCACCAGCAGCCACATGGGGGGCCCCCCTGCTGGGGTGGGCCTACCCTGGGCTCAGCGGGCTCGCCTCCAGCCAGCCAGTGTTGCCCTGAGGAAACAGGAGGAGGAGGAGATAAAGCGCTCCAAGGCCCTGTCGGACAGCTATGAACTCTCCACGGACCTGCAGGACAAGAAGGTGCAGATGAGATGCTTCTGGCCGGGAGTGGGAGTGGGAGTGGGGTGTGATAGGACCAAGGGAGGGATTTGGGGACATGGCACTCGAAGGTGGTGGCGTCCAGGGAGAGACAGTGAGACTGGAACAGGAGAAGACTGGCTCCAGGACCCTTCACCCTCCTGGGGCCTCACTCCCCCATTCACCATCCATCCACTGAGCCTTGTATTCACGCTGCAAATATTGAGCTCTGTGCCGAGCACTGGAGATATGGAGATGAATGAGACCTGGACCCAGTTCTCAAAAATCTCAGTCTCATGGGAGAAGCACACACCTAAGTTGACAATTTCAGAACAGCGTGTACCATATATCACATATATCACACGATACTGTTTAGCCAAACTGGGGGACACAAAATATTATGTACAGAAAAAAAAATTGGGAAGACATTCCGAAATGGTAATTGGTAATTGCGCTTATGCCCAGGTGTTGGGACTTTAAACGAACCAATTTTCCCTCTTCCCTTCCTCCCTCTCTTCCTCCCTCCCTCCTTCCCTTCCTTCCTTCTTTCTCTCCCTCCCTTTCTCCCCCATCCTCTCTGTCTTCCTCCTTCTTCCTCCTTATATTCAATTTTTCTTCCTTCCTTTCTTTTTTTTTTTAAATACTGAACATCTACTCCTTGTCAATTAAAAAAAGAAAGGAAAGCCACACTCCAGTCCCGTGTGACACATGCTGTCTGAGCTTTGAGTGAGAACATGACACTGAGAGCCCAGCCTGCCGCATGCAGGCAGCTGTTAGCAGTTAGCTGGGACTTGGGCGGTGGTGTGGTTGAGGCCCAGGGAGATGAGGCTGTGGTGAGTTTCTGACCTTGTCCCCCGCCTCTGCCCTCCCCTGCCAGGTGGAAATGCTGGAGAGGAAGTATGGGGGCTCCTTCCTGAGCCGCAGGGCCGCCAGGACCATCCAGACAGCCTTCCGCCAGTACCGCATGAACAAAAACTTTGAGAGGCTCCGCAGTTCAGCTTCAGAGAGCCGCATGTCCCGCCGTATCATCCTTTCCAACATGCGGATGCAGTTCTCCTTTGAGGAATACGAGAAGGCACAGAATCCCGCGTACTTCGAGGGCAAGCCTGCCTCGCTGGACGAGGGTGCCATGGCTGGTGCCCGGAGCCACCGGCTTGAACGGGGGCTCCCCTATGGAGGCTCCTGTGGAGGGGGCATCGATGGTGGGGGAAGCTCCGTTACCACATCCGGAGAATTCTCTAATGACATCACAGAACTTGAGGACTCCTTCTCCAAACAGGTCAGCATCCCTGAAAGGGGCCTTGTCCTCCCCATCGCCGTGCTCTGGCAACTCCTACGCCTTTCCCCCTATACTCTGCAAACCGAACGAAGCTGCCCGACAAGCCTTTGATAGTAACAAATAGCTACCATCTGAGTAGGGACTTGTGAGGGTGATGGGGAAGAGTTGGCGAGGAAAAAAAAATGGTATCATATAAACAAGCAAGGTAAAAATCTGGGTGGATCGAACCCATAAGACCATCAATATTGTCACTCTTTGGAACATGAACCACTATCAGATTAAGGCCTAACAGGTGATGAGCTCCTACTCTGTGCCAGGTGCTGTATATGCTTCATAATGACCTGCGAGACGGGGGTCGTTATCCTGGTTTTACCGATAAAAGTGTGGCCAGGAGAGCGTGGCCCTGAGAGGTGAAGTGCCTTTTCCAAACTGGATGGGAACTCAGCTCTGTCTGGTTCCAAAGCCCACCACCTTTCCCCTTTCACCACCTCTCACACACCTCTGGGGGAGACAGATGAACCAGCCGGGATCCTGGTTCTCAAGGATCACCCAAGCCAGTAGGACATAGCAGGCATATGCACACGACTGTCTCCTGAAAGAGTGTGCTCAGAGTCGTGAGAAGGAATCACATTTGGTACCGTGGGAACCCAGAGGAGGGAGAGGAAACTTTCTTCCCTCCTTTCAGACTTTGTGAAAACAGCATTGGAGCTGGGCTTGAACAGTTAAGAGTTAGCAAGTTAAAGGTAGTCAGGAGAGTGTGGCTTGCATGGGCATCACATCAACAAAAGCAGGGAAGGGTGGGGATGTGACAGGCAGTGATAGTGGTGGGAGATTGTTCTAGCTTGGGGTGTGTTAGCATAGCTGATCAGGTACACATCCCAGTTCTGCTGTTTTCCGGCGGTGTGACCTTGGGCAAACTGATGAACCCCACTGAAACACAATCAATAGAATGGAGATAAGAAACCTTTTTAGAGCTGTTTGGAAGGGTCACTTCAGCTAGGCAGTATATCTGAAAGCACCTAGTACATGGTAGCTGCTAAGTGCATGATAGTTTCCTTCCTGAATCCAAGGAGGTATTTGGCAAAAATTGTTGAATGAGTGAATTAATGAAGGAAACCTTATAAAAGAAGAAATCATTCTGCTCTAATCTCTGTGATCTGGCCCTGCCATCAGCCTGGGCATGCTTCCCTGGAGTGAGTGAAGGGATGTGTGGGGCATGCGGGGGCAGGTAGAGGAAAAGAAAGAAGTATTAAAAGGAAGATCTAAATCACTCATCTATTCATTCATACAACACATTTAATTGAACATCTTTTCTGTGTCAAGAGATGTGTTGAGCTGAGCGCAAAAGAGAGAAACCTAGACTGGACCCATCTGTCAAGGGGGTAATGCAAGATTGGGCTCACAGTCTGGTGGAGACATCGGAGGAACCAGGCCTGGGCCCCACCATCAGCCTATTAGTTATCTACTGCTGCATAACGAATGATCCCCAAATTTAGTAGTTTAAAAATGAACGTAAAGACCGAACTTGAACCACAAAGATTTATTATCTCATATATAGTTTCTGAGGGCCAGGAATCTGAGAGCAGCTTGGCTGGTGGTTCTGGCTCAAGGTCTCTCACGAGGCTGCAATCAAGCAGTAGGGTGGGACTGTGGTCTCTGAAGACTTGATCGGGGCTGACTGGTCTGCTGCCAAGCTCACTCACTGTTGGCAGGAGGATTCAGGGCCTTACCACATGGGCCTCTCTATAGGACTGCTCATGGTGTGGCTTCCTTCAGAGTGAGGGGTCTGAGAGGGAGCGCAGCAATCGAGAGTGCTCAGGATGGAAGCTGCAGTCCTTCATCATCTAATCTCACCAGTGACATCCCATCACCTCTGCCAGATACCGTCAGTGCCACAGACCAACCTCGGGCAGGTGTGGTACAGGAGGGTGCGAGTACTGGGAGGTGGGGATTATTAGGGGCCAGTTTGGAGGCTAGATACCAGTGGAAGGCAGAGTTACCAGCTGTGGTCCAGATTCTCAAGGCAAAATATTATGAATTACCTAAGAGAACCAGACAGAGGACTCCAGGAGCCCAGAAGAAGCTGGAATTTGAGTTTACCCTGGTGAATGGCAGAGGCAGGGACGTGGATCAAGGAGGAGGTGGCATTTGGCTTGGGTCTCTATGGACATGAAGGAAGTATTGAGAGAAGGGAACTTGTGGGCTTTCCTCTCAGCTCCTGTGAGCTCGCAGTGGCTCCCTGGGAGTTATTTTATATCCTGCAGAGAATCTGTGGAGGTGAGGGAGGGGAAGCCATCTTCTTGGCTGCCTCACCAGGAAGCTTTCCCCTTTTGCTTTGCCTCCCTCCCTCATTCCCACCCTTCCACCATCCCACCATCCCTCATCTTTCCTTCCTTTACACAGGTAAAGTCTCTGGCTGAATCCATTGACGAGGCCTTGAACTGCCACCCATCGGGGCCCATGTCTGAGGAGCCGGGGTCAGCCCAGCTGGAGAAGCGAGAATCGAAGGAACAGCAAGAGGACAGCTCGGCCACATCCTTCAGTGACCTTCCCCTCTACTTGGATGACCCAGTCCCCCCACCATCCCCTGAGCGACTGCCCAGCACAGAGCCCCCACCCCAGGGCCGGCCCGAATTCTGGGCCCCGGCCCCTCTCCCACCAGTTCCTCCGCCAGTGCCACCAGGGACCCGGGAAGATGGTAGCCGTGAGGAAGGCACTCGCAGGGGTCCTGGGTGCTTGGAATGCCGGGATTTCCGGCTGAGGGCTGCCCACCTTCCCCTGCTTACCATCGAGCCTCCTAGTGACAGCTCCGTGGACCTGAGTGACCGCTCAGATCGCGGCTCTGTCCACCGTCAGCTGGTGTATGAGGCTGATGGCTGCAGCCCCCATGGGACCCTGAAGCACAAGGGGCCACCAGGCAGGGCCCCGATCCCACACCGCCACTACCCAGCCCCGGAGGGCCCAGCCCCAGCCCCACCAGGGCCCCTGCCCCCAGCCCCCAACAGTGGCACTGGGCCCAGTGGTGTGGCTGGGGGTCGGAGGTTGGGGAAGTGTGAGGCAGCAGGCGAGAACTCTGATGGTGGAGATAACGAGAGCCTTGAGAGCTCCAGCAATTCCAACGAGACCATCAACTGCAGCTCTGGCTCCTCTTCGAGGGACAGCCTGAGGGAGCCTCCCGCCACCGGCCTGTGCAAGCAAACTTACCAGCGGGAGACCAGGCACAGCTGGGACTCCCCAGCCTTCAACAACGATGTGGTGCAGAGGCGGCACTACAGGATTGGCCTCAACCTCTTCAATAAGTACGTGCTCCCATTACTAGCCCCTAGCCCCTTCCTCCTCTCTGCTGTGGGCACTTTGACCCCTGGAGGCAGTGATCCTGCTGCCGCCATCCTCTCATCTTCTGAATGGTGTTTCTCTCCAGCAGCTCAGGGAAAAGGATTGGCCACAGGGTGGCAGGAGTAGAAAGCTTCCCCCCAACCCATGAGAGGTAGTTCTGATCCTAGTACTGCTTCTGACTGGCTGTGTCATCTTGGGTGAGATGCTCCCCTCTCTGGGCCCTAGCTCGCTGTCTATAGGATGGATTCTGAATCTTAGGTTGCCTACCTTCGCTTTTTGGTGGGGAGGTGATGTGGTGGTTAAAGGACCCTGCTCTGAGAAACAGGAGAACTTGGACCAGATTCACTGGGTAGCCCTGGGCAAGGTGTGTTCCTTCCTTGGGTTTCAGTGTTTCTCTCTATTAACTCGCAGGATGTGGCTATTTGAGGTGCTGGGGGCAGGGTACTGTGCTGGACTAGTCAGTGACCGGGACCAAGGTCTTTCTAGGTACCTAGTCCTATGCCAGGTGCTGCTTAGCAGTGGAATGGAAGTGTGACATTTGATTAGAAAATGAGGAGTTCCTGTTGTGGCTCAGCGGGTTAAGAACCCTACTAGTATCCATGTGGGTGCGGGTTCGATCTCTGTCCTTGCTCAGGGGGTTAAAGATCTGGCGTTGCCGCAATCTTCGGCATAGGTCGCAGATGTTGTTTGAATCTGGCGTGGCTGTGGCATAGGCATAGGCCAGCAGTTGCAGCTCCAATTCGACTCCTAGCCTGGGAACTTTTTGCTAAAAAGGAAAAAAAAAAGATTAGAAAATGAATGCCTTACATCTTTGTAGCCTATTAGACACGGCCACCTATATTTAGATCTCACAATAACTCAGCAAGGTGGGTAGTAGTGTCCTATTTTATAGAGAAGAAACTGAAGCTTGGAGAAGTTAAGAGAATTGTCCCCAAGTCACGCATGGTAAGTGACGGATCTGAGACTCTGATGGCACCAAAGTCTTCTAGATTCTAGCCTCATGGGGCCCTAAGGCTCTGGGGTTCAAATATGGGACCACTCAGACCTAGATATAGCCTAGTGGGAAGTAAGGAGCAGCATGTCCACAGACACACTCACAGAGGCCGGGTGATAACCAGTCTGGGTGGTATGTAAGATGCAGACAAAGCAATCTTTTCATGCTTTCCTACTCTGAGGGTCTGTGACTCAGAGAGAAGAGCTTAGCCTGGAGCTGAGTCCTTCTCCCAGGGGTCCTCTGTGCCTGTAGGGAATATCAAAGTTCCTGGCGTAGAGCAGACTCTCATTAGATCTTAATTTTCTTTCAAAGGCCATGACTGGACCCAAAATTAGTTCAAGGAATGGGACAGAGGGAGTTCCCATCGTGCTCAGCGGAAATGAATCTGACTGGTATCCATGAGGACGCGGGTTCGATGCCTGGCCTCACTTATTGGGCCGGGGATCTGGTGTTGCTTTGAGCTGTGGGTGTAGGTTGCAGCTCGGATCCCGCGTTGCTGTGGCTCTGGTGTAGGCCAGCAGCTGTAGCTCCGATTCAACTTCTAGCCTGGGAACGTCCAGATACCGCAGGTGTGGCCCTAAAAAGCAAGCAAACAAAAAACCGGAATGGGTCAGAGGGCAGAGTTCCAGGAGGACAGTAGTCATCTCATATGCCTCCCCTCTTTCTGCAGGAAGCCAGAGAAGGGTATCCAGTATCTGATCGAGCGGGGCTTCCTGTCAGACACACCAGTGGGAGTGGCTCACTTCATCCTGGAACGGAAAGGCCTGAGCCGGCAGATGATAGGGGAATTCCTAGGGAACCGGCAGAAGCAGTTCAACCGAGATGTGTTGGAGTGAGGACCCCAGGCTGGGGCAGGCTGGGCCAGGGGTTCCTGGAAAAAGAAGGCAGGAGGGAGGGAAGGGGCAGCCTGTCTTTGTTGCTCAGATAAACTTTGCAAAACAGGATGAATAGACCTTCCTGCTCCCCTGTCCCTCTGCCCTAAAGAGATCTGATCTCTCTTGACTCTAATCCTAAAGTCTTCCGGGTAGCCCCAGGCAAGGCATACTTGTCCGATGGCCTGCTTTGAACCTCAGTTTTCCCATCCCTGATATGAATGGGTTAATGGAACAGACCCTTAGTAACCATGTGTCTGGCCTGGATTTTCTGGGATGGATGCCATTGCAAACGTTCCATCTTCATAAGTACCAAGCAAGTCCAGATTTTGGAGGTCTCTCTGTGGAGATATTTGTTCATTGGAGAAGATCAGGGTGGGTCAGAGGTTTTCTGCAGGGGAATTGAGTGTCACACCACCTTCTTTGGTCCTCAGCTGTGTGGTGGATGAGATGGACTTCTCCTCCATGGATTTGGATGATGCACTCCGGAAGTTCCAGTCCCATATCCGGGTTCAAGGCGAGGCCCAGAAAGTGGAGCGACTCATCGAAGCCTTCAGGTGTGCTTGCTACCCCATCCTGCAGCTGCCCTTCCTTACTTTGGGGGGCAGTATAGGATGTGTCTACAAGTCACCTCTCTGGGCCTCGTACTTGCCTTACCAGAAAATGGAAATTAGAAATCCCATCTTGGGAGTTCCCATTGTGGCACAGTGGAAACAAATCTGACTAGTATCCATGAGGATGCGGGTTCAATCCCTGGCCTCGCTCAGTGGGTTGGGATCTGGCTTTGCAGTGAGCTGTGGTGTAGGTCACAGATGCAGCTCAGGTCCCGTGTTGCTGTGGCTGTGGTGTAGGCCAGCAGCCATAGCTCCAATTTGACCCCTAGCCTGGGAACTCCCAAATGCCGTGGTATGGCTCTAAAAAGCAAAAAAGAGAAAGAAAGAAAGAAAGAAAGAAAGAAAGAAAGAAAGAAAGAAAGAAAGAAAGAAAGAAAGAAAGAAGGAAAAGAAAGAAAGGAAAAGAAAGATTTGGAGTTCCCGTCGTGGCGCAGTGGTTAACGAATCCGACTAGGAACCATGAGGTCGCGGGTTCGGTCCCTGCCCTTGCTCAGTGGGTTAAGGATCCAGCATTGCGTGAGCTGTGGTGTAGGTTGCAGACACGGCTCGGATCCTGCGTTGCTGTGGCTCTGGCGTAGGCCAGTGGCTACAGCTCCGATTGGACCCCTAACCTGGGAACCTCCATATGTCGTGGGAGCGGCCCAAAGAAATAGCAAAAAGACAAAAAAAAAAAAAGAAAGAAAAAAGAAAGATTGATTCTATCTTGCAATAGGATCAGAGACAATGTGCCTAAAGTATCCAGCTCATGGAGTTTTTGTCATGGCTCAGCAGAGACGAGTCTGACTAGCATCCATGAGGACGCAGGTTCAATCCCCAGCCTTGCTCAGTGGGTTAAGGATCCAGCATTGCTATGAGCTGTGGTGTAGGTCGAAGATGTGGCTCAGATCTGGCATAGCTATGGCTGGGGTGTGGGCCAGCAGCTGTAGCTCCGATTCAACCCTTGGTCTGGGAACCTCCATATGCCATGGGTGTGGCTCTAAAAAAAAGGACAAATAAAGTATCCAGCTTGGCATCTGGAACATGGGGATCCAATTAAGTGATGACAACATGAGCAACAACTAATGTTTGCTGAGCACTCACCAGGTATAGGGTACTGAGCTGGACACTTTACATGATTATTTTACCGAATGCTCACAACGGCCTGGTGAGGTAGGTGCTTGTATTATTACTCCCATTTTGCAGATGAGAAATTGGAAGTTTAGAGAACTTAAGTAACTTGCCCAGGGTCATACCAGGATTTGAACACAAGTGTATCTGACTCTATGACCTGGGCCCTTAACTATTATCCTCCTCTTTGACTGCTTCAGGGATTGGGCATTTCAGACCTGTGTATAAATCCTGGCTCCACCACTTTGGGTGTTTTTAGAGGAGAAGCAGAAGTTACTGAGAACTTGTTTCCCAACATGGGGGAAGGATTCGCTTTGTAGTCAGAAAGATCTAGATTTTCATCCTGGTTTCATCACTTAGCAGCTCTATTACCTTGGGTGAGTTACCTTACCACTTTGGGCCTCAGTCACTTCACCTGTAAAATGGGGCTGCTGATAGTCACCTTGCAGGACTGTGATAGGATGACATGAGGCAATGTCCATAAACCCCCTGGCAAAGCTCCGTGAAAGGTAACCGTTGTTATTTATACCTACTAGTCTTGAGGAAACTCTAAAGACAGAGGACAGACCCAAAGGGTTTGGGGGTATGTCTCAGAGGAGAGAGTTGGTGGTGTCAGGTGGGAGGATGGTGAGTAGGTGGAGATTACTGGTGCCTGACTGTGGTCCTGACCCTTCTTGCCCTGCAGCCAGCGGTACTGTGTGTGTAACCCAGCCCTCGTGCGCCAGTTCCGGAATCCAGACACCATTTTCATCCTTGCTTTTGCCATCATCCTCCTCAATACTGACATGTACAGTCCCAGCGTCAAGGCTGAACGCAAGATGAAACTAGATGACTTCATCAAGAACCTGAGAGGTGACCCTAGGCCTCCCCATCACCTTTTCCTCTTTCGCCTGGGAAGGGCAAGTGGGCTGGGTAGTGGGAGTGGGGAAGGATGAGGGAGATCACATCTGCTCCCTGGAAATTTTTTTTTAATTTATTGTTATTGATTTACAACATCCTGTCAATTTCTGCTGTATAGCAAAGTGACCCAGTCATACATATATATATATACATCATGGTCTATCCCAAAAGACTGGATATAGTTCCCTCATTGCTTATCTATTCTAAATATAATAGTTTGCACCTACTAACCCCACACTCCCAGTCCACCCCACTCCCTCTCTTCTCCCCCTTGCCAACCATAAGTCTGTTCTCTGTCTGTGAGTCTGTTTCTTTCCCTCTTTCTTTCTTTCTTTTTTGGCTGCCCTGTGGCATATGGAGTTCTTGGACCCATGATCAGATCCAAGCCACAGTTGCAACCTAAGCCACAGCTGCAACAACACTGGATCTTTAACCCACCGTGCCGGGCCAGGGATCAAGCCTGTGTCCCAGGGCTCCCAAGACACTGTCGATCCCGTTGCACCATAGAGGGAACTCCCTGTTTCTATTTTGTAGATAGTTTCATCTGTGCCATATTTTAGATCCCACATATAAGTGCTCTCATATGGTATTTGTCTTTATCTTTCTGTCTTACTTCATTTAGTATGAGAATCTCTAGTTCCATCCATGTTGTGGCAAATGGTATTATTTTGTTAATTTTTTATGGCCGAGTAGTATTCCATCATATATATATACCACATCTTCTTAATCCATTCATCTCTCAATGTGCTTGCTGGAAATTAACCTCACTTTCTGCCAAGGCTGGATAGTCCTACAGCAGTCACTTGCTAATTCACTTGAATAGTCATTTGTCCATTCACTCATTCCCTTACCGAATATTGACTGAGCAACACCCGAATAGGAGCTAAAAGCCCTGGCTCTCATAGAACTTACACTAATTCACTCAGTCACTCATCATTCCCTCTCTCCCTCCCTTCATTTATGCCCATAAAGACTCATTTAATTATTTTAGGCACCCTTTTCTCCAGTTGTGCATTCATTTATTCACTCCACCAACCAGCCATCCAGGTAGCTGACACTGAGTGCCTCATGTGTGCCCGTCCCTGTGACGGGTGCCGAGGACCATGGAGGGGCATCTACCGCAGTCTCTGCCCCAAGAGGGCTCCTGGTTTGTGGGAGAGACTGTCTAATAGTACAAGATAACCCAGCACAGACAGGAAGCAAATTGTGATGTCAGGTAGGCCAAAAGTACAGTCAGAGCTCAGAGAAGGGGGCGCCCACCTCCAACATGCTTCCTTGAGGAACCGGTATTTTCATTTTAAGGTGGGTCTTGAAAGCACAGATAATGTGACTGAATGGTGATAGAGGAGGCTTACTTAGCAGGAAGAATAACAAAGGCATAGAGGTAGGAAAGCGTAAAGTTGTTTGGGGAACAGTCCAGAGTGGGTGGACAATCCAGATGGGAAGGTCAGTTGAAACCAGCATTTGAGGGCCTTGAGTGCCAGATGAAAGATGTTGCTTTAACCTTTTTTCTCAGTTTATTGTATTGATGTCAAGCCCTGCCTCTCATCAAAGAGCAGCCTACTAAAAAATGGCACAGATGTTAGAATTACTTATTTATTTAGTCGTTTTAGGGTGGCACCTACGGCATATGGAAGGTCTCAGGCTAGGGGTCAAATTGGAGCTGCAGCTTCTGACCTATACCACAACCACAGCAATGCCAGATCCGAGCCATGTCTGCGACTTACACCACAGCCCACGGCAAGGCCGGATCATTTAACCTGCTGAGTAAGGCCAGGGATCGAACTCACGTTCTCATGGATGCTAGTCGGTTTGTTACTGCTGAGCCACATCGGGAACTCCTCGAATTATTTAAACCAAAACGAAAGGTGGAAGTATAATTGAAGAAAAACAAACAGACAAGGCAAATTTGCTGACTGTTGGGGTTTGCATGATTGGGCTATAAGCTCTCTGGCAGCTGAGGTGGAAAGGCTGTTCCTTTAGCACCTGGTGTCCAAGGAGGAGGCATGGCATTTCCAAAGGAGAAAACATTTTCTCTAGCAGAAGGTTAGAGAGAAGAGTGAGTGGGTTTCACTCAGCAGCCACTCAGGAGTGGAGAGGGAGTTAAACAGATCAGAGGCCATCTGGAGCTGTCTTTCAGAATCCTGCCATTAGTCATACATTTGTTCATTCATTCATTTCGTCCATTCTCCCTTCCCCTCCTCGTTTCTGTGTTTGTATGTGTGTATACATATTATTTATATACACACACATATACATATTTTATATGTATGTATGTATATCTTCCCCCCTCCAATTATTAAGTAAATAAGCAAACAAGTGAAATAAAAACCTGCTCATTCCAAAAATTTTACAAATATAAAAAATTATTTAGGAGTTCCCATTGTGGCCCAGTGGTAACGAATCTGACTAGTATCCCTGGGAATGTGAGTTCACAGCTGCTGCTTGGATTCAGTCCCTGGCCTGGGAACTTCCATATGCCTTGGGTGCATCTATTTAAGAAGAAAAAATAGAAAAAATTTAACCATCCAGGAGTTCCCGTTGTGGCTCAGCAGATTAAGAACCTGACATAGTGTCCATGAGGATGCAGGTTCAATCCCTGGCCTTGTTCACTAAGTTAAACATCTGGCATTGTTGCAAACTGCAGTGTGGGTCACATCTGCGGCTCAGATACTGTGTTGTTGTGGCTGTGGCTGTGGCTGTGGCCGGCAGCTGCAGCTATGATTCAACCCCTGGTCTGGGAACTTCTTTATGCAGCAGGTGCAGCCCTAAAAAGAAAAGAAAAAAAGTAATAAAATAAAAAATTTAACCATCCTAAATCCTGCCTCTTAGAGGCAGCCATGGTGGATATTTTGGTGTATTCTAGCCTTTTTTCCTGTGCATATGTAACTTTTTATTCAGTTAAGATTATGCTGTCCATGAAATTTATTATCCTATTCTCTTCATTTACTTTGTGACAGGAATTTTTTCATGATTTTTTCGGTAAACATCAAATCTTTAATAGCTGTAAATTATTAAATGGATATACTCAGTTTTACTTAACTATTCCTGTGCTGTTAGAACTTGGGTCATTTCAAATTTTTCCCATAAGTGCATTTGTACATATATCTTTGCGCATATTTCTGAATAATTCCATAGGGTGAATTCTTTGAAGAGGAATCACTGAATATTTAGGCTTGCCAAACTACCTTCCAAAATATTTATGTTAATATATATATGCCCACTTCCCTGAACTCTTACTAACACTGGATATTATCATTTAACGTTATTTTTACTAGTTAGAAAGGCCAAAAAAAAAAAAAAAAGTCTGTTTCCATCACAGTGTGCTCTAAGTTGTTTAGGCAAAATTCCCACCCAGGAGTTCCTGCTGTGGCACAGTGGGTTAAGAATCCAACTACAGTGGCTCGGGTCACTGCAGAGGCACACGTTCGAATCCCCAGCCAGGCACAGTGGGTTAAAGGATCTGGTATTGCCGCAGCTATAGCATAGGTCACAGCTGTGGATCAGATTCAATCCAGTCCCTGACCCGGGAACCTCCATATGCTGCAGGTGCAGCTGTTAAAAAAAAAAAAAAATCCCCATCCTGGGGTAGAAAGCAACTGAATGTGGGGTGTTGTGGAGAATCCCTGCCACCCCTCCCCACTTTTATGCTCTGTATTCCTGTGTATGCCCTCCACCCAGGAGTTGACAATGGTGAAGACATCCCCCGAGACCTGCTGGTAGGCATTTACCAGCGCATCCAGGGGCGTGAACTACGCACCAATGATGACCACGTGTCCCAGGTGCAGGCTGTGGAGCGCATGATTGTGGGCAAGAAACCGGTAAGTGCCTTTGGGAGGCTGCAGAGGGGACAGGGTTTGGGTGGGGAATCTGTGCCCTTCTCTGAGTCCCAGGCTCCCCTCAACTGCCAAATGGAGTGGGTGGTGATGCATTCCTCACGGGCGTGGAGGGTCAGATGGGGTGAGATGCTTTATGGGGATACATCTAGCACCTTGCAGGGCATATTGCGGGTGCTATATAAATATTAGCATTCTTCTCACCTCTAGTTTTGCTTGTCCATCCAAGTAAGCAGCCAAGATAATAGTTCACGGATGGCCAAAGCCAAGAACGCACTCTAATCTTTCTAATCAACAAACATTTATGGATGCCTTTTCACTGAGCCCAGCATTTCACTTGGCAGTGGTGACACAGATATGAATCTGATGTGGTCTCTGGCCTTAGAAGTACTCACGGACCTGGTGGGGAGTGTCAGACAAAGACACAATATCTTTGCCTTAGGAGTTCCCTTGTGGCTCAGTGGGTTAAGAACCTGACTAGTATCCATGAGGATGCAGGTTTCAATCCCTGGCCTCACTCTTTGGGTTAAGGATCTGGTGTTACTGCAAGCTGTGGTGTTGGTCGCAGACACAGCTCAGATCTGGTGTTACTGCAGCTGTGGTATAGGCTTCAGCTGCAGCTCAGATTCCACCCCTACCCTGGGAGCTTCCACATACCACAGGTGCAGCCCTAAAAAGAAAAAAACAAAAAACCTTTGCCTTAGAGTTAGGTTAGTTTAGGGGAGAGGTCATTTTCATTCTCCCTGGGCTGATCAGGAATGGCTTCTTGGAAGAGAGAACCCTGGAAGTGAGATTTGGAGGAGGGGTAGAGTGTGGCCATACAGAGCTCAGAGAGAAAGGCATTCCAGACAGAGAGAGAGCCGCAGGGACAAAGATAAGCATAGGCTCCTTGTCACGGAGTGACAGTGATATGGACCAGAGGTGAACTTCCTCTTGCAGTGAATGTTAAGATGCCTAAAGCTGGTGGGCTGGCCTTGCTGATACCTTATTTCTTCATGCCCGTCCAGGTCCTGTCTCTTCCTCACCGCCGACTGGTTTGCTGCTGCCAGCTCTATGAGGTGCCAGATCCAAACCGCCCTCAGAGGCTGGGGTTGCATCAGCGGGAGGTCTTCCTCTTCAACGATCTCCTTGTGGTATGAGCACTGAGGGGAGGAGAAGGAGGGAAAGTGATGAGCTTGACCTAGGGTCTGGGGTGAACCATGTTAACACTGGTAGGTGGAGGCGTGACGGGTAAGGAGCCCTGCCATGTGATCTGGGTGCCTCTGCCCCTCCTTTCCTTCGCCACTTGGAGGATCCCTTTGGAAGTAGTGACAGCCACACGAGGGCAGAAAATGTGAGGACCAGGGCTGATGACTGGCTTACAATCTGGGAAATGAGAGAAAATGTCCCTGCGCATCTCAGTAGCCCCGAGGGTTGGCTGGAGGAAGGTAAACCTGTATCCTGGGGTCTGTCTGAAACCTGCTGGTGGTCAGGATGCTTGAAGTGATTCTTAAAACCGAGCTTATCACCAGGGTAGATGTGTCTTTTAGAGCTGGGACTCTTAGGAGTCTGCAAGTGATAAGAGAAGTTTGGGGGTCTTCTGTTCAGCCTCTTTCCCAAGGCAGGAGCCAGCTTCCTCTGCTTGCACAAGTGCAGGCACAGAAGGCTGCCTTCCTCCAAGGAAGCTCTGACTGCTAGAATCTGTCTCCCAATGGTTTTCCTCCAATAACCTTCACTCAGCTGCCCTTGGGATCACTGAGACCAACTGTTCTCCCTCTGCTCTGAGACAGCTCCTGAGGGGTTTGAGGACAGTGACCTATCCTCCCTTCATCTTCTCTCCTTTTTTTTTTTTTTTTTTGCTTTTTAGGGCCACACCTGCAGCATATGGAAGTTCCCAGGCTAGGGGCTGAATGGGAGCCGTAGCCGCTGGCTTACCCCATCAGCCACAGTATCACTGGATCTAAGCCGCATCTGCGACCTACATCGCAGCTCATGGCAACGCCGGATCCTTAACCCACTGAGTGAGGCCAGGGATCGAACCCACGTCCTCATGGATACTAGTCGGGTTCATTACTGCTAAGCTACCATGGAAACTCCTTGGTCTTCTCTCCTTTAGAGCAGGTCTCTCAACCTTGGCACTGTTGACATTTGGGGCAGATAATACTTTGTTGTGGGAGCTGTCCTGTGCATTGGGGCAGGTGTAGCAGCATCCCTGGTCTTTACTTACTAGATAGCAGTAGCGCTCTTTCAACTAAAAACGTCTCCAGACAGTGCTGAATGTCCCCTGGGGGCAGAGTCACCCCTTGTTGAGAATTGCTGCTTTAGATGAAGCCCCTCCAATGCCCTGAGCCTTAATTTCCTTTTCTGTGGGGAAGACCTAATCCCTATCTCGGGGTTGTCAAGGGGATGAAATAAGAGGTCAGAGGTGGACTAGCTTAACCCAGAGGAGGACCTGGCCCACACAGGTGCTGAGTGAATGTTTCACCATCCATTGTGCGCTGACACCTATGGGTGTCCAGCCCTGTGCTAGGCTCTGGGTTCACAGAGATGAGGGAGACTTGGCCCTTGTTCTGGGGAGCCCACAGTCCAAAGGGCTAAGAAGATGCTTCACCTGTGTACTGTAAGCATCCTGAGATAGGATAATGTCCTTTGAAACAACACTTGCAGATGGTCTGAAGTGTTTATAACCCATGTTAGCTGAATCTGGAGTACCCAAGTACTTGATAAAGACCTTGGGTTGTTGAGAAGACTCGTTAACTCTATACATTGGTTTATTGGAGATTGCTAATGTCGATGGGTCTGGTTGAGGTGGGCGAGACGCATGAAAACTAGATTCCCCTGGGCACCGCCAGTCCAGCAATCACACACTCAGAGCGCTCTCCTAAAGCCTCATGGTGAAAGACACTGAACCAGCACTCTGGAAGCTCAGAGAATGGGGTGGGGTGGGAGAGGGTGTCTATGTGACATGTTAGAACAGGCTTCCTAGAGGGAGCAGCATTAAGTTAGTTCCTGTTAAAAATCCTAAGTGCCTGTTGCGCATCATCATTATATCAGGAACTTGCATTTTTCTCCCGTCTCTCCTGTTCTGCTCTGCAAGCTTCAGTTCTCCCCAACTTGTGGGTATGTGTGTTTGTGCGTACATGTCTGTTTGTGGTGGTGGGAGGGGAGGACAGCTACAAGAAATAGGTGCCATGTGGAAATTCCCCACCCCAAACCCTGCCTCTTGTCTTTTTCCCACCCCTGCCAAAGGTCACCAAAATTTTCCAGAAGAAGAAGATCTTGGTGACGTACAGCTTCCGTCAGTCCTTTCCTCTAGTGGAAATGCACATGCAGCTCTTCCAGAATTCATGTGAGTCCCTTTTTGGATCCCAGCATCCCAACAGTCTTTGCCTTGCCCCCCCCCCCCCCCCCCCCCCGCCCCACGCACCCCATGCTCATCCTTCCTCCACACCAACCTCTCCTTCTTGGACTCCTTTATAACTGGGCTAAGGTCTCCAAAGCACCTACTTGGTCCCGAGATGCAAGGCAGGCCAGGGTGGAGTATGACTTGGGTCTCTGCCCTGGGAAGCTCATGGTCTGGCAGAGAACCTCAGCACGTACGTTTTCTGGTGGGCCGGAGAGATGGTGATCCCGCGGCGCATTGAAGGACTGAGCCAGAGGAGCTTTGATGGGTGGCCTTCTGGGCAGCAGAAGCAATGTGAGTAGAGGCAGAGGTGTGAAGGAAGGGGTTCCAGAGAGCAGCAAGAGTTCAGTCTGCGTTTATACCTGGGGTGTAAGGAAGTACCAGGGCCATGACTCCCAAGAGTTTGGGGGCTTTGGAGCAAAGCGGAGCTGCTGCTGCTGCTTATGCAGAGAAGAGGCTGGATCAGAATTGGACATGAGAAAAATTATTTCACGTATGAGCCACTTTGCTTCAGTTCTGACAGAGGTACCTCACCTCCCCCTTCCACACAGATTACCAGTTTGGGATCAAGTTGCTGTCGGCGGTACCCGGCGGGGAGCGCAAAGTCCTCATCATCTTCAATGCCCCCAGCCTCCAGGACCGGCTGCGCTTCACATCTGACCTGCGCGAGTCCATTGCTGAGGTGCAAGAGATGGAGAAATACCGGGTGGAGTGTGAGTAGCCCAGCCACGTCTCCTTCCTCGTCGCCTGAGACCATGCCTTGCAGACACTGGGAATCTTGTCCTTTGTAAAGCTCAGAGTTGAGGGTTAGCTTGTCCAACCTTCCTGCCCTCATTCCAGGAACGCTTCAGCCTCTGCTTGAATACCTGGAGTGGTGAGGGGCTCATTACCTCTCAACCTCAAATTATTATTCCAAGCCCTCATTTTGAGCCAACTCTTCATTCTATTGAAAGGCAGCAGGGAGAAGAATCAGGGTATTGGAGGTAGGAGTCGTGGTTTCAGATCCCAGGTATGCTACTTATTATCTGGGTGAACTGGGGCCTGTTGCCTGACTCTCTGAGCCCCGATTTCCTCCTACATGGAATTGAGGTGGTGAAATCCTCTTCATAGAGATGTGGAGATTTCAATGGGATAAGGTGGAGAATTTATCCTACATGTTTTGTTTTGTTTGTCTTTTCTGCGGCATATGGAGGTTCCCAGGCTAGGGGTCTAATCAGAGCTGTAGCCTCCAGCCTACACCACAGCTACAGCAACGCCAGATCTGAGCCTCATCTGTGACCTACGCCACAGCTCACGGGAACGCCAGATCCTTAACCCACAGAGCGAGACAAAGGATCGAACCTGCATCTTCATGGTTTCTAGTCGAATTCATTAACCACTGCGCCACGACGGGAACTCCGATTTATCCTACATGTTCATTGGACATGTGTGTTGAACATCCTAGGTGTCCAACAAATGCCACTCCCCTTCCCAGCCTCTCTTCTCTCCACACATTCTGCATCCCAAACTGAGTTCCGGTGGACCCATCCTCCTGGCCTTCAGGGACTACCTTGAACCATTTCAATCCTATATAATGGAAATTAATAGGAGTTCCCATCGTGGCTCAGCGGTAACGAACCCGACTGGTATCTGTGAGGATGTGAGTTCGATCCCTGGCCTCGCTCAGTGGGTTAAAGGACCCAGTGTTGCTGTGAGCTGTGGTATAGGTCGCAGATGTGGCTTGGATCCTGCGTTGCTGTGGCTGTGGCGTAGGCCAGCAGCTGCAGTTCCAATTGGACAGCTAGCTTGGGAACTTCTATGTACCGTGGGTGCAGCCCTAAAAGGCAAAGAAAGAACAGAAAATAGGGATTACATCTCATTCCTCCCAGTGCCCTCTACGTTTTCTCTTCTCAGGCTAAGCAGTGGAAGTTAAGTAATACCGTATTAAGGAAAAAGAGGCAGGTAGAGAGAGACAGAGACAGAGAGAGACAGAGGCAGCTGACAGCTCCTTGGTGAGAGGCCTTCACAGCTTCAGGGTCTGCTCTGCTCCTCAGCAAGGCAGGGACACTCATTCAGCTCACCAGATCCTTGAGACCCTGGAGACCTTCTGAGAGAGGGGTGAGCATGCTAGGCTGAGGGGAGGGCGATAAGTAGAAGTCTCTGTGACCTCCACAGGGAGGCACAGGCTCTGACCTGCTTCCAGGGTGTGGGCTCCCCCATTTCCAGCTGTATGACTCTGGGCAAGCTCTGTGTTTCTTCCTCTGAAAGCTGTGGCTGCTCATACTTACCTCTGAACTGGTGTGAGGATTGAGAGATCAGATATGCATCGCCCCCAGCACACTGCTGGCACATAAAAGAGGATCTGATTCCTGTTGCTTTTCTGCTCCTGTCCTTCCAGGAGCCCCCTGCTCTGGAGCAAGGTATCTGAGAATGGAGCAGGCTCTGGAATGACTGACTGCCTCTTGCCATAGGCTTGAAGGGCCTTCCTGCCCCTCCTGGGAACAAAGCAGCCGCTGTAACACTCTGTTTTGAAAGGCAGGAGTGGTTTGGGAGACTAGGCAGGGGAGGGGAGATGCAAGGGGACACGAGCTGGAGGAGCAGGCACCGAGAGGGACAAGGGAAGATTGAACCAGAGGAGATGATGCATGAAGGGCTGGGCGCTGCAAGACTTAGGAGATGTAACTGAGGTTGGCTGTCCAGGGGGCAGAGCAGGACTCTAGTTTAGATTTTTGGCTATCTAGAGCGATTGAGGAGACGGGAGGCTCAAAGAGGGCTGGGGTCAGTCAGGTGGCCTCTCACTCCTGTCCCTGACCTTTGCTTCATGTCTCCCCCCACTGCCACGCAGCGGAGCTGGAGAAGCAGAAAGGTCTGATGCGGCCTAACGCCTCACAGCCCGGAGGGGCCAAGGACTCCGTGAATGGCACACTGGCCCGAAGCAGCCTGGAGGACACGTATGGGGCAGGCGATGGGCTCAAACGGGGCGCGCTCAGCAGTTCCCTGCGAGATCTCTCTGATGCAGGCAAGTCTCCCGGGGCCCCCTGCCCTGGCTGGGGAGCCACGGGACTGGGTGTCCTCTTTGCCTCCTATCACTGACTGCCAGCCTTCCTTGCACCCGCCACACATGCACACACCCTGCCTTCATCCAGAGCCCTGGGCACCACGCCGCAGGGGGCCTGGGAACCAGGTCAGAACAGGTGGAGCCCAGGGTTTGGGCCAGGGAGTGCAAAGTGGGGCCACAGTCTCAGCCCCCCTCTCTCTCTCTCTCTCTCTTGCCGCTCCACCTCTCCTCTCTTTCCTCTTCTGTCTCTCCTCCTCCTCCTCCTCCTCCTCCTCCTCCATCTTTTCCTCCTCTCGCTCCTCCTTCTCCACCTCTCCTCCTCCCCACCTCCCCCTCTTCAATGGGGGAAAGGGAATAGGGGTGTCTGTCCCCGGGAGGGGCCCAGACCTGGTGCCCAGCTCTGGAGCCCAGCAGGGTGGGGAGGGGGGGTTGCTGCTCTGACGCTGGGCTCCTTGCTTGTGGGTGCAGGGAAGCGGGGGCGGCGTAACAGCGTGGGATCGCTGGACAGCACCATCGAAGTAAGTGCCAGCTCCTGCCCCACTCGTCCTCTGCATGAGCCCTGCCCCCGCCACCCGTGGAGCCCCAGAGGAGGAGGGGACCAGTTGCTCCCCCCTCTTCCCTGCCGGGACCCCTGCGGCTGCCTCTCCCAGCCAACCACTCTCTCCATCTGTCCTCAACTCTGTCTGTCCTCACTCTGCCTGTCTCTCAGTCTGTCTTCCACTCTCCCAAGCCCCCTCTCAACCCCAGGGCCGACTCCGAGTAGTGATGTCTTTGGAGTTGGGCCGAGAGAAGCTCTTACCGCCAAGTCCTGCTCTTTGAGCCTGTGCAAGTCACTCTGTCTCTCTGGGCCTAACGTGCTCCCTGCCTGCAAAGTGGGGATGAGGAGGCGGTACTGCTAATTCTTCCTCTCCCAGCTGAGGCTCAGATGAGATAGTGGATGTGACAGCAGAGCTCTGCAAGCTGGGGTGCTCCATGTACAAGTACAGGACTGTGACTTGGTTTTCATTATGCCGTGGGGGGTCCTGTCTCCCCAGCTCCAGCCCTCAGGGACCGGGTGGAGTGTAGGGTTGGGGGTTTAGGACATCTAGACTGGCCTGACTTCCCCCCCTCCCCCCTTCCAGGGGTCTGTTATTAGCAGTCCACGCCCTCACCAGAGGATGCCACCTCCGCCCCCACCCCCGCCGCCAGAGGAGTACAAGAGCCAGAGGCCCGTCTCCAACTCCTCATCCTTCCTGGGCTCCCTATTTGGAAGCAAGCGGGGCAAGGGGCCCTTCCAGATGCCACCACCGCCAGCAGGCCAGGCCTCTGCCTCCTCTTCATCTGCTTCTTCCACCCACCACCACCACCACCACCACCACCATGGTCACAGCCACGGTGGCCTGGGGGTGCTACCTGATGGGCAGTCCAAGCTCCAGGCCCTGCATGCCCAGTATTGCCAAGGACCAGGCCCGGCCCCACCGCCCTACCTCCCACCCCAGCAACCCCCTCTCCCCCCTCCACCTCAGCAGCCCCCGCCCCTGCCACAGCTGGGCTCCATTCCACCACCTCCCGCCTCGGCTCCTCCTGTGGGGCCACATCGCCACTTTCACGCCCATGGCCCAGTCCCAGGCCCCCAGCACTATACCTTGGGCCGGCCAGGCAGAGCTCCCAGACGGGGGGCCGGAGGACACCCTCAGTTTGCTCCACACGGCCGCCACCCCCTGCACCAGCCCACCTCCCCATTGCCCCTGTACAGTCCTGCCCCCCAGCACCCTCCCGCCCATAAACAGGGCCCCAAGCACTTCATCTTCAGCCACCACCCACAGATGATGCCAGCAGCAGGGGCCACTGGGGGCCCTGGATCCCGGCCACCAGGGGGCTCCTACTCCCACCCCCACCACCCCCAGTCACCCTTGTCACCGCACTCACCCATCCCACCCCACCCCTCTTACCCACCCCTGCCCCCACCCTCACCCCACACCCCGCACTCGCCCCTGCCGCCCACCTCCCCCCATGGTCCACTGCACGCCTCGGGGCCCCCTGGCACGGCCAACCCACCCACTGCAAACCCCAAGGCCAAGCCAAGCCGGATCAGCACCGTGGTCTGATGAACGGAGAGTGTGAGCTGGGGACTAGGGAGGTCTGGGGAATCCGCAGGAGAGGGCCCTCGCACCCTCTCCGCTTCCTCAGTTTTTCCAAAATATATATAGACATAGAAATGTCCTCCTCCCCACTTCCTCCCTGCCTCGGGACCCCTCCTCTAACCCCCAACAGTCTCCATGGGGTTTCCTTCCAGATTCTAGGCTCCTTGCCACTTGAAGCCTGAATGCAGGGCTCTCGAGCTCTGGGGAGTGGTGAGGACCTTTCGGAAATCCTTGTCCTCTTTTTCCTCTCCTCACCCTCCCCCCTCCTCTCCCCAGAGGTCTAGTTGGGGTGGCCTCAGACCTCCGAGCCGGTGTGAGCTCCCCCGTCAGCTCTGGCTGGTAGGGAAGGGCAATGAAGGCGAAGGCTTCCCCAGGGCGCCTCTGGCCGCGTGGGGGCTAGGAGGGAGCTCTGTAGAGTTGTGGCCAAACCTCAGCTGGCTCGGCCCTCTCTCTGACCTCAGGGCCAGGCCACCCACCTCCTCCATGTGTGTCGTCGTCTCCACCTGCTGGAGGATGTGGAGTGTCAGTGCACTTGGTGGGTGGGCCCCCACTTCTGCTGGTCCCCAGGACAGGCAGGGCTTCCTCTTCTGGAGCCAATCTCTGCCCTGTCTTCCGTGGGCCCCAGCCCAGACCTCTTCAGCTTCAGGACCTTGCCTCTCCTTGCAACGTTCCTATCCTGATCAAAGTCCAGACAGGTTTGGGGTGGGGGGCTCAGGTCTGGGATGAGAAGGGCGCGCTGCCCTCCCTCACCCATGTTGCATGCCCCCCATCCCCTTACACCTACCCCCACCTACAGCTGAAGACAATGCACTTTACAGATATTGCCCACACACACCTCGCTGGGGCAGGGCACCCAGCATCAGCCCTGGGGAGAGGGGCTCCCAGAGGGCCACCACGAGCCTGAGATGTCCTTCCTGAGGCAGAGATGGAAGCCATCAGAGCAGGGGCTGGGAGCCAGGATGCCTGAGTCCTTCTGTCCGTCAAACTCTCCGCTGCCTCTCCAGCCCCTTTACAGCCCTGTTTATTTATTATAAATATATTTTTTACAAGCCCCAGCTCCTCTTCTTGCCCCGCATATCCAGCTCCTTTCTCAGCTCCTGCCTCCCTCTCCCCTCTCCACCATGGGCTGCAGTACAAACAGACAGACAGACCCTGGCTGTATGAAGGGCCAGGGACCCCAGGGCTTGGGGGCGGGGGAGGGCAGCAGTGGGAGGGGCTGTATGGAGAGGAGCTGGGGTTTAGGCATTGTCTTTTTTCCTCCTTGTACATAAGAATGTATATTTGATGCCTCATAAAAGACCTTGTGCTCACCTCCCGCCTCTGCCTCCTACTTGTGCCCCCTCCCCCCACAGCGGAGCCCCGGAAGAGAGAGGCCTTAGCCCAGGGAGGTGAAGTGCTGATGGTGGAAGCTCAGGCAGCTGGGTGGGTGAGATGCTGTGGGTGGGTGGGTGGGAGTTGGGATGAGGGACGTTTTCCTGTTTCATTAACGATCCGTGTGACAGAGTTGCAAGGGTCTGGGCGTTGAAGCTGATCCAATTCAAATTGTGGGGTTTTCCCTTCCTAGTGCACTCAGGAAAGGCACTCTCTCTGAGTCTCCATTTCCTCAGTTTAAAATGGGGTGATAAGCCATTGCCACACAGGGTTGTGATGATGGCGTGAAGTGACAAGTGTCCCGCAGCCAGCATGGGGTAGGTGCTCAGCAAGTTAGTTCCCTTCTCGTTCTTTCACAGGTTGGATACTTCCTCTACGCTTGTGGTATCTATTCTCACCCTTCCTGTGGCTGGCCTGGCTTTGCCCTGGAGCCCTCCCCCGCTCCCCACAGCTGGCCACATTTCTGTCCTTAAGGGCATGATGGGTGGGGGTGGGGGTGGGGGGGTGACCTGGGCCAGGAAGCTGGGGCTAGAATCATTCATTTTAAGAGCTCTGTGTAAGATGGGAGTTCCCACTGTGGTGCAGCAGAAATGAATCTGACTAGTATCCATAAGGATGTGGGTTTGATCCCGGGCCTCTTTCAGTGGGTCGGGGATCCAGTGTTGCCATGAACTGTGGCGTAGGTTGCAGATGGGGCTTGGATCCTGTGTTGCTGTGGCTGTGGCATACACTGGCACCTGCAGCTCTGATCCAATTTGATCCCTAGCCTGGGAACCTCCATATGCCGTGGGTGCGGCCCTAAGAAAAAAAAAAAAAAGCCGAGCTCTAGAGCTCTGTCTATGTATTTGGGATGTTAGATAACAAGTAGCTGGGCTCCCTTTAGTCTACTGAGGAGGGATCAGGCCCAGAGAAGGGAAAGATCTTCCCCAAGGTCACACAGCAAAAAGGCAGGTTGGGGGGATGGTTCCTGACTTCTAGTCCAGGCCCTTTTCCAGTCCCCAAAACTACCTCCCCGTGAAGTGGACATGTTCCCAGCACCACTGATCATGTCCTGGATCTCAGGAGCGCCTGGGAGGAATGGGGTGAGGGGATACTGGCTCTTGGTTAGGATCAACAGTGTCCCCAGAAGCAGCAGTCAGTAAATATCATGGGGTGGGGGGGAATGGCCTCTAAGAGGGAGCAGTTTGGATGGCCCCACTTTAGCAGCTTGTTCCAGTGCCTTTGTTTTCTCCCTCATGTGCCCATTTAAGCAAAAGCAGCAGCTGGGGCTATCTAAGCATTTGGTCCGGAATCAAGTCCAATCAGCGCTTTTTGTGTTTCTTCCCTGGTGGACCAGGCTGGACTGCCTTTGGTTGTTCCCACTTCTCCCACCTTCAGCTTGCTGCTGGTTTTGTCATCCAGAAGCTCAGCTTTTACTCAGTCTTGACTGTGTTGCCTTTGGCAAGTCACCTTGTCCCTCGGAGACTGGTCTTTCACCTATAAAATAGGGATAATAATCTTGCAGGGCAATTGTTTATCCATGCATTATGAAATGCCTCCCCCCTGCCAGACGCAGTCAGCCACCTACAGAAACGAATGCAAACTCCTTGCCTTGACTTTGGAAGTCCTCCAACATGTGGCCCCAGCCAATTTCTGTAGCCCCCTCATTTTTCGCCCACACTTTGGCCGTCTACTCACCATTCCCTGAAAAGACCTGTATCTAATTTCCAAGCTCAGTATTTTACCTGTGTCTCCCCCTTGCCAGATGTACTCCCCCCAACATCCCTGATTTTCTCACTCTGGTGAAATGGGCTTAAAGGACCTCACAAAATGTACCCTTGCTCACATTCTCTGAGATCCCACACGTCATTATCTATCTTCCCTGCTAGGCCAGAGCTGGCACAAGCATGACGCTGGTCTGAATCACTTCCGTCCAGAGTATTGCCCAGCACAGCGCATGGCACATCACAGATGACGCTAAAATTCTGTTGATTTGAATGAATGACTAATTCTTTCTAAGCTAAATCTCAAAGTTATCTTTGCCTTGGTTGATTTAGTGATTGATGCGACCTGCAAGCTTTTGGGCCCCTCTGGTACCTCCTCATGCTTCTCTTGGCTGTTTCCTATGTTCTCCTCCTCCTTCCTTCCTCACTGCGGTCCCAGCATTGGGCTTCCCTGCCCCACCCTCCCTCTCTCCCTGGAGACTCACCATCCAGACTGTGGAGGGATGTTTGGCTCCTCGGCTCCCTGTTTCCTGGAGGATCTGAAGACAAGAAGTTCATGTGCTATCCTCAGAGTTCTACTGCCAATCTCTTTGGCAATGTGGATGAGGATGGATAACATAAAACAAAGGACAAAAGTCCTAGGATCTCATGGGGTGCTTACCTTTGTCTTAGACCAGTGCTATCTGAGAAGTCTCTCTGTGATGGTGGAAATGTCCTAAACCTGTGCTGTCCAGTAGGGTAACCCCTAGCCACATGTGGCTACTGAGCACTTGAAATGCAGCTAGTTGCAAATGAAGAACTGGATTTTAAAGTTTAAATTTCAATAGCCACATGTGGATAGTGGCTACCATATTGGACAGTGCAGGACAAGACTCTCAGAAATAGACAGCCTGGGGGAATAATGTCAATACGATATAAGCATAGGCCCAGAAGGGGGGCACAAAGAAAGGGGAAGCCAGAGTTCCCATTGTGGCTCAGTGGGTTAAGACCCTGACTAGTATCCATAAGGATGTAGGTTCAATCCCTGGCCTCTCTCAGTGGGTTAAGGATCCGGCGTTGCCGTGAACTGTGGTGTAGGCTGCAGATGCAACAGGGATCCCACCTTGCTGTGGCTGTGGTGTAGGCCAGCAGCTGCAGCTCTGAGTCAGCCTCTAGCCCAGGAACTTCCATGTGCCCCAGTTGCATCCCTAAAAAGAAAAAAATAAAATAAAGGGAAAACCCCACTTAGGGCCGGTGGTAGGGGATCAGGGAAGTGTTTCTGGAACTGCTCCTTTATCTTGAGTCTTGAACGGTGAGTAAGAATTAGCCCGGTAGGAGTCCCCGTCGTCGCGCAGAGGAAACGAATCCTACTAGGAACCCTGAGGTTGTAGGTTTGATCCTTGGCCTTGCTCAGTGGGTTGAGGATCTGGCGTTGCCGTGAGCTGTGGTGTAGGTCACAGATGGGGCTCGGATCTGGCATTGCTGTGGCTGTGGTGTGGACCGGCAGCCGTAGCTCTGTTTGGACCCCTAGCCTGGGAACCTCCATATGCCGAGAATGCGGCCCTAAAAAGACAAAAAATAAAAATTAAAATTAAAATTAAAAAAAAAAAAGAGCCCAGTAAAGAAGGGCATTTGTCAGAGGGAGCAGCACATGCAAAGGCCTGGAGATATGCAACTATGTAATGCTAGTGGAATAATGAGAAAGAAATGGGAGAGGGCAGCCCAGCTAGCTAGTGGGCATGTCACATCCCAAAGCAGAGGCGGGTAGTCCTCATCCTCATTCCTCTGTTACTAACAGGGTTTCTCACCCAGGCCAGACCTCCGGGCCTGGGTAGGAGCTAAAGGAAGGCCAGGTAGGCACACATTGGGCTACATAAATGTCTCCATTGTAAAGTTACTTTTTCTCTTTGTAATTTAAGAGTGTCTTGAGGAGAGATGAATTGAAATTATGTAACTATCCTGTTACTCCTCAAACTTTCACCCACCAGTTTTAGCATTCGCTGATGATTCCTGAGGTTGCCAAATGGTGATTGTCAAATGCCATCATTCTTTTGACATGGATTAGTCGGCTTTTCAGTATAAGAGAGCTTTCCCTTCTAGGTTTATTTATTTATATTCTCATGAACTCATGGCTGTCTATCATATTCGATGGGTTATAGCAAGTTAATATTATTTATTTTGATATTCAAAATGTCCCAGATTTGGCCAGCAAGAGGCTCTCCAAGCTGGCTCTTTTTGGCAGGTCTCCATCTTTCCTTGAGTGCTTCCTTATTTTCTGGCACCACAAGATGCTCCAGGCGCATCTTGTACTTTCCTACCCCAGTCTGGAATCAGCTTTTTTTTTTTTTTTTTCAAGGAGCTCCTGTTCTTTTTGGTTGAGAATGGAATTTAGGGACCAAGATTTGGTCACCAGGTGTTATAGCTATGTTTTACGGAGAGTTGCTTTTTTTTTTTTTTTGCCATTTCTTGGGCCGCTCCTGCGGCATGTGGAGGTTCCCAGGCTAGGGGTCCAATCGGAGCTGTAGCCACTGGCCTACACCAGAGCCACAGCAATGCGGGATCCGAGCCGCATCTGCGACCTACACCACAGCTCATGGCAACGCCGAATAGTTAACCCACTGAGCAAGGGCGGGGACTGAACCCTCAACCTCATGGTTCCTACTCAGATTTGTTAACCACTGCGCCACCACGGGAACCGGAGTTGCTTTTTTATTTGGAAAAAGTATGAGCATCTATTGAGTTTCTAACACCATCATTCTTTCTAAGAAGAGCTTTCCCTTTTCCCCCATTTTATTTATTTATATCTGTGTGGAGTCATGGATTTTTATTTTAGTCAATGAGTTATAACCCACTACTACCCTAATTCATTTAGAATTGTTATTTTTGAATATATCATTTTATTGTTATGCATATGTATTAAGCATATAATATTCATATATATTCTCTCTGTACATATATATATTCATATAGATTATCTTGATATCTTGAGGAGGCTCTTTTAATAATCTAGTATAGAGATAGTAAATGGCTATCATGGGGAGCAGAAGATTAGAAAAAGGCACGGGGAAGAGGGGATAAATTCCAGAGCTCTTTAGGAGTTAGAACTCACAGCTCATACCTATTTCAGAACTGGAAGGGACCTTACCTTATTTTACAAATCAAGAAAGTGAGGCACAAAGTCACTCTCATCCAGTTCATCTGGAAAACTTGGGTGGGGTGAGCATGGTCGAGAGCACAGCCAAGACTTCCAATCCCTGCTCTGTACCGGTTCCATGCCAGACCCTCTCTCCCAGGTGGGTGAGTGAAGCCAACCCAGCTCTCAGTCCAGGGTGAGGTCCCTGCTGCTTCCCAATTCTTAACCCTGCAGTGCCCAGACTCAGGCTGGCCCCCAGAAAGATCCAAGGGTTGAGAAAGGAGCCCATTTCCTGAGCACCTTACTATGGTCGTGGGCAGGGGCAGCATCTGAGACTTTTACAGGCAGAATTGTACAGCGGTCAGACCTGGGTTTGAACTCTGCCACTTACTAGCCATGTGACTTCCGTTAAGTTTATGCTTCTCTGAACTTCAGTCTCCTCATCTGTAAAAGGGGATAACAATACCTATTTCATAGCACCTGGGCTTTGATGTATGGTAGTTATCATCATCCCTAGTCTTCATAACTACCCTGTCAGGAAAGGATTACATAGCCTCATTGGGTAAATGAGAAAATCAAGGTTCAGGGAGGTGAGGTACTTGGTAGATCTCAGTGGGTGAATGCCAGCTACAGGAAAGCAGGGATCATGTCTGTTTTCATCGCCATTATATTCCCAGGGTCCATCAAATTGCCTGGTGAATAGTAAGAATTTAGTAAATGTTTAAGAATGAATGAATTGGATCTGACTGGCTTTCAAAGACTATACAATTTCTATTTACCCTTCCAGGATGGTGGGAGTGGTACCTGGACTAAGGACCTCAGAAAAGGCTATGGGAAGGCTAAGCTTAGACCCCAAATCTGGGTCCCCTGATGCCTAATTCATGCTCTTTGCCCTTCACTGAGGCCCAACTTCTTTCAGCCTAGGATATGGCATATTCTCTCGCCTTCTTTATTCTCACCTTCTCCTGCCTAGTTCTGTTACTGGTGGGAGCAAATGGTAGGAAGAGCATTTAACCAAGAGTCAGCAACTTCTCATGTAACAGTGGGCAAGTCGTTTAATCTGTCTGGAACTTGATTTCTCATCTACGGAATGGGTAAATTGACCTACATCTTTCCCAAGGCAAGTATTAAGGGAAATAATTGGTATGAAAGAGATATGTGGGCTGTTAGATGCTTACACACTTGAGAGGGTAGTGTTACTGTTATTAGCATCACCTCATCTAGCTTTATTTCCCATCCAAACAGTTGTTCAATTGGGTCATTCATCTGTGTTTCTGGTGGAGAGGGGCTGAGGTTTCCCTGACACCTAGAAGACTAGATAGGAGATGTCACTTCCTATTTGTATTATTTGGGACAAGCTTCCTCATAAGCCAAGTAGGGATAAAGATTCCAAACATTCAAGACAATCTAAGGATTCAGGTGATAAAAAAAAAAAAAATCTGGGAGTTCCTGTCGTGGCGTAGTGGTTAACGAATCCGACTAGGAACCATGAGGTTGCGGGTTCGGTCCCTGCCCTTGCTCAGTGGGTTGACGATCCAGCATTGCCGTGAGCTGTGGTGTAGGTTGCAGATGCGGCTCGGATCCCTCGTTGCTGTGGCTCTGGTGTAGGCTGGCGGCTACAGCTCCGATTCGACCCCTAGCCTGGGAACCTCCATATGCCGCGGGAGCGGCCCAAGAAATAGCAACAACAACAAAAAAAAAAAAAAAAGGAAAAAAATAAAGAAAAAAATCTGAAATCATGGGGCACAATGCCTAGCACAAAGGAGATTCTTTTTTTTTTTTTTTGTCTTATTGCTATTTCTTTCGGGCCACTCCTGCGGCATGTGGAGGTTCCCAGGCTAGGGGTCCAATCGGAGCTGTAGCCACTGGCCTACGCCAGAGCCACAGCAACGCAGGATCCGAGCCGCGTCTGCAACCTACACCACAGCTCACGGCAACGCCAGATTGTCAACCCACTGAGCAAGGAAGGGCAGGGACCGAACCAGCAACTTCATGGTTCCCAGTCTGGTTCCTCAACCACTGCGCCACGACAGGAACTCCCACAAAGGAGATTCTTAATGAGTTTTGACATATTGTTTGTCAACTCTCAGAAATAAAAATAACAGTTTACAGATACTGAGGGCCTTCTCAATGCCAGGTTCTGTATGACAATCCCACAAGGTAGGTGTTATCAGCCCCATACAACATCATTCAGTTTCAGAAGTTGGGACTTACCCAAGGTCACATAACTAAAAATGGCAGAGCTGGTGGGACCCCAGGATGTGAGCTCCTACCAATGTTCCCTGCTCCTTCGGAGAGGATACCCTTACCTCAGTCCTGAGTTGGCAATATGATATATACCTAACTGGGAGGTGTACATGATTAGGAACAGTTAACTAAATGAAGGAATGACACTCTCCACCTTCTTCAAACATATTCAAGCTTACAGCAGAAGCTTAAATATACATGGGAAATGTTTGCAAAGAATATATAGTATTTTCAATATATACCAAGGCTGCTCAAAAATATATTCATTTTTCTTTTTTTTACTCAACATTAACTTTCTGCTTGCCATGCCAAGTGCTAAGGATGTATAAGGGCACATATTCCCTGCCTTTAAGGAATTCAGTCAGATGGGGAACACAAAATAAGCACTTAATCAGCATGTACACAAGCACTCTAATATGTGCACAGTAGGTGTTCGAGCTGTACACTGTAGGCCCACAACTGATGAATAACTTGATGACCCTCAAATGCAGTAGATGCCTGATGTATGAGCTAAGTACTGGTTTGATACTCAAAGTAGTTAATAATAAACCTACTCAGAAACCGCTCACAAACATGTACACATAGTAGGTACTCAAATTCACGACAGGAACTGTACACAACAAATAAAACCCCCTTGCCAAATATTTGCTAAGTACACTGTAGGCTCCCAAATGGGCAAACACTAAGTCTTCCCACGGTGGGCACTGGTAGGTGATAAATATACTGTTGCTAAAATCCGATAGTTAAAATATATATAATACTCTCAGACTATTTTGTAGGGGGATATGTCATAAATGCGGACACAATAAAAGAGCATACAGAACAGTTGAAAGTGTTCATTAAAATGCTGACAATGACTCTGGGGTTGAGAAATGGAAGCCCCATCTCTGAGAGCCCCATCTACACGCAAACTCGGACAAAATAAATATTTCCTTCCTCTCCTCGGGACCCAGGATTCTAAAAATCCGCAATCCCTGGGGAGGGAGCAGCCTCCCGGCTTTCTTGTTTCAAAGCCCTAGAGCTATCAGCGCCTAAAGCTGGGAGCTCTGTACGTTTTTCCCACCCTGCCGGCCGGCAGAAAGGGGCCTCTTGCAATCAGGTGCCCGAAGCCGCCCACTGGGGGCCACACCGGAAAGACCCGGGAGAAGGAGAACATGTTGGGGCGGGGCTCGCTCCAGGGCTGAGGTCATCGAGGAGGTACCAGTTTGGGTCCACCACCCACAAACGCCAGCTCCTCTTCCGGTTTGCTTTTATAACGCGCATGCGCACCACTGGCCTTTAAACGTGCACCGCCGGTCCATCCGGAAAGAGGATCCGGCAGTTATTTACAACTTTGCTCCTCCGCCGCTGAGGCGGACTATTTTCTTTCAGTCTGGGAGTCACTTTTGAGTTCCCCCTTCCCGATAGGGAACCCACGCCTGCCTATTCAGCTCAGTCCCCAGGAGATAAAGGCTTCCTAGGGCTCGGTCTCACGCAAGGTAGACGAGGCTCGGAGGGCCACCCCGCGGAGGGATTCGGTTTGTTGTGGTGAGGGGAGGGGGGGAGACGCTGACAAACCAAGATGGCGGCGGCGGCGATGAAGGCCCCGGCGGTTGGGAGGTAACTGTGGTGGTGAAGGCAGTGGTAGTTGGGAGGCAGCGGTACAGTTTGGAAGGAACGGAGCAAGACGAAGAGGCGATAGCCGTAGCGTCAGCCTGAGCCTCTGAGAGCGTGGCAGCTACACGCCCCCTGGGCCCTCGGCGGGCGGCGTCCGCCCCGCTTAGGGCCTAGTCTCCGAGCAGTGCCTCGGCTTCATACAGCGGTGTCCGCCATGAGCCCTTAAGGGCGGTCCGAGCCTTCCAGTCCTAAGACCCACCATGGAGCCGGGGTCAGACGACTTCCTACCGCCGCCGGAGTGCCCAGTGTTCGAGCCTAGCTGGGCGGAGTTCCGAGACCCTCTCGGCTACATCGCGAAAATCAGGCCCATAGCCGAGAAGTCGGGCATTTGCAAGATCCGCCCACCCGCGGTAAGGCCCTGGGCTGGTGGTTGCGGGCGGACAGGCCGGGGATGAAAAACTAGGATAGCGGGCGGAGAAGTTTTGGGGCGGAGGGCAGCTTGAAGTGTGAGGAGATAGGGTGGCCGGGACCGTTGTGGATGCTACGCAGGTGGGAGAAAGGGTACTGGGGCCAGGGGTCCTTTCGTGAGCTGAGGGCCCCTAGTCAGAGACCCACACCCCCACTCCCACCTCGCCCTTCAGAATCAGTGAGATTCAAGACAGGGATGCTTAGTGGCCCGGGGAGAGTTCACGGAGAGGCTCCCCGCACATTTCTTGGTTATCCCAAACTGCCTAGGTCAAGGCTGCACTAAATAAGGCTTTTTTCCCATTTACTGGTATCACTTCTCTTAAGGCAGGCAGCATGGTGTAGTGGGAAGATCACAGCTCTGAGTTCAAAACTCCATTCTGCGGCTTACCAGCTGTGTGACCTTGGACAAGTAACGTAATCTCTCAGAGCCTGTGAAATAGGTCCCGTGAATGCTTATTTCGAGAATTGGATGAAACTAGGTAGCGTCTGTGTGTAATAGGTACTAGATAAGTGGTAATTATTGTGACTGTGAAGGTGTTTGATGTGGTCATTGGTTTGCTCCTATGTGGGTTGACTCATATTTATTCAAACCGTGCCAGGCCAGTTCAGTCTATTTATGATAATATTCTGGCCTGGTAGACCAGTCAGGAAATCAGTCTCACAGGGAATATTCTGTCTGGCTCCCCTGAGATGGTTCAGGGAATTGTCCCCTTCTTTTCCCAGTTGAAGGTGCTATCTGGGCCCTTCCTGCACATCACTTCTCTAGGCTTGACTTCTATGGAGAGTCTTGGATCAGTCAGCTTGGGGTGGGGTATGATTTCTACTCGGATCTGTCCCAGGATGTAGGAAGTCCCAGAGGATAAGCTATTCTTGGTCTCCCAGAAACAGAATGGACCTATGGAAGTCTGCCTCCTTTAAAACACTTGATTCCCAGAGGTCAGGGACAGAGGGCATATCTTTGCTCCTAGGCCTGGCTTCAGGCCAGGAGGAGTCCCCCAGGGGCTAGGATAGGCTGCCACCTTGCTAGCATGGAGGGGAAAGGATATATGTTGTTCAGTCACCGCTTGGGGTTCCACCGGCAGGAATTGAATTTGTCTGGAACAGGGTGTTTTTGAGTGGGTGTCTCCTGGCTGAAACCGGATGGGAAACCTCACTGCCACCTGAGGAGGGCACCACAGGCCTTTTTATTCAGCTTGGTGCTTTCTGGTGCTCAGCCATAGATCTAGGCTGGTTTCAGATGGATCCTCTGGGAGGTGTTGGGTAAGCTAATTTCTTCCTTGTTGGAATCTGGCCACAGTTCTCTGAGGTATCCTTGTCCATGGTGAGGGAGTGGCAGTGGGTAGTGAGAGGTCAGTAAGGCTAGCAGAAAGGAGAGGCTGGAGTCCTGGGCAGCCTCAAGAAGGTACTCCCTGAAGTGGCCTGGCAGGCGTGTGGGAAAGAGGCATATCTGACACAGGGGACAGTTGAGATTTGAATTTCCTATCCCATTTTTCTATCTTGGACTTCTTGGGGCAGGCTGGCCTCATGCAGGTATTGTTACCCTTCCTTGGGGGACTAGGATTGAGAAGTGTGACATGTCCCCGGGGTGTGTGTGTTTGTGTCTGTCTCTGTCTGTCGTCCTTCCTGCAGGGGGCCATCCTTTGTTATGCTTCTCTTCTCTCCCAACACCGTGTTTCCCTCCAATCCTGGAGACCTGGCTCTCTCTCCGGTTTTGTTCTGTTTTCCCCTCCCGTGGGGCTGCTGCTAGGCCTCCTTTAGGCATCTGGGACTTCTGGCTGGAATTTAAAGCACTCACCCAAGTGGTGCTTGGGCCAGGGTGGGAACCTTTGTATGGGCGGGTGCTTGGAAATTGGAAGTTTGCCTGAGGAAGGGTGGGAGAAGGGTGATTGAGTTCTGAATTGCTGGTCAGGTGACTGCTACTCTTGAGGAAGATGGGTGCAAGGAGAGTGTTATTATCCTGGAGTAGACCCAGGGGAGCTTGGAAGGGCCTTGAATGTAGCCAACCTTTTTATCACCATTCTGATAATACTCACATACTGAGTATTTGGCACACAGGAGTATGGGACTAAAGGCCCGATGAGTGAACTTTAGGTCCCAGGAGAGCCAGGCAGGGAGATTTGCTGGACCTTCCCCAGCTGTCTGTTGCAAGCATAGCTCCTGCTCTAGGAGTCCAGTCCTGCCATTTCCTGTCAGGTTGCTTGGTGGTTGCACTCATTCTTACCTAGAATTTGATTCAGCAGTTAAGAAAGGTGCCTGGAGTTTTGGGTCTGAGCACCTCTCTACCTGTTTTACCTGTACTGAGGGGAGTGAGTGCCTTACTGATGGGAGGCGAGAGGGCATGGGGAGCTTGTCTGGGCTTGAGCCATATCATTTTAGGGTTTTATTTTGTTTTATTTTGAGTTCCCTGTGTTTGCTACCCGCTTTGGGGAAATGGGGGTGGGGACTATGTGTGCATGCAAGTATGAGTCCTCTGGCCCTTGTTCTAAAAAGTGTGCACACAGAAGACTCCAGCTTTTTTATTCTCTTTTACTGTCCCCCTCCCCCCTTCTATATGTATACATGTGTGCATGAACACTGATAGCCTGGTGTAGTGCAAAGAGCCTTGGACTGGAGGTCAGAAGACGGGTGTTCTAGTCTTGACTCTACCACTAACTCAACGTATGATTCTGGAGAAATCACATTACTTGTCTGGGCCTCACTTCCCCATTTATTAAATGAGGGCAGTAGGCTACGTTACTCCGGGTGCTTTTTATCACCCCATCAGGAGTCAGGGCTCTGGGGAGGAGAGGACTGACTACATGGGAGGTTGTGGGGGTGGGGTGGGGGACGGGTGGGGAAGGCATTGGGGAGGAGGCTCTTCACAGCTGCCCTTTGGGCAGGACACAGCAAGCTCCAGCTTGGCAGGGCAGAGTCTCCCTCACCTTTATTATCACCTGACTTCTCTCCTCCTCTCCAAATCTTCCCAGTCTTTATCATGGCAGTCAGTGGGGCATCCCAGCACTTAGGATCCCCCCCTTCCCACTTCTTCCCCTTTCTCTTCCTGTACTGGGCAGGTGTTTGAGAGAGGACCCCCAGGAAACCTTTCTGACCAGGCAAGTGGTGCAGATTCTTGCTCCTTGTTCCTTGCTCTTCCCTGTAGTGTCTGTCCCAGACCTTTAAAACTGAGAGAACAGACATTAAAGACCCAAACCTTTAAATCTTGCCCAAATTGGAGCTGAGCTACCCTGTATGTGTATTGAGTAGTGGGGTCAGCCTTAGATGTCAAGTCTTAGTGATGGTTCCTTTGAATAACATTTTCATTTGAAAACTAGTTTAACTTTTTCATATTAATCTTATGAGGAAACCAGGGCAAGAGTTCACATTCCTATCTTATAGTTGAGAAAACAGGTTCAGAAATGTAAAATTCCGTAACTAGTAAGTAGTGGAGCTAAAACATGAACCCAGGGAGTTCCCGTTGTGGCACAGTGGAGACAAATCCAGCTAGAAACCATGGGGTTGCAGGTTCAATCCCTGGCCTCAGTCAGTGGGTTGAGGATCCGGCATTGCTGTGAGCTGTGATGTGGGTTGCAGACGCAGCTTGGATCTGGCGTGGCTATGGCTGTGGCGTAGGCTGGTGGCTCTGGCTCCGATTGGACCCCTAGCCTGGGAACCTCCATGTGCCTTGGATGCGGCCCTAAAAAAGACAAAAACACACACACACACACACAAAAAAAACCCATGAACCCAGGTCTTCTGACTCTAGGTCTGTGTGCTTTCTGGTACTTCCAGACTGTGTGTCCTACAGCACATGCCTAGGGAACGAGTGGTTAATGTGAGCATAGGGAGAGTTTGAGGTCAACTGTTTTGGGCCCCATCTCTCTGTTTCTTAAAATCTTCGTACTGTACTGTGAGGAGGGACTCAGACATTTCCCATAGTATGTGTGTGGGATGTTGGGTATGGTCTTGAGGGGCTCCTAAAGCCCAGTTGTGAGTTGTGTGCTGGGGTTGAGTGTTTGCTAGGTTAAAAGATCTGGAGTGGCTGGAGGTCTGGGAAGGCATGAATGAATGCTGAGCTGCATTCAGTGTCCTCTGGTCTTGCATTGTGCTGGAATAACCCTACTGCCCTTCCTTCTGTACCCACTCAGGACTGGCAGCCACCGTTTGCTGTAGAAGTGGACAACTTCAGGTTTACTCCCCGAATCCAGAGACTGAATGAACTAGAGGTGAGAAGACTAGCAGCTGGTGGTGGGGTTGGGAGAATGGGTACCTGAGCTCTGATCCCACTTCCCTCCCACCTTCTCCAGCTACAGTACTTTCCCTAACTAGGCCTTTATTCTGTCTTCTGTGAAATTGCCTGGAGGGCATGGAGGAAGCTTTAAAGCTCTGAATATAACCAAGAACAGGGGCATTTAGCATCCCTGATCCCAAAGCAGAGTATGTACCTTTTCCACAAAAGTTTCCTTCTGACGTTCCCTTTTAAACTAACCTACCCTACTTGGGTCAGCAAAAGAGAAATATGGTTATGAGACTAGCTGAGACCCTTTCTTGCTTGGCCAGCTGAATGTGGCCTCATCTGTCCAGTTCATTTATAGCCTTCTGCTTCCTACCTTCCTTCCATGGTGTTTGGTAAGATGGGAGATGAGGTGGATGGGCGGGAACAACGTAAGAATTGGTCTGTCTGTGTGGAAGCTGGAATGCTTACAAACTTGGATAGAGTGTTAGGCAGGTAGGCTCTTCCCTCTCCCTTGTGTTCTGTGCAGGAAGTCCAGGCCCTTTGCATGGGTATGGTGTGGTTCTCCACTAAGGGCTTGATAATGCCACAGGGTAATGAGAGTAGATGCCCTTAAGCCAGTTCCAGGTAAAGTTCTGGAGTTTTCCATGGAAGATGTAGGTTAGAATTATGCTATCACTCCTCTCCCTCATTAAAATGTATTCACAAGCCTTACTATATGCCTGGGGATGTGTTTGAGTATTAAGCCCAACCGAATACCCATAACTTAAAAGTTTACTTGTCTTCTAAACCACAGTTCCTCAACTTTGGCACTATTGACATTTTGGGCCAGATAAGTTTTTTGTCGTGGAGGCTGTCCTGTGCATTGTATGATGTCTGTCAACATCCCTAGCCTCTACCCCATTAGATGCGTTGGTACCCTCTCCCGGTTATGGCAACCAAAAATGTCTCCAGGCATTGCTGAAGGTCCCCTGGAGGGTGAAATCACCCTTCATTGAGAATCACTGTTCTAGAGTCAGTCTAGGTGCTCTTCTGGTCAGGGCAAAAACCTCTTATAGAGGATACAAATTCCTAAAATAAATGTATTTGACTAGATCTGTTAGGGGTATAGCTAGGGCAGGGTGTCACCTACCATGGGCCAGGGACAGGTTTTCTAGAGATCATGCTGGCTAATGAGGGGGAAGGCCAGAAATGAGACCAGGGTTGGAAAGCTAAGGGGTTGAGAGAGAGCAGGGTTCCTGGCCCCTTAGGGGTTCACATAGCAAAGAAGCCATAGGATGTTTCTTTCCTCAAATAGACCTTACTTTTTCTCATCTGTGAAAGAACTGCCCCTGTTTCCCCCAATGGGATCAGAGCAAGGTAATAAATGTAATGACTTACTTATAAGTTCTCCCCAGAACTAAGACTTCTTGAACAGGGTGAGGTGGTTATAGACTTGGGGCCATGGGGAGCCCTTCTTGGGTCGGTCACTGAGATTTCAGAAAAGCATGGTACACATGCCTTGTTCCTAGGGACCTTTGGCCCACGTTGGGTCCTGGATAGGGCAGATGCCAGTGCTGCTTTGGTACACACTTTTAGTTCTTTAGGCCACTCTGGCGTTAGTATGCATTCCCACCCTTCAGCCACCATGGAACAAATTTAATGGCGTATATGCAGAGCTGAATGTTCTCTTTTGGAGCCTTCATTCTCTGAAACATGCAGAGCTTAAATACAGTTCTAGAGTTTTCAGGGGGCCTTCACTGTTCCTCTCATAAGTCTGCCCTTCTGGGGTAAGTGGACTGGACAGTTATTTTATTTCTCTTGTAATCAGAAAATGGTCCGAGAGTAGAATTGACTTACTCAAGACTATACAGCAAATCATTAGAAGAAAAGCAAAAACTTGAGGTATCTTAACATTCTTGGTACCTGCTATGTGACTTGAGGAAGCAAGGACTCTCTGTAAAAGAAATTGATGATACTCACACAGCCCCGTCAGGGAGATTGAAAGAGTACATATGTAAGGTGTTGGCTGTTGTGACCTGACCTGCTCTGTTTGGGGACCATGGGCTTCTCCTCTTGACTGGAAGGTGGCAGAGATGAAAGGTGGGCTAAGCACTGCCTAGAGTTGGGGATCCAGTTCACTGGGAGAGGCCCCGGGTAGTAGACTGCTCTGTATCTCTTCTCCTCCCCTAAGATTAGGCCAGAAGACAAGGGTCAGGTAAAGGGGAGGCCAGCCTCTCTGAGCCATTTCTTCTCCAGGCCCAGACGAGAGTGAAACTGAACTACTTGGATCAGATTGCCAAATTCTGGGAAATCCAGGGCTCCTCCTTAAAGATTCCCAATGTAGAACGGCGGATCTTGGACCTCTACAGCCTCAGCAAAGTAAGAACAGGTTTTTCTCAAACCCTTCCCCACCCCACACCTTAATATCCTTGGTATTCTGGGGGCCCCCTTGGTTTGGATATTGGATCTCTAGGCTGCAATGGAAGGGGCACAGCCCGGTAGCACACAAGCTGTCATCAGAACTTCTTGGCATCTCTTGCTGCAATTTGAGTCTGAGTGGTGGAGGTAGGAGGGGGTAACCCCCAATGAAGTGAGGGGCTGGAGTTGTTTTCATGTCCTTTCTGCAGGCCTACTCCCTCATGTACATACACACAGCACATCCATGTCCTTCCTGCTTGTCCTTACAGATCGTGGTGGAAGAAGGTGGCTATGAAGCCATCTGCAAGGACCGTCGGTGGGCCCGGGTGGCCCAGCGCCTCAACTACCCACCAGGCAAGAACATTGGCTCTTTGCTACGCTCTCACTATGAACGCATTGTTTACCCCTATGAGATGTACCAGTCTGGAGCCAACCTGGTGGTAAGGATGCCAAACCAGGGTGGGGTGGGAAGAGGCTTTCCCCTACTAGATGCAGATTTCCACACTTGTCCTTTTTTTTTTTTTTTTTTAATTTAATTTATAATATTGTATTAATTTCTTCTATGCAACAAAGTAATTCATTTATACATACATATTCTTTTTCATGTGCTTTTCCATTATGGTTTATCACAGGATACTGAATATAGTTTCCTGCCACACTTGTTCTTAGTGGAACTGGTTCTGTGGACTGGAGACCTGGAGAGGTCTGGGAAGAGATGAAGTTTGATTTAGTTGGGGAGATGGTTGAGGGGAGGTGGTTGGAAGGAGGGATAGCATAAATAAAGGCATGAGAATTCTCAAAGTGTGTGCTGGTATCTGTGGTAAACACCAGTTGAGTAGGACCTATTGGTGCAGGTTGTGGGGAGGAGGGTGAAACCAGAGCTTTGGTTGCCATTGGGCGAGGGTAGAAGAAGTCTTTGCTGTTAGGGGCTGGGGCCCCCTGCCCTGACCCTTACCCCTTACCTGTCCCCAGCAGTGCAACACACGTCCATTTGATAATGAAGAGAAGGACAAGGAATATAAACCCCACAGTATCCCCCTTCGACAGTCTGTACAACCCTCCAAGTTCAACAGTTATGGCCGACGGGCCAAGAGACTGCAGCCTGATGTGAGTATTTCCCTTCTTCTAACTTAGAACTTTGGAGGTAGAGTCCTTGCCCTCCCTGTGGCCGAGGCCCTGTTCCCTGGTCCACTCTCCCTTCTCTCGGTTCTAACAGTAGTGTGCCTCTCTCAGGCTTCCCTCTTGTTCTTCCTCTATTCTCAGCTGAGCGTCTGGGCTGGGTTTTGTTCGTATAATATCTTTTCTATGTCTGCTGTTCTTGCCTGTCTTGTTCCTTTCTTGACTCACTCTGCTCAGAGGGGTAGAATTCTTTCTCCTTGTACTATACCCTAGCTTCAGGCAGAAGCTTATGTGCCGGCATTCTTCTAGACACTGGAGATACAACAGAGAACAAGATAGACACTGTCCTTGGGCTCAGCAAAGCATGTAATTTACCAGATCATATTAGTCACTGCCGCTTAACTGGTAGCGTCAAGCACTTAGATTTCTTTATATCCTCAAATCCCCTTGTAACTGTAATGTGGGAGTTAATATTCTCACTTTACAGTTGGAAAAACTGAGATCCTCTCTTATTTCCTTTCCAATAGAGGGATGAGGAGGGAGTTCACTTATCCCAGTCTCCAAAAAGCAATCTGAATTCTTGCTCTGGCCCACCTATGCCCCATACCTGCCATGAGCTCAGGTGATATATGTAGTCCCAAGCTATTGTTCTTTTAGGATGGGGCAATCTGCCCCAGATAGCAGTCTTGATTCATCTCCTTCTTTCCTTACAGCCGGAACCCACAGAGGAAGACATTGAAAAGAACCCTGAACTGAAGAAGCTTCAGATCTATGGGGCAGGCCCCAAGATGATGGGCCTGGGCCTCATGGCCAAGGATAAGACTCTGCGGAAGAAAGGTGAGGCCTGGCAGGCTGGGCAGTGTGAAGAATGGCCTCTCATAGGGAGAGGAGGTGGCCCTGACTATTCAGACCTCCTGAACTGTAGAGTCATTTCTCTCTCTCCCAGATAAGGAAGGGCCTGAGTGCCCCCCAACAGTAGTGGTGAAGGAGGAGTCAGGCGGGGATGTGAAGGTGGAGTCAACTTCACCCAAGACCTTCCTGGAGAGCAAGGAGGAGCTGAGTCACAGCCCAGAGCCCTGCACCAAGATGACCATGAGGCTGCGGAGGAACCACAGCAATGCCCAGTTTGTAAGGACCCAGCCCTGACTTCCTAATGTTCTGCTTCTCATCCCTTCAACGAGCCTTTCCCCAGCATGGCATTGGACCAGGTTGCATTAAGCAGAAAAGTGGGCCTGGTGGGCCCTGCCCTCAGGTAGCTCACTTAATTGGGGAAACAAGGCCAACTCACATGGAACAAAGAGCAAGAAAGGGTGATCAAGTGCTGTCAACATGAAGTGCTGGAAGGGTGCGGAGAAGGAGACTCCCTCTCCATTGCTTCAGGATAAAGTCTAAGCTTCTCATTACCATGCATGATCCAGTCCCTGCTGACCTCTAGCCTCATTCCCCAGCACTGCCCACCTCACTCTGCTATAGCCACACTGAACTACTTGTAGGTATGTTTGTTTTTTTTCCCCCAAGATGTGCCATGCTTTCTTTTTCCCATCCTATGCACATGCTGTTTCTTCTGCCTAGAAGCGTTTCCCTTTGTGCTCTGCCCCATAGCCAAATTTCAGTTTACCATTAGGTTCCAGTCAGTTTCGAACGTCACCTTTTCAGTGAAGTTCTTCCTCGGGGCTGTCTCTACTTATTTCCTGCTGATTCAGATGCTTCCTCCTTTAGGTTCCCATAGTACCCTTTTGTAGGCTGCTATTGGCAGTGTCCACACTGTCCTTTAATTTTTATGAACGTGTGCCTCTAGAGTACTGCATGCCTTTAGAAGGCAGATGCTGGAGTTCCTGCCATGGTGCAGTGGGTTACGAATTTGACTGCAGCAGTTTGGGTTGCTGCGGAGGTGCAGGTTCTATCCCTAGCATGGTGCAGTGTGTTAAAGGATCCAGCGTTACTGCATCTGTGGCTTGGGTTCAATCCCTGGCCCAGGAACTTCCATATGCCACAGGTGCAGCCATTTAAAAAAGAAAGAAAAGGCAGATACCATGTCTTATTTATCACTGTACTGCAGAGTCTGGCATAATGTTGAGCATAAGTATTCAGTGTTTATTGAATGAATAAAAATGAGGGATTCAAGACTGAATGATAGACTCTGCTGTCAGAGCTCTCCCAGTTTATTTGGGGGAGATGGTACATGCACGTAGTTAAACTCCAGAGCTAGCATGACTGACCTGTATAGGGCCATGAATCAGCCAGCCAGCAAGTACAGTGGGTTTCTAATGGAGATCTCTGTGGACTAGGTTACTGTCTAGAGGAGTCTGGTGGTTGAAAGGCTGCGCAGGGCTTAGGTTAATGAACTGTTGCCTCCCTCCCCTGGCAGATTGAGTCGTATGTATGCCGGATGTGTTCCCGAGGGGATGAGGACGACAAGCTCCTGCTGTGTGATGGCTGTGATGACAACTACCACATCTTCTGCTTGCTGCCTCCTTTGCCTGAGATTCCCAAGGGTGTTTGGCGGTGCCCAAAGTGTGTCATGGCGGTAAGGACTTCCTAGCCCCAGTCTTTGCCTCATAGGCTGTCTTTGCCTTTCTTCATCTGGTCTTAGAGCAGCCTCCTAGCTCAGCCACAGGCTTCTGTTTGGGTCCCTAGGGTGGGGCTAGGATAGAGGCACAGCTTTGGGAGAAAGAAGAGGAGGACACTTACCCTGTGTTCTCTGGGAGCTCTCAGACCACCTGGGGTTGTGAGAGTAATGATTAGACATTGTATGTGAAGATGTATAATCAAATGTTAAGTTGTGTGTTCAAAAACTCAGGTGTAGAAGTCCAGAGGAAGAGGAAGATGACTGAGGGTAGTAATAAGAGAAGGTGTCAGCAATGAGATTTGGAGGACAGGAATATGAAGGAAAAAATGTTATTTTGATTTCCAAGTTCTGTATTCTTTGTTTCTTTTAGAAAGCTTGGAAAATAGACAAATTACGTATCATCACACCACCTAGAGACAGCCATTATTAATAGTCTGGTATATTTTCTTCTCATCTTTTCATTATTGCATATATATAACTATCTTATATAACAAGTTTGGGATCTTATTGCACATTTTCATTTGTTACTTTATAATCACTTTTCTGTATAATTAAATTATTCACGGGTATGATTTTTTTTTTTCCTTGTAGGGGTCCCATCATGTGGGTATAATGTTTAGTCGTTTTCCTTCTGTTGTGATAATTAGATTGGTTTGCAATGCTGTAGACTTTAACTACATGAGATGGGCAGGCTTTCTAGAGCCCTTGGTGGGTGGAGGGTTGCAAGAGCAAGGGTGGATGGGGAGAATGTACCTAGTACAAGAGAGGCAGCGGGGAAAGCAGGTGAAGCAGCAGTGAGGGCTAAGAGCCTGGGAAGTCTGCCAGGTCTGTTTCATGAGCCTCCTACCTTCCTTCATCCAAATTCCGGGTGCTCATCTCTATCTCTCTGGATTTCTGGAGAGTAGACATCGATATAGTCTCTTGCCCTATCTTAGAGAGACAGCTGTGGTCTTAGAGACCAGGTGTGCATGTGCATTCACACAAACACAGACAGATGAGGAAGGAGACCAGGGCAGTGTGTAATGGCCTTAGTGGTGGGGATTCCTTTAGGGAGGAGTTTGGATACCAGCAGTATCTTGACAACAAAGACTATCAGCTCTTCTTGGTTTTCTTCTCTAAGTGGCGGTGGGTCAGTGGACCAAATTGGCATTGTTTTCAGACAGGAGCAGGAGGTCTGCCTGACTCTGGGGTACACATACCTCTCATCTAAAACCGTGAGCTTTGGAACAATTGAGTTAGACATATCCTGTCTACTGAGACAGTAAAGAACAGGAATAGTGTGGAGTTTGACACTGGAAGCTAGTGCATTAGTTTCCCATCCTCCAAGCTACTAGAGTATTTGGTGACATGTTCCCAGGCCTGTAGTTCCAGTCTGGGCATAGAAAAACCTCTCTAAGCATTGTATAAACTCACATTTTATCTCGAAAGAAAAAGTGGCAGAAGAGCATAGGGTAGTATGTTTAAGTCAGAGCCCGTGGTTTAGATACTAAAACCCTGAAGGAAGAGTAAAACCATGGTAGAAATACGTGTGGGGAATGAAGAGACCGGCTACACAGAAGTGCTAGGAGAAAAAGGTAGAGCTATGACATGAGGCCTGCCTCAGGGGCCTTCAGTACAGACCTAGGGCTGTTCTCCCTCCTTATTCCTACCCCCCATATTCTAGCTCCGCTTTTGAGGATTCTCCACCTCTATGCCTCTGCCTTGGTGACATGTTCTCCTTTGGGTTTCAGGAGTGTAAGCGCCCCCCCGAAGCCTTTGGCTTTGAGCAGGCTACCCGGGAATACACTCTGCAGAGCTTTGGCGAAATGGCTGACTCCTTTAAAGCCGATTACTTCAACATGCCCGTACACGTAGGTGATGGAGGGCTGGGGTAGTGTCAGGGCTAGGGTCGTAGGTGTTTGGTGCCTGATGGTCTTAGCTCTCCTGGGTCAATGGGGCCAGGACGTGATGAGCCGTGGTCATCTGCTACCCTTGTTTCCTAGATGGTGCCCACAGAACTCGTGGAGAAGGAATTCTGGCGGCTGGTGAATAGCATTGAGGAAGATGTGACTGTTGAGTATGGGGCTGACATCCATTCCAAAGAATTTGGTAGTGGTTTCCCTGTCAGTGACAGTAAGCGGCACCTAACCCCTGAGGAGGAGGTGAGTAGATGATTCATGGTTATATGTGAGCTGTGTAAGCTTAGGCAAGTTATTTTAGTATCTGAAAAACGCAGTATCTCTATAGGATAGGGACAGTTATACCTGCCTTGTGTGGTTGCTGTGAGATTTAGATGGGATGACGTATGTAAAGAACACAGTCTAGTATCTAGTATAGAATCTCTTGATATGAGATTGGCTTTTTCTTTTGTTTGTAAAGTGGGGATAGTAGTCACCTCATGAATTTTATAACAAAAGAGGGAGTTGCCATTGTGGCACAGTGGCAACAAATCCAACTAGGAACCATGAGGTTGCGGGTTCGATCCCTGGCCTCACCCAGTGGGTTGGGGATCCTGCATTGCCGTGAGCTGTGGTGTAGGTTGCACATTTGGCTCGGATCTGGAGTGGCTGTGGCTGTGGCGTTGGCTGGCGGCTATAGCTTCGATTCGACCCCTAGCCTGGGAACCTCCATATGAAAAAAACCCAAACAAACAATTAAATGAGAAAGTATGCGAACGTGCCTGGCAGGGTTCCTGGCTCATTCATAAAAAGTGTTCAGGGACTGGGATTATAAATGCAGGGGAAAAATGAGGGCCTAGGCCTGTTTTAAGGGGAAGTGTGCATTTTTGTCCAGAGCAAGGGCTTTTAACTTGCAGGTATTTGGTGGATAGGTATATCTGTAAACCTCCCTAAAATTGAAGTAAAGTGAAGTGAATTGAAATTTTGTGTGTATGCATTTGAGAGAGGCAGGGAGAAAACCTGTAGTATTTCTTAGATGTTTCAAAAAGGTCTGTGGCTTCAAAATTAAGGTTCCCTGGGCTAAAGATCTCAGCATCTTAGCAAAACCCTCATCCCTTTTCCACAAATACCTCACCTGACAGGAGTATGCTACAAGTGGTTGGAACCTGAATGTGATGCCAGTGTTGGAGCAGTCTGTACTGTGCCACATCAATGCAGATATCTCTGGCATGAAGGTGCCCTGGCTCTATGTAGGCATGGTCTTCTCAGCCTTTTGCTGGCATATTGAGGATCACTGGAGTTACTCCATTAACTACCTCCATTGGTGAGTTGGGGTCCTGGGAAGCCAGGGAAGCAGTCAGGGTGGGGCTCCTTCTGTACCACAGGTGTGCCCACTCTGACTGTCCCCTTTCTATTTGGCCAGGGGTGAGCCGAAGACCTGGTATGGGGTACCCTCACTTGCAGCAGAACATTTGGAAGAGGTGATGAAGAAGCTGACACCTGAGCTCTTTGATAGCCAGCCTGATCTTCTGCACCAACTTGTCACCCTCATGAATCCCAACACCCTCATGTCCCATGGTGTGCCGGTGAGTACCCAGGAAACAGGAGCAAGGGGTAGGAATGAGTTAGTGATGACTTGTGGTGGTAGTGGTGGTGATTGTCTGGAATCTACCCCTGTCTCTTTCTCATTCCTGTTCTTTCTAAATTGGACTATAGGTTTGATGGCTCTAATAGAGACCCAAAATAATAGTGATTAGATATACAATGTGATGATGTGAGCTCTGGGCCAGGTGTTTGAGAGCAGCGCCTTAGGGAAGGCTTCTTATCACATCTACATTCCAGTCAGTGGGAGAGGGAAATGTAGGGGGGACCAGGCAAGACAAGTCGTCTTAACTTCTAAAGGCATACATCATTTCCATTCATCTCCTGTTAGTTACAGCTTAGTCACATGGCCACATCTAGCTATAAGGAAAACTGGAAAATCTAATTTTTATTAAGGATGGTCATGTACCAGCCACAAATTGGAAGTTATGTTATTATGAAAGAGGGTAAGAATAAATATAGGAGGACAACTACCAGTCTTTGCTGTACCCTCCATATTGTAGCCATTCTCCAAGCAGTAGGTAGGTCTTTTTACTTATTTAACAGATCACAGGTCTGTGGTGGTAATTATTTTGCAATATATAAGTGTATTAAATCAACATGTTGTATACCTTAAATTTACACAGTTATTATATGTCAATTATATCTCAGTAAAGCTGGGGTAAAAAAGTAACCTTTAAAAAAGTGCCAGTATCTTTCAGCATTTAAAAAAAGAAAAAAAAGCTGAACCCAGAGTCCTGGCTTGTCCTGTTCTCCTTCTCTATGGACTTCTCTCCCATTCAGGGTATACAACCTGGCTACCTATAAAGGGCTTTATATTCCAGGGAATTTCTAAAATTGAATAGCATCAGCCAGTTTTCTAGTATGAATCTTAAAACAACCTGATCAACAATCCTGTAAGAACAGGGGTGAGTACCTCTGCTTTGAGTCTTATTCTCTGCTGCTAATCCTTCCCCATCTCCCTCAAACATGCCTGCCCCAGCAGCCTTGGCTGTCCTGCCACTTAGTCTACTTAGTCTAATGCATGGGACATGGTAGATAGTCAGTACTCTCTGAATTAATTTCTCCTTGAAATCCCTGGTCATCTGTACAGTAGGACTGTGGACTAGCTCAAGTGGTCCTCACCTGAATTTCTTCTCACCGTCAGCTTGTTTTGGTATACTATATAATCTGTGAGTAGTATTTTTTATTACATATCTTAGTGTTACTAATCAAAGATTAGGGTATCTAGGTATTTAGAAGAAACAACATTCTACCACAGTTGTGGCCACCTTCCTCAAGAGGAAGTGAGGGGGAGTATCCTTTCCCTTTCCACCTCACTCCATTCAGTAATTACAGGGTTCGAGATGTGAAAATGATCAAGGACCATGAGCTTCTCAAAAATAGACACTGAGTCTGACCTTCCCTTAGACTCCTTTCTTCCTGACCCACAGCATAGCATCAGTTCTTTTCCACAATATCAAGGAGACTTGTAAGAGTAGAACAAGGTTCTCCTTAAGGATCCATACAGCTAAGATCCATATATTTATACATAATTATAATTATATAAATATGTAGCTATTTAATCCTTACCACATTTCAAAAAAACTTTTATCACAGACTTTTAGATATGTGTCCTTTGTTTCCACCTCCACAGCATTTCTCCTGCTCATGGCTCTAGCCAGCTGCTGCTTTACCACCCTACTCTCTGTCTGCCCTGCCCTTCCTATAGGTAGTTCCCAGCATCTCCAGGCTTTTTGGACCTCAGAGTATCCCCTCAATCCAGGGCATCTGATTTTCATATTCACATGTTGGCAGATTTCAATTTAGCCAGCTGGAGCTCCCTCAGAGCTATCTTTGGCCACCTACCCCCACCTCGCCTGCCTTCCCCTTTGGTGAGAGAAGGCCATTTCTTTTTATAGATATAGATATATGGTGTGGGTATTAATTTCAGTATCAAGGAAACATCCCTCTTTCCAAAAAAAATGGAAATAGATTATCTCTACTTCTACATATTGTTATGTTTCCATCTTTTTTATGTAGATTTTGACATAGTAGTGATCAGTGTATGGAATTTATAACCTCTTTTGTTAAGTTTAATGATTTAAAATGGCACTAGCCAATTGGTAGCCGCTAGCCACATGTGGCTCTTGCACACTTGAAAAATGGCTAGTCCCAACCGAAAGGTACTGGAAGTATATATAAAACAAATGTTGGATTTCAAGATGTAGTATGAAGCAGAGAATGTAAAATATCTCATTAATACTTATAGTATAGAAATTACATATTGAAATGATAATATAATGGATATATTAAGCTAAATAAACCATATTGAAGTTGGAGTTCCCATTGTGGCATAGGGGAAATGAACCTGACTAGTAAACCATGAGGCTGTGGGTTCGATCCCTGGCCTCACTCATCTTTAACCCTGGGTTAAGGATCCAGTGTTGCCAGGAACTGTGGTGTAGTTTGCAGGCGTGGCTCGGATCTTGCAGTGTTGCTGTAGCTCTGGCATAGGCTGGCAGCTGTAGCTCCGACTCAACCCCTAGCTTGGGAACCTCCATATGCCACAGGTGCAGCCCTAAAAAAAAATATTGAAGTTAATTTCACCTGTTCCTTTTTACTCTTTTGACGTGACTACTAGAGAACTTAAAAGTACATATGTGACTGACACTGTAATTTCTTTTGGACAATACTGGTCTAGAATGATTTTTGCTTCCTCTCCATGAACTGTTTATAACCATCTTTTTTTGAAAAACACCTTTATTGCAATATAATTTCTATACCGTAAATCACGCATTTTAAGTGCATAGTTCAGAAAATTTACAGTTGTACTACCATCACCACAATCCAGTTTTAGGACATTTATGTCACCCCCAAAAGATCCCTTTTGTCCTTTTGCAGTCATTCTCCATTCCAATCCCTGGTCCCAGGCAACTACTAATATGCTGACTCTAAAGATTTGCCTTTGATAAATAGTTTATATAAGTGGAATAATATGTGGTCTTTTGTGTCTGGCTTTTGACTTAGCATGCTTTTGAAGTTCATCCATGTTATAGCATCTTTCAGAACTTCATTCCTTTTTATAGTGGAATAATATTATGTTGTATGGGTATACTACATTTTGTTTGTCCATTCACCAGTTGATGGACTTGTGGATCACCATTTAATAGCTGCAGAATGTGAGTAGAGCTTTTTTTAAAAAAACTGCAAAGGAAATAGTAACATTGTCGAAATGAGGGTGCCAGGAACAATAGGTTCTATTTCTTGCTCTGCTACTTGAGGTCTCTCTAGGACTCAGTTTTCGCATCTATAAAATTAAGGCCAGGACTGGATCATTCACCACATATTGCTACAACTTCCTCTGTGTGCAAGGCCTCTGGTCAACACCCTGAAAGCAAATAAAATAATCCTTGCCTTTAGTCATGTATTGAATACAGGACAGAGGTGAGTAAACGACTGGAATAAAATGATAGAGGTGCTACAAAAGAACAACAGACTGAGTAATTAGGAAGGCGGGGGTGGAGGGAGGATCAGGAAAGCATTACAAATGTAGAGGTGGTGGCACTTGAAGGAAGAGTGAGAGTTTGCCTGTTGGGGCCATGACTTTTATCATGTGGACATGGGAATTCAAGTGAAGAGTTCTCAACAGGGGCATTACATGGTCAGATTTGTATTTTGGCGGAAGACAATTCTAGTGGTTGGTAATGGGGTCTAGTATGGTAATATAAGCAAGAAACGTTGATGTTGCTTCTAAGTAGGAATAGATTTGAGAAGAAAATATATTGGAGGTGGGAACTGATGCATGACCCGAATAAATGTGGGGATTGATTCATGAATGGGAAGATTCAATATTGTTAGGATGTTAATTGTCTCCACATTAATCTAAAATCCTAGCAGAGGTTTTAAATCAACTATATTAAAAAAAATGTAAAAAAAAAAATTAAAATCCTAGCAGAGGAATCATTGGGTTGAAGGGTGTGAATGTTTTAGGTTCTAGGCATATATTAGCAATTTTGCTTTCCAGAGAGCAGGTTATTGGTCCCCTTCCAGCACTGTACTTATTTCACTGTGTCTTCTTCAGCATCAAATGTTCACCTTAAAAAACTTTGTAAGACTTTTGAGTGAAGATGGCAGATTAAACATATACTTAGCTACTTGCATTCCTTACTGAAACTTAGTAAAATGGCACAAAAGGTTTTTGTTTTTTTTTTTTGTCTTTTGAGGGCCGCACCCGCAGCATATGGAGGTTCCTAGGCTAGAGATCGAATCAGAGCTACAGCTGATGGCCTACACCACAGCCACAGCAACGCCAGATCCGAGCCACATCTGCAACCTACACCACAGCTCACGGCAACGCCGGATCCTTAACCCACGGAGCGAGGCCAGAGATCGAACCCGCAACCTCATGGTTCCTAGTCGGATTCGTTTCTGCTATGCCAGGACGGGAACTCCGGGTTTTTTGCTTTTTTTTTTTTTAAAGGTAAAATAATTACAAGGTAGGGAAAACAAGAAAAGAAAATGATAAACATGATTCTTTTTTTTTTGGCTGTCACCGTGGGCTATTGAATCCAAGCTGCATCTGTGGCAACACTGGATCCTTAACCTACTACTCCTGGCCAGGGTTCAGACCCATGCCACTTCAGAGACAGTGCCAGAACCTTAGCCCACTGTGCCACAGCAGGAGCTCCCAATAAACAGAATTCTTGAAACTAGAAAACAATTCCTGCTATGGCACAGCAGGTTAAGAATCCAACTTCAGCAGCATGGGTTTGATGCCCAGTCTGGCGCAGTGGGTTAAAGGATCCAGCATTGCTTCAGCTTGGATTCAGTCCCTGGCCTGGGAACTTCCATAAGCCACAAGTACAGAAAGAAATTAGAAAACAGATAAGGAAACTAAATCTTAAGCCAGTACTGGAACATTGGAGAACCAATCTGATTTATACCTCAGAATCCTCCAAAGGTTCAGTTATCAGTGGTACCAGGCATTGGGGGAGTAAAGATGAAGGGGTAAAGAGAAAGATTTTACTTTTTTATCCCTATATAAGCTGTGGGATCCCCTCCCATTCTGGGCAGCTGGAAATGTGACCCTCCCTTACTCTAGCAAAAGACTGGAGGTTTATTTTTGAAGAGGTTAAAATAGAACATCTCTGGATTGAGGTCTTCTAGGTACAATTGAGGGTGGAGGTGTAGTGAAACTAATAGGATTCATCATTGTATACATACTGAATGCTGAGGTTCCTAGTCATCATCCTCCACTTGGCTCTTAGAACACTGGCAGCCAGACCTTTTGCCTTCAGGAAAAAAAAAATGGGAGAGTTTTTTTTCCAGGCAATCTAGCTGGCTCAAAAGGAAAGACGTTGAGTTTCCAAACTAAATAGCTTCACCCTATAGTGAAGCTCACAGTTGATAAACTTCACCTGTGTACTCAGAACTTCCATTTAGCCTTTTCATTTCTTACTCTTATATATAAGTAGACAGCCACAGAGTAACAGACAACTGAGAAGACTCTAGAAAACAAAATAGAACCAAACAGTAAAAAAGCAGCTTGGACAAACAGAGGCTAGGTAGGGAGAAGCAAACTTCAAGAAGAAAAGGAAAAGAAACCTCAATAATGCCTCCAGAAATGAGCATATATTGCAGACATGAAATAAGAACAAGATACTTGAAGTTCCCGTCGTGGCGCAGTGGTTAACGAATCCGACTAGGAACCATGAGGTTGCGGGTTCGGTCCCTGCCCTTGCTCAGTGGGTTAACGATCCGGCGTTGCCGTGAGCTGTGGTGTAGGTTGCAGACGCGGCTCGGATCCCTCGTTGCTATGGCTCTGGCGTAGGCCGGTGGCTGCAGCTCTGATTAGACCCCTAGCCTGGGAACCTCCATATGCCGCGGGAGCGGCCCAAGAAATAGCAACAACAACAACAAAAAGACAAAAGACAAAAAAAAAAAAAGAAAGAAAGAAAGAACAAGATACTATTTATTTAATTTTTCAGCCACATCGGCAGCATGCAGAAGTTCCCAGGCCAGGGACGTAACCTGAGTCACAGCAGTGACAATACCGAGTCCTTAACCGCTAGGCCACTAGGGAATTCCCAGGATACTTTTTTTCTTTTTAGGGCTGCACCTGAGGCACATGGAGGTTCCCAGGCTAGCAGTTGTATTAGAGCTGCACCTGCCGGCCTGCACCATGGCCATAGCAGTGAGGGCTCTGAGTCACATCTGTGACCTACATCACAACTCAAGGCATCGCCATATCTTTAACCCACTGAGCAAGGCCAGGGATCGAACCTGTATCCCCATGGATACTAGTCAGTTTTGTTATCACTGAGCCACAGCAGGCACTCCCTTTTAGTATTTTAGTATTTTAGAAGAACATACTAAAATCAAAAAAGAACTTTTGAAAATTTTGTGGTAGCAGAAGTGAAAAATTTTTTAAAAAGAGTTTAGAAGATAAACAATTAAGGAAATCTTCCCAAAAATAGAATAAAAAGATAAAGATGGAAAAAGGTAGAGAAAAAATTTGTTTGGGGTTTCAATATTCAAATGATAGGAAATCTGAGAAGAGAAAATAAGTGAAAACTAAAAGGATCAAATCCTTAAGGAAATTGTTCAAGAAAATTTCCATGAACTGAAAGTTTCCACAGTCAAATGGCATACCAAGTACATGAAAGAAAATAGATCCACACTTAGGTATGGCTGGTAAATTTTCATATCAAACACTGGACCAGGAAAGTCCTGCAAGCTTCCTGATAGAGAAAATAGGCTTAATTGAAAGCATTAGAAATTAGAATGGCTTCAGATGTTTCAAAAGCAACATTGGAATCGAAGAGTAAAGCCATGCCTTTGAAATGATTTTCAACTTAGAATTCTACGTGCAGTCAAATTACCAAGTTATGAGAGTAGAATAGAGACACTTAAAAACAAAAATTCTTGGAGTTCCCATTGTGGCGCTGTGGAAACAAACCCAACTATCACCTATGAGGACGCGGGTTTGATCCCTGGACTCACTCAGTGGGTAAAGGATCTGGCGTTGCCTTGAGCTATGGTGTGGGTCACAGAAGCAGCTCAGATCCCTCATTGCTGTGGCTGTGGTGTAAACCAGCAGCTACAGCTCCGATTTGACCCCTAGCCTGGGAATCTCCATATGCCCTAAAAAGACAACAACAACAACAAAAAAAAGAGTGTGGTGGTTGTCAACCGTTAGGAGGCCCGGAGGGAGGTCTTCCTGGATGGAAAAGCACATAGGGAGATAATTCAGATAGAGGAAACATACAGCCGAATGAGGCTGAAAATGTAGACTAAGATTTATGGTCTGAAGACCTTGGTTCAGGGGAAAATATAGAAAGAAGTCAGACTAGGTAGATTAGGTAGGCTCAAGGTTCTAATTGGTATACTAGTTGAAAAATGTCCTAGGATGACCAGATGGATCTTAAATGACAGTCTCTGGTTGGACCCCTAGCCTGGGAACCTCTATATGCCGTGGGTGTGGCCCTAAAAAGCAAAAAAAAAAGAAAAAAGAAAAAAAGAAAAAGTTCTTCCCACCGGTTCTCAGGAAGCTGTTGGATGATATGCTGAAACATAGCAAGGAATAAACCAAGAAAGAGGAAGACATGGGATCTAGGAAACAGGAGATCCATTGCAGGATAGTGGCGATCCAGGGAGGGCAGCTGGTCCTAATTGAAACAGATCATAGGACTCCATAAGAGACTGCTACAGAAAGGTGAAAAGTGATAGGAGAGAGGAGAGTTGGACTCTTGTCCAAAAGATTGGGATTAAATTACTAATACATGCATAGAAAACTAAGCAAGTTGAAAAATAGGAGACTTTTTTTTTTTTTTTTTAACATAGTCTAGAGGCATTTTAGAGTTGTTAAGGTAAATGCCAAAATAATCAGTAGAGGGGAAAGTGATTGGTTCTGGAAGTTCCTGTGGTGGCTCAGTGGTAATGAACCCAACTAGTGTCCATGAGGACACGGTTCAACCCTGGTCTTGCTCAGTGGATTAAGGATCCAGCGTTGCTGTGAGCTGTGGTGTAGGCCAGCAGGACACACCCCCCACCCCAAAAAAAGAGTGATTGGTTCTGGGCAATGGAGAATGACAGGACCTGCTGATTTTATAACAAGTCTCGTAGATCTGCTTGGCTCTTAAAACGACTTATATGGCTGGTAACAATGATTATTAATAAAAAAAGCTTGGCCAGCTTAATGAAGAATGATGTTTTGAATTTTTAAAAAAATTACTAAGAAGGTTGAAATATTTTGGTATGTACATTTCCTGCTTTTGACTCAGATTCTCCTATCATCACAAATCAAAACTTTGAGCGCAGAGACCACTGGTCCTTTCTCTCATAGTTGGAGGGTCTGAGAATCTTGTCAGACTGTTTTCCTTAAAGCTTTTCTTCATCTGCTTAAGGATGCTGCACTTAGATCAGGTTTTTGCAGACTGTGGAAAACCACTGTTTCAATGACCTTGGGCTTTCTTCCTCAGGTTGTCCGCACAAACCAGTGTGCAGGAGAATTCGTCATTACCTTTCCCCGTGCTTACCACAGTGGCTTCAACCAAGGCTACAACTTTGCCGAGGCTGTCAACTTTTGCACTGCCGACTGGGTAAGTCTGGAGTGTGGTGGGCTGGCAGGGAGAAGCAGGAGGGTTGTGAAGAAGCTGAGGCATCATGGCCTCAAGACTTGGCCATACTCAATCTTGAACCTGTCCACAGCTGCCAGCTGGGCGCCAGTGCATTGAGCACTACCGCCGGCTTCGAAGATATTGCGTCTTCTCCCATGAGGAGCTCATTTGCAAGATGGCTGCCTGTCCAGAGAAGCTAGACCTGAACCTGGCAGCAGCTGTACATAAGGAAATGTTCATCATGGTGCAGGAGGAGCGGCGTCTACGAAAGGCCCTGCTAGAGAAGGTAGGTGGTGGGTAGAGTGCCCTGGATTGGGCATCCTTGTCTGGCAGAGGTAGGGGGAGAAAGAAGTAGAAGATACAGTCTCTACTCTTGGGGAGTAGTGAAAAGAACTAGACACATCTGGATTGGAAACCACATTCCATGGTCTACCATTTACCAATAACCGTTAGCAAGTTAATTTACTTCACCGAGCGTGAGTAGTCTCCTCTGAAAAAATGGGGATTATAATAGTGCTTACCTTTTAGAATAGTTGAGTGGATTTAAGATATGATATTTGTTAAGTAACTGACCCATAGCAGGTGCTGGTATCACTGCTCTTCATCATTATTTAAATAACCCATCATTGTTTAAATAAATATTGACTGGCAGGTGTTCCTGTTGTGGGGCAGAGGAAATGAATCCAACTAGTAACCACGAGGTTGCGGGTTCAATCCCTGGCCTCACTCAGTGGGTTAAGGATCCAGCGTTGCTTCGAGCTGTGGTATAGGTCGCAGGCACTGCTCGGATCCTGCATTGCTGTGGCTGTGGTGTAGGCTGGTGGCTGTAGCTCCGATTTGACCCCTAGCCTGGGAAACTCCATATGCAGCCCTAAAAAAAAAAAAAATAGAGACATTGACTGGCATATGAAACCCTCACTTGCTGGTTAGCTGGATAACCTTTTCAAGTTACTTAACCTCTCAGTCTCACTTTCCTACTCTGTAAAGTGGGAATAAATATCTAACTTGCAAGGTGGTTGTAAAGCTTAAGTAAGGTGGTTTATGTCGAAGCATCTATTGCTGCACTTGCAGTGTAGCAGCTGTTGTTATTGGTAATATATGAAGAAAATGATTGATACATGGAGCATTTCTTAAGAAATGCCATTTTTTTACATTCATATGCTTCAGTAGCTCAAATTAGTGTAATATTACCAAATAGAATGTGGTCTTCCTTCAGTAGATTTCTCATAACATGTGTCAGTTGTGTTTGTGGATGAGTGCGACTGCTACTAATGTAATTCAATTACCTTCTTAAAGCGCCAAACTTGAAATTCTCTTGTGGCACAGCCAGTTATGGATCTGACGTTGTCACTGCAATAGCTCAGGTTGCTTCTGTGGTGCAGGTTTGATCCCTAGCCTGGGATCTTTCGCATGCCATGGGTGTGGCCAAAAATAAATAATAAAACCTGTACCTTTCCCCAACATTTAAAAAAAAAAAGCTTTAAACTTGCCCAGTTAGGGAATTGACTTAGTGAGAGTCCTACATAGGATTACAAAGGAATGCTAGTTCTGAGGGATCCCTTGCTGCTTGTATCCGGATAATACTTTCTTATTTTAAAGAAAAGCTCATTTATAACTTTTCTGTGAGCATGAGCTATAAGGAGAATTGCAGCTATGGTAAGTGTTGGAAGTCTGGGGCCTAGCAGTCTATGATATTAGTTTGTGAGCCCTTGCCTTTTTCCAAGGATCATTTTCTCTATTAAGTGCTATTATTGAATGATGACCCTGGAGCCAAAGCAAGGTGGGAAGAGTAGATGTTCTCATCCTGACCTTCAGAGGTCTCTACACTTGGCCCTTACCTAAGAGAAGGGTTCTGGACCCCCTCATCTTGAAACTCTGTAAAATATTGTGTGTGCATGTATGTGAGTACTTTTTCTGGGGAAAGGCTTCATAGCTTGCATCCATTTCTCAGAGAGGTCCATGATCCAAGGATACCTGGGGCCTTCATTCTTAAGAGCAGAATTCTCTGGCTTGAGAGTAGAAATACGCTGCAGTCATATTCTTATTTTGGGCAAGTTACTGACTGACTCTCTGAGACTTAGTTTCCTCAGTAAAATTGGCCTGTGAGATAAATATCCTGAGATAGGCCTGTGAAATAGATATCCTTATCTAAAAATTAGAGCTAATAACAATGAATATTTGTTGAGCACCTATCCCATCCTCCCCACCCCTACTCCCCAATAGTCACCATACTGTACATTAGATTCCTCAAACTTATTCATCTTCTAACTGGAAGTTTGTACCCTTTGACAAGCATCTCCCCATTTCCCTACCCCCCGAGCCCTTGGCCACCACCATTCTACTCTTGTTTCTATGGGTTTGGCTTTTTTAGATTCCATATATAAGTGATATTCTGTAATATTTGTCATTCTCTAATTTTGAGTATAATATGCTCAAGGTTCATCCATATTATCACAAATGGCAGGATTCCTTTCTTTCTTACAGCTGAAAATATTCTTAGACCACCCCCCACATCTTTATCCATTCATCTGTTGATGGACTCTTAGGTTGTTCCTATATCTTGGCTATTCTAAGTAATGCTGCAGTGAATGTGGGAGTGCAGATAACTCTTTGAGATCCTAGTTTCATTTCCCTTGGTTATATACCCAGAAGGGAGATTGTGGGATCTTAAGGTAGTTCTATTTTTAATTTTTTGAGGTACCTCCGTACTATTTTCTAAAGCAATTGCACCAATTTACATACCTGCCACAGTGCACAAAGATTCCCTTGTCTTCACATTGTCTCCAGCACTTGTTATCTCCTATCTTTATGATAATAAGCCATTCTAACAGGTACGAGGTGATATTGTGGTTTTGATTGGCATTTCCCTGATGATTAGTGATGTTGCACATCTTTTCATTTACCATTGGCCATTTGTATGTCTTCTTTGGGAAAACATCTATTCAGGTCCTCTGCCTGATTTTTAATCAGGTTGGCATTTTTTTTTTTTTTTTTTTGCTATTGAGTTGTATGAATCCTTCATATATTTTGGATATTAAGCCTTTATTAGATAGATGGTTTGCAGATGTTTTCTCGGTTGTATTTTCATTTTGTTAATCATTTCTGTTGCTATGCAGACACTTTAGTTTGATGTAGTCCCACTTATTTATTTTTGCTTTTGTTGCTTGTGCTTTAGGTATCAGTATAAGAAATCGTTGCCAAGACCAGTGTCAAGGAGCATTTTCCCTCTGTTTTCTCCTAGGAGTTTTACAATTTCAGGTCTTATGTTTAAGTCTTTAATCCATTTCAAGTGAATTTTCCTGAGTGATATGGGTCCAGTTTCATTCTCCTATACGTGATTATCCATTTTCCCCAGCACTATTTATTGAAGATGCTACTCTATTAAGTATTCTTGGCTCCCTTGGCAAATATTATTGACCATGTATATAAGAGTTTATTATTTCTGGGCTTAATTCTATTCTACTTGTCTATGTGTCTTTTTTTATGCCATTACCATAGTGTTTTGGTTACTATAGCTTTGTAATATAGTTTGAAATCAGGAAATTTGATGTTTCAGTTTTGTTCTTCTTTCTCAAGGATTGCTTTGGCTATTCAGGGTCTTCTGTGGTTCCATATCTAAGTGCTAAAATACTTTTCTGAGTCCTTAGTTGCTTTGCTTTTGTTAATCCTCATAATCCAGTGAAGATAATACCATTATCTCCCATTTTACAGATTGGGAAACTGAAACCCAGAGGTTTAAATAATTTACTCAGTATCAACACAGCTAGATTTGTAATGTACAGAGCAGCATTTGTAATGTGCAGTGGATTTATGCAGGTTCGGTTGGTATAGAAGACAAAAGCTGTTAGAATCAAAATTTCCCTCTAAAATCCCTAAATGTGTCCATAATGTATAGTATTGTATTATTTTTCAGTTACTCCAAGATAGCTGGCTTTTCTTCCATTTTTGGAATGGATTGCTTTTTCTTCATCTATTCAGCAGATGAAGTTATTGGCTTAGGTTTGGAGGCCATGTTTTTTGGGGGAAATATTTATCTTTAAACACTGTACACAAGGACATAGAGTTTTATTTGTCTAAGTTATAGGTGTGTGTGCCGAGTGTCCCACCTGCTAAGTAGCCAGCAACACTTTCCTGGAACACAGTGGGTGCTGAGTACCTGGAAGCCAGCATTATTCCCCCGTACATGACACTTTTCTTGGTCACTTTCACATATTGCCACCTTTTTGGTGCCCGGGTCTACCACTTTCCTCACCTTCTCTCACCTGAAGGCACTTTCTGATCTGAATCTTACCTGATTTTTCTTCCTCTCGGCCCACACTGATGTTGCCCTGTTTCATATGATTCCCCTAGTCTGAACTTCACAGAGGAAGTGTGCTCTGTGGAGTTTTGTCTCCCCAACAGCTCTCTTTTTTTTTTTAATTTAAAGAAAAGTTTTGGCTGTGCCTATGGCATAGGGAAGTTCCTGGGCCAGCGGTTGAACCCCCCACCACAGCTGTGACCCAAGTCATAGCAGTGGCAACACTGGATCCTTAGCCCACTGAGCCACCAGGGAACTCCATAGCTCTTATCACAGATTTGAGTCTAACGTGGGGCTCATTGGTGGCTGAGTTAGGGGTTTCTGCAGCCCTGTTCTGGTTCTATATAATGAACACCCCCAGGGCATCACGGAAGCTGAGCGAGAGGCTTTCGAGCTGCTCCCGGATGATGAGCGCCAATGCATCAAGTGCAAGACCACATGCTTTCTGTCAGCCCTAGCCTGCTATGACTGCCCAGACGGCCTTGTCTGCCTTTCCCACATCAATGACCTCTGCAAGTGCTCCAGTAGCCGGCAGTACCTGCGGTGAGCAGGGGGCCTACCTGGAGGAAGTGGGCTGAGGAAGGGGATGCAGAGCTGGTCCAGATGTGCTCTTCCCTGCCCTCTTCCTCCAGGTATCGGTACACCTTGGATGAGCTCCCTGCCATGCTCCATAAGCTGAAGGTCCGGGCTGAGTCCTTTGACACCTGGGCCAACAAAGTGCGAGTGGCCCTGGAGGTGGAGGATGGGCGGAAGCGCAGTGAGTGATGGGGGGACGGAGGGACTCCACAGGCAAGTTCTAGTCCCTTTTCTTCTGTACCCCCACCCCCTTCCTCTGCCTTTACTCAATACTGCCTACTCCTTGCTGTTCTCATTCTCTCTGCAGGTCTTGAAGAGCTGAGGGCACTAGAGTCTGAGGCCCGTGAGAGGAGGTTTCCTAACAGTGAGCTGCTGCAACGACTCAAGAACTGCCTGAGTGAGGCAGAAGCTTGTGTGTCCCGGGCTCTGGGGCTGGTCAGCGGCCAGGAAGCTGGGTATGGCAGCATGAGGTGTTGGGCACAGATAGCCTGCTGCGGAGCCAGCACCTAGGAAAAGGACTGTCGGGGGTGGACTCTGAGTACCATTAGGCAGGAAGCTGACAGGCACTGCAATAGGAAGTGTTGGGGAGGGCAAGGAGGCCAGGCAACTAGAATGGAGAGGAGCACCTCAGTGCTAAGAGAGCTAGAAATGTTTCTTTTTATCAGTATTTGAAGAAGAGTTCAGACAGGACGGTGGATTTTGTAGGCAGGGAGGAGTTGTGCAAGGTTTAGGGACAAGACACAGAAGCATAAACCTGATCATAGAGTTCACAGTAGAAGATGAATTAAAAAGTCCAGCTTCTGTTACCATCAGTTCTAAGCTTTCCTGCAAATAAGTCCTATGTTCCTCTCTGCTAATTCTTTCATCATATGAACATGCATGTATCTTAAACCCTCCCTCTAACCTGGGCATTTGAAGGGAAATGTTAAGTGTGAGAGATCATAGTGTACAGATATGAGGAAAGGTGTTGGGTCTTAGCACAGAGATGGAGGGAGGGGACTGAGTTTGAACTTGAAACCCCACATGTGAAACTCCATAGCCCCCACAGGGTGGCTGGTCTACAGATGACCCTGGCTGAGCTCCGGGCCTTTCTGGACCAGATGAACAACCTGCCTTGTGCCATGCACCAGATTGGGGATGTCAAGGTGAGGAGGGGTGGACTTGGAGTGCTGCTGAGGGATCAGGGGGATTGGGGAGCCTGAGCAGCAGGCCAGTCCTGGCTTCTTTCAAAAGTATCAAGTATTTGGGCAAGACAGGATGCACATGTGAGAATGGGAGGTAGGAAGCAAAGAATTTAGCAAACTGTTTGTTAGAAATGGGATTTGAGGGGCAATTGGCAAGGGTACAAGTACAGGATACAGAGTTGAGGGAAGGTTTCCTGGTGGAGATGGAAGAGCAGAAAGGAAGTAACAAGGGTGTTTATGGGCCTGGAAAGCTGAGTCAAGTTTAGGAAGGCAGAGAAGTGGGATGGAGAGGGCAGTGGACACCAGTGTGAGTGTAGAGATTGTGAGAAGGCCAAGAATAGAGCATTTTTAGGGCAGAGGGTCTCCTGATGCTATACATCAAAATCCTTTGGGGACTTAAACAAAGCACAGACTCCTGATTAACCTCTATTAAAAATCTCAAGGGGGTGGACCCAGTGGTCTTCATTTTAACAAATGCCCCAGGGTACTCTAGCAGGCAGTGAGTGTTAGGAACCGCTGCTTAGGGCACAGTGAAGGAGGAGAGCCCAGCCCATGCTAGGCTCTCTTCCCAAATAGTGGAGGGTAAGAAAGTAGGTAGGGCAGGGGTATGTGGTGGTGGGACCTTTATGTGGGCCCTGCTGAGGAGTTTGTTCTTCATCTATATCCTGGTAGGGTATTCTGGAACAGGTGGAAGCCTATCAGGCTGAGGCCCGTGAGGCCCTGGCCTCACTGCCCTCCAGTCCAGGGCTCCTGCAGTCCCTGCTGGAGAGGGGGCGGCAGCTGGGGGTGGAGGTACCTGAGGCCCAGCAGCTGCAGCGGCAGGTGGAACAGGCACGATGGCTGGATGAGGTGAAACGCACGCTGGCTCCCTCAGCCCGAAGGGGCACCCTGGCTGTCATGCGGGGACTGTTGGTCGCGGGTGCCAGTGTAGCCCCTAGTCCTGCTGTGGACAAGGCCCAAGCCGAACTGCAGGAACTGCTGACCATTGCTGAACGCTGGGAGGAGAAGGCCCACCTCTGCCTGGAGGCCAGGTAGGTCCAGCCTCTTCCCCTCTCTGCTCTACTTTGGCTTTCAGAATTTACTGGAGAGGCTAAAGGTGATTCCCATGGGTGCCCTTGGGCACCAGACTCTTGTGTTGGTGTATGATTATCCTCCCCTTTTTTGTCTCTTGTCTTTTTTGTTTTTGTTTTTTAAATCCGTGTTACACATAAAAGCAAAGATAGTCTTATGGAGAAGTAGAGATGGACAGACATAGGCTGTATAAAGGACTAGCTCTGCAGGCTGAGCGTGCACACACTCATGAGCAAGTACCAACAGACAGATGGACAAGTGTCAGTGGAAACACACCATGCATGGAGCATCCTGACAAACTGCAGCGCCAGATTAATACTGCAGATTGTGTGTTCAGGCACTGCCAGCAGTCAGACTGGTGAACAAGCAGAAGCATGGGGGCTATGGCAGAAGTTGGGTGCATGCAGTCTGGAGCAAGCAGGGACTGACAGCCACCTGTGGGCAGAATACAAGCAAATGGGCCCAAGTGGCAGGCCCAGGGGCTCATGTCACTTTATCTGATTGTCATGCTGGGTTTCTGGTCAGGTAGACCACCCTAGACTGAGGCCTCTTTTTTCCCTACTTTTAGGCAGAAGCATCCACCAGCCACGCTTGAGGCCATAATTCATGAGGCAGAAAACATCCCTGTTCATCTGCCCAACATCCAGGCTCTCAAGGAGGCCCTTGCTAAGGCCCGGGCCTGGATTGCTGATGTGGACGAGATCCAGGTGAGGACCTTGTTGCCCCCGCCCCTTCCCCCTGAGACCTTCAGTCCAACTGGGAGAGATGGCATACATTGTGTTTTTCTGGGTGGAGTTGGGTTGGCTAGAGAGAGGAGATAGGCACAGCACGTCATGAAGAAGCAAAATGTGCTTGGTGGGCAGTGTGAGGAAAGAGTGCAAGGCTGGCCTGAGGGAACATAGGATGCTGGTTAAAATGAGAATGGTGGGGTCAGGGAGGATTGAAGGCATGAACTGCAACAAAATAACTGGTCTGGTGGGCCTTGACTGGATATCTGGGGGCTGAGCCAGTGGATGTAGGAGTTGTCAGAGAGTCAGGTGGGCGGGTGTGCCTTCCTTAGGATGATCTCTGGTTTTTGTGGGGTTTCTTTGCTTCAAGACTGTGAGTCCAATCCATCTTCCCAGCTTAGGACCGGCACAGAGTAATATCAGTAGGTGTTGGCAAGTTGAATTGAGCTTTCTCTTGCCCCTGTCCCAGAATGGTGATCACTACCCCTGCCTGGATGACTTGGAGGGCCTGGTGGCTGTGGGCCGGGACCTACCTGTGGGGTTGGAGGAGCTGAGACAGCTCGAGCTGCAGGTACTGACAGCGCACTCCTGGAGGGAGAAGGCCTCCAAGACCTTCCTCAAGAAGAATTCTTGCTACACTCTGCTGGAGGTGAGGCCTGGGACCCTGACCCATAGCCTCCCTGCCTCTGGCCCAGCTGTTGTGAGACAGCTCATATGAGAACATGGGGGTTTTAGGGGGAGCTGGGGAGGGGCGGTGGTGGGAAATAGGGGAAGCCGGGACATTCCCCCTCTGTCTACCTGCCTCAGGTGCTCTGCCCGTGTGCAGACGCCGGCTCAGACAGCACCAAGCGCAGCCGGTGGATGGAGAAGGAGCTGGGGTTGTACAAATCTGACACAGAGCTGCTGGGGCTGTCTGCGCAGGACCTCAGGGACCCAGGCTCTGTGGTAAGGAGCTTGGGCCCAGATGGAAAAGAAGAGCCTGGCAATGATAGTGTCTGAGCCGGGTGATCATGGGCAGACCGCTTGCTCCCTGGGCCTCAGTTCTCCTCGTTTGGGAGTGGGGTGCTCATGGTGCCAGAGAAGGAGGGATGGGCTGCTGACCTCTTCTCCCTTGTCCTGGGCATGGCAGATCGTGGCCTTCAAGGAGGGGGAGCAGAAGGAGAAGGAGGGAATCCTGCAGCTTCGTCGCACCAACTCTGCCAAGCCCAGTCCGTTGGCATCACCGACCACATCTTCCTCTGCAACCTCCATCTGTGTGTGTGGGCAGGTGCCAGCCGGGGTGGGAGCTCTGCAGTGTGACCTGTGTCAGGACTGGTTCCATGGGCGATGTGTGTCGGTACCCCGCCTCCTCAGTTCCCCAAGGCCCAGTCCCACCTCATCCCCACTGCTGGCCTGGTGGGAGTGGGACACCAAATTCTTGTGTCCGCTGTGCATGCGCTCACGGCGCCCGCGCCTGGAGACCATCCTGGCACTGCTGGTAGCACTGCAGAGACTGCCTGTGCGGCTGCCTGAGGGCGAGGCCCTGCAATGCCTCACAGAGAGGGCCATCAGCTGGCAAGGTCGTGCCAGGCAGGCTCTGGCCTCTGAGGATGTGACTGCTCTGTTGGGACGGCTGGCCGAGCTTCGCCAGCGGCTGCAGGCTGAACCCAGGCCCGAGGAGCCCCCTACCTACCCTTCAACCCCTGCCTCTGACCCTCTCAGAGAAGGCAGTGGCAAGGATATGCCTAAGGTGAGCTGCGCAGCCCAGCTCTTTTACCCTCAAATTCCTGTCTCCTAGCCCTCACCCTTACCTAGGCACCAGCCCTGTCCCTGCTCTCTGACTTTTGGTCTCCTTTGGCCTGGCCTCCCTTCCCCTTTCTGCATCCTGTCCAGATCCCTGGAATGCTCCATGCTGGCAGCCTGTGTCTGCCCTCCTCCAGGAGGTGGAGGGTCCCAAGTCTGAGGTTGAGGGGAAACAGTGGGGCCTGGTTTTTCAGTTCAGTTACCACTACGTGTTCTTGCTCTCTTTGGCAGGTGCAGGGGTTGCTGGAGAACGGAGACAGTGTGACTAGTCCTGAGAAGGTAGCCCCGGGGGAGGGCTCAGGTAAGAGAGGTAGGTCGAGGTATGGGTAAGCTGTTTATTGGATCTCACCAGAGTGACCCATGTGGTCCTTGGCTCTGTCGTGGTGATGGGAATATGACTAGGAGTAGCCTCTAATCTGGCCTGTCCTTGCAACCCCCAGACCTGGAGCTGCTGTCCTCGCTGTTGCCCCAATTGACTGGCCCTGTGTTGGAGCTGCCTGAGGCAACCCGTGCCCCCCTTGAGGAGCTCATGTTAGAGGGGGATCTGCTTGAGGTGACCCTGGATGAGAACCACAGCATCTGGCAGCTGCTACAAGCTGGGAAGCCTCCAGACCTAGCACGGATCCGCACACTTCTGGAGGTGAGGAGAGGGATCGTGGACAGGGCCAGGAGGTCAGGCCAGGCCGGCAGGGACCCCAGGCCTGACCACTGTCCTGCACCTCTTTTTTCCTATCTGTGGTCACAGCTGGAGAAGGCAGAGCGCCATGGGAGCCGAGCTCGGGGCCGGGCGCTGGAGAGGCGGCGGCGGCGGAAGGTGGATCGGGGTGGGGAGGGCGATGACCCAGCCCGAGAGGAGCTAGAGCCAAAGAGGGTACGGAGCTCAGGGCCAGAGGCCGAGGAGGCCCAGGAGGAGGAGGAGCTGGAGGAGGAGACTGGGGGTGAGGGGCCCCCCCAACCCCTGCCCGCCACCGGCAGCCCCAGCACCCAGGAGAACCAGAATGGCTTGGAGCCAGCGCTAGGGGCCAGTTCAGGCTCCTCTGTCCCTTTCTCCACTTTGACTCCGCGGCTGCACATGTCCTGCCCACAGCAGCCGCCTCAGCAACAGTTGTGACAGTGACTGAGCCTAGCACAGACCCCAACAGAGACCCCTTGGCCTCAAGGATCCTCTTTCTGACCATCAAGCCTGCTTCTTGGGAGGTCGGCGAGTAGGGGGGATGGCCACCCCCCCACCCACCCCAGTCCAACCCTGAGTCCCTTGACTTTTATATTCTGACTCCAAGGTATTGTTCAGACCTCAGCTCCTGGGGGCCGGCCCCTGGAGTCCCCCTCCCTGGTAGCCTCTAACCAGCATTCCCAGACACCTGAGGCAGATAGATGGATGGGCAGGTGGGCAGGGGGGTGGCTGGGGCTAGGCCAGCACCATTCCAGAGACACGGCCAGTGCATATGCAAACTGGGGGAAATCTCCTCTCCCTTCTCTCCCCAGTTGTGGCCCTGGCCAGGCCATGCTACACTAACCTCACCTCCCTGTCTTACTCTTTCTCCTCCTTCCCCCTTTCTCCTGCCACCCTCTTCCCTTTGCCTCCTTCTCCTCCCGTCCCCTGACTATTCCACCCAGGAGGAGGAAACTTCACATAGCTGTGCTCACAGTTTTTTATTTTAAATGAATTTGGTTGGGGAGCTGAGCAGGGCTCCCTGTGATCTGAAGAAAGCTTTTGGTGCTTGTCCTCACTACCACGTTGACCTTCCCTCCCTATTCTGCCCTGTCTCCTTTCCTCCTCCTGGGTTCATGTTGTAATAAAAGAAGATTGTTGGTGTGTAATTAATTTGTTCAAAGGAAAAAAAAAAGCAAAACAAGAAACTTGGTTCCAACTGAAGCCTATTTTAATTTTATTTTATTATTTTCCTCTTGTTAGAAATAAAACCCTTAGCAACATTTTTTGGAAATACGTTTCTGAGTGAATTTCTCTTTGGAGGGGGTGTCTCCATCACCTGTCAGTGGAGCAGCTGCTGCACTGGCGGAAGCACACCCAGGGAGCTCTGCGTTCTGAAACAGTCCTACTAGGTTCTCCTTAACTGTGGGCAAGACATCCCTGAGTCTCCCCCCGACTCCACCCCGAGCCAGTTTCCCCCATCTCCCAATAGATAGGCCCTGGCACCACTCACCTGAACTCGGCAGCATAGCCACCTCCAACTTTATGCCCTCCAGTCTATCCTCTTCAAGCCCTGAGAGGGATTTTTTTCCCCCTCTGGCTTTATTGAGATATAATTTAACACACCATGAAATTTACCCATTTTAAATGTACAATTCAGTGATTCCAGAGGAAAGTTTCTATCCTGCTTAAAACTGTCCGTGATACTTCATTGCCCTTGAGACACACACACACACACACACACACACACACAGTTGACCCTTAAACAACATGAGTTTGAACTGTGAAGGTCCCCTTAAACAGTTTTGTTTTGTTTTTTTCATTAAATACATAATACTATACTATCCACGGTTGGTTGAATCTGCTGAGTGAAGTCTGGGGATGTGGAGGGACTGGTTTTAAAGTTATATGCAGATTTTTGACTGCACAGGGGGTAGGTGCCCCAACCTTGCATTGTTTGACATAATCTCATCCTGGAATGCTTTCCTGTTGGAACTATTTGCCACATTTGAGGACCCTTCCCTGGTTTTTCTCTACCCTAAAGGGTTCCTCCAGCCCCTGTGAACAGGAACTTAAAGGTAGGTGTATGGTCCTTTGCAATCCCTGAGTTCACTTTTTAGAAACAGCTTTATTGTAATGTAATTTATATGCTATACAGTTTACCCACTAAAAGTATGCAATTTAGTGGCTTTTAGTATATTCTACTTGTGTGATCATCAGCACAAAAGATTTTAGACCATTTTTGTCATTCCAAAAGGAAACTACATTCCTTTATACCTCACCTTCGTCCCCTGGTCCCGCCTCCTAGGCTACCACCTAATCTATGTGGATTTGCCTATTTCAGACATTCTATGTAAATGGAATCATATGTGAGTCTTTGAGACTGCTCTTTCAGTTGGCATAATTGTTTTGAGTTCACTTTTTCTTTTTTTGACCACACCCATGTCATGTGGAAGTTTCCGGCCCAGGGGTGGATCTGCTGCAGCGATGAAGCCAGGTCCTTAACCCACTCCACCACAAGGGAACTCCCCAGTTCACGTAAATGGAGATATAATGGTGCCTTTACATTGGACAGGTTTTTTTCACCCTCCTAGGCCCCAAAGTCTTTAAAATGAGGATGTCAGGGATCCTCATGAGGGTTTGTTTACATGTTTTTATGAAGGGATTTGTGTGCATGTATTTTACTGGCAAGACCAGCCAGGTTGCATCAGATTCATAAAAGGGATTCTTATATCTCCAAAGGCTTAAGAACCACTCTTTGTAGTCAAGAATGTTGTGTGTTCAGAGTCTGGCCATGATATGAGGATACAGAGGAGGAAGCAAAAATGCTGAAACCCGCCTAAGACAGCCCACCAGCTTCCCATCATGCCTGGCTCTGCAAGGGCTTTCGCTTCTCTCAAGGTGCTGCACTGAGGGCTTAAGGGCTAATGGCCAGACCCTGATGCCCAGCACACGGTCACTGTGCTTTTTCTCATCAGAATGCTCAGTGGGTGCATTTTGCTCTACTTCCCTTAAGATTTCCAGTTGATGGGAGCCTAGCCATGAGTGAGAAAGTCCCACTTCTGGCAGCTTTGGCGGGGCCTTTGATTTCCGGATCAGCCCTGCCGCCTCCAGTTTTCCAGTCAGGAGGTGCTGGGCTGTGCAAGTAAGGGGAGGCAGGGGCCTGTGGACACCCCTGTCCAGGGCCCAGTTCGACAACAGTCCATGGGGAATGGCTGGTCTTTTGTTTGCCTACCTATATGAAATTGAGCATGGGCTGGCGGAGACCACCTCAGAGACTGGGACAGGGACAAGGGACTCAGTCTCAGCACTTCACAGTCACTCCCGCCCTGAGGCAATCAGCCCCCAGAAAACATGGCCTGACAGGAGAGAAAGAGGGTGCCTATGACCTGCAGCAGCTCCCAGGCTTGAGAACTAGCCTGAGGTCCTCCAGGGTGAGGGGCTCACCAGTTTCCAGGCAGCCTTCCCCATTCGGGCACCGTCCTGCCCCATCCCTCATAGTGAGTGATGTGCATCCCATGAGCTCTGCAGAAGTGCTAGCCCCCATCCTGTAAGACTCAGCTCAAATGTGACCTCGTCCAGAGAGCTTGCTCTGGGTGCAGATCTGTCCCCCTTTCTAAGACACTTACCTAGAATGGGAGGAGTGACTGGCTCAGGGAGGTGGGGGGGCACAGATAAGTGGGAGATGGGGAGAAAGAGGATTGGGGAAGCACAGTATCTTCACTCCAAAGTCATTTTCTACTGTAGAGACACCTCCTTACTGCTGCATCCTCCCTGAGGTTGCCATATCCCTAAGAATGGCTCCTGAGTCTGCAGGTGACACAGGGATGGGGAAAAGACATCACTTTTACTAATGACTTTCCACAAAGTCCCTTCCCTTCCCTCGTGCCCCCACTGTGCCTTAGGTGGCACCTGAAATGCTCTAGGATTAATGGGTCTGTCTCTTCTACCCTGAAGCTCCCCAAATTGGGAGCTCCTAGAGGTAAGGTAAGGCCTGGGTTTGAGCCCTCTGCCCCTATTTCCAGCTCAGGCACCTGTATGGTCTGGGCTCAAAAGAAGGGAGTCAGGAAGAGCAGTTGGAGTCCCACTCTGTCCCCTCTGCATTGCATAAAGCTCAGTTAAGGGTGCTACCCCATGGGAGTGGGGCCTGGGGTTTGAGGTCCATGGTCATTGGGGCTCTGAAGGGGTAGACACCATGCTTCCCAGAAGTCCTGAAATCGTGATGATGGGAGAAGAGGGGTTGGGAGGCAGATGGGTTCCCTGCCTCTGGGGCTCTCACGTTCTAGGAAAGGGAGAACAGCCTCTTGCAAATCTTTCTGGGTGCCATCTCCATGTGAGATATTTCACGAAGTCTCTGTCATATACACAGGAAACAGATCTCACGAAGAACATGTCTTGCTTAGGTAATACCAGCCCCGATTCCTACCAAGTCTCTGTGACCCTTACAGCCTGTGCCACATGAGAGAAAGTGTACAAAGTAATAAGCCTGCCCCCTCAGGAAATATTCATAGCAGGGATTCAGTGTTACTCTCTCCTGTTGGCAGGTGGAACCTCAGCAGTGCTATGGCCAGATTGGCCTTGGTAGGCAGTAGTGCATATTGCCAAACTTTTACATAACTTCCATGCCTACCTGTATTAGTTATGAATTACTGCATAACAAACACTTGAAAAAACTTAATGGCTTAAAGCCATGACGTTTATCTCACAGTTCCTGGAGGTCAAGAATCTAGGTGCAGTTTAGCTGGATTTCTATTTCAGGATCTCTCACAGGCTGCAATCAAGGTGTCAACCGAGGCTACAGTCATCTCAAGGCTCGAATGGGGAAGGATCTGCTTCCACGCTCAATCATATGGCTGTTGGCAGGATTTAGTTCCTTGTAGGCTGTTGGACTGAGGCCCTCAGTTTCTTGCTGGCTGGTGGCTGGAGGCCATCCTCAGTTTCCTTGCCATGTGGACCTTTCCATAGCTCAACTTATAACATGGCTAATTGTTTCAAAAGAGTGATCAAGTGAGGACAGACAAGGAGGAGTTGGGGGAGCAGGGGGAGAAAATAGCGCACATGCAAGATAGAAGTCACAGTCTTTATAGCCTAGTCTCGGAAGTGACATGCTACCACTTCTGCAATATTAGTCACTAGGTCCAGGCCACACTCACAGGGAGGAGTTTACACCAGGATATGAATACTCGGAGGTGGAGATCACTGGGGGCCATCTCAGAGAGTCACTACTATAGTTTGTCCTCTGGCCCCCAATGATTCATGTCCCTTCCACATGCAAAATGCATTCACCCCTTCCCAAGGCCTGTAAAAATCTCATTCCATTCCAGCACTGCCTCAAAGTCTAGAATCTCCTCTAAATCAGGTCCAGGTGTGAACGAGGCTCTTTCGGTATATTCCTTAAGCATAACTCCTTAAGTACTATTTTTTTTTTCCCACCAATAGATCTGTGAGACTTGAGACAAGTTATCTGTCCCCAACACGCCCAACATACAACAGTGGAACAGGCACGGGATACTGCTATAGACATTCCATTTCAAAAATGGGGGAAATGGGAGACACCAAAGAGTCACTAGGTCTATAGCAATTGTGAAATCCAGTTGGGCAAATGGAAGTTCCTGGATTAGGTTTCAAGGCCTGGGAATACTTCTCCATGGCTCTCAGCTCTGCTTTCTGGGCTCTTGATCCCACCCTTGGTGCCCTTCTTTCTATGTGAAAGGTAGCACGTACTTGCAGCTGAGTAGTTTCCCCAGTCTGCTTCCTGCCAGGAAAGTTTTGGGGGACCACTGGTTTCTTGTCATTTGGTACTGTCTCTGTAATCAGCTGCCACTGGGAAATGATTCCAATAGCAGGGCTTCGTGGCCTCTGCTGTTGGTAAGTGGGGCACTCAGCAGTTGCTATAGCCGGACTGGCCATGGTGAAAGTCTGTATGGTGGAGCCTGTGAATAAGCTCCATGTGTGCTGCCATTTTATTCAGGAGTCCATTGGGTAAGGAACTGAGGTGGGCCGACATCCACAGGACAGGATGTCTTGTGCATCTTGTCGAGCTCTTCCTCCACAGTGCATTCTCTCGGGTGCTCATGTATATGGGACGTGAATATCTTCACATTCTGTGCCCATTTCCAAAAGGGACATCCATATGCCTCCTCCCCAGACCTCCTCCTTGAACAATATTTCAATCCTGTTGTTTCCAAGTCCTTGACCACCTAGCCAAATCATTACTAACTACTATAATGTAACAGTAGATATAATCAGTAGATATCTATACCTCTCACCATATATGTGATGAAGCTGTGAGAATTTCCCTTCCCATTGTCCTTCAGGATCAACTCTAAGTGGCGCTATAACACTGCAGCTAGCCACGTCCAGCTGGTGCCAGCATAGTATGCAAAACCATCTGTGAACTAAATTTGAATATTGTGTCTCTTAGTCACCTAATCAGGGGGAATGCCCCATGAGACTCAGGTATGAGTGAGAAAGGGACAGCAGTGCAGCCAGTGGGAGTATGAGCCACCTGCTCAGGCAGCTTGCTTTCTCTGTTTGGTGGTGGAGTGCTGTTGCACACAGACGACCTCATGGTTTGACGGGCCCATCAACACCTGCTGCCCTGGCAGCTCAGCTTGTGCAGATCACATGGTGTCCTGTGGTCAGGCATTCATTCACAAAATAAATTCGTTTTTCCATTTTCATCTTTCTCTGCGTCTGGGACTCCTATTATCACAATGTGGCCACCTCCAATTTTACCCTCCATTTAGTTTTTTTAAGAAAATGTTTTCTTTTTCTTTCTTTTTCTTTTTCTTTTTTCTTTTTTTTTTTTTTTTTTGGTCTTTTTAGGGCTGCACCCGCAGCATATGGAGGTTCCCAGGATAGGGGTCCAATTGGAGTTGTAGCTGCCAGCCTAGGCCACAGGCACAGCAATGTGGGATCCGAGCCGCGTCTGTGACCTACACCACAGCTCACGGCAATGCTGGACTTTAACCCACTAATCAAGGCCAGGGATCAAACCCACAACCTCATGGTTCCTAGTCGGGTTTGTTAGCCGCTAAGCCATGACGGGAACTCCTAAAAAAATATTTTCTATCTCTTTATTCTTTCTTGTTGATATCCACAAGAGGTCCTCAAGCTGATCTTTCCACCACTCACACATTTTTCTTCGTCTGTAGCCCTCATACCCTTTATGCCATCTATTCCATATGTATTCAATTTATGTGTCCAGGCACTGGGCACATCACAGGATGGGATTTTGGATCCGCTGGGCCCAATAGGAGAAGAACTCAGGCTGACACTTTATGTAAGGCTTTATCCCGCTCTGACCAGTGGACCATGATGACAGTCTAGGTCAAGGAAGTTTAACTCAGAACCAGTAGCCAGTCTATTTCAAAAGTTCTGGGTACTTCCGGGTCCTCAAAGCACAATTACGTTGGCTGCAGGCTCCTGTGGGAAAAGCAAGGTGGGAGAGTTCCCCACACACTCTTGTGAAAAGTGTAGCAAGGTCCTTCTACAAGCAGATCCTCCCCTTCATCCAAAGGGATCTAGTCCATGAACTGGGAGAGGGGCTGGGACTCTATATTTGGGGGACTAGATCAAGCCTCCATTTGCTAGACTGTTTTTTGCTTTGTTTTGTTTTGGTTACATAAATCAAGTAGGACCTTAGTAGGCTGTCCATCTATTTTGGCCCTAGGGTAACCACGTTTAATTTGCCACCACTACAGATCCACACAAGTCCAACCGTTCTGATTACTGCTATGGCTCTGCTGTCCATTATAGGAACCAGATCCCACTTGTCTTGGAAGGTAATCCTCTTATCGCCATTGGTGATAAGCCCAGCTCTCACCATGACCCCAAGTTGCAGAAAAAAAACCGCTGCGATGTTTTTTAAGGAGGCTGGTGCTTAGTCAAGTATTAGTTAAGGTAAAGTTAGCTTCTGGGACAGGACAAAAACATCTCCGTGAAATTCAGGATAATAAATGTACTTCTTGCTCCTGTAGTCGTCCAAAACATGTGTTAATAGCTGGGCTGCCCTCTTCTGAGTGGTGACTTGGGGTTCTAGGCATCTTCTGTCTAGACAGTCTGCCATCTTCAAAACGTGGTCACCATTGTACTATTGTCATCTCCATCCCAGCCGACTAGAAGAGGAAAAGACCATGTGGGAGGTGTTTTTCGTTGTTGTTGTTTTTTGTTTTTGTCTTTTTTTTTTTTTTTTTTTGCCATTTCTTGAGCCGATCCCGCAGCATATGGAGGTTCCCAGGCTAGGGGTTGAATCGGAGCTGTAGCTGCCAGCCTACGCCAGAGCCACAGCCACGCGGGATCCGAGCCACATCTTGGACCTACACCACAGCTCACGGCAATGCCGGATCCTGAACCCACCGAGCAAGGCCAGGGATCAAACCGGCAACCTCAAGGTTCCTAGTTGGATTCGCTAACCACTGCGCCACAACGGGAACTCCCATGTGGGAGGTTTTAATGAGCTAACTCTAGACATAGTCATATCACTTCTGCTCACATTCCTTTAGCTAGAACTCAGACAGTGGTCATATTCGCAAATGATGCCAGAAAATGTTGTCTGAATTTGTCCCAGAGAGGAAGAGGAAACAGAGATAATGAATATTTAGCTAGTCTCTGCCACAGCTCATAATGTATTTCTCAAAGCCCTTGTGAAAAGAGCGTCCACACAGTTAAAGGGTGATTTAAACAGGTTACGCGTGATGAATGAATTGAACCCAACATTCTTTTTTTTTTTTTCTTTTTAGGGCTGCCCCCACACCATATGGAAGTTCCCTGGCTAGGGGTTGAATCAGAGCTGCAGCTGCCAGCCTACACCATAGCCACAGCAATGCTGGATCCAAGATGCATTTGCAAACTTCACTGCAGCTTGGGGCAAACCAGATCCTTAACTCCCTCATCGGGGCCAGGAATCAAACCCGCATCCTCATGGACACTAACTGGGTTCTTAACCTGCTAAGCCACAATGACAATCATTCCTGATTCCAACATTCTTATTGCCCTAAACATGTGGAAGGCAGCTACCACCAACGCCACTAGCATTTAGATCCCTCCCTCTACATTGTACATCTGGCATCTTAACTTCAATTAACATATAGGGTACTGTTGAGTCCAGGTTTCAACCAATCAATAGGAAAAATCTCAGAAATACTCCTGGCTGTTTCTGCTAACATAGAACATCCAGGAATGCTGATAAGTGCAGGCATACTGAAAATCTTGGCGCAGAGCTCCTGCTGTGGCACAACTGGATGGGTGGCATCTCTGGAGCACTGGGATGTAGGTTCGATCCCCGGCCTGACACAGTGCGTTAAGGATCTGATGGCTGTGGGATAGCAACCTGGACTTGGATTTGATCCCTAACCCAGGAACTCCATATGCTGCGGGGTGGCCAAAAACAAAGAGAAAGATTAGAAGGGATTTGAAAAGTTTGGCCCTACCACACCCGATAAAGACATCACGAGGTAATTACAGACCAATATCCCTTATGAACATGGATGAAAAACTTCTCAACAAAATACTAACAAACCAAATCCAACAGAATGTTAAAAGGATGACACACCATGATCAAGTGGGATTCATCCCAGAAATGCAAGAGTGGCTCAACATCAGAAAATCAATCAATAAAAACAACAACAACAACAACAACAAAATGGTGAGCTGCTGCCTATCCTGAAAGGAGAAAACTAATCAGTGTGGGACTTGGTGCCCAGCTACTGCAGGAAGGACCTCACTCCACTGAGTGATCCAGTCCTCTGAGGTGGCCGAGGAGTAGAAGATGCTCATCCCTGGTTAATGCTTTGTGTATTTCACAAGGCTGTGCCAAGTGAATGTATGTGACTTTTTTTCCACCAAAATTAGAACGCAATAAACACCTTCAAGTTCAATTAAAAAAAAAAAAAGAGAGAGAGAGAGTTCCCGTTGTGGCTCAGCTGTTAACGAACCTGACTAGCATCCATGAGGACGTGGGTTCCATCCCTGGCCTTGCTCAGTGGGTTAAGGATCCGGTGCTGCCATGAGCTGTGGTGTCGGTCGCAGACTCGGCTTGGATCTCGAGTTGCTGTGGCTGTGGCGTAGGCCAGCAGCTGTAGTAGTTCCAATCAGACCCCTAGACTGGGAACCTCCATATGCTACAGCTACGGCCCTAAAATGACCAAAAAAAAAAAAGAAAAAAAGAAAAAGGAAAAGAAAATCAATCAAGTTTAATAGAACAAAGGAAAAAAACCTATGTGATCATCTCAATTGATGCAGAAAATAGCAAACATCAGAGAGGATGTGGAGAAATTGGATCCCTTCTATGTCGCTGGTGGGAATGAAAAATGATGCAGCCACTGCTTAAAAATAGTCTTGTCAGGAGTTCCCGTTGTGGCGTGGTGGTTAACGAATCCGACTAGGAACCATGAGGTTGTGGGTTCGATCCCTGCCCTTGCTCAGTGGGTTAAGGATCCGGCGTTGCCGTGAGCTGTGGTGTAGGTCGCAGACGTGGCTTGGATCCTGAATTGCTGTGGCCCTGGTGTAGGCCGGCAGCTGTGGCTCTGATTCGACCCCTAGCCTGGGAACCTCCATATGCCATGGGTGCGGCCCTAAAAATAAAAAAAAATTTAAAAAGTTTTGGAATTAGATAATGGTGATGGTTGTACAACATTGTGAAGCGTAATTAATGCCAACTAACTGCACACTTGAAAATGTTTAAAATGGCAAATTTTGTTATATAAATATATATTATATAATATATAACACATATATATTACTACAATAAAAATGTTTGGCCCTATATAAAATTACATTTATTTCTCTGACTTTCTCCTGGGGCATGCAGGAATCTGAATCCAATAATGAGTAGGGAGTCACCAAAGGGTGATAAACAGCCACACCTGCGGCATGTGGCCATTCCCAGGCTAGGGGTCGAATTGGAGCTTCAGCTGTCGGCCTACACCACAGCCACAGCCACAGCAGATCCGAGCTGCATCTGTGACCTATGCTGCAGCTTGCAGCAATACGGGATCCTTAACTCACTGTGCCAGACTAGGGAGTGAATCCACAACCTCATGGCTACTAGTCGAGTTCTTAACCTGTTGAGCTGAAACGGGAACTCCATGAATGGATCTTGAGAAAGATTCGCCAGATCATTAGAGGGTCTCCAAGCCATTCAGATCTAGCCATATTAGACTGGAGAGGAAGAGCTGCCTCTGCTGCCAAGGGAGGGTCAGTGGAGGCTGGGGTTCAGGGAACTCAGGGAAATCAACCCTGATGTTTCAATTTCCAGGGTCCCACTCTTCCTGCAACAGTGGACTTTTGGTTTCACATAAGAGACCTGGAGATCTTGTGCATTTAGCCTGTATTGTAATTCAGCAACGTGCAGGATTTGGCTTTATGTCTGATTTCAGGCTACATCAGTCCGGTGATTAGAAGAGATCCAGAGATCTCTTGTTTTTTGATACAGACTTTATTTTTTAGAGCAACTTTAGGTTCAGCAGAGTATAACAGGCCATGATGTTCTACATCCTTACCAATCCTTGGCACTGTCCACTTCTAACTTTTGCCAATCTGAGGAACATGAAATGGTTTAAATTGACATGATCTTAATAACTAATGAAATTGAGCACTCTTTCATATACTTACTGGCCACTTGGGTATTCTCTCATGATATGCTCATTCAACTCTTTGGAATATTTTTTCTATTGATTTTTTTTGTCTTTTTGCCTTTTCTTGGGCTGCTCCTGCGGCATATGGAGATTCCCAGGCTAGGTAGGGGTCGTAGGCCGCCAGCCTACGCCACAGCCACAGCCACGCAGGATCCGAGCCGTGTCTGCAGCCTACACCACAGCTCACGGCATTACCGTATCCTTAACCGACTGAGCGAGGCCAGGGATCGAACCCTCAACCTCGTGGTTCCTAGATAGATTAGTTAACCACTGAGCCATGACGGGAACTCCTATTTTTTTCTATTGATTATCCATCTTTCTCTTTCTCTTGTTGAACTGTAGGATTTCATTTTATAATCTAGACATGACGTCTTTGATGGTTTCAAGTGATACAACTATATCTTTTCCCATGATGTAACTTATCTTGGCATGGTTTATGGTGGTTCTAGGTAAAAAGAAGTTGCTTCCTTTTCTTTTTTCTTTTTAGGGCTGTACCTGTGGCATATGGAGGTTTCCAGGCTAGGGGTCGAACTGGAGCTGCAACTGGGCCTACGCCATAGCCACAGCAATGTGGGATCCCAGCTGAGTCTACGACCTACACCACAGCTCACAGTCATGCTGGACCCTTAACCCACTGAGGGAGGCCAGGGATCGAAACTGTATTCTCAGGAATACTAGTCGGATTCATTTCCGCTGCGCCACAATGGGAACTCCAGACTCAAAGATTTTAAAAACAAATTATGGTTACCAAAGGGGAAACGTGGGGCAGGAGGGATAAATTAAGGAGTTGGAATTGACATATACACACTACTATATATAAAATAGATGAGTAACAAGGACTTACTGTATAGAACAGGGAAATCTACTCGATACTGTGTAATAACCTATATGGGAAAAGAATCTGAAAAACAATGGTTATATATATATATGTATAACTGATTCATTTTGCTGTACACCTGAAACTAACACAACTTTGTAAGTCAGCTATACTCCAATAAAATCAGTCGAGTTCCCCAAAACAATGACTACCCATTAAGGCCATTTCAACCCCTCACCTACTGCCAGGAGGGGTTCCGAGTTGGAGTCCTTTCCTTTCTTTACCTGCTAATCAGTCCTCATTCTCTTCTAAGGACCTCTCTTCCAGAACATCCCTGTCCTGTGGACAATGGCATCCTCTGTGTTGCCCTGTGATCAGCTCCAGACAGAGGTGTAGACCAAAAGCCAGGTCTTTCCTTAAGACTGGGGCTTAGGGTCAGGCTGGACCAGGGGTTGGTGCATCCGTTCCTCTATTACTCAGCCGGGTCTGTCCTGCTGTGTGGTCACCCTGTTCAGCTTGTAGCTTGACCTGGGACAGCCTGATATCGATCCTTCTACACAGCCAACCTTTGCGGGTGAAAAGCTGAGGCCCCAGGGGAGCAGAAAGGGGCCCAGAAGAAGCAGGCACATTGAAGGATGCTTGGAGGGGAGGAGTCATCCACCCAGGGGCTGTTGAACTGCCTGGGTGCAAATGCTGCCTCCATCTATTACTGGCTGGGTGGTTTTTGGCAAATGACTTATTGTCTCAGGGCCCACATCTGAATTTTTTATTTTTATTTTTTGTCTTTTTTAGGGCCGCATCCATGGCATATGGAAGTTCCCAGGCTACAGATTGAATCGGAGCCTTCGAATTGGTGGAATCATTTTTATTAGAATCCATGTATAAGTGATCCCATATTTATATAGGCATGAAAAAGGCCAAAAATAGCCATGAATGCTGAAGAACAATGTCAGAGGTTTGGCCCCATCAGATAATCCGATTTTTTTTTCCTTTTTAATTCCACACCTGCAGGATATGAAAGTTCCCCGGGCTAGGGGTCAAATCAGAGCCACAGCTGCCGGCCTATGCCAGCCCAGCAACGCCAGATCCCAGCCGCATCTGTGACCCACACCACTGCTCACGGCAACACCTTAACCCACTGAGTGAGACCAGGGATCAAATCCAAGTCCTCATGGATACTAGTCGGGTTTGTTACTGCTGAGCCACTCAGGGAACTACTATTTTTTATTTTTATTTTTTATAGATGCACCTACAACATATGGAAGTTTCCAGGAATCTGAGCCACAGCTGCCACCTATGCTGCAGCCACAGCAACACTGGATCCTTTAACCCACTGAGCTGTGCTGGGGATCGAACCCATGCCTCCACAGCAACCCCAGCCACTGCAGTCGGATTCTCAACCCACTGCAGTGCAGAGGGAACTCCTGCTCAGAAACTTTTGAAAATATTCTTTCTTTGGATCAGCTCACAAACTCATGAAACAGCAGAGAATGATGTTCTTGTCTTTCTACAAAGCTGAAAACAGGTGGGAGGCCTTGTATTTAATTAGACTCAACAGACTGACAGGACCACTTCCCATGGAAATCAGATCAAAAGGCAAACTCTTAACAGATGAAGGCTCCTCTGTATAAAACAATAAATATAACAATGTATTACTTGAATCTCAGGGTGTTCAGAACAAACTCTAGATGCAAAGCCTTTACATCTCCCTATCACTGTGGCCTCACTCAATACACAAATTTATTTGTTTCAAAATATTCATAAGGAGTTCCACGGTAGCAGTGGCGTTTCTGCAGTATCAGGATGCAGGTTTGATCCCTGGCCCAGCACAGTGGGTTAAAGGATCTGGTGCTGCAGCTGTGGCATAGATCAAAACTGTGGCTTGGCTCTGATCCCTGGCCCAGGGATGCCATATGTCGAGGGGCAGCCAAAAATGAAAAAAAAAATTCATAAAAATGCAATGCATGATCTGAATTGAGTCCTTTTGCTATAGATTATAGGGATATTTTTAGGATAGTTGGTGAAATTTTAAACGGGATGTGAGGATTGGGTAGTAGTGTTTGAATCAACATGAACTTCATGTATTGTAGTTATTTAGGAAAATGTCCTTGTTGGTAGAAAAGCGCACTAAAATACTCAGGAGTGATGGGGAACGAGGCCTGCAACTTGCTCTCAAATGGTTCAGGAAAAAGTTCTATGGGAGTTCTTGCCGTGGCACAATGGGATCAGTGGCATCTCTGCAGCACCAGGATGTAGGTTTGATCCCCAGTCTGGCACAGTGGGTTAAAGGCTCCAGCTGCAGCAACACTGGTGTAGGTTGCAACTGCGGCTTGGGTCTGATTTCCGGCCCGGAAACTCCATATGCTGTGGTGCGGCCAAAAGAGAAAAAAAATTCTCTCTGCTCCTCTTGTAAACTTTGTGACTGCTCCAAAATGAAAAGCAATTCATGAAAGATTTGCTTGAGTATTTTTAACCTAGAATAATCTGTTTGGCATTGTTGCTTCTCTCCATCATTTTGCAGGCATATATCACTTTTTGCCATCTGCAGCAGGTGAACCATAGTTTGTGAAATTCTGGTGCATTTCAGTGACCCAAAGAAATATTTGCAAAAAAAAAAAAGTTGTCGTTTTGGTGGAAATTTTACAAACTTTAAAGAAATGTTCCCTCCCCATGATATCTGTCAAGATGCCATCTCTTTTCCAAGTATGTCAGACCGTGGATTATTGTGGTAGCTTAACTAGGTGGTAACTCCAACTGCAGCTGCTACACCAGATGTGGTTGAGCTTGAGCTAATTAACACATGTATTTAGCAAATGCTTTTGTTTCTGCATCCCTGTCCTTAAGGCCCACCAGAAATAGTTTGCTTTCAGCTGGCAAAGCCAGAAATATACCTTACACAGCCCTACCTAAGGGTTAGATCTAGCCCTATGTCATAATCTAGTTTGCATATTTCTTTATTACTTTTCCTTTCCACATGACAGCACACTGGTCCATTACATTGATATTATGCTGAGTGGATCTAGTGAGCAAGAAGTAGCAGCTACCCTAGACTGATCGGTAAGAAGACATTTTATTGTCAGAAGGTGGGAAATAAGTCTGACACAATTTCAGGGGCCTTCTACCCCAGTGAAATTTCTAGGGGTCAAGTGGTAGGAGCATATTGAAATATCCCTCCTAAGGTAAAGGATGCACCTTGCCCTCCTACAATCAAGAAAGAGGCACAATGCCTAGCAGTGCTCTTTGAATTTTGGAGGCAACATATTCATTTGGGTGGGCTATTCTGGTCCATTTGCCAAGTGACCCAGAAGGCTGCTAGTTCTGAGTGAGACCCAGAACAGAAGGCTCCTCAACAGATCTAGGCTTCTGTGCAAGCTGCTCTGTCACTTGGGCCATGTCATCTAGCAGATCCAATGCTGGAAGTGCTTGAAGTGTCAGTGACAGATAGGGATGCCGTTTGGAGCCTTTGGCAGTCTCCTATAAGTGAACTGCAGCACAGGCCTTTAGCAGTTTGGAGCAAGGCCCTACCATCTTCCACAGATAACTATTCTCCTTCTGAGAAACAGCTCTCGGCCTGCTAGAGAATGAACACTTGACCATGGGCCACCAAGTTACCATATGATCTGAGCTTCCTATCACAAACTAGGCATTATCTGGCCCAAGCCACAAAGTTGGGCGTGCACAGCAACACTCCAACATCAAATAGAAATGGCAAATACTCGGGAGTTCCCATTGTGGGTCAGTGGTAACGAACCCAACTAGTATCCATGAGGATGTGGGTTCGGTCCCTGGCCACGCTCAGTGGGTTAAGTATCCGGTGTTGCCGTGAGCTGTGGTGTAGATTGCAGACTTGGCTCAGATCCTGCCATTGCTGTGGCTGTGACGTGGGCCGGCAGCTGCAGCTCCGATTCGACCCCTAGCCTGGGAACTTCCATATGCCACATGTGTGGCCCTTAAAAAATAAGCAAAAAAAAAAAATGTGGCATATATGTGATTGGGCCCATGTAGGCCCTGAAAACACAAGTAAGTTACATAAAGAAATGGCTGAAATGTCCACGGTCCCCACCCCAGCTACACCACCTTCTCTACCCCTGACTGCACCTGTGGCCTCACAGGGCGCTCCCTGTGACCAGCTGACAGAGGAAGAAAAGTCTCAGGACTGGTTTACTGACGGTTCTGCACAACCTGCAGGTGCCACCCAAAAGTAGACAGTTATAGCACTACAGCCCCTCTCTTGGGCATCCTTGAAGGACAGGGGCAAAGGGGCACTTTGCCAGTGGGCAGAACCCTGCCCAGTGCTCCTGGTGCTTCACTTTGCCTGGAAGAAGAAATTGTCAGACCTGTAATTACATATCAACTCATGGGCTGTGGCCAACGGTTTGGCTGGATGGTAGAAGGAACACGATTGGAAACCTGGTGACAAGGAAATTTGGGGAAGAGTTATGTGGATAGACTTTAATAAAACATGAAGATAACTGAATCCCATGGCAATGTTCACTGGATCGTGACCCTAACAGAGGATTTTAATAATCAAGTGGATAGGTTGACCCATTCTGTGGATACCTGTCAGCCTCTTTCCCCAGCCACCCCTATCTCATTGCCCAAGGGGCTCATGAACAAAGTGGCCACGGTGGCAGCAATGGGGGTTGGGCATGGCCTCTGCAACATGTACTTGTATTCATTAAAGCTGACCTGGCCACGGTTACCACGGAGACTACAGCCAGCAGCAGAGACCAACACTGAACCCTTTATATGCCACCATTCTCCAGGGTGATCAGCCAGCCAACCTGGCGGCAGGCTGCTTCCCATCACAGAAGGGGAAGCATTTTGTCCTTACTAGATATGGACTTGCCTTCCTTACACACAATGCTTCTGCTAAAATCATTACTCATGGACTTACAGAATGCTTTACGCACCATGATGGTATTCCACACAGCATTGGTTCTGATCAAGGAAACTCACAAAAAGTGCAGCAATGGGCCCATGCTGATGGAATTCACTGGTCTTACCATGTTCTCTACCATCGTAAAGCAGCTGGCCTGATGGGACAGTGGAATAGCCTTTGGAAGAGTCAGTTACAGGGCCAGTTAGGTGGCGATACCTTGCAGGGCTAGAGTAATGTGTCGTGCTGTTTCTCTCATAGCTGGGATTCAGGGGTCCAGGAATCAGGGGGTGGAAATGGGAGTGGCACTACTCACTATTACTAGTGACCCACATGCAAAATGTTTGCTTCCTGTTCCCACGACCTTATGCTCTGCTGGCCTAGAAGTCTTAGTTCCAAAGGGATGAGCGCTTCCACAAGGAGACAAAACAATGATTCCATTGAGCTGGAAGTTAAGACCTGCCACTCTGGGCACCTAATGCCTCTGAATCAAATAGGCCAAGAAGGGAGTTACTGCACTGGCTGGGGTAATTGATCCTGACAACCAAGGAACATGGGGCTGCTACTGTATAACAGAGGGAAGGAAGAATATGTCTGCAATACAGGAGATGCCCTGGGGTATTGTATGTCCTGAGGCTAAAGTAAATGGAAAACTAAAACAACCCAATCCAGGCAGGATTGGTAGTGACCCAGACCCTTTAGGAATGAAGGATTGGGTTACCCCATTGTGTAAAGAACCACAACCACAGCTACCTGAGGTGCTGGTGGAAGGCAAAGGAAATACAGAATGAGTAGCAGAAGAAGGTGGTTAAAAATAACAACTATGAGAGTTCCCATTGTGGCTCAGTGGCAAAAAACCCAACTAGTATCCATGAGGATGTGGGTTCGATCCCTGGCCTCGATCAGTAGGTTAAGAATCTGGGTGATGCCATGAGCTGCGGTGTAGGTCGCAGAGGTGGCTCGGATCTGGTGTTGCTGTGGCTGTGCTGTAGCTCCCATGTGACTCCTAGCCTGGGAACTTTCATATGCCATGGATGCGGCCCTAAAAAGAAAAAAAAAAACTATGACCATTTACAGAAATGAGGACTGTCATGTCATGACTACTATGGTTTAAAGAGATGCCTATGAATGTCAACTTGACAAGGTGTAAACTTGTGATAATTAATTCTATGTGTCAGCTTGACTGGGCCACTGACTGCCAGCTGTTTAGCCAAACATTATCCTAGGTGTTTGTTTGTTTGTTTTGTCTTTTTGCCATTTCTTGGGCCGCTCCCGCAGCATATGGAGGTTTCCAGGCTAGGGGTCAAATTGCAGCTGCAGCCACTGGCCTACACCACAGTCACAGCAACACCAGATCCGAGCCACGCCTGCGACCTACACCACAGCTCATGGCAATGCCGGATCCTCAACCCAGTGAGTGGGGTCAAGGATCGAGCCCGCATCCTCATGGATACTAGTTGCGTTCATTACTGCTGAGCCATAACGGGAACTCCCAAAACATGCTAAAATTGGCACAAAAGCGAGGTCTTAAATAGTCCAGTGAGTTATTAAGGAAACTGAGATGGTAATCAAGGAACTCTCCTCCTCCAAACCCCAGTTGATTTGCAGGTGAGTTGTAGCAAACTTTCAAGTTTCCGATTTTATGCATGATAACAGAAGAGTAAAAATTATCCATTTAGTTTTTTGGGCTTAGTGAAACTGAGATTGCAAAAACAGATAAGGAGAACCCAAGAAAAGAAAATCCTAGGACCGTTTCATTTATGAAACAAAAATCCACAATAAAATGTTAGCTAAGACATATTAATAGTGTATTCAAAAGTACAGATGATGACCCAGGAATATAAAAATGATAAGGTTCAATATCAAGTCACCATATATGTGGCCTAAAGGATAAAAGTCTTAAGATTAGTTTGACTGATGCAGAATAATTTGCTATATTCCTTTTATGCTGAAGTTAGTGCATTTTCTTGATTTTTTAAGAACTGTGTAAGGTGGGTTCCATTAGTAGCGAATTCCATTTCAGAACAGTTAAAGGTATATTGGATGTGATGAGTCTCAGGTGACACTGAGGCATATGGAGGATCAGCAGAGCAGTCTAGTTTCCTTAGGGGCGGTGGGGCCTGGGAAGGCAGTCCAACTTATTTGTTGTTGATGATGGGTGAAGGGAGAGTTTTGAGTAATTGGGTTGCCCCAAGACAGAGAAAAAAGTGTTGCTCAGATCAACCTCAAAGAAGTCTGAGCTGGGTTCATGGAAAATGAAAGGAGTGACATATTCATTAACAAGGTGTGGCTCCTGAATGTGGTGGCAGACCTATTTGTTCTTTGAAATAAATTTGCTTTCCTTCCTTCCCTTCTTTTTTTCTTTCCCTCCCTTCTTGCCTTCCTCTCTTTGCCACACCTGTGGCATGCAGAATTTCCTGGGCCAGGGAGGGATAGAACCCATGCCATAGCAGTGACCTATGCCACAGCAGTGACAACACCAGATTCTTTAACTGCTAGGCCACCAAGGAACTCCACAATTTTTATTCTAATGGGAGTGTCCTAAGCAGCTGTCCTCCCTTGTTAAAGTCAGCTGTCTGCAAGTTGACTGGGATGCCTGCAGGAGCCCTACCCAGAAAGCTGGCTACTGTGGGTCAGATGAGGTTGTCACAGAGGGCACAGGGAGGTCCAATTATACTCCCAACAGGCTTACACCATATTACTACGCTTAATTTGAAAGGATTAGTTCTACCTGATATGTTAGTAGATACACAAGGGTTAGGCAGGAAGACACATACATACCTTAGTGAAGCATCCCACGGTAACAGGAAGCCATTTCACAAGATTAGGGATAACTAGTTTGATCTCAATTTCAATTCTAGCAAACAGACCTAATGAGGCAAACTCAGCATGAGGACACAGGGTAGAACAGGTGGCCTTGATGTCAGGGGGGAAATGCCCATTTGCCCATCAAAAGAGACAGGGCTCCTAGGATTGGGAAACAAAAGGAGGCAGTTTGGCTAGGAGTGATCTGAGTATACTCAGTGTAACCCTCATGATTCATTTCCAGGCTGAGGATGGCTGAGATTTACTCAAGCACTCAGTTTTCCAATCTCCAGGTTTTTGTTTGATTTTAAAATCATAAAGGCAAATTCCAAGACACGATCCAACATGGGACTGTGCTTCTTCAAAGTTATGAGGGTTTGATCTTCGGCTCTTTCATTTCCTGCTTTCGCTGCTGGTTTTTCTGGGGGTTTTTGTTTGTTCGTTGCTTTTTAGGGCTGCACCCGTGGCACATGGAAGTTCCCAGCTGAGGGTCCAATCGGAGCTACAGCTGCCAGCCTACGCCACAGCCACAGAAACTCAGGATCCCGAGTCACATCTGTGACCTTCACCACAGCTCATGGCAATGCCAGATCCTTAACCCACTGAGCGAGGCCAGGGATTGAACCCACAACCTCAAGGTTCCTAGTCGGATTTGTTTGCAATGCACCACAATGAGAACGCCTGGTTTTTCTGTTTTATTGTGAAATTGGCTGATGTGCCAAGGGCTGCATTGGAATCCTTCTGGAATGCTGGGCAGGAGCCCACACATACAACTTTGCAGAGATGACCACTCAGAGAGGCCTTCCAAAATCCTGCACCTTGGGAGACTTTCTGTAGTTTATTGTAATAATCTATTGGGTCCTTGTGTAACTTGACTTTGCACCTATTAGTTTTAGACAAATCAGATTTATAAGGCCCAGATGCTTAGTCACTATTCACTGAATAGTCACTATTCAGGTGAAGAAAGTAGAAGAAACTGTCCTCCACGGGTCATATCTTTCCTTATTATCTTTGACTATTAGAACATGTATTATCATTTATTATTATTTTCTTTCTACAGATGCACCTGCAGCCTATGGAAGTTCCTGGGGGACTAGGGGTTGATTTGGAGCTGCAGCTGCTGGCCTACGCCACAGCCACAGCACAACACCGGACTCGAGCCACATCTGCGACCTATACGGCAGCTTGTGGCAACGCCAAATCCTTAACCCAGAGTGAGGCCAGGGATCCAACCCGCATCCTCATTGACACTATGCTGGGTTCTTAATCCACTGAGCCTAAAGGGGAACTCCCTATATTATTTATTTATCTATGCATTCCATTTTAATCCTCCACTCCCATTTCCGACCCTCTGTCCCCACAGGCAGATATTCTAACATGTTTATATGATTCTTTTTTTCTTTTTGGTCCTTGTCTTTTTAGGGCCGCACCCGTGGCATATGGAGGTTCCCAGGCCAGGGGTCTAATCAGAGGTATAGCTGCCAGCCTACACCACAGCCACAGCAATGCCAGATCTGAGCCACATCTGCGACCTACACCACAGCTCATGGCAACGCCAAATCCTTAACCCACTGAGTGAGGCCGGGGATTGAATCCACCACCTCATGGTTCCTGGTCAGATTTGTTTCCGCTGGGCCATGAGGGGAGCTCTTATTATGATTCTCTTTGAGTCTATGTGTTCTGTCAGGTGTAAATGTTATTAGGTTTGAAAACGGTTTCTTCTGATGTTTTAACTGCATTCAACACAGAAAAGTTTCTAAAACTTATTTGTACAGTTTAAGGAATAATAATACACCCATATATCCACCAAGCAGGTTCAGAACTAGATAGAACTTTACAGAAGATGCCTGTGTATCTTTTTGCATACCCCGCTTTCCCTGCCCCAGAGGAAAGCATTATCCTGAACTTCATGTTCTCATTCCTTTTCTTTCTTTCTTTTTTTTTTTTTTTTTGCCATTTCTTGGGCCGCTCCTGAGGCATATCGAGGTTCCCAGGTTAGGGGTCGAATTGGAGCTGTAGCTGCCAGCCTATGTCAGAGCCACAGCAACGCGGGATCCCAGCCGTGTCTGCAATCTACACCACAGCTGGATCCTTAACCCGCTGAGCAAGGCCAGGGATCGAACCCACAACCTCATGGTTTCTAGTCGGATTCGTTAACCACTGAGCCACGAAGGGAACTTCCTTTGCTTTTCATGACCGTTTACCTAAATACTCTATTGTTTTGTTTTGAAAACCTGAGTGGCATGCACATACCTAGCTGGTTACTAAAGTTACTATTAGGTATAGCTGCCCAGGAGGGGATAAGTGGAACAGAGTCTCTCAGGCATAGTCTGGCTCCAGCCTCTCTGTGAGTTTATGAGAGCTGAGTCTGGAGAAATCAGTGAGTGAGGTCACACTTGAGTCCAAGGAAACACACAAAGCTCACCACAGTCAGGGCACCAGCAGGCCTGTGTGAACCAGAAAAATTAGTTGTCTGGTAACAATATGGTTTGATGGGAGTGGGCCCCTCTGTCTTTTCTACTTCTCATCTCCCCATGACCCCTCCCTGACCCAAGAGTAGAAGACAGCAGAACTTCTGTTGGGTGAAATGCGTGTCCATGCGCGATCCAGGCTGTGCAGAGTTTGGAGGGAGGGTGTGTAGGCGCTTCAGCAGCATGTGGTCAGATTAGTCAAGTACTGAGACTGAGCCAGGCTCACCTGGGCGTCCTGTCCTCAGGTGCTGCTGTTTCCTCCTTGGCGAAGAGCAGAGCCTAAAGGATGAACACCATGGAGAGTGGGTGACCCAAGACAAAGGAATAGAAGCTTTCTGTTTTTTTTTTCTTTCTCTCTTGTTTTGCTGATGCTCTATGATCCACACTCCTGTTCCACGCCAAGCCCTGCCACATAGGCATCTCTTTGAATATGTTTAACCTCTATCGTTTTGTGTGCATTCTTTTTTTTTTTTTTGTCTTTTTGCCATTTCTTGGGCCACTCCTGCGACATATGGAGGTTCCCAGGCTAGGGGTCAGATCGGAGCTGTAGCCACCGGCCTACGCCAGAGCCACAGCCACACAGGATCCGAGCTGTGTCTGCAACCTACACCACAGCTCACGGCAACGCCGGATCCGTAACCCACTGAGCATGGCCAGGGATCCAACCCACAACCTCATGGTTCCTAGTCGGATTCGTTAACCACTGAGCCATGATGGGAACTCCCATGTGAGCTCTTGTAAGACGTATATTTGGCGTCTATGTGCACGTATTGGTAACTTACATGAATAGCGTTTTGTTATATGGCTTCTTATTTTTCACTCAGTGCTATGTGCAAAGATCATCAGTGTTGCTCTGTGTGTATCTAACTCAAGTGATCTAACTGCTGAAAGGGCAGCTATGGATGGCATCCCTAGCTTTCTCCCTGTGCGTCCTTTGGTGATGAACATTCAGAATGCTCCCAATGCCCTACCGCTGCAAACGACACTGTACCGAACATTCTCCGACATGACTTGTTATGGATCTGTGTGAGAATTTCTCTAGAGGGCATGTGGGGATACTGAATCAGACTATGTACAGCCACATTCATCTCTGGGGTGGCTGCCCACGTTCCTTCTGCCACAAGAAGTGCATGAGGGTCCCCATGCCCCACATCCCCATTACAGGACTTGGCAGGATTGAATTTGCTAAAATGCTGCCCATCCATGAGATTTAAAGTGAAACCTCAGGAATTCCCGTTGTGGCTCAGTGGTAAGGAACCCAACTAGTATCCATGAGGATGTGGGTTTGCTCAGTGAGTTAAGGATCCAGCACTGCCGTGAGCTGTGTGCATGGTGTAGGCCAGATGTGGCTTGGATCCCGCGTTGCTGTGGCTGTGGCTGTGGTGTGGGCCAGCAGCTGCAGCTGCAATTCAACCCCTAGCCTGGGAACTTCCATATGCTGTGGGTGCGGCCCTAGAAAGACAATAAATAAATAAATAAATAAATAAATAAAGTGAAATCTCATCGTAATTGTATTTTGTACTTTCCTGATAACTAATGCCTTTGAGCATCTTATGCCTGTTACCTTTTGGGGTTTTCCACTTGAGAAAATTGCTTGTCCATAGCTCTTATAGACCTCTTCGTGGAGGCCCCCTCCATTGTTTTACCTTTCTTATGTGTTCCACAGTCCTGATCCTGTGGGAAGGGTGGACCCTAACCAAAGCTTTGGTACTCCGTGTCAGGTTCTGCAGTACCTTTGTATTTCCACATGAATTTTAAGATCACCTTGTCAAGGTGTTAAAAAAACCTGCTGAGACTTAGAAGGATTGTGTCGAATGTTTATGGAGAACTGACATCTTAACAATATGGAGTTTTCTGACCCAGGAACAAAGTGTACCTTCCATTTGTTTTGTTTGTTCTTTCAGCAAGAGAGGTATATAGGTCTGTCAGATATATTCATAATTCATATTTTTATTTATTTTTTGCTTTTTAGGGCTGTATCTGCCACATATGAAAGTTCCTGGGTTTGGGGTCAAATCAGAGCTGCAGCTGCTGGCCTACACCACAGACAGCAATGTGGGATCTGAGCCACGTCTGTGACCTCCACCACAGCTCATGGCAATGCCAGATTCTTAACCCACTGAGCAAGGCCAGGGATCGAACCCCTATCCTCATGGACACTAGTCAGGTTTGTTACCACTGAGCCACGATGGGACCTCCCCTCATTCATATTTCTAAATGTCGTTTTAGCTGGAATTTAAAAAGTTTCCATGTCCAACTGTTCATATTCAGTTGGTATATACAATTGTTTTGTGTATATTGATCTTGGGTCTTGCAGGAGTTATTATTAGTTCTATTAGTTTGTTGTTGTTTGGTAGATTCAATTGGATTTTCTCTTCTTTTTTTTTTATGGTTGCACCCATGGCATATGGAAGTTCCTTGGCCAGGGAATGAATCTGTGCCATAGCAGTGACCTGAGCTGCCACAGTGACAATGGTGGTCCTTAACCACTAGGCCACTAGGGAACTCCGCAACTGGATTTTCTACATATACAGTCATGTCATTTTCAAATATAGTTTTACATCTTCCTTTCCCATCTAGAGGCCTTTCCTTTCTTTCTTTTTAAAGGAGAAAAAGATAACTTTATTGCTTTGCCAGGCAAAGGGGGCCACTGCAGGCTAATGCCTTAAAGACTGTGCCCCCCTTTTCTTTCATTTTCTTTTTCGTCTGATTGCACTTGCAAGAACTTCTAGTACAATGCTGAACAAATGTGGTAAGAGGATATCCCTATAGTGTTTCTGATGTTGGGGGTGAAACATCGTTTTTCCCCATTAAATATAGTGTTAGCTGTGGGATTTTTGTAGATGCCCTGTATCAGGTTGAGCAGGTTCCCTTACAGTCCTAGTCTGTCAAAAGATTTTCTTTTTAAATCGGGAAGGGATATTGGACTTTAAATGCTTTTTTGCATTTATTGTGATAATCTTTTTTTTCCCCTTATTTTTTGGTTTGTTAACATGGTGAGTTGCACTGACTGATTTTCATTTTTTTTTCATTTTTTAGAAGTATGGTTAATTTACAATGTTTCTTCAATTTCTGTTGTACAGCAAAGTCACTCAGTCATACACAGTTCCCTGTGCTGTGCCACAGAGCCCCATAGCCCATTCATCCCAAATAAAATTTTCTTAAGGTTAAACCAACTCATATTCCTGAGATAAACTCTACTTGGTTTACCTTTTTAAATACATTGTTGGATTTGCTTCGATAAAATTTTCTTTACAATTTTTGCATATCTCGAACTTTCACTTTTGACACTTGTTTCCTCAAATTTGACTTCCATCAAGCATTTTTTTTTTCAGTGTGCCCGACTCCTCCTCTTCCTATCCTCTAGATTGTGTCTGAGATAGTTACCAAGGCTGGGAATTTCCCTAAACTCAGAGACGGCCCAGAAGAATTTAGAATAAAGACTGAAAGCATTTGTGATGTGCTCAGTCCTACCTCTGAGAGTGTGAATCAACTCCTGGCAGCAGACGTGCCCTTCAACAGACTCACTGCCCCAGCCTGAAGAGCCATCATACCCTGTAAAGATGCTCAGTACTTCACAGGTTAGATCCAAAGAGAAAATCATTATAAATTGCTTAGGAAATCCCTTACCCTAGAGTAACCCTCACTGTCTTTGCTCTACCAGTTGGTATTGTTCTGCTCCAATGAACAAAATAACAATATGGGTCACCTTTCAACGGGAGCCTACCCGTAAACACTGCATCCCATTTTCCCACTGAAGAATCCTACCTCATTCTGACTACCTAATGAACTGGATATCCCACACCTTTTTTTTTTTTTTTGCTTTTTTTAGGGCTGCACTCTTGGCATATGGAGGTTCCCAGGCTAGGGGTCCAATCGGAGCTACAGCTGCCAGCCTACGTCACAGTCACAGCAACGCAGGATCTGAGCCGCATCTGCAACCTACACCACAGCTCACGGCAATGCCAGATCCTTAACCCACTGAGTGAGGCCAGGGATCAAATACGAAACCTCATGGTTCCTAGTCAGAATTGTTTCCGCTGCACCATGACGGGAACTCCAAGAACAAAGGCACTATTATTTAACGTCCTCAGAGTGACAAGAAAAAATATGGCATGCATGAAGCAAGATCAGGAAGCTATACAAAGAAAGGAACAGTCAGAGAACAATAACAACACAAAGCCCTTAGAGTCAAGCAACAATCAAAGGATGATCTTCAGGGAGTTCCCATTGTGGCTCAGTGGGTTAAGAACTGGACTAGTATCCATGAAGATGCAGGTTTGATCCCTGGCCTCTCTCAGTGGGTTAAGGATCCGGCGTGGCCATGAGCTGTGGTGTAGGTTACAGATGCATCTGGCATCTGGTGTTGCTGTGGCTGTGATATAGGCCAGCAGCTGTAGCTCTGATTCAACTCCTAGCCTGGGAACTTCCATATGCCGCAGGGGCAGCCCTAAAGAGCAGGAAAAAAAAGGATCTTCAAAGCAGCCAGAGAAAAAGAACACCTGAAATAAAAAAAGACAATTAGACTGATAGCAGACTTATCAACAGCAACAGTGGAAACCAAAAGAAAGTGCCATAATATAAGTGTTAAGAGGAAAAAAAAAAAAAGGTAACTCAGAATTGGGTACTTGGCAGACCTATCTTTCAAGAAGAATAAAGTAAAATAAAGGGATTTACAGATAAATGCAGATTCAAACATTTTCCTTTTAAGAGATCTGCATTAAAGGATCTTCTAAAGTACATATTTCAAGATGGAAAACTGGCCCAAATAAAGAGGTCTAAGGCTTCAAAAGGAAGGTGCACAAATAAAATGGTAAACAAGTATTTAAACACTGTCTGAATAAAATAATAATGTTAATGTCCATTTAGTTGACATTAACATAAAATAATAACATTGTTAAGGTCCATTTATATGTTGATATCTTCCTCAGAAAAGAACTAAAATAGTAGACAACCATTAACATGTAAATTGGGAGACAGTGATATTTTATAAAGTCTCTGTATTGTTTGGGTAGGGGATTATGTAATGTTCAACTTTCGACTTTAGGTTAAATATGCATGGTAAATTTTCAAGACCAACCAGTAAAGTATCTTTGGCGGGACTAATGAAGAAAAACAGAGAGAAGGCACAAATAAATAATATGAACAATATAAAAGACAAAGCAGAAATCATAAAATAAGAGGATACAGTTAATTTGAAAACTTAGATGAACTGGACCAACTAATTTATTTATTGGATGTGTCCACTAGTGACCTTGACCAGACCACTATGGCAGATGACCAAAGATGCAAAAATACTAAACAATTTATTTACTTAAAAAAAATTTTATTTTTGCTGCACCGCCAGCATATGGAAGTTCCTGGGCCAGGGGTCGAACCCGAGCCACAAGCAGTGACCCAAGTCACTGCAGTGACAATGCTGAATCCTTAATCTGCTGCACCACAAATCAACCCCAAATCCAGGATGAGTAAAAAAAATTTAATATAACATGAAAGTGTGTGGTTTATTCCAGAAATGCAAGAGTGGTTTAACATTAGAAAGCTCCCATAACAACGTGGCCCTGTGACTGTGATGGGCAGCTCAGCTCGGTCTTCTTTGTTAGCCTTAAAGAGAGGGGGAGGCTAAAGGTAGGTCCCCTGGGGAGGGGGAGGTCTCCAGGGAGGGAAGGCTGGGGAAAGGCCTGTGAAGGTCCCCAATTCCCATCTATACCCTGCTACAAGAATACAAATGATAATTGAGGCAGGTACAGTAACTTCATTTTACAAATGCTCAAACTAAAGGTAAGAAAGGTTAGGAAATTTGACCAAGGTCACGATGCTAGTAAGTAGTTGAGCTACAATCCAAATCCAGGTGGTCTGGATCTATGGCTCATGTTCTGAACCACTATGCCATTCTCCCTTTAATATTGATAGTAGTAGGTGTTCAATAAATGGTGGCCAGGTGCCAAGTACCTTACATACGCTGTAACACCCACAACTATCCAAAGTGGGCATTCCGCTGATTTTACTGATGAGGTAACTGACATTTAGGACAGGTGACATGGCTAAGGTCACGCAACCAAGACACTGGGGAGCTCTATACTTTGAAACTGGGCTTGCCAGACTCCACAATTAACTCATTTTTTTTTCTTCTTTTTTTTTGGCGACTGTGCAATACATGGAGTTTCCGGGCTAGGGGTCAGATCGGAGCTGCAGTTGCAACCTATATGGCAGCTGTAGCAATGCTAGATCCTTTAACCACTGTGCCAGGCTGGGGACTGAACCTGCATCCCAGGGCTCCAGAGATGCGCCCCACCGTGAACTCCACCTTGTCTTAGATTGTTACAGGTATGAATGAATGCCAGAGGAGGTGAACCCTAATATCTGAGGACAAGATAGGCAGGCTCTGTCCATTCCCTGAAAGATGAAGGTCTTTATGGTATCAGGAGTCAGAAAAACTCCTCTCCACAAAGAGACCTCCACACATGGAACTGAGAAGAGACTTCATCACCTCCAGGAGAGTGGAAATGACCCCAACCCCGGGGGGTGGGGGTGGGTGGGTTGGATATAAAAGAAGCAGGTAACATAAGCACCATCATCTAGATAAGGAAGGCAGGGACACTGGAAGCTGGTATGGCCAAGTTTGTGGACAGTCATGTCCAATCAACTTTTCATTACCTTTCTGAAGAGTTAACAGATTAGCATGTCAGGGGAGGTCACAAACTCATGTCAGAATTTTGGTATGTGCCAGTCTCCTAGAATGAACTTGTAGAAAGACAAATGAACAGCGAAGGCAGTTAGTGAGGTTGGCGTACATCATGTGGCTTCCCATCTTTGGGCCTTTGCCCATGCTGTACCCTTTGCCTGAACTGCCCTCCTCTCCCCTTATGAGTCATCCAAAAGGTTCCTACTCATTTTTTTAGCTTCAGGTCATATGCCATCTCAACCAAAAAAACCCTCCCTGGTCCCTTGAGCTTGGTTGTGTGTTCCCTAGGGGCTCTCACACTCTGTCATACCCATCACTGTTACTGCATTGACCACCGGAAATTATGGTCCTGTGTCTGAGAACACACCTTGTTCATCTCTGTGTCCTCAGTGTGGATCAGGAGGCCTGACACATAGTAACTGGTCAGTCAGTTTTGCTCAAGTAACTAGTTGGCTAGTTAAACCCAGTGTGGTAACGATTAATGAACTGATGTTGGCCCGCAGAGGGAAGTCTCTAGGGGAATGCCACAAAGACATGTGTGTACTGATGGCATTCTGACAAAACTAGTGGGTGACAAAAAACCAGGGGAGTAGGCCATATATTAGACAACAGAATTAGTATCCAAACAGTCATGGGCAGATGGAACCCACTGGAGTCTCGCTGGCCCCCAAGGGGGTTAGAGAAAAAGTCAGGAAGAAAACTCACATCCACTGCAGCCTTGACAATGAAAAAAGTTTTTCTGAGCTAAAACTTACCTCCCTGCAGTGTCCACATTATGACAGCATTTACTATGTGCCAGTCTTTCTACCAGCTCTCTCCCTATCCAACTACCACAGAAAAAGTCTAATTGGGGTGATCTGCTTGGCTTTTATTGGGGAACCAATAAACTGTTTCTCACAGGACAGGAAAAAGGGGAAATCCTAGCTGGGATTAGAAGGCCTAATGAGAGCTAGGGCTTTGGTGTTCAGCAAGTAACAGGCAGGCATGACCACACAGCAGTTTGAGGGCTGTTTGAGAAAGAGGCAGGTCCATCTTCAGGAGCCCAGGGTACCGAACATGTTCAGGAGCCAGTCATGAATACAAGGCTTTGTCATCACCCTATCAACTCTAAATTTGCTACTCAAAAGACCCCAGGAACTACCCTCATGGCTTCTTCACAGCCCCCGCCCTTCTGAACAATGATGCTCAAGCTCTTTTGCATGGAATGAAAGGCCTTCATGTCTAGCCCAGTTCTCAATGTATTTCTCCCTCTATCCTCCACATTAATTAGTTCATTAATTCATTCAGTTTATTCCACAAATATTTATTGAGTATCTACTCAATATTACTATGCACTGTTCTCGGCACTGGGGATACAGCAAAGAACAAAAACAAGAGTCCTGCTTTGTGGAGCTTACAGTCTATTGGGGACAGACAAACACTAATCACAATAAATAAATAAATATATCAGGTGGTGATCAGTGCTCTGCAGAAAAACATAAGCCATAAATAGGATAAGGGGATGATGAAAGTGCTGGTGAGTGGGGTTATTTTAGATATGGTGGTCAGGGAATGCTTCTCGAGGGAGGTGACATTTGAGCATACTACAAGTGGGTGGGCAAGTCATCAGATTATCTACAATGAAGAGTGTTCCAGACAGTGATAACAGCAAGTACAAAGGCTCTGAAAAGGGGGGATATCTGGCATGTTTAAGGGACGGCAAGGAGGCCAATGTGGCTGGAGAAGAGTGAGTGACGGGAAGAGTGATATGAGGCCAGGTCAGAGAGGTTATGGGGACCAGCTTGTGTAGAGACTTTGGGGCCATGGTGAGGGCTTTGGCTTTTATTCTGAGGGAGATGGGAGTTATGGGAGAATTTTGAGCAGAGGAGGGACACAGCCTGATAGGGATTTTTAAAAGAATTTCAGAGAAGACCTAGTAATGGTATTAGAACACTAGGCAAAAGAAAAAAACAAAAAAAAAAAAAAAAACAAAAAAACGAGGGAATTACTAGGAAAACAAAAAGGTATGTAACAAAGGATATGTCATTAGACTGTACTATGTAGTCTGGATGTGAACAATATTTACAATGCCATACTCAGGCAAACAGTGATACTGGTTGAACAAAAATTGTATAAAATGTTTAAAGAAATAACAGAGGCAACCACAAAGATGAGCAAGCAATAAGAAACTATTAAGAGATGACCAGGCAGATTGGTAAGTGAAATATATGAAGGCTGTACAAATGAAAAATACCATTGTTGAAATAAAAATTCTGTGGACAGATTAAACAGCAGATCAGACATAGCTGAAGAGAGAATCAATAAGCTGAAAGATATATCTGAAGAAATTGTCCACAATGAAGTGCAAGAAGACAAGATAGAAAATATCAATGAGATGTTACGAGATATGGAAGATAGAATGAAGAGATGCAAAATATGACTAACTGAATTCTGAGAAAGAAAACATAGAAATAATGGAGGAAAGGCAATATTTGAAGAGATAATGACTGAGAACTTTCTAGAAATTATGAAAAACATGAATCCAGAGGCATGAAGCACATTTCCAAAGTACAATAAATGAAAAAGAAATACATACCGAAACACTAGAATGAAAGTGCAGAACCCCCTGAACATTCTCCTCCATGAGAGAGAGAGAGAGACCTTAAGAATACCCAGAAAACAAAAACACCTACAAAAATAGTAATTAGACTGACAATGGACTTCTAATATTACCTATAACAATCTATCTTTTAAGAATGAGTATAGAATAAAGACATTTACATATAATAAAGACTGGGAGAATTTAACACCAACAAATCTGTACTAAAAGGGCATCTCAACACTGTATTCATAATGAAGGAAAATGATCCCAGAATGATGGTCTGAGATGCAAGAATATATGCATGAAAATCCAAACACACACCATCTACATAAAATAATACTAAGGATGATATAGAATTTGTGAGGTTAGGGGGGGAAAGGGAAGAAATAAATATACTCAAAAAAATAACACGTGGTCCAAGAGAGGAATGACTAGAGTTGAATGTTTCTAAGCTTCTCGCATTCAAGAAGGATGTTAAAGTACTGTTTAACTTTATTGATTGATTGATTTATGTTTGCTTTTTAGGGCCATACCCATGGCACATGGAGGTTCCCAGGCTAGGGGTCGAATTGGAGCTACGGCTGCAGGCCTACACCACAGCCATAGCCACATCAGATCCAAGCCATGTCTGTGACCTACACCACAGTTCACGGCAATGCCGGATCCTTAACCCACTGAGCAAGGTCAGGAATCGAACCCGCAACCTCATGGTTCCTAGTAGGATTCGTTTCCACTGCACCATGATGGGAACTCCAGCACTGTTTTAACTTTAAAACTTATAAGTTATATGTGCACAGCAAAACCTCAAGGATAACCACAGAAATAATGGGAAAAGAATAGGTAAATTCCAAACCGCAATGAGGAAAAAAATAGAATAAGGAAACAAACAAATGAAAAAAGCAGGCAAAAAAAGAGAAAAATGAAGCATCACAAAGGTGGTGGTAGGAAATAGAAATAAAAAACTATGACAGTAGAGAAAAATCCAAATATTTCACAATATATGTAAACAGACTAAACTTGCCCATTAAAAGATAGAGAGCATTAGATTCGATTTTTTAAAAGGTCCAGCTGTATGCCATTCCCAAGAGACATAATTAAAGTATTAAGGCATGAAAATGTTTCAAAGTAACACAAATCCTAACAGAAGAAAAGTCTGTGTTTCTATATTACTGTAAGATACAATAGACTTCAAGGAAAAATGCATTATCAGGAATAGAGAACGTCATACATGTTTACCAGGAATATATAACAATTCTTGATTTGAATATTCCTAATAAAATACCCTCAAAACATGTAAAGAAAAAGAGAATTACAAGAAGAAACAGATAAATCCACCATCAGAACTGAATATTAACACACCTTACAATTCATGGTATAGTACGACCCCCCGAAAATCAGTAGATATAGAAAATGTGAACAATACAATTAACAAACTTGATAATAGACATATGTAGAACTCTGTATTCAACAATTAGAGAACATACATTCTTATAAATCACATAGGAAACATTCAAAAATACTGATCACGTACTAAGCCATAAAACAAGTCTCAATAAATTTCAGAGCTTTTATCACACAGATCACATCCTCTGATCATAATGCAATTAAGACAAATTCCAATAACAAAGAGGTAAAATTTTAAATCTCCAAATATTTAGAAACACACTTCTCGCAGGTCAAAGAAGTAACCACGATGGAAATGCTGAGTACGTGGAACCGAACAATAATAAAATACGACATGTCTGAACTTGAAGAAAAGCAGTAGTTAGAGGGAAAGTTATGTCCTTAAATGCACAAAAATTAATGAGCTCTGTGTCCAATTTAAGAAATTAGAAAAAGAACAACAGAATAAATCCAAAAAATGTGGAAGGAAGGAGATCAAAAAAGATAAGAGCAGAAATTAAAGAAATAGAAAACAAAGACACAATAGAGAGGAGCAACAAAGCCAAAAGCTGGTTCTTTGAAAAGACTAATAAAATAGACAAACCTCTGGAGAGATTGATCAAGAAAAAAAGTGAGAAAGCACAAATAACCAATATCAGCAATGAAAAAGGAGACATAACTACAGATAGAACAGAGAACAAAAAAACAAGGAAACTTTATGCCAAGTTTGAGAACACAGACAAAATGGACCAATTCCTAGAAAACTATAACTTACCAAAATTAACGCAAGAAGAAAAAGAAATCCTGAATAATCCTCCAACTATTAAAGGAACTGAAGCAGTAGTTAAAACTCTTCCTACCAAAAAACAAATAAAAGAACAGAAAATAGCAGGAGGCGGAATTTTCCAATGGATATGTGGGTTACAGGTAGGCAAAAAGATATTAATCCCCTTAGCCCTGGAAGTGTCCACGTATGACCTAAGGCAGTGGAGACCCTAGGCAAGCCACCTCTCTCTATGGGTAGCCTCCTGTGGAGATTCTTAGGGAGTGGCCTTAGGGTGAAATGGGGTCTGACAAATCCCTCTGAAGTCCCTGCAGGTGGTAAGCGCAAATGAGTAACAGCCAGCACTCGGTTACTGCTCTGTGGTAAGTGTGCTAAGCAGGGCCAAGGAGGAGCTCTAAGACTTGGACAGCTTCTTCAGTAGCCAGCTTCTGTAGTCTTCTGCTCAGTGAGGACAAGGGGCCTGTGGAGCTGCTGGAGGAGTCTGTGTTCCAGTTGCCAAGAAACACCACACACGACCCAAGCTGTGACTGGTTGGGGTGGGGTTGGGTGCAGAGAGGCCAAGCAGGGGCTTCTGGAGAGTGTAGCTCCAGGCAGAAGCCCTGAAACTCTGTCTTCACGAATATCAGATACTTCTATCCGTTTGCAGTTGATGAGCCCTTTTAATGGTGTCCAAGCTAGCTGCAGGGTGATGATTCTAACAATGATGTGTGTTCTGCAAATAAGAGCTTCATCATTATTTTGAAATAGTTAATATGAAAGAGTTCAATTGGATTCGAAGTCTAATCACATTCTCAGAAGAAATTTTAACAATATATTTGTCAGTGAAACAAAAAGGTATCATTTCACTTGTTAAAACATTTTTGAACAATTCAAAAATTGGTTTCAAATACTTTATCACCTAATTGTACAAAGAAAGATTTTTATTGATGGTGACTGTTAAGAATTTAAAGAACACATCATTAAAGTCTTGATTGGGATTTGTGTGTAATCACTTTGAGCATAAAACCTGATATAAAATAAACATGTTATGGGAGCAGGTTTCAAGTTTCTCATTGAAATTTCTGAAAATATTTTATTTTGAAGTTTAATATTAACTTAATATTAAAATGGAAACACCAAACCAAGGTGGTTTTACCAAACAGATCATTCCAAAGTCATACAGCGTATTCCAGAATACTGTAAATGAGGGAACACTGACTCATTCTATAATACCAGCAGAACTTGATGCCAAAAGAAAATACAGACAGCATGAGGAAGGAAAATTAAAGACCAGTTTTACTCATGGACACAGATACAGATATCCTAAACAATATATTAACAAACTGAATCTAGTACTGTGTAAAAAGGAAAAGATCATGACCAAATTGTATTTATACCAGAAATACAAAGGTGGTCTAACATGAGGAAAATCTATAAATGTCATTTACTACATTATCAGATTATTGGAGGAAAAAACCATAATCGTCCCAAGCAAAGGTATTTGATAAAAATTCAACACCCTTTCATGAGTTAAAAACAATAATTAAAACTTCTTAGCAAAAAGGAATAGGAAGGAACTTGCTTCATTTGATAAAACCTGTAAAAACCAACAGCAAATATCATTCTTACTAGGGAAAAGTTAGTTACTAGGGAAAATCTAAAATATTCAACAAGATAAGGATGCCCACGGCCATCTTTTCTATTCAACACTGTACTGGAGGTCCTGGCCATCTCAGTGAGACAAGAAAAAGAAATGAAAAGCATCAAGTTGGGGAGGAAGAACACAAAACTGTCATTATTAATAGCTGATATGGCTGTCAACGTAGAAAACACAAAGGAATATACAGACAACTTAAAAGGAACCAGGGCTCCTTGAGAAATGGTTGGTTCTGGTTGGGGTTAGGGCAGGAAGAGAAAAGATGAGTGGGAAGCATCGTGCAATGCTGGCAAGTAAGGAGGTAATCAAACACAGAAGGATGGGGCCATGTCCAAGGGACACAGAAGCCAACCTAAAAGAGTCCCCATTGGCCAAAGCCAGAACAATCTGACCACAAGACAAGTAACAATATAGGATTTATAAGTCAAATTATTAAACAAATATAATCAAGAAACTGAATAACTACATAAATACAGGAGAAGAAACATCTTTTTTACAGAAGGATTCCAAATAATATATGTAAATACACCCTCCTCCAGAGGTGGAGCTTAATTCCTCTCCTTCTCCTTGAGGATGGGGTAGATTCTTCCAAAGAAGAGAGTGAAACGGGGAAAAACAGCAAATTTACAATGGAGAAACCTGGCAAACCCCACCTTAACTAAGTGGTGAAGGTCAACATCACCAGTGATGTCATAGGGATATCACATGCCCCTGATGTGATGAAAGGGTACTTCAACTCTGTGGGATTCTTTCCAAGAACAACCCCAGTCTAATTATGAGGAAAACTTCAGACAAATCCAAATTGAGGGACATTCTATAGTGCATCTTAAAACTGTTAAGGTTATTAAAAAAAAAAACCAAGGAAAGACTGAGAAACTGTCATAGACCAGAGAACACTAAAGAGACATGACAACTTAAATGCAATGTGATATTTGGAACTAGATCCTAGAAAAGAGAAAGGACATTAGTGGGAAAACTGGTACAGCTATAGAGAGTCTGACGTTTAGTTAATAGTAATATACCAATGTTGTTTTCTTAGTTTTGACAAAAACACCACAGTGAAGAGTATACAGGAACTCTCCATACTGTCTCTTTATTTACTTTTCTATAACTTAAAATTATCCTGAAATTAAGTTTGCTTAAAGGTAATGCAAGTTTAGCAAGCTGGATGGCTATAATAAAAATATAAAAAATCAACTTCGTTTCTATGCACCTGCAAGAGAGATGAAACACATTAAATAACAAGATCTCATTCATAATCGCAGTAAAAGCCAAGAGTACCATGGAATAATTCTAACACAAGATATGCGGGCCCTTATACAGAAAATTATAAAGCTCCACACCAAAAGACATTTGAGAATTTATTTAAAGTAAAAGGATATATCATGTTTATAGCTAGGAAGATTCAACATCATAAACATACCAATTCTCTTCAAATGGATTGATAGATTTATTCCAGTTCAAATGTTCTGGTAGAAAATAACAAGTAGATTCTGAAATGTATTAGAAATAACAAATGGCCAAGAATATATGATACTCCTGAAGAAAAACAGGATGAGAAGATTTTGCTCTACCAGTTATCAAGATTCTTTATGAAGCTAAAGTAATTAAGTAGTGTCATACTGGTTCAGGGGCAAAAAGCTGGCCAATAGCAGAGATCCCAGAAACAGACTTATGCAGATATGAAATTCTGATACGTGACAAAAGTGGCACTTCAGATCATTAGGCTATCTATGGGGAAAATAATACAATTGGCTCCCTACCTTGTAACTTACACCACAAAAAATCAATTCCAGTTAGATTAAGGGCTTAAAAGTGAAAGGCAAGCCTTTAAACTTTTATTAGAAGAAAATAAAGAATATCTTTATAACCATAGGTTAGGGAAGACAACACAAAAAGTGCTGGCTACAGAGAAAAAAACTGAATTGCTCAACTCATTTAAAAGCCATATAATTGACAAATAATGAGTATCCAAATAATTAACTTCTATAAATCAGTAAAAATTTTCAAATGGGCAAAAGACATTAATAGTCATTGTACAGAAGAAGAAACATGTGTGACCAATAAACATTAAAAGATGCTAATTAAGTCCACGACTCACTATAATGACAAAAATTAAAAAGTGGGACAATATCAAGTATTGATAGGGTACGAATCAATGGGACCTCTTATAAATTGCTGAAAGATGTGTAAATTGGTACCAACAGTTTAAAATACATTTTGGCATAATCCCATCATGATGAATGTTTACATTAACCAGCAATTCCATTCCTAGGTATATAACTTAGAAAAATGGGTGTGCATGTGTGTCAGGAGATATGTACAAGAATGTTCATAATAGTACTTATTATAAGAGCAAAAATCTAGATATGACCTAAATGTCTCTCAATAGGCAAATGGGTGAATAATTTGTTTTAAGATCACCTGATGGAATATTATACAGCACTGAGAATGAACAAGCTACAGCTACATGCAAAACAGGGAATCTTGGAAACACAACAATGAGTGAAAAAAGTAAATCACAAAAGACCATATACAGTATGATACTATTTTTTACAAATCTCATAACCAAGTCAAATAAACAATGTATTGATTAAGCAGCTCCACAAATATGAAAAAAATATATATCAAAAAGAGCAAAAGATCGGATCCCGCGTTGCTGTGGCTCTGGCGTAGGCCAGTGGCTACAGCTCCGATTCGACCCCTAGCCTGGGAACCTCCATATGCCGCGGGAATGGCCCAAGAAATGGCAAAAAGACAAAAAAAAAAAAAGAGCAAAAGAATGTTAAACACAAGACTTAGGATACGGGTAATTTCTGGCAGAGAGTTAGAGAATGGGACAGAAAACGACATAGGGAAAGATACTATCATTAATGTTGTCCTTGGGTGGGGTTGTAAGTTCCTGGGTTTTCATTATTATTATTATTACTATTATTATTATTATTATTATATTTATAACTCACATATATAAGGTATATATTCTTTTACTATATGTCTAATATATTTTGTATGAACAAACGAGGAATGGGAAAAGAATAGGAAGAATTGAGGAATGACAACTCTTTTGAAGAGTTTTGTTGTTAGAGGAATAGAGAAACAAAGTCGTATTTGCAAGGGGACATGGGATGAAGAGTTTTAAATTTTTTAAAGATGGGAGCAATAGGAGACCGATGGAATGGCAGAGTGAGGACTTCGGTGAACCAGCTCTCTCTCTAAAACAATGAAAATATGGGCAAACCAACTAAAATCAACCAGTTCAAAACTCTGGCAATTAACAAAGGCATAGAATGAAGTGAAAATCAGCGATCCAAGAGAAACAACTGAATCTTGGCAAGAGAGCAGATTTTATGACATTTTTGTGTGTGTGACATTTTAACTTGTGGCTCTTCCCACCCTCCCAACCCTCTCCAGCTTAGTGGTTCAATAGCCAAAAGCTGAACAAATTCCAGAAAACAGAGCCATGCTTTGGCTGGGAATTTAAAAGAAAATCCTGGAGGATGAGACAACTATAGGGAACTCTGAAAAGCTCTGACATACTCCTGGGTATCTAAAGGGCTATATACATGGTTATGTGCATGCCCAAGAAAGCTGGAAAAGGAGAGGGACTAAGTCATTACTTCTGTCTGACTGTGAGGTCCTGTGCAAGCAGAAAGTGAAAGCTAAGACTGCCTTGCAAACTTACTGAAGTTTGAAGGCATGTCTTCTCACACAGATCTCCTTGGCAGAGGGTGGAAGACATATAGACAAGGCATTTAAGGAAATCTGACCAATCACCAAATCATACTTACCAGGTATGACCCCTAGGAATCCAAGCCTAAAAACAAGATCTTTTTTTTTTTTTTTTTAAAAGGTTACCAGAGAACTCAGAGGCCACATAATGCAGGGAATATAGAATCCACAGACTTAGTCAAGTAAAGTTACTAAACAAATTAACAACAAGAAAAATAACAATAATGACAACAACGCAACACACACACACACACACACACACACAAACCAGAACAACAAACCTTGAGGGTGGAAGAGTCTAAAACTAGAGTTATTAGAGCAGAGTATCTAAAATGTCCAACTTTTGACAAAATAAGTATGAACCAAGAGAAGAAACAGGAAAGTATGTTACATATACAGGGGAAAAAAATCAGCCAAAAGAACAACATGTCCCTGAGGAGGCCAATGTCTGGGACTTAACAAAGACTTTAAATTAGTAATTATAAATATTTTCAAAGAACTAAAGGAAACTGTATTTAAAGAGTTGAAGGAAAGTGTGAGAACAATGTCTCACCAAATGGAAAATATCAATAAAGAGACAGAAATCATTTTAAAAAATCAAATAGAAAATCTTGCGCTGAAAGGTATAATAACTGAAATGAAAAATTCACTTAGAGGGGCTCAACAACATATTTGAGCTGGCAGAAGAGAGAAAGGGTAAATTTTATGACAGGTCAAACAGATATGATCCATTCTGAAAAGGAGAAAGAAAAAAGAGTAGAAAGAAGAAAACAGAAAAAGCTTCACACATCTGTGGGACACCAAGTGTACCAACATATATATAATGGAGGTATCAGAAGGACAAGAGAAAAAGGGGCCAAAAGGGGCCTCAGAAAAGGGCCAAAACATCACAAAGTTGATGGAAAACATAATCTATACTTTCAAGAAGCTCAAGTAAAATAAACTCAAGTAAAATAAAGAGATACACACCTAGACACAGAGTGAAACTGATGAAAGTCAAAGACAAGAATATCTTGAATGCAGCAAGAGAAAAATGACTTATTGCATTATAAGGGATCCTTATTAAGATTAACAGCTGATTTGTTATCAGAAACCACTGGAGGCCAGAAGACAGTGTAATGACATCTTTAATACATTGAAAGAAAGAGATAGATAATTCTTCTACATCTAGCTAAATTGTCCTTCAAACATGAAAGAGAAGATAAAAAAAAAAAAAGAAAGAATTTGTTGCTGATAGACCTATCTTGCAAGAAATACTAATTTCAGGCTGAAATTAAAGGACACTAAATAGTAACTTAAAGGTAATTACACAAGTATTACAAATGGTGTTTTTGTTTGTAACTTAAAGGAATTACATAGGTATTTTTGTTTGTAACACTTTTATTCTTCTATCTGTTTTAAAAGATAACTACATGAAGCAATAATTAAAAAAACTATGTTGGCAAGCTTATAATGTATAAAGAGGTAATTTGTATGATAATAATACTATGAAGGAGGTGAAAGGGAACAGAAGTATATTGGAGCGAAGTTTTTATATGCCATTGAAATTAAGTTAGAATTAACCCAAAGTAGATTGTTTCAAGTTAAGATGTTAGTTGTAATCTCCAGGGCAACCACTAAGAACTTAACTCAAAAATATATAGTTAACAAGGAAATAAAAAAGTTATAATAGAAAATATCTACTTGATATATAGGAAGAGAGCAATTGAAGAACAAAAGAACATAAATGACATAACACACACACAAGGCAAATATCAATCCTTTACAAACTCTTCCAAAAAACAGAGGAGGAAACACTTCCCAATTCGCTCTATGCAACATGTATTATTCTGATACCAAAAACAGACAAAGACATAAGAAAACTATAGGCCAATATCCCTTATGAATAGAGGTGTAAAAATTCTCAACAAAATACCAGCAAAACAAGTCCAGGCACATATTATATATTGCATTATATAACATTAGGATCTATTTCAAGAATGCAAAGTTAGTTTATTATCTGAAACATAATCAATGTAATATACCCTATTAAAAGGACAAACAAACTCCACACAATCATCTTGGTAGATGCAGAAAAAGCATCTGACAATATCCAACACCCATTCATGGCAAAAACACTCAGAGAACTAAAATTAGAAGGGAACTTCCTCAACCTGATAAAGGGAAACTATGTAAAACCCACAGCTAACACCACACTTAACGGAGAAAGATTCAATACTTTCCCCCTAAGATCAGGAACAAGACAAGGATGTCTGCTCTCATTACTTCTAGTCAACACTGTAGGTCTAACCAAGGCAATTGGTCAAGAAAAGTAAATAAAAGGCATCCAGATTGGAAAATAAATGTAAAACTATCTCTCTCTGTAGATGATGTGGTCTTATATACAGAAAATCCTAAGGAATCTACTAAAAACTACTTGAACTAATAAACAAGTTCAGCAATGCGACAGGATAGAAGATCAATAAACAGAAATCAATTGTATTTCTACACACTAGCACTGAATAATCAGCAAGTGAAATTAAGAAAACAGCCCCATTTATAATAGCAGCACAAAGAATAAAATACCTAAGGAATAAATTTAACAAAGTAAGTGCAAGACCTGTACACTGAAAACTATAAAACACTTCTGAAAGAATGAAGCTGTAAATGCAAAGACTTCTCATGTTCATGGATTGGATGACTTAATATTGTTCAATGGCAATACTTCCCAAATTGATAAACAGAGACAATAAAATCCCTATAAAAGCTTCAGCTGATTTTCTGCAGAAACTTACAAGAGGATCCTAAAATTCATATGGAAGTGCAAAGGACGTAGAACAGCCAAAGCAATCTTGAAAAAGAACCAAGTTGGAGGAGTCCCATTTTCTGATTTCAAAATTTACTACACAGCTAATGTAATCAAGACAGTGTAATCTGGCATAGTGACAAATATATAGATCAATGGAATAGAATTGAGAGTCCAAAAATTAACCTTCACATTTATGATTAATGGTTAACTGATTTTTCATGAGGTTGTCAAGACAGTTCCAATGAAGGAAAAAATACTCTTTTCAACAAAATGTGCTGGGAAAACTAAATGTCTACAAACAGGAGTTCCCATTGTGGCTCAGTGACAACGAACCCAACCAGTATCCATGAGGATGCAGGTTTGATCCCTAGCTTCCCTCAGAGGGTTGAGTACCTGGCATTGCCATGAGCTATGGTGTAGGTCACAGATATGGCTCAGATCTGACGTTGCTGTAGCTGTGGTGTAGGCTGGCAACTGCAGCTCCTATTCAACCCCTAGCCTGGGAACCTCCATATGCCACAGGTGCAGCCCTGAAAAGACAAAAAAAAAAAAAAATTTAAATATCCACAAATGGAAGAATAAAATTTGGACCCCCACCTCACACTATGCACAAAAATTAACTCAAATGAATCACCAGCCTAAATTTAAGAGCTAAAGCCTTGCAATTCCTGGAAGAAAGCAATGGACTAAATCTTTGTGACCTTGGTTTATGGAATGGTTTCTTGGATATGACACAAAAAGTCAAGAGATAAAAGAAAAAAAAAAAGCAAATAAACTGAACATCAAAATGAAATCTTTTGTGCATCAAAGGACACCATCAAGAAAGTGAAAAAACAACCTGAAGAATGGGAGGAAAGATTTGCAATTCATCTATCTGACAAGAGACTTGTATCTGAAGTATATAAAGAATTCTTCCTTTCAGCGACTGTGAAGCTAGGAGATCCCGGCTGGGAGGACGTTGGATCTCATTGTTCTCCCAATCTTTCGACCCTCCCCCAAAGCCCCTCAATAAAGTGCATTGATCTCAAAAAAAAAAAAAAAAAAAAAGAATTCTTACAATCCAACAATAAAAAGACAAATAATCTAATTTTTGAAAGGCTAAGGATTTGAATAGACATTTTCTCCAAAGAAGACACGAAAATAGCCAATGTGAAAAGATGTTCAACATCATTAGTTATTAGGGAAATTCAAATAAAAACACAATGAGATACCACTTCATACTCATTAGAATGGCTATAATTAAAAAAAAACAATAAAAGGTTTTGGTGAGGATATGGAGAAATTGGAACCCTCATACACTGCTGATGGAAATGTAAAATGGTGCAGCCACTTTGGCAAAGTTTGGTAGTTCCTCAAAAGTTAAACATAGAGCTGCCATATGACCAAGCAATCCCACTGTTAGGTATCTACCCAAGAGAAAAGAAAACATACATTCACACAGAAACTTGTACACAAATGTTCTGAGCAACATCATTTATAATAGCCAAACACGAAAACTGAAATGTCCATTGACTGACAAATAAATGAACAAAAGGTAGTATATCCATACAATGGGATATCATTTGGCAATAAAAGGGAATGCCACATGCAACGACATGGATGAGCCTCAAAACGGTTATGCTACGTGAAAGAAACCACTCATAAATGCCAATATGATCCCATTTATATGAGATGTCTTGACAAATAGAGACACAAAGTGGATTAGTGGCTGCCTAGGGTTGGGGGGAGAGGAGTCATTGGGAGTTAACTGATAATCAGTATGAAGCTTCTTTTGGGGGGGAATAAAGATATTCTAAAATTGATTGTGGACAATGCTGTCACTATATTAAAGGCCACCGAATAGAATAGTAAGTGCCCTTTTAAAGGGTGAATTTTATGCTATGTGAAATAGGTCTCAACAAAGCTATAACAAAAAGATGCAAGCAATAACAAGATGTCTGTGTGTTAATGGTAATGACCTCGCAAGACCAGGAAACTGAGGCAGGAGAGAGGGGAAGGCTGCTGGAGCAATGTACTCAAGTAGGTCAGAGGATGGGATCTAGTCCCAAATTGGAGAGGTAGGGTTTTGATGACAGCGGGGACAGTTTATCCTTAATAGCAGAAAAGAAGGCAGAGTATGTGAGTACAGATGCTGTTTGGTGGGTGGATGTGGAAGTGGGAATCTGTGTTGGTTCTCTTCGATGGTTTAAAATTTTTAGTCAAGCAGGCAGCCTGAACCTAGGATGGGAGACGAGGTGTTAGAGATTTGAAGAGAGAGAAAGTCTGAAATAGCCATCAAGAAGGGTAGGACAGTGAATGGCCTGGGGAAGTACAGTGGAGCTGGCAGAGTTGGATTTAAGCAGAGCCAGGGTTCTGCCTGCTAAGTATGCTAAAGTGGCAGAAGGCAAAGGAAGTGAGGATGCATGCAAGGCAATGAGTATTATGACGGACCAGAGAATCTAAGCTGATTAAAGAAAGGACATGGGAACATGGAAGAAGTAAAGGGTAGTGAAAATGTTCAGTCCCAGTGGCACCGAAGGATGGCTGGAATTGGGGTGCTAGAGGGAGTGCATCAGAAGGACAGGTACTGGTTGGATGTCAGGAGGCCTGAAACTGTGATTATGGAGGTGATGCAGTCACAGGTACTGACAGGAAGGCTAAGACCACTGGGGTACATGCCTGAGGTGGGGCTGAAAGGCCAAGAGTACTGTAGAAAAGCAGACCACAGAACTGAGAGACAAGACTATTGGAAGGGTCATCTATTAGGATGTTAAAATCACCAAGTGGTAGGCTGGAGTAGTATTATAGAGAGAGACAGATAACTGGTAGCTAAATTCTTTTAGGAATGAGATATGACATGGGCAGGTATGTGTGTATGTCTACACCTGACTATAACAGACGAGTAGGTGATTCGAGAGTTAAAACAAGGTGGTTGATATTTACATAATCTTTTTTTTTTTTTGTCATGTTCATGGAATGTGAGGATCAAACCTGAGCCACAGCAATGATAACACCAAATCCTTAACTGTGAGGCTACTAGGGAACTCTAGATATTTACATAATCTTACTGGATCTCTCCACAAATTACCTACTAATTTCAAAGGGAAAAAGAGTATAATGGAGAAACCTGGAGACACCAACTTAAACAAATAGTCAATGTGAGCAAAATTAGTATTGGGATAAACTGTTATCATGTGTTTCCTGATACAAAGCACTGAAGACGGAGTTCCTGCTGAGCCTCAGTAGGTTAAGAACCTGATTAGTATCCACGAGGATGCAGGTTTGATCCCTGGCCTCACTCAGTGGGTTAAGGATCCAGCATTGCTGCAAGCTGCAAATGTAGGTAGCAAATGCAGCTTGGATCCGGTATTGCTGTGCCTGTGGTATAGGCCTCTAGCCTGGGAACTTCCATATGCCACAGGTGGAGCTGTAAAAAGGAAAACAAAGCACTGAAGACACATCTCTTCTGTGGTATTCTTGACAAATTACATAACTATAATCACAAAGAAACATAAGGCATCAAATTCTATAAAACATCAAATTCTATAAAATACCTGGCCAGGACTCTTCAAAAGTTTCCAAAGTCATGAAAGACAAAAGGACTGTCCCAGATTGAAAGGGCCTAAGGAGATATGACAAATACAATGTGGGATCCTGAATTAGATCCTAGAAGAGAAAAATTTTATTAGTGGAAAAACTGATGCAATTCAAATAGGTTCTGTGCTGTCATTAAGAGTGCTGTACCAGGAGTTCCTGCTGTGACACAGTGGGTTAAGGATCTTGTGTTGTCTCTGTGGCAGCATGGGTTTGATCTCCAGCCCAGCACAGTGGCTTAAGGACCCGGTGTTGCTGCAGCTGAGGCATAGCAGATTTGACCCCTGGCCTGGGAACTTCCATGTACCAAGGGTGCGACCAAAAAATGAGTACTGTACCAATGTTAATTTCCTAATTTTAATAACTGAGCTGCAGTTGTGTAATTTCTTAACACGTGGAGAATCTGAGTGAAGGATATATGGAAATTCTTTGTCCTATTTTCATAACTTCTAAAAAGTCTGAAATTATTCAAAAATGAAACTTTTCTTTGGCCATGCTTGAGGCATGAGGAAGTTCCTGGGCCAGGAATCAAATCTGAGCCAGAGCAGTGACAATACCAGATCCTTAACCCACTGAGCCATCGAAAAATTTTTAATTCTAAAAAAACAGAACGTTTAAGGAGGCGAGAGAGAGAATGTCTGGGAAGGACATATGGCAAGAGCGGGATTGAGGGGGCTGCTGGGGGAGCCAAGTGCTTAGGGGAAAGCCAGATTTCTGTTCAAGCAGTGGTTCTCAGTTGGGGTGGAAGAGACAGTCAAGAGGTGTTTGGGGGCGTTTTCGGCTGTCACAATAATTGGACTTACTTGTGAAATTTAGTGGGCACAGCCCAGGGATGCTCAGCATCCTGCAGTGCACAAGACAGCTCCACACAGCAAAGAATAGTACTGCATCCCATATGACTTTAGAATGTTCCACCATTCTAAATGTTCACCAATCATGTAGGTGAAAAAACCTGTTCATTCACTCATTTATTCATTCAACAAACATTTATTGAGAGCATCTACTATGTCCAAGCACTGTTTTAAGTAACAGGGATACATCAAGGCACAAGAAAGACAACTACCTCTGCTCTTCTGTAGTTTACAATCAAGTAGGAGAGTCAGAAAATAAACAACAAATGCAATAAAGATGTAAGTCATATATTATGTAAGGGGATGAGGAGTGCTAGGGAAAAAATAGAGCAGGGTATGTGCTGGGGAGAGCCAAAATTTTCAACAGGGTGGTCAGGGTAGGCCTCACTGAGAAAGTGACATCTGAGTAGAGGCCTGGAGGTGAGGGCATAAGCTTTGTGGATACTGTGGGGGTGGGAGAGCATTTTTAGTACAAGGGATGGTCCAGTACAAACCCCTGGGGTGGACATGTGCCTTATATGTTCAAGTAGCAACAAGGAGGCCAGGATGGGTGAAACACAGGGAGCAAGTGGGGATAGTGGTTGTAGGGGCCAGATCATGGATTTTAATATATAAAGACTGCTCCAGAAATTCAATAACCATATAAATTGAGGGAAGATTGCATTTTGTTTTTAGAACTTTCTGAAGAACTGTTCATCATCTAGGAAAATTGCATCACCCTATCTGCGGTGTCTGAGTCATAGTGTAGCTGTCACCTTCCCAGGTACAGGCATCATCATGTGAAGGCAATTTCATTATGTCTTCTAATGGAATTATATCCTAGCCTTTACATATTGAAATACATACTGTTTTATTATAAATTATTATTCCTTTCCTTCTCCCTTGTATTCAATTTAGGACATTATATTGGTTTTGGAGGAATTATGTATGTAGACAGATTCTCTTATCTATGCACTTCAATTCAGAAGAGTGAAGGGAGTATTTCAAAATATACATTATAAAAATGGAGTGTTGTGTCCAAAAGGTATGAGAACCACTAAGGCATGGCAAGAAAACAACAGGACTATTCAGAAACCAGGGTGAGAATGAAGGGGATTTTGCTCTGATGATTTTCCAAAGGCCTGGGAAATTCCACGGCTGTAAGGGAATGTAACTAGGAGACCTCTGGTCTCTGGTCTTTGTGTGGTGATTAACATGATACAGAACAAGGACCTGATCCACTCTTTCATCTAAGCTGCTCCCCACCCTGGGGGTCTCACCTGTTTAACACAGTAGGGTGGGGAACAAAGAGGACAGTTCTCGCCTCAAAGAGGCCAGAAGAAGCCTATAGGCCAGGCTTCCCCTCCGCCCCCCCCCCCCCCCCCCCCCCCCCCCCCCCGCCTTCCCCGGGCCACAGAACAGTCCAGAGCCACAGGCTAAGCTCAAAGGTGCTCTCAGGCCAAGCTCACTGCTATAAACAATGCACTACTAACCTGTTTAGGGATGGGAAAAAGACAAGCAGAAAGAGGAAGAGCAAAAACAGAGAAAGACAGAAGCAGTCAAAAAGAACCAATTGGGGAGGAGGAAGGGTCAGAGACAGCAGGGAGAAAATAAAGCCAAAGGGAAAGACAGATTATATTCTTTTCAATCAATAACAATTATTATTTATTGAAACTTTTCCAGGGGCCAGGTGCTGGGCAAAGTGATGCGTACGTATTGTCGTAGGTGGAGATTATATTAGACTTCCATTTGACAGATGAGGAAACTGAGACACCACTGGGTGAGGCTCAAGGTCTTACGGCTAGTTTAACTAGAAGGGTCAGGATTCAGCCTGTAAGGTCTCTTAGAGAGGGAGCCAGACGGAAAGATGGAGACAGACAGAAAGATGGAGACAGAGACAGAGGAAGAGGGGGGTGGGTGTGGGCAGAGAGAGAGAGACGGAGACTTACAGACACGCAAGCAGACGATCACATGAGCTGCAGACCTGCACAGTACCGTTTCCCAAGAGACAGAAATGGGGGGAGCGCGGAGGGCGGGCATGGGCGGTGGGCTCCGCAGGGTACTCACCTGGTTGCCGTCTGGGGCCGCAGGAGCACTCGCCCTCCCTTTGCTACCCGCACGATCCTCCGCAACCCGCTGACCTAGGGTTGAGAGGCCGCCCGGGTAAAAGCTCGCCGAGGTCCCACCCCTCACGCGCTCCGGCCCGGCATCTTTCCCCTCGCCCTCCGCCCCACCCACCCCCGTCTTTACAGCGTCTCACCGGGAACTTCAGACCGTCGGCGTCGCCGCTGCCTCGCTCGACCAGGATCCAGCGGCCGGCAGCAGGACCTCGCGAAAGCACTGGACGCGTCCCTCCCGCCTGCCGGAGCTATTGCGGGGTCGCTGGCCGCCACCGCTACCGACGGCTCCAGGTTCCCATTGGAGGAGTGCCCTCCTGCCTTTCCTGGGATTGGCTGGAAATGGAAACACTTTATTTTTACCCCCCAAGGCTGGATCCAGGCCGAAGAAAACCCGCCCCTTTGGGGGTCTTTGATTGGTTTACGTGCCAAGCCCACCCTTTATTAGCATTGGCCAGGAAGAGGACTCGTCATCGCTCTTTGCCAGTCCATTCGACAGGCGTTTGGGAGGTTAGTTGGAAGCACGCAGGCGCGAAGCCTAAAGTGAGGCCTGGCGCGAGTCAGTAGAGATCCGCGGCTTCTTGACGTCTTATTCTCCGTAAGCCCCCTTGCGCAAGCCATCGCTCCGCTAAGAGACACGACTCTGCCTCCAGTTTCCCATAGCTTACTCCCACCTGCAGAGACTTCTCGAGCAGAGATTTCTCTCGCTCAAAAAGAACGTGGTTCCTAATTTTATCCCTGGAGGATGATCTGGTTATAGGGGTCTGGCCAGTCACCCACCAGCCCCTGCTACATATTGATTAAGACATTGGTCAAGTGGCCACTTTGCTTGGAGCCTCAGTTTAACTGTCTGTGAAATGGGAAGATAATTTTAAAAATCTTTCCTGGAGTTCCCATCATGGCTCAGTGGTTAACAAATCTAGGAACCATGAGGTTGCAGGTTTGATCCCTGGCCTCACTCAGTGGGTTAAGGACCCGGTGTTGCCGTGACCTGTGGTGTAGCTCACAGAAGAGGCTTGGATCTGGCATTGCTGTGGCTGTGGTGTAGGCTGGCAGCTGTAGCTCTGATTAGACCCTTAGCCTGGGAACCTCCATATGCTGCGGGTGCAGCCCTAAAAAGCAGAAGAAGAAAAAAAAATCTTTCCTGACAATGCCATTCCTTCAATGGAGGATTCATGAGAGAAGGTAAATTAGTTGTCTGGGCATAAAAAATGGTCTCCTCTCCTTCTTGCCATTGCCATTGTTTCAGCCTGAGGGAACCATGGCCCAGAGAGGCAAACCGATTGGCTTGAGGTCATACAGCAATAAGACCCAGCATAAAACCCAGGCTTCTCTCCTCCAAACGAACGCTGTCTAAAAAGGAAAGGGGGGTGGTAGGAAGGAGAGACAGGAAAGGAAGGATCTTTCTACTACCAAGGGTTCTTAATTTGGGTTCATAGATCTCCAATCCAGTCCAGACACAGGGTTTAGAGGGGTCCATGAATTTGGATGGGAAAAAAATTACATCTTTTTTTTTTTTTGTCGTTGTTGTTGTTGCTATTTCTTGGGCCGCTCCCACGGCATATGGATGTTCCCAGGCTAGGGGTCGAATCGGAGCTGTAGCCACCGGCCTACGCCAGAGCCACAGCAAGGTGGGATCCGAGCCGTGTCTGCAACCTACACCACAGCTCACGGCAACGCCGGATCGTTAACCCACTGAGCAAGGGCAGGGATCGAACCCGCAACCTCATGGTTCCTAGTCGGATTCGTTAACCACTGCGCCACAACGGGAACTCCAAAAAATTACATCTTTGTTTTCAGTCTCCTAATTGAAATTTAGCATCTTTTCGGTAAAGAATGTAACTCACTATAGTAATAGCAGTACCTGTGACTCTGTCACTAATAGAAATCACAGATTTTCATACCATATTACAGATGTTGCACATTTCTTGAAATATCCTGTAATCTCTATCTTAAAATCATGGTTGACATTAGACCTCCCCAGTATATCTTGTGATTAACAAAGAGCACATATATTACTATAGCACATATTTGCTTTTCCATGTTTTAGTAACTATATTTCAATACAGTCAATATTGTATAGTGCTATATATTTTATTTTATGCATTTAAAATATATTGTTTTCTGAGAAAAGGCCCAAAGCCTTCACCAGATCACCAAACAGGTCCATGGCACACACAATAAATGTTAAGAACACTTGTATTTGACTCTGGGCTCTGGGAGGACAAAGATTTGGTTGATTGTGTTTCTTTGTTGTATCTGTGTAACCCAGTTTCTATCAGGCACACAGCAGGTGCTCAATAAGTGTTTACTGAATGAAAAATAGGATGCCTCCCTAACCATCCTCCACACCTCCAACTGAGGGAACCAGTGCTGGTCTTTTTGGTCACCACAGAGGGATCTAGTTTTCTGAATTTAGTTTTGTCCCTACCAATCTGCTTTTGTTCACAGAAGTAGGTGGCACTTTAAAGGTCTTTCCCTAGGAGATCCTGTGAACCTCACCTTCAGGAGCAGGGCCCTCTGCTGCAGGGGCGTGGGGTGAGTTGTGAAGGATACAGAGACAAGAAGCTTCAGCATGGGAAGAGACCCTGGGGGGCATTGGGTCCACAACTCCTCATCTTCCTCCTGGTTTCTGTTTGGGGTCCCAGCAAATGGCCCTGTCTTCACTGGTCTTCAGCAAAGATTATATTTTGGAGTTGGATGTGACCTTCTAAAACAGTCCTCCCTTTTGGAGGACCAGACTAGGCAGGACCTGAAGCCACACCACATACTGAGGAGTGAGGGCACAGGGAACAAGATGTCACCCTAGGCAAAGAACATCCTCTTATCCCATACTTAAGTCCAGGACATGAGCACCCTGGCCAACTGTATTAGAATCCCGTAATTGTGTCCTAACAGTGTCCCTGAAGTCAGAGGTCCTCTGTGACAGGGTAGGTGAAGAGGAGCCACAAATGCCAGGATGAAAGGCTTGGGATTTGAATAAAGGGACAGAGAGGACGGGCAAGAGCATGATGAAGGCCAGGCTTCAAGAGGTCTGCTTCAAGGCTAGACTCCATCTTGGGATCTTAGCCTGGTTGCTTCGCCTGGGCTGATTCCCTGGCATGATTAGCCTAAATTTGCAGATGGGAAAACTGAGACCGTCTAGAAAGGATGAAGGAGCCAGTGCAGATAGAGGCAAGGATACCCAGGCCATCTATCTCTCAGACTGGCTGGGAGCTTCTTGCCAGGCTGATCCTTTCCTGGCCCAGTTCAGGCCCTTTGCCTCTGCTGCTTTCCCCTCCCCTCCACTTCACCATGTGCTCATTGGGAGTGGCTCCAAATACTGCACATAGGTGTCTCTTCTTTCTGCACAAGATGACTTGACTCAGCATCCTGCACTCTCAGCTCTGGCCCTGGGGCAAGGTGTTCTCCTTTCTGGGCCACAGTCTCTTCTACCCACTTCTGACAATGTTGTCCCATGCTCTCCCCCAAACATTTACCAAAATCTGGAATATATGCAAGATCTGTGGTTTTTTTTTTTTTTAGGGCCGCACTCGCGGCATATGGAGGTTCCCAGGCTAGGGGCTGAATCGGAGTCATAGCTGCCGGTCTACACACCACAGCCACAGCAACGACAGATCCAAGCTGTGTCTTCGACCTTCACCACAGATCACGGCAACACCCGGATCCTTAACCCACTGAGTGAGGCCACGGATCGAATCCACGCTGGGAACTCCAAGATCTGGTATTATGACCACTTCACAGAGGAGGTCCCATAGCAACCTGGAAGCTATCCCTGACTTCTCTTAATCTATCTTTTCCTATACCTAGAGCCTGTTGATTCCATCATCTTAAACTCACTCATAGAATAGACATATTTCTTGTCCAGGAGAATTCCAATTAATTTATGTAGCTACTTCCCCCTCAAGGAGTTGGAGTGTAATTCCCCATTCTTCAAGCGTGGGCTACACTTAGTGGCTTCCTTCCAAAGAGTATTGTATGGAAGGAGGCGGGTGGAGCAATTCTACACTGGAGAAACCTGACAGAGGCTATCTCAGCCAGGTGATCAAATTAACATCAGCAAGGATAAGGCATATTGATAGCATTTACCTTTGATATGAAGAGAGTGGTACTTTATTTCTGTGATCTTCCTTTCCCAAACCCATAATCCCAATCTAATCATGAGGAAAACATCAGAAAAATTCCAACTGGGGGACATGCTGCACAATACCTTACCAGTATTTCTTCAAATGTTGATGACTCCAGGTCATCAAAAACAAGGAAATTCTGAGAAACTGTTACAAAAAAGAGGAGTCTCTGGAGATGTGATGACTAAATGTAACGTTGTGTCCTGGATGGCATCCTGGAACATAAAAAGGAAATTAGGTTAAAAACTAAGGAAATCTGAACAAAATATGGATTTTAGTTAATAATAATGTATTGATATTTGTTCAATAATTGTGATAGATGCACCATACTAATGTAAGTTGTTAGCAATAGGAGAAACTGGCTGTAGGGTATACGGGACCTCTCTGTATTATCTTTGAAGTATTCTGTAAATCTAAAACTTTTAAAAAAACAATTTTTTAAAAACCTCCCATGTCTACCCCCATCACTGCCACTCTCACCGTAGGTATAGTGTCAGCTTCCTCACTGCTCTCCCTCCCTTCCAATCCATTCTCCTGGCAGCCAGCAGAGGGCATTCTGTAAAATGCAAATCTGACTATATCTGAAGCCTTCCAGCAAAATATGGCTGTTGGATGGAAAGTTCGGGAGGGATGTTGCAGAAGACAGACCAGGATATCTGTATAAATTATCATTATAATCCAGAAAGAATCTGGGAGGTTTTTCTGGTGTTCGTGAAAGTAAAGTTACCGTATCCCAAATTTAAAGTAACTCTGCCTTTCCAAGTTCTCCCAGATAAAGCCTGTTTTTCAGATGCCCAACTTCCGACCATCACACGGTTACAACAATAAAATTTTCCTTTGCTTTTCCTTTATTTCTATGCAAACGCCTCAGCCTGGGCTGTATTTTCTTGCCATTTCTCCCAGGCCCAATTCCAAGGATCCTGCACCTCCTTCCTAAGAGAGCACTCCTGCATTACTGGGTTGTGTAAGTCTCGACCGCTATCATTTTTATTTTACTACAGGCGATTGAGAAAAATGGACTCCTCAGGCTCCCCCACGCCCAAGCTCACACTAGGCCCGAGGAAAGGTGTGACGCACGATAAATAAAAAGATGAATCACTGAATAAATGAATGTTCTAGGGCGCAGGGCGTTTTTTGTGCGCGTGCGCGAGAAGGGAAGGCGTGGGAAGCTGTTTGCTACCTGCCCTGGTCTACTGCAGCCGCTGGGGAAGGGAGGGGCTTCCCCAGCCTCGCCCTGCCATTGGCCAGGATGGTCCGCATTGGCCTGACGCAACACCTCTGCGGCCCCCGCGGAGCTCGCCCCCACCAGCCGCCCCCACTCTCACCCCCAGCAACTACCTTCTTTCAGGCCACTGTGTAGACAGACGAGGCGGCTACTTGCGGGCCTGTGGGAAGGGAGACTGGCTGTTGGGGACCGCGCAGCAGGCGGGACAAAAGACTCAAAAGCAGCACTTTGAATTTGCTCAGTATTTTATTAGGATTATAAGGGTTCACAGGGAACGAGGCGGGACTTCTGGGGGAGGGGGACAGGAATACCGCAATGGCGAAGCGGCCTTGCATAGACACCGAGGCGGGCTAGCGGGCACAGCAGGGGAAAGGCGAGGAATGGAGGTGGAGGTGGGGGGAAAGGGAGGGAGAGAAGGGGAGAGGGAAAGAAAGAGAGAAACGTGGGAGAACAGGGTGGCAACAGAGCCCCCCAAGGCCACAGCGGCCCTCCCCGCTTTGGGATTAAGGGTGTCCACTCCACACAGCACGAGGAGGGGGATAGAGGGGCCCTGACCAAGGCATCACAATAAATACGTTTAGCAGCACACAGAAGCCTGCGGGGGAGGAGGGCCAAAAGGAAGGGGGCAATCCCCCTTACCCTCCCCCCAAAATAAGAACTCTGCAATTACTAAACCATAAAAATAAACTTTAAACCCGTGTACGAAGTGAAGTCAGTCACCCCCCAGAAGTGCAATGTGGGGCCGCTCGGCCCTAGCTGATAGGGAGGGCAAGTGGGGCAGGGGGAGAGGGATACAGAGAGGCAGCCCCCGCAAGGGTAAGACGTTTTATCCCATTTTGCCCCTCTTCCCAGGGTTGGCCCAAGGATTTTGGACCTGAAGCACCTCCTCCATGTCAGAGTCTTCTGAGTCTTCCCCTCCTTCTGAATCTTCTTCGATTCCTTCCTCTTCCTCACTTCCTTCCTCATCATCGCTGTCTTCACCTTCCTGCTCGCTGGCTGCACAGGGAGAGAGAGAACCAAGGAGGGGGAAACAGAGGATGTTGGTTAGACAGGCAGGTAGATGTTACTCTTACAGGGAACAGAGCCCACAGTCAAGGCTTTGCGGGGCCTGGGACCACTCACCAAGTATCTCTGCTTGAACAAGCAGCCAGGTGTGTATGTGAACTCCAGTAAGGGGAGTGAAGGGAAGCAGGAAGGCAGAGCAGGCTGCCTCTGTCCTATCAAAACTGATATATCTCTCCAAGTAGTGTTTTCTCCCCCAGTATGCAATGTGTGTCTCTTCCTGTGCTCTGACCTCAGCTGAATAAAACTTCTATTCATCCAAAGGCAGCTCACTCACTCCTTCTCCCCAGTCTGATCCAAAGAGGCCTCAGTGTGTCTTCTTCAGCCCACCTCCCCACCCCCACTCCCACCCTAGAGTTGTGCAGATAACTCTGCCTACCCTTTTCAGCAAGAAGAGATGCCACCGGGTAGGAGGGGATGGGGCCAGCAATTCCTTCAGTTTCCCTACCTAAAAATATGTGTAGATTGAGTGGACTTGCTCTTTCATTTCCTCCTTTAGTGCCTCTAGAAGTCTGTCAGGTATCCTATGGCCAAAACCCCCAGGAGTGTTTGGTTTTCCTGCTCCTTCCACCTCCTCCAAGGGCCTGCCTCTCCTGCGTCTGCTTACCTATAGCCAGGCTCAAACAGGCTCCCTTGCCTGCTCTCTGCCATCCTCCTCCTAAAAGGTTTGACTCTATTACCTTACCTCCTGCTCATTCCCTCCCCCTCCCTACTGTGCTATGGCTCTGCCCCCACCAATTCACTGAAACTACTCTTCCCAAGGTCACAGATGATCTATTCAGCCCCCAATCCAATGGACACATCCCAGTCCTCATTTTACATGACCTTTCAGGAGCACTGGACACTGCTGACAATCCCCTCCTTCTTAGACTATTCCACGACCTGGTTCTCCTCCTAACTCTACTCTCTCAGAGCCTCAGTTTCCTCATTTATAAAAGGTTACCTCATAGGAGTTGACATGAGGATTAAATAAGTTAAAGCTAGAAAATCACTTAGAATAGTGCCTGGCATATGCTTTACACTTTATTAATGTTAAGGGAACCCAATTAACCTTAACTGGCCCCAGGATCCAGAGCTAGGATTCTGCTCTGGCTTGTTATCCCTTCTTTACCACTCCCGGCTTCCCAGACATATCACCAGCCACCTGGCTTTGGGCCCACCTCTGCTTTATGTCCATCCAACAAGCCCTTCCAACTCCATGTTCCTCCCTGCATCCCATCAATCCCACCACCACACCCTTCCCCATCCCAGGAAGTGGTGCCTCCTTTGGCCAGTCATCCAGGCCGGAACCAAACCTGGCTGTCACCTTAAACACTGCCTTCTTCCTCAACCCCTCATGTGAACCCTTCCTCAGCACTTCTCAAAATGAATTATTTGGTGGACAGTGAAAAATAGCTTCTGTGATCAAGATATCTGGGAAATGCTGGCTTCTATAACGTTTAAATAGGATTTTTAGAGCAGGACTTATCAGAGCCTGTAAGGTGCCAACATATATGTGACTCTACATGAGGATATTATTGTATGCAGTTATTTCCTCAACATATTTGACCACTGAACCTTTTTGTAAGCAGTTTTTGGAACTGGTGAAGGATCCTCAGAAGACAATTTGGGAAAACACGCCCAACACATTTTCACCCTTTCAGGTCCTTTTACATGTGATCCCTTCCACCAAGAATGCCCCATAATGCTGCTTAATGTGAAAGCAGCCACTAATTCAAAGGTCACTTCCTTTCTCTAGTTCTCTCCTTCCCAATCCTGGAGACAGAATTAGCGCCTCCCTCCTTTGGCCTCACTGTTCATTTCACCCCCAGCTCCCCAAACAAGCCTGGGAGTTCCCAGAAGGCTAGTGCTGGGTACAGGGTGTGCTGAATTGCAATGTGTTTGCCACTTTTTCCCCCCTCTGTGTGTGTGTGAATCTATCTTTCTTAGTTCCACCCACTGTCTCCTATCTCTCCTCTCTGTTTCATTTTGTCTTGTGCTCTGTTACAACCTATATACCATCACCAAAAACTGAAATTTATTTCTCTGGTTTTGTTACATCTGTAAATTAAATGTTCCCTGGCTTTTCTTTGTTGAAAAATTTACACAGAATGCTCTCCTCTTTCCTCCACAAGAGCAGATTGTGCTCATGCCTTGATATTCTGACCCTGGGCAGCTTTTCTATGAGAGAAGAGAAAGGAGGTAAGACAGAGGTGAGGGTCTAGCTCACCTTCCTCACTGCCCTCCTCCTCTTCTTCCTCCACTGATGATTCTTCTTCGAAGATGTTCTCTACCTCGTCGTCATAGGTGCTGTTATGGTGATCCTTGTCAGAGTCTTCAAAGTCATTTTCGTAGTCTTCAATGTCTCTGTCATCGTCATCACTACCTTCATTGTCACCTTCATTGCCGTCATCACTGCCTTCATTGTCACCTTCATTGCTATCATTATCTTCAATGTCACTGCCATCATTGTCTCCGTTGTCACTGCCACTGTTGTCCTGGTTGTTGCCATTGCTGCCATGGTTGCCACCCTTGGGGTTCTCATCACCACTGGGGTTCTCGTCACCATCAGCATTCTCGTCGTTGTCATCAGTGTTCTCTTCATTGTCATCAGGGTTCTCTTCATTGTCATCAGTGTTGTTGTCTTCAGGGTTCTCACTGTTGTCATTGGGATTCTCATTGTTGTCATCAGGATTCTCATTGTTGTCATCGGTACTCTCATTGTTGTCAGTAGTCTCGTTGTCATCAGCACTCTCATTGTTATCAGTGGTTTCATTGTCATCAGGGCTCTCGTTGTTGTCGGTGGTCTCATTGTGGCCAGGACACTCGCTGTCACAGAGGCTCTCGCTGACGTCAGTTATCTCGTTGTCGGTGGTCTCAAAGCAATCAGTGGTCTCCATGAAGTCAGAGATCTTGATGTCATGGATGGTCTCATTGTCGGTGATACCATCACTGTCTGAGGTCTCGCCAATAATGTCTTCCATGATGTGATAGTCATCAGAGTCTTCTACGATCACCACCTCATATTCATCCCTGTTTTTACTGAGGGGAAGCCTGGGGTTGAGCATAGGGTTGGTGGGAGGTAGTGTACTTGGGGCAGACACTTTAGGTAAGTAACTGGGGAGGTAGTGGGCTACAAGAGTTCCCAGGGATGAGGGGAGGTGGGGAGAGTCCCATTTCTGCCCCTGACTGCCTAATTCCAGGCATCATTCCCCACTTATAAAACATATAGGATTGGATTATCTCAAAGGTCCCTTTTGGCTCTACAAATCCTGTGTGACACTAGACTAGTCTTTGCGCCATCCCTAACCAACCACCTCACAGCCATCAGTCCCCTCATCACCTTTCTTCCTTTTCTTGTTTCTTTCTGCTTGCCCTGTAGCCCCCTTCTCCCATCATGTAGTAACGCACAGGGTTAACCCACAGGTCATTCTTGATAATCTGTTGAAAGAGAGGCAGGGGAGGGGGGGAGGAAGAGAGAACAGAGTACAAGCCCAAGTGCCTACTCCCAATACCCCAGGGGCAAGCCTAGCAAGGACTTCCCTGGCAATGCCAGGAGGGGCCCTACCTCAGCAATCCTGTCGGCCTCTGGGAGGCTATGGTTTGAGAACCAGCTGAAGAAGCTGTGGCTGGCATCCTGGTTCCTGTGCCTGTGGGCCTGGGGTTCCTGGCCCCGGTGCCAGCGAATTGGGGTGGAGTGAGACACCAGCCGGCCTGGGGTGGGGGGGGGGGAAGAAGGCTATGGAGAAGGCAGGCACTGGACAAGGATAGATTTGAGGGGGGCATGAATTTGCCCTGAGACTGCCTCTTACCCGAGCGGTTGCGCTGGAACTCCTTGACAATCACCATATTTGTGAAGTAGGGGTTTGTCTGGAAGTACAGCTTCATTTTATAGCCCATGGAGATATGTCTGAGATCCTGTACCTGCTCAGGGTGGGGGTAATGGTGGAATTCCCCACCACACCGTGACCCCTCCCACCCAAACCCCCCTCACCTCCAAGGACCAGATTCCTTGCCCGGTCCTAGTAGAAAAGATATCTCTTTGGCCTGACCTGCAGATTGGTCAAGTAGCGGAAAATGTCTTCATCACGTTGGTTGATCAAGATTGAAATTTTGGGGTGGTTGAGGAACTGATGGAGGGAGCAGTTTAGGTCAAGGAGTGACTATTCAATGAGAAGGAGGGAAGGAAGGCCAGGCAGGGCCGGGCAGGGCTGGGCAGGGCAGAACAAAAGAGAGGCTGGAGCAGGAGAATTCCTTCTGTGTTCATGTGATATGTGTGGAGCAAGTGGATCATGAGACATGACCCATACTTTTATTCCAACTATATTATGTGGTGAGAATCTGTGTTTATAAAATGTCAAACCTGTGTATTAGGTGGTTTTGCCAGTTCATATTTGCCGTGTTTGGGTGCTGATAGTCTATGTCCAAGTGACGTGTCTCCGGGTGCTGAGGGCTTGTGTTCATAAGCCATTGTGTGTCTGGGGGTTGAAGGCCTGTATCCAGATGCTGCTGTATCTGGATGCTGAGGGACTGTCGTCATATAATGTAGTATTTTTGGGTGTTATGGGTCTCTGTCCACATGATATTGTGTGTTTGGGTCTGAGGGTTCGTGTCCAGACCATGCTGTGGTCTGTGTGCTGAGGACCTGTTGCCACATAATACTGTGCCTGGATGCTGAGAACCTGTGATCATGAGATGCTTTGTATGAGAATGCCAAGGGTCTGTGTCCATGTAATTCTATTAGGATGTTAACCCCCATGTTCTTAACATGTTGCATGTAAGTATGTGTATCCCCCAGGGACATCACCCAGAGATCAGTTTAACAATAGTGAAAAGGATTCTTTTTATTCTTCTCTTTCCTTCATTTAACTCCTTAATCTCCATTCCTAGGTACTCCTTCTCCTGATCTTTCAGGGCTCCAGCCCTTTTCTGGCCCCCTCCTCTCCAGCCAGGCTTGGGGTCTCCCTGGCATCTCAGCAGAGACCTAGGCTATCACAGGCATATATGACTTGGGCACCCCTTCTGGGCCATTTCTGTGTGCTCTTCCCCTCCTTCTTCACTGTCTCCGAGTCAGTTTATTTTTTGTGTGCCCCTCCCCTCCTCCTATCATCATCTCTGGTCGAATTTTTCTGCTGTGTGCCCCTCTACTATCCTCCCCCTTCCACCGTCCGTGATCCATTTTTTTATGTTATGCTCCTCCTCTCCCCCCTTTCCCATCTGTGGTCCAGTTTTTATGTTGTGTGCCTCCCTCCCCCTTCACGATCTCCAATCCAGCTTCTCTGATGTTTTGCCACACTCCTTCCATCCCTCCTCCACCAGACCACGTCATTCTTCCAATAGGGGCCCGCCCCCACACCCTTTCACCCATTCTGTCCCTCCCCCCACCCCACCCCCCATTTCTGGTCATGGGCTCTTGGCCCATGAGTATAGATGACAAGGATACTGCTTTGACCCAGAAGCCTGGGATATGCTGGATGATGAGATCTCTGCGCTCCAGGAAGGGTCTTCGCATCTGAATGAACTTGCGCTTGAGACGGAGGAAGGCCTTGCCCGCCTTGATATTCACCGCCTCCAGGTCCAGCTGAATGTTTTCCAGCGCCTGCAGGATGCACTCTATCTTCTCGGCATTCTTCTCTCTGCTTTCCTTCTTCACCTTCCTGGGCTTCCTCTTCCTCCTCCTCCTCCTCTTCCTCACACTCTCCTTTTCATCCTCGTCGTCGTCTTCCACGATGATGACGGTCTCTTCCCTCCCCCGTGGGCCAGCTAACCTCTGGTACCCCCGCCCCCTTGCGCTACAGGTTTCTAGGGCCTTCTCTCCTGCAAAGCTGCTGGGCTCCGTCACCTGGAAGTCAATCTCCAGGCTTCCCCCAGCAACCTCCGAGGGAGAGAATGTTTCCAGGCTCTCCGTGGGAGGGGGCGCCCCCCCATACCCTGACTCCATCGCGGGCTCCCAGCCGGGACCCCCAGCCCCCAGGGTGAAATACGCGCGAATCCCCCCCTCCTCTAGAATGACATAGGGCGGCGGCGGGGGCAGAGTGGGGCCCAGTCCCACCCCCCTCATGTCAGCCAGCACCTGTGCTGCCTCGGTTTCCTCCCGGAGCCTCGGGCGCTGCTGAGGTGGAGGCAGGGGCAGGCGCAGGAGAGGCGGCGGCGGCGGCGGCGGCGGCGGCTGCAGCTCGTTCTGAGGGGGCTCGGAGCCACTGAGGCGACGGGCCTTGGCTGGAGGCCCTTCATCCGGGCGGTCCATGGTGACCGCGTTCGCAGCCCAGGGGCTCGCGCTCAACCCTTCGCTCTCAGCCCGGCCGCCGCTGCCTGTCACACCTGAAGCAGAGCCGCCGCGCCTCACGCGACCAGCTCTGCTCTCAGCCTCGCTCTGGCGCTCCCTCCCACAGCGCCTGCCCTACTCCCTCCGCGCCAAGCACCAGGCCCCGCCCCCTCGCTGACGCCAGGAGCCGTCCAGGCTCGCCATTGGCTGCCAGCCGCCGCGGCGGCGCTCGCGCTCCCCCGACCCCTGCCGCTCGCACGCAATCTGCTTGCCAACACTGCACCTCATCACTTTCCCATTGGCTCCCCTCGGGCCCGCCAATCAACGTGCCGACTCCCTCAGTGACCAGAGGGGCAGGGCGGGGTGATTGGCCGCGGAGAGAGCTGAGCAGAAGAAGCCCCTGTCCCTCGCCCTTGCAGACGTTTTATCCAATGGGAAAAGTACCAGTGGTTCTGAAGATCCAAATGCAAAACAAAAAACAAGCGCAGGCCTTGAGCAGGATGTGCTCGGATAGACTCGGAGAGCCTCGCTGTCATTCTCCCCCTCCTCTCCCCTCCCCTCGGTTACTACGCACTTCTTAAATCTGCCCCTTCCCCTCGCCCAGGCTTTTGCTCCTTTGGCGGGGGCGAACTCGGAGGCGATCTTTTGGGGCTTGGGTGGCTCTAAAGGAACCTGGGGTTAAGGAACCTGGGGTCTTTGGTTGGGGGCCAGGTTTTGACGTGGCGTTTTCCATTTCGGCAAGATGGCTCTAGAAATAATAATCGCACCAAAAAAGTAACTTCCTCTGCGTCATGAAAATGATTGTGATTCGGTTTATCTGCTAGATCTTTCTAGGACTTTCCGTTTCTTCACTGACTCCGTACTTCTTCCCATCCTTTCCTCTCCATTTCCTCAATGTATGCTGTTTCCGAACTGCATTTTTGATTTTGGGAGGGCCAGCCGGATGGTCTCTCATGAGGCACGGTGGTGGGGTTCTGGCTTTGGTCTGGGATTCGCGTTATGGGTCTGCTCCTCACTTTTTAACCCTGAACAAATCACTGCCTCTCCCTGAGCTTGTTTCTTCTCTTGTAAATTAGGAGTCCCTAAAAAGACATGTAGGCAACTGCCCATTGCAGCCTTGTGGTAGCAGAGAATTGGAGGCAATCTAGAGACCCATCACCCAGGGGAATGGATAAGAAAAAATATGATATATGTATAAGATGGACTAGAATGAATTAGATCTACATAGGGCAACATGGCTGGATCTCTCAAAAACAGAATGTTGAGTGAAAAAAGAAACAACAAGATTTATAGTACAACACTGTTTATGTAAATTAAAACACACAATACCATACATTTTTCACAGATACACATATATGTAAATAAACATATGAACGATGGACTGGAAGGACATACAGTAAATACACAAGAGTGAGTGCCTATGTGGGAGGGGGGATGGAATCAGGGATGGGTAGTGAAGAGGACAAAAGAAAACAAAACAAAAAAACATAAGGGCCTCGCTTGGACCAGCATGATACAGCATGCCAAGAACTGAGGAGTATGGTCAACTCAATTCTGTGCACCTGAGAGAATAAATAAATAAATGGTAAAGTAATTGAGTGACCAAGGAACAGGCTGGCTGGGTAGACTTATAGGCTTGGTTTGTTTTTTTTTTTTTCCCTTGTGACCTCCCTCCCTTTGAATTTAGTCAAAGCTTACCCCAAATCCCAGCTGTATACATTGGATCATTTGGAAGGGCTCCAATCCCAGACGGGGCAGTCCCTCCAGAAGCCATTACTTTGCATGTGGGCCGCGGGGGGGGGGGGGGGCACTTCCTAACCCCAACAGTTCCCCCCAAGTTTGATCCCCAATTCCCGTCCCTATTCTCCATGGTGGTCCAGTTTCAGGAACACATTATCTGGGTTTTAGAGAGGAGACTGATACAGGAGTTCGAAGTGGTACCTGGGGAGAGATGGGGTTCTCAAGTATCCTGCTTGCTCAGAGCCTGGACCAAGGGAGGGAGATCTTATGAGATGGGAGTCAACCCTCTTGCTACGTATATACGTACCATTTTCAAGTACAGTTTTCAAGTTCCATCTCTCCGATCACTCTACTTCCTGCTGCAGGCACATACTCTATTTTGTCTCCTCTCAGGTGCGCATGTGTGTGTGTGTGTGCGCGCGCGTGCGCGCACGCGCCTGTGCCATATATGTCTCCACGTACAGGCATTTGCTCACATGTGTGCACCAGGCAGGGCTGCCCATCCCCAACAAAGTCACACAGACACCATACCTCCCCATATGTGGTCACACAGACAGGACACACACACACAGTCAGAAAGAGAAAACATCCAATATAGCATTGTTCATTTCAGTTTTCCATTTACAAAATCCAATGGTGAATCCAGGCAGTTAGAAAAAAGAAATGGAGGAAAACCCTCCTGCATGTTCCCTATCTACCCCCACCCCTGTCGTCCCCCCATCCCACCCCCTGGGAAAGGCACCCCCATCACCATCACTGAGAGAATAGGTACCCCCGCCAACCCCAGCCTCTCAGCCACTCTGGCCTGCCTTTCCAGGGCCACTCCACAGCCAGGCTCATTAATGCCTAGAGTGCCTTCCCCATTGCCCTTGGGTCAAGGCTTGCCCAGTTCTGGGGCTGTCTTGGGGTAGGGAGGGAGCTTGGGACAAGGGCTTCTACGGGGAAGGGAAAGGGGGTAAATACAGATCTCCTCCTCCCTCAGGAAATGAGAGGGGGACAGAGAACCTGGGCAAGACCAGGCAAAGAAATGCCAACTTGGCTCACCTGTCCAAAAGAACCAGTCTTGATGTGAGCCCGGAGTGGACTACGCCCTGGGAAGGAAGCTTGGGATCTCCCACTGGGGAATCTGGCTGCAGGCTGCTCCACTTGGGGGTGGAAGTTATGGTGGAGGAAGGAAAGGGGGAGGGCTGTTCAGGGTAAAGAAGTTGGGGGCTGAGGGTCCAGGCAGCCAAGGGCTACCACAGAGGAGCTTGAGGCCCCTGAGGCTTGACGGGGGCAAAAGAGGTCAGAGAGGAATGGACTCAAGTCCATAGTGCCTTGGAGCTTATACCACCATAATTTACCAAGTCCCTCAAAGAATTTTCATCTTTAGGAGAGCAGCATGAACTCAGGAGACAATTCTGGATTGAATTCCTCTCTGACCACAGGCTTTGAGATCCAGCCACTCTGGGGAGGTGAACTTTCTCCCTACACTTCCCTGGGCTGATGGAGGGAGGGTGCTGCTCCTAACTGCATGGCACCCACATCAACTCCAGTGGGGTTGAAGTGGATTTCCATCCTCAGGAAGAAGAGGTGGGAGACAGGGATCCAGGAGGCAGCTGGATTCGAGAGGATGCAGCCAAGCTGGGGTCTCTTCAGCGCAAGGTGTGTAGCTCACATCTTGCTCTTCACCTAACTTGAGCCCATCCCAGAGGCCCATCTCCCTTCCCTCCTGGCTTCTCAAACAGATGCTCAAGAAACACTTGGGAGGTCTGGACATGGTGGGGAGGGAGAGGAGACCGGGCTTGGGATCAGGGTTAGCCTAAAACAACATTGCACACAACATAGCAATTAAACATTCCTTGCTCCCTGGGGACCCAGCACCCCCTTCAGTCCTTCTTGTCAGCAGAGCAATTTCTCCCTAAACATCCAGGCCTTGCTAAAGGACTTGAAAGAGGGAGGGTGCGTGGGAGCAGAGGGGACAGTAAGAGCTCTGGAAATCTATTTTACAGGACAAATTTCCCCCTTCTGGACAATGTCAGAGGAGAGACATTAAAGCAAGAAAGCCTGTCTCAGCTTTTAGTAGAAAAATCTGCATTTTCAGTTGTTGTTGTTTTTTTTTTCTGAATTGAGAGAGAGAGAGAGAAAAGAGAGAGTGAGAGAGAGAGAGAGAGAGAAGGAGAGAGATTGTATAAGTGGAGAAGGAGGCAGTGGAGACAGGCCTCACAGGACTAGAGATGCCTCTTTCCCAGTCCCCACCCAGTCCCCAACACTGGGGAGGTATTGGCAAAGGTGCCTACATTCCGAGTGGTTCAAGGGGCTGGGGCTGGAGCTCAGAAAGAAAGGCTCCTGTATGGGGTCCCATCTCTCCCCTTCTGTTGGCCGCATCGCTGTGGCCATGACCTTCTGCCTGCCTGTCTGCCTACCAGCCTGCTTCACATGACACAGTAGGGTTCTCTAGGAGCCGGGGCACCTCCTGTGCCCCAGCAGGGGGCGTGAGTCCTCAGGCACTTCTTGAGGTCCTTGTTGAGCAGGAAGCAGACGATGGGGTTGACGGCAGCCTGGGCGAAGCTCATCCAAACAGCAGTGGCCAGGTAACGGTGGGGCACGGCGCAGGCTTTCACAAACACTCGCCAGTAGCAGGCCACAATGTAGGGTGACCAGAGGAGCAGGAAGAGCAGTGTGATCGCGTAGAACATACGGCCCAGCTGCTTTTCACCCTTGACCTCGTCCATGCCCAGCAGCCGCCGGCTGGCTGCATGCCCATTCTGCCGGATACCCAGCAGGGTTGGTGGCATGGGCCCACGGCCAAAGCCGGCGATCCAGTTGGCAGCAGCCTGGCCGGTGGCACCAGGACCATGGAATGTCCAGTTCTGGCTGATGGCTGGCACCATCTGAACGGGCTTCATCTTGCGGTGACGATACTCAAATAGGAGCAGCTTGCCATAGACAGCATGTGTGGCTGCCATGAGCACAGCCAACATAAGCATGAAGCCCAGCGTGTCATTGGCCTTGAAGTAGCGATGCTCAAAGATGCACTGGTCCTCCTCACGGATAAACTTGTAGGTGCCCACGTCGAAGACAGGTGGGAAGGCCATGGCCACAGACAGGGTCCAGGCCATGCAGATGACAGCTGCACATGTCCAGAGTGTCATGCGCTTGGCGTAGAAGCGGTGGTGGGCAATGGCCATGTAGCGGGTGACGCTGATGCAGAACAGCATGAAGGCCGCGTGGAAGCAAAAGAGCACGGCCATAAAGGCCACAATCTTGCAGCTGAGTGCACTGAAGGTCCACGAGGAGCCGTGGCGCACAGAAGCTAGCACAAAGGGGAAGCAGACGGCAGAGCGTATGCCGTCGGCCAGGCACAGGTCCAGCAAAAAGTAGTAAGGAGCCTTGTGTAGAGCACGCTCCTTGAGCACCAGCAGGGACAAGATGGCGTTGCCCGCCAGGCTCACGCACATGATCAGTCCCAGCAGCACCAGCTTCACGTAAGCCGATGCTGATGGTGGAGACAGTGCGCCGCTCACCTCCTCGGGCTCTCCAGTGGTGTTGGCCATACTGAGGGGCAGAGGCTGCTCCCAACCCTATGGGGTCAGCCAGTCCGGTACTCGATGGGCACCGGGGGACTCCATCAGTTGTCCTGCTGGGCTGCACCTGCAAGTGAGGATAATGGGAGAGACACAGACACAGAGAGACAGAGATTTGAGGGCAGGAGGGAGACAGAGAGAAAAATACCCATAGACAGAGACAGAGTGAGAAACGACAGAACAAAGAGATAGAAAATGGATACAAATTGAGACAGAAATGGAAGGGATAAGAAAGAATGAGAAGAGATAAGGAGACAGAACCAGAGAGACAAGAAGAGGGGGAAAGAAGGAGGGAGGAAAGAGAGGGAGGGAGAAAGAGAAACACAAGAAAGAGATAGCGAGAAACAGGTGGAAAGGAAAGGTGAGGAAGAAACAGAAAGGGCAGTGTTAGTGTATCTACGGCGGCCTCCCCACTTACTCCCCGGCTGGTGTCAGGCCCTGCCCCTGGCCCACTGCTGCTCCTCCTCCCTCCTTGCTGGTGAGGGAGCCTTGTCTCTCTGGATGTCCTCAGTTACCTGTTTCCTCCAATGGTGGGTCTGTGGAATAGGGATGTTGGTGTGGTTCTTCTCTCCCTTTGCAAAGCCCAAAGTTGTGTTCTTCAAACTTTTTAAACTGCCAGCCATAGTAAGAAATACATTTTATATCACAACCTGGTACACATATGTATGTGGGCATATAGCTGAAACAAAACTTTCACAACACAGTACATATCCTATGTGTAATGTATTTTATTAGTGTCTATTCTATTTCATGGTTTGGGGGGTTACTGCTGGTAGCCACTCATTGGTTTCTTTATTCATTATCAAGAATATGCTTATTAGCATGCTGGAGGAACAGTGGAAAGACCAATGTGATTGGAACAGGGAAGGTGAGGGAGACAGTGGAAGGTGAGTTCATAGACGGGTCCAGGGCCAGACTGTGTAGGGCTGTGGGCCATGACAAGGACTTGGGTTCTTACTTTAAGTGAGGTGGGGAGTATGGGTGAATATAAAGATGTAGATATGCTTGTGTGTATTCATTTGTTGAAAAACTATCTGAGCATCTACTGTGTGCCAAGCACTAGTGATACAGCCGTGAAGTAGACAAAGATCTTTGCCTTTGTGAAGCTGACATTCTAGATAATAAAGATACATAGGTGAAGTATAGTAAGTCAGATGATGATAAATTCCTACAAATAAAAATTAAGGAGGGACGGGAGCTAGGAAGTGCTAGGGGTGAGAGAAGTACAGTTTCAGATGAGGTGGACAGGGAAGGCTTCATGGAGGAGATGTCCTCCAAGAAAAGACATGAAGGAGTTGAGAGAGCGAGCCATGTGGATATCCTGCGGAAGAGAAGACCAGGCAGAGGGAACAGCCAGAACAAAGGCCTCGAGGTGGGACTGCACGTGGTGCATTGGAGGAAGAGCAAGGAGGTGGGTGGAACAAAGTGTGTGAGGGGAAAGTGGTGGGAGGTGAGGTTAGCAAGGTGTTGAGGCTGGATCACATAGGCCATGGTGAGAAGGAAAGAAGGAGGGAGGAGAGGGAGGGAGGGAGACAGACTTTCACTTTGGGAAAGATGGGAGCTGTGTGAGGGTTTTGAACACAGGCAAGATGTGACATGACCCAGGACTGAATGAGATCCTGCTTGCTGCTGTAAGAAGCACAGACCATGTGAGGCAAAGGTGAAAGAAGGGAGACTACTTAAGAGACTCCTGCAGCAATCCAGGGGAGGAATAATAGCAGCCCCATGCTCCTTACCCTGCTTCATTTCTCTTCCTATAATTTCTCTCTTCTAATGCACTACATAATTTACTCTTTTTTTTTTGTCCGGGGGGGGGGCTGCACCTGCTCCTATGGAAGTTCCCCAGGCCAGGGATCAAATCTGAGCCACAGCTGTGACCTACACCAACAGCTGTGGCAATGCTGGATCCTTAACCCACTGCACCACAGTGGGAATGCCATGAATTACTTTTTAAATAGTTGTTTTTATTTATTTTCATTGACATGTAGTTGCAGTACAATATCCTATAAGTTACAGTTGTACAATATAGTGATAACACAATTTTTAAAGGTTATACTCCATTTACAGTTTTTATAAGATATACTTTTAAATTGTGGTTTATTTCTTTTTCTTTCTTTCTTTTTTTTTTTTTTTTGGTCTTTTTTCCTTTTTTTAGGGCCACTTCCCATGGCATGTGGAGGCTGCCAGGCTAGGGGTCTAATCGGAGCTGTGGCCGCCGGCCTATGCCAGAGCCACAGCAACATGGGATCCGAGCCGCTTCTGTGACCTACACCACAGCTCACAGCAACGCTGGATCCTTAACCCACTGAGCAAGGCCAGGGATCGAACCCACAACCTCATGGTTCCTAGTCAGATTTGTTAACCACAGTGCCACGACGGGAACTCCGTGGTTTATTTCTTGACTCTCCCTATCAGAAGGAAAGCTCCACAAGGGAGGGGATTATTGACTCCCACACTCTCCTCTAGAAGAGCAGTGCACAGCCCATGGCAGGCCTCAGTCAAAAGCTGACAAATCAATTGCTTGAGGGACTAGGTGGGCTGGTGGCTCAGGGAGGGCTGCCAGGAGGCGTTCAGGTAGGACTGCTGAGAAAGTAGTCTGGGCACCAATCACAAGAACTGAAATTGAAACTGTGATTAAAAAACTAAAAAATTTCCAACAAACAAAAGTCCAGGACAAGATGGCTTCACAGGTGAATTCTATCAAACATTTAGAGAAGAGCTGATACCTATCCTTCTGAAACTATTTCAGAAAATTGAAGAGGGAGGGATGCTCCCAAACTCATTCTATGAGGCCACCATCACCTTGATACCAAAACCAGACAATGATACCACAACAAAAGAAAACTACGGGCCAATTTCACTGATGAACATCGATGCAAAAATCCTCAGCAAAATACTAGCCAACTGCATCCAACAATACATTAAAAGGATTGTACATCAGGATCAAGTGGGATTTATCCCAGGGATGCAAGGGTTCTTCAATATCTGCAAATCCATCAGTGTGATACATCACATTGACAAACTGAAGAATAAAAACCATATGATCCTCTCAATAGATGCAGAAAAAGCCTTTGACAAAATCCAACACCCATTTCTGATAAAAACCCTTCAGAAAGTGGGCATAGAGGGAACCTACCTCAACATAATAAAGGCCATATATGACAAACCCAGAGCTAACATCATTCTCAATGGTGAAAAGCTGAAAGCATTCCCACTGAGATCAGGAACAAGACAAGGATGTCTGCTCTTGCCACTACTCTTCAACATAAATTTGGAAGTCCTAGCCACAGCAATCGGAGAAATAAAAGAGATAAAAGGAATCCAAATTGGAAAGGGAGAAGTCAAACTATCACTATTTGCAGACGACATGATACTATACCTAGAGAATCCTAAAGACTCTACTGGAAAACTGTTAGAACTCATCCATGAATTTGGCAAAGTTGCAGGATACAAAATTAATACACACAAATCGACAGCATTTCTATACACTAACCATGAAAGAGCTGAAAGAGAAATTAGGGAAGCAATCCCGTTTACCACCGCATCCAAAAGAATAAAATACTTAGGAGTAAATCTACCTAAAGAGACAAAAGACCTGTACTCTAAAAACTATAAGACACTGATGAAAGAAATCAAAGAAGACAAAAATAGATGGAAAGACATACCATGCTCTTGGATTGGAAGAGTCAATATTATCAAAATGAATATACTACCCAAGGCAATCTATAGATTCAATGCAATCCCTATCAAATCACCAAGCACATTTTTCACAGAAATCGAACAAAATAAAGTTTGTTTGGAGGCACAAAAGACCCAGAATAGCCAAAGACATCCTGAAAAAGAAAAATGGAGCTGGAGGAATCAGGCTCCCTGACTTCAGACTCTACTACAAAGCAACAGTCATCAAAACCATGTGGTACTGGCACAAAGACAGACATATAGATCCGCAGAACAGGATAGGAAGCCCAGAATTCAACCCACACACCTACAGCCAACTCATCTATGACAAAGGAGGCAAGGATATACAATGGAGAAAGGACAGCCTGTTCAATAAGTGGTGCTTGGAAAACTGGACAGCCACATGGAAAAGAATGAAATTAGAACACTCCCTAACACCATACACAAAAATAAGCTCCAAATGGATTAAAGACCTAGATAAAAGACCGGACATTATAAGACTCTTAGAGGAAAACAGAGGCCAAACACTCTCGGACATAAATGACAGCAACTTCTTCTCAGATCCACCTCTTAGAGTAATGACAGTAAAAACAAAAATAAACAAATGGGACTTAATTAAACTTAAAAGTTTCTGCACAGCAAAGGAAACCATAAACAAAACGAAAAGACAACCCACAGAATGGGAGAAAATCTTTGCAAATGAACTGACTGACAAGGGATTAATCTCCAAAATTTATAAACACCTTCTGCAGCTCAATACCAAAAAAACAAACAGCCCCATCAAAAAATGGGCAGAAGATCTAAACAGACAATTCTCCAAAGAAGACATATGGATGGCCAAAAAACACATGAAAAGATGTTCAACATCACTCATCATTAGAGAAATGCACATCAAAACCACTCTGAGGAGTTCCCGTCGTGGCGCAGTGGTTAACGAATCCGACTAGGAACCATGAGGTTGCGGGTTCGGTCCCTGCCCTTGCTCAGTGGGTTAACGATCCGGCGTTGCCGTGAGCTGTGGTGTAGGTTGTAGACGCGGCTCGGATCCCGCGTTGCTGTGGCTCTGGCGTAGGCCGGTGGCTACAGCTCCGATTCAACCCCTAGCCTGGGAACCTCCATATGCCGCGGGAGCGGCCCAAGAAATAGCAACAACAACAACAAAAAAGACAAAAGACAAAAACAAACAAACAAAAAAAAACCACTCTGAGGTGCCACCTTACACCAGCCAGAATGGCCATCCTCAAAAAGTCTACAAACAGTAAGTGCTGGAGAGGGTGTGAAGAAAAAGGAACCCCAGTACACTGTTGGTGGGATTGTAAATTGGTGCAACCACTGTGGAAAGCAGTATGGAGATTCCTCAGAAAATTAAAAATAGAACTACCATTTGATCCAGCAATCCCACTCCTGGGCATCTCTCCAGAGAAAACCATGACTAGAAAAGACACATGTACTCCAATGTTCATTGCAGCACTATTTGCAATAGCCAAGACATGGAAATAACCTAAATGCCCATCGACAGAGGAGTGGATCAAGAAGATGTGGTACATAAACACAATGGAATATTACTCAGCCATTAAAAGGAACGAAATACTGGCATTTTTAGCAACATGGGTGGACCTAGAAATTATCATGCTAAGTGAAGTCAGTCATACAATGAGACACCAACATCAAGTGCTTTCACTGACATGTGGAATATGAAAAAAGGACAGAATGAACTTCTTTGCAGAACAGATACTGACTCACAGACTTTGAAAAACTTATGGTTTCCAAAGGAGACAATTTGGGGGGTGGGGGGATGCGCTGGGGTTGTGGGATGGAAATCCTATAAAACTGGATTGTGATGATCATTGTTCAACTATAAATGTAATAAATTCATTGAGTAATAAAAAACAAACAAAAAGAAAGTAGTCTGGGCAGTGCATGAATGGAAGGGCACAGGCAAAACTTGGCAGGCAGCAGGAGATCTCCTAGTGTATGCTGGCTGGGGTAGGGGGTGTGGGGTGGGGGATAGCTGACTTATCAGGTAGCAGGGAAGGTTCCTGAGTAGAGGCAGCAAGGCAGAAGCTGGAGAAGCTCAGATCTCCTGTTGGGGACTCGTGGTTGCCAAGGTGGAGGGGGAGGGAGTGGGGTGGCTTGGGAATTTGGGGTTAATAGATGCAAACTATTGTCTTTGGAATGTATTAGCAATGAGATCCTGCTGTGTAGCACTGGGAACTATATCTAGTCACTTGTGATGGAGTATGATAATGTGAGAAAAAAGAATGTATACATGTATGTTTAACAAGGTCACTTTGCGGTACAGTAGAAAATTGACAGAACACTGGAAACCAGCTATGATGGAAAAAACAAAAATCATTATAAAATAAAAAAAAGAACTCCTGTTGGGGCTGCTATGGGCTTGAGGGTGGGGGAGGTGGGGCTTATGTGGATGTCTTTCTACCTCTTCCCAGGAAAATGGCTCCCCTCTCTACTGTTTCCCAACTCAGTCCAACCTGGCCTGCCACAGCCACCTGGGGCGAGGCTTTTTTGATGGTACCCTTAAGTCTCAGAGTCGATGCCCCGGGGGTCAAGAGAAGGTGCTAGGGCGAGGGCTTGGGAGAAGAAGAGTTGGGGGGCCCCTTCGGCCCCTCAAACTGCTACAGAACTGTGGACCAGCCGATAGCTGGCTGTGTTTTACACATGCACATACACATATACACTCAGCCTTGAGGAGAGGCAGGGGAAGGGATAGAGACAGAGACTGAATGTAAGAGAGAGTCAGAGGGACACATGAGTGACAGAGGAGAGAGGAGAAAGAGAGACAGAGACATAGGAGGGAGGGTGGGAAGGGGTGGGAAAAATAAGCAGAGAAAGGAGAGAGCCTTACACAGAGAGGAGATAGAAATAGAGACAGAAAGAGGATGAAGAAAGTGAGAAAAAGAGAGACAAGCCACATGCACACAGAAAGAAACAGAAATAGAGGCAGAAAGGGAAAAAATAGAGACGGAGAGAGAGAGATAGAAAAAAAATAGAGCGAGATGGAGAGAGGAAAGCGAGAAGGGAGACAGAGACATAGAAGGAGAGGGCTACTGCCAAGAAAGAGAGACATATAGAGAAACAGAGAGAGAGGGACAGGGACAGAGAGACATATATAGAGAGGGGATAGAAACAGAGCAGAAATAAAGATGGAGACAGAGAGAGGGAGATACAGAGAGACACTAAGACTGAGAAGGTGGGTGATGTGTAGCCCAGAGTCTCAGCAAAAACAAAAACAAACACTAAAACAAAACACACAAACCAATAGCAGCAAGCAAACAAAACCCTGATGTTGCCTGGAAAGCTGAGGAGCCCGGGACCATCTGAAGCTAAGGCTGTGTGTGCATACACGTAACATGCACACACCTGCTTGTGCCCCAGATGCCCTTAGAGAAGCACAGACACCTAGGGACACACTCATAGACGCTTAGGCTTCTGCTATGGAGATCCACAGACAGCAACCGGTTCACGCATAGGGACACTGGCATGCAGCCGCGCACGCACACACGCAGTCTACCATACATGTCGCCTCATTCACACAGGCACAGTGTACCCTGCTTAAACGCCAGAGCTCTGTCCTCAACAAAGCCATTACTGCCCCCTAGGGGTCATCTTGGAAAGCTGTAGGAGTCGTTTTGGTTGCCATGGTGCTGGGTGTGTCCTTCTAACATCCAGGGGTCCTCCGCAAGGATGCTGGCCAGCATCTATGGGACAGTCCCACACAGGCAACCTATGTCTTGCATCCCATAGGATTTTGGATCTGTAATGAGCTGAACCTAGAATCTAACTCTATTTCACAAACACAGTTGTTCCCTTGATTTAATATACCCTGAATTATCCAGAAATGTGGCTGTCATGAACACCCAGAGACTGTACTTTGTTTTGTGGAGCACTTTCCTTGAGTTGTTCACTATTTCACAAAATCTCACCCTTAGGCCTTTGCCTGTCATTTTCCTGCACTTCATGCAACAGAGAGCTTCTGATTTTTCCCCTTCTCCTAAATCCCTGTTTACTTGTTATCAGACATTACAAGCCTCTGATTCACTGTATCTCCTGGGGAGTGCCATGCCCAAGTATTTCCATATTGAAATACAAACTATTTTCTTATAAATCACTTTTATTTCTTATTTATTTGTATTAGAGTTAATATAATATGGATATTATATAAAATACTATATGGATTTTCTTTTGAAATTATATATGCAGAGAGATTATATTATCTAAGAAATTCGTGTCCAGACAGTAAAAAGGTGTTGGAAAATATGTTACATAAAAGAGGGTGTTGGGTATGAGAGGGCTGAGAATTGCTCTTATGTACAGACACACTTCGACATACACAGACACATAATGTGCAATGGCCCACAAACCCACAATTTTAACTCCTCTAACACATACACAAACACAAACTCTCAAATACTGACAGATGCACACAGGCTAATCTATTCACTGTCACTTTCATATAGACTCATACATATTCTTTGTCCCAATATACCCGATTATTCAAATCCTCTCACATATTCAAACTCTTGCAACACAGGTATGTAAACAGTGTCATACCCATATCATCACATATACAAACACTGTTACACACATTAACAATCAGATTCAGGGAGTTCCCTCTGCGGTGCAGTGGGTTAAGAATCCTACTGCATTGGCTCAGGTCACTGCAAAGGTGCAGGTTCAATCCCCTGCCTGGCACAGTGGGTTAAAGGATCTGGTGTTGCCACAACTGTGGCATAGGTCTCAGCTGATGCTTGGCCCAGAAACTTCCATAAGCCACAGGTGCAGCCATAAAATTTAAAAAAAATCAGATTCAGTCACTTACATACACCAGCATGCTCACATGCGCTTGAACCTTGCCACAAAAATATACACACAAACACACACGTATGCACACACAGACAGAATGCTGACACAGAAAAAGTAGACAAGTAAAAAATTGCTCACGTACATACACATACACACTCTAACACACAGAAACCAACTGATCCAAAACCTCTCACCTACATTAGGCACACTCACCAACGCAAGTGTATACGTCCTATAGCACATGTACAAAAGATGCCCATAAGTGTACATACTTGTGCAGTGGAGTAGACTAGCTCTAACACACATGAACACACACCCCTTAAAAATATGCAAGCACAAGCAAACTGAAAGAGAAAAGCCATATACAGTATATACACACTCGCACACAGAAACTTGCCTACAACTCACAGATACACTTATTTGACATACACATCCTACATACACGTATATACCCAGAGACAAACCCATGCAGGTGCACCAAGAGCCAATTCCTGAACCCAGGTAGAAATATTTGCAGAGCTGCCCAGCTGGTGGGCACCTGCCAAAGCAAGAGGTTGGAGCAACAGGGAGGTCAAGGGGGCTATGTGAGAAGGAAGGTTGTAAGGGAGGCTTGCTTCCTGTCAAAACACCCCAGATAGTCAGATTGTTACTTTGATTGCTACTCATTGTTCATTATTGCGAGGTTCTTGGTTTTGACCATTCGTGCGCAAGTTTTGGTTTTCTCTTAAAATGATCTAATTCTTATTTTACCACATTTTTTCCCTACAAAAATAGAAGGACTGCATGACTGTTGATGTTATTACTATTCTATAGTATCAGGTGTTCCTAAAGAGAATATAACTTTTGTTAATTTCCTTAATTCCTGATTCTTTATTTTAAAAAAGTTTTCTTCTAGAACATTTCAAACATAAAAAATATAGAAAGAATCCTGGAATGAACCTCATTGCACCCATCACCCAGGTTCACCAATGATCAACACATAGGGTCTTGTTTTACCTATAACCTCACCCACTTCCCCCACTTTCAGAATATTCTTAAGCATATCTACTATGCTATTTCATTCATAAGCATTTCAAGAAGTCTGTCTGTTTCTCTCTTTTTCTCTTTCTTTCTTTCTTTCTTTCTTTCTTTCTTTCTTTTTTCTTTCTTTCACTGCACCTGTGGCAAGAGGAGGTTCCTGGGCCAGGGATCTAATACAAAGCAGTGACCTAAGCCACAGCAATGACAACACCAGACCCTTAATCCACTGTGCCACAAGGGAACTCCTTCAGAAACTAGTTCTAAAAGGTAAAGACTATTTTTTTTTTTGTATTTTCTTGGGCTGCACCCGCAGCATATGGAGGTTCCCAGGCTAGGGGTCGAATCGGAGCTGTAGCCACTGGCCTACACCACAGCCACAGAAACGCCAGATCCAAGCCGCATCTGTGACCTACACCACAGCTCACGGCAATGCCAGATCCTTAAACCACTGAGCGAGGCCAGGGGAGGCCAGGGATCCAACCCGCTACCTCATGGTTCCTAGTTGGATTTGTTAACCACTCAGCCACGACGGGAACTCCTGGACTCTTAAATACAACATTTTTATTGTTTATTTGCTTATTTATTGATTTACCTGCTACTGGCTTTTAATATTTAAAATTAGGCAAATCTGATTCTTGGTGGGATTTCATAATTAACTTCATAATTAATTACTATCTTTTGTTTTTAGGTTAAAATATTTGTTAGTAAATGAGTGCAGCCTGACTATAGTTGAATTGAACTACCCATTAAAGGGAAATCTAGGGGAGTTCCCATTGCGGCTCAGCAGTAACAAACCCGACTAGGATCCATGGGGACACGAGTTTGATCCCTGACCTCGCTTAGCAGGTTAAGGATCCGGCGTTGTGGTGAGCTGCAGTGCAGGTTGCAGACATGGCTCAGATCTGGCGTTGCTGTGGCTGTGGTGTAGGCCGGTAGCTGTAGCTCCGATTCGACCCCTAGGCCTTTCTGACTTTGTCTCAGAGTGCTGCTTTAAAATACAAAACACCTAAAATTTGCTTTTTGAAAAAAAAAATAGTTTTCAGAAGTCACAAAGGTTTGCCGACCCCTTCAATACTTTATATTCAAGTAGATTTAATTAAGATACTTCTTTTCCCATCAAATTGGATTTTTTGATTAAAGCTAGAAAATCAGGAGACTCATGAGACAAACTTAGTAGGTCTGCCCTCCAAAATAATCCAGGATATCCCTAATTTAAGCAATTTAATGAGAATTGTCTCAAATTTGGACTCAGGTGCCCAGTTAGCCCTTTTATCCTAAATGTCCAATTTGTGTGAAAAAGTTATCCAAAGCAGCCTTCCTAGTAGGCTATGGTGATCAACAGAACACAAAACACTTTATCACACAGAGAGAGATTTGGACTTTTGGAAGCATCTGGAAGAGCAAATGAAGAGTTCCTACTGTGGCACAATGGGTTAAGAACCTGACTGCAGAGGCTTGGATGGCTACAGAGGTGCGGGTTTGATCCCCGGCCCGGTGCAGTGGGTTAAAGGAGCCGACATTGCCACAGGTGTGGCTCAGGTCACAGCTGTTGCTTGGATTCATTTCCCGGCCTGGGAACTCCATTTGCTGTGGGTGAGGCCTTGAAAGAAAGGAAGGAAAGAAGGAAGGAAGGAAGGAAGGAAGGAAGGAAGGAGGGAAGGAACTGGGCTCTTTGATGAGATGAGTTAGAACATTCATAGATGGAGTTCAACGAGCTAGTGACAGGGTTATACAATGAACAAGTAAAGCTAAGATGCCTGCCCAGTAGAATCTCATATGTTAGCAGTCTGCCGGTAAATTATCCACGCTATATTTGAGACCAACGAGGTAAAAAAAATAGGAAAGGGCCCACTTTCAGTTCTTGCTATTAGGAGACACACTGATGACAGATCAAAGGACATCAACCCAGAAGACTGTTGAATTAAAAGGGTTTTCATTTTATTTTGATGTAACTCCGGATGTTGATTAACTGTGCTCGGTTCATAGAACTAGTCAAAAAGCCTGAAGAGAAAAGCCAGAAACACCAAAATAAACTAAGATTGAAATATTCAAAGTGATACATAAATATTTAGAAATACCGTGGAAACTCTGCATAAGTCTGTGGACTGATGCTGCTGTTGTGATGGCAAAGAAGTATACAGCTGGAATTTGTTCTGAAAATGCTGAGAGTCATTCACTGAGGCGCCTTCACCTATAAAAGTTTGCCTGAAGGTCTAACTTCCACAGTAAATGGTGCCAGGTGAATTTTATAAGATCCAAGGCACTACCCACCCAACTTGTCAGCTTTCTGTGAAGCACTGGAATTAGTCCACCCTTCTCTATTGTTTTAAACCTAAGTGTGTAAGGATTTCATAAAGGATTTATGAGCTAAAAGAGAGATCTCAACATTCCTTTGTGAATGATTCTCATTTTGCAGATTTGATGCTTACTGGCTTCAACAAATGGCTCTTTGAGTACATGAAAAAATTACATCAAAAATTTAAGACACTCAAAGATACATGAAAGTATACCAACAACATTTATGGATTTAAAGTCAAGCTTCAACTTAGAAGAGGTTAGGTCAAGAATGGTTCCCTGGATGACGTTTAGTTAGTGTTATAAGAAGACTTAGTAGGATGAATAGAACAAGGTATACTTGGGGGGAAACTTCATCATTATTTTTAAATACTCAAAATGAAAATTTCCTGTTGGATTCAAAATTTATGAGCATTTGTTAAAAGAAATTTCAACAACAAATTTGATTGAAAGAAAAGAAAGAGGTGTTAGATTTAAATGCGATCTCCCGCTGTATAGCACAGGGAACTCTATCTAGTCACCTGTGATGGAATGTGATGGAGGATAATATGAGAAAAAGAATGTATATATATGTATCACTGGGTCACTTTGCTGTAGAGCAGAAATTCACAGAACATTGTAAATCAACTATAATGGAAAAAAATTAAAATCTTGAAGGATCTCGACTTCAAAACACAAAATTCAAACACTAAGGATTATCCAAGTTCTGATTATTGATGAGAAAGGAGTTTTAATCAATAAAAAAAAATAACCTCTGACCATTTGCTACCACTTACTTATGCAAGAAGTTTCCTGTTGATGGTGACTTCCTCTTGGAAGAAGAGATCTTGTAGCTATTCCGGACATAAAACTTGGGTCTCTGCCTGGCGTGGCAAGAACAAGTGAGTTATAAAAGGGAGGTAGAAAAGGGAGGCAAGAACAAGCAGTTAGTTGTTCCATTTCTTAAGAAATGTTGGTATGGTGTGAAAGCATCAGCCATATTCAACATTAGAAACTGCACCTGATGCTTCAGAGAAACCAAAATGGTACCTGATGACCCCAAAGCTCATGATTTTAAGGGAAGCTTTGCTGACCTGTAGAACCATGCTGCTACATTTCATACATTCAAACTAATTACAAGAACACTAGGGCAAAGTACCCTAAACAACCTCCATGGAATGGGTCTTACCATCAACAACATGCCTTTCAATATCAAGAAGAGGCAGGCCACGTGGAAGTTTATATCTGTGTCAAAAGTACTGGAGTTCCCGTCGTGGCGCAGTGGTTAACGAATCCGACTAGGAACCATGAGGTTGCGGGTTCGGTCCCTGCCCTTGCTCAGTGGGTTAACGATCCGGCGTTGCCGTGAGCTGTGGTGTAGGTTGCAGACACGGCTCGGATCCCGAGTTGCTGTGGCTCTGGCATAGGCCGGTGGCTACAGCTCCGATTCAACCCCTAGCCTGGGAACCTCCATATGCCGAGGGAGCGGCCCAAGAAATAGCAACAACAACAACAACAACAACAAAGACAAAAGACAAAAGACAAAAAAAAAAAAAAGTACCAGTTGACAGACGAATGGATTAAGAAGATGTGATATAATGAATAAAAGGAATGAAATAATGCCATTTGCAGCAACATCGATGAAACTAGAGAGTCTCATATTAAGTAAGTCAGAAAGAGAAAGACAAATATCATATGATATCACTTATGGAATCTAAAATATAGCACGAATGAACCTATCTAGAAAACAGAAACAGATTAGTAGACATAGCGTATCTGTGAATTCAGTGTTTATCCAGTCTCTTGGGGTAGACCATGATAGAAGATCATACAAGAAAGAGAATGTATATATATGTATGACTGGGCCACCTTGCTGTACAGCAGAAATTGACACAACATTGTAAATTAACTATAATCATTTTTTTAAAAGGGCCATCTGGTGGGCAAGGGAAAAAAAGTACTGATGGTTATTTGCTTAATTTGTTTTGTTTTTTTTTTTTTTACCAGGAAACATACTAACTTGATATAAAGGATCTAAAGCACCAAGTGACTTACCAAATCGTGATGAAAGTGACCATAAAATAAATCAAGACAGTTAAGACCAAAGGCTCAGAAGAAGTGGGCATGACATTGACAACTACAAATTTGTATGCATGAATTAAAAAGTGAGCTCAAGTGTGCTATGAAAAAAAATAGGAAAAGATTTCATTTGAAAGTCACATACAAATTCAATATTTAATAACTCTCCTAAAACTTGGCATTTTTGTTTTTCTTATCATAATTTCTATAATATAACAAATATATAAGGCATTTTTTTCACTAAACTCCAATACCCCTAAATCTTCTTAAGTTTACTCCAGTGTACCATACAAATATTTCACCTCTGTGTGCCTAACACATTCATATGTAGTCATATTATGTAGACACTTGCACACCCGAACAGATATGAGCACACAAGCATATGTGTACATGGAGATATGAATGTGCATTTCACATCCACATTTACCCCAGCTGATGAGTGCAATCAGGTCCTCACACACACACACCTCCCCTTTTACACATAAAGAGTTAGGCCTGTGTGTAGATATTCACCTACCAGCAAATCATATAAATACAACATACACATATATAACCACCCTTCTATAGAAATACAGGCCTAGGCACTGACACATTCACCATTCACATGGGCACATGCATACACACACACCTACAAGCCAAACCATATGGACCTATATGCTTTCAGACACAGTCATGCATGACTGAAAGAACTAAAATTCAGATGCAGAGCAAGTCCTGTACATATCCTACAGATCCAGGTCCTTACCCACCCCAGGCTCTTACGCTAAGAGATTAAAGCCTACTATCTTATACAGACGCTGCCCTGGCACAGGTACATATGCACACAGTACAGACATGCTCCCATATACAGGCACATTGCTCAGGCTCACTGCCATACACACAGAGGCAGGCAGGCATGTGGAGCAATGCAGATTCACACATACACACCCACATAGCCACCACTGCTTATTAATGCGGACACATTCATTCACATCTACACATGCATGCACATGACACAGATACATACATCCTAGTACATGGCCATATAGGCATAAATCCTTTACACACACACACACACACACACACACACACACATGTCCACCCACATCATCACATATAAACCTGAATATCTTACATTTACAGACATTCACAGCACACACCCATTTACATCCTGACCACTACAAACCAGTTTACATATTCAGATAAAAACACACTGCCCCTACCACAGGTATAGGTATATGCACTCATACGCTCAGATGTGTGTATGCTGGGAAACATACACATAAGGCCAAACCCCCTCCATCAACCTCCTAGACCCACACTTCCATTCTCATACACCCATGGTTTTAGATACAAACCGGGGCACGTATGAGTACAAACCCACTTTTATGTAGAAACACACTCTCACATACACACGGGATCTGCTCATTTTCTCACAAATACACATGGATACTGATAATGTGGCAAGTGTGTACATAGGAATTACTCTATTTACATTTGCAGACAGATACACACTGTCACCTACACATAGGTGCATGTGACAATTTTAGTACTGGGTAACATCTTACATGACACAGAGGACTCAGTATGTACCAGGCACTGTCCAAAGCACTTTTTGCATACTAACTCATCCAATCCTCACCCAGTGAAATATTAGTATTATTACCCAACTTTACAAGTGAGAAACTAGGGCTTAGCTGAGGTTAGGTGACTTGCCCAAAGCCATCCAGCTAATAAAGGCAGAATCAGGATGCAAATCCAAAGCCTGGCTCAAGACCTTGCAGATCCAACTTACATGTAGAAACACACTCACCTCATACACACTACTCTACACAAGTATATACACACACAAACACACTATAACTCAGACACACTACTCTAGCACAAGTATATGCACACACAAACCATGTACCGATACACTCGGGTACAAACAGTCTCACACACACACACACACACACACACGGCCATGCTCACATTTATAGACACTCCAGCAGAGGTAATCTTGCCCTAGGAAAGATATACACATTCATACACATGCCCACAATCACATACCCACCAAGACATACCCCACTATTAAACACAAAAACATCCATACAGACCACCTACACACTAGATAAATCTACACTCACATACAGAGGCATCCACATTCTCAAATACACACTCCACCCAAATATACCCAAATGGTCTCACACACTATCCACATAGATTCATATGCACACACACACACACACACACACACACACACCCATCTCTCTCCCATACACCATCCATAGATAACCCCATACAACCTACTTAGGTATAGCCCTCCCACATGCCCCAACCCAGGTAGGTGCACATTCTCTTTTTCACACGCAGTATTCAGATGCACCCATTCTCACACACACCCAATACTGAAACAGCCACTCTCTCTCATGCACATTCCATCTAAACACACCCATCCTCAAATGTACATACATCAAAGGCACCTACAGCCACATGCACTCCACCCAGATACAGCCACATTTATGCAAACTCCCAATTCAGTACACCTACACTCTCACATACAACATTCAGATACACTCAAACTCACACACACTCCCAACCTAGAGCCCTCATACCCAACCCAGGCACGCCTACAATCTCTCTTACACATTGTATCAAGACACCCACAATGACAGACACACATCATTCAGACACTACACTTACACACACCCCACCCAGATACTCACACTCACCCACCTCAAATACATCCACATGCACAGATACCTACCTACACATAATCTAGAGACACCCACTCACATACAAATCCTAGCCATATACGCCTACACTTCTCATGTTCCTTTTGTTTCTTGTCTCTCTCTATGTCTATATCTGTGTCTCTGTCTCTCTCTCAAACACACACACACAAACACAAACAGAGCCCCGCTCACACAGCCTCAGCCAGATGCACCCACCCTCTCATGCATATACACAACATCCAGATTCATCCCATGTGGACACTGAGATAGACTCACACCCACACACATTATCTTGATACATTCCACTACTATCTAGATACATTTGCTAAATCACACACACACATCCCACCCAGATACATCCAACTTTCACAATGCTATCCAGGTACACCTCCCCAGACACACCACTGGCCAGACACATTCAATGTTCTCATCCTCTCCATACCACTCAGGTGCACCTATATCCAAACTCACATTTCTCACCCAGAAATGCCCCCCAAACTCTCTTTCACACACCCCATCAGTTATACACACACTCACAACATACCCAAGTACATATACTCCCAGATATACAACCACAACTCTAACAACACACCATCCAGATATACCTAGTACGCACTCCACCACCCAAATAACCTGTGTTTTCACCCACCCACCATCCAGACTCACTTACATTCAAATACCCTCCACCCAAAATACACTCACGCACTGTCTTACAAACAGCCCAGGTGTACCACACTCTCTCACACACCATCCAGATATATCCATTTCTCACACACACATAATCCAGATATACCCACTCACACCCCCGAAGCACTCGCTGACCCAATTAAACCCAAATACTTCTACCCCTATCAGATACACACCTCCCACCAGATACATTCACGTTCTCACATCCCCACCACACTCAGAAACACTCTTACATATGTGCATGATCCAGCTCCCCACTCTCTTAATCACCATCATCCAGAATATCCACACTCCATACACACCATTCAGATATACTCAGACTGTTTCACACACACTACATACACCTCACCCACATATACCCCCACAGCATCTACAGATATCCTCAATTACAAACACACTTACATATGTCCCCACCCTCACTCAGATGTTCCCAAATTCTCTCTCTTACACAGACATAAAAACACACACACCAACTAGATATATACTCTATCACACACTTCCATTGCCCAGATACACTTGTGTTCTCACCCACCTACACACCACCCAGACATGCCCACACTTGACTGCCCCCACCCCAATACACTGAGACTCCTTCACACATTTACTCTACCCAGAAACACCCACAGTCTCTCTTATACACATAACAAATAGGTCTACACTGTAAAACATACATCATCTAGATAACCCACATTCTCTCTTGCACCATCCAGATACATGCATATACACATGCCTCTCAAATATACACATCCTCACACATACTCCCACACAGCCACACCTAAACTGTCACTCATACCATCTTCCACCCATATAGTCCATTTGTGCCTCACAAATGTCCCATATACACCCCCTACCCAGAAACACTGACTTTCTCGTATATACACACAACCCAAATCCCTTCTCTCCATCTCTCTTTCCCTCTCCCTCTCTCTGTCTCTGTGTAACTCTCTCTCTCATCCAATATAGCACCCCCTCCACACACACACCCCACTCTACCCAGATATACTTTCACTTTTCACTTATACATTCAGATTTACACCTAAATTTCTGCATGGATGGCACAATTTGGGCGTTGTGTGTGAAAACAATTTACATAATGGTTTATCATTACCCTAGATACCATACAATACATTTTGTCCTGGGCCTTTAATGGTGGGGGAAAGGATGCGAAAGGAGGTCTCTGTGCCTCAAGAAATCCTTTTCAAAAGAAGTCACAGGCCCCCTTCCTTAGTAGGATTTTAGCCATGACTGGGTCTCACTTCTCGAATTATCGTGAGACCCTCACAAAAGCCCAGTACATGCTCAAGGCCGGATGGGGTCATGGGTTGCTCAGGTGTTATGGCTTGCCATCCTGTAGGATGTCTACACAGTTAGAGCCAGACATGGACTAGCAGGATACCACTGACTCTCAGACACACACATAAATACATGCTGGGATGCACATAGCATCATGTAGACTCATAAGTACCCTCCCTTGTCACCTGCTCAATGATAAGGCCTATCTGCACAGGCCCAAGGCCGAATCTCTCTCTCTCCCTTACATACATACCATGAGACAGGCACAAATACCTACACTCATCCTTATACAGGTACACTCACAACAGTGCACACTCACTGCACTTGGTCCCACATTTATTCTCAAAGATATATATGCATAGCATACATTCACATGGCATAATGCCATGAAAGACATACAGTCACAGTGTATACATACATACATAAGTACATATATACAAACACAGTGTATACACAGGCATATTCACATATGTCCACAGACAGGCAGACTCTATCATACTCGAGACAACGAACAAACATGACACACACAGGTAAGCTCTAAAATGTATACACATATAGCCCCAGACATGACCACATAAGTATGATCACACACACTCACACGTGGATGTATTCATACACACAAACATCCAGATGTGCACATGCTTGTCAGTTAGATGGTATATTCATACATGAACCTTCTAACACACACAACTTGTACACAGCGCTGGGCTTTTACACCTATAAGCACATTCACATACACACAGGCTGTACATCATTTATTCCTACATGCACGGAATCAGACATGGAGACACAAATATATTTACAAAACACATTCAAACAATTACACACACCAGGTACACACATTCGTACACCCGTAGGAGAAGCTATGCAAACAAAAGAAGACTCATGCACACGTGGAAGAACAGTCACATATTCTTACACACTTGACCATCTGCACAAAAAGAATTGATAATGTTCATCAGAGACACACACATGCAAAGACATCCTCACACATACACTAAAATGCATTTATAGGTCAAGAGTGACATGCACATACATTAATGTACACTGTTCTACAACATATGCTCCAGAACAAGCAATAGTAGATACATACAAATACACATATGTAAATAACTGGAACTATACAAACTGGTACAGTTCAGACACCTGTACATTCAAACAGGCACTTACACAGGCATAGTCACATACACATATACTTAGATGTGTGTGAATACACAGGCAAATATATAGACATGTTCATTCAAATGCACACACAGCCAGAGTTCCCGCTGTGGTGCAGCAGAAACAAATCCGACTAGTATCCATGAGGATGCGGGTTTGATCCCTGGCCTCACTCAGTGGGTCGGGGATCCAGCATTGCCATGAACTGTGGTGCAGGTCACAGACGCAGCTAGGATCCCACATTGCTGTGGCTGTGGCGTAGGCTGGCAGCTGTAGCTCTGATTTGACCCCTAGCCTTGGAGCCTCCATATGCCACAGATGCAGCCCTAAAAAAAAAACAATGCACACACAGCCAAATGTTCACACATACTACCATATACGTACATATTCACTCTAGTCACTCACAGGTATTTCCACACTCACACATTGACACTCACGCCCAGAAGTTCAAATAAGATACATAATGAGATGTTCATCACGTATCACAAGACGTAGTTACTCATGCACACCACACTTAGACATGCACTCACACGCAACAGTGTACCCATAAACACAACTAGACATATATACATGCATCAATTTACCTATGCACACAGACTTTTGTTCATATACTTAAAGGCATACTCCTCCACAGCCATACCCATATATATAATCAAATGTGCACACATAGGCAAACTCACAAAATATACTTTCATGCACAAAACATGTACTTACACACTTTTCCCTACCCACACAATTAGTTCTCCTTACACTACTGTGACCATCTACAGTAACATTTCCCTAATCATATGTGGACTAATGGGTTTGTCTACAGACAATATGTACTCTGTCTACAGACAATATGCACACGCAGACATATACATAATTCAAAATGTTGGAGGGTCCACAAAGACATTCACACACAGGCCTACTCATACACATACATGACAGGCACACCCACACAGAAGCATGTTCACACAGTTACCCTCACATACATGCATGGACACACGCACACCCTTACACTTGCAAACACACCATATAGATGCACCTATACTCCTATGCACACATGGGCACACGCAAATGTACATAATCAGATACACTGAGGCAATCACCTAATAGGACATGCACACCCAGGCATTCAGTAACCCTCACATTCATACACATGCAATCAGACATATACACTCAAAGACAAATGGATACCACAGACATGTACAGTCAGACATTCAACAGGCCTCTTGGCTCAGAGAAACACACCCTCACTCAGGTTCAGAATCAAACATGCCCATTTACTCACTCAGACAGACATGCTAAGTCATACCCATTCCCTTGTACACACACCATCCTACCCAGACACCCACACATTTGCGTACCATCATGTGACCTGCTCACTCACACACACACACCCATGAGCAGACATGTGCACACAGACTGCACACACATCCATACATTTTCAGTTGCCCATGTACCCTCACACTCAGTCCTAGATGCCTCTAGACCACAGGCAGGGTTCTCTCCCTTCTGCACCAAATGTTTCTTCAGAAAAGTCTATACCTCAAGACCCCACCCCTCCCTGCTCCCACCGAGGAGGTCTTCTGGGTCTCAGTCTTTCCCCTCCACCTACTCCTCCCCTGGCTTTGAGGATTCTCCTCCAGCCACTGACCTCTCACTCAGTGTTCCACCACATCTCCACATCCAGAAACAAGCCAGGAGATCCAACCAACCCTCCAGCCACCAGATTCTACGTTAGAAACTCCCTGAGAACTGTCCCCCACAGGTCTAGCTGCTGCATGGGCCACACCCCAGCTCTACCCAAAGCCCTGTGATCTCAGAAGCTTCAGCCTTGTCACTAGGCCCTGCCAACCACTGACCACAGGCCTAACTCTTGCCAAGTCTCCCCTCAACAGGGAGACGCATACATCACCAGGGCCAGGAATGCTGCAGGCTGCAAGCCAGGCCTCTGCGAGCTCATGGGGGCTCAAGCCTGTGTGTGTGTGTGTGTGTACAGACAGGGGCAAGTGCAGGGAAGGAGCCTGGAGGAGAGTAAGGGCAGGAGGCTATGTCCTCAGCTACCACTTATAAACAAGCAGTTAAGAATAAAGAGTTGTTCCTGCCTTGCCTCCCCACCCCTCTCCCATTTACCTACCTGCTGCCCTCCCCAGATCTCAGCCAAGACTCTGGAGAAGAGGGACCAGTCCTTCCCCCAGATTATCAATAACAATATTAATCATGAATCTTCAGCAACAGTATTGACCATGAGCTTTGCTAACATTGCCCCAGGGCCACTTCTATACACATCATTTACTTACATGCACCAACTCATCTAGTCACTAAACACACCATGAAGGAAGGGTTACCAGTCTCTTTGACAGATGAGAAAACCAAGGTTCAATAAGTAGCACACTGTCATTAAAGTTGCTGAGCCAGTAGTTGAGGGAGGTGTCCCTGGAGAATCCATGTTCTCCATGTACCAGGCACTCCTGCCTCTCCAGACATAGGGACCACTGGCCACTGTGGACAAGACCATAATATCTGGGGAGTCCTACACACAACATGGACATCTGAAACAGAGATTGAGAGGGTTGGATGAAGGCTTGGGCTCACACTGTGGGGACAACCATGTTGTGTCTAGTCCCTGCAGGGTGGTGTGGCATGGTCCTTGTTCCCACAGAGGCATGAGGCAGTCTAAGGCCTGGAAGTGCTCCCCATCCCCACCTCACCTTCTTTTTAGCCCTACAGTGGCTTCCTTCCCCTAGCTGGGAATTACAGCTGTACCTTCCGTGGTGAATGAGCAAAAGTCTGGGCTACCTGTCGGGAGAGACAGGGGAAGGAAGGAAAAGAAGGAAAAAAGGAGTGGGGGGTGGTCTGGGCTGAGAGTAGCTTTTCTGTCATGTCTACCCACCTGCCTGCTCACACACACGGGCAGATACACACACACCCTGCATGCCGGCCAAGCAACTTGGCGGAGAGTGGAGGAGGAGGAAGAGGGAGAGGAGGCAGCTGCAGGAGCCTGAGCCTGCCCAGGGTGCAGGCATCGTGAGGGGAACACCGCCGGGCTCCAGGCATGCCTTCCACAGATAGCACACAAGGAAATATGAACACAGCCTCATGCTCAAATGCAACCATAATGATAAAAACAGACCCTTGTACGGGGATGGGGGGGGGGGGGGGGAAACAGGTGGTGGTTCCCTTTCTCATGGGACATGTGGGATTGAGGAAGATGGAGATGGCTAATAGACTCTCCAGGTTTGGGTGCCCAAGTAGCCCTTGTATGGAGCAGAAAGAGAGAGAGACTAACAGAGTCAGAGAGAGACAGAGAGCATGGCAGTGATGGAGACTGTGAAATATGTGTGGGGAGGCAGAAGAGAAGTCCCAGCCCCCCACCGTCGGTGGAGGGAGGCTGACTACTTACCTGGTCTCTCTCAGCAGGGCTGTCTTGGAATCCAGGGAAGGGGCTCACGCTGTCTCACCCAGGATAAATCACAGCCCAGGCCACATTGTGGGACCCTCAAGTGATCTGGCCGCCAGTGACACTCCTGCTTCTGTTGCCGTGGATACAGCCGGGCTGGTCTAAATCTCAGACATCAGAGGAAGCAAGCACCGGAGGGGTGCACTGGGCAGGGCTGTGGGTGTTGGGGAACACCAGGTGGGCAGCACACAGCCTTGGGGTGCCCAGCTAGCTGGCAGGTGAGGGTCCCGGCAGGTGCTTCCCCAACTATACACTCCCACCCCCATCTTCATGCCACCGCCAAACTGGGAGGGGGGCCAGCACTGGTCCCTGCTACCCGTCTGCCCGCCTGGCTGCCGGTCCCCCCCTTCCCCCTCCCTGTCTGCCTGCTGGCCGCCGCCTTTTGTCCTCAGAAGACACGGTCCCCACGGGGCCTCTGCCAAGCCTCTAGCAGATGCTCAGGGTCCGGGGCTCCTCCCTGGGAGCACTTGGGCCATGGCCTGGGAGAGCCCCAGGTTGGGGGAGCTCTCATCCAGGCTCACTCTGCTCCCCAGGCCTGTTGGGGATGGGGAAGAGGTGTAGGTCCACAGCCAGAGGCAGCAGCAGAGGTGGGGTTGGGGAGGGGATGGACGCCAGAAAGAGGGGGTGGGGTGGAGAGAGAGGCTGGCCTGATAGCTCTGTCCCAGGTTTTAGATCCGGGTTGAGGAGGGTGGCTCAGAGCATCCGAGGGGGGGTCCTGAAGCAAAACGGGGGCACCGTGGACCTACCGGAGGGAACTCCCCAGCCTGGGAACCACCCAAGCTCACGCAAATTTAGGCCCCAAGATGCTGGAAACACCCAGCGTGGAGAGGGCATCAGGAGGGAGCCCAAGGCACTAAGCTGGACCCCATCCGGCCTGTCCGTCCCCCCTCTCCTCGATTTGCACGGTCCCTGCCTCAGGGGCGGGCGGAGGAGGGAGGGAGGCAGGGAGAGAGAGGGAGGGAAGGAGGGAGGCTGCACAGGCAGGGAGACTCCCAGCCGCCAGCCTGGTCCTCCCTGGGGCGGGGCGGGGAAGAGGAGGGGCCGCTGACGAGGTCCGGGAGCAGCCGGCTGGCTGGCTGGCCGACTGGGTGGGGATGCTGGCGTGGCGGCTGTGCTGCCAGGACAGTAACAGGCCGGGGAATTCAGACCTCGGCCTTTCTGAGATGCTGGAGAGAGGCAAGCGTGGAGGTGGGGAGAGGTGGCCAAGAGGCTGCCGAGGGAGCAACTCACATAAGCTACAAGTGGAGAGGAAGCAGGGGTAGGGGGATCTGCGGTCGGGGTCAGGGCAGAAAGGTCCGGTGGAAGTTTTTCAAAGCTTTGGCACGGCGGGGAGACTTAATGCTCTGAGAGGTGGGATAGGCAACCTTATTTAGAATGGGTTCTGTGGGCATTTCCCCAGCAAGACCTGCAGGTGGATGAGGGTGGGATGGGGTGGGGCGGGGGCGGGGGCGGGGGCGGGGCAGGCAGAGCTGCCCATCTCTGAACAGCTCTTCTCAGGACCTCATCTCGGGGCCACCTCTACTTTCTCTGGGCCAGTAGAGAGACACGCACCCATACTTAAGGCCACATTGCAGCACAGCGGAATGGGACAGGCAAAGAGAAAGTCTTGTAGACAGAGGTTCGAAGGCAAGGAAAAAAATATTTCCATCCGGAATAAATTAAATTGGGACCAAATGATACCATAGTATTTCCCCTAATTTATGACATTCAAGAATTCCAATTTTCTTGATGTAAGCAATTTTATTTCTTTTCTTCCTCATTCATTGGTTTTACCCATTTCTTTCTTTTTTTTTTTTTTCCGGCCACACCGTAGCATGCAAAATTTCCCTGGCCAGGGATTGAACTGGCACCACAGCTGTAACCAGAGCCACAGCAGTGAAAATGCTGGATCCTTAACCTGCTGAGCCATGAGGGAATTCCCAGATTCTTCCTTTTCTTTTTTCTTTTCTTTTCTTTCTCTCTTTTTACTTTTTAGGGCCACACTCGTGGCATATGGAAGTTCTCAGGCTAGGGGTTGAATTAGAGCTGTAGCTGCTTGCTACACCACAGCCACACTAATGCCAGATCTGAGCTGCATCTGCGACCTACACAGGAGCTCACGGCAATGCTGGATCCTTGACCCACTGAGCGAGGCCAGGGATTGAACCCACGTCTTCACCGATACTATGTCAGGTTCTTAACCTGCTGAACCACAATGGGAATTCTTCACCCTCCGCTTTTTTTTGGTGGGGGTCTTCTAAGGGCCCACTGTGACATACAGAAGTTCCTGGGCTAGGGGTCAAATCAGAGCTTCAGCTCACAGCAACACTGGATCCTTAACACACTGAGTGAGGCCAGGGATCAAACCTGCATCCTCATGGATACTATTCGGGTTTGTTACTGCTGAGCCATGATGGAAACTCTCCCTCACCCATTTCTTAAACTTAGCTGTATGCTAGGTCCAGTGATGAGCACTGGCAATACAGGTGAATCTTTTTTTTTTTTTTTCCTTTTTAGGGCTGCACCTGCAGCATATGGAAGTTCCCAGTCTAGGGGTTGAATTGGAGCTGCAGCTGCCTGCCTGCCACAGCCACAGCAACTTGGGATCTGATCTGAGTCTGCCACCTACACCACAGCTCACGGCAATGCCGGATCCTCAAGGATACTAGTCTGGTTCTTAACCCAGTGAGCTACAAGGGGAGACTGGTGAGTCAGACTTACTCTCTGCCCTTAGTAAATGCTTGCTCCACAACCAAGCTGTGGTCCTGCAACCCACCTGCATCTGAACCCCCATAGAGTTTGGGATCCCCAGGGCTAACTCCTAGAAATACTAATTCGGGAGATTTGAGGAGTTCCCTTTGTGGCTCAGCAGAAACGAATCTGACTAGTATCCATGAGGATGCAGGCTAGATCCCTGGCCTTGATCAGTGGGTTAAGGATCTGGCATTGCCATGAGCTGTGGTGTAGGTCATAGATGTGGCTAAGATTTGGCATTACTGTGGCTGTAGGCTAGCGGCTACAGCTCCAGTTTGAGCCCTAGCTTGGGAACCTCTGCATGTTGCAGATGTGGCCCTAAAAAAAGAAAAAGAAAAAAGAAAAAAAAGTCATATACAATAACATTTATTTCATAAGAAACTACACAGAAGCCATTAACAGAAGAATGATAAATTGTAGTATATTCACATAATTCTATACTACACATCGATGAGAAGAAATGCCCCCCAACTGCATACAACAATATGGATGGGTTCCACAAACATACTGAGGAGACTAACCAGATACAAAAGAACACATAGTGCATGGGTCCATTTATACAAATGTCTAAAACAGGTGAAGCTAAATTATGGTGATAGAAGTCAGAATCTTGATCGTCTTTGGGGTCTGAGTAGGAGGCGGGGAAGACTTTCTGGAGTGCTAAGAATGTTCTGTTTCTTGATTTCCGTGTTTATTAAATGTGTGGTTACTTAGTACATTGAGAGCTGTACATTTATTCCTCCTTATGCCCTTTTCTTTATGTGTTAAACTTCAATTTTAAAAAGTTTTAAAAAATGAAATTGTAAAATAAGCAGTAAGAATGTTTCATTTTAACAGAAGACAAAGGTGGAGACTGAGAGCTGTGGGAGCTGGAAGATGCCATGGGTGGTGTGGGGAGAGGTGTTGATACCCAGGGTAAGTGAGGAAGAAGTGGAAGTGAGTTGGAAGAAGTTTAAGAGGCCGCATAGTGGAGTTCCTGTCGTGGCTCAGTGGCTAACGAATCCGACTAGGAACCATGAGGTTGCAGGTTCGATCCCTGGCCTTGCTCAGTGGGTCAGGATCCGGCGTTGCCGTGAGCTGTGGTGTAGGTCGCAGATATGGCTCAGATCCCACGTTGCTGTGGCTGTGGCACTGGCCAGCGGCTACAGCTCCGACTGGACCCCTAGCCTGGGAACCTCCATATGTCGAGGGAGCGGCCCCAGAAATGGCAAAAAGACAAAAAAAAAAAAAAAAAAAGAGGCCACGTAGTGTAGTGGCTAAGAGCACTGACTGGCTCCAGGCTGCTTGGGTTTGAATACATGACTCTTCCCTTCCTTGCACCTCAAGTTTCTTCCCTTCCTCCCTCCCTCCCTCTCTCCTTCCTTCATTTTTCTTTCTTTCTTTCTTTCTTTCTTTCTTTCTTTCTTTCTTTCTTTCTTTCTTCCTTTCTTTCTTTCTTTCTTTCTTTCTTTCTTTCTTTCTTTCTTTCTTTCTTTCTTTCTTTCTTTCTTTCTTTCTTTCTTTTTTTCTCTTTCTTTTTCTTTCTTTCTTTCTTATGCCTATGGCATGAGGAAGTTCCCACATCAGGGATCAAACCCGAGCCACAGCAGTGACAACATCGAATCCTTAACCACTAGGTCACCAGGGAACTCCTTAAGGTCCTTAGCTATTAAATGAGGTAATAATAGTGCTTACAACATAGAGTTGGGAAGATAAATGAGGTAATATTTGTAAAGTGTTCATAGTAAAGCCAAGACATAAAATTACGGCTTGATGAAATAAAAAATAGCGCCTAGGCAAGTGAAACAGCTTGTACAAAGGGTTGAGGGTCCCAGAAGGCAAGGTGAAATCGGAGCATGGTAGAAGCAATTTATTGTGGCCTGGATGAGGGATGCTCTTCCAGCATGAGCTACACACTGAATGCCAGGCTAAGGATCTCCGACTTTCTCTTAAACACAGAGATGTTGACCTGGGCTCCTGCTGTTCTTGATTTACCCTTAGCCTCCAACCAATGTCCTTTTAAGGCCCTCTGGAGAAAGGATTGTTCTGGTGAGGTCGCTGGAGATGGCAGAGGAACAGCGATGAGGAAAGAAGGGCTTGCAAAAGAAGGTAAGAGAGGACAGCTGGACCCAAGCTCCCTTCCCTCCTCTCCCCCCTTTGCAGGGGGAAAAAAGAGTTCTCCAAAAAGGCACTTGTCTATGAGATAAATACATTGGATCCAACAGGCAGAGCTGTAGGGGAGAAGACAGGGGTAACTGAGTCATACACTTGTAGCCACAGTCCCCCATTTATTTTTTTGGCCCCGCCCACAGCATGTGGAAGTTCCCTGGCAGGGATCAAACCTGCAGCAGTGACAATCCTTAACTGGTAGGCCATCAGGGAATGCCTGATTCTTTTGTTTTAAAAACAAAAAGTTTCCGGGATTTCCCGCTATGGCAAAATGGGATTGGTGGCATCTTGGGAGCTCTGGGACACAGGTTCCATCCCTGGCCAGGTACCATGGGTTAAGGATCCGGTGTTGCTGCAGCTGCAGCTTAGGTCACAACTGCGGCTTGGATTTGATTCCTGGCCTGGGAACTCCATATGCTGTGGGGAGGCCAAAAAAGAAAAACAGAAAACAACCCCACCACCACCACATTTTTATCATAAGGAATGTTCTACTTGGTGTCTAAACAGTTGGGAATGGTTTGGTACATTTCTCACTCATGTTTAACTGTCCTAGTTACTGAATGTAAACAAGGCTTTTATCCCAGGCTTGAATAAAAATGCTTCTTTCCAACTTATTCTGGGATTTGTCATAGCCCAGGGCCCCTTTCATTCTCTCAACAAACTTTAACTTTTTTATTATGAACATTTCAAACATATGAGAAGAGAGTAGGTAGCCTAAACACACACACACCATTAAGATTGGACAATGAATAAGATTCTGCCATATTTAAAGTATTCCATTTTTTTCTTTTATTGAAGTATTTAAAAGCAAATCCCAGACACTAAATCATATCCATATATACTTCAGTATGCATTTCTAAAAAAAAGGACATAATTAAATAAAACCATCATTCCATTATTACACTTAGGCATAGCAATAATTCCTTGGTAATGACTAATAATGAGCAAGTCCACAATCACTTAGTTGTCTTCATAATCAAATGTCTTTTTACAGTGGGTTTGTTCTAATCAGAACATATTTCATTGCTTAATATGTCTCTTGAGGGTCGCTTAATTTAGATCAAGTCCTCTCTTCCCACTTTTCGTGTCATGCCCTTTACTTATTGCAGTAGAAGGACTCATCTTCTGAATTAGTCTGTTTGCTCTCTTGTGGTGTCATTTAACATGTTCTTTACTCTCCATTTTTCCTGGAGATAGAAGTTATTTCTGAGGGTTGTATTGCATTCAGATTATTTATTATTATTATTATTATTATTATTATTATTATTATTATTATTATTTTGTCTTTTTAGCTATTTCTTGGGCCGCTCCCGCGGCATATGGAGGTTCCCAGGCTAGGGGTCGAATTGGAGCTGTAGCCACCGGCCTACGCCAGAGCCACAGCAACGCGGGATCCGAGCCACGTCTGCAACCTACACCACAGCTCACGGCAACACCAGATCGTTAACCCACTGAGCAAGGGCAGGGACCGAAGCTGCAACCTCATGGTTCCTAGTCAGATTTGTTAACCACTGCGCCACGACGGGAACTCCATTATTATTATTATTAACACTTCATAGGTGGTTCTGTGAGATTCCTATTTCATCATACCAGGAGGTGTACAATATCAGGTGGTCCTGCTTTTAATAATGTTAAGATTCATCGGTGGGTTAAGCCAGATCCTTCCATGAAAAATTTCCCCATCAACCTTTCCTTTAATGATTTCATCTATTGATGATAGTTGCCTGAATCAGTTATTTTATTAGGACTTGAAGAGTGATCATTTTTCTAAAATTCTATCACTTTTCTACGTTTATTAACTGGCATTTTTATGTAAGAAAAAACTTTCCTGGAGTTCCCATGTGGTGCAATGGGTTAAGGATCTGGCATTGTCACTGCAGTGGCTCAGGTCACTGCTGTGGCATGGGTTTGATCCCTGGCCTAGGAACTTCCACATGTGGGAGTGGCAATAAATACATAAATAAATAAATAAATAAATAAATCCATCCAACTTTCCTTCATCAACTCAGGCTATTGTGTCACCCAAAATACAGAAAAGACAAGATAAAGATGTAATTCTGTTATTACAAATGCCAGGTTTTTTTTGGCCATACCTGTGACTTGTGGAAGTTCCTGGGCCAGGGATCAAACCAGCACCACAGCAGCAACCCAAGGTGCTGCAGTGACAAGGCTGGATTCTTAACTCACTATGCCCTAAGGGAACTACACAAATGCCAATTTTAGAGTAAGGAATTGATGCCCTATAGTTCCAATGGTTCAAATGAGGTTTTCGTTTAATCTTATCTTGTTTCCTCTTGTTTTTAGTGTCATTATTAACTTATAGTTTTTGTTTTATAAAAATGCATTTAGTATTCAGTCCGTTGCAATTATTTTATTTGATGTTCAAATTGTCCCTCATTTGGCCAGTGGGAACCCCTTCAAATTTGATTCTGTACATTTTCCACATAACATGAGTAAAACTTTGATAGTTTTCATGGTTTCTAGGGAAAAAAAGATATTTCAGGCTCATTCTAGACATTTCCTGCTCCATATCTGAAATCAGCCACTTTTTCAAGGAGTCCTGGTTCTTTTCAGTTGGGATGTTTTTAGACAAAAAAATAAGGGTACTAGGTGTGCACATTGATAGTGGGTGTCCCTGCTTCTAGGTATTTTCAATGAACAGAGCAAGACTTTTTTCTTTGAGAGAAACAAAAAAGTCATTGGATCATATTGATATTTCCAATTGAAAATTAGTGTTCCAGTGTTTATGCAATTTAAAAATATTATACTTCAAAAGTGGGAAAATCTTGGTTCCTAACAACATTTATATAATGGCTTCTTTGCAGTAAAGTAATAAAAACCAATATTTCTACCAGCAATTAGACCCTGTAAGAGGTCTAAGATTTCTTAGCAGTTCTATTTGTCCTTGGAATATATTCCATTAAGGGCATACATTCAAAACACGGTGTTCTGGGAGTTCCCGTCGTGAGGCAGTGGTTAATGAATCTGACTAGGAACCATGAGGTTGCGGGTTCGGTCCCTGCCCTTGCTCAGTGGGTTAACGATCCGGCGTTGCCGTGAGCTGTGGTGTAGGTTGCAGACACGGCTCGGATCCCGCGTTGCTGTGGCTCTGGCGTAGGCCGGTGGCTACAGCTCCGATTCAACCCCTGGCCTGGGAACCTCCATATGCCGCGGGAGCGGCCCAAGAAATAGCAACAACAACAACAAAAAAAGACAAAAAAGACAAAAAAAAACCCAAAAAACACGGTGTTCTAAAGTTGCTGGAAATAATATATTATCTTTGTAAGCTATGTCATGAATGTGATATAGTTAGGGCTTTTCATTCCAGTTTATTTTCCAGTTTTTAGGGATTGCTTTAAATTTTTAACTGAATTTAAATTTTTGAATAGGTAAAAACATTTTTATGTTTCCAACATATAGTCTAAACTACATAACTTCCATCCTGTCCCTACATCCTGTTACACCCTCTCCCTCATAGGTCACTTTTTAAAACTTGTTTTTGGTTTATCCTTCCAATGCTGCTTTTTGAAAATATAAGTATCTACTTAAATGCTTATATATGTACCTATGTATATTTATAGATCATATTTATACTTTGTATGCCCCCCTTTCTTGTGCAAGGGTATTGACTGGATATGCTGTTTTACGCCTTATGGAAGCTTCCACTGAATGCTTATTATATTCCTGGCACTGTGCTGAGGTATTCAGGCACGAGTGATCCCACTTATCACCATGTTCTAGTGTATTTTTTCGGTATTACAGTTAATTAGAGCTGTTGCTCTTATCTCTGTCTCTCAGGAGACAGTGCTCCTGGGTGCTGCCTCAGTGCGACTTATTTATCTCCCACTATCTTGCAGCAAGCACTGACAGTGACAAACACTTGTCCTTCAGCGTGTCAAAAGAATAAACATATTTTTAATTACACAGGTGATGCATGAGAACATGCACACTCGTGAGATGCTCAAACAACACAGAAGTATATGGAATAATAAGCCATGGTTTGCTCACTCTCTCAGTCTCACTGCACTTGGCTGAAACAATTATTCCTATGGTGGTTGCCAAATGGTGATTTTCTAATTCTATTTTTCCTTCTACATTTATTTGTTCACATTCTACAATGAGGAATAACTGTCTTTTTTCCTTCCTTCCTTTATTCATTCATTTAGTTTTGTGATATGGTTTGTGAATTCTTATTTTACCCAATGGTTCATAAACGGCTACACTCTTTGTTTATTTTGATTCCCAAATTGTCCTAGAATTTGACAAGGGGAGTCCTTTCAAGCTTGCTTTTGTGTCCTTTTGATATGCCTATCATCTTTTGAGCCTTTACTTACCTTCTGGAACATCAAGATGCTCCAGATGCGTCTTGTACTTTTCCTGCCCCAGCTCTGGAACCAGCCATTTCTCCAAGAATCCAGCCTTGGTTCCTTCTGGTAGAGATACCAAGATAGGGGCACTTAGTGTGTGATCATTGCTGCAACTAGGGGTCATTGCTTCTAGTCCATCTCAGTGGACAGAGCTGGTGTATACGTATATAGTTTTAAACACATAAACATGTCTATCTATCTATCTAGCTATCCATCCATCCATCCATCTACCTATCTATCTATCCATCTAACTATGAAATCTCTGTGTCATCTTAAAATCCTGAATTCATACTGGTACTCCAATTCTAATCTCAAACCACAAGATTCATTCTGGCCTCCCCCACCCTTTTCTGCATTTCTAATTCCCTTCTCTGACAGTGAGAAATCTGTTTCTCATTATCCACAATATATTTACTTATTTGCTCAATCAATATGCATGTAGTAGTTTCAGAACAGCCAACCTACTACTGTGAAAAATAAAGCTACTAACTTAGGTTTAATATTTGTTTATAATTTTTTTCTCCTTTACTGTAGTTATGTTATTCATTTGAAATAGACTCATTTGTTCATATTTGTATTTCATTTTCTTTCTCCCCCATACTTGTTGACTGATTGACTATATAAAACATTAACATGATTTTTTAAAATTGAAGTATAGTTGATTTACAATGTTGTATTAGTTTTAGGTGCATGGCAAGGTGACAGTTATACATGTATACATTCTTTTTCAGATTATTTTCCATTATAGGTTATTATGAGATATTGAGTATAGTTCCCTGTGCTATACAGTTGGTCCTTATTGTTTATCTATTTTATATACAGTAGAGGGCATCTGTTAATACTAAACTCCCAATTTATCCCTTCTCCTTTTCCCCCTTTGGTAACCCTAAGTTTGTTTTCTGTGTCTGTGCATCTATTTCTGTTTTGTAATTTCTTTTTTATCATTTTTTAGATTCCACATATAAGTGATATCATACAGCATTTGTCTTTCTCTGTCTGGCTTGCTTTATTTAGTATGATCATCTCTAGGTCCACCTATGTTGCCACAAATGGCATTATTTCATTCCTTTTTGTGGCTAAGTAGTATTCCATTGTATATATATATGTACCACATCTTCTTTATCCATTCATCTCAGTGGACATGTAGATTGCTTCCATGTCTTGGCTATTGTAAATAGTGCTGCTATGAACATTGGGGTGCATTTTTGAAATAGAGGGTTTTTTTGTTTTTGTTTTCGTTTTTGCTTTTTAGGGCTGCACCCTCAGCATATGGAGGTTCCCAGGCTAGGGGTCCAATCGGAGCTACAGCTGCCGGCCTACGCCACAGCCACAGCAACGCCAGATCTGAGCCATGTCTGCGACCTACACCACAGCTCAAGGCAATGCCAGATCCTTAACCCACTGATCAAGGCCAGGGATTGAACCCGAAACCTCATGGTTCCTAGTGGGATTCGTTTCCACTGTGCCATGACAGGAACTCATCGAATTAGAGTTTTCATCCTTTCTGGATATATGCCCAAGAGTAGGATTGCTGGATCATACGGTAACTCCATTTTTAGTTTTTTAAGGAACCTCCATGCTGTTATCCATAATGGCTGCACCAATTTACATTCCTACCAACAGTGTAGGTGGGTAACATGATTTTAAAAGTCAAAACCATACAAAAAATTATACCCAGAGAAATGTCACTCTCCCATGCCCTGTACCTTATTTGCATCCTCCTTCCCATCCTTTTCACCCTATTACCTTTTCACCCTATTATCCTATGAGAGAGAGAGGGGGAGATATATATATATATATTCCAGTCCAGGCAGGGGGAGAACACGGTGAGGAGCTAGGAACTGCTACCATTTTGGGAAGTCTGGGTCAGAGGGCACTGCATTTAGAGGTGGAGGGGAGAAAATAAAGTTGTAGAGTAAATTAGTGAGGCAAAGAATATGTCACACAGAAATCCTAGGGTGCTGGGTTAAGAAGATGAGACTTTATCCCTTAGGGGACTGGGGCACTAAGGAAATTTTTTTCTCTTCTCCTCCTCCTCCTTCATTTCCTCTTTACTTTTCAAGAAGGGGGATCATAAGGCCTATTTTGCAGTTTAGAAGGATTCCTCCAACAGTGGGCAGGGAAGATGGATTGGCTAGGGGATGAGCAAGAGTCAGGGAGGCCTGTGAAGAAGCTACAGCAACATTCATGGAATGATATATTTTGGTGGTTATGCTTGGAAGTCCCAGAGTCAGACTTCCAAATTTTCACCAGCCCAGTTCTCTCTTCTTCTCCTTCCCTTCTTCTTCCTCCTCCTCCTCCTTCTTCTTCCTGTGCCTGCAGCATGCAGAAGTACCTGAGTCAGGGATCAAATCTGAGCCATGGCCAAGACAATACCGAATCCTCAACCATTAGGCTACCAAGTAACTCCCTCAGTTTCCCCTTCTGATCTCCAGTTTCTCATATCCAGCTTTCTAGTAGGCATCTCCACTTGAGAGTCTAATAGGCATTCTCAAACTCAACAAAACCAAAACCAAAACTAAACTCCTGACTTTACCCCTAAACCCAGCTCCTCCTGCAGTCTTTCTCTTACCATGTTGGCAATTCCATCCTTCTGGTTGCTCAGGACTCATTCTTAGAGATATTCTTCACTCCTCCCTCTCTCTCTCTCTCTCTTTTTTTTTTTTTTTTTTTTTTGGTATTTCTTTGGGCCGCTCCCACAGCATATGGAGGTTCCCAGGCTAGGGGTTGAATCGGAGCTGTAGCCACCGGCCTACGCCAGAGCCACAGCAACGCGGGATCCGAGCCACGTCTGCAACCTACAGCACAGCTCACGGCAACGCCGGATCGTTAACCCACTGAGCAAGGGCAGGGACCGAACCCGCAACCTCATGGTTCCTAGTCGGATTCATTAACCACTGCCCCACGACGGGAACTCCCAAACTCCTCCCTCTCTTTCACATCCCACATCCTGAAGTCTAATAATCTATTCGTTTGCACTTTCTTCATATGAATGGAATCATACAGTATGTTTTCTTCTTTTTCTTTTATTTTGGTCTGGCTTCTTTCACTCAGCATAATTAGTTTGAGATAATCTTTTTGGTTGTGTGTCAATAGTCCATTCCTTTTAGTGCTGAGTAGTATTCCATTGTATTTATATACCACAGTTTCTTTATTCACTCACCTGTTGATGGATATTTGGTTTGTTTCCACTTGTGTCTATTATAATAATTAAAGCTGCTATGAACATTTGCGCACACATCTTTGTATGGACATATGCTTTCTTTTCTCTTGGGTAAATACACAGGAATGGGAAGTCTAGATCAAATGGTAGGTATATGTTTAACATTGTAAGATACTGCTAGATCTGTTTTCCAAAGTAGCTGTACCATTTCATTCCTACCAGCAGTGTATAAGAATTCCAGTTCCTTCATATCCTTGTCAAAACTTGGAATGTTCAGTCTTTTAAATTTTAGCCATTTTAATAAGTGTATGGTAGTATCTAATGATGGCTTTAATTTGCATTTCCCTAATGACCAATGCTATTGCACATGTTTTCATGTGCTTATTTCTCATCTGTGTATTTTTTTTAGTGAAGTATCTGTTCAGATCTTTTGTCCATTAAAAAATTGGGTTGTTTGATTTCTTATTACTGAGTTTTCAGACTTCTTTACATATTCTGAATACAAGATCTTTATCAACTTTTTTTTTTTTTACCACACCCTCAGCGTACGGAAGTTCCTGGGCCAGGGATCAAACCTGCGCCATAGCAGTGACCCAGCCACAGCAGTGACAATGTGGGTTCCTTAACCCACCAGGGAACTCCACAATCCTTTATCAGATATATGCTCTACAAAATTTTTTCTTCCATTCTGTGGCTTGCCTTTTAATTTTCATAGCAGCCTCTTTTTGAAGAAAAAATTTCTAGTTTTGATAAAGTCCAAGTTATCAATGCTTCTTTTATATCCATGCTTTTTGAATCCTAGTTAGGAAATACCTGCCAACCCAAAGGTGATTAAGGTTTCCTTCCGGAGTTCCTGTCATGGTGCAGTGGAAACGAATCCAACTAGGAACCATGAGGTTGCAGGTTCGATCCCTGGCCTTGATCAGTTAAGGATCCGGCATTGCTGTGAGCTGCGGTGTAGGTCACAGATGTGGCTCAGATATGATGTTGCTGTGGCTGTGGTGTAGACTGGCAGCTGTAGCTCTGATTGGACCCCTAGCCTGGGAACTTCCATATGCCATAGGTGTGGCCCTAAAAAGCAAAAAAAAAAAAAAAAAGTTTCCTTCTAACTTTTCTTTAATAAATTTTGGTAATTTTCAGTTTTACATCTAGGCCTATGATCCATCTTGCATTAATTTTTGTACATGTTTTGAGGCAGTGTTCAAAATTCAAAATTTTTTCATATGGCTATTCAATTGTTCCAGCACCATTTATTGAAAATATTATTCTTTCCCTTATTGAATTGCATTTATACCTTTGCTAAAAATCAATTAGTCATTTATGTATGGGCTTATTTCTTGACTCTCTTCTTTTTCAGTGATCTTTACTCCAATACCACTTTGTCTTGATTACTGCAGCCTGAAACCATGTAGTGTAAGTCCTCTAACTTTGTTCTTTTTAAACATTATTTTGGCTATTCTAGGTCCTTTGAATTTCCATATACATTTTAGAATTGGCTTGTCAATGTATGCACCTTAGCAATATTGAGTCTTCCAGTCTGTGAACATAGGATATTTTTTCTTTTATTTAGATCTTTTATTGCTCTTAGTAATGTTTTGTAATGCACAGCATGCAGGATTTGCACATCTTTCATCAGATTATTCCTAAGTATTTTATATATTGTGATGCTATTATAAATGATATTTTAATTTCAAATTCCAATTGTTAATGCTAGTTTATAGAAATACATTTGGTTTTGAATATTGACCTTTTTTTATCTTGCAACCTTGCTAAACTCATTTAGTAGTTTTTTTGGTATGTTTCTTAGGATTCTCTATAGACAATAATGTTATATGCAAAAAAGATAGATTTATTTCTTTCTATACAATCTGGTATGTTTTATTTCTTTTTCTTACTATACTGCAAGGGCTAGAACCTCCAGTACAATGTTGAATAGAAGTAGGGTCAGACCTTCTTGTCTTGTTGCTGATCTTAAAGAGAAAGCATTCAGTTTTTCCTCCATAGGGTGTGATGTTAGCTGTAGGTTTTTCAAAGATGCTCAACATAAGTAATCATCAGGGAAATGCAAATCAAAACCACCAGGAGATATCACCTCACACCTGTTAGGATGTCTATTATAAAAAGAAAAAAAAAAGACATATAAAAAGAAAAAAAAGACCTGTTGGCAAAGATGTGGAAAAAGGGGAACACTTGTACACTGTTGATGGGAGTGTAAACTGGTGCAGCCACTATGGGAAAGAGTATGGAGTTTCCTCAAGAAATTAAAAATAGAACTACAGGAGTTCCTGTTGTGGTGCAGTGGAAACGAATCTGACTAGTAGCCATGAGGATGCAGGTTTGATCCCTGGCCTTGCTCAGTGGGTCAGGGATCTGGCTTTGCAGTGAGCTCTGGTGTAGGTCACAGGCACAGCTTAGATCCCGCGCTGTTGTGGCTGTGGCCAGCAGCTGTAGCTCACATTTGACCCCTAGCCTGGGAACTTCCATATGCCAAGGGTGCAGCCCTAAAAAGCCAAAAAAAAAAAAAAAAAAAGGAACTACCATATGATCCAGCAATCCTACTATGGAGTATGTATTCAGAGGAAATGAAATCACTGTCTCAAAGAGATAATCTGTACACTCATGTCACTGAAACATTATTCACAATAGCCAAGGTATGGAAACAACTTGTCTGTCAACAGATGAATGAATAAAGAAAATGTGGTATTTTTATACTCACACAGGAATATTATTCAGCTTTAAAAATAAGGAAATTCTGGGAGTTGCCATCGTGGCTCAGTGGTTAACAAATCCGACAAGGAACCATGAGGTTGTGGGTTTGATACCTGGCCTTGCTCAGTGGGTTAAGGATCTGGAGTTGCCGTGACCTGTAATGTAGGTCGAAGATGCAGCTCGGATCCAGAGTTGCTGTGGCTGTGGTGTAGGCTGGCAGCTACAGCTCCGATTAGACCTCTAGCCTGGGAATCTGGCAAGTGCAGCCCTGGAAAAGACAAAAGAAAAAAAAAAAGGAAATTCTGCCATTCGCGACAACATGGATAAACTTGGAAGGCATGGTGGATGGTATCACTTACATGTGTAATTTTTTTTTTAAGTTAAATTCAACAGGGAGTAGAATGGTGATTGCTAGGGAGAGGCTGGTAAAAGAGTACAAACTTTCAGTTATAAGATGAATAAGGTCTGAGGATCTAATGTATAACATGGTCACTATAGCTGCATTATATAATTGAAATTTGCTAGGAGCGTGGAAGTTAAATGTTCTCACAAAAAAAACCCACAACCCAAAAAAGTTAATATGTGAGGTGATGGATGTGATGGTGGGGATACTTTCATAATGTACACATATAGAATTATGTTTTACACTTTATTTTTATTATCATATTCTTTGCTTTTGCGGGCTGCACCTTTGGCATATGGAAGTTCCCAGGCTAGGGGGCGAATTGGAGCTGCAGCTGCCAGCTACAGCCACAGCAACACTGGATCTGAGCAGCCTCTGTGACCTACACCACAGCTCACAGCAATACTGGATCCTTAACCCACTGAGCGAGGCCAGGGATCGAACCTGCATCCTCATGGATGCTAGTCGGGTTTGTTACCGCTTGGTCACAGCAGGAACTCCATGTTTTACACTTTAAATATATTACAATTTCATTTGTCAATTATACCTCAATAAAGCTGAAAATTTTTCTATTCCCATTTTTTATTTCTTCTTTGACACAACATTTAGTAGTGTTATGTTTCCAAATACTTGCATATTTTGCGAATACCTTGAAATTTTTATCTCTAATTTAATTCCATTGTGTTGAGAGAAAATACTCTGTATTATTTGAATCTTTTAAGTTTATGGAGATTTGTTTCATGGTCCAGAATATGGTTGCATTTGTTTCCCAAGCCTGCCGTAAAAAATTACCACAAGCTTGATGGCTTAAAACAACAGAAATTTATTCTCTCACATTATAGAGGGCAGAAGTCTGAAATCAAGGGGTAGACAGGATTGGTTCCTTTTGGAGATTCTAAAGGAGAATCTGTTCCATGCTTCTCCTCTCCAGCTTCTGGTACCTCCTGGCAATCCTTGGCATTCCTTGGCATTCCTTCCAGTCTCTGTCTCTGCCTTTGCAATGCCTTCCTCTCTGTGTCTCAAATCTCTTTCTGCCTTTCTTTTATAAGGGTGCCTGTCATTGCATTTAGGGTATACCCAAAATTCAGCATGATCTCATCTTTCATCTTGAGATCTTTAACTTAATTACATCTTCAAAGACCTTCTTTTCAAATAAGGCCATGTTCACAAGTTCTGGAGGTTAGGATTTGGACATCTTTTTGGAGGCCATTATTAAACCCAGTACTATGGCCTATCTTGGCTGTGTGCACTTGAAAAGAATGTCTACTCAGAGTTCCCGTTGTGGCTCAGTGGTTAACGAATCTGACTAGGAACCATGAGGTTGCGGGTTTGATCCCTGGCCTCACTCAGTGGGTTAAGGATCCAGCTTTGCTGTGAGCTGTGGTGTGGGCCGGCGGCTGCAGCTCCGATTGGACCCCTAGCCTGGGAACCTCCATATGCTGAGGGAGCAGCCCTAGAAAAGGCAACAAGACCAAAAAAAAAAAAAAAATGTCTACTCTGTTGTTGGATGATGTGTTCTATAAATATCAGTTAGGTAAAGTTGGTTGATAGTGTTCTTCAACTTTTATGTTCTAATTAATTTTTTTGTCTACTTGTTCTATAGATTACAAGAGAGATGGGTTGAATCCTTCAACTGTAATCATGAATTTTTATATTTTGCATTTTAGTTCTATCAGTTTTTGCTACATGTATGTTGAAGCTCTATTATTAGGTGCATAAATGTTCAGAATTGCTATATCCTGCTGATGACTCCTTCATTATTACAAAATGGCCCTTTTCATCCCTGGTAACATCCTTTACTCTGAAATACTTTTCTACTTTTTTGTTTTGTTTTGTTTTTGAAATTTTTTTATTTCAGTGAATTTTATTACATTTGTAATTGTACAATGATCATCACAACCCAATTTTATAGCATTTCCATTCCAAACCCCCAGCCCATCCTGCTCACCCCCCCCAACCTATCTCCTTTGGAAGCCATAAGTTTTTCAAAGTCTGTGAGTACTTTTTATGATATTAATATAGCCACTCTGGCTTCTTTATATTAGTATTTGTATGGAATATCTTTTACCATATTATTACTTTTTTCTCTTAAAAAAAAACCTTTATTGAGGGACAGTTTATGTTCCATAATATGTATTCATTTTAGGCATACACTTCAGTGAGTTCAAACCAATATATACACTCAATTATAATACCACCACAAGGAGTTCCTGTTGTGGTACAGTGGAACCAAATCCAACTAGTATCCGTGAGGATTCGGGTTTAATCCCTGGCCTCGATCAGTGGCTTGGAACCTGCGTTACCGTGGCTGTGGTGCAGGCTAGCAGCTGTAGCTCTGATTCAACCCCAAGCCTGGGAATTTCCATATGCCAAGGGTGCGGCCCTAAAAAAAACAAAAAAAAAACCACCACAAGATGCAAACATTACTGTCACCCCAAACGTCCTATCATGTCCTTTAAAAAACAACAGCTTTATTGAGTTTTAATTCACATGCCATACTATTTATTGTTTTAAAGATACGATTAAATTTTAAAATTATATTCACAGAACTATGCAACAATCACAATTTCTGAACATTTTCATCACTACTCCAAAGGGAAAAAAAAACCTATGCACATGAGTCCCCCTTCTATCTCATCCCTAAGCAATCACTAATCTACTTTCCATCTCTATCAACGGTCCTATTCTGGAATTTCATATAAATGTGATTTTTTTTAGGGCCTCACCTGTGGCATATGGCAGTTCCCAGGCTAAGGGGTCTAATCAGAGCTGCAGCTGCCGGCCTACACCACAGCCACAGCAACTTGGGATCTGAGCCTCATCTGTGACCTACACCACAGCTCACAGCAATGCTGGAACCTTAATAAAATGAATGAGGCAAAGGATGGAACCCACATCTTCATGGATACTAGTCAGGCTCATACTGCGAAACCATGAGAGGAATTCCTGAATTTCATGTAAGTGGAATTGTACAATATGTGATTTTTCGTGATTGGCTTCTTTCACTTGGGATACTGCTTTCAGGTTTATCTATGTTGTAGAATGTGTTATTATTTCATTTCTTTTTATTGCTGAATAATATACCATTGACCGGATATACCATATATTATTTATAAATTCATCAGTTGATATACATTAGAGTTTTTTCCACTTTTGGGCTATTATGAATAATGCTGCTTTGAACATTTGTGTACAAATTTTCATGTAGATATATACTTCCAGTTCTCTTGGGTATATAATTAGGAGTGGAATTACTGGGTCACATGGTAATTGCATATGTAATCTTTGAGGAATTGTCAGATTGTTTCCTAAAGCAGCTGCACTATTTTACATTTTCAGCAGTGGATGAGAGTTCCAATCCTCTACATCCTCACCAACATTCCAGTGGATATGATGCAGTCATTCATATAGTTTTGATTGCATTTCCCTGATGGCTAAAGATGTTGGCATCTTTTCATGTGTTTATTGGTCATTGTATATCTTCTTTGGAGAAAGGTCTACTCATATCTTTTGCCCATTTGAAAACTGGGCTCTTTTTTTTTGGACATGCCCACAGCATGTGGAAGTTCCTGCAAGGGATCGAACCCACACCACAGCAGCAACTTGCTGACAGCACTGGATCCTTAACCTATGGTACCACAACTCCTATGGGTCTTTTAATTATTAGTGTAGGAGTTCTCTCTGCAATCTAGATATCAGATACATGACTTACAAAAAAATCTCCCATTATATGGGTTGCTTTATCACTTTCTAATGGTGTCCCTTGCAGCATAAATATTTTTCATTTTGATGAAGTCCAATTTATCTATTTTTCTTTTGTTACTTGTGATTTTGTTGTTATACCTAAGGAACCTATGTTATGGTCATGAAGTTTTAGGTCTACATTTTCTTCCAAGATTTTTATAGTTTTAGCTCTTAATTTAGGTCTTTGATCCATTTTGAGTTACTTTTTGCATATGGTGTGAGATAGGTATTCATTCTTTTTTTTCCATTGTAATTATTTAGATTATGTTTTCAGTGTGATAATGCCTTTTTAAAAATTTTTATTGGAGTATAGTTGACTTACAATGTATTATTTTCAGACATACAGAAAAATGAATCACTTACACATATACATATAGTCATTCTTTTTTCCTATATAGGTTATTACAGACTATTGAGTAGATTTCCCTGTGCTTTATGGTAGGTCCTTGTTAATTATCTATCTATCTATATTTTTTTGGCTTTTTGTCTTTTCAGGGCCACACCCACGGCATATGGAGGTTCCCAGGATAAGGGTCCAATTGGAGCTGTAGCCGCTGGCCTACGCCACAGCCACAGCAACGCAGGATCTGAGCCGTGTCTGTGACCTACACCACAGCTCATGGCAACGCCGGATCCTTAACCCACTGAGCGAGGCCAGGGATCAAACCCGCCACCTCATGGTTCCTTGTCGGATTCATTTCCGCTGCACCACAACGGGAACTCCTAATTATCTATTTTATATACAGTAGTGTGTATAGTGTGTATATGTTATTCCCATCAGCCTAATTCATCTGCCCCACCGTGGTTTCCCCAATGGTAATCATAAGTTTGATTCTGAAATATGTGTTTATTTCTGTTTTTATAAATAAATTTTTTTTTTTTTTGGTATGCTTTCTTAGGCCACAGTCGTGGCATAGGGAAGTTCCTAGGCTAGGTGACTTAGGTCAGCCTAAGCCACAGCCACAGCCACAGCAACGCAGGATCTGTGCCACCTCTGAGACCTACACCACAGCTCAAGGCAACATTGGATCCTTAACCCACTGAGTGGTGCCGGGGATCAAACCTGCATCCTCACGGATACTAGTTGGGTTCGTTACAGCTGAGCCACAGTGGGCACTCTGCTTCATTCATTTTTAACAGAGCTTTCTTTTTCCTTTTGTGCTCCATTTTGGATGTTTTAAGAATTTCATTATGTTTCAAGTTCACTAGTCTTTTCTCCTGAGATGTCTAATCAGCTGTGAATTTCTTCCAGTGTTTTTTTTTTTTTTTTTTTTCCTCAGACCATGTGTATTTATCCCTAGAAGTTCAATCTGGATCTTTTAAAAATAACTTCATGTCTTCTATTAACAAACTTAATCTTCCTTCTATCTTCTTCAACATGTACAATACTTTTATAGTAGCTCTTTTAATATCCTTGTCAGTTAACTGTATCACTTGTGTTATTTCTGAGTCTGTTTTTATTGATTGACTTTTGTCCTCATTATTAGTTATATTTTCTCTTCCAGTGCATGCTTAATAATTTTTTATTGGTGCCAGACATTGTGAATTTTCTCATGTTGGGTTCTGAATTATGTAATTACACTAACAGTAATTTCTTTACATTCTGGGAACTTCATCCCAGGACATAGTTAAGTTACTTGGAAAGAGTTATATCCCTTTGAGTCTTGCTCTCAAGCATTATTAAGATAGGACCAGAATAGTTTTTAGTCAAGAACGAATTTTCCTAACGACTGGGGTAAAAACTAGCTGAGAAATCTACCCAATATCTTAACTATTTTGAGGTTTTCTTACTTCTGGTAGGTGAGAAAATAAACTATTTCTATCCTGTTGAGAGCTCTGTACTCCCACTCCTTTTTGGTGGTTCTTTTCCCAGCCTGAATTTAGCAGGAGAGTCCCAGGGAACCCTCTGCAGAACTCCAGATCCTTGCTCACTCTCTCTTTCTCTCTCTTCTATCTGCAGCCCTCCCCTGTCCATGCAGCTCTCTTTTCCCTGGTCCTCTGCTCTAGGAGTTCTAGCTTCCTTGGCTTCACTGAATGCTAAACTCTATTTCCTCACCTGGGAGAAATTCTGGCCTCTGTTCAGCTTTCCTCTCCCTGCACCGATGTCTGGAAACTCTCTCCAGGAAGTAAGCTGGGGGAAACTGTAATGCTCACCTCATTTTCCCCCTTCTCTCAGACATCAACATCCTGCATGGTTTGAAAGCCATCACTTCCAAAGTTTTAGTTATTTACAGTGGGAGGATAAATCCAAACCCATTCATTCATCATGGGCAAAACCAGTTCCTAAGTAAGTCTTAACTAGTCCCTGAATGCTGTGTTAAAAGGATCTGTTATCTTTATCATGAGGTGTGTGTGTGTGTGTGTGTGTGTGTGTGTGTGTGCGCGCGCGTGCGTGCACACGCGTGCGCTGAGATGAAGTGGTTGAGGGAAACTCTTGAGGTCTTGTCAGGATAGCTGTTGCTATTCTGGCAACTACCACTATTAATGATGAGGAGGAGGTTGTCGTGAGGGTCTGGGGTCTGCACCAGTCCCATCTTCTCTGTTGTACCCACTCCGGAAGCTGATTGGTAGGGAACATTTACCATATTCTGCTCTTCCTCACCTTCCCCAGAGCTGGGTTCTCCTGTGCACATTAACTGCCTGGCTCTGGGGCATGTGAGTTTGAGAACCCTGTCCTGGACCATGCAGATGCCCTCACACAAATGCTCTGTGGCACAGGTATTGTTTTCACCACACGACTTTGTTTTATAAAGAGTTATTCAATGATAGGTGAGTATGGGGTTGCTGTGAAAGATTCCATTAGTACATCAGTACATGGAATACACAGGTCATCCCTTTCCTTCACATTCTTTTTCCTGTGCCTAGGGCTGGGGTTAGTTACAGGTATTTCGTTGTTCCTTTCAAACATATTTCTCTGTACTTAAACAGCAACAACAACAACAACACACACATGCACATACTAGGCTCCACCGTGAACATTCCCCATTTGCTTCCCTTCCCCCCCACAACATGCCCTGAAAAAGATGCCTCTGATCAGTACACACTGGTCTCCTCATCCTTTTCCATGGCCAGGGTGTGCTCTGTGGTATAATATGAACCCATTGCTGTTCACTTATCATCCAATGATCACTGACTATTAATGGACATTTAGTGGTTTTTCATGATCGCTGCTACCTTCCTTGTACACACAGATCTTTGAATGTGTGTGTTTATTATACATTTTTTTTGTCTTTTTAGGGCCGCACCCACCACATATGGAGGTTCCTAGGCTAAGGGTTGAATCCGAGCTGTAGCCACTGGCCTGTGCCACAGCCACAGCAACAGAGGATCCGAGTCGTGTCTGCAACCTACACCATAGCTCACAGCAACGCTGGATCCTTAACCCACTGAGCGAGGCCAGGGATCGAACCTGCGTCCTCATGGACACTAGACAGATTCGTTTCCCCTGAGCCACCACGGGAACTCCTGTTATACATTTTTAGGTGGGATTTCTGAGTCAAAATTCAGTCATTCATCAATCATCCAGTGAGTGCCTACTCCGTGCTGGGCACTGGGGAGATTGACTACATTGGATGGGAAAAAAAGTCTCTGCCCTCACAAACCGAGCATTTTCAGTTTGACAGCTGCTGCCTGAACGCTGTCCATCAGAGGTGCAGGAGAAGAAAAACTTGTTACAAGCTCCTCACACCATTCTTGGGGCAGACGCCCTTCTGTAGTGAACAGAACTTTGCTTAGAACTTTGCTCCCTTCAAGATCTTCAGGGTCTGGCGATAAGATTGTTCATTTGGGTGTGTTAGGGGGCGAAGAGGGAGGGAAAGAAGAGAAGGAACAGTTCACTAGTGACATGGTGAAGGGACGTTGGGATCAAAGACTCCACTTAATTGTGTAGGAGGGGGCTGAGACTGGTTGGAAACGCAAATTCTCAGGCTCCACCCAGGACTTAACAGAATCAGAAACACAGCGATGGGGTGGAGTCGGGGGCATCGATGGGGCGGGGTGGGGGCAGCGGCCAGAGTTTTAATAAGCCCTCCAGGTTTCTGGGATCTATGGTAAAGTTCCACATTTGCATTAAATCCACCAGAATAACCCACAGGGCTGAAGTGAGAAACAGCCCCCCACCCCGCGGGTCACACCTCCTGGAGGTCGGGGTCGGAGGGGGGAAGGGATGGTGGAGAGGATGAGGTGTGAGGACAGAACACTCCACTGCTGGAACGTACCATTGCAGGTGCGGGGCTGGAAGGCACCACTACTGGAGGTACCATAGTGGAGGAGCTTCTATTGTGTAACAATGCAAGTACTGTGTATGGAGGGATGAGAACATCCGCCTGACCCCAGGGGAACCAGCCCCTAGCTTTTGACAGAGGTGGGGAGGACGCTGTCTTGGTACCCCATCCTAGGTGGACCCCCCACACTTTCTCAGACAGCCTGGGAGTTGGCTCCAGTCCCATTTTGGCCAAGCTCATCTCCTGCAGATTTGAATGCACTGGGAGCCAACCAGGGGGTAGTTGATTAGCTGTGAGACGTGGGAGGAGAGGAATCCTGGACCACTCTGCATGGCCCAACCAGAGACACCTGGCTCAGGCTCTCACTGGGTACAGGAACAGAGCCCCAAAGCCAGACCCCAGGCTCACACAGTCAGATGCTGAGGTTGAGGGGTGGGAGCTCGAAGTGGGGGCCTCTGCCCTGAGCACCGCAGTCAGTGGCCAATTTAGTGATGTCCCTCTAGGAGTCAGCTGGCACCCACGCACCAGGCTCTGAGTTTTAGATAGTCAGTGATCTGATTTGCAGTGTCCTAAGCACTTCTTAGGTAGCATCTCAATTAATCCTCACCAGGTCTCTTGGAAGAAAACCCTGTCACCCCGTCCCTATGAGGACACTTGGGCCCAGGGAGGGCACGTAAGTGGCTTGCTTAATCTTCTAACTCCAGTGGGACAGAGCTTGGCCAGGTGCCAGAGCCCATGAGGACAACAGCTGAGGCGGGCAGTCCTGGTGCTCCTGCTGCCCCAGGCCCTGTCAGGGCCCCTTCCCTGTCCTCACAGACCCAGCCCTACACTGTGTCATCCCACCTCCTGCAGGGCACTCAGCTAAGCTCTTGAGAAACCCTATCCCTTTCCCTCCAGCCCTGCAGGAACTGCCCTGGACTCCTAGTCTGGGTCTGGATTTCCCCTGGATCCTGTAGAGATGTTCAATTCCACCCTAACAGGGACTTTATGACCAATCCCTGTGTCTAGGCAGGAGAGAAGTGTCCTGTAGAATGTTGTGCCCTTGCAGGGAGCACGGAGCAGGGAGGGTCCTGAGGAGATCCTCTGAGGAAGCCCTGGGTGCTGGGTGAAGGGACTCAATGGGGGTGAGGATATAACTGATGTCCTGAGAATGGGGCTGGGGGAGGGGGCTACAGAGGCACCTGGGGTGGAAGGGGAGGCCTGGTGGGAGGAATGTGGGGAGAGAGAGGAGTTGTGGCAGTTGTACCAAGAGAGGGAGTGTGGGAAAAGACAGGGATGATCAGAGGGATTTAAGGGGGTTGCCATAGGTGATGAGAAGGGAAGACTTCACATCTCCAGGATCCAGTATGCAAAGTGGGTGCTAAGAGATGGCAGAGATGACCAGCTCCACAGGTCTCCCCCTGGGAAGCTAGGATTCACCCTAAACCCCTTGTGGAGTAGGATGCAGTGTCATGACCAGAGGTGACAATAATGGGTCAGACGATGGCCATGCCCAGGACCCAGACCTGGGACGGCCCTCTCAGAACCTTCAGCCCCAGGTGCTCCTCATCCCTGGACTGAACCTGCCTTTGTCACAATGAAATGCCGGTGATGGCAGACTGCAGGGATGGCAGACACCAGGCCTCTCCTCTGGACTGTTGGAACAAAGACTCACTGTCACTGCCCACACAGCAGCCCAGAACTGGAGATGTGTGGCTCTGTGTCCCAGAGTGCAGCCTCTAGGCTCTGGGGGGAGGTGTGTGAGGCCTCTAAGCTGAAGGGGACCTGTTGCCTGGAGTAGTGTGCACATAAAGCAAAACACACAACTTGAGAGTTGTGGGCTTAAGTTTTACTCGGAGTCGTCCTGAGGACTACAGCCTGGGAGACAGCTCCTCGGTTAGCTCTGGAGAGGTAGGGGAGAAACCGAGATGATCTGGGGCTAGAAAATGCTAGCAGTCAACATGCATATTGGTAAAAAGATTCCTGTTAACCACAAAAATCAGATAGCTAAGGTTAAGGAGGTTCACGCTTTTCTGTGGATGGAAGAATCTTGGGTCACTGAACTTCTTCCTGAGACATGCACATAACTAAATAAGGGCCTGCTTGTCCAGAGCACAGAGGGCCTCATCCTGTTTTTCACCCAGAATTCCTTCGGAGTGCACTGTTGGTCAGCAACTGCAGGGGTTTTACAACTTAACCCTTGTAGAACCCGTGGGGGGTGAATGCCTCTCCTTGTCTGAGGGATCCTAATTTTTCTGCATCCACAGTCAAAACTGTCTGAGCTGCTTGGGGACTGTGCAGCCAGGTGTAATGTATTTGAGCTGTTTGTGGGTGGTGTCTAGGATGTGAGATGTCTGCACTCTTTGGGGGACTCTGTATCAGGGCATGAGGTCTCTGAACTGTTTAGGAGGGGGGTGTCTTTTTCCCAGAGGGTTGGTTCTCTGAGCTGTTCACGTATCTGAATCCAGAATGTTCTGGAGAGGAAGGCAGGATGGGCCTCACTCTCACAGGCCCTAGAAGAAGGCGTGAGATCTCACGTTTGCTGTGAGTCTCCCATGCCTGCCCTGGGACCATGGAAATGAAAGCTTAGGGTCCCCATCCTCAGGGAGGGCACGTCCTCAGTCATGCACACCTCACAGGAGACCACGGTAATGATAAGGATAAGGACAATATATTCTGGCATCACTCCTACCCTTGCTAGGGGGCCTGGGACAAAACCTATGTACACATATTCACGCAGTTACTCTGCCCAACCCCCAACGAGGAGGTCACCGTTAGCAGATGGGGAGCCCGAGGCCAGGGTGGGTGGGAGTTCTCAGCTCAAGAGGACGGGAGGAAATGGGTGCAAACTCGGGCTCCTGGGAGGAGGCAGGAAAGGCTCGGCACAGCCCAGGCCAGGCTGTGGGAGTATGGGCAGGGGGAGATTTGGCCTGAGACAACAAGGACCCTGGGACCGACTCACCGTCAGGATATGTTTCTGTGTCTCTGGATCAAACACCCTGCTTGACTCCTGGTGTATGGAATGGAACTCTCACATTCCCTGTGGAGAGGGTGGTGAAAGTACAGGTGAGCCTCCAAGCAGGTTGGGAAATACATCCGATTCATCACTGCGCCCAAGGACCCACCAAAAATGCAGAGATCCTTCACTCTTCTTTCCCCCTCAAGCCCTTCTTGGCACTGAGATCAACAGGAGGCCAGTCAAGGGCTAGAAGGGAGGTGGGGAAACTTGCGTACATCATGAACCTGCCTATAACGGGAACATGTCTTTGTCCTGAGGGGCAGAGGGCCCTGATGTGTGTCAAGGTAATGTGACTGAGGCCAGGACACAGGCAGCTGAGTCATTCCCTAGAGACAGTCCCTCGGGAGGGGCTTCTCATCCCCTGCAGAGCAGACACCACATCCAGTGACAAGGCTGCAGGCCACGCGAGGGTGGTAATTAAGTGGGGACACTGTGTTCCCAGAAATAGTTTCTACGTCCCTGTCTCTCTAATGCTTTATCTTTCCTTCTGTCTTCTCTGTGCCTGTTACATTGTCCCTCCTGTGCTTTTGTACAGGACAGGGTGTGACCTCGCTCACACCATGAGGGCCCTTGCTTTTCCCCACATGAGCATATCATCTTTGGACATGGATATTCATGGGGAGCAGTTGGGGGGATTCCCCTTGAGTCCACATAATCTTCCAGGAAAGCATGTTCAGCTTCCCCAGAGAGGCTGGGGAGGGGGCTCTTCTTTGGGGTAAACCAAGAGCTCCACCTCATCAAGGGGGCGACTTGGGCCTCTGGCCTCAGAGAGACACACGGGAATTCTCTGCTAAAAGGCCCCTGGAGGCTCAAGACAAAGTCCTCACCATGGCCCAGAAGGCTCTACAGGACCTGGCCCTCATGACCCCTTCACCAGATCTCCTACCCCTCCCTCCATCATGCTGAGCCAGCCAAATCAGCCTCCTCACCTTCTCACACATGACAGACTGAGTTACACCCCGGAACTTTTCCACTGACCCGTACCGAACTCGGGGCGGGGGGGGGAAGGGGCGGGCATCTCTTTCAGATGTTCCTCTCCTCTAGGTTTCTGCTCAAATGTCACAATCTTAGAAAGACCTTCCTTGACTGCTCTTTCTAGATAGGCCCCCTCCTCTCTATTTGACGATTCTGATTTAATTTTAATCACAGCAGTTACCAACGCCTGACAAATCACATACATTTGGGGGCTGAATAGAATAGACCCTCCATGAGAGCAAGGGTTGTTTTTCTTCTCTTTCCCAACACCCATAATTGTGCTTGACATATACTTTGGAGAGAAGGAATGAATGAGGTAAGGAATGAATAAACAAATGCAAAGTTCTTGAGGGAGGCATAGCTAGACAAGCCAAGAATTCTGCCAGGGAACATGTTCAGAGGTAACAGGATGGTGACAAATCCTGTGGACTTTATCTCACGTCCTCAGGGACAGAGAGACCACTGGGAGATGGCATTTTTTTTTTTGTCTTTTTGTCTTTTTGTCTTTGCTAGGTCTGCTCCCGAGGCATATGGAGGTTCCCAGGCCAAGGGTCCAATCAGAGCTTGTAGCCACCGGCCTACGCCAGAGCCACAGCAAGGCAGGATCCGAGCCACCTCTGCAACCTACATCACAGCTCAGGGCAACGCCGAATCCTTAACCCACTGAGCAAGGCCAGGGATCAAACCCACAACCTCATGGTTCCTAGTCGGACTCGTTAACCACTGCGCCACGACGGGAACTCCAGGAGGGCCTTTTCCTAACAGAACCAAAGGTCCTGCTCTCTTTTTCCCCTAGTACTCACAGTCAAGGACAGAGGCCTGCCCCTCACCGGGGCATCAGAGCCCCGTCGGGACCCTTCTCCCCCCTGCCCCTTGAGGAACCCTGGCTGGCTTGCCGCACTACACCTATTCTATATTACCCAGGGAGGTGCAAGCAAGCCCAATGCCCAGCACAGAGAAAACGCTTGGTGCCACTACAAAGAAGTACATTTCTGTTTAGCAAGACTTTTCGCCGGGCCCAAGACTCCAGCGAATTGTGAGGTTTTCATACTAACTTGGCCCTCCCTCCCTTTGGGGACCGCCCTGGAAGAGTCCACTAACATCTGCATCGGCTGTTCCCCGATGACACCACCAAGGGGCGCGCGAGATGGAACACCTGTCATGGGACGTACCACTGACAGGGCCGGAGGTGAGACCATTCACTCGGAAGGTACCATTAGAGGGTAGGAGGCGGTCGTTCTGGAATAATCCATCGTGTTCCAATACTGAGGGTTCACGTACACTGCGGAGGGCGTTAACCACAGTTCCCGGAGGAGGCTCTCGTGGAGCCGCTGGGTCCATCCCCACTGTATCCTCTCTGTCTTCCTGGAGCATTCGAGCACGAGTAGACACGGAACATCAGGATGCGGCCTTCTTTCTACCTACTCCAAGTTCACCCCTTCATTTCTATATGGTCACCTCTAGCTGGGGCTGACGGCAACGGGGCAAGGGATTGGCTCCCGGAGGCGGTGGGAGGGGTCGGAAAGGATTATGAGTGATGATTGGTCAGGGCGAGATTGCTCTTCCGTTGTCCCAACCAGCGACGGAAGTCCTCTACTCCCACCCTCCGTAGTCGTCTGCCCAGTTCCGATTGGCCGTCTGTTTGGGGGGGGGGGGGGGCCCGAGGTCGCAGAGTTGAAGCGCTGGGTGAGAGGTGAACGTATGCGTCTTTGCGCTTGCGCGTGCGTGCGTGCATTTGCGTGCGCTTGCGCGTGCGGGTATTTCACGCTACATTTTCTCCGAGCGGGTCTATGCTGCTGACTGTCCCGAAGGGGTATCATAGCTGCCCGGGTCAGTAGCGCGGTTAGGCTCAGTCGCTGGTTGTGCGGAGTGACGGTGCTGTCTTCACGTGAGCTCTTTCAGTCTTGTCGAGCCCACATTCTGGAGCTTGTGGTTCCCCATGGTCAATCGCACAGATTCACGTCAAGTCCAGAGAGAGGTCTCTGAGTTTGTTTGGTGTCTCTCCCTGGGAAGTAACGTGTGTCATGCACTTCGAAGCTATGTATCGCTACGCCCGACACCATAGATGCTAGTTGGGTGCATGTGATGTCTTTGAGCGCTTTGGGGAGTTTTTGGTGAACGGAATAGTTTATCTAACTGGATTTTGGGAGCGATGGTTCAAAGAGCCTTAGGCTTTGTGTGCTTGTATATTTGGGTGTGCGCTTTCTGAGCTTTGGAGTCACTGGGTTTTAGACTGCTCTGTAGGCGTGTGCACCCCGGACTGTGAGGTGTCTGAGCGATTTGTGAGTCTGGCTACCAACTTATGAAGTCTCTGAGCTGCTTTGGGAAGGCTTTGTCCAAAGGCGTAGAGGATCTCAGCTGTTTGGGGTTTGGGTGTCAGGAGTAACGTCTCTTACCGTTTTGGCCTTAAAGTCTCTGTCCAGGAACGGAGGGGTTTGGAACCTGGTAGATAGGATTCCAAAGCCTGGAACCCCACGTGCTGGTTGTGTGTCTGGAGCAAGTCACTTCTCTTCTGGAGTTGCACTATGTATCATAATGAATTAAATGGGGCCAATGGCCATCATGGACAGTACCTGTGTAACAAGGTGTGTAAAGGGCTGATTCCCAGCCATGGCTCAGCAAGTGTTTTCTGAGTACTGTTCCAGGAGTTTCGGACAGGACAGAACTGACAGAGCCTCTCCTTTCATAGAGGTAGGTGCTCGGTAAACACATTAGAGCACGTCAAAGGTGGCAGGTGCAATGTAGACAGAAAAGGCTGGATCAGGGGAAGGGGCACGGGGTGAGGATGTTTCTGTTTTCCTCGGGGTAACAAAGGCAAAGGCAGGTCTATCTGAAAGGTGACGATCGCGCAGAGACCTGGAGAAAGCGAGGGAGAAGGCCATGGGATTACCTGAAGGAAGAGCATTCCAGGCGGAAGAAGGAGCAGATGCAACAGTCCTGGCGAGGACATCTACTTGAGGTGCTTCTGGATCTCAAGAAGGAGTCCTGTGATGCACTGGGTTTGGCTCTGAGCACTCATTGAACTGGTGTCTGGTGCTGCTCTGGCTCTTTGTCCCACAACCTGTGGTCCTCCCCGTTTCACAGATGAAGGACCCGGGGCTCCAAGGTGTGCCTTGCACCTTCTCCCTGCTTATGCTTGACATTACCGAAGAGGGGTGAAACCTTCTAGTCCGTCATGAGAGACAGAGGGCTTGAGTGGTAGAGCCACAGGGAGGACACCATCCACACTGAATGTCAGCCAAACAGCCAACATCACTTATAACACGGGAGTCCTGCCCCTCATAACGTTTCTACTCTTGATGGGGGGCAGGGCTTTAGGAATGAGAAAGGGACTGGGGCAAAGGAGAGGGGCAGGAAGGAGAAGATGGAGGACAGTGAGAAAAAACCCACTGGCTTCATCATATTGCTTGGATTTGGCCCAGTTCACCTTGTTTAACTGATCATATGAGGATATACTCACCTTTTCCCTGTCTCTGCCATTTCTTTCCTTCCCTCTCTCTTGGGCCTGAGCCGTTCAGTCCTAAAGCCATTTGGTGCTTGAGGGCAAGACAAGTGTAGGCGTGTAGGGACATTCAACTTGCAGAGTCAGAGCGCAAGGCAGTAAGGAGAATACCCCTGGGTTTGGGCGAGGGTGCAGGCTAACTGGCTCAGGGATTCAAGCTTGAGTGGGGTGAGGACGTCAAGGCCAAGGGATGGGTCAGTGCAGCATGTGAGGAGGACCTCAGTGGAGGAGGGATGGCTTGTTTACGTTGGGAATTCATCAACTCAGCAAATGTTTGAGGATAGTGGGCGCCACGTCTGCCCCTTCTGGAAAAGGGAATTTCTGATATGGAAAAGAAGTAAAGCAGAACACATTCTGAGGTGTTCTGCTGGAATTGAAGTTCTCCATGAGAACGCCTGGTTTTCAGTAGATAAGTGTGCACATGTAGACAGATACTTACATGTAGTTGTGGAAGCAGCAAGATCCCAATGGCAATAAGTACACCCCGTCCCAGATCCTAGCTTCCAAAGTCCATTCTCCACTAAATGCTGGGTTCCCAGGCTGAGGAGGGAGAGTATAAATGAGGCTGGCTCCACTTGTCATGTCAGCAGTAAGGAAAAGTTCAAGGAATGAGGAGGATGTGTCAAGGGGACAGAGAATACAGCTTAAAGGCAAAGGCAATCCCACTTGAAAAACCAGAGACTCTTTTATTCTTCCAGGTTTATTGAGGTATTACCGACTCAAACCATGGAAGTTTCAGGTGCTCAATATCATGATTTGATACACATATATGGCAAAATGATTACCACAATACGGTTAGTTAGCACTGTATCCACTCACATCATTATGGTTTTAAGAATTTTTTGGTGATAACATTTCAGTTCTTCTCTCTTTTCCTTTCTGTGTGTGTGTGTGTGTGTGTGTGTGGTTTTGTTTTTGGCTGCTCTGAAGGATGAGGAAGTTCCTGGACCAGGGCTCGACCCCACTCCACAGCAGCCACCCGAGCCATGGCAGGGAAAACACTGGATCCTTAACCCACTGCGCCACTTAATTTTCAGTATATGACACAATATTAAGTATCGTCACCATGCTCTACGTTAGATCCCCATAACTTACTCATCTTATAGCTAGAAGTTTGTACCCTTTGACCACGATTTCCCCCAGCCCCTGGCAAGCACCATTCTAAACTCTATTTCTGTGACTTCGACTTTGTTCAGATTCCAGATGTAAGAGAGAACATGCATTATTTGCCTTTCTCTCTCTGACTTCTTTCACTTAGCCTTCAAAGTCCATCCATGTTGTTGCAAAAGGCAGGACTCTACTTTTTATGGCTGAATAATACTCCATTGTGTATGTCACCACGTTTTCTTTACCCATTCATCCTTACTTGGACACTTAAGTTGTTAACATATGCTGGCTGAAGCTGCATGGTAAATGTTAAAGTTGGTGTTAGTCCTCCAATTTACATTTCGAAAATTAATTTGGCTATTCTCGTTCATTTGCCTTTGCCTTACCACAGAAAGTCTGTAATCAGTCTATATGTACCAAAACATCCTGTTGGCATTTTACGTTGGAATTGTATGACATTGATGGATCTTTTGGGGGACTGTTGACATCCCAATTATATTGCATTTATCAACCTATGAACACAATATGTGTCCCCGTTTTGTTAGATCATTTTACGTTTACATCTGTGTCATTCCTCATATTGTTGTGTCTTTTTATCATTCTTTAAGATTTTTATTTTTTCTATTGTAATGATTTATACTGTCCTGTCAATTTCTGCTGTACAGCAAACTGACCCAGAAGTATGTGTGTGTATGTATATATGTTCTTTTCCCAAATTATCCTCCATCATGTTCCATCACAAGTGACTAGATATAGGACCCTGTGCTATGAGGCAGGATTTATCCTTTTCTGTGTCTCTCTGGGTACAATTTTATGAATTCGTACTGCTCTTTTCAAAGAAACAACATTCGGTTTCGTTGATTATATTTATTCTTCTTCTACTCTCTGTTCCAATCTCTATTCGTTTCCCTCCTGTGCTTTTGTACAGGACAGGGTGTGACCTCGCTCACACCATGAGGGCCCTTGCTTTTCCCCACATGAGCATATCATCTTTGGACATGGATATTCATGGGGAGCAGTTGGGGGGATCCCCCTTGAGTTCCAGGAAAGCATGTTCAGCTTCCCCAGAGAGGCTGGGGAGGGGGCTCTTCTTTGGGGTAAACCAAGAGCTCCACCTCATCAAGGGGGCGACTTGGGCCTCTGGCCTCAGAGAGACACACGGGAATTCTCTGCTAAAAGGCCCCTGGAGGAGTTCCCGTCGTGGCGCAGTGGTTAACGAATCCGACTAGGAACCATGAGGTTGCGGGTTCCGTCCCTGCCCTTGCTCAGTGGGTTAACGATCCGGCGTTGCCGTGAGCTGTGGTGTAGGTTGCAGACACGGCTCGGATCCCGCGTTGCTGTGGCTCTGGCTTAGGCCAGTGGCTACAGCTCCGATTCAACCCCTAGCCTGGGAACCTCCATATGCCGCGGGAGCGGCCCAAGAAATAGCAACAACAACAACAACAACAAAAAAGGCCCCTGGAGGCTCAAGACAAAGTCCTCACCATGGCCCAGAAGGCTCTACAGGACCTGGCCCTCATGACCCCTTCACCAGATCTCCTACCCCTCCCTCCATCATGCTGAGCCAGCCAAATCAGCCTCCTCACCTTCTCACACATGATAGACTGAGTTACACCCCGGAACTTTTCCACTGACCCGTACCGAACTCGGGGTGGGGGGGGGGCATCTCTTTCAGATGTTCCTCTCCTCTAGGTTTCTGCTCAAATGTCACAATCTTAGAAAGACCTTCCTTGACTGCTCTTTCTAGATAGGCCCCCTCCTCTCTATTTGACGATTCTGATTTAATTTTAATCACAGCAGTTACCAACACCTGACAAATCACGTACCTTTGGGGGCTGTATGATTTCAAAAGAATGTAAGCTCCATGAGAGGTTTTTTTTTTTTTTTTTTCCTCTCCTGACACCCATAATTCAGTTTGACGCATCCTTGGAGGGAAGGAATGAATAGAGAGATTCAAAGTTGTTCAGAGAAGTAGAGCTAGACAGGCCTAGAATTCTGCCAGAGGACATGTTCAGAGGTAACAGGATAGTGACAAATCCTGTGGACTTTATCTCCATACTCAGGGGCATAGCAACCCCTGCGAGATGGACTTTACCTAACAAGCAAAGGTCCCGTTGTCCTTTTCCCCCAGTACTCACAGTCAAGGACAGAGGCTTGCCCCTCATCAGGACTTCGGAGCCCAGTCGGGACCTTTCTCCCTCCTGCCCCTTGAGGGACTTTGGCTGGCTTCCGCCAGTAGGCCTGTTCTGTATGACCCAGTGAGGCATAAACAAGCCCGCTGCCCAGCACAGAGAAAACACTTGTTAAAGCTCCCTGTTATAGTGGTGCCACTTCAGGGAGGTAAGTATCTGTTTAGGAAGACTTCTTGCCAAGTCCACCACTCCAGCGGATTGTGAGGTTTTCATCCTAGCTATAGCCTCCCTCCCTCTGGATCAGCCTGGAATGGTCCAAGGGCATCTGAATGGGCTCTTCTGCGATGCCACCACCACGGGGCGCGCGAGATGAAACAGTTCTGTCCTGGGATGTACCACTGAGGGGCGGAGGTAAGGCCATCCACTCAGGAAGGTACCATTAGGGAGGCGGCTCCATTATGGAATAATGCGTTATGTTCCAACACTGAGGGTCCCCTTACACCACCTAGGGCATCAGCCACAGTTCCTGGGAGAGGCACGCATGGTGCCACTGGGTCCAACTCTCTTTGCTCCACTCTGTCCTCCTACAGCATTCGAGCCGGAGCGGACACCGAGTCCCATGCTGCAGCCTTCTTTGTATCTGCTCTAAGCTCACCCCCTCGTTTCTAAATGGTCACATCCTACTGGGGTCAGCGTCGGAGCAGGAGATTGGCTCCGGGATGCGGGATCAAGATTCGTTTTGGGTTATCGATTGGCCACGACGAGAGGCCAAAAATAGGTCTCGGGGTCCCAAAGCGGGGCCTTAAGTCCCACGTGCCACATTCCCATTGGCCGTCTCTCTGGTACTGGTCGCAGAGTTAGAATTTTGAGAGCTCTGTGTGCTTGTGCGTGCATGCGTGTGTGGCCGCGGTGATTTTTCAGGTTGTCCTTTTTTCTCCGAGTTGTATTCCACACCTAGCTGTTCTGCGAGGCATAGCTAGACGGGCCCAGGATTCCAACAGGGTACATGACAAAGCCCATGGACTTTATCTCACGTACTCACTGTCCTTGCGACCCCTGGGAGATGGCCATTTTCCGAACAGTACAGACGGTCCTGCTGTCCTTTTCACTTGTAATCACATTCAAGAACAAAGGCCTGCCCTGCACCAGGATCTCGGAGCCCAGTCCTGCCTGTTGAGGAACTGGCTGGCTTCCCCCACCAGACCTATTCAGTATTACCCGGGGGAGGCACAAGCAAGCCCAATGCCCGGCACAGAGAAAACCCCTTGTAAGGCTCCCTCTTTAATGGTACCACTAAAAGCAGGAAGTTTTCCGTTTAGGAAGCCTTTTCCCCAAGTCCAAGACACCACTGAGTTGTGGGGTTGTCGTCCTATCTCGGCCCTCCCTGCCTTTGGGGACTAACGTGCAATGGTACGCGAACGTCTGCATCTGCTCTTCCCCTATCCCACCACCAAGGGGCGCGCGAGGTGAAACATCCGTCATGGGAAGTACCACTGAGGGGCGGAGGTGAGACCACCCCCCTCAGGGAGGTACCACTGGGGGTAGGAGGGGTCCGTTCTGGAATAATCCATTATGTGACAACACGAGGGTACCCTTTCGCCGCGTAGGGCATCAACCGCATTTCCCGGAGAGGCAAGCATGGCGCCGCTGGGTACAACCCCATTCCTTCCGCGCTCTCTTCCTGTGGCATTCGAGCACGAGTGGACAGCGAGTCTCAGGATTCAACCATCTTTGTACCGACTCCAAATCCACCCCTTCGTTTCCATATGGTCACAGCCAACTGGGGATCGCAACGGGGCAAGAGATTGGCTCCCGGGAATGGGAGACAGGGTCAGAAAGTATCCTGGGCGGTGATGGGCCATGGAGAGATTGCTCTTCCGGGGTCCAAACCGCTCCGTAAGCCCGCTACTCCCACCCTTCCTAGTGGTCGGCTCGGTTCCGATTGGCAGCCTGTCTGGGACTGGCACGGTGATCACAGAGTTGGAGGGCGGGGTGAGAGGTGTACGTCTGCGTTTGCGTCCCCGCCCTTTTGCGGGCTTGCGTGCGTGTACGGGGGGCGGGGATTGTCTCTGTGCTTTTTCTCCGAGTTGTCCGACGCAGCTGACTGCCGAGAAGTGGCTTCGTAGCTGCTCCGGTCAGTGGCGAGGTTAGGTTCAGTCGCTGGTTGTGCGGCGTGACCGTGCTGTCTTCACGTTGAGCTCTTTCCGTCTTGTTTAGCCTTCAGTCTGGAGCTTGTGGTTCCACACCGTCAGTCGCACCGATTCGTGTAAAGTGCAGAGAGAGGTCTCTGAGATTGATAGAGAGGTAACGTGTGTCATGCAGTTTGGAGATGCGTACCGTTACGTCTGACATTACAGATGCTGTTTGGGTACAGCTGCTATCTCTGAGGGTTCGCGGGAGTTTTTGATGAAAGAGGTATTTTATCTGAGTGGGTTTTGCGAGCCATAGTACACAGAGCCTTAGCCTTGATGTGCTTATATACCCGGGTGTGTCTTTTCTAAGCTTTTGGGTCGCTGGGTGTTAACGGTGTATAATCTCTGGAACCATATGTGTAAAGGACTGCTTCGCAGCCATCCTTCAACAAGTGTTTTCTGAGCACCTATCACGTACCTGAGTGCATCTGGGAGTTTCTGACAGGACAAAACTGACAAAGTTTCTCCTTTCCTAAGGTGCTCAGTAAACACATAGAGCACATCAAAGGTGGCAGGTGCAATGTAAACGGAAAAGGCTGGATTAGGGGAAGGGGCATGAGGTGAGGATGTTTCTGTTTTCCTCGGGGTAACAAAGGCAAAATGATTACCACAATAAGGCTAGTTAGCACTGTATCCGCTCACATCATTATGGTTTTAAAAAGTTTTTTGGTGATAACATTTCAGTTCTTCTCTCATTCTTTTCTATTCCTTTCTTTTATTTCTTTGTGTTTTCGTTCATTTATTTGTTTGTTTTGTTTTGTTTTTGGCTGCTCCTGAAGCAAGCGGACATTCCTGGGCCAGGGCTCGACCCCACTCCACAGCAGCCACCCGAGCCATGGCAGGGAAAACACTGGATCCTTAACTCACTGTGCCACTTAATTTTCAGTACATAATACAATATTAAGTATCGTCACCATGCTCTACGTTAGATCCCCATAACTTATTCATCTTATAGCTAGAAGTTTGTACCCTTTGACCACCATTTCCCCCAGCCCCTCGCAAGCACCCTTCCAAACTCTACTTCTGGTAGAGCTTCCATGCCTGCCTGCTTACATCTCTCATAAGCGTCCTATCTTAATAAATCTATTTCTTGCCTATCAAAGATAAATAAATAAACTCTATTTCTGTAACCTAGACGTTTTCAGATTTCACATGTAAGAGAGAACATGCATCACTTGTCTTTCTCTCTGACTTATTTCACTCACATATATATGCATATATATAAAACGTAGCAGGCTCGAACCGATAATCCTTAGAAACTGCAGCTTGTTGACCTTACCTTGCATCCGGGAACTTGGATTTCAGGTGGTTTCCCACCATTCCCTCCCTGAGAAGGGTAGGTTCCTCTTCCGAAACTGTCCAAACAATATGTTCGATGCTAAACGCCTGCTTGCCTCCCGGGACCCTGGAATCCTGGTACGTGCTGGGCAGAGAGTGTGCGAGGGACCAGTCCCCAGTTAAAAGCTTGGGCCCTGGGTTTCTCATGAGCTTCTCTGGCAGACAGTGCTTGAAGGAGCTGTCATGACTCGTTGCTGGAGGGACAGATTGTGTGACTCTAGGGAGAAAGGACTCTCGAAAGCGTACGCTGGTTTCCTCTGGATGATGCCCAGTGCACCACTCCCCCTGGCTGTTTGTCTTTCTATCCTTTTGCAGTACTGATTCCTAGCCATGGGGATGACTGTATGCTGGGTCCTGTGAGCCCTCCTAGGGATTCACCAAAAGCAAGGGTGGTCTTGGACGTCTGAAACAGTGGGGGAAGCCATGAGATTCACTAGTGAGCTCCTGCCTCATTGATATGCAGTGAAAGCCTCGTTTGAAGGGTGGACGAAGCGGTAGGATGATGATCCTTGCATGTTCGGTGACTATGGATGTACCCATGCTATAGAGCAGCACTGAGCCACTGACAGGTGTGAGAGGTAACCGTTCCTTACTAAGTTAAGAGGAAAAGACCCAGAAGTTCCCTGGTTGCTCAGCGGGTTAAGGCTCTGGTGGTGTCACTGCTGTGCCTCTGGATACAGCTGCGGCAAGGGTTTAATCCCTGCCTGGGAGATTCCAGGTGCAATGGGTGTGGCCAAAAAGAGGACCAAGAAATCCCGCATCAGAGGGTTAGCTCACTGCATCCCTGGGCTGCTTTGCTGAGCTGCCTGATGTGAGGGGGTACCTGTCATGAGCACCGGACTTTGGTGTTTGTTATTTCCTCTAGGCCCCGGGCGGGGGGGGGGGGGGGTCCAGGCCTTGGAAAGGTGACCTTCGTGTCAGCCAAAAATGTTAAAAGTTTGACTTGCTGTCTCCTACAACTGGGAGGACACAAATCTGTTTCTGGGACGGTGAAAGCTTCAGATAAACCCGAGGCAAGAAGGGAAAAAAGCTCTCCAGCCTTTTCTTCAACGTGGCTGCTTCTGTGGCAGCTTCTCCCAGCATTCCCACCAGATCTGCCTTGGCCAGGTTCATTCAACAGCCCATCCACTGGCTACATGCTTGCAACACCCACGCTGAGCACTGGCCGCTTGATGCTTAGGAAACGTTCAGTACAGGTGCTCCAAGCATCGTGACCCAGGTTCAACTGTGAGGGCAGAACTGCGGGCAATGGAGGTACCAGAGTGACACACACGTGTGTAGTAGACATTGGGGCCGCGTGTATTAGGAGTTTCCGGAAAGAGGCGGGTATGACAGATGCAGTCCTCCTCCCCTCACAGGGAAGAGACTGACTCCACAGATGTCCTCGTTACCCCATTCTCCCGGGTCATTTTTACACAGAAATAACTGGCTCAAGAAGAGCCGCCTTTTATTAACAATAGACCTGGAGTCAGGGTCCTTTGTTCATTGAGGAAACAGTCTCAGCACTGCCAAGACACTACATCTCAGCCTCCTGGGCCTAGTTTGGGGATGTAGGGATGATGTGGGCTGGAACCTGCAAGCAGATGACAGCCACCTGTTGTGTGAGTGATGGCGGGATTTAAGTCCTAGAAACCTAGGAACACGGAGGAGGGCGCTGACCCCTGCCAAAGTATCAGGGGGAGGGGTTGTGGGTGTTTGGTCAAGGGTGGGGAGGTTCCTGAGGGAGGCACCGTGATCTTCCAGTTTACAGACACACAGGCTGAAGGGCACCGACAGCAAAACCAGCGCAGCCATTTTCCATTCTCAGTCTTTGGGCTCCAGACCACCATGGCGGCTGGGTCACCTCCCGAGAGGCCATGCGGCCACTGAAAGCACCTCCTCTGCCTCTGCTCGCCTCTCAATTCCTAGTATCTGCTAAACAGAGGGAGACGGGTCGAGTCCTAACTGGGCCGTAACCGGGCCTGGGGGGTGATGGCAAAGCCTCTCTGGCATGGTGCAGTGCCTCTCCACAGGAAAAGTCAACGTCCTGCCTGCCTGTTGGCTCTGAGGCAGGCCCTTCCCACCAGTGGACTCCGGGTCTCTGGGCTTCAGAGCAGCTCCCCTGAAGGCGACACAGAGAGGGTCTGAGAGCCGTTCACGGTGCCTTTGCCCTGCTGGGTGCCTGGACGTCACCTGCCCATCATGGAACAGTATCTGCATCTCAGCAACAAAAACCCAAACCAAGTTTGTTGTGAAGTGACGGCAAAGAAGACTGGCTCAGGAGTCTGACAGACCCGGGGCGTGACTCCCAGATCCACCCTCCACTGCATCAGCGACTTAACCTCTTTGAGCTTATTTCCTTGTCTGTGGAAGGCAGTGGGTTGATACTTACCTCTCTGGCTCTTGGGGAAATAAAACCGTGTCTGCCCTGCTCACATGAGCTCAAGAGCCAGGCTTGAGGAAGAGCCGTTTACACTGCACCCCTGTTAGGGACACATCAGTGTGGAGGGATCCAGGCCACGGCCCCAGGAGTCTACTCCACCCTCTGACTGGGGTGGCTGTGGGGTAGGGGGGTGGTGCCATTTCCATCTTTTTCTTTGACCTTACGTATCAGAGACACACGCTTCATTTCATACTTAGGTGTGTTCTGCTTAGAGGAGTTGTAGTGAATGAAGGGGATCCTCACAGCTGAGTGTGTAGCTGGTAGAACCTACACACTCTCCCGGACCTTCCAGGAACTGGATCGTCTGGGTGCCTCCAGGGGTTGACAGCACCCTGTGCAGACACCTGAGGAGCTGCAGGAAGGCACTGGCACATGACCTTGGAGGGTCCCCCCATCCTGAGCAGGCAGCTGATCCCTGCCACCCTCAGGGCCCCAAGAACTAGAAAATCAGCTCCACTGCAAAGAGAAGAAAGTTACTGTACTTTCTGTGGTCCTAACAGAGAACTCCGACTATAAAATCGAGTGGGAAATAGTGAACGTGTCATCAAAACAAAGTCCATGGGCAGAGCAGATCGGGCCTGTTCCATTTACTGGGTCACAGACACCATAAAGTGACAGGTATCTCCCATGTTCTGGGTTATCCCTCCTCACTGTCAGGCAGGTGGTCACCCTGGATCCATTGATAGTTCCAAAATTGTGATCTGATTCCAAAGTCCATGCTCAAAGGCAAAAGTGGGCCCAAATATAATAAGCAGAGAGACCTTTGCCATCTGTCCCCTGTGCTTATTAGCAAGGAAGCTTTTCCCAAAAAAGGCAGGCATCAGATTGCATTTCAGCTCAGCTCACTGTGAACCACAGTAAACCTTGTTTTGATTTGGGGAATTCAACAGGAAATCCCCACCACATCCCATTCTATAAAAGTAGGAGTTAACTGACTTTTCATCCAGGTGCGGCCCAGGTAAAATGGAAATTGCACCACCCAACGTGACACCGAACCGAAGAAGGAAACCAGCAGATGAGGAGGGTGGGTGGGCATGCAGGATGGCGGGAACAGCACCTGTGAGGATGTGCAGTCTGGGAGTGGTCAGCGGGAACGATTGTGAGCACACTGGCCATGTGAGGTACAGAAAGGGGTTTGGGGTGGTTGGAATGTCAGGTGGGCGGAATGGAGCAGGAGGGGTCCGGTGAGGATCAGGCACTCAGGGGCACGCGACTCCTGATGTGCCTAGTCCAGGAGGCCAGACACTATCCCTAGAGCAGCGGACAGCCCCCACAGAGGTTTGAACAGGTGTGGCGTTCCTAGATTAGGACTTCAGAAAGGTTCCTCGGGCAGTGGAATGGAAAAAGGGTGGCAAAGGATCAGGATTGGTGGTGGTCGTGCAGGGTAGAGCTGAGGGTGACCTGGACTAGCGATCTCACTGTGGTGATGGAGGGAAGTGGCAAGATCTTGCCTAGACTTAGGAGCAGAAAGGCGGGGCTTGGTGCCTGAGGGGATGGTGAGACAGAGGCGGCAGGCACAGGTGGCTGTAAGGGTCTCTGGCCAAAGCAGCCGGGGAGAAGGCGGCCTTGCACTGAGTCAGGCAAACACTAGAGGAGGTGCAGATGTGTGTAGGGACTCGGGGTGGATGGCTTAGTTTGGACAGGCTGAATGTTCCTTGCCTTTGGGATTCAAACAAGTATGACCTGAATGACGTGGGGGAGCTGACCTAACCTCTCTGTGCCCAAGACACCTCATCAGTGAGAGGAGAATGAGTCTGATGATGAAGAAAACTGACTGCTTTCTGTGTCATTAATTTAGTCTAGGGGCATTTTCTTGTACACCACAAAGTACCGTTTGACTGTCAGTTACCCCCCTAGGTACAATGGCAACGTCTCTACCTGTACGCATGTCTGCTGGGCTTTACATATGTGCTTTGTGTCTCCTCTCCGTGTGGCCACTGTGCATCATGTATTGCCAACTGTAAAACAAACAAATAAATAAATTTAAAATAACAAGTGTTTATTGTCACATGCATGTAGTGTGCCAATCCATCAGCCTGTCTCCCGAAGAAAGAGCTCCCTCAGACCCTCCAGTCTTCCCCCTGTAGCCCCTCACTCCCGTCAGATGACCAGGGAGGTCTGTGATCTGCAGGAGGGGATTAAAGGGGAAATGTGGATCTGGAAACCATCAGTGTGTGGCGGCATAGCAGGGAGATGAGGAAGCCACAGACAATCCAGATTTGAAACAAGGACCACGAAAATAAAACCTTTTGATACCTATAAAGTGTTGTTCAAGTGTCGATGACTTCCAGGGTAAGAAGGGACCCTCTCTTCTTATCCACATATCTGCTTGGACAGGCATGAAAGATGCCTGGCTCATCTTTACCATTTGACAAGGCTGAACTTCACCTGAGCCCCAAAAGGGCCACAGAAAAGACATCTCTGCAGACTTCTGTGTTCCCGAAATGGCTTACCAGCAAAGACCGGCCTTCCCTTTAGGACTTAGATAAGGCTTGCGGTCCACTCTTTGTCCTATTTGCCATAAGCCTCTCAGGTGTCCCATGGGTGTACCCTGCTAGCAGGCCAAACACAGACCTTCCTCCGAGTCCTTAAAGGTCAGACACAGACCCTCAGCTCCGTGTTTTCTGTCTCATGAGTCGTAACTGAGATTCAAAGTCAGCCCTCCTGAAACCAGCTAGTCACAAAGACAAACATTTCCTGTTCAGTTGATTAGACTCCCCCCTCCCCCGAATGTTTCCCACAGTAGCATTGTCTATTAATCTCTCTCGAGTCCAATGCAAAACCACCCTGCTGACACAGTCTGCTCTTCAGACCTGGGGTGGTCTCCCCATTGCAATCCGTAGAATAAAGTCAGTCTCTAGGTCAGTTCTGTGTCTTTCCACATAGTGTGATGTGTCACACTGACTGTGAGTTGCAAGAACTGGTAAGGAAAAACTCCAGTAACCGGAGCCGCTTCTCGCATGGACACACAACACCACAAATTACCCGGCAGGCGCAAAAGCCCCACCTTCCAGCACCAATAGGCTACCACCCAGACGCATCGTCTGTGAGGTCACCTGCGCTACCCGGAAACACTTCCCGCGACTCTGGAAGCTATTACGGCTTCCAATCGCCAAGCTGCCGGGACGGGGCCTCCAGTACGCGGCCGAGACGGTCGGCTTCTGTCTTCTGTGCTCCGAATCCCCAGGCGCTAGTGCCGCTGTCCCCGGGTCGGAACCTACTCTCCTTCCGGTCACTCCCGGCTGCCCCCCGGGACAGCCGCAACAGACCGGGTGCCCAAGAGGACCCCGCTTCCCGAAGGGGGTGTGGCCGAGGGGGCGGGTCCCATCCCTGTGACGTCAGACGCAGGCCCGCAGACTCCACCTCCCCTTTGGGACGCGTAACCTCTCTAGGACTCCGGAGGACCCCCCCCCCCCACCTCTGTGGTCTTAACCCTTCTATTCCCAGGGGCCAAGATTCCGAGCCTGGGCTAAGGATGGGAGGCGGTCCGCTGGCACCGGGTTGGCGGGAACCTGATCCGGAGAAGGAACGTGCGTGAGAGCGAGCGCAGGCGACTGACAGAGGAACCGACAGCAGACGGAGGGAGAGTTCTCCCTAGGACCAGACCGGTACGCCGTCGTGTCTCAGGACCAGAATTCTCTTTAGCCAAGTAGGATAGGTGCTCTCTGAGAGAAGAGTTGTTTCTGTCCGACGCCTCATCTCTTCGGGATCGGAATTGCTGTCGGACAGTCTGGGTATGGCTAATGTTCTTTTCTAGCTGGGGGTTGCCATTGGTAACCCGAGAGCGAGGTCGTTAACTCCCTATGGGACCGTCAGAGAAATTCTTTCTCGAGGCTGTGTTAAAGAGGTCATGATGTGACATAGGAATAGACATACTTTTGATAGGCTCTTAGATTCCTGCATTGGTGTGCAGTTATTCCGACAACTTTTATCACCTGACTCAACTTGCAGCAGTGTGGAAGCAGTAAAAGGAGGAGAGCATCTTTTCTTGTCTTGTTTGGAAAGCAGGGGATCTTGGGCAGTGGACCTGTACTGTACCAGAAATTTGTTTTGAGAGGGTTGGTTTTGGGTTTTGTTTGTTGTTTTGTTTTGTTTTGTTTATTGCCATGCCTGTGTCATGCAGACGTTCTTGGGCCAGAGGTGGGACCTGTGCCACAACAGCGGCCAGAGCGACAGCAGGGACAGCACCGGCTCCTTAACCTGCTGAGCCACCAGGCAACTCCTCCAGAAATGTGGATGTAAGATTAATTAGGGGTTTCCGTTTGTATTTCCAACACCATTTTCCTACATCGACGTATCCCTACTGGGCGTGTCGCATACGTTGTCTATGCGTTGGGGTTATTTTGCTTGCTCGGTGTTCAAAAACAGAAAAGTGAAACGGCCTGTGCCTGGTCTCTTGGAGTGCCAGCAACAGAGAAGCCGCACCAGAAGAAAGGATTTCCATATTTTAAGAAGTAGTATTACACCAGCTCCCTCTGGGAAGGGAGTCTCCTGCCTAGAACTTGTTGGCATTCGATTAACTGTCTTGTGAGTGGTCGTGTCAGGGAAACAGTGGCTTTACTGTTTTTAGTTGAATGTTGGCGACATTGCACATTGTACTTGTCATTGCATGAAATGGGTAAGTAAAACGGCAGATCCTAGGGATCCCTTTTCTTTATCCGGCATGTGGGTGCGATGCAGGCTCAATGCGAACGTTCGGTTTAGGCGGGGCCGACATGCAGCCTGAGAAACTGTAATGTTTATGAAGTGGGGGGTCGAGGTGCCAAGAGGAAATCTGTGCTTTGTTAGAAGATTATGTATGCATCTAGGTAGTAGGTAGAGCCAAAGGACGTATAAGGTGGTGAATGCGAATGGAAACAGGTGAGTCCTTTAAGAGGGAGAGATCGGTGTGGTGAATGGTGCTGGGACCTTTGTATTTTAACAGACCTGGGTGAACATTGGTCGCGACCACTCCCCAGTGGTTGTGACCTTGAGTGGGAGTAGGCTTACCCTCTCTGATCCTCAGTTACCTCATCTGAAGATAGGGACACTAATATTATGTATGATTGCACCCCCGCCCTCCAGGCGGAGCTTGCCCGACCACCTGGCTTCCAGGGTTCTGGGCTGTGTCCCAGGGCCCGCCGTCTCCCACCGGCCCGGGCTCTCATCACGCCGGCTTCCCTGTTGTCTTCAGTTCAGCTCCCTGCCCACCAGACTGTGAGCTCCTCCAGGCCCATCTTCCTGCATGAAACGAGCCTGTGCGCACAAAGTCTGCCAAAGCACGGATCCCGGAGCCTGGTGCCCCACAGATGCTCTAACACGTTGACCTCTGTCGTCCTGTGAGTGATGATGGCACGAGTTAACACGAGGTGCACACAGAGAGCGGTGTAGCTGCTGTGCTAGGGTCAGGCCCTTTGTTGGAAACAACACATCGGAAAGAGTGTCTAGAGCACATCTCTCAGGTTCATTTTCTCTTGTTCCGGGAGGTGTGGTTTCTTGTATGCAGAACCCCATGGTGCCGGTGCAACACCCACATTGCCCTTCCTCGTTCATAACTATTACACCAGCCGTGTCTCTCCTGAGCGCATTTTGCCAGTGAGTGAGCAGTGAGCAGCCTCTGCTCAACTTGCAGTTCCTTTGAGTGGGTGAGGGGCATCTCGTCTGCTGCGGCCACCCTGTCCCGAGTTTCCAGTGGTCCGTCTCTTCCCCACTTTTCTTCCCTTTATTCCGTATCTTGGATAATCTTTTCCCTCTCAGGGTGGAGGTCTGCCCAAACTCGCAGCTGCATTGGGCAGTTTGCAGAGGGCACTGATGAACAGAAGCGCCCTGGGTGACTACTTGTTGAATGAAAACAGCCCGGACAGCCCGGCTCCTTTGTTTCCTGGGTCAGAGGAGTGGCCATCACTCAGGCTGCCCTCAGCCGGATGGACAGTGCCAATCAGTGTCTTTGGGCAGGTCCACGTGGGCGCTGTCACTCATGGAAGGAGACTGCTGTCCCCATCTTCCTCTCGTGTCTGTGATTCTCCTGCTCCTTCTTCCCCCCCGCCCCCGAGCCCTCCTTTGCACTCCCACTGCTGTCCGTGTACACGTGCACCGTGCCTGAGCCCGCCCTGCCACCCACTTCATGTGGGTGACTGTGAATTACCTTTCCCATTAGGCCTGTTGTCTCTTGGCTCACAGCCCAAAGCAGACTTCCTGTTCCACTGAGTCTGGATTTCTGTGTTCCTTGCCCTTCCCTTTTTCCTTTTTTGGCGGAGCAGTATGGCATCTTGCTACAGGACACTAGCTCTGATTCTAGGCAACCTTCCTTTCAGCCCCGTTCTGCCACTTGCTGTCGTATGGTCTTGAGAACTTTGCTCGGCCCGCTGTCACCCGAAGAGGGGTTAATCCTTCTTGATGAGGAGGCCACCCGAAAGGGTGTTATTTGTGAATATGTCATAAGCTTCATAGAAATGTGCTGGCACGTTCGTTCCCCGTCATTACAACTGCGGATGCTGCCACGGGGCGGGCTGCAGGTCAGGCCTTACCCTGCATGAGCTCCAGCAATGAACTTCAACGTCCCACTAGACATCTCTGTCCAGCCCTAGAGGCTCTCTGTTTCTCTGGCCCAGTCCTCCAGCTTCTCCCCCTCGCCTGGAGGAGCCCTCAGCAGGCGGCTGGCACTTCCATTGCGGGTCTCCCACCTGGGGACCAACAACCGACGAGAGCTTCTGTCCTGTGCTTCCGTTCTGTCTGTGCCAGTTCTGTCCACAGGTGAGTTGGGGCTGCTTCCCTTTCCGAGCCATAGGCCCAGTGTTCCTGGGAGGCCTGCGTAGAGGAACGGGGCCAGGCATCCTTCCTCCTGGGAGACCCTGGTTCAGGTTCCTCAGTGCCTTGACCCTCAGCCTGGGTACCAACCCGCCCAGCCTTCTGCCAGACGGGGTGCTTCACCAGCAGGAGAGAGGGAGAACCTCCAACTAGAGATGCGACAGGAAAGCGGGAGAGTGTTTCGGAGGCTCCCAGCACGGTGGTTAGACGAAAAGTGAGACTCTCATCCCCACCTGACATAGACCTGAACAGATTCAGACAGGGGTGCTGGTGTGTTGCCACATCCTGAGCGGGCCTTCCTTTGGGGACCAAACAGCGAGCAGTAGCCAGAGGAGGTTCAAGCGCAGAGTGAGCATTGGAAACCCTATCAGCATGAGACTTGATCTGATCCCAGGAAGGTCCTCATCTTTCCTGCCTGGAGTTTCTGGATCATTCTGGGGCATCCTATGGCAAAGGAGATGGATTCCTAGTGGACCTTCGCTCCTAGATCAGAGCTCCCGTGATGCGTGTTATTACTGTCACACCCTGTCTCCCGCCCTACTTCGTTGTCAGTGTCCCTGTACTATGCATGCTTTGCTGATGTCCATGTGCTTCTGTGCCATTTTATTGGCTGCCTCCAAGAAGCAGCGCTGGGGCTGACGGAAGGCTCGTGTGCTAGGCTGAGCTCCAGCTTTGATGGTATGAGGCCAATCAAACCGTGGTGAAGGGGTGTGGAGCCAGAGCTGGGGGAGGGGTGGGGTGGTTCACCATTTCACGGAATTCTCAGTGTCAGTTCTTGCAACCCTGAGGAGCTCACCGGACGTGAAGGTCTTCCTGCTCCATAGCAATGACTCTCCTCCCTTGAAGGACCTTCTGACCGCTTCTGTCGTTGTTGATAGCAAATGAATACACACACTAAAGGAAACTAACATCAGAATCCAAGTTTGTTCATCTTGTTCTGTGCTAGGTGAAGTCTGAGATCACTACCCTTAAATCCCAGAGCAGCAGATCCAAGTTTGTAAAGAGGCGCTCTCAACTGCGTAGGTTTGCAACAGTGCAGGGCGGAGGGCGCAAGAGCACACGGTCTGGTCACTCTTGGTGGCTCTGCGGCCAGACCAGCCTTCACATGGCCCAGGTGGACAGGAAGGAAAGGGGCCCTCCGGCCCAGGGAGAGTTGGAAGCAGGGTCTGCTGTCCACAGCAGCTGGTCCTGCAGCTGGCGCTGGTGGCCCTGGCGTAGGGGGCCAGGGGACAGTCCTCAGGGTCGGTGCGTGTGAATTGCACTTTCACGGCTGCTGCATGGAAACCACATTCGGCCTCAATGAGTTGTTCAGGAGTGGTCTTGGGGGTTAGGACTTGTGCCTTTTCCTCGCAGGAGGCGTGACTGCTGAATCCACTTTCTCCCCACACACAACGTCCAGTGATGTGCACCCAGCAAGCGCCCGTGGGATCCTTCTGAACGGAAGAAATTCTGCTCTCTGTCAGCCTGTGCTGTTAGGTGTCCCCAGGAAACCCACGCGTCTTCTGCGGACAGACCTGGCTCGAGAACAGGTACGTTTATTGGATTCCGAACTTGTGGTCGCATCAGGGAGCGCGGCAGCTCACCTGACCCTGCCAGGCTTGTCTCCCAGCCGGAGGGTCGAAGGAAGGGCTTTTCCTCCTGAAGGTCAAAGGTCTAACTAAATTCAGACAGTCATTTGGGGTGTGTTTAGCAAGGGTAACGTGGCATTCCACGTTTATTGACCCTTTACCAGGTATCAGACAGTATTCTCCATGTGTCTCTCTATCCCCTGATCTAATCCCCTCTCACAGACCCCTCGTTTTGCAAGGTTTCCGTGCTCCTTGCCAAGGCGAGAAAGTGGAATACGGAGAGGTTGGGGGACCCGCTCTGAGTCACACAGGCCATCAGAGGAGGAGTGACACCCAGACGTATGCATCCAGGACTCAGAGCCCACACACTTGACTTTTGAAGTTAAAGTTGACATGGGGTACTATGTTCCTTTTAGGTGCACAGAAAGGTGCACAGTGTGTTTATACATTATGAAATGAGGACCACGATGAGTATGGCCACCATCTGTCACCATGCAGACTTATTACAATATTGTGGACTCTCTCTCCCGCATTGTACGTTCCATTCCCCTGATTTATGTAGTTTATGACTGGAAGTGTGTATCTCTTAACCCCCTTCCCCTCTGGCAGCCACCGGTTAGTTAGATACGGAAGTACCTCTGACTCTGTTTCCGCTTTGTTCTCTGTGTTCGCTTGATTTATTTTTGAGGTTCCATATGGACATGTAATCGTGTGCTATATGGCTTTCCTCCCTGTCTGACTTATTTCCCTTAGCATAATGCCCTCTAGGTCCTTCCGTGTTGCTGCGAATGGCATGATGTCATTCTTTTTTACGGCTGAGGAACATTCCATCATGTATATGTACACACACGCACGCACGCACAACACTTTTTTGTCCATTCATCCATCAGTAGGCACTTAGGTTGCTGCTATATCTTGGCTCTTGTGAATAATGCTGCAGTGAACAGAGGGGTACATATATCTTTTCTGATTTCTTATTTGTTGTTGTTGTTTTGTTTTGTTTTCTTTAGATAAACACCAAGAAGCAGAACTGCTGGATCATATGGTAGTTCTAGTTTTTCTCTGTCGAGGAAACCCCATACTATTCTCTACAGTGTCTACACCAATTTATATTCCCACCAACAGTGCATGACGGCTCCCTTTTTTTCCTCATCCTCGCCAAGATTTCTCCTTCATTGTCTGCTTCAATAATAGCCAGTTAATAGGCAGGAGGAAATATCTCGTTGTGGTCTTGACTTTTCTTTTCCCTAATGATTAGTGGTGCTGTGCATCTTTTAATGGGCCTGTTGGCCATCAGTAGATCTTCTTTGGAAAAATGTCTATCAGGGTTTGGGCCCATTTTTGGTCTGTTTTTTTTTGTTTTGTTTTGTTTCGGCCTTTTCTAGGGCCACTCCCACAACATATGGAGGTTCCCAGGCTAGGGGTCGAATCGGAGCTGTGGCCGCCGGCCTACGCCACAGCCACAGCAACGTGGGATCCGAGCCGCGTCTGCCACCTACAGCACAGCTCACAGCAACGCCGGGTCCTTAACCCACTGAGCAAGGCCGGGGATTGAACCCGCAACCTCGTGGTTCCTAGTCAGATTCGGCAACCGCTGAGCTACGACGGGAACTCCCCTTTTTGTATTTTTTTTTTCTTTTTATATAGAGTTCTATGAGTCTTTATAAATTTTGAATATCTGCCTCTTTCTAGATATATCCTTTGCAAATATCTCCTCCCTTTCAGCAGGATGCCTTTCCGTTTTGTTGATGGTTTCCCTGGCTGGGTAAAAGCATTTTAGTTTCACGTGGTCCCATTTGCTTATCTGCTTCTGTTGCCCTTGCCTGAGGAGACCCATCCCAAAAATATATCGCAGAGACCTACGTCAAAGAACATAAGGGCTCTGAGTTCCCCTAGGGGTTTTTTTCATTTCAAGTCCTACATTAGTCTTTAATCCATTTTTGGTTGACTTTTGCATATTGTGTAAGGAAGTGGTCCAGTTTTCCCAGCACCATGTGTTGAAGAGATTGCCGTTTCCCTGTTGTATGTTCTTGGCTCCGTTGTCATCCATTAATAGGCCATGCAGGTGTGAGTTTGTTTCTGTCACAGCCCACACTCTTGACCATCACCGAGCAAGCATACCCGCCCTTAAGGCTGGCGTGAAGTGGGAGGAGCCGGTGACTGCAGTGTACCTACCCAGCTGGCGGCACCCCATCCGGGTGAGACACATCACAGGTGACCATCCCCACCCGGCACAAGTTCACCAGGGTGGTGATGTGATGGGTTCGCTCCAGCAGCCAACCCAGATCAGTCCTGCCAACCACAGTCAGTCGTTTAGCCAATCATGAAGGTTTTTCACCATGTCCCTTCCATGCCCACTCCGTGCCAGGCTGGCTGGTGAGCAGGAGTTGCAGAGCCAGTCACCGCCATCAGGAGCCGAGTCTTTAATCAGACAGAGAGCTAACACCCACCTATGTCGTGGATTCTGGGCCGCAATCTGAGCCACGGGCACCCAGAGGCCAGAAAATAGTGACGGGGAGTCGGCTTAGGGTGTGATGGCCAAATAGCAAATCTGACTGTACCTATAGCAAGTAAAGGTATTAAATCATTAAGTGGAAAACCTTCCGACAAAGGGAGGTCCTGGGTCCGCTTACTTCATTGCTGAAGTCTATCAAGTGTTTATGGAAGAAACAATGCCCATGTGTCACAGACTCATCCTGAATATAAAGGACAGGGGACTGTTTCCTGCCAAACTCATCCTATGGGGACAGTTTTACCCTGCCACCAACACCACAAGCAACCTTTAGACTGCTGTCTATCAGTAATAGCAATACACGGATCATCAACCAGATATCAGCAAATCAGGGAGTTCCCATTGTAGTTCAGTGGGTTACAAACCCGACTAGCATCCATGATGTGGATTCGATCCCTGGCCTCGCTCAGTGGGTTAAAGGATCCAGCATTGCCATGAGCTGTGGTGTAGGTCCCAGACTTGGCTCAGATCTGGCGTGGCTGTGAGCTGTGGCATAGGCCGGCAGCGGTAGCTCCGATTTGACCCCTAGCTTGGGAACTTCCATATGTCCCAGGTGCAGCCCTACACAGAAAAAAAAAAAAAAAAGAAAGAAAGAGAAAGAAAGAAGGAAGGAAGGAAAGAAAAAGAAAATAGCAAATCCAGCAACATTTGCAAAGGGCTGTGAAACATAACTGATCGAGGTTTATCCAGGATTGCAATGTTGGTATAACAGTCAACCTCAGTTAAGGTAAACAGCATATTAACATGGTAAAGGACAGAAACCACCTGTCATCATCTCCATAGACAAAGCAAAAGCATTTGACACAATTCAAAACCCATTCATGGTGACGACAGTCAGGCAACTTAGAATAGAAGGGAGCTTCCTCATTCTGACGTGGGACATCCCCAAGAAACATCGGCTCTGTCGCTTCATATTTAGCACCGTGAGAATGAATGCTTTCCCCTTGAGATCTAGGACAAGGCAAGGCTGTCTGCTCCAGCCACTTCTATCCAGCTTTGACGGAAGGTTCCAGCTGGAGGATCATGCAAAACCAGAAATGAAATCATCAAGAAGTTAGGAATTCCCATTGTGGCTCAGTGGCAAGGAACCCGACTAGTATCCATGAGGACGAGGGTTCAATCCCTGGCCCCGCTCAGCGGGTTAAAGGTCCGGCATTGCTGTGAGCCGTGGTATAGGTTGCAAACGTGACTCAGATCATACGTTGCTTTGGCTGTGGTGTAGGCTGGCAGCTGCAACTCCAGTTCGACTCCTGGCCTGGGAACGTCCATATGCTGTAGGTGTGACCCTAAAGAGGAAAAAAGAAAAAAGAAAATACGTCATCGAGAAATTAAAAAGGAAACCCACGTGCATGCAAATATGTGTCCTTAGATGTTCACAGCAGCATTGACTGTAATCTCCCCAAGGTGGAAACCCCCTCAAGGTCTGTCAACTTGTGCATGGGAACAAAAGGGGCCATGCCCATACAGTAGAATCGCACCGATGGATAGAAAGGGGCAAACTTCCGGTTGCTGCTACAACATGGGTGAGCCTCCAAAGCACTATGCTAAGCGAAAGAACCCAGACGCAAAAGGCCACTTACTGCAGGAGTCAACTTACATGACATACCCAGAAAGGGCAGATCAACCGACCCAGAAATTAGATTAGAGGATACTTGGGCCTGGAGGTACTAAGGGGAGTTGACCGCTAAGGGGTACAGGGGACTCTTTCGGGGGTGCTGGCAATGTCCCACAGCTGGGTTGTGGCGATGGTTGCACAACTGTGTAAATTTGCTGAAAGTCACTGCATTGGTCCCATTGTGTGGGTGTGGTTTGTGGTAAGTAACTTATTCCTCAGTAAAGCTGTTTAGGAAATGTAATGCCAGTGTCCAAGTCAGTCATGCAGGAAAAGATATGCCAGTGATGTTGTGACAATAAGGATTCCCCCCCCCCCCTTTCCATGTTCTGGGTCCTGCCTCCACCATGTGTGCTAGACGCTCCCTCCAGATGGAGCCACTGGGCCAACGGGACAGAATTGCTGGGGGAGCGCACATGGACTCGTGTGTCTGTGTGTGTTCATCCGCAGGCACCCTTTGTGTGAGCACAGTTCAGTGGCTCACGGCAGGCTCCCACAGTTCATCCTTGGTCTGAAATTCCACCTAGGAGCTTTTCCATTCTTCTCCAATCCCAGGGCCCCAGCGTCCGTTTCCCTGGGAACCGATCTCAGCCCTCAGCTCCACCCTCTGGTCACAGGAAGCCTTGCAGTGTGTAGAGGGGGTTGTGTGTTCCCCGCCCCCCCCCCCCCCCATAAAGGCCCCGGCTGAGCTCAGCAACTCAGGCGGGGGTTACACAGCAGGGCAGTAACCAAAGCAACGGAACTCCAGCCTCCTCCCCCCAGGACCCAGGCCCGTTCCCTCCCCTTCCCTCCTCCTGCCTGGGGACCAGGTATGGAAGAGGACTTGGGGGCGTGGACACATTCCTGAGTCCCTGAAATGCTTCTGAACGTGGCTGTGAAATAAAATCAGTATGCCAAAGACAGCTCTTGAAAGAGAAGACACACAAGGGAAAAACTTTCATTTGTAGCAAACATGAAGTCCAAGGTTTCATCGAGAACCAGGACAGGGGTATCAGCACGGGATTGTGCGTCTCAGCCTAAGCTGTGCATCAGATCTGCCCTGGGGAGGCTTTACAGGAACAGGAGAGTCTGAGGTAGCAGGTCTGGACTGTGGTCCCAGCATGAGCACTATCTGAGAAGTTCCCTTAGGAAAGGCAAGATTGCAGCTCTGGAAACAGAGCCATCCTTATAGGAGGAAACCTAAGATCGGACACTTGAGAGTCCTCTTTACAAGGAAAGGAAGGCAGGCTTTCATCCTGACCTGCTACGCTTGCCACATGTCTCTGGCCGAGGAAAGGGACAACGTGTCCAAGGAAACATGTGTTTTAAAAGTGACCTTGTACCAGCTCTTCTCCCTGTTCCCGAAACCAAAATTTTGCAGTTAGCGTCCTGCATTGGCTAGTGAAACTAGGTGCTTTTTAGTTCTCGTCAGGTGCCTTGTGCTCAGTTCCTTGAAAACGTTTGTGAAACACTGTAGGCATAACTTCATGCACCAGATCAGAAGAGTTCTCTGACAATGAAAGATGCTGGGAATTAATTGTATCCATGCATGTAGAAGGATCAGCTGTCGCCTCATCTGCTGAGGGTGCTGATTTGCTTTGGAAAACGTTTTATCATTATTGTTATTGGTTTGGGTCCCCCCCCCCCTTTTTTTTTCCTTTTTCGTACCGCACCTGGGGCATATGGAAGTTCCCCGGGCTAGGGGTCGAATTGGAGCTGCAGCTGCCATGGCAACGCAGGATCCCAGCTGTATCTGTGACCTACGCCACAGCTTGCAGCATCGCCAGATCCTTAACCCCCTGAGCGAGGCCAGGCATCCAGCCCGCATCCTCATGGATACCAGTCGGGTTCTTAACCCGCTGAGCCACAACGGGAACTTCCCTAAAACTTAGGAGCTCAACCTGACTCCCTGCTCAGTCAAAGACCAAGGAGGACCAGGGTGTTTACTGTGAAAAATACAACTGAGCAAGCCATTGTTTCATGAACACCCACCTCCCCAAACTGTCTCTTTCAGGGCCTCTTCTGGAGATTCACCTGCGCATCCTCAAAGGATGGGCTCACACTGCCGTGTCCTGACTCATCGAGTTTAGACCTTGTCTGGTGAGTTCTAGCAAAAGACAAGGCTTTCAGCCTCAGGCGCGTTGGACCACGTGCCCAGGTTCTCCTTGGAGGTCCTGTGAGGGCCCACCCAAAACCGGGCACAGGCCCGTGCTCAGGACGCGTTCAGAGTGTGTCTACCAAGAACGAGGTTTCACAGAGGAAGGTCCCCACGTCCTGGGCAACGTCAAGATCGAGGGTTCACCCTTGCCACAGCAGGTCCAAGGGAGTCAGGGCCCGATGGAGGTCACACCCAGCGGCAACCCCGGGATTTGGGTGCAAGGCACTGGGTGGATGGCAGTGCCCATCCATGAGACGCGAACACAGGTTGGGGCCACCAGCAGATGTGCAGGGCTTGTGGGAGATCTGAGTGCAGATGCCTCGTTGGTCCCGGCCTGTGGCAGTGGTGGGGCAGGGGCACGGGGACCTCTGGGGACCAGCTGAGATTTCTTGGGTGCCTTGGTGGTGGGAAAAGCCATCCGCATGCTGCCGGGTACACATGTCAGATGGGTAAAGGCTCTGGGGTGGGGGTGGGGGTGAGGGGGTCACCCAAGGATCATGTATGGCATGAGAAGAGCACAGGCCAGAGGGTGGAAACCAGCCCAAGATTTAGGACGGGGTCAAAGGAAATGGACCGACAGCGAGACAAGTAATGATTGAGTGTGAGGGAGGAGGAAAGCCAGAATGGGCTGCTGTCCCAGATTCTGACAAAGGAAAGTGTTTTGAAAAATGGACTGACAGCGGTTCTCTGGTTCTCTGGTTTGGCCGCATGGAACTCTTGGGAGGCGTTGGCAAGGGGGTGTGCCGTGGATGGGGGCCCATTGGGCGGGAACCAAATAAGGATGGTCCTGGAGCATCTTTCAAGAACCTTGGCTTGAAAGGAATCAAAGACGCAGGTGAGTAGAAGCAGAAGGCTGTGTGCTGTCAGGGGCTGTCATTTTCTGTCCCCCAAATGAGAGAAAAAAAACCCAGGATGCCGCTTCTAGAAACTCCTAAGGATCCTCAGGACAGCTGAATAGAGAGGACAGATGGAGAGAGTTGGGAAGAGCCTCACAGGTGTGTCTTCAGGTTGAGGTGGTGGGGAGCGGTGGTTTCAGTGCAGCAGTGTGGTTGCAGGAAGACGTCCATCCTCTCCCTCCAGGCCCCCCTCTTGCCTCGCAGACCCTTGGTGACAGGAGGAGCCGGTGGGGAGGGGATGCCGAGATCACAGGCTCACTCATGCTCCTCAGACTCCCGGGCATCTCGGTGTATTTATCCTCCCTGACTGATCTGATCCTCCTCGCGCGGGTCCACCTTCCACACCGGTTAGTAGGAAGGGGAAACCCCACGGAATAGGTTTCTAATCCGGTAAGCGTGGTTGGATGCAACCAAGCGAACGGTCCACATACACAAATGCTCGCTCAGTCGATTCTGGCGGAAATGCTCAGGCTCGCATTTCCAACCCACCTCCCTTCTTTCCAAGACGGGTAAGGGGTATGTGTGTCACTTACAAGTCTCGTGGTGATGCGGGAAGTGGACCGATAACATGACACATCGGTGTTGCTCATGGTGGCCTGGGCGGTTGCTGAGGGAAGGATGACCCTCCCCTCCAGGGAGCTGGTAGCCTGACCTGCACTGCCCATGGGTGGGGCTGGTGAAACTTGCATTTTTGTCTTTCTCCTCTTGGCGGGGACCTGGAGCTCTGAGGAGGACTCAGCCCTGCTCACTCTGCTGGCATCTGCAGACCCAGGGCGTCCACTCCACAGGCTCACCTTCTCCATTGCCTGCTTAGGCTTCCGTAATAACCCCCTGGCTCTGGACTCGGGGAATGCAGAGCCCTGGGATCTCACCTGCACCACAGTAGGAACCCAAGATCAGCTCCAGAAAACAAAACTCCTGAACTGCAGCCATCTCTCTGCCCAGAGACACTCTTGGGTCATTGTACAGCGTGTTCTCCTGTGAGTCCCAAGTGATGGAATGCGGTGAAATCCTCCTGCCCTTGGTGCCCCTCTTCATTTCTTTCTTTTTTCTTTTTTGTGTGTCCTGGGGCACATGGAGTTCCCAGGGCAGGGATCCAATCCGAGCTGGAGTTGCATCCTACACCGCAGCTGCAGCAACAGGTGGGTCCTTAAGCCAGTGTCCCCCCCCTCCCGGGTTTCAACGTTTGAGTCCCTGCTGCTGCAAAGACACCTTCAATCTCGTGGCGCCACAGCAGGAACTCCCTCTTCATTTCTTGACACACCTCCCCTGTCTCAGCTGATTGACCTCTGCCTGCACTTCCTCTGCGGGCTCTTCGCCCCGCCCCCCGTGGTTTGGGCGGACCCTCTTTCCTTTGGCTTGTCTTTCCTTTGACCCAAGTCTTCCCACACCACATCCCAGTCAAAGGGGGCACACTGTAGAATGTGTACCTTGTTGGCAACAACAGGGGAATGTGTTGTCAGGTAACCCCCGCCCCCAAATATAAAGAGAAACAGGGTAAAGAACAGAATGGTCAAAGGTGCCTGGGCTGTTGCCTAAAAGGGGCGCCGAAGAGTGTCTGCGGGATCAAGAAGTGTGGATCGGTGGAGTTCCCGTCGTGGCGCAGTGGTTAACGAATCCGACTAGGAACCATGAGGTTGCGGGTTCCGTCCCTGCCCTTGCTCAGTGGGTTAACGATCCGGCGTTGCCGTGAGCTGTGGTGTAGGTTGCAGACGCGGCTCGGATCCCGCGTTGCTGTGGCTCTGGCGTAGGCCGGTGGCTACAGCTCCGCTTCGACCCCTAGCCTGGGAACCTCCATTTGCCGCGGGAGCGGCCCAAGAAATAGCAACAACAACAAAAGACAAAAAAAAAAAAAAAAAAGTGTGGATCGGCCTTGACAAGACCGGATTGTGTAAAGTGATAGGGACAAAAGCTCCACCGAAGGGGGGTTGAGGAGGTAATGGTCTCCGTAGAGGTTGAGGCATTTTTGCTTTGAAGGGCAACAGATCATGTGCCAGTAGCTGCAGAAATGCGTGGTGAGGGAGGTGGGTGTCTCCTCTTTGTTGTGGGATGCTCCGATGTGGAGGGAGCAGGTGATGGTTCAGGGGAGAGGAGTGATAACTGCAAGGACAGAGTCCCTGAGGAGGTGGAAGGCACGGGACCCTGGACAGAGGTGAGGGGCTGAGTGCCGCCAGGAGCATGTGTGCATAAGGGCAGCAGAGGGCCAGGGTAGAAACAGGCAATAGGAATGAGGAAGTTTGAGAAGCCCCATGGGATTGCTTATGTCTTCTCGAGAATTAATTGGGGTCAGGGGCGGTTGGGGGTGGTTAGAATGGAGGAGGATTGGTAGTGAGTAATGCAGTGGTGTAAGTAGGTGAAAGTGAAAATGAACAGCAATTCTCTCCTGGTCAAGGATTTAAGAGAAAACAATAAAACAATTCAGTGAAGTTGTAAAGCGTTGTCTTCCATGCTCAGGTGGTCTGATACTAGCAGGGGGTGAGTAGGGAAGAAGGCTCAAGAACCCAAGAGGTGTGTCTGTGAGGGAGAGTTTCCAGCCCCGGGTCGGCTGAGTAGCGAGGGGCCAGGTGGACGGTGGGGAAGGCCGTGGGCTGGAGGTTTCCGGGAGGTTGAGGCCACCACTGCAGGGGCACTGGAGGGAGGCAGCTGGCCTGGACCACCGGGACTTGGTGCTGGGAGTGAAGAGACAGGCAGGCTAGAAACAGACACCGTGAGGTCTTCCCTGTTGCCCAGGGAATGACCGTGGGCGAGGGTGGGGGGCGGGGGGAGTGCTGGGGTCGGGGAGAGGAGAACATCGCTGAGGACCGAGAGGTTCCGGGTGACCAGGTGAGCCTCGTGAGCCCTGAGTTTGCAGATGGGTAAGAGGAGTGCGTTCTAAGGGAAGGGCCAGTGAGTGTGCCACCGCACGAGCGCGTTCACAGTTCAGGCGTGCGCAGGAGAAGCACCAGGGGATTGGCACGTGTCCCGTACGTGGGGCGGCCGGGGCAGTGGGCGACAGGACCCAGACACCGCCGGTCCAGTCTCTTAGCCGACAGACCACAGCGGGGCCGGAGAGGACCCTCCTGGCGGAACGGGTCTCGGAGACCGGCACTGATCTCCCCGAGCCCTGGAGCGCTGGCCCAGAGCCCGCCAATCAGAGCGCAGCGTCGCGTACATCCTGGGCGCTGGGACTTCCGGCCGCTGTTGCTATGGTTCCCGGGGCGGGACTAGAGGAGGCTAGGTGTCGGGGCTTGTTCCGCCCGGCCGGCTCGGGCAGTTCTCTTCCATTCTGTGCGCCATCACAGGAGGGTCCGAGGGGAAACCCCTAGGGGAGCGGGACTCAGAGACTGGCACTGCTTTCGCTGGGCTCCGGCGCGCAGGCCCGCCAATCGGAGGGCAGCGTCGCTAACTCCTTGGGCGTCGGAACTTCCGGCCGCTGTTGCTATGGTTCCTGGGGCGGGACTAGCCGAGGCTGCGGTGCCGGGGCTGGTTCGGCCGAGCCACCTCGAGCGGTTCGGTTCCGTTCCCTTCCGTTCGGGTCCGTGGGCTTCACTGGCATTCCGCCCTAGCTTCCGCATCCGCGCTGTCCGGTGCTCAGCGCGGAAAACCAGTGGAAAAGGTGGATTTAGTTCCGCGGTTTTGCCGATCCAGTTTCTCTGGTCTGTAGGTGGCAGTGTTGCTTCGTGCTGCCGTTCGGCCCATTTCTCCCCCGCCCTTCGTGCTTGAAAAAACTCTGTTTAGACTTTTGAGCAGCGGCTGGTGGATCTTTTCTTTTCTTTTCTTTTCTTCTTTCCGCCTGCGCAGGCAGGCTCTCCGGTTAAAACTGGCTTTCAGCCCTTCGGCGGGGCCCCTTGTCCAGATTCTCTGCTGGCTTTCAGCCCCCTTAGGCGGCGGGGCCCCTTGTCCAAATTCTCTGCTGAGAGACCGCGCCGGCTGGCTTTTCAAATTGGCTTCTCTTCCTGAGAGGGTGAATGGGTTGCTTAGCAACTTCTAATTCGGCTTTTCTGGACGGTCTTGTCATTGGCTTTCTCCAGTCGATTGGGGGTTTATAGATCTTTAATGCTATATATATATATATATATATATATAT